>NC_138105.1:37293528-38681028 GCF_964146895.1 Miniopterus schreibersii | reverse complement strand
TTGAGCCTCAAATTAGTTATAGCATCTGTAAACTGAGATTCCCATTCATCTTCAAGTCTTAGGAAACAGTTGTGTCTCTAATAGTTGGTGAAGGGAGTTCACTCACATTTTTGGTTCGGGGGAATGCTTTGGTTGGTGAAAACTTGAAGCCTTTGTATGGAAATTTAAAATTCAACTATGAAAATAGCCAGCATTTTGCATTCACATAAGTGTCAAAATATGTGACCTTGTGATGTTGCGTCAAGTCTCTGGGTTTCAGTTTCAGTCTCCCCTTCCACAATTCTCTTCATAAGCTCTCTAGTTGTTCTCAGCATAGATTCCCTGAATCCTTACAGTCCTCAGGAATATTATGCAGGGGACAGTCCACAAGCCATTTCCAGCATTTTAAAATAACCAAAATAAATTGTACATTTACTCAGTTGTTATTAAAACACTATACAGGTCAACATTTTCAAGTGCCTGCTCGTGGGGTCAGTTACTTAAACTCAGTGTGGTTATTTGAGAGATCTTAGCGTCCATCCATTCCTACAGTCCCATGAAGAAGGAAAGCAGCTATAGTACAATGTGTATTAGGATGGCTTGGGAGCATGTGGCAAGCCTCCAAGATCAGGAGTTGTGGAGAGGGGCTGTCACAAGAGACTGCACTGAAGGAAATGTCTAAATTGACTCATGAAAGACAAATAGAGTTGGTCAGATGAAGAAGCTGGATAAGAGTATAATATATGCAAAGGCTCAGAGAGGGAGAGAGAATGAACACTGTATGTGCTGAGAGCTGCAAATAATTAAGTATAGCTGAAGGTTTACAGTTGACTGGTGTTGGAGAGCTGGTTGGGGGAAGAAAGTTAGAGGTGATCACTAAGACTAGAGAGGTAAGCCGGGGTCACGTTGTGGAGGGCCTGTGCACCAGACTTAGATAATGCTGAAGACACTGGACAGCTCCAAAGAGCTGCAAATGAGGAATGGGCTGGATCAGGCTCACATCTATTCAGAAAAGCACAACCACGATGCAGAGAATTGGTTGGAGGGCAGGCAGGACTGGGGCAGAGAAACGACTCAGGAGCTGCTGCAGAAATCATGAGAGAAGTGAGGATGATCTGAACTAAAGTAGTGGCATCGGGGGTGGAAGATGAGAATTGAAATTTATTAATGATAAGAACAGATAGTTCTTGAGGTTTAATTGGGTGTGGGTGGTGGAGAGAGGGTGAAATTAAGGATGGTTCCTGAAAACAGTCTGAGGGAGCGTCATCAAGAGCAGCATTGGAGTCGGTGCCATAGAACAAGGCACGACTGTGCTTCCTGGTCCTGGACGAGGGTGTAGTGTGGGCTGTGGAGTTAGACCAGAGTTATAATAAAACTTGTCTCTTAGAATCATTAGGAGTAGAAGACAAGGAATCTGATGGTTTACCCTAATATCTTCCATCCTAAAGTTGTCATTAATAACAGTATCATCTTTATTCCCAAGCTCTGTGATCATGCCCCTATTTCATGCAAAATCAGAGACAAGGCAATAAGAGGTAAGGGGCTTGGGGAGGAAAGAGAGTTGGGGTTTTTTTGTTTGTTTTTAGCTTACTACCACTGCTAAAGGTCTAAAGGGAGAAAGAATCTCTTTTTTGTGGACATGCTGGCCCAGAAGACCCCTGAGAGTCTGAGGGAATGGGGCCCCGCTACGTCAGCAGAGGCCTGTAATCTTAGCCCTGTTCCTCCCTGTGATGGGTGTCACCCACCCTCCCCATCCCACCTCCCCCTAAACACTGCCCTCTTCCCTGGGGAACCATCAGACCAGCACATGACCAACTCCAAAGGTTTGCTAAGAAAACAAAATATGGGCCTGTGTGAAAAGGCTCTACATCCCCAAAGGCACACCTGTTCTTAGTACTACTGGTCTGGGTGTCTGTCACCCCTCCCAAGCCATTCTTCCCATACACACACACATCCCCACACACACACACCACAGTTTCACAGAAACACACACCATTGAGCCACAGACCTGGTCTCAGTAGACCAGAGACTCGTGCTGGAGCCAGTAAGGCAAACGCATTCTTTCCCTCAGAGTAACTGACTTGTAATAGTGGCCCATAGTGTCACTGGCACTGGCTGAAGAGTGTGCTTCAGCTCCTGGTACCAAAGTGTCCCTTAATGGGAGAAAACACTTATAATAATAGTAACCAAGGAGTGAGGAAGCTGATGCTCAGTAAAGAGTTCCTGTGATTTTTCCATGAGGACACAAATCATAGCTTTGGAAGGCAGAAGAGCCAGGGACTTCCTAAGACAAGGCTATTTGGGATGAGACTGGGACTTAAGTTCTCAGAGGGACAGAGGACTCACGAGGACGTTTCCCTGTGTAGTCAGCCATTCTCACGCCCACTGAGCAGAGTGCTTGTGAGTTACTCAGCCTTCCCAAGCACTCGGGTTCTGACTCTTCCTGCCCACTCTCCTTCTGCCTCCCTAGAGGTACATGCGGAGGGCATAGGACTCTTAGACCCCCTTTCCATATGCAGGGGGTGCTGAGACAGTGGGATGCTAAGGTTGCTATTTTGGACACAACTAAACAAAACATAAAAACCATAACAGCTTCATTGTATTTAGTGGTGTCTTCCCTATATTCCTAAATGCTGATATATGAAATATATGTCAAGAATTAGGTTAAAGGGGCCAGCAGGAGAGAACTTTAAGCCCTCAAGGAAAAAAATTCTTAGCATCCACTCAGGTTGAATACTGGAAATCTATTTGATTTGAACCTCAACAATCTAGTGCTGTTTTACAATCTAGGACACGAATGCATTAGCACTTGGACTTGGGCTTGAATTGCAAATGTGATTTTTGTTGTTCACATTTTAAAAGGTTCACCAGATGCTTGGAAAACATTAGGGTTTTGTGGGCTGGCGAACAGAAATACTGTCATTCTACCTATTTGTGTTTTGGAAATCTGGGAAGTAATCTCTCAGTTGTAGCTGTGACTATTAGTATCACTGAATTTTATAAATAGTAATAGCTAAGGCTTAATGGGTGCTTACTGGATGCCAGGCACGAAGCTAAGTGCTTTCCATATTATTTCATTAAATTCAGCCTCAGAGTAACTCTATGAGCTACATATTACTAACCCATTTTGCAGATAAGGAAACCAAGGCCTAGGAGAGGTTATATGTTTTCCAGGATTCATTCATTCAACATGTACTTATCGAGTGTCTGCTGTGAGTTTCTGGGGACTCAGTAGTGAACAAAACAGAGAAATCCCTGCCTTCATGTAACTCACTATCTAATGGTGGGCATCACAGCTAACATTTGTTAAGTGCCAAGTCACATTTATACGTTGTAGCTCTTAAGTGGGGGTCTTGGGTTTGAACCCAGGCATTCTGACTCCAGGGCCAGTGCTCCTGTTTCTGTATTACTGCCCTCTACAGCCTCACCCAGCTGGGTCCACTCTGCTGGTAAGCGGTGAAACCTGCAATTCCCATCCAGACTTGTCTGTTTCCATGGTGGTCTTGGCCACCACTGCTCTACAGAGCAACAAACAGAACATTGGTCTTTATTTTCTCCATCCTGCCCCACCCGTTTTGCAGCCCTACAATAGAATTGTGGACCTGGACTTTCTAAAATAGAGTCAGACTCATTCATAAGGCAAGTGCTTATTTGTTTTAAGGTTAACTTCACTTCAGGAGGTGCTGAGGGCCCCCTCCTTGTTCCCTTCAGGCCCTGAGGCTGTGATATTTGACCTTGCCGCTATATGTTAGAGCTACATTCATGTGTCTGCCATACCTGTGATCAGACCCACAGTTTCCTGGTTTGCTCAATAAATAATGTAATTTTTAACAGTGTCTACCTAATATGATGGATCAAACCAGTATCTCCTTTGAAGTTAAATTCCAGTGTGTCCCAATTCCGGCCTCATTTTTGGCAATTCAGGGACTTTTACCAAGTGACTACAGACAGTGTTTGGTGTTGTGAATAAAAATATAAGATTTAAGCCCTGGATGGTTTGGCTCAGTGGTTAGAGAGTCAGCCCGTGCACCCGAGGGACTTGAATTCTATTCCTGGTCAGGGGCACGTACCTGGGTTGATTGCAGGTTCAATCCCCAGCCCCGGTCGGGGTAGATACAGGAGGCAACCAATCAGTGTGTCTCTCTCACATCGATGTTTCTCTTTCTCTCTCCTCTCCCTCCTTCCCTCCCTTTCTCTTTCTAAAAAAAAATCAATGGAAAATATATCCCCAGGTGAGAATTAAAAAATAATAATAAGATTTAGGAACAAGGGCTAGACTGGATTTTCACACAAGGACTTTTCTGTTTACTTTTAACATGGATTTTTCTACTTATGAGAAAATAGCCATAAAGTGGCACTTCATAGAATCCCCACATCATCTCCAGATGGGTTTTATTTTACATGGGGATCCTCTCGAGCCTGGTCAGTTTCATGTATGAGTGCCAAGTACAAAGTCCGAGGGAATCCTGTTCCTCTCTTCCCTGGAGGACTGCTCCTCCCACCCTCCCCATGCATTTTACCTTCTGCCCTCAACTCTGTGAAGTTACTAAAACCCCTGCTAACCCAATCTAGCCTTCCTTTTGTCATTCAGTGAGCATGCAGTACTTACTTTCTGCCAAATTCTTTCACCAGAAGTCCCACACACTGGCCTTTTCTGGCAGAAAGGAAGGGGGCAAACAAATGAATTGGGTTGATGGTTTACAAATTCATAGAGTAGCAAGACTTTTCTTAACTTGACTTCTTAAATGAATCTAGTTAAGTGGACACAACACACTCCAGGGTAAGAGATCCCATTACTGGGAATGTAGAATCTCAAAGTCAGGCATTCCTTATGGTCAATGGGGCTGCCTCCTGCTCTTATCTAAGCTCACCTCTTTTAGCCTCTATGAATTACACAACAGAATCATCAATTCAATTTGCCATTATTTATTAACCACTGCTCTGAACTTGAACACTAGGTGCAGCCCCACCAGACACAGTAAGCAAGTCAGCTGTAGTCCTTCCTTCCTGGAGCTCACTAAACAGACACTTAGGCAATTGCCCCAAAGTATGATAGAAGCTATGATGGGGAAGTAGAAATTGCTTGTAAAAATGTATTCCAGAATATCCAGCCTAGGATAGGTGAGTCAAAGAAGGCTGTGGGGAGTGGATATGAGAAGATTTCCTAGAGTAAATGAAGTCTAAGATACAACCTGAAAGATGAGTAGCTGTTAACCTTGGGAAGGGAAGATGGAGGGGAAGCAGTATGTTCCAAGAAAAGAACATATCCAGAGTCCTGGAGGCAGAAAAAAGCTTGGCACGCTTAAGAAATTGAAGTTACAGAAGAATTGATAGAAAATGTCTGGCAGGGGATGGAGAGGTGATGCTAAACCAAGAAGCAAGAAAATGAGCCTGGAGTGAGGACCAGTGAAGTAGGCTCAGTTTGGGTTTTAATCTAAAGACAATGGAAATCATTACAGGGTTATAAGGAGGAAGGACGATATATTTTTTTGAAAAAGGTGGCAGTAGAGTGAATAGATTGATAGAAAGCAAAGCAATGCATAAAAGAATAGATGAAAGAGTAAATGGATGGATGAATGAAGTCAAGACAAGGACATCAGTTAGGAGACTATTGCAGTAATCTAGCAAGAGATAATGGTTTCCTAGCCAAGGATAGTAGCAGTGAGGCTGGAGATGAATGGGTGTATTAGAGAGATGGTTTGGATGCAGAATCCATAGGACTTGGTGATTGGTGATGTGAGGTGTTTTAAGAATGCTTAGGTTTCTGATTTGGGTAACTGGGTAGTACTGAGATAAGAACATTGGTGAGGATCATGTTTGAGTAGAAAAAGATAATCAGCTCAGTGTTGAGACATGTTGAGTTTCAGATGCCCATGAAACATCTGGAGAGCATTGGAGTTAGTGGAGCTCAGGAGAGAAGATAGGGCTGGATATGCTGTTATGAGGTCACCAGCCTAGAGAAGATACTTGAAGCTGTTGTAATGGATGAAATCATCCAGGCTAAGGTATATAGTGGGCAGGAAAAAAAGCTTAAGACCAAACAGTGAAGAAGTCCATCATTTAAGAGAAAGAAAGAAGAATACGTGGGCTGAGAAAGAGCAGGTGGAGAAGGCAGTCCAGGAAAGCACAAATCGTGGAAACCACGGGAGGTGTGCTTGAGAGTAGAGTGGGCTACAGCCTCAGAAGGTGCTAGGAGGACAAGTAAAATAGGAACTCAAAGGAAGTTGGGGGTTATGTTAACCGTTAATCTTCATTTCTGCACTATTCAGTAAATGTGTTAAATGTTCTGTTCTTAGAGGATTTTTATTGTTGTTTAAAAATATTGTTGATTGAATTCTTTAATGTTCTCAATTAAGATATGACAAGAATTTAAGATAAGTATTAACATCTTCCTCAAGTATGGTACATTTTGGTCCAAGTCTCACACTTAGCATTCCTTTGAAAATAATAGATTATTCTTTCCCACTCTCCAATTTTAATTTGTTTTCTCTCTTGACCTTGCGAGCTCTGCTTCTTGAAAGTTAGTTGACAGCAGTCCATTTCGCCACACTGAAAGGGTAAACTATGAACTGGAGATTTAGTGTCCTCTTTCCTGTTTCTCTTCCAGCTCCAAGAGACTGTGAAAAGGAAGTTGGAAGGAGCCCGATCACCACTTAATGGAGACCAGCAGAATGGCGCTTGCGATGGGAGTTTTTCTCCAACCAACAAGCGAATACGAAAGGACATTCCCACGGGGATGGAAGCCATCAACAGTTTGCCCAACAACATGCCACTGCCTTCAGCTTCTCCTCTTCACCAACTTGACCTGAAGCCTTCTTTGCCCTTGCAGAATAGCGGAACTCACACTCCTGGGCTCCTAGAAGACCTAAGTAAGAATGGTAGACTCCCAGAGATTAAACTTCAACCTGTTAATGGTTGCAGTGACCTGGAAGATAGCTTCACCATCTTGCAGAGCAAAGACCTCAAACAAGAACCTCTAGATGATCCTACTTGCATAGACACATCAGAAACATCTCTTTCAAATCAAAACAAGCTGTTCTCAGACATTAATCTGAATGATCAGGAGTGGCAAGAATTAATAGATGAGCTGGCCAACACTGTTCCTGAAGATGACATACAGGACCTGTTCAACGAAGACTTCGAAGAGAAGAAGGAACCAGAATTCTCGCAGCCATCAACCGAGACCCCTCTCTCCCAGGAGAGTGTGAGTGTGAAGAGCGACCCCTCTCACTCTCCTTTTACACATGTCTCCATGGGATCTCCCCAGACAAGACCTTCTTCTTCTGGTCCTCCCTTTTCTACTGTCTCCACGGCCACCAGTTTACCTTCTGTTGCCAACACTCCCGCAGCTCCAAACTCTGCCAGCTCACCAGCGAACTGTGCAGTCCAGTCCCCACCAACTCCAAACCCAGCCCACACTCCAGGCCAAGCTCCATCTCGGCCTGGAAATGGTTATCTCCTCAATCCGGCAGCAGTGCCGGTGGCTGGCTCGGGGTCAGGCCCTGTGGCTGTGCCGAGCTCCGACATGTCTCCAGCAGAGCAGCTCAAACAGATGGCGGCGCAGCAGCAACAGAGGGCGAAACTCATGCAGAAGCAGCAGCAGCAGCAGCAGCAGCACTCAAATCAGACTTCTAGCTGGTCTCCGCTGGGGCCTCCATCCAGCCCATACGGCGCAGCTTTCCCTGCGGAAAAACCAAATAGCCCCATGATGTACCCCCAAGCCTTTAACAACCAAAACCCGATAGTGCCTCCCATGGCAAACAACCTGCAGAAGACGACAATGAATAACTACCTCCCGCAGAATCACATGAACATGATCAATCAGCAGCCAAATAACTTGGGTACAAACTCCTTAAACAAACAGCACAACATCCTCACTTACGGCAACACTAAGCCTCTGACCCATTTCAATGCGGACTTGAGTCAGAGAATGACGCCACCCATGGCCAACCCCAACAAAAACCCCCTGCTGCCCTACATCCAGCAGCAGCAGCCGCAGCAGCCTCCGCAGCCGCCGCAGCTCCAGGCTCCCAGGGCGCACCTGAGTGAGGACCAGAAGCGCATGCTTCTCATGAAGCAGAAAGGCGTGATGAGCCAGCCGCTGGCGTACGCCGCACTGCCACCCCACGGCCAGGTAAGAGTGAAAGGGACACCGCTCCCAGCCGTGCCGCACTGGGGCGCACCTCACGCTGTCCACGTGCGAGGGTTTAATTACCTGTGGAAATGCTTCCTACACATCCTCACGGGGTTGCCAGATTTGAGCGTGGGGGGGGGTTTCCTCCTCTTTTCTAAGAGATGGAAAGGTTGGCATGATAAACTCGCCTGTATTTGAATACCTGGGAACTTCTTTTATTCCCGGCAGGAGATAAGAAATGAAAAATGACGTATCCTTCTCACTCTGAGGGAGGCAGTGCTTAGAGGTCCCTGGGCGCTCCTCGTCGCCCAGGTCATTCAGCCCTACACTGGGGCGTGGGGAGAGGTGGGAAGGCCAGAGCCTTTAGGGATCGCAACAGCAGTTTGATAAGGCCCCGAACAACCTTCGCCTAGCTTTCAGAATTATGAATCCTGGACATTTGGGTTCTTGGTGTTCAACTGTGGGAGAGTTTTCTGTATTTTCTGGGTGAACTGGAGGATAGGTTTTTGTAGGATTCATTGCTGAACTAAGGCATTTAGAGGCTGTTTCGAGCTCGGGCCTTGGGAGTGCAGTCGAACCTCTCAAGTTTATTCAGCTCTAACTCAGGGAGATGTGATGGTGATGGTACCTTAGTGCTGTATCCAAATAAAGTCTCCTCTTTCCTACTTCATGGCTTCCTGGTTTGGACAGCAGGGCTCTCAGTGACCCATGGTAAAAATGAGTGACAGCCCGTGGGGTGTGAATTCTCATTGATAAGCGCTCACCTCTTCATCCTGACCACTGTGGCAGCAGCCAAAGCTCCTTCCATGCAGCACTGTCTGTGTCCTGAGGACAGGGCAGTGGGGGAGTGCATTGTTCCCCTGCCCTTCTCCACACGTGGGTGAAATCATGGGCCATCCCTGTACTGCCAATTGCTGTTTGTGCCCTAGTCCTCTCAGGATGCTGAGGTTGGCATTGCAGTTGGAGGTTTTGCAGAAAAGTCTTTGCTTTCAGGGCCCTCATGTGCAAACAGGTTCTAACTAGTGCTTGGATATATGTCCACAGTTGGACGCATCAGAAGTAATGCAGGCAGATCTTGCATCACTAGGCAACTGTTTGCATCTTCTATCTGCTGGGTGCCACCCCCCCCCCCATGTGCACCCAACCCCCCCGAACTTGGTGGAGGCTACAGAGCTGGAGGTGTGCTGGCCTGCAGAGACAAGCCTGGGCTCTGTGGCTCGATTCTTGTCCTTCACAGCCTTCCAACCCCAAAACCTCACAGTGGTTTCTTGTCTGCACATGCCGGCCAGCTCTAAAGAAATTCTGTCTGGAGAAATAAAAATATAGCTTGGTTTACATCAACTGCAATCGGTCGCTGGTAGGAAAACATCATTGAAATGTGAACTTTTATGTTTTATCTTGGTTTCTTTAAAAATATATATACCATTGGAAAAGTGTAACATTTTATACACTTCAGTATTGAGTTCTGAAGCAGGCAGAAATGTAGGCAATATACAGGGATGTTTGTTGTAGCCCAGACGCGTCCGAGGTTTATGAGATCGCAAGCTGTCAGAATGGTCTCTTGTTAATCTTAATACAAATTGTGTTTCTACATTCGCTGTTTTTATGCCAGCTACAGTAAAATATTTCCTCCGAGCCAGACCAAAGATGATTAATTCCATGTCCCAAGCTCTGCAGACATGTAGGTGCAGTGTGCGCCCATCCTCACTTCTCACCCTCACTAAGTGTCTTTTGAGATTTGCTAACTTAGGATGAAGTTCTTGTCTTTGCTGGAACATGAATGTTAAAGGCACTTATTTCAGGTCCTTATGCTTGCCTAACTGTGAGTAACTGAAGCCTTGAGCTACAGAGCCCATGTTTTGAAAGAGCTCAGTCAGGTGAAGAAATGAAGGTGATGGTTTTCTGGACTAAATCTATGGGCTCTGTTCCCTCCATCTCACGAGGTACTTTCAGGGTGGACAGAATCTTTGTTCTTGAGGCCTCATTAGAATAATCATTCCTTTACCTCATAAAGAACCATCAAGCAAAAGCATGCTTTTTCATGAAATACTAACCACTGTTTGAAACAAGCTTCAAAATGCACACATAAACATGTGAATATCTTTCTGCAAACATACCATTTATTTCATGCTTTTATCTGATTGTGGAGCAGTATTTACATAGCTCTCAGAATCGTTAATTTGCACCATATGTGAGTACATGGCACAAAGACATGCACGAATTGCAGGCAAGACATAAAATGTAATTATACATAGGTGTAGTTCAAATTTGTTTTCTGCTGTTGCTAGTGAAAATTCACGTTATTCTCTGTTGAACACAAGGACCATGATCAACACTTAGTTTTAATGAATGACTTGAGCACCAAGGCCAGTAACACTAGAACATTGATTTCAAGATAATTATATAGATATTTACTTATTTGGGATGTTTGCAGAAAATGCCATTTCTCTCAGAAATGAATAGAATTTCACTCAGTTCCCGGGTATTTCAAAAAAGAGGGAACCAAAACTAGAAAGTGCCCAAAAAGAACTTTTTTTTAAATTTTTGAATGTTTCATCAAGAAATTTTACTTCTCAGAATTCATCTAGTATTCCTTGTAATTAGAGAATTGAACCAAGATTTATGTACAAAGATTATGTGCATGGTGTGAATTATGATAGTGAAAAATTGGAACCAAAATAAGGATTTTGGAAAAACAATGGACATGAAAATCATGATATTGATTTTGATTATCACATGGAAATGCTGAGAGGATGAGTGAAGTAAGCAGATTGATCATACAACAGCTTATATGTTACAATACAGATTGTGGTTTGTGGGGTTTTTTTTTAATTTTATTTTTGTTTAAAATACTACAGATGTCCCTTTTTCTTCCCAACAACCCGTTCCACCCCGTTCCTTCCCCCTCCTCAGCCCCTCTCCCTACCATTGTCCATGTCCTTGTGTGTTTTTAATATATGTAGAAAAATACTGGATAAATAAAATGCTCGGAATGGTATTTTTGGTTGGTAAAATTATGAGTGATTATTGTTTTCCCTCTATAGGTTAGCAAGTGTTCTGTCATACCTGCATGCTAATTCTACCATCAGGAAGATACTTTTTAAGGAAGGGAGATCCTCTATTTTTAAAAAGTTTGTACTATGCTAACTCTTTAAAAGAACATTCTTATTTTTCCAGTTTGCCAGTTGGATTGGGGTGGGACCAGTTTCCCATTCATTTACATATAGTCTTAGTTAAGAATCCCTGCATTAGGAGATAGTTCCAAAACCCTTCTCCCCACACTCACTCTCCTTTTCTTTCACTCACCTCTTCTCACTCCTATCATCTGCTCTGAAGTCGTACAAAATTTCAGCGAAGATAGTGACAATGAAAGTATCAGTGAAACTTCCACCATTACGAACTTTCAAATTTTCTCTGGGTTGTCTTCTCTCTTATTATTTCTTTGATCATTTCTCCTTCCCCCTTTTCTCGTTTTTTACTTTCTGGAACTTCTATTCATTTTGTATTCAACTTTCTGGGCTGCTCTCTAATTTTTAAAATATGTTTTTCTGTGATGAAATAACCAGAACTTTGGCTGAGTCCATCTATTATTTTTTCCTAATTTTGTTGTTTCTCAAGACCAGGATATCTCCCCCCTCCCCCTTCTGTTTTTACAATTTCTTGCATAGTACCTGACTCTGCATCTTAAACATAAGAATGTTTAATAAATCATTAAACATGGTGATTATTGATGTTCGGAACAAAAATATGTTTACAGTGAAGTCTCAGCTCCAGTGGAGAGAGCATTAGCACAAATAACACAGAGCTGCTTTTGAGATCAAACAGAACTGGAAAGGCAAGTCTGAAAGCAATCCTTTGATAGGAGGTGGTTATCTTGAACCAGTGGAACAGCACTGAGATTGAGGAAAGGCCAACTCAGTCTCTGCTCTGACAAACAGAAACACAATGGAGCAACTCCGAAAGGAGAAGATCAGGAAGGTTACAGATAGCCAAAGCCCAGGAATAAATTTTACATAGAATAGTGGAGAGTGGATACTTTCCAAAGTGTGATGTTAATTTTTAGTAGTTGCAATCATAGGACTAGAGAAATAGGATGATTATGCTACTTTATTAATACTTTACATGCTATTTGCTGTGTGTGGCTGTGTATATCAGAATGAATACATATAGTCTCATGTTTTATAGAATGTTTTTACCTTTCCATCTTATTTTACCAAAATGTGTTGGGTACCGTGTGAGGTGTATTATTGTAAGATTTTTTTTTAGGTTTTATATATATATTTTTTTATTGATTTCAGAGAAAGGAAGGGAGGAGAGAGAGAGAGAAACATCAGTGATGAGTGAGAATCATTGATCAGCTGCCTCCTACTGGGGATCAAACCTGCAACCCGGGCATGTGCCCTGACCAGGAATTGAATGGTGACCTTCTAGTTCATAGGTCAGTGCTCAACCACTGAACCACACGGGCCGGGCAGTTGTAAGATTTTTAATCATATAATCTCCAAGGAAGAACAAAGCTCCATTATTAACAGCCATCATGGAAATCCCTTTGAAGATACATTTTCCTTAACTTTAACAACTTGGAGTCTTTTTTTTTTTTTTCAGTTTCCTTAATTATATATTTTTATTTTGTCCTAGTAACATATGACATAGCTCAGAAAGTCAAATGGGGTCATAAGGCTTATAATGAGGAAGAGCAGCTTCGCCCGCTTCATTCTTTATTTCTGCTTCCCAAGGTGACAACTTCAATTCATTAAGTCGTTTCTCTTATTTATTTCCATAAACTGCTATTTCTCAATATGTCAATTATTTGATTCTATAGAATATGAGGATCCAGCTCCCTTACACTACCTCCTCACAAACACAACCCCCTCCACACTCAGAATCTCTTTTTACTTTTCCCCATACTCTCAATATAGCTAGATATATTACAAATTATGATTTTTAAAGCATTCCGTATTTACATGACTGATTTTTGCAGTGCCTCACCGTTTAGCTGTGTAGTATACTATGATTATATTTGCTTTCTTGTGTGACTTTTTGTTTTCCCTGGAATTAATAGCTGCCTCTTTTTTTTTTTAATTGATGTTGTTTCTGCACATACCCTCAATCTATCCTCAAACTTTTCTCTGGAAAACTTTCAATGGGATCAAACACATCAGATCATCTATTTTTCTTGTATTTTCTTTTTTCTTTCACTTCCTCCCTGTCTCCTTCCCTCTCCGCCGACACTTCTCTCTCTCTCTTTCTCAATCTCTGTCTCTTCCCCTCCTCAATCTCTCTCTTCTTCCCTCTCCCTCCCTCTCCCTCCACCTCCCTCTCTTCCCCACTCAGTGTCTCTCTCTTTCCCTCCCCCACTCCTTCATGTCTCTCCTGAAGGCTAAGGCTTGCACCCTCTTGCTCCGTTCTTCTATCCTACAGATTTCTTGCTCTGCTGCTTAACTGAAGTCTCACAACTGCCCTTCACTGTCATTCCCGGAATGGTTCACGTCCCTGCTGTGTTGCATTGTGTTTTCATGACCTCTCCTCCTCTTCTTGACTTAGTCCCTCAAATTGTTGGAGCACATCCCCTCAGAGCTTTCTGAGGAAGGCTGCTCAGGAGATTATGGAAACTATTTTTGAGAATGTCTTTTTCATCACACTTGATTGATAGTTTGCCAGATATAAAATTATAATTACGAAAACATATTTGATCAGAATTTTAAAAGCATTTCCTAATGGTCCTGTGGCTTTCATGATATCCAGTGACATTTGGATCCCCCGCTCCATGGGTATGACCTACTTTTTCACTGTGGGGGCTTTTCAGACCTTCTCTCTACCCCTGAAATTTCGTGATGATATATACTTTCACTTACTGTGTCTGGTACTGTGAACTTTTACCCAAATTCCTGGAAACATGTATCTTTAAGATTTGGGATATGTTCTCTTTTTTTTATCATTTCTTCCTTCCTTTTTCTCTTCTTTAACTTTCTGGAACTTCTATTCATCATGTATTGGACCTCCCAGATTGTTCTCTAATTTTCATATATTTTCTACTTTTCATATCTGTCCTTTTCTTCCAAGTCCTGTGAGATTTCCTTAACCGTATTCTCCAACTCTAAAATTAAACATTTTGTTTTATTTATTACACTTTAAATTTTCATAACCTCTTTCTTGTTCTTCGATGTTCCTTTTTTGATCTAAGGATGTTATCATTTTTAAATTACGTTTTCTTGCCCTCCCCCCATTATCTGTTCCTCCAAAGCACCTGTTTCATATGCTCATTTTATTTTTTTCTTCCATGTTAGAAGCTTTACTCAAATGTTTGTTTATTTTATTTTAAGAGTGAGGCACAACAAAGCTAAGTAGTTGCTCTGTATCCTTACACAGGGCTTGTCAAATGTGGGGCTTTGCTCTAGGGGGGTTGGGCTAGAACCCAGCCATTTCCCTGGGTCAGTGTCTATAGATTTTTCCCCCCCAAAGGCCAGTCAGAAAAGCCTCCTTCAATCTCATTATGGAGAGTTGCAAATCTGGAGGCTGGTTTTCTGGAGCTGAGCAGAGGAATGGAGTTGGTAGGCAGGCGGTAGTGTTGGTGAAGGATGTCTCACTAAATACAATGTAGAATTTCACTTAATCTCATTTTTATATGGTTCCTCACCCCACCCTCAGCTGGGGCTGGGATGCAGGATTCCAGAGACTTGTGACTTAATCTCTCCAGGGAGTCATGTACCTTCCTTCTTCCAATCTGGAGGAGTATGTCTGGTCTACCTCCTAATTAAACTGGACGTTAGCCAATTCTCCTTCTGTGTGCACCCCCACCCCAACCTCCTGAGGTGCTCCTGGTTCCTGAGACTTGACAGCATTTTTCAGCTTGACCATCTTGCCTTGTTTTGGGCTTCCCCTACCGCAGGATTACGTTCAGCTTTCTCTAAGCTTCCGAGTCTTTTACCACCAGCCATCTGATTTTCACCTTCCAAAATTTTGTTGACATCCCTCGATTGCTATTTCCATCTTCCATCCTCTTTGCTCTTGAATATTCCTATCATTTTTATTCCCTTATTGTCATTGTACTGGGGCTTTACAGAAAGCCAAAATAAAGATGGGTGTTTAATCCACCAGAGGCTCCTTCGGTGACTTTCAGCATCTACCTGAATATCAAATATTATCCAGTATTGAAATTTATATTTTACAACACATTTCACATTGTTGCTTTTAACATGTTGGGCTGTATTAGAGCTGGCTCCGTAAGACCTGAAGTGCTTGCTCTCTTAACATAAAATTTACATGTGTGAAACACATGTGCTCAAAAGGACAGCATTGTCAACCTGATCAGCATGCTATGTTAGAATAAGATCTTGTAGTTATAACCACCTAGTAGTTTTTAGAATCTTAAAAATATTGACTTACTTCAAGGACTATAAAAACAATTTCGGTTCCATGACCTTGACTAAGCCAATAGTATCTGGCAACTCAGATGCAAAGTAAAATATTGACAGAACACTCATCACTGCCTGAACCCAGGGCCACCCAGCTGAGGGGATCACAGTGGGCAGGACTGCTACAGAAATGCAGATAACGAAGGAAATGTCCCTATTGGTCGGTATCACAGTCATTTCCATACATATACTGACATATTTTGAAAATCCTGTCAGAGTCTTAGAATTATGAAACTAAGAGTAAACAGCAGAAAAGGGCAAGTTCTAGGAAAGGAATTCACTTATAATAGTATTGGGGAAGAAAGAGGTTTAATTAGCCCCCTATGAGAATATTCTTTAAAGGCTTTGTGCACCAAGCGAGAGTTTAAAACCATCAAGCCATGTTTCTGAAACCTGTGGGCTTAAGAATCACCTGGGGAAACTGTTTAAGATGCAGGTAATCAGAATCAGCAGGTCTGGGACCAGGCCTGGGAATATGCATCTTAACAAGCAGCCCACCACCACTGCCATTTTCTAATGGAGAAGTAGTGCCTAGGGTAACTGACACTTTAATTAAAGCAACCTGTGTTCGTTTCATTGCTCAGTATTTGCATATGCTTAAATGTGGCAGTTATTGTCTGTGGAACTATAAATTCCGTGAGGTCTAAGACTTGAATCATTTCAAGTAAGATGAGAAATTGTGGTTACTCCTTGTTTCATGGATTTCTTTTTTTATTAAGATAAAGTAAATTTTTTAAATTTATTATATTTTATTTTTTAATTACAGTTGACATTCACTATTATTCTGTATTAGTTTCAGATGTACAGCAAAGTGGTTAGAAAATCATGTACTTTACAGAGTGGTCCCCCCCACACTGCCTCAAGTGCCCACCTAGTCCCATGCATAGTTATCACAACATCATTGACTGTGTTCCCGATGCTGTAATCACATCTCTGTGGCGATTCTGTAACTAGCAGTTTGTACTGCTTAACCCAGCCCCCCAATCCCCCTCCCCTCTGTCGCTGTCGGTCTGTTCTCTGTGTCTGTGAGTCTGCATTTGTTTGTTTATTTTGTTCGTTAGATCCCGCATATAAGAGAAGTCATACAGTATTTGTCTTTCTCTGCCTGATTTATTTCACTTAGCATAATACCCTCCAGGTTCACCCGTGCTGCCATAAAAGATAAGATTCTGTTCTTTTTCATGGCTGACTAGCACCCATCGTGTATAGGTACCACAGTTTTTAACCCAATCATCTGTTGATGGGCACTTGTGTTGCTTCTGTATCTTGCCTATTGTAAGTAACACTGCAGTGAGCATAAGGGTGTGGATCCTAGCTATGTTTTGTAAGTCATAGGATCACTCCTGTTGATTTTCTTAATAGGACAGAGCAGCCCATCCTCTCCACCAGCCCCTGCTCCCACCATGGCAAAGGAGGGGTTTGCCTTCGTCTCTAAGAGAGGACTGGTTAGTCATTGCTCTGTATCAGGACCTACCGAGGACACAGCCTTGTGTGTGCCAAGCTTCTCTCCTCTGACCTACAGGAAGGGAGACTGCCCTGGAATAGAAAGCACACACATTGAAGGAAGCGCAAGGCTTCCTTAGTACCTCTTTGGGAGAGCCACCTCAAGGCGAGGACTGCTCGCAGGCACATCAGTGGGGCCACAGCTTGGTGTTCTGGGTTCTGATGCTGTTCCGTCAAGGATGGCATCCAAGCACCCTTCCCAGATGCTCCTAGGTGTTGCCTCAGCCAGATTCCCGATTTTATTTTACCTCCTGAGTCGTAGATTCCCTTCCATTCAATGTCATTCGTGCTCCCTGGGCCCTGCCCAGTGCCCCCAGTGGATATCCAGTGCATCCACCTGTAAGAGGGTAGGTCTGGCTTTATTTTTTTTCTTGACAGGAGCCTGCTAACCTAAGGGTCTGTCACAGGTGCAGAAAACTGTGAAACTTAATCATATCCTCCCCATGTATATTCACTCCTAAAATTCTAAATATTATGGACTGAAAATGGGCACCAAAATAATCCCCTCTAAGTGTCTAACAGTGTGCAGCCTAATCGGGGTGATGTGGAGGCCTGTATGTTAAGTGCATGCAAAGCAGCAAGTGGTTAAGTTCTGCATTAAGGACCAGGGGCAGAGAGAAGGCGAGGTGGGCACAGCCTGCAGTAGACAAGAGAGCCTCCCAGAAGGGGATAGCTTTGGGGCAGACCAAGCCCAGGTGGGAGTTAGGTGGGTGGAGGGTGGGCGGAAGGCATTCTGTGCAGGCAGAGGGTGGTTGCTGAAGTAGGCCGTGCAAAGGATCCCCAGGCTGGAGGGAAGGCTTCACGGGGAGACTAGTGAGGTGGAATTTGAGAGAACAGTTAGGGGACATTCTAATATTTGAAGCCTGAGACAGTAAGAGTCTATCTGGATGGTGCATTTAAAATTTAAGGGGAGCCCGGCCGGGCGTGGCTCAGCGGTTGAGCATTGACCTAGGATCCAGGCAATCGGGGTTCGATTCCCGGTCAGGGCACATGCCCAGGTTGTGGGCTCCATCCCCAGTTGGGGGCGTGCAGGAGGCAGCCAATCAATGGCTCTCTCATCATTCATGTTTCTTTCTCTCTCTCCCTCTCCTTTCCTCTCTCTGAAATAAATAAAGATATATTTTAAAAATTTAAAAATTAAAAAAAAAAATTTAAGGGGAAATGGGTATAGTGGTACTTAGAGGAAAGAAATAACAGAACTTGATGACTGGATATATGACGGGTGAAAGGGAAAGGAATCAAACGTTTATAATCATAAGGTTAAATATTAGGGTGGTATAATAGTTTTTGAAAGGTGATGGTCATGTCATACATAAATCTAAGTATCAAATCTTATTTGCATTTAAAAGCAGTTCAAACACTTGTTATTATTTGTCTGACTCTGCTGATTCATATTTCACATTTGTTGAAATACTTGTTCCACACTCCTCAAAAGGTGTGAAACAAGCTTATAGCAACTTTTTAAAAGTTTGTGTTAGATTGAGCCACAAATAGCTACTCTTGTGTTTTATAGTTGGGCCTCTTGTTTTTACAAATGTTTATTTTTCAATAAAGCCACATTATTATAAACATGGTTGTTTTCATTAGAGTAGTAGCAGAGTGTCATGTGTTCCTTTTGCTTTATATTTCTATTGTAAGGATTTATTCAGTCACATCTTATCTATTACTTGAAGGGAGTGCTATCTAAAGATGGTCATTGTGTAGGTATACAAGAGGAGCGGGGTTCCAAGCTCCTCATTATATCATTATTCATAGCAATTCTGGGCTTTTCTAGAGATTACAAAGCTCGGGGGGGGGGGGGGGGGCTGTTTTCCTTTGCAAAGGTAGTCTATTATATCTTGGTTCCTGAGCAAGTTTCTGTGGAATTAATCTTCTTTATGACACCAAATGGTCTGCATTTGACCCAGTGCATAAAGAATCAAAATACCTTTCACATTAGATTTCCAGTACATTGTTGTGATTAGTTAATATGATACATGAGATCATGCAGGTTACCTATACATTTTTATTTACTAAGCAGTAAATATTGACCCCCAAATAGTATCCAAATTGATAACTCCCACATATTAATACCATGATTTCCTACAAAAGGTTTTATAAACATAGCTGTATTCTCTAACTGCTTTTGCATCTGAAATGTTTGGAAGTTTGTTTGGGGGTTTTTTCTGCATTGGGCTCTAGCCAGTTCATACAAAGGACGTTTTAATCGGCTTGTTAGGCCAGGAGCACTTTCAGTACTAAGCTGAAGTTCTCCAAAGTTGCAAGGAGAAAGGTCGTTTCTGGGTATAGAGACTTGTCCATCTCAGGCTGCCACTAGGTTTTCTGGTGCTCTGGTGAGAATTAGGGAAAAGGCATCTCCTCCAAGCAGATGGATGGAATTGGCTGCCCCACAGGCACCCCAGGTGTGCCGGCAGCGCCCCTTGCACCCTCCACTGCACAGCCGTAGGTAGGGGTGCACCTCCTCATTCACTAAAAGCCACTAAACACAGAGCAGGGTGTCAGCTTCTCAGGTCAATGCAGTAAGAACCTGAGTTACAAGTGCCACTCATGCTGTGGCCAGTCAGATGCTGCAGTGTGAAGCTGTTGGGCCGAAGGGTGACTGGAGGCCTGGAATGCGAGGTGGTTCATGTCTGACTGTCGAGCAGCTTTCATGGTGGATACTGCTCGTCTCAATATTACCTGTTAGTAGGATTTTCATTCATGTGGCAGAACAGCCCAGAGAAAACACCTGGAAAATTGCAGGGCCTTTGTGTCCCTCTCAGAGCATGGACAGGTTAAAATGTCCCCAACTCTAGGGCCGCACCATCCAATAGAAATATAAGGCAAACCATGGAATTTTAAAATTTTCCATTGGCCACATTACGAAAGCAAAAAGAAACAGGTGAAATCAATTTTAATATATTTTTTACTTAACCCAATATATTAAAATATTATTATGTCAACACGTAATCAATGTAAAAATTATTAATGAGATATTTTTACCTTTGTTCTTCACACCAAGTCTCTGAAATCTGATGGGTCTATTACACTTACAGTACAGATCAATTGGAACAGTCAGATTTCAAGGGCTCCATAGTCACATGTGGTTGGACAGGGCAGGTCTAGAGCAACAACAACAAAAAATCTGTTCTGTGATCAGAAAGGCAATCAGCAGAACTAGAGGCTGGTTCAGAGCAGCTGACTCTTTATGCCACCTTTTAAGAGCTAGATGACCCTAAACTGGACAAAATAGATTAGTGCTTCCCATTGCCCTCTGCCCAGCCAGGGACCCTCTTCAGAGTGGCACTGAGCCTTTCCCTCTGGACAGCCACACCCAGCAAGGTTGTGCCCTGCTCGTTAGAATCCACCTGCTCTGTGGGGCCCACTGCCATTTGTGTGTCATGTGGCTGTTTCTCAGGAGCAGGATGTGGCCCTTATTCATGCATGTCCTGTCGGGATGTGTAGCATCTGTGAGCAGCCTTGGGGACATTCACACATCCTGTGGTAGGTCAGGAGCCCCTGACCCCCTATTAACATGTCAGTGAGGGCGGCCGGTGCTCTGGGCTTGTTTTCTAGGGGTTTGATGAGCTTCATTAATTATGTTGGGGGGAAAAGGTGTGCAGCTAGAGAAGAACCCACTTAGCTCTACGTGAACATGAATAATTGGACAGTTGGCAGCATGTTAAATCGGTGGCCTAGTGAGAGAAACGTGTGAATAAACACAGTGCCCCAAAACACCACTAGCAGGCACAGCACTCTCTGCTTTGGCAGGGCGCTCTCCTACCCTTCACTTCCTGTGGGCCTGGGGCAGCCTGGGTGCCAGCCCAGTGACAGCAGTTAGGGAACCGCCCTGGTGGGTAGGTGGCAGAGTGCAGCGGTCAGCAGCCAGCTCTGAAGCCAGGACAGGTATTCAAATCCTGCTTCACCACATCGTTCCCTACAAGACCGCGGGCTTACACGACCTCTCTGAGCGTTAGGTTTTTCATCTAGAAAATGAGGTTGATAATAATAGGATTATTAGGAAGACGCTGTATCCTAGTTTGTGTAAAGCATTTAGCACAGTATCAGATCCTCAGTATGTACTACACTGTATATGCTTTTTTTTTTTTAATTTAGAACATTAATCATATCATATACTTTCCACACCCTTTTCATCTTCAAGGAGAGCATAACTGTGCCTCAGTTTTCCTCTAAGGCAACTTCATTCGTTCGTTCGTTCATTCATTCAACAGTCATTTATTATGTACCTAAAATGTCTAGCCCTTAGACATACAACGATGCAAAGATTCTGGGGGGAACATATTATTGTGTATATTTGAAATTACATGGACAGGGACCGCAAACAAAATGGTAAAAGCATATTAATGTTTAAAAACGTTAGCAGCCCTAGCTGGTTTTGCTCAGTGGTTAGAGCTTCGGCCTAGGGACTGAAGGGTCATGGGTTGGATTCTGGTCAAGGGCACGTACCTCGGTTGCAGGCTTGATTCCCAGCCCTGGTCAGGGCCGGTGCAGGGAGCAACTAATCAGTGTGTCTCTCTCACACCGATGTTTCTCTTTCTCTCTATCCCCCTCCATCCCTCCCTTCCACTCTGTCTAAAATACCAGTGGAAAAAATATCCTCAGGTGAGGATAAAAAAAAAAATAATCTTACTTGTCATATTTTAATGTAAAAGATAAAAATGCCACCATTTTTGTTCATTTGCATTAAATGATCTTAAATGAGGAAAGCATCTCAAGGAAAAATCTTTCCAGTTTCCCACCTTTTACCTTAGAGGCCTCTTAGGCTCCTAGAGGCCTTACGGTGCCTTGGTTGTTTCTGGAACCTTATTATTATGAGAAAAATCATTTATTTTTGTCTTTGTTAATCAGAAGCTAAAAATGAAGGTGGGATTTAATTCAACTGAACACTTACAACAGCTAACCATTTTATGTATTAGAAACAGGTAAACAAGTATTTGCCAAATAATGAAAACTATTATTACTTCTAAATAGATTAAAACAAGCATTTTAGTCAAACTTTTAAAACTTAACTCCAAAATAAACAGGAGCTGTATTGGAAAATTTATTGTATGCGTTGTCTGTTGCTAGGTAACAAATCACTCCCCAAACATAGCAGCTTAAAACAAGCCTTTATTGCCCCATGCAGCTCTGAGCAGTCCAGGAGCAGCTTGCTGAGTGGCTCTGACTCAAGGTAGCCCAAGAGGTTACGGTTAGTTTGCCAGCTGGGCAGTCAGGTTGCATCATCTGAAGGCTGGACTGGGGCTGGAGGCTGCATTCCAGGGACTCCCACCGTGGCTGCTGACTGGAGGCCCCAGTTCTTTGCCACATGGATCTCTCCACAGAGCTGCTCAAGTGTTCTTGTAACGGGGCAGTTGGCTTCCCCAGACCGAGTGATTCAAGAGAATGAGGAAGCCACTGTGCCTTTTTGGACATAGTATTAAAGTCACATACCTTTGCTTTTTTGTTATTTTATTAATTTGAAGCAAATCATTAAGTCCAGTCACATTCTGGGGGAGGGGGGTCAGGTCTACCCTCTGAAGAGTGTGTCAAGAATTTGTGGACCTATTGTGGATACCATAATTACCACAAAAGCCTTTTGACATTTCCTAAAGTGCTTAAGTGGCTTTGGCACAGACAAGCTTAGCATGGGAAGGCCTGAGCTGGCAAAGCCAAGCTGACCCCCCCCCCCAGGGGATGTGTGCATTGAGATGGTGCACCCCAGAAGGGGGCAGGAGCGGGGAGGAGGAGAAAATAGACTCCAAACACACCAGAAATTTCTTCCTTTTTACTTTGCAGCCTCAGCCTGATATCAAAGCTATGCCTCCTGGCAGAGAATTAATGTAGAATTCCGTGGTCAAAAGTGAAGAAGAAGTGTTTGCTTTCATTTAAAGTAGGCGATAAATTTTAGAGGACCGGTATCTGAGCTATTGTCTTGTTTACACTAAAGCAGCCTTGTTAGTGACACGATTTTGCACTTCCGCTTTAAGAATTCCTTCCGTCCCCTTTGCACGTTGCGGCATGCAGCGTTTCTAGCCAGAGTTTCTGTTCGTCCCCGTGTCCTCTGCGCTGCCTCTCCTATGGATGGTGTGCTTGGTGCTGCCCTGCGCTCAGCGGCCCCTGGGTTCTCCCCCCAAATCTTCCAGTTCTTCCATTTTCCATCTCGCAACCTCTCGCTGCCGTCAGCCGTATTATAACTTCCCTATTATTGAATATTTCAGGGGCCGGAGCCCTCAGTGCCCCATGCCGTCCACTTAGTCATCTCTCTCCCCATTTATATTATTCACAGCAAGATGTACGCACGCAAATCCTTTAAGTCCTTCGGGCTTTTCTTTCCATTTCCCCTTCAAATATGAATCACCTAGCAACATCTATTGAGGACCAAGTGCACAGGAAGCTGTATTCCCATTGCTGTGAGCATCACAAAGACGTAAAAGGCATGGTCTCCCTGCCCTTATGAAGTTTATCCTCTGGTAAAAGCTGGATTTAAAAAGAAAATTTTTAAAAATAATAACAGCACAAAGATTCCTATTTATATTCAATGGAGTGACAGGTTGTCCAAGTTCATTTTGTGAAAATCATTTCTTGATGTTGACTTCCTAGTATTATAAACACATTTCATCAATCTGGTGAAAATTCAAATGCGTTTGGTATCAAAATAAAGGAAGCACTTATTAAAATCTGTAAAAGAAATACACCCTATTAAATGACAAGTAATTAGCTACAACTGGTCATTGAAGTATAAGCAGAAGGGTAACCTAGTGTTTTAGTTTTTCTTCTTTCTTAAAAGACATCAGCCCTACGCTTTGGTTTACTTTACTTTTAATGGACTGTTGTTCAGAAGGCACAGTCGGGGAATTGGGGGGCTGCGAGGAGCTGATAAAGAATAAGTGCAAGCTGACGAGGCCTTGGGAGGAGGCTGAAGGCCCTCAGAGCCTGTTATTAAGATCTAACCTTGATACAAGAAGCAACGGGTAGTCATTGTAGGCTTCTGAAAAGGGGAGAGTACTATCTGATCAAAGTGATGGGCTCGAGAGCGGCTAGGACACAGCACACCTGAACAAGGTAATTAGGGCCTAACTGGTGTGACCAGAAATAGATCCACAGAAAGAGGAAGCGGCCATGGGACATGTAAGGGAGAGAGAATCAAATGTGACTCCCAAACTTCTAACTTAAAAAATATGAGGTGTTCAGCCAGTGTAGCTCAGTGGTTGAGTGCTGACCCATGAATCAAGAGGTCACTGGCTTGATTCCCGGTCAAGGCACATGCCTGGGTTTCGGGCTCGATTCCCAGTCGGGGGCGTGCAGGAGGCAGCCAATCAATGACTCTGTCATCATTGATGTTTCAACACTCTCTCTCTCCCTCTCCCTTCCTCTCTCTGAAATCAATAAAGATATATAAAATATGTGTGTGTGT
Organism: Miniopterus schreibersii; assembly: GCF_964146895.1. Taxonomy (NCBI): domain Eukaryota; kingdom Metazoa; phylum Chordata; class Mammalia; order Chiroptera; family Miniopteridae; genus Miniopterus; species Miniopterus schreibersii. Next base: position 38,656,604 of record NC_138105.1, on the reverse strand, counting down.
ATATATATATATATATATATATACACACACAGACACACACACGTGTGTGTGTGTGTGTGTGTGTGTGTGTGTGTGTGTGTGTGTGTGTATGAGATCACTAGAATTAATGGCTGGGGAAAATTACAGACATACATGAGATTCTTGTGCATGTGAGTGTGTATGTACATGTGTATTTCTGTATATACACTCATGCATGTATTCGAAAAATATCTGAAAACCCATTCATCATCATGTTAAGCCTAGTTCATTCTAACTGCTGGAACTGTATGCAATACTTTCTTTTTTCCTTCTTTCGTTTTGGCTTCTCTGCATTTCCTAATTTTTCCAGTTGAGCATGCATCACCTGTATAAGTTTCCTCATAGGGAGAAATCATTCTTGAACCCTTGGTACTATGAAAGAGATAGAAATAGAATTTTCAGGGTCAGAAGAAGAGAGGACTTTGAAATAATGGTCTCAAGGGAGGAAACTGAGACCCTGATAGTTATGTGATTTATTACTAGGCTTTTGAAATAAGACTGAATTTTCCCAAACTGGGACTTTAAAATATTCTATATGTCAGGGAGGAGACTGGAGTTACCTTCATCTTCTAGAACTTGGATTCATCCAAAAAAGTGGTTCTCAACTAGGGATGATTAGTTTCCGCATCCCCTGGTGCACATTTGACAACATCTGGAGACATTTTTGGTTGTCACATGGTGGGCAGGGAGGGCTGCTACTGGTATCCAGTGAGTAGAGACCAGAGATACTGTCAAACATTCTGCAATGCACAGGACATCGCCCACATCAAAGAATCACCCAGTTCACAATGTCAGTAGAGCAGAGGTTGAGAAATGGATTCAAAGGAAGGTATGTATTGTGGTGACCACCCGTGGAATGCTTTGTGTGCCAAACACCTGACATGAATCATTTCATCTTCAAATGATCTTGAAACTCAGGCATATAAAGTTAAGTAGCCTGTTCGGGTCACATGGTAATTAAATGCTAGAACCAGGAACCAAAGCAAAGTCTGTTGGCATCCAAACCTGAGCTGTTAAACACTATGCAATTTTGCCTCCATGTTGACACTCACAGAGTGAAATGGGAGCAGGAAAGCCATCTAAAGGTCACAGCTGACATTCTGGTCTCATTTTTTTCTACCCTTGCTAGGGCAGTGGCTTCAGACCACCTTTATTCTCCTAGACTGTACTAACTGGTAAAACAAATCTTACCACTTTTCGACGTCTCTCCCCCCTTCACCGTCCATCCACCCCCTTCTTCAAGATAAATGTTTATTTTTTAATGAGTATTATGTGCTTCTTGGTGGAGTTGGGGGTAGGGTGCGGTATTTGGTTGGTCAAGCAAATGGGAGCTAATACTTGTGTGGTCTGCAGGCCTGTTGGTCATGGAGACGTGATCTGAAAATATCTGAGAGTGTACTTTGGGGCACCATTTAGGCACACTGGCAAGAAGGCAGGCGTACATTTTTATGTTGTAGCTTCTTATCTAGCTTCCTGGGTCTCTTCACTTTTATCTCTGGATAAAGAATTCCTGTCTCCAACATTCTAAAGTTACCTCAATCTCTTTGTCATTTTCACTGAAGGACACTGCATATTAAAAACAAAAACTGTATTGCTTTTAGAAAGCTGACTTCCTTGGGTCCTTGAAAACATAGATCAACAATTTGGTCGATCTGAGAGGGCTGAGTAAAGGTCCCCACTATTGTGTACACTCATGTATCTGTGCTTTGCCACCACCACTCATCCCTTCTTTTCTGATTGAAAATTAAGATTTTATAAACAAACAAACAAAACTGAAACAGACTCATAGACATAGAGAGCAGACTTGTTCCCAGAGGGAAGGTGGGTTGGGGAACTGGGTGAGACAGGTGAAGGGATTGAGAAGTACAGATTGGTAGTTACAAATAGTCATGAGATGTAAAGTCCAGCATAGGAAATACAGTCAGTAATATTGCAATTACTATATATGGTGCCGAGTAGGTACTGGAAGTATCAGGGGAATACTTTTAAAGTATCTGACTGTCTAAACACTATGCTGACCTGAAGCTAAAACAAAATAATAATGAATGTAAACTGTAATTGAAAAAAAATTTTTTTAACATTTTAAGAAAATGCCTGGCTGGGCATGGCTCAGCGGTTGAGCATCGACCTAGGATCCAGGCGATCGGGGTTCGATTCCCTGTCAGGGCACATGCCCGGGTTGTGGGCTGCAGCCGATCAATGACTCTCTCATCATTGATGTTTCTATCTCTCTCTCCCTCTCCTTTCCTCTCTCTGAAATCAATAAAGATATAAAAAAAATAAATAAATAAAAAATTTTTAAGAAAATTAGGATTTTAAAAGAATTTTTTCTTACACTCATGGAGGAGGAGAATTTGTTTATAACCTTTATCCTGTTTTGATTTTTAGAGAGAAATTTTACTAAGTTGTTATTTCTGCACATCCTATTTCTTTAGACATGAAGTTATAAAAACAAGATGCTACCATTTTTTGAGTGAATGCAATGTTTCAAGCATTGTTCTACACACCCTACCTACATGTCTTTGTTTAATTTTTACAAAGCTTGTCCTCAAGGTCCTGTTATCTCCACTCATATGTGAGAAAACTGAGGCTTAGAAAGGTCAAGTGATTTTTGTCTAAGGGCGAATAGCTGGTAAATAGGAGAGCAGAGATTTGAACTCAGATCTCTGAATTCAGGGCCCAGGCTTTGCCTACCACCTGTGCAAAAGCTTTCTGGGTTATATATCAAACCTGAATTTCAATACCATTTTCTTTCAAAGAGTTAATAGCACTTTCACATAGTAATTTGCTCTCCTAGCATCAAGCTGAGTAGCTAAATGGAAAGAATTCAGAATATCAAATGAGTCCTGGATGATCCTGTGGCCAGCCTTCCGTATATATCCAGTATTGACAGTACTATCTCTGAGCTCCTGCTAAGTCTGTAGGGAGTATTCCTTGAGCATCAAAGAGGGAGTACTAACTGCACTGTTGAGTGCAGTGACGATTTCCCAAATAGCCCCAAATGCAACCGTGGATCAGAAACAGTCTCCAGAATTTTGATTAAAAAGTGTGGTTGCTTTACACACACACACACACACACACACACACATTTCACATTTCCCACAGTACCTAACATAGCTCTAGGCACTAAAGAAGTGCTTTATAAATGCTTCAAGGATTGGACTCATCTCCAGGAGATGTAAAGGAAAAGAATCGAATTCCAGAGGAATAATTATGGTATATGGAAGCCAGGAACCAGTCCACTGATTTTTGTATGAGTCACACATGGGGAAGCCAGGCCATCGCCACAGAGGCTGTGAAGGGCAGTCAGGAGCAGTGAGCTCAGGCAGTGGGTGGACCTTGGTTTGAATCCTGGACCCTTCAGTAATCAGCTGTGGGGTCTTCTGCAAGTTACCATCTATACTTGAACTTTACACATATTTTTTAACTTCAGTTTTCCCATCGGTGAAATGGGGATAATAATATACTTGAAGTTAATTCGTTTATTTTTTATTATCAATATTGATAGTTTAGGTAGGGAATCAGAGGGGCAGAAGCAGTTTTCATGAAAACGTCCTCATTTGGAATCAGACAGATCCCGGTTCAAATCTCACATGCGATGTTTAATAGGGATGTGCCTAGGCTGAGTCTCTCAGTCCCTTCACCTGCAGGATGAGATGATAAGGCCTGCTCTGCAGAAAAATCAAATATGGCGCATGTCAAGTGCCTGGTATGTTGCAGGTGCTCAACCAATGTTAGCTCTGCTTGTTATCTTCCTCTTACCAAAGCTGGTGAATTATTTTCCTAGAAACTTAGACCCACTTCCTTAGGACCCTCTAGGCCTGTGAGTTTTAATTTTTTTTTTTTTTAAGTAGCACATCCCTTTGAGAAGACAATGAAAGCTACAGCAATATCAGCAGAAAACTACACATTCCCCAAACAAATCTGGATACAATTGCAGGGGATTCATAGACACCCTCTCCAAGATAAGATAAAGCCCAAGAGGGTAAAAAATATATGGCAATCCAAATGGAATGATTATTTGCTTTATAAAGGGACTTATCATAGGGTTCCCAATGCAACTTTTCCAGTATCATTAAAATAGAATTCCATTTACAAAACAAAACAAACAAAAACACTCACTTTATTCAGAACATTTTAAGAGCACATTTATTTCATTAACAGAGGCAAACCTCTTCTAACAAAACATATTTACCAAATGCCTATTATGTGCCTAATAAGGTGGTGGGTGTTATGAGGAACAAAAGAAGCTTAACATGTGGTCCCTGCCCTCAGCCTTTTCTTTCTAATTGGAGAGGCAAGTGAACAAGGCAGCATTAGATGTATTAGCGCTATATGCTGATATAATCAAGTACTAAATTGTGTGTGCTTGTGTGGGTGGGCGCACAAGCCTCACATATCATTCTCTGACCTTGAATTGTACACAAATCATTAGCGTCAAATTGGAATTGCCGACTGCTCCCCCACCCCTCATCTGTGCTTGGCCGACTTCCATCACAGCTTCTCCCTCTGTGTCTGGAACACACTTCAGAAAAGAGGGGGTGAAATAACAGTGAGGAAGAGAGAAAAACTGGGAAGGAGGGAAGAGGTTGCTGTCATCTGTGGTTACCACTGCCGACAGATTCCACGTTGGATGGCGTCTGCCCCAGGAGCGCCCAGGCCTCCGGAAACCTCCCCGTGGGACCCAGGACAGCTTCCCTTTCCCGATTACAAACTAGCCTCCCACCAGTAGCCGCGTGAGGGGCGAGGAATGGCCCGAAGCAGCCTGACTGATGCCCCACATTGAAGGGCCAGATTTGTTCACCAAAATACCGTGGGAATTAAGCACAGGAGATTGGCAGGCAAAGCACTGGGTGAGGAGAAGCAGGCCTGCCCCTCACATGTATGCTCCCAGGGCAGGAGTACAAATGCAGGCCTACATGCCATCTTCATATTTATTTGTTATACATCCAGCTAACTATTCAGTGAAATATGTCCTATCTTCTGACCTTGACAAGTTTAACTTCCAAGCAACTGGGAAGGTCAGGTGGGGCCCCTTCAGCATGGGTTTCCTGACCACCCAATTCTCTTTCCATCCCCAACTCTGTGCTTTACCACAGAGGCCTCCCACGCACTCATATGGGGCACCCCAGCCCACACCTCCAATGCCCATATGCACGCCCCCCCCCCCTTGGCCACTCTTTGGTCCAAGAAGGACACAAACTATGTGTCCACCTTCTACAAGAAAGACCTAGGGGATCAGACTTGAAGCCCTCTGGCCAAGGAATTTGGGGTTCTGGGTATTCAGAACAATCTAGAAGGGGGGACACCTTGGCCCTGCAGACTACTTGCTCTGGTAAGTAGGATTGTGGCCAGAGGGAGACCCAATCAGACCCTCTAAAACTGGGGGCCAAGGCAGGGTCCCCTCAATACCTGTGTATAAGGGCATAAGTGAAGAGAGGGAAGACTGAGGGAAGAGACTGAAGCAAAGCCATTGAGACTGCTCAGTTCATTGGGGTGGGGTGGGTACAGGGGTTATAACTTGGGAGGAACCAAACGGTGGAGGAGAGGCTGTTGAACAGAAGGGAGAAGGCCAGACCTGGACCACTCTACAAGGAGAGGGACTCTTCATTTGTTATTGTGTTTAGTAAGAGAATGGGGAAGGGAAAAAAAAGCCCTGCTTTTACGGAAGCCAAAGGGCTCTATAATTCAGTGACGAGAGATATGAAAGGCAAAAGAATGATGGTTTTGGAGCCAAAAGCAGGGACTGGGAGTGAATCCTCCCCAAGGTCACCTGGTTCCCTCTTGTTTCACATCTTGTCCCATCAGCCTGCTGTCTGCTGCCCCCGTGAATCCATTCCGGAGGAGGCTCCACTTTACTGTATTCCCCCAGCAGGGCGCAAAACTGAAGGCTAATCTTGATTCTCCAAGGAGAAAAAAATTACTGTTTAGAATATTGACTATTATGAAATAACTTATGTAGAATATTGAATATAAATATTGAATATTTAGCTAAACAAAGAGAGGATAGTTGCTATAGTTGAAATTGCACTATTTGCAGAAAGAAAGAAAAAAAGATACTTAAAACTTTGCACAAATATACATTGTAGAATTGAAGAAAATTCTAATGCTATTTCAACATTTTAATTTATCTCCACTTCACAAATCTTTGTTTTGTGGATAAAATATTTGAGTGATTTAGGAGAGAGGGAAATGAGTTAGGCTTTATGGGGGGGGGGGGGGGGAATCAAGATATAACTTTGTGTTACTATTGTCCTGAAAGTATTTTTATCTACACTTAGCTTTACTCCTATCAGGGTAGTAGCAGGGAATTTGAGATTCCTTGAGGGTCCTTTGACCCCACCTAACATTGACCCTTTGCTCCCAAACATATCAATGGCAATTATAGAGTAAGTGAACATTGTTAACTTTGGTATTCAGGTATTTATCATTCAGGAATTTTCTTCATCACAAGGCAAGCTGAAGATTTATGGTATGAGTAATTAATTATACTGGAGGCCAGAACAAGGAGCGAGTCAATCAAAGGGTATGAAGGAGCCACGCAATGGCCCAGAGTCCGGGCCCTCTTTCTGCCCTTGTTCCCCGCTGTCATCTACCTGGAAATAGCACTCATGAAATGGGAGTTTGTTACTATTCATCACTACTGTTTAGATTTTACCAATTTTAAGTTCATGCCTGACATTACTACAACAGTGATGTCCTGGAACCCTGTGGTGGGAAATTGTTTTTGGGAGCTGGCGTAGTGATAATGCATCCTCAGAGGTGAGGGATACACTTCAAGCTTCCTTTATTTTTACTCCAGCTCTGGGACTCTGATCTTGTCCTGATGGACAGATACTTCGCATCCTGACTCTATCACAGATGACCTGACTCCTGAGGCAGTAATGATAAAGTCAGTCCTAAATGTGGCTCATTTTCTAAAATTCTCAGTGGCCAGTTAGATCCCCAATCTCCAGAGCATTACATCCCGGACTTGTTCAGCAGTGTGATGGACACGTGGACAGCATGGACAGGCCTGTGCCCACAGAGAGTGGCCGGGGGATGACAGAACGGTCAGGAGTGCAGACATTGTTTGCTTATGACCCTAAAACTGCAGGCAGCGACTACCGCCCCTTCGACCTTCCCTGGGGCTTTGTAGTTCAGAACACAGGACTCCTTTCAGTGATTTTTATTGAGTATTAACTAGCTGTGTGGGATGCAAAGAAACGTGACAAGCATTCAAGGAACTTACAATGAATTCACTTTTTAAATAAAGTCTCATAATTTGACTGAATGGAATAATTTCCACGGGCATTGCTAAAAAATAAATAAAATAAAATAAATAAGAGCCAAGAGTCATTAGTTCTGTCCTGCCATAGTTCTGTCCTGGTTAAAATTTTTATGAATGACTTAGAAAAATTATAAAGGGCATATTTATCAAGTTGGATATGACAGGGGACTGAGAGTAATAGTGAATGCAGCACACTGAAGGAAGGAATGCAGATCTTCACAATTCGGAATACTGAGCAGAATCTATAGAAATAAAGTGTGTCCAGAATCAGGGTAACGGTTGCCAGTTACTGCGTGACTTTAGACTGGTTACTTAACCTCTCTATGACTTTGGGCCCTTAGGTATAAATTAGAAGTAAAGGCAGCCCCTGCACATAGGCTTATTCCTAGTATTTAACTCGGTGCATGTGAAGTACTTACCTGCCTGTCACATCAGAGATGCTCAGTCAGTGTAACAGGTACTCCTTTCTCGTGCAGTTGCCTGATGGAAATATATGGTAACCCAAAAAAAGGTGGGATGGTCCACAGTGACAGGTGCTCGACAGGCCACATTATGTGGCATGTGTCCAGTGAATGCCACACTTTAAAAGCGAGATAGAGAACCTGGATTGAGTGCAGAGGACAGCGGCCACGATGGTGAGAAAGCTTGAACTCATACTGTGGAAAGTGAAAAGAACCTAGTGTATTTAGCCTGAGGTGGAGAAGACTCAGGTCGTACATAACAGCATTTTCTAACACTTGAAAGGTTCTCATATTGTAGATGCTTTAGATTTATTCTCTAGCCAGGGGCCAAAGGTGGATATTTTAGAAAGACAAATTTTGGCTCCATCTAAGGAAGAATTTGCTAATATTCAGAGCTGCTCCAGGATGGTAACAAATGCTTCAAGAGGAAATGAGGTCCTTGTCACTAGAGGTGATCATAGGCCAAATGGCCACTTGATGGATTAATGGGTGGACGTGGTAACCTTTAATATCCAATCTCTGAAATTCTGTGATTCTGAGAATAAACAGGGCTATTTCAATCAAGGCAATAGGCAGGAAGACTTATTATCAATATATTGATTTATTATATACCAAAGAAGAAGATCCAAGGCCAGCAGATTCGAATCTGATGACAGTAATTTTCCTTTCAGCTTTACAGAGGGTGGGGTGGGAGAAATGGGGTGGGGGTACCTCCATCCTGTTCTAGGGTGAGTGCTCCCTCGCCGCCTGTCCCCCTGGCTTTGATGGGTGTATGTGAGCCCACTAGCTCAAAAACAAACCTTTTCTTGGCTGGATGCTTGCAGCCAAATAAAGAGTGGCTCGGCAGACTGCTCATTGTTTATCTTTCTTCATCTCCTTTAAACCTCTTCCTGCCGTAGCTAGCAGTAAACCGGTTGCAGAGGTTAAGCAGACTCCCCACTCGTCTTTCTTTTTGGTGTTTAATGTCGCTGATATTTGTGTTTCCTGTTTGCTTTGGGTTCTAGTTGTTGTTTAAAATCACAAAACTTCATTATGCCTGTGCTAATTATTTATCTTCTTCTATGTTGTGTTTTCCTGACTTTGTTTTATTTGAATTTTCCTTCATTTTTTTCGCTACTAGAATTTAAAATTTGGAGCCACATAGACACATATACAGTTTTGCCTCCCCTTTGTGCATTTATATTTATTGTTGCCTTCAGCATCTGTTAATATTACATAATAACATCTAGATCTGGTTTATTAGTCGCAGTCTCCTAAGAGTTGCAAGTCATATTCTTCAATCATAGCAAAGATGATCGCTGTTGATGTACCTGCTCTCGGTGGGTGGGATGGGGCACCAGAACCCTCCAGTGCTCTGCACAGACTCATGCAGTGTGGAGGTGAAAGGTGGCTGCCTTTCTTAAAGGTTCCATCTTTTCCCGGCTTCTGTGTAGCTGTAGCTACAGCTCAGCACTTCATAGCTTCCCAGACCCTGGATAAGGGGCTTGACTCCAACCTCTAACACATCAGGACAAAGCTGATCATTTGCTTTTTGAGCACTGATATCTGACCGCCTGAGCACTACCTGCCTGTTCTCCTGTCCCATATCTTTCTATCCAAGAAAATACTGTAGCTGTAAGAGAGTTAAGGTCATTCGCTGCTATGTCCATCCAGGTTCCCAACATCTCAAGTCCTTGCAATTGGCCTTTTTCTGACAGAGGATCCTTCTCCTGATTCCTCTCCCCTCCCCATTTGAATTTGACTTCCTCAATGATAAAAAGTGCATTCATCTTATTGCTTAAGCATATTCTCTGACTACACTAGAAGGCACCCAGTTCACACTGCACACTTTCTGGTCAGCACCTGTTTCCTACGGGTTTTTTCTCTTCCTTCACTTTTCATGTACTGACTACCTTCCTAGTGCCTCGCACTGTGCTGGATAAGAACAGGGGAGATAAAACAAGACACTGGCGCTGCCCTCACGTTGCTTGTAGTCCACAGGGAGACAGACAGTGCAGTGTGGAATGAGCTGGGATGCTGGTAAACACTGGTGCAGCTGGAGTCCTAGGAGGGATGCAGGGCCCAGACAATGGGGAAGGGTCACTGGGAGGTGATGCCCTGGAAGAAGCGAGACCTAAACATTCTTAAAGGGTGAGTGGGAATTTCCCAGAGCCAGCATTTGGAATAGACAGTTTTTATAAAGGATTTTATAAGGAAGCATGCAATGGCTTCCTCATGATGAGTTTATTTTGTTTTCTGGTAGACTCATGAAAATTTTGGGTGCTATGTGAAAATTAAAACGTAGAAGGAAGGGAGGTTTTTAATACAATATCCGCAGACATGAACTAGTCTCATACTCTCCAAACCGTATCAGACCTTTGATGGCCATGGTCAAGGTGAGACAGTGTATACAAAAGCACTTCAAAAAGTAAAGGGAGCCACCCACTTGTACAGTTTTAGGTTTAGGACTATCAAACAACCTTTATGGTATATTTTCATTCCTTATAAATCCTCTGGTGATTTTAAAGTTGAAGAACTGAAACCTTTGGGAATACGAAGCAAAGAACACTATGCAATACATGTGGATATGCCACTAAGGTGATAAAAATTGTGCATGTGTTGGAAAACTAGAGGGGTGCATAATAAAATTGCTTTAACTATAACACATCCATGAAGCATTTGATTTGGACAAATTTCTTTTCTCTAATAGATACACATTGATAAACTTTTTATTCTGACATCGATTCATCTCTTTGCATGAAAGGCTTTTCATCTTGTAGCAGCTCCATTCCCTCAGCTCTCCAAAAGTGTCAGGCCCTGAGATTTGTAATTCACTAGCATGTAGTTCAGGTTCAAACAGGGTGAAGACAGGATTGCTTACCAGATGACACCTGCCCCAGCTACCCCGTTTCATCCTCTGGGAAGTTGGCTAGAAACCTCAGACATCTAAAAACACCCGAGTCCAGTGATAAGAGACAGAGTCCCAGACACAGAGCCACCCCAGGGCCAAGTCCATGGCTTCAGAACTGAAAGTAGACAGAGGTTAGATTCCACAAGCTTTCCCTTTCTGCTAGGTGACAACACGTCGATGACCTAGGGAATAGACGGGGCCCTGAGGGGGTTTGAGAATGATCGCAATGAGTCATAAGAGCCGAAGGCTCAGATTCCACAACAGTCTGGGGCCATAGGCCAAGTTTTCTGACAGCCACCATGCTGCTGCCTAGAGCCCTTGATGACCGGAGTTCCCAACACCACATTCTGCAGCCAAGTGCAGGCCTCACTCCCTCAACACCATTCCGCTCTGATAAGTCATCTTAAGCAGGGAGTGGGATTACCCTCGAGACAGCCATCTCCTGGGCTGGAGTCCATAGTTTTGCTCTCTGCTCTCGCCACCAGCCCCAGACCAGCATTGAGCGGATCCTCTGTGACTTGGGGTTATCCATGAAACTATTCTTCACCATTAACATAGGATTTTAAGAAACGGTTTTATGTATTACACTGTCATTTAACATCATTGATTCTGTAGACCTAGAAAGGCCCTCAGAGCTCATCCAGCCCATTCAACAGAAGACCATCCCAGAGCCACATTGGGCATCAGAATCAGCAAAGGAGGTGGAGGACAATGTGTTGACATAGTGGCAATACTATTCAGGGTGTCTTCCGTATTTTGCCATTAACCTGAGCCTGTGGATTTAAGCAAGTCACTGTGTCTCTCTGGCCCTCAGTGTTCTTGTTAGGAAGCTGAATTAGTAGCAAAAGCAGCTGACATTTCTTGAACACTTACTGTATGCCAGGCACTAAGAAAATGATAGTAACATTTGAAATTGATGAACCTTTTAGTATATTGAAAAGCTCTGTAGACTTCAGACTTAATTCTCAAACAACCCATGAGGCATTTTCCTCCATTTTCAGGTGATGAAACTGAGGCATGGAAAGGATAAGGAACTTACCCAAGGTTACCATACCTGGCAACAGGCAGAGCTTGTATTTGAAACCCATCCTGCACCCTTAACCTTGGGGGGCAACTTAAGTTTCTTCCTTAACATCCTCTGCCTTTCTGACTGGGTGCCAGGCCAGACCTCAGTACTGAGGTAATCAGACGTCATTTGCCTCCTGAAGAGCCTTTTGTGTGTCATGGCATCGCCCCTAACACCCTGCCTCTAGGAACCTCCAGGCCATGGCCTTAATCCTCACAGCTTCCTTCCTGCTTTGTTCCCTCACCACACCCAGCAAATAAATACACCTGCAGGCCCCCTGGTCCCCTTTCACTTGGTTGAAATACAGAAGGACTTTATATTCTGGAATATGCAAGCATCCTCATGACATTAGCTTGGTTTTTACCATTTTCAAAGGGGTATACTGTTGTTTTGAAGAAAGAAGCAATTGTTTCTGATAGTATCATCTGACATGGATGAACCTTTGAGTGTATGAGAAGCCTGTCCTTAGTCTGTGTGTACGAGTGGAAGCAGAGATGAGAAGGCGTGTGCTTCCTTGGGATGTGCAGGCGCTAGGTTTGACTGCGGTCCTGTAATGGAATCACTCCGTGATTCTGGTGGCTTAATTGTCTCGGTCTTCCTGTGCCGTCAGTGCTTCATCTGTAATACAAGAGGACAGTAACAACTGCATACTGTGTGTTCCCATTTACAGGTCATTTTCACATGCATTACTTCTTTTAATCCTCACTAACAGGACAAGTATTTTATAAATAAGGAAACTGATGCCCAGAGAGGATACAGGACTTGGCTAAGATCACCCAACTAAAGAAAGGGCCCAGCCAGGAGATGAACCTAATGTGCTCTTTTCATTTCACAATATCTGAGTCTGTAAGAAAGGCAGAGAGCATTAACCAGAATGCTTCTAATGCACTTGGACAAATGTGAGTCTCCTGGGATGGATATTCAGTCCAGAAACAGGAGAAGTGCCAGAAAACTAAAACTACACAGTCCTCCGAGCCCTCCTGAGCATGAGGATTAAAATTTAAGCTCTCCATGGTAGATTCCACGTGTCCCTGGACCTGTGATGCTTTCTATATCTTTTACATTTTACCCTGTGACCAGGACGTGGGAATAAGTTGATTCACAGATAGGTCATGAAACTTACCCCTAAAATTGTTTTTTAAGTCTTGCAAAGTTTTCATCAGTCTGTTCAACAACTTGGTGATGATGTACTGATGAAATGATTTTCAGCAAAATAGAACAAGTATTCTACAACATTTTCCATAATTCCAAAATTCGTACTTCTTTGAGCCTGATTACCAGGTGGTGAACCCAGGACTCTGTATTTTTCTGTGGGGTTAGTGTAGCTGTGACAGCTGGTAGAATCGGGGGGAAGATTGCTGTGTTGCCGTCTCACCCAGACTGCAGTTGGCAGCAATCCTCAAGGTCATCGGGGTCCTAGAACCTCTTCTTTGTTTGAGAGAGGGCAGCTTTCACCCCTCACTCAAGAAGTCTCTACAGTCAGTTTCATGCCAGAACCGCCCTTCACCCTCCTTGAATGATCCGCTCTTCACAAGTGGCCATTGTTTTAATGTGAGAACATCAACCTCCAAGCTGAAGTTATCACAGTCTGCAAAGCTAACCAGGCTTTCCTATTTCCTTTGCACTCTCAAGAGGAGTCTTGAAGCCATGTACACAATGTCCACATTCTATATGAGGGCCTGAGCCGATGTGCCCACCCAGCGTACTTCACTTATTCTCTGAGTTAACCCCATATTGCCAAGTATGACATGGACCGTCTGTTTGGAAAATGGAAATAATGAGCTATTTATATGTTGGTTGTCAGTGTTTGAGAGGGAAAAAGCCTAAAGACATTCTGTATTCTAAAACAATTTGGCTGCTCTTTCTTTCTCTTTTTCTTTCTTTTCTCCCCTATTTCCCTCCCAGCCTCAGTGTTTACAGCCTTGGGCAATGGCGATATAAATTGGATTTTCAGAGTGAACGGAAGCTCACCTTCCTTAGAGGAGTCTCAAAAAGCCCCGAAGAAGGAAAAGTAGTCCGGGTGGCATTTTAAGTCTGTGATGCCAAACAGGCCAACGGACCCGGCCATAGATAAATGGCAGCCAAGGAAGTTGGATTGTCATGACTGTGATGCGATTTTCTGTGTCTGAGAAGAGGTTCTTCAGTTCCTGGTCCTGGTCAGTTCTAGGAGCCCCAGTGGGGCATCTGCAAGATTATAGAGCCATTAGTACCTTCAGAATGAAGACACCTGAAGGCACGATATTTGAAAGGAGAACATAATTAGAAAGTTCTGGAACCCAAGTCACCAAAATAGGAAAGTTAAAAATCCAAAGAAAATTCATTTAGCCCTGGCCGGTGTGGCTCAGGTAGTTAGATCATCGTCCCATACACCAAAAGATTACAGGTTCAATCTCCGACCAGGGCACATGCCCAGGTTGGAGGTTTGATCCCTGGCCGGGGCGTGAACCAGATGCAGCTGATCGATGTTTCTTTCTCACATCAATGTTTCTCTCTCTTCCTCTCTCTCCCTCCCTCTCTCTAAAAAAAAAATCAGTTTAAAAAATTATTCTCTGGTGATTATTAAAAAGAAGAAGAAGAAAATTCATCTAAAATTACCATAACTTCTCACTTTTCTAGGAAAAGTCTCTTAAAATACGGGTAATCTTCTAGGGTCAACTATATTCAACATTTTGGTAGAGTTGCTCTGTTTTCTTTCTTTCATCTTGCAAATAGTCCTATCTTCACATGGGTATATATGCTCAGCAACAGCGTTTTAGTCTCAATAACCCTTTTAGAAGCATATATATATATATATATATATATATATATATATATATATATAGTGTGTGTGTGTATGTATGTATATGTGTATATGTGTGTGTGTGTGCGTGTGTGTGTGTGTGTATATATATATATACATATATATATATATATATAATTGAGGTTTGCACCAGGCTAGATGTTGACAACATAACCTAGTTATCTGTGGGCTCATGGAAAACCTCAGACAGTTCCATTTAATTTGTCATCCAAACCAGGTCACTTTGAGGATAAAGGGGAAAAACCAAACAGGTCACCAAGATAACCATTTTGAGCCAGAAAGGTCCTGAGCAAGTCAGGAGGTGTGGTCACGTTACTATGCACAGTGAGATTCAGGGAATGAGCAGAGAGTGCTAAACAGTAATAGTGACTGAAACTATGTTTGAAGATTTCATTTTGCCATTGTTTACTTTTTTACTTCTCTTTTACACAGAATCATCTAGACTTAGATTTCACAAAATGCTCTCAGTCTTTTTCTTTTTCTTGTTTTAATACAACCTACATGACAACCAGCTGCACATACACAGGGTCTAGAAGGAAAACACCAACCACTGAATCTCAATAAAATTGGGTTTTAGGAAAAGTGAGAATTTTAGCAAACTGAAAAGATGGTCTCCAATGCCCGTGTTTCTGTTTGTCTGTAAATCTCACATAAGTCATGAAACACACAGTATTTTATAGAGTATAAATATCCATATGTAAGTTTTTTCTAGTAAGCCACAGAGCCATGTTTTTAAGATAGTTTTCTCTGTGTCTTCTGTAAATACCAAATAGTACTTGAACTGTTAATTATAGAAAAATAGCCTTTTAGAACTTTATGGAAAATTTCAAGGAAATGAGCTGAACCAGAAATGAACTGTAAAGGGGTATTTTGGTAGGAGCGAGCAAACGCGACATATTAAAACTGAGCTGGGTAGTTAAGTTACAATGGATCGCATTCGGGTTAACTAGTCTGTACTTGAGGATTTTATGGCCATCGGCACAGTACTGTTAGGATGAAAGTGATTTTCAGATTCAAAATTTAAAACTATTCTTTCCAGGGAGGCCCCTTTTGTCTTCGCCATTGCCCATCCCTGCTGCTTTGTCTTCTTCTGCACAAACTTCACACTCTGACCTCTTAACTGGGGCGAGCCAAACCCTTATGTACACTTTAACCTGTTTATCAGCCACAGGGTCAGACCTTGTCTTATTTTTTTCCCCTGTGTGTCTTGTAGACGCAGAATCTGGGCCCCCCTTCCAGTGTATCTGCTTTAATCCCTTTCACAGGAAGTTTCTAGGGGCCAATCAGACCCATGCAGTTAATACAGTTTTCCTTTTAACCGCTTAGTCACTGCTCTGGAGAACTAATAGAATCCCCTTACAGAATGACAGACCTAAGTGTGCTCGCGGAGCAGGTCAAGGATGCCTGGTCCTGCTCTCCGTGGTACCTGTTTGTTCATTGTCATTTCCCTCTTCCTGTGATCAGGATAGTTCATATATACTCTTAAATATGTATCCACTTGAAAAAAAGATAACATGCATGGACAGTGCAAGAAACAGTGAGATTTAATAGTGTTTAAATATGTGTGTCAGGAAGAACGTTTCCAGAAAAGAACAGTAAAAGGGGAATTTTGATATTACCGAGCAGGAAGGAAGAGAGAAAAATAAGAAAGACACAGGGCTCATCCTGGCAGATTGAAGCCAGGGGCATTTTTCAGTTCAGCTCATTTTTCTCAGTTGTTTATAACCTCAGCCACAAATAGTGGACAAAGAATACATTTGGTGTAATTTCACCACATAAAGCACGTTCCTTTTCTGATCACTATATCCTCTCTATTGAATTTCCTCTAAAAATTGACTTGCCTTTTCTCTAGCCTTAGAGGGGAAAATAGGTCTTATTTCCCACTTATTTCATAGCAAAAACTTAGACAAAACTCATTCTCTTCTCTTCGTTTGTGCTTATTTTTAGAAGATACAAGTGCATATTTCTCAATGAAGAATTTTTTTAATTGGTCAAAATTTTCTTATGATATTGTTATTTTGCTTAGTGTGGGATTTTTAAGTTAATTTTTGTCTTCTGACAAAAATAATATATGTTTATTGTAGAAAATGTTTTTGAAAATTCAGACAAGCAAAACCAAGACAATTAAAAATCACGAAATCACAATGCCCCCTAGTAACTGCTATCAAAATTGCTGGTGTGTTCATTGTTTTTGTTTTTGGTTTTTCATTATTAAAGGGCTGTTTCGAGGGAAGGATTCTGCCTGTTTCAACATCATATATTTGTAGACGCATGTATCTCACGCATTCATGCTGCTGGATCTATATGATAGAATAATTTTTTTAATGACTGGAATATTTAACCAGAAAATATCTGACATACGCAGCTTCTGCGCAGCTTCAACGGTGCCCTGGTGAGAAGCAGTCGTCGACACTGTCATTTCTGTGCACACACACAGACATCCATCCATCATGAATATTTAAAATTCAATCATTAGGTGCAGCGGCGGCGGCCGCAGCATATTTGTTGCAACTGATCAGCCACTAATGGTTTAAAAACTTAGAAATTGGAGGCTGCTTTTGTCAATTGAAGAGGATTATTCCAAGCCACTGAAGGTCCTTCTCAGAATGGAAAAGTGTATTAAAAGAGATGGGAGTGCAACCCCGGGGTCGCTCACAATATATAATTTACTAAGCACACATGCTTAAGAGAAAAATGGATCAGATGGATGAGATTGGAAATCCTATTTTAAGTCCCCTGCCCAGATCAAACATATTACCCAATAAACTAACAAACAAACAAAATATTCCCAATTCTGTTTCTTCCTGAGACCCAGGCAGACAGAGGTTCTGGTTACGAGGCCCGTGTTTTGGGATGCAGGCTTGCTTCCAGTCACTCATTCCTGCGGGTGAACTTCTCTTTCCCAGCCAGCCTTTCGCAACAATAGAAGCAGCGGTGTGTTCTGTTGTCACGATAATCAGGTGAATTTCCCTTTCATTCCCTGGAATTTGGTGATCGGCAATGAGGAATGGTTGGAAAGTATTTCTGAAGATTCTATTTTCTGAGCTTAATTTGCACAGTTCACCAGAACAATCAGCTTCCTAGTGCTGGCTACGCACTTTGTTTCTGAATCATGCCCAACTTTCTAAATCATACTCAAAAGGCTTTGTGCGGAGGCCCAGGAAAGGTTTCCAGCTAACCTAACACTTCTGCATAACCTGAGCTGTCAGAAGTCCTTGAGAGAACATGACAGGACCAGGTGTGCATGGAAACATGTTTTAAACAAGTGTTCTGAACCCCTCTGACCCTTGCAGGGACCACTCAGAAAAATGTGCTATGATTTGCTCAACATGTCAACTCGGTGAGTGATCTTGTTCTGCTCCACCCTCTGCCCCAACTGTCCACACTGACCTAGACGAATAGGGATCTTTGCTAACCTAGGAGAAAAGAACAGTTTCTGTGTGTTTTTTAAATGTTTGAATCTTACACAACCTAAATAATGGAGGGAGGAGGCAAGAAGACTGAGAAAGGAAAGAGAGAGGGAAGGAAGGAGGGAGGGAGATTTGTGAAGTAGTGAAGTACCCATTTGCTTGCCAGTCGAAGCTCAGTTCCATTACCCCATCTCTGGCTGCCGGCTTCAGAAAATCCCAAGTGTGAGCTGTGAAAATCTAGTTGAGTGATGTGAGAAGCAGCAGATCCATCTAGTCTCATTAGACTGTTTGGGGTCCCTCTCCTTCCACAGCCACGCCCATTGCCTTTCTGCGATCAGAGCTGTGACAAGCATCTGCAGCTTCACAGGGAAAACCACACAGTTTTCCTCCAAAATATAAAAATCTATCACCTCAATTTCCTTAATTACAGGATGTCCTGATAAAGCCTCCCGATAGGTATTTTTAAGTATAGCAAAGAAGCAAAAGCATTTAAATGGGACTATGATTTAAGGACTATAACTGTAGAGAAGAAGCTCTTTTTCCACCAAAAGTCATAACCTAATGACTATTCTTAAATACATCTTTGAATGTAAAATAATATTTAAACTATTATTAATAGACCATTTATTTCTTAAATGCTTCCTCTTAAGACAAAACTGCTTATTTGGTGAGAGAATCTGGCTAGTAAATTAAAATAAGGTGCCATGCTAGCTTATTATAATCCGAAGCTTAGTCGACAGGGCTCCGGGCAATCTGCAGGAAGGGAAATTAAGGCACAAGGTGGTCTCCCGAGGATTGCATGAAAAGTCAGCTGCACAGTTGCAGAGAAGGCATCCCAGCTCTTGACGTTTTTGTCACTGTCAAGCCATCACAAATAACTGTAAGAAAGTCTGCTTAGGGCATTTCAGACTGAATTCTCTGTTTATATGGATGTTAGGATCTCCTCCTCCTCCTAAAACTGTAGACTAAAGAGTTAAAAGATTAACATTTCCCTGATAAACCTACTCTGACTCAAGATTTACTGAACCAAATGTCCCTTTACTACTGCACAGATTCAATCTTTTGGGCAAATAAAAATCATTCTGATAATGACCTACCTATGTATTTATTCAGTTTGTAGTTCAGAATTATCATTAATATCAGGCATAAGAGATGGTGTGCCAATGAAACCATGATACACCACTTGCCATAGATTTATAAATGGGACCTAAAAGAGAAAATAAGAAATCACATCATATGTGAAAATAATTCCATCATAAATGCTTTCGCTCAGATAAGCATCTGTTTCAAATCGAAAAACATCAAGATGGATAAAATTGTGTTCAATGTGGTTTCCTGCTTTGTCTTGATCTCAAGCCTGCCTCGTTCCTGATATCACACACTGTGTGGGGTCTTGGTGCAGTCAGGGAAAGAATATGGTCATTCACTGAAACTTTCTGACATCTCTTGTTCAGAAATGAACGTGTCAAACAGCAAACTATGATTTCCTTGCACTTACTTGGTTTTTCTAACTTCAGTTCCTACCTGGCCATCTCTGCCAATTTTGCCTGATCTAGACACCCTGACTTGTATAAAGACATTTCTCTATTTTCATTCTTAATTTGTAAGTCCTCCCTCACTTCTGTGCTGGTGCACCCTCCAGTAATCTGTCTAGGACAGCCCTGGGTCTGATTCCTTCCTTCTCTTTGTGTGTCCTCTCTGTTGGACACGGTGCCATTCCTAATCCCCACACACATACTCTCTCCTGGATGTCTGCCCTTGGGATTAGATTCTGGGAGCCATTAGGCCTGAGTGACTATTTGACCAAAAGTCAACACCCATTATCTCTTTTTTTAGGAAAAGAAAAAAAAGGGGGGGCCTGTGGGGGAAGGAAAAAAACCCCATGTTGTCGATATAAAGAAGGGAAAGATGGTGATGCGTGTGGACCAGAATCGGCTTTGCGCAGCCCTCTGACCTCTGAGCTGTGGCTGTCTGCCTCTCTGCTCACCACGTCCCATCTCTCTGCTGTCTGGTCTTCTGGTCTACCTGTCTGCCATTCCCCTATTGACTGCCTGCACACTCGGGCTGTTTTTCCATAGTTGCTCTATCTCAGCCTCACTGTCAGTGCCAGCCCCTCCACAGCATGGCAAGAAGAGTGCTCAGCTGTGATGATAGGGAGGGAGAAACAGAGATTTTACAAGGCACTAAGTAGACGATTAAGGGCGGTGCACGCTGCTCTGACAGCCTAATTGTCACGACCGGTTTCAAATGTGTTGGCAGTGATTCTGCAGCCTGTGGAAAAAGTATCGGGTCTTAAGAGATTGAGAAGTTCGCCAATGGTCTAGTCTGCAAAAGAGCCTGCCCAGCTTGATATTGTCACCCCCCACATCGTATCTGTGCCTAATGAACAAGATAAAGACACCAGAATGCCACCAACATCAAAACGGTGGCGTCTAATTGATTTTAATCTTAGTTCAACAGTGTGACCAGAAGGATGTTTCAGTTACGACCACCATATGGGACAGTGAGTGCCTGATTAGTAGGGACGCTCCTACTCTCTGTTCTTTCAGGCAACTACTCATTAGTCCATAAGTTGTTGTCTCCGTTGATGAAATTGTGCCCCAGCGGACTCAGGCGGTTCGCACAGGTACTTGAAGACACTTAGTTTACAGCCAGAGCTGGCAGAGGTTTGGGAACAAGCCGGGTCCCGCATGCACAGCTCCTGGTAGAGCTGGTGGTATAGCAGCCGCAGACTTCCACTCTAGCCTCACCTCCCATATCCGCTGTGAATCTGATAAATGCCATCCTGAAGAGCAATTGATTTATTAATTAGCTGATTCAGAATGTTCTTAGGACTCATTTGGGATACGGAGTCGTTATAATTTAAAAATGTCAGTACAGTGCGATGGAAGACGAAATGGCAGCTCCCAGGGGCCCTGTGGGCAGAGCTTCCTCCTTTGCTGGGTGGGGTTTTTCTCCATGGCCGCGATGCCATCCACAGGGAGCCCCCTTCGTCGGGCCTCTGAGTGAGGTCTCCGGGAAAGAGAGGAAGTCCCCACCACGAAAGAGCCGGAATCCAGACGAGCACTGGACCAGACCAAGCAGGAGAGTTTGGGCTGTTAAACCCGGGCTAGTAGCTGGTTTATTAGAAGATACAGACAAATTAAGGTTCTTTAGTTTATGAGTGACTTCTGGAAAATTCCAACTGTATATAATTACCTGCGTTTATGAATAGGTAGCCCATAAATTTCCAACAAAAGAGTTGGTGAGCTGAGAGGCAAAAAATATAAGCTAGATTATGTCATCATGAATGTTAACTAACCAGGTTTTTGTTTTTATGTTTGTGTTGTCCTTAAACATGGGTAAGTAAGACCTGACAGGAAGCTGGCATTTTAGTTTGTAGTTTTTGAAACACTGGACTTCCCTTTACTTTCCCTGTAAATCCAAAATTGTTATATATCAAGTTATTGTCTGTTGTGTTTTTTAATGTGAGCACATGTACCCAGAAAACTGACATGTCTTGGTAACACTCACCTCTGGGCTAAAGATAAGCATGTTCTTTTTGTTGGACACTGAGTTCTAAGTAGACTGAGGAGTTGGGTTGTGGGAAATAAGGTCATTGCCAAAGCCCTGTTATCAGCTGGATACGCAGAGCTTTGGAGAGGAACAGATGTCATTAGTTATGGTTTTAGGCCTCCCTTTTCTTTAGAGGGTGAAGGAGTTGAGGAAGGCCTCCTCAGATCACAAAAGGAGGCTCACTGTTCACCTTGTCAGAGCTCCACTGCGGAACAGGACACAGCCCGAAAGCCCCCTAAAGGCCCCAGCCACTGCAGAGAGTACTGCAGGAACCCCCAGAGTAACCGGGCCCCTGCATCTTATACAGGCTCTGTGCTCACAGTAGCACCAAGCAGCTAGAATGGACTGTGCAAGGACTTGAGGTCAGACAGATCAAGGTGCAAATCCAGCCCTAGTGAGGTGATTGTGAGCAAATTGATTCATTCCCTTCAGCCTCAGTTCCTCAGCCCTTGGGGGGGCAGGGTATGTGTGTACGTGTGTCTGTATGTATGTGTGTGTCTGTGTGTGTTTCTGTGTCTGTGTGTATCTGTATTTCTGTGTGTGCATGTGTCTTTGTGTGTACATGTGTCTCCGTGTGTGTCTAGAAACCCTACCTCCTAGGACCGTGGAAATAATTAAACTAGATAATTGTATGAAAATGACTGGTGCACAATAGGTGCTCAGTAAACGCCAGTTCTCTTCCTTTGTTCAGATGTGTGCTATAGTCACTTACCTCTTCTGTGCTTTAGTTTCCTTCTGTATAAAATGAGGAATAATAATGTCAACAAATACTTATCTGTTCCTCTATTAAACAGCAAGGACTTTTGCATCAGTAGAACCACCCTCCCTTCTTTTCAACTCCCCTTCCTTGTCTGACATCTTTCAAACCTCCCAGCTTTCTGCAGCCCAGTGTCTGGTCACAGTGCAGGAGCAGGGCTGTCCTCTGTGCGGGCTGTGAATGCTGCGCCCTCCCAGGGGACGTCTTGTCTGCAGGTACTGCCCCCAGCCTGCAGTGAACTGGGGACCTTTTATTGATTTTGTGTGCATCTGGCTCCGCTGTGATACCAGGAAGAATGGAGGTGGCTGGCCCTGGACTTGGTCCTGGACAAATAAATGTGTTTGTCAAAGCCCTTTCCTGACATTGGTTGTCTCAAGCCCAGGTGGCACTGTGGAGGGTAATTAGTTCTCTTTATTGGAGGGAACCTCAGGAAGCTCTGAACTGCTTACCAGTGGACACGTGCAGAAAGATTTTGTTAATGCAGCTGTTACTGGCCTTTTCATTGTGCTAATGGGCAGCCCGTAAGAAATTTAACTTCCTGTCACTAGCACCAAGCAACACCTATCAAACAAAGCATTGTTTCTCCGCACTGTTGATGTGTGACTTGTGGAGGCCAGCGATAGGATGCTCGTTTTTATCTGCTAAGTGCACAGCGCTTGTAAAAAACCAGCAGTGGCCTTGTTACCACTTGACACGACACTAGGTTTAGCTGTTTACACTGACTCGCGGCTGCACCTCTTAGAGCTGCAGCTGGGGGTCAGATTCATTAGAGAGCTGGCAGCAGTGGCGCCCAGAGGGAGGCAGCCTCTGGTGGGATTCTCTCTGCTCCCTGTTGGAAGCAGCCAGGCAAGGAGCTTGCATCTTGGAATGGGTGACTCTTAATTCTTTTCTTTGTTATGATGATTCAAGAATCCCTGTTTATTCTTTGACCATACATGGAGAAGATGAGAGAGAAAGAAAGGCCTGGGAATAGCATTCACCCCAGTGAAGAAGAAAAGGAATGCGGGCCACTGTGTGTTGCTTTTCTCCGCTAACGTGAGCTCTTTGTTGCCCAGCGAAATGCACGTGTCTTTCCTGCCACAGCAAAGGCAGCTGAAAGGCGGAAGTAAATTGAGTGGAACTTACACTTAGTGCTTTGTTTCCTCCCCTTTCCTGCCTGTGTTGTGAGTATGGACTTGGCAGATTTGGTGACTAGACTGCCTTGTAATACTTGAAGCCACTTACCTTTTGTTCTAGAGTTGTTATCCCCTCGGACATTTAGGAAATGGAGGGTGATCTTCCAGAATTCGGGGTTCATTATGCAATCACTGTGACCAGACCAGTTGCTGATAACCTAGAACAGCTAGAGTGCTCGTTTCACAGAGAGATGGAGCCCAGATCTTCACTCTCGCCTCTGTCCACCCGTGAATCAGTGTGAAGAATGTGCATGGCAGAGAATGCACGTGGCAGATAAGGAGCTGCCTGTGTGGCCCCGTCAAAACCATGTGTGGCTCCCCAGCCTCACATGCAGGCAGGGCAACCATCTTCCATAAGCCGAGGAACCTCAGGCCCCGCTCACATCGCTCACGCATCTTGCGCCCTGTCGCAGCTCCTCCGTTTGACAGGCTGCAGAGGCCCCATCCCACCTTTACATTCCCAGCAGGATGTAAGGATAATTAGCGCACTTCCTTGGGTATAGTAATACACCATTTAAAAAGCAGCTACCACATCGTTCTGCCCTTGCCCGTGGAGACGTGATCAGTTCATCTGTCAGGAATATCTTTTGTCAGGCCTCTCCTTCCAGCTGCTGCCATCCTGCAGTGGGTTCTTCCGTCTGAACGAGTCTTACTAGGTCATGCCTAGAGCATGTCACGTGACGCGACAGTGCCACTGACTCACGAAGCTCTGAGAAGTTTTATCAGGACCCAGCAAGGCTCTTCCTGTCCAAGCATTAGGATGCCCAGTTTGCAAGTCCGTTCCTGGGTCAGCGTGACCTGGAATTTACCAGCTGCTCTGGAGAGAGATCCCACCCATGAACTGTGTTTTCCTGTATGCCAGGCGCACAGCCATCAAGGCAGTGTCCCAGGGGCCAGGAGGCTTGGCGCCGGGCAGTGGCTCGCTGTCATTTCCTGTCATTGCCGTCTCCATCCAGGTCTTTTCCAGGGGCTGGGATGTTGCCAAGAGCTTCCAGGCACAGGAGCAGTGAGATGGTCACAGTGGCCTAAGGGCTTGTGCACAAGATGCGTTTCTGTCTTTGGGGGGCTTATGGCATCTTTCCATTCACCTGAATTTATGCAGAATAAGTCACACTCTCTTCCAGGGGTTTAGTGCTGGGTGAAAAAAGATGGGGGCATTGATTCTGGGTCCCCATCTCCACTGCCTGCCACCAGCAGCCTCCATCAGCCCCTCCCACGGTCTCCCCTGCATAGCCACCATTTCCTTGTCTCTTTGCAGGTCATTTATAATCAGTAGTCGTGGCGTACAGGCCTCATTAGTGATATAGCCATTCCTTCAGTGCTTCAGAAATAATCATTTAGAAAAAAATGCACGGTTTCCTTCCCTTGAGAGCCCATGAGTGATGAATTTATTTCAGTTTGGCTGGCTTGGCTGTCTTGCTCAGCCTTATTTCCATATTTATTTCAACAAACAATGTAGGGTGGGAACGAGAAAACACATGCTGGATGTACACACACTCGGTGCGGATCTGCTCCCAAACACGGTTCCTCTGGAGGGAGGTGTCCAAGGGCTGCCAGCGACAGTGCCCTCTATTTTAGAAAAGAATAGAGCCCTTGGACTAGCATGGGTGCTGAGTGCAGAAGACGAGCTAGTTTGTGATGGCTCGTGTTCAAAAAAATGTAGGCCACATGCCAAAAGCGATTGATTCTCAGCCCCCATCCTGGTAAGGAAAGTGTCCCCGGAGGGCTTTAGCCCTTGACACCCACCCCCTCCACCACCCCCACCACCACCCGTGCATGTAGGATCTGATTTGTGTGACGGTGGACAGCGATGAACTTTCTGTGCCAACTGAGGATAGGCGGCTTCTGTCTGACTCTTCAAGCAGACCTGGTCCCTGTGAGGTTGGGGAGGGCCGTGTGTGGAGAGCACAGGCTGCTCTGACAAGAAACCATGCCAGCAGGTTCTTGATGATGGCAAATGGTATCCTCCAGCCAAACTTGCAGATGTGCAAGCCACCTGGCTTCCAGATAGCTGCTGTCCTGAAAGACTTTTCAGTTTTACTGAGAATTTGGCTACGGTTTGGCACTTAGCCCACCTGATTGTTTCAGGGTGGATGTTTCTAAGTGACTTTGGCAGAAGAGAAGACCTCAGAAGTCTGTTGAGAGCTATTTCACTGACACTGTCAGGTGGCCAGGCAAGCCACGTCACCATTACAAGTCAGGAAGACAAGCGTGTACCACATCTTGATTCTCTGGGGGTGTTAGTGTTTAATAATAATAATAATAGTTTTTCTGTTCAGTGGTAAAAGGAACTAGAATGTGCAAAACAGTATCTTGTCCTAAACATAATAGAACATTGTTTTTCCTACAGAAAATTTACACAGTGCATCCATTTCACAAGAGAATGAATGAATGGAGAAAGTAAATGAATAGAAGAATCAGGAATAAAAATTCTTGACTCAGGGATCTGAACAGCACTTGCAGAATTTCCTTTCCTCAGAAATGCATTTTTCTGAGTTTCAGATTCCTTTTTCTAAGAAAGACATCTTGCTTTTCCCAGTAGTTCAACGAACAAAACAGGAGTGAAGAAAAGGAACTGAACAACATCTACTAGATAATATCCTCCCCCAGATTACTCAAAATGATACTACACAGGAGGGTCTATGTATAAGGAAGGTGGGGAAATACTGCTGAAATGCAGTGCTTTTTCAGAAATAACCCAAAATAGAAAGTTCAGAATCTAGTGCCTGGTTGAAAATGCGTAGGTTCACATACAGGCTAATATTAGTATTAAGAAGAGCTTGGACCCAAACAGAGGGAGCCTGGCTAGAGAGACGCACACAGGGCAGCCTCCCGCGATGAAGATCTAGAAAAAGATCTAGATCCCAGCCCCAGTTTTTGCCAGTCCAGACTGGGCCCTCATGGGACTATAATCTAATAGGACAGGTCTCTCAGTCAGTTTACCCCCCATCCTTTCCATCTAATACAGACAAACAGCATGGTTTTTATTCAGCCAACATAGTGTTTATTATCTTTGCAATTAATAGCATTATATGTAAGTGTGATGTCGGAGAAAGTGCCTCCTCTTACACCGGGAGAGCAGAACTTTGCTCTTGTGGGAGAAGCGATTGCTTTAGGGATGGAGTTGGGGTTAGTAACTCTTTAGCAAATGAAAGGTCTGTAAGCATGTCTACCTTCTTGGAGAAATAGTTGAATCACAGTAAGAACAGTATTGTTTTGTAAGTGAGAGTAACGATGTATCCCACCAAGAATAAATTTAGTCCCTGCTCTCCAGCGTTCCTTGGCCTTTGGAGACATGCACAGGTGCCAGGAAGCTGAGAAGTGCCCCTTGTCATGCTATCAAAGGAGGGCTCCAGCACTCTGCTGAGCTCCTGGGGTTTGCTTGCTGGAACCGTGCTATTCTGTTTTTAATTGGTAATCTGACCACCCCTGAACATGGCATTAAGGAAGCAGAAGTTGATAATTGAATAAAGTTGAGCATCATTGTTGTTTTGAGTTGGAAATCGTTCCCATAACAACCCTCTGAGGGTATTTCCTATCACCACCCTAACCACTGCTGATGTAACCGTATACTGTACAGGTCTGTGATTTTATTGTCTTGAAGCATTTCCCCCAGCTGCCCTTGCTAGGTTTTTTTCCTGTTACTGATGGGTTGGCGGACAGTAGGAGCATAGAGCAGACAAATTGATTGAGTGGCTGAAATGTAGATGTCTGGTCTCTATCACGCTTTTTTTTTTCTCCTGTATGTACTTACCCGTGTTTCATGTGTCTATTATTTTGGTGCATTTTATAATGTGGTTTATCTCTAGAAACTGCTATGAAGGAAAGAGGCAGAATGATGAGTCTTGGGGTGTTTTTACTGGCATTTCGGCCGTGGAGAGCCCAGGGCCACAGCGATGCACTGTTTTTACTGGCTTCCCTGAGGAGAGTCCCTGTGGTCTGCTCTCTTGCAGAACCTCAGTAGCACCCTCTGGCATAGCCCCCCAGACCCCCTTAACCAGGGCTCCTTTATAATTTCAAGGGTAAGCATACAAACCTGTTTCTGAATATCAGCTCCCTGAATTAGAAGGTTATTCTCTTTTCCATTATATAGGTGGAATTTGTCTTATAACCTTTGCCTTTAGATTTGCTTCTTTGAGCCGAATAAATTCCTTCTTCGTGAAAATAATATTTGACTCTTTTGTTATTGTATGAGAGAAATGAAGGGCCTCATTCGGAAAAGTTATATTAGACTTTGGGTTAGAGATAGCAGGATGTGAGAGAAAAAAACTCCCAAATGAGAGTTAGGAAAATTGGGTTCGAGTCAAGGAGCTGATACTCCCCAGTTACTCATTTTGCCTCAGTGACTATAGGTCATTGAGGAAAAATGGGGACAGTCCCCACTGGTAAAGTGGGAGGTCAAATTAGATAATTTCTAGGCTCCTTTCAGCCTTAAAACTATTTCCCCAGCCTGTGGGTGTGGGATATTACCCTGGATGTCTTTATGTTATTCCCACTGCTGGGGGGACCTGCCAACCCAGTCCCAGGCTACTCATAGTTTTCTTCAGAAGCCCATAGATTCAGAGTCCGCAAGGAATACAGGAAGAACCAAAATGAAATCAGTCTTAGGGCACCTCAAATAATAAATGAAAGCTGAACTCACACATGTTTAGTCTGTCAGCCCCATTCATTGAACTCTTAGTATTTGTGGCATAATATCAGGCACCCTGAAGCATGAGCTAAAACTCGCTCACTTCCAACACACGACAGAAATATACAATCCAGGCAACCAAGGTTGCTGTGCACACTGTGGACACATGGGGCTATGACTGAGCTGGGATGAAGGGGTCACCTCTCTCCCTTAGCCTCTGCCCTGAGCGAAAACTTTTACTTCAAACTGTAGTTAACTTTAGTTCAATCCAAATTACTCTGCAAGAATATGCATTGGAAGAGGGGAGACCCCCTGGTCTTATCCCCGTGTCCCTGTAACTAGGACTTCTGCCGGAGCTGTTTGCTTCCTCACCTTACCAGAAAACCCAGAAAACCAGACCTCCTAGAGGTTTCCTTTTCCCTTGTGAACTGAACAATATTAATTTCTCAGAGTAAACATAAAAACGGCCCATTTCATGTATCGCAGCCTCTCTCTAACCATACTGAACGCCCCTTCCGTTTCTCCCAGAAAGGAGGGCTCACCCTTTGATGATCTCTGTGGCCAACAGAGGTGTTAAAATTACTTTGACGCAAAAAAATCCCCAGAATGAGTATATGCAGTACTCCATGTTCAGTGAACTCTGCTTTCTCCCGCCATTCCCCCCGCACTAACCTAGCTAGTACTGGGAAGAATATTTAGAGCTTTGCTGCTGTCTGGGGAGCCAGCAGCATCAGCTACCCTTTGGAATTTGTTAGAAATGCAGAGGCTCAGGCCCTGCCCAGGACCTAATGACCCAGAGTCGGCATGTAATGCAGGCCCCAGCACGCTATGCAGCTTGAAGCTTGAAAAGCACTGTTCACAGGCGGCGATGGCTCGTCGTGGGGACCCCCCGGCCTCATGGAGGGGAGGCAACTGGGGTTTCCAAGAATAGGAACAGGCCGTGTGGAGTGGTGGCAGCTAGCGGAAGCTGCGGGGTGACCCTCCCCTCCAGAGAGCTGCCAGATCTTCCAAGCCAGCCATTGTGATCCACAGAAGATAGTATTGTTCCAAGGGGAAGAAAGATCGATGTCTAACCACACTCGAAACCCATAATATCATCGGCTGTTTAATACAGATTCCGATAGAAGTGTAAATCCTCTGGCAGAAAGCTTTTGTGCAGGAATGAAGATAAGTTTCCCATTGAAACCCACAGCGGGTGGAAGTCTCATTTCAAAATGGCAGGGTGCTACGCTTTCCATTTCTGTTTTCCTTGTACCTGTCACCAGGTTACATACGTGATTTGGGATTCTGTTAGGATAAGTTTTCATGTCAACCGAAAGCAGGGGGAGCATCTCCCCCCCCCCCAGCTTCTTTCACTGATTTTTCCTCTTAAAAATCCTTGGTGGAGATTTCCTCCCATTCTGCCAGAAGCCCACCCCACAGGGGCCCCTGTGTGAGTGTGGGTACAGCCGTTTACTTCTCTCAGGAGCCTATGGGAGAACCCCTACCCCCACCCCATCGCGGCCTCACCCCGGTTCCGACCAGCTGCCTGTTTTTACAAGCCCCTGGAGACTGCAGCAAATGGGCAGGTCGGTTTGTCCCCAAGCCACAGCCCCGCGGTAATGATGATGGAGAATTCGAGGCGACCAACCCTGGGCAAGGGAGTCTTTGAACAGGCAGGAAAAGCAACAGCTGTGAGAACCAATTCTTTCCTCTTAAACTTGGGGCCTCTGAACTTGGAGTCGAAACACCGTTTCTCATCATATTCCTTCCACCAGGACCTCGATGCCTTGCTCGAAAGCATCATTTCTTGGGTTTTCGCCTGGCTTTTCTCTTCCCCCTGGCTGCTCCCCTTTCCTCCCCCCCCCCACCACTCCCCCGCTTGCCCACTCCCCAAATCGAACATGTACAGATTTTACGGTTCACTGGAGAATAAGTGGCTGTCATTTCACAGACGGGCCAGGGTGTAATTAGCCACAATGCATCGGAGTAATGGAACAGATGTCTCTTTGTAAACTGAGTTTGCTGCCGAGCACCGCGTGTGTGTGACCTACTGCCTGCTCCAGGCGATTCCACGCTGCTCCCCTCCCCTTTCTTTCTCCCTCTTCCTCTGGCCCCTCTCTGGGCTCCCGGAGCCAGAGACTGGGCAACCGGAGTGTCTGTGTCCTGACTGTTTTTGTTTTCCCCTCTGTGCTGCCCTGGCTCGTTCCGGCCGCTGAGAAACTGCTGGTGGGCGGCGTGGCGAAGCGTGCGTGAGCCCAGCCTGCGCTCACTGGTGTGTCATTCACAGCAGAAAAGGTGATACCCCTCTTATGAGATAATTGGCAGTTTCAAGTTGCACTTATTACTGGATGATAATACACCAGCAAAATCATAAATTACTGTTATGCTCTCTGGCCTGTTGTTGTTTTCCTTAGCTAGAAATAAAGGAGATGTGTCTCCCGTTTTCCAAGGTTATTATTTAAAATTTAAGAGGAAGGGCCCATGCTGATCACAGAAGGATGGGCACAAATATCAGATACTTAAACTTATTCCCAAACGAGCTTTAACGTCATTTGTTTGCACAGATTATGCGATCATGTGGACCTCTGCTTTTCTGCATGTTTCCCTTTAATAGGAAGGTCTTCCCTTTTTAAAAAAAAAAATTTAAGTAATAACTTTTGTGCACCCCTGCACCCCTACCTTTGAGGCTGAAGGTTTAGTAAGACGACAGGCAAAATTCCGCCTGTATTAACTGTTTCTTTTCTCTCCTGGGAGACAAGAGGTACAGACAGTAACTACATCCAGCTCCTCCCTCACATTTGGAGAAAAACAATCCTTATTAAAATATGTAAGATCAACTCCCTGGGATGGTGCTGGCCTTTGTTCCTCGGCTCTCATGCTCCGTCTGATTGATTTTTTTTCTCCTGGCCACATGTTCAGAATCTCAGCTTCAGCCACACACAGGGGAAGGCGATCCGCGCTCAGGTCTAAGGTTACACTCCATTGTGTCCATATACTTGGTACCTTTGTCAGATGAGAAGTGCTCTCCTGGTTCTCACGTGGTCACTGGAATCGGCAAGGCCCCTTCCTCTTGGTCAGTGAGAGATGTTGCTACTTAACATGACTTTATCAACAAGCAGGGAGCAGTGTGTTTATCACATGGGAAAACTGACTCTGGTGAGCAGGAGGTTCTCATTCTGAAGGGTGTCATCGGGATTTGGGTTTGGGTTTGGGTTTGGGACTTGATGGCAGTGAGTCTTAGATTATTGGGTTAATTCAGACTTTTCATTTTAAGACTTTAAGTGTTGATTACTTTTCTCAAAACAGAACCCACGATCTTCATTTGAGCTTTTAAAAATCATTAAAACAGCAGTCTAAAGTTAATTTTTACCCTGAGGATTTTATAATAAATAATAGGTGGAAATAGATCTCTGGTGCATGAAATTGATACTTCTAACTGGGTTAGTAACAAGTAATTGGATACCTCCTCACCATGACCTCATTGATTGTCCCTTGCTTATGAAAGTTGAAACTTCCCCATTCTCTGCGGGGTTTTGGTGATCATGATTGTGTCATTGGTACAGATTTGGAAAAGGAAATTTCTCAGTTTGTTGCTAATCTCCCCTTAGCCCAGAAGCCAGAATGTGGCGTACCTGACATGCACTAAGCTCTCCACCAATATCGCTTTTATTGTTTTGGTTTCATAACTCACAAGAATCCTTTGTATTCTCAGTGTACGTTATAAGTTTCATTGTTAACATAACTATTTCTAAGTGATTTTGGCTTCCTAATTAATGGCGAATTGGGGTCAATCCCCAATTTCTTAAGAAGTCAGTGACCACCCGTGGGGTCATGTCAGGCGCCTCCTTGGGGAAAGGAGAGACGATAGGGGTACGTCTTGTTTTTTTGGTTTTTTGTTTTTAACCTCCTCAAAAACTGGCACAAGGTGCAGAAATAGTTGGTGATTATTTTAACAGAAACTAGATTTCCAGCGATGTAAATTACATGGGATGGTTGGTTATTTTGAAATTACAGTTATCTGATATAGCCAGGATATATTGACATTTTATACAGAATCTGTGGGTAGAAAGGATTGTCAAGGTCATCTAGCTCAGCCTCTTACCAAAAGCAGGAATCCCTTCCAAAACTCTTTGTCAGGATGGCTGTCAAGTCATTGCTTGTCATTCACTTTCACTGTCTGGATAGGGAGTGATTTGAAAGTCCTTCCTTGCCATCAGCTGAAATCAATCTCCATATAACCTCCACCTTGTTCTCCTGTGACACAGGGTAAACCTACCCCTTCTTTCATAGGCAGCCTTTAGAGAACTAACAAAAGCTTTCATATTTCTCTTCCTCTCTTTCCCAACTGGGACATTCCCAGTTCCTTCCACTATTCCTTAGAGCAGCATGATTATCCGGCCCTTTGTCACAAAGCTTGTCCTCTTTCTGACATGCTCGTAATAACTGATATCTTTTTTTAAATTAAATTCTCAGATCTATATATAAAATCCCAGATGTCATTTGACCAATGCAGAGTTCAATAAAAATTATCACACCTTGCCTGCAGCCTAAAGGTGCTCACATCAATTAAAAACCTCAAAGCTTCTCATATAAACCACATTTAGGCAAGGTTTCCAAGCACAACACAAAAGCAGTTAGTGTTTGTGACTCTGTGTATTCAGGTGTTAATGCCTGTCTTTCCTGGCCTGGTAAGATTTTTTTTCCTTATAATTATCATTCTTCCTGCCTACTACACCAGTATACAAATCACTAATACAAACAGAGCACAGAATCCCTCCTGGGGCTGTCCGTCACTGCACAGGAGGATCCAGACCCCTTGCTCTGCCGTCCAGTTTCATCATCTGCCTCCCGTCAACCTTCACAGCCTCATCTTTCCCTCCCTCCTGCGTCCTCTAGGACCCGCCACAGCAGTTCCTCAAACAACATGCTCTCCATGCCTTCACAGGCTATTCCTCTGCCTCGAAGGCTTTGGCCACACCTTATCTGACTTTAAAGTGAGAATCACCTCTTAGATCAGACTTGTGTTTTGAATTGGGTGAAATGGTCAAAAGGTGCAAACTTCCAGTTGTTAGATCAGTAAGTACCAGGGATGTAATGTACAACGTGATGACTGTAGTAACACTGTTGTACGGTACATGTGAAAGTTGGTGAGAGCGTAGACCCCAAGAGTTCTCATCACAAGGAAAAGACTTTCATTTCTTTTTCTTTTTGTATGTATATAAGGGGACGGATGTTAACTAACCTTACTGTGGTAATCATTTCACAATACATGCAAGGCAAAGCATCATGCTGTGTGCCTTAATCTTGTGCAGTGCTATATGTCAGTTATATCTCAATAAGACTGGGGGGAAAGAAAAGTGTGTGCACGAATGGACAGAGTCAAGAAGAGTAAAAACAAAATTAAAACTCTGTCTGCTGAGGAAAAAAAAGAGGAGCAGCTGTTAAAGCTCATTCAGTATCCTGAGGGAGGGGCACACTGAGGGTTTCCACCTACAGCCAACCCTGGAAGCCAACATTCCATGTGTATTATTATTATTTTTTCACATTTTAAAGACCACAGTTTATCAGCAATTTAAAACTACTTTGAAAAAAAGAGAATTGCCTCTTCTGCAAAGCCTTCTCTGGCCCACTGTTGGCCTTGATCTCCTTGAAACACCTATGTTGCATTTAACTGCGGTTCATTTGTTTGGTCTCCCTAGACTTCCAACTCCTTGATGGTCAGGGTTTTGTTTTTCTCTGTGGCATTCTACTGTCTAGGACAGTGCCTAATATTTAGTAAGATTATATGTGTATTTGATAGTTCTTCAGGTCTAACAGTCTACTTAAAACTCTTTGTTCAAGAGGATATAGAGAGATGTGATGTCTAATGCTTTGCCCAAGTCAAGACACCCTGACCTGTCAGTGTAGTAACGCCACACACACACACACACACACACACACAAAGTGAGCTTCAGTGGTTTGTTTGGTTTATTTACTCCCCCCACCCCTTTTAAAAAGTTCAGCTAAATCCTGGTGTCCTGGTGTCCTAGTGTCAAAGCTTTCTGACCATGCAGAACACTCACTTAACTATTATAAATACCATGATGGCTCTATTCTAAGCCATATTACAATTGTTTTTTTCTAAATGTTAATGGGTGTATTATTAACTATAATTGCATATAAGAATGCACAGTGAGGAATAATTACAGATGCTTAGTCACACCTTTTAAATCCCTACTATGTGCAGGTATGCAAGACAAATAGCATCCTCACAGCACTGTAATGACGAAGTATAATCAGCAGACAAGACCAGGCTGGATTCTTCAATTACATGCCTACTTTTTCAAGAGTTGACACACCACCACTGTATTTATCATCAATTAAATTTCCCTATATTAGTTACTTGCAGTAATTTTTGAGGCAATCACCTCAGCTCAAATTGCCATAGCAAACCACATAATCTCACCAAATAGAATTATTATCAGCAGTCATCATCCTCATCAATTCTTTATTAAAGACTCATTTCTCAAACCATTTTAAATTGTGGCTTAGAGTAAGTCATTTATAACCACATTTTGGAAATAGGCACATTATATTTCCATTTCATAAATATGTTTTATTAGTAATGAGTAGGATAGTATTAGATTACTATTCGTATTCTCAGCATAGGTTAGAAAACGCTTAATTAACAAAGATATTGGATTGGAAAAAGATGACTCTGGGCATATTTATTCTTGACCAAATTATTGTCTATTTTTTCCCTCTAGTCCCTGGTAATTTTTCAGCACACACCTGTCCCAGAGAGCATATTTCTAAGGTTCTGTGTAGGGAAGCTAAAACTCAGTAGAAGCAAACTTTCTGGAAAGATTTTCCTGTTACTGTGTCAGGATCTCCCAGAACCTGCACCTGACCCCAAGGTCCTCTTCAGAAGCCACCACCAGCAGTCAGTCTGTTGGTGAAGGGCATCGCTGGGAATCTTCTACAAATCACAGAGCGACTAGATTCTGGCTCTGGTTATGACACCTAAAACTGGTATTTGAAATCCAGAAGCATTTTTTTAGCCACCCTTTGGGTGTCTTTAATTCTGAGAATATGTAGCTCCCTATTTTCCGTACTCTGATTCAATCTCACTTTTTAGAAGAGCCGTGAGCACCAGGGAAGCCACGGAGATGTGGCTGTGCAGCCTGTCATGCGCAGAGATGGCACTGACCTTGGGCACCCACAGGTCCGCATTAGCCCACACCTTCTCTGCGATGCTCTGTTTTCAGTTGGAACTTCTGCTTTACTTTCTTTCTGTTCTCAACTCCTGTTGGGGCTCTGCCGTTGTTATTTTATTCATTGGCAGTGGTGCCTTGAGCTTCCTGATAGTCTCTTGTAGGAGACGTGTTCTTTCTGTTATTTTCCACTGTTATTTTTCTGAGGGCCAGGGCTCTTTGTGCGAGGCTGCGGTGCGTTCCTGTCAGGACATGCAGCTTGTTTCAAAACAAGCTGAAGGCTGCACGTGTGGACGCTTTGCCAACGCGAAAGAGCACGAGTTTGTGTTTCAGCCTAAATGCGGGAGTTTTGGACAGCTTAAGCCCGAAGCGCTCGCTGGTTCCCTAACAGCAGGCAATTATGTTAACTCGGGGAGTCTCACGCAGGCTGTTCTTAGTTGTCTGAGGGAACAGGATGAGGAGTGGATATATGTGAGAGACATGTGACTTCTCCTCAGCGACTGATTGCCCACAGTTGTGTCCTAATGGCTGAGGACACGTTCTATCCATACTTAATGTTTGTCTCAGTTATCTTTCCCAAGGCCCCTGGTTATGGGATTTGTGTTCATAAAACCTTCTAATATGGCCTTTTCTGTTCAGCCAGCAGGTGAATAATCCCCGAGTTAATAAAAGGGTAAGCACTCTTATTGAGGCGGGATAGAAAGATGCGTTCTAGACTCTTTTTCTGTACCTGAATAAAACTTGCTTTTGCTCTCACTCGAACTCTCACTTGGACTGGATCTTAAACTCTTTCCTGCACAAGTCAAGAACCTGGAGGTGCCGGACTGTGCCGGGCAGGGCCAGACCCACCCCCACGCCCACCCCCACCCCTGCCTGGAACCAGTCAGGTGACTTGAGCACAGCATTAAAAGGCTCTGCCCAACTGCAAGTTCATAGTGTGATAGGAAAGTAACTTTTTCTGCTAACCCTGGTGGCATAAAGGAATGAGCTTGCCCATGCCAGCTTTCCACAGTTTTAGGAAGGTTTTGCCTAAAATAATGTGGAGGAAGGCATGACTCGGGATGCTAAAGTGGGGGCTGGGGTGAGGGGGGCTAAACGTGGCTGCTGGGGAAGCCTGCTCCAGGGCAACAAAGAAACAGGCAGCAGGCTCTTCTCAGATGGGAAGGAAATGGCTTCTCAAGCAGGAGGTCCCTTTCTTTGAATCAGAGACCTGCCCTGCCCCGGGAAGAAGCAGCCTTGCTTAGCCAGGAAGACCTGTGGCACATGCCCCCTTCCTCCGCAGGGCTCCCCATGGAAAGCCTGGCGAGGGACCCAAAACCATGCGTAAAGTGCTATCCAGACCCCGGGTTACAAATGAGGTTTGATGTGAGGCTGAGAAACTGTGGCGGCCTGATCACAGCAATCATTCTGGAACACCCCTCTCCGCCAGTCTCCCTTCGCAGCTGACTGGGTAGCTATTGTTCCTCATTGCCAGTGCTTGTTTGAAGAGCTCTGCAGCATTTGCAGGTATAAGAGACTGTGCAACTTTTTTTCCCCTTGAAGTCATTGTCTATATTTAGGTCAGTGACGTGAGGAGAGATGTTGTGTTTTGTACCTCAGGCTGAAAACTGCCTCTGCACCTGTGGAGGGGCTCTCGTGGCACTGCCGTGAGCTCCGTGCCTGGCAGCCCACGCGCCCGGGCCGGAGCGGGTGGATCTGCCCTCTGCCACGCGCCACCACTCAGCACAGCGTCGCAGAAACCCCACCCTGGCCTCCCCGGTACTCTGTATGAGAGAGGGGACTGTCTTATAAAAAGATGAGAGGGAAGGTGGCTGGAAGTTGCCTTCTCCTCTACCTGGAGTTCTCACCCCGCACTCTGCTCTGTCAAGTAGAAAATGCAGCCCAGATAAATCCTGCCCACAAAGGAACTGCAGCTTTTTAACATGCAAATGTACCGGCAGGGAAAGTAAATAGACATCTCCTCCTTCAGGGAACAGGGAGACAATCACAGCAACCCCACCCCACCCCCACCCCGGCTCCCTTTCCTCTTCCCACACTACAAGAAAAATATTCCGATTTTTAACCCCATTATTTTTACTTTTTTTTTTTTTAAGGGAGGGAGGGGCTTGCATTGAATTGCACTTAAGCCACTGTCTTCTACTCCAACTTCCTCCCGTCTAGATAGGCTTCATTAATTTGATAAGCCCACACCAAAGAGAGGGTGATGGTGGGAGGAGGGGGGATTGCAGGAGCGGCTGCCTAGGGGCTGCCCTGAGGTTTTAGAAGATGAACTGCTAATGATGTTGAAGACGTACCTTTTCAGACTGCCTGGTCCCTCCGGAAAATCAGGGTCCTCTTACACTTATTCAGATTGTACCACAAGAACTGAAAAATGGGGGCCTGGTTGGAAGGGAGGAGGGGATTGCGGACTGGGGGTGGCAGTAAGGAGACAGATGCCTCTCCAAGGAGAAATCAGAACACGTCAGTTACACAGCTTGACTGTCCTTTGCTTTTAACAGAGTATCTGATATTGTCATGCTAAAGAGTCAGAAACTAATGGAGGGAAATAGATTAATTTGCTAGGTCATTTATTGAACAGTCTTTCCTGATACTTACAAACTAGTGAAATTAGTGTAAATTGGCATTATGAATATTTTGATCAACATCTGTGACCCTCGAATTCAAATCAAATAGTATGCAAACCACAGAGCTTTTCACATTTCAGATGCACTAACTAATCTCTCCTGGTCCTTTCCTATCTTTCTAATATGACAGAAGCTGATTATACCTAAGACAGTCATATGTAGAATCTGCCCAGGAAGGCCCAGTTTATGCCACTTGTCCTGCTTTGGGTGAAAAATGATATATTTGCCCTAATTATCCCTGTGCACAGCTGGGAGAGGCTGAAAGATATCCAGCTTC
The DNA here is from genome assembly GCF_964146895.1 of Miniopterus schreibersii. Taxonomy (NCBI): domain Eukaryota; kingdom Metazoa; phylum Chordata; class Mammalia; order Chiroptera; family Miniopteridae; genus Miniopterus; species Miniopterus schreibersii. The sequence continues at coordinate 38,618,496 of NC_138105.1, read as the reverse complement.
GGTATGGTTTTATTTTTATTCTCTGTTCTCTTGCATACTTTCAAGATCATTCTCAAACATTTAATGAAAACACGTGTGTGAGGCCTTCTGAGGATGGAAGGATCTTTTCTTATTTTAGTCGATGGCAGTACTGTATAAGCAATTTGCAGATTTATCAAAAAATCTTGAATGTTCTTGAATCACGGATCACAATCCTACACTGGCTTGTTTTGTCTCCAAAATAAATACCGAGGTGGGGGTGGGATGTCAGTGGGCATCATTAGTTAAGTGAAAACAACCCAGCCTACTGCCCCCCAGAGTTCCTGCTTCAGTAAATATTTTACTTCTCCTCAATTTTACCAAGTGACAGTGATTGTTTGGTGGTGTCAGGACTAACTGCTTTGTGGACGCCAGGAGCAGCTTTGAGCCTGAGGGGTGGAAGGTGGGAGTAAGTATTTCAAATAGATGAGCAGGTCTTGGCCTGTGGACTTATTATTTGCTTAACTAGAAGCTAAATTAGAATGGCTAATAAACATGCATTCATTAAACAAATATTTATTGAGTACCTGTTGTGTGCCAGCCATTCTTCTAGGTGCTTAAAGTACATTTGTGTACCAAAAAAAAAGATAAAGATTCCTGGCCTTGTGCTGCTTATATTCTAGCAGACATTAAACATAATAAATAAATATAAATTATATAATATATCAGACAGTTGTAAATGCTATGGGAAAAGAAAAAGTAGAGCAAGGTGAAGGAGGTATTAAAAAATGTTAAAACTGAGACATATTAAAATTTTTAATAGTTTATTTGAGCAAATACTGATTCAAATCTGGAAGCACCAGGCTGGAAGTGGTAAGGAACGGTCCATGGACAAGAGCTAAGACTCTTACAGAGAAAAGGTGGAAGCAAAGCAAAGAAATGATTTAATTGGCTATAGCTTACTCGTTTGCCTTAATTGGAAAAGCCGAGGTGGCTGATTGTGATTGGTTGTCCTTAGGTGTTTATTTCTTAATCTTGAGGCATTTGCAGGCTTGGGTTTTGGTTTGCATACGTAGGCTGCTAGGATATTAGAATCACCTAGTTTGATGGCCTCCTCATTTAATTTAACAAAGGGTAGAGTGAAGGTCCTTCCTGGGCAGTGGGTTTATGAGCTGCTGGTGCCTTAAATCCATGCCCAGTATGACTGCCTCCTGCCTGCACAGAGCCCCCCACACAGACACCAAGGCCAGCGAAGGCCAGCACTCACACGCAGACACATAAAGCCACTGTCCCACCAGAGGTGTGACACAGGCAGCGGCCGCCATGGTTTGTTATCTTTGTTGCACCTGCCCTAGCTGCCACGACTAGTGGTAGTGTGTGTGTGTGTGTGTGTGTGTGTGTGTCTGTCTGTCTGTCTGTCTGTCTGTGAAAGAGTGCAGGGTTGGAATGTGGGCCAAGGGTGGCTAAGGGGGGAGGGCTGACGTCAGCAGTCCTAGTTCAGTTCAGGATTCCCAGCCAGAGTTCTGGGTTCCTTTTCTGCTTTCTCCAGTGGTTCATCATGTAACCTGCAGTGGGAAACTTCTCTTTTCCTGGCAGTGACATATTCATAGACCCACAAAGTAGAGGTAGTACCATTTGGCTGACTTGGATGCCGAGGAATCATTTATTGGTGTTCTAAAGACTAAGCCAGCATCATGAGTTCCTTAACACCCAGCAGCGTCCCAAAGGAAAACTACATTTCCAAGCATCCTCTAGGTGTGGTCCATTTTATTCATGTAAGGTCTATGCTTTTGCCTCCTTGCATGTGCTCTACACCTGGAGCTAAATAGGAAGGGTCAAGGAGAACACACCCATGCCCACCCCCTTCCTGGCTTTGGAGCGCTTCGGAGAAACACTAGCCAACCTCTTCTTCTGCTCTTCAGAGTCAGGGTGGCACTTCCTGCATCACTTAAAGATGATGGCTTCGATTGAGTAGAAAAGCAAAACAGATAGAGTTCTGATTCTTCTTTTCCATTCCTAACTGGAACTGAAATGAGGATTATCCGTTGTGCTGAAGTCCTGGTGTCTGTGTGTATTTCTGCAGCTGCTTTCTGTTTGTGTGTGGTCAGCAGGAGGGAGGCATGGACTCAAAGGAGCCCCTATTTCTTTCTTATTTCTTTTTTTTTAATATATCTTTATTGATTTCAAAGAGAGGGAGAGAGAGCTAGAAACATCAACAATGAGAGAGTCGTCATTGATCGGCTGCCTCCTGCATGCCCCCAACTGGGGATGGAGCCCGCAACCTGGGCATGAGCCCTGACTGGGAATCAAACTGTGATATCCTGGATCCTAGGTCGATGCACAACCACTGAGCCATGTCCGGTTGGGTAGAAACCCCTACTTCTGACAGAGCGGATGCTGTGCTTGAGTGTGAACACTCTCCCTGGCAGAAACGCCCTGCCCATATGTCTAGGGCCAATAAGGGGACTCCTGAAACTTAAAGTATTAGGCCGATTCTTCCTCCAGCAAACCTATTGCCCAGAGAGGCAGAGTGGAGCTGGCAGGAGAGCTAAGGCCTAGACATCACAGTAGAAACTCAGCACTAAGCACACAGTGAGCAGCACAGCCCTTTTGGTCACTGAGCCCTTGTCTCTAGGGCTCCTACTCCTGTTTTCCACCGTGACGATGATGGTGATGGTGATGGTGATGGTGATGGTGATGGTGATGGTGATGGTGATGGTGATGGTGATGATGAAGTCCACATCCTGACTTTCAGTTGTCCTACCAACAAAAAGGGCTAGGAAAACTGTATGAACTTCAGAAACTTCTGGTCCCAAATAGGTGATTTATTTCTGATTTCTACTGTTCCCCAGATATGCAATCGGGAACATGGAATTGCTAATTTTCAAAAATTAGTACTTCCTGGATGCTTACAATTCACCTGGTACTGTGATAAGTATTTTATCCCACTTAATTCCCACATATCTTTTGAATTTAGGCACTATTATCCACATTACATAGATGAGGAAAATGAGCCTGGCTCACAATTATCCAGCTACCAAGGTACAGGGTCAGGCTTTGAACTCGGCAAGGTCAGGTTCTAAAGGCTAGGCCAAGTTCCCTGGCTCTCCTGTTCTCCTGGAGGGAGGAGAGGCGAGGGAGAGTAGGGGGATGGGGAGTAATGGAAAGACCTGCCTTGCAGCAGCGGGGCCTTGCTGTTGGCCGATACGTCTGTTTCACCACGTTTGCAGTAGATAGTTCACCTCATTAACTTAAACTGAAACTCAGTGATCAGCTCCATTCAGGCAGAAAAAAGAATCCATTTCTATAATGATAACAATAGATTTACTTAGATAACAGAGGTTGCTGCTTCTAATCAATTTGACAATGGGCTTTCTCTTAGGAACCTTCAAGCAATGTCACCTAACCTTTTACACATGGGAAGTGGGCATAGAACAATTTAGCAATGTGTAGAGAAGCCCTCAAAGGTACTCCTATCCCCTCACCCAGCGATTCTACTTAAAGAAATTTATGATCAGAGATGTGATCACCACTATAAATTTATTGCAGCTATATTTATAGTGGTGAAAAACTAGGGGGAAACCTGTATAACCAAATGTAGAGGATTAGCTAAATTACAGCACATTCAAATGAAACAGGATCTCAAAGCTAGTAAAGTATTTTCAAAAAGTGTTCAATAGCATGGGAAAACATCCATAATATAAGAAATGAAAAAAGGTGGAATATAAAACTACATATGATCCCAATATTTTAAGAAGAGTAGAAATATAAACAACTTGAGGTTGGAGTTTTGGTTTAGTGAAATGGAGAATAAATATTTTTCCGTAAGTTAATCTGGAGTAAAGATTTTAAGAAGTAATTTAGAGTAAATTGTGACAATGGGAAAAATACTGTCACTCGTCGGCCTATTTCCAGAAAAGTGAGTGATAGGATAGCTGTGCGTCAGGCTTCAGACATCTTCCTGTCTCTTTAACTTTCTTCTGTCCCTTAAAACACACTTAACTGGAGCCTTTTTCTGGCATAAGCTGGTATTTTTGCAAGTTCATGTTGCTTCAAAAGCAGCCTCTTTCAAAGAAAAGCTGAGGTCTCTGTGCCACTCATGTCACGGTTGCTTCATTGCCAAGATCTTCAAAGAAGTTGGTCAAGTTGGAAAGACCTTTTCCTTATCAAAAAATGGCAGGTCAGAGACTTGCACTGCTGACTGGAGTCGCATCCTCCACGCTGTCTTGTGGCGGTGACGTGACGAAGAGTGTGATTTCTTCTTTATGCTAAGGGTGAGAGAGAGAGAGAAAGTTAGGGTATTGGCATGCTAAGCACAGCATCATCAACCAAGTGAGAAAGCCCAAGTCATCAAAATGCTGTCTTACCAGAGGTGTCAGAGCAGAAGAAAGTGAGCAGGTTCTTCCATACTTGGGAAAATAACCACAGACAAGGTCCAGGTGTGTCCCCTAAGAACTTTTGACATAAAGTAAAAAACTTAAAATCTATTGAAGAAAATCTTCAAATCTCTGTAGGATTAGATTGGAGAGAACTCTGAGTCAAGAATTTGAGGGAAAGCTACCTAATTATATCTAGATATTTGTGCTAATCTTGCTTTTATAATTAATCATATCTCTGAAAACACTTGGGTGTTTAGAAAGTAAAGTCACAATTACCTGTGACCCTTTACCTGGTGGCAATATTGCCCAAATGGAAGAAAATACTCAAAAAGAAATAAAAAGCAAATGGAGGGCTAGTCTTGCAAATCTAGCCAATCAAATGATTATGGACCTTACATTTGTCTTCCCAAAGCCCAATCTGAGAAAAAATAAGGTACTGAACAGCTTCATATAGAGGACAGAGTTGGAACCATGTTACCTATGGAACAAAAATACTAACTTCTTAGTGTTACATTCAAGATTACATATAATCTGACCCCAAGTATCTTTCCAGCTTCCTCTTCCCTTTACTACCCTTCTCATCTCCGCAGGCACACGGTTCTTCCCCCCCCCCCCCCCCCCCCCCCGAGAACCATACACTTCAGGCAGTTGAGGCCTCAGCCCATTATGATCCCTCAGCCTGGAATGGCCTGAAATGCTCTGCTTCTTTGCTCATCAAGATTACTCTCTACTTCCCAGGTCTAATCAGATACCACCTCAGTCAGAAATGATCTGACCTTCTTTTTCATACCTGTAGATTTTAATAGGTGCCTTCATTTAATGTTTATTTCATTCTGCCTTACATTTTACCTGGTTATGTATGTTTCTCTCCCCCATCAGATTGTTATTTATCTGCAGAGGCCTCTACTGCCAGTCTAAAAGACCTCATGCAGTAGTTGCTTAATACATTTTTGCTGAATTTGGCCAAATACTAGAAAGTATATGAATATTAAGATGTTTGACACAGACCATATGTGCAACCATGTTTTCCAGACAAAAAAATGTCCAGAAATGTGACCTTAGGGCACAATATTTGAGTTTAGACTGGTTCTAAAAGACCCAGATCGTGAAGACCACTATAAAACCAACCCATAATCATAGCTAATGGTTTTGAGTGTTTGCTACATTCTAGGCACTACACTAAGTTCTTCCCATAGAATATCCCATTTAATCATTCCAACAACCTTATGAGGTTGAAGTACTATTATCCCCATTTTACAGATAAGAAACCAAGTTTTGGAGGAGCCTCTTACCCCGGAAACCAAAGGGACAGACACTTAGCCCTTGGCCCTCAGCCCTCGTCTTTCTGCATTCTCTTTCTCTCTCTCTCCCTCTCTCTCCCTCTCTTTCTCTCCCTCCCCCTCCCTTGGAGGAGGCCCTGGTAGGCATTGACTGCCATCACTTGTACAGTATTCTGGTACAGTATCTGCTTAATTCAGTCACAAGGAAGAGGTCCTCACAACAGATGCTAGTATGTTTTGTAAACACCTCTCTGATTCTGACAAATTTTCTCCAGTTGTCATTGGCATTCAACAGTGTTTGATAATTTTCTCTTCTAGAGAAGCTCTAGAATATTGCCACTGTAAAGTGGAGGCTTCTTGTAAGTTAAATAGTTAGGCATAGGAAGTATATTAGTTGGGGTTCTCCAGAGAACATAACTAATAGGATATTTGTATTGATAGATATTTAAGAGGAGATTTATTATAATTCTGCCCACTGGAAAACCACTGAAGAGTTTTAAGCAGGTGTGTGATATGATCACACTTTGAAAACACCCCTCTGACCACAGCATGGAGAACTAATAGAGTGAGCAGATTTCAGTCTTCTAATTTAAAAACTGACAGAATGGAGTGATAGGATATTGAGGACTTGGGAAGTGAATGGAGCTGAGATATATTCAGGAGGTGACAGGGAAAGGACTTCGGCAATATTTTGAAATGGGGACTGAGGGAGAAAGATGCATTAGGATGGAGCCCAAGTTTCTGGCCTGTGAAACTAGATTGATGATAGTGGTTCCAGTCACTGAGATACAAAGGGTGGAGAGCATGCATTTCATTTGGATCATATTGAGTTTGAGGAACCTTTGAGCTATGAACTAGACTTTGTAGAAATTGGGCGGATGAAAACCAGGGAAAAAATAATTCTTGAGGGGGAACCAGAGGATGGAGATGGAAATGACTTTCTTAATGTTTGCTTGCCTGTTTTATTATTTATTTATATATTCACTCATTCATTTATTAATTCATTTTACCTATTAAGCCCTTCCAAGAACCTGGTAACATTTGAAGGATAGGAGAGGAAGATTAGTAGGTGGAATGAGGACCGGCTATGGCAGATCTTGAATTCCAAGCTAATAACTTTGGATCACCGTTGAAAGTAGGCAGGGTAACATCATGGTGGAGGTATGTTTTGGGAAGATTCACCTGGCAGTGCTATACGCAGGCAAGAAACTAGAGGGAGGAAGACCTTGGCAGGAACTCCAAGGATCCTAAAGGACCACCTCATTCTTTCTAATTGTAATATAAGATTATCATTTGGGGATGACAAATTCATATACATTCATTCATTATATTTCATACATATGGCTATATATCTTTGCCCTATCTCTCCACCATAGGTTTGGGGATATGAAAAGATAAACTTTGAGAATATAGAAACTAGGTCTTTTTCCTTTTCAATTTTCAATAACCCAACAGAGGTGGGATATTTTAATAGAAGCTAATGTTAATTAGAAATGCAAGACCTACACATAGTAGGCACTCAAAAAGATCTATTAAATTGAATTGGATTGGTGTCAATGGAGTAGTGAAGGAAGACTCAGCTCAACGCTGGACTTCTCAAGGGGAAGGGGAGAGCGATGGGAGCCCTTGCATGAGAATTAGGACCTTGGTGACCCCCATCTGTTCCTTTCTCCCTCCTCCCTCCCCCACTGCTGCCATGGCGACATGTCTGGAATCACAGTAAGCCTTATACCCCAGAGAAAACAATACTCTGTTTGAACAGCGTAAGTTGGCCTCTAAGGCGCAGGGTCTGCAGGTCCCATCCCCCACAATCAGCTTTTTACCAGAGGGTCAGCCTCACACTCCTGCTCATTGATTGGAGCACATTTTATCCCTCAGCACTTTCCACTTGTTTGTTTTTGAACTCACACCACAGCCTCAGTGCTGTTGGTCTCTTTTTTGGCGTGAAGTTCCTGGTGTGGCCATCTGCATCCCCTCCGCTCAGCCCTACAGAGCATCCTGCTTTCTTTCTCCTGTCTTCTTGTCACTGCTGTTGACTCACCAGGTTGGGGCTGTTTGAGCTCAACTGGATTAGTAACAATGCCATCAACATCTCTATTTTTATCTTTGTTCCTCCCACCCTTTCTCCCCTCCCGACTGACTCACCATTTCTAAGTCTCAGAGTTTGGCAGTCTTCAAAGAATTATATTGGGGCCGAGGCGGATATATGCACACACGTGATATTTCTACCACTCGATACGAGTGGGTTTTTTTTTCTAGTGGCACAAGGGTTCAAGTATTATTTATTATGCTGGTCGTCATGCTCATAGTTGCTGTGTTACTGCTGCAGCTGCTGTTCGTCTCCTGAGGTCTAAGATGAATTGTAGGCAAGGGACGGGGCCCTGATCTGATTTCTGAAACTCATCTTCAGAGAAAAACTTCAGTTTTGCACTGAACTTTTCACTTTATCCCCATTGAATTCTGGGCCTGAGCTGGAATCCATATAAAGCAGAGACCAAACAATATTACCTGTAAAATCCATTACCTGTAAAAGATGTACCATTAATACAAAGTATCTTTTCCTACCTAGGCCTCTGCATGCTGATAATTATTTTAATTTTTTAATATATAGAGAGAGTTATCAGTTAAGAGCCTGGGATTTGGGAGGCTAGATTTGAATCCCACTTTGCCACCTGTAACCTTGGGCCAATTACCTATTTTCTTCATGTCTTAATGTTTCCTTCTATAAAATGGAGACTTTTACCTCTCATACATATATCATAGGACATATCTCATAGAATTGTTTTGAGGATTAAACAAGCTAATACTTATAAAGTGCTTAAAAACAGTGTCTAGCACAAAAAGTTCTCAATAAACATTGGCTATTATTATTCAGCAGGCCATATTTACCTGTTCTGAGAGAAATGATTCAGGCCCCAAAACAGTTGTGTGTGTGTTTTTAACAAGCACAGTACACCTCAGGATTTCACCTTCCCTTGTTTCTGAATTTACAAGCCATCTATTTTATGGACACTTCAGTGGATCCTAAGTTACAGAACAGATCTCTTTGTCTTTCATTCAGAAGTAGAGCTTTCTAGCTTTCCAAACTCCCTTTTACACAGCCAGAATTTTAGTCTCATTTCATCAAAATTAGGTTTGGCTGTCATGTGGTCTAAATCTGAGTGCACTTCTCCACGTAATTCTGTTTTACATACAGTGACTTTTCCTTGGCTTATCTAATGCTGCCTCATTAGACTCTAAACCCTAACGATGCTCTTTCATCTCTATAAGTCAGCCATGGAAATTGCATATAAAACTCTCAGTAGTCTTCCCTTTGTCTTCCAGCACCTAGGTCCCACCCTCACCTCCAGCCCTGCCCCTATACTGCATGTGGGAAGGAAGGCCAGCTGCTGGGCTATGTTGGCAAGAGTCCAAAAGAGAGGTCATAGAACTCAACTGCTGGCAGGGTCCACAAGGTCCTCAGAAAACTCCCAGCAACTCTGTGAGCTCCCAGCAACTACATTATCCCTATGGCTTGTCAGCTCTGTGGGTGGGGGGTGGGTATAGCTGCCAGAGTTACACCAATAATTATCTGAACCACAGTTTATTGCAATTTGATCATATTTACACAACAGCCACAAATCAGGACTCCGGGAAGGCGAGGCACGGGTTTGTGGGGAGCAGTGCTGCTAATGTTGAAATGTCCCCTGTGACAGGAAACACCCTCAGGATGGCTTCCAAAGCCTGAGGGAAGTAGACACACTCTCTCACCTTCACCCTGATTAGGCGTTCAGCGATAACTAGTTGGCTCTTCTGTTTTTCAATCAGTACCATTTTCCGAGTAACTCGGTTTCGGGATATGAGGTTGCATAGCTCTGTAAAGCTTATGTGATGAAAAGCAGTCGTCCTCCCCATTCCTCTTCCCTTTCTGACTCCTGTTCCCCAAAGCTTTCAAATATTTTAGCCCTTTCTTCTCGCATGAACCTCCTTATTTTTAAATAGTGTGTTTTGACAGTTCTCTCCTGATGAGCACGTCTTAGATGCTACCCTATTGACTCCTTACCACGGAAAATAGGGATTTAGCTCCCCAACTTCTTCCACCTCTCACAAACACATCCCCTTCTTCCATCTTCCCAGTTGTTATGGCACAACCTTTTGGTGAAAGCAGGGTGTGTGTGTGTGTGTGTGTGTGTGTGTGTGTGTGTGTGTGTGTGTGTGTTACAACTAGATAAAGGTTGTTCACAGCTGGAGCCAAGTGGGGGACTTTGCTTACGTTGCGATCGCGTACATCTTTTGTGTTTCCTGCAGTTACTGGCTCCGTTGCTTTGTTCGCTTGCTTAGTTTCATGGTCCTTTCCTTAAGTCACTCACCCAACCCTCCGCAGCAGTGTGGGTCTCCTCCGGGTACATCTGCGAGCATCAGTGACTCCTCCTAGAGTCCTGCAGCCCTCTGCTCCCACCTGGATAGGTGCCAGGTGTGCTGGGAGCTGGCACCCCGAGCTTCTGTTTCACGTTGCTCCTGCATTGGGCCCCTTGTTCGCGGACACCAGGTCTCTCTAGGTTAGGTTAGGCCCCATTTCAGTGGCGTGTCCTCTAATAACTGCCTAAGAACTCATGAATTTTCATGAAAGGTAAGTGTTTGAGGTCTTGCGTGTATGAAAATAGCTTTATTCTTCTCTCATCTAACTGGATATGGGCTTCTAGGCTATAAATAACTCTCGGAAGGAATTTTGAAGCACTTAGTGCATTTTCTTCTGGCTTCTAGAGTTGCCGTCAAAACATCCATTGCCATTCTAATTCCCACAGTTTGGAAACTTGTCGGCCCTTTTTTTAAAATACTTGTCTTTCTGAAGTTTTACAGTGTTGTACCCTAGTGTGGCCCTTTTTGTATTCATTGTTCATGGAATTTTCTAGGCCGTTTCTAGATGGAAGTTCATGTACTTCAGTTCTGGGAAATTTCCTCATATGATCCATTGAGAATTTCCTCTATTCTACTTTATCTTATCTCTTTCTGGAACTCCTGTTATTTATATGTTGTACTTTCTAGACTAATCCCCTATTTTATTTTATTTTTTTTTCTCTCTTCTACTTTTCATCTCTTTCCTTTTTATTGTACTTTTTGAAAGATTTCTTAACCTTACCTTCCTACCCTTTAGTTTGATATTATTTCTACCATATTTTTAATTTATAAAAGTCTGTGTTTAAACCATCATTTTTATAATTCATAGGTTTAATACATTTTTTCTGAGAATATATTAATGATATTTAAAGTGTTCTCCAGTTGCCTGTATCTTCTCTGTTTTTTCTTTCCATTTGTTTATTTGGACTCTGCACTTTGTGTCAGAGGCTTTCCTGAAATGCATGGTGATATTGCCTATATATTTATTGTTAAGAGGAAGGTATAAACTGTCTAACTAGGAGCCTTGTGTTTATAGTGGAGGTGATTGGCCTGGAACCAAGCGATGGGGCATCCAAGATCTATCAGTCATTTCTCACAAGTTGGTTAGTTTTCCTAGAGAGGAGTCCACTGATCATCTGTTTAGAGATGTAAGATTTGAAACCAAGTGGAGGAAGGGTTTGGAGTTGGGTAAGGCAATCTCATCATTGACTTGTAGATTTCCACTTAATTCCCCTGTTTTCAATATAGTACTCCACCTTCAACGATGCTCTGTATTCATGTTCCAGATTCCAGCAAAGGAATCCACACTCTTTCAGGGTGAAAGGTGAATAGTTACATGGCCATGAACAGAAGGAGAAAGGTCTCAGAGTCTAATGCTTCTTATACAGACTTTCAACCAACCCTCCTGTTATTTAGCCCCGTCTACACCCCATCATCAGAGGTACCTGGTGCCTCTAATTCCTGAGCTTTTTAAGCTTCTTAAAATACATTGGCTTCCTTCTCCTTGGCTTTTCCCCATTGAAAGTTCAGATTTCAGCTTTTCCTGCTCTGCTAAATTAGTTACCACTCATTCATCTGCTTTCCAGTTTACAAAATTATGTTGTCATCTCATGTCTGCTTTTGGCTCCTTTCCTATCCTCTCTATGTAGAATTTTGCAAATTCAAAAATCAAAAATCTCTTTTTGTATCATTTCTGTGGAGGTTAAGGAGCTAAGGTAGAAAAGGGGTTGAGATAAACATGTATCCGATCTGCCATGCTTAACTGCAATTTATGATCGATATCGACCCTTTGTTTCTAAGGGATACACTGTTCCTATATGCATCAAAATAAAACTGTCTGGGTTACTTGGCAAGTTCCTCATCCTGGAATATTTCCACCTGAGCTGCTATAATGATATGAGTCTCCATCAGAATACTCTTAAGAAATGCAATGCAATCTAAAGCTATCCCAGGTAACATAAATCCAGTTTCTCTGGCAAGTAGTGTTAATTCACAGATCGGAGCCGACCAAGTCTCTGATTCTGGACTGAAATCCAGGCCCAAACTCAACAGCCTAAAGAAATAGAACTACCTAAGCTATGAGCTGAGTTCAGTATGAACTGGGGGGGAAAAAATCACACCATACTCATCCCTTTCGCCAAAGCTTTTCTGGAGTGTTGGCACTCTGAAAACAGTCTATCATGGTGTAATAGTATATCATTGTATCATAATACAACCGAGGTCCTTAGGTAGACTTGATTTAGATTGCAATTACAGTTCTTCCCCTTAGTAGGGTGTCAGTTTGAATCACATGTGTCTGTATGCAAGAAATACAGATTAATTTTTAAAATATGCTTCGTTTTCCTCCTGTAATAAGAAGCCAGGGATATACAGATGAGAGGAAATGCAACTGATCCATGATGTTAGATACTTCCCACATCCAGTCTGTGGCCTCTATATTCATATATGTTATCTTGGGGTCACAAGATGACACTTCCACCACCAGCGTTACATCTGCACTCCGGGCCCAAGGAAAAAGAAGGAAGGGACAAGAAGAAGGGGCGAGAGCCAACCACAAATCCCCAGCATACTCTACATGCATCTCATTGGCCAGAACTATGTTGCATGGCCACACCTAGCTGCAAGAGAGGCTGGAAAATCCTGCCACAATCAGGATTCTAATGAAGAAAAGGAATATTAGCTAGGCAGCTAATGGTATCTGCCACACTAGAGGTACATTCTTGAGCAAGTTATCTAATCTCAGTTGGCATTTATATTCTTCTTTGGAATGTGAGACTAAAAGTACCTACCTCATAGAGTTGCAGTGAGAAATAAAGTAGGAAATGTTTATAAGGCAGATAGCACCACATCAGACACATAATATGCCCTTCTTAAATGTTAGTTCCCTTCTCTGTGATCCCTAATATTGGTCTGATTTCTGAACATACCACACTGTCAGCATATGCTGTGAAGACCTATACAGATGTATGTTATCTTATAAAAATTAAGTTTATTTTGAGCATTCATAACACCATTGGCAAAGCATTAGTAAAAATGAGATTTGAGGATCACAAGTCAAAAAATAGCATAGGATGTTTGAAATATAAGACACAGAGAATATAAGACTATAAAGATGATTTTACAGTCCCTATCTTTTATTGTAATCCTTAACCTTCCTTTATATCCCTTCCTTTTAAAGCTATTCCACCCATCAACCTCTTTTTAGCGTATTCTTCCCTTGATCTCTTGAGAGTTTCCTTAATTTGTATTTACTGTTGTTTATCTACAAAGCTTTATTATGCAGTCATTGGACCATCAGAGTGTGTGTGTACACGTGTGTGTTTCTTTAATCAGCCCCAGTAACTGACTGCCCCTTTGCTCCTTACACAGACCTGATAAAACAGGTTGGGTCAAGGAGGTGGGGAAGCTAACATGAGGGGAGGGTTGTGGCCAGCCAAGCTACAACTGAGGATTTATGAAAATTGCAACGGTCTATTAGAGTTTGGGTGTCATAGGGTGAGAACACATATGGTTTCTGTGTTTTCATGTCCATAGCATTTCCCTGCCTGTGCAGTCAATGAAGTGCTTTGTGTCCTGCCTTGTTTCACACCCCATGCCCCATGACCTAACGTGCTGGTGCACACACAGTCCAGCAGAGGACAGAGACCAGGGTCATATTTAACAACCTAAATTGGAAGGGACCTTTTGTTTTCCTCTCTCCAGCTAAATGAGCACTGGTAGCAGAGGGGAGAGGTTTGGTGCTGTGTTTCAGTACAGTGAAAAAAAGAAACACTATTCCAATTCCTCATGAGTCAGGCTGCCTCCTAAAACCAACAGCTCCAAACACATCATCTCAAGATAAATACAGAAGCAAAGAAAGAAACCTCTTCCATCTAATAATGTTTCCCTTCCCTGTGGCCCTTTCCTAGCCAGTCTTTGCCGACACTGAGCTCTGGCTGGCTGTGTAGAAACCAAATGCCATAGTCCAAAGGAGAAGCTCTTTCACGGGGCAAACAAAAGGCAGCTGTCAGTTTAATCCCAAACTCCCTGATAACATTCCAGCAGAGTTCCTTTTTCTGGAGATGAAATAAGAACCCTGGCAGGCCCTCTTGACTGGCCACATAAATCATTTGTAGTAATTGCTCTGAGAGAGAAGTGCTTCTCAGGCTCCGCAGTTAGGAAGGGGGGGCGGGATCACACGCCAACATTCACACTCTCTCTCTCCCTCTCGCACACACACGCACACACTCACACACACTGTGCCATTGCCTCTAGTTCATCCCCCACACGTGCACAGGCACCCGCGAGCACGCCCCCTCTTCCCAGGAGTTGCTCGTCCTGGGGTGGGCTCGGCCAGCCACATTTAAAACAAAAAGAGCGTGGCACAGAATCTAATGAACAGTCAGTTTTATGTTTCCTTCTCTTTGAGTGTGAGCCAATTTAAATTCTTCTGGAGTACAGTTTGGGAAGGGACATTGGGAGGGTTGACAGGAGAAGTGGGAGGGAGAGAACACAAAGGTAAGAGGGGGATGGTTGGGACTTGGCTTTGTTAGGCTTAGCCATTGCTGTGTCTTCTCTGCTGTGTCACCTGCCTCCTCCTTTTTGCCTTTTCTGGTGGGAACTGAGACGTGGTCATAAAACCCCCCCACGCTGTGATCTGGAAGCTGCTGCTGAGGCTTGGCAGTTCACTAAGGACCGAACTCTCAGAAGCCACAAAGCTATAATATCCCTTCCCCTCTGTGGCCAATAAAGATGCGATAATCAAATAACAGGGCTTAGGAGTGTTATGGTGCCTGCAGCGGTTGGCCACAGGCCGGTGATACACGCCCTTCACTTGTACCCTGATGTATGTTCATTGAAAATATTGAGGCCACCAGAGATGGCGGGGACGGCGCGGGGGGGCTCCGCCAGGCACGCACAGCTGTTCAAAGAATGAATGGATGGATGACCGAATACGTGAATGAATAGATGGATGAATGAATGACAGATGAGGAGAGTTCAGTCCTGTGTTGTGAACAGAGCTCGAAAAGCCAGGAAAATTGCCGCGGTCCTGTGACAGATGACCGCCTTGTCCCTCGGCACACACTGCAAGTTATAACTACCCTCGGCGCTGTGCCCACGGATAGAGAGGAGACAGTGAGGGGAAGGGAGAACTAGGCATGAGTGGAGAAGCGTACATGTCCCCACACCACCCTTCGATCCCGTCTGCCCTCACCGTGAATATGGGACCTCCTAAGCTCAAATTCGCGGTCATTTGTTTTGTTTGATGAGAAAAAATATCAAACTTAGAATTGCATCATTTATATGCTGTATACCCATATTGCCCAGAACCCACTTCACCTTTGCCAAGCTAATAATAAAGTCAACCTTCTTTATTGACTGCCCAATTTATTTGACACCAACTATATAACTTCAAAAGGAGATTGAAGTGTTGGCAAAGGACTGTGTTCCACATGGTGCGCCCCAGTTCCACCCAAGTCACTTCTGCCATGAAGGTGTGGGGTGTTCGGGGGTAAGTGTATGCTCATTTGAGGTATCCTGTGGAGTCAGAGCTCAGCCCATCCTGGGTTGGGGCTTTCTTTTACTCTACCTATAACCCTAGACGTCATTAATCATCTCTCTCTTGGCTGCTAAGCCAGTTGTTACATATCAGCATGTGTCTGTACACTAGACCAAAGATGGCTCCTGTGTGTGATGAAACAAGTACAGATTAGTTTAAGATTTTCAGGCTCTGGCCGAGTGGCTCAGCTGGTTGGAACATTGTCCGTACACCAAAAAGTGGTGAGTCTGATTCCCATCAGGGCCCAGACCCAGATCGGGGATTTGATCCCTGGTGGGGCTGTATACAGAAGGCAACCAATCACTGTTTCTCTCTCCCTCCCTCCTTCTAAAATATAACCTCAGGTAAGAATTAAAAAATTTAAAAAAGATTTTTAGCATCAAAGCTTCTGAGCTATAGAT
This sequence comes from Miniopterus schreibersii, assembly GCF_964146895.1. Lineage (NCBI taxonomy): Eukaryota > Metazoa > Chordata > Mammalia > Chiroptera > Miniopteridae > Miniopterus > Miniopterus schreibersii. The sequence continues at coordinate 38,602,562 of NC_138105.1, read as the reverse complement.
TAGAAAATTTTTGCTGTAATCTGCAAGTTGGTTTAGTTTGGAGTTCTAAATTCAGCCATACACACACACACAAACTAATAATATCTTGGGTTTGTCTGATAGTTTCCAGTTTGCAAAGCAGCTTTCCATATGGCAGGTCTTGTCAGTTGCTATTTTTAAGCTAAGAAACCAAAGCTCAGAGAGAGATAAGTGACTTGTTTAGGGTCATAGAGCAAATAAGCAGCAGAATAGGTATGGAAACCAGGTGATGAGGCATCTAGTCTCATTCGCAACTGTGCATATATCGTCTCTCTAAATTATTATGGGGAACTTGAGCAAATACTCTATACATTATATATCTTAACACTAAAATGTTTAGAAAATTTTCAGAATTTTTAAAATGTTTTTTCAAATCATGAATAATTGTACCATTCAGGATGATCTTTCCAATATCATCTGAAGTGATTCGTTTTAGTCCTTTCCATGCATGCTAAAACTAATATAAGGTTTTGATATATACAGCATTAAATCATGAAGGATTTGGTTTTATATCTTACTTTTTTCACTTTTACTTCATCAAGAATTTTTCCTTTGTCATTAAATATTATAAAACATGATTTTTAATGCTTGCATCATTTCCCCTAGTCTGACTATCCCATAAATATTTAAAATTTAATCTGTCCCCAATTATTGAACATTTTAGTTATTTGCCATTTTTGTTTACAAACATCCTTGTAAACAGATCTTCAGTGGAATTTCTGATTACTTTTATAGTATAGATTCTTACAAGAGAAATTGTTGGGTTGGAAGTTACTACAGTAACAACTTTTTTAGGATCTTGACATGTGCTGTATGATTGGTTTTCAGAATGATTTTATCAATTTCCACCAGCCATCTGAATAAGCTCTCTCTCTACACCCTTTCCAGCATTAAGAATCATGAACTTTAAAGAAACTGTTTTTACAATATAATGATTAAAAAATATATTTTGATACTTTAATTTGCATTTATATGACCATTAGTGAGATTAAACATCTTTGATAAGAATTACTGGCTAAACTGTATTTTTCATTCATAAGCTATCTTCTATTCGTGCATGCTCCCCGTTTTTAGAATGGGATATTTCTTCTTTTTAAAACCTCACACATTACATTATTTGCAAATATTTCATCCCATTCTTTAATCTGCCTCTTAATTTGTAAGGTTTCTTTAATGTGCAGTTTAAAAATTTTTATGTAACAGAAACCGTTAGCCTCCTCTTATGTAACTTCTACTTTATACTTAGAAAAACTTTATGCCAAAATCATTAAATATTGACTTTTTAAACATTTTTGGGAGTTCATTTTTTGCAATTAATTATGTGCTTCTCAGAAAATGTATTTTGGTGTAGTGAGGTACAGATCGACCTTCAAATTTTTCTCTCAACTCTTGTTAAATAATCCTCTCTTTCCCCATATTTTTAATGTATAGCAAATTCTTAAGACCTCCTTTTGGACCTTCATTCCTCTTTTATTGACCCATCAATAGTTACACCAATAGCACAATTTTCAGTTATTCTAGCTTTACCATCGGTTTTAATGTCTCACGCTGCTCATCTTTAGCTGCTTTAGCTTTTCTTCGCAGTTTATTTTTCAAAATAACTATAAAAACATTTCATTAAATCCATAAATTAATCTCTCTGGAATATTCATTTGAATTACATTAAATCGACAGAATAATTTGGGAAGAATTGACTACTTCACAAATATACAGTCTTTCCATTGAGGAATATGGAATTTATCTCCATTCACTCAGGTCTTCTTATATAATTCTCTAATTTTCTTCATATAGTTCCTGTTCATTTCTTATTAAGGTTATTCCTGGGTAATTCAAGTGTTTAATTATTTCTGTGTCTGAAAGCATTACCAAGTGGCATTTTTTAAAGGAGGGTCCTGATCAGCTAAATTGGGGTTAGACTATGAGAAACCCCCAACAGAACTTGACAAGCTAAAAGTCATTAGTAATTAAATAATTTCCAACTGAAAACTAATTGGATTAAATTAACCCATTTTGAGGTATTATTTCTTGGACAAGAAGTGTCCAACTGCTATTCTTCTGTTACTATCGTGGCTATCCCTAATAATATTCCACTCTTAGCCAATGAGTAAGCAAGAGAGAAATGAAATAATAAATTCATTTTTAAGCACATTGTTCTTTGTCATTACTACATGGCAATGTTCTGGACATATCATGCCCTACTTCTAAAGTCACACCTCTCTCCTAAGTCACATCTCAGGCTCTGCCTCAGTAAAACTTTTCTTTTGATTTTCAAAAACATACATGTTTCCAATACAAAAGTAAACATTTAGTGTAGTACTGCTTAAATTTACTCATACAGATAATACTATATGCATATATAAATTAATATGTTTGTAGAAAAAAAGACATGTGACAGAATATTAGAAGACAAGGAGACCTTAAAAATCAGCCAACCAAAGCCATCTAGTCTTTCTAGGATCTATGAATGCCCTGAAATTGTTAGATTGTATTTGTGTGTAAGTATCTTCATGTGGGCATCTTCTGAGTCTGTGGCTGAATTTCATGTGCTTGCCAACTGTCTGAGACCCAAAAAAACAGTTGAGAATGACTGGGCTACACTAAGCCTGTCATTCATCAGATGAGAAAACAAAGGCCCAAGTTGTTGAGGAGGCAGACCTTGGGTACACAGCTCTTCTAGGGCAGGGCCAACGCAGGAAGTGGGTCTCCCAATGCCCAGCCTTTTCTGCAACATCTTTCTGCACATTGCCTACGAAGAGTCTCCTATATCCTTGCACACCCAGTGTGCGTGCATCGTGAACTGGGGGTAGTAGAACTAGTGTGGAATTTGGAGCCAAGGTCCCAAATTGAGATTTGGCTTTGACCTCGCACATTGTGTGACCCAGGGCAAGATATTCAACTCTGGCCTCAGTTTCCTCTTCTGTGAAATTGAGTTCCAGGGATAAGACCTATCTCACAGAGTTTTAAAGAAGATACAATGAGTTGATCTGTGTATATACATACATTAGTCCCCCGTACCTGGGGTGGGGGGTGGCATTCGAAGTCCACGATAATACCACACCCTATATGCACTGCTTTTTCCTATGCATACATACCTATGATAAAGTTTAATTTACAAATTAGACAATTTCATGGATAGAAGATTTGTTCTTACCATAGATCTTAGCAACCTCAGCATATAATTTTTTTTCTTCCCTTATTAAGTGAAGAGCTTTCACCTTTTCACTTAAAGGAAGTGCTTTACAGCTTCTCTTTGGCATATTGAAATTGTCAGCATCACTACCCTACACTTGGGGGCCACAATTAAGCCAAATAAGGGTTATTTAAATACAAGCACAGTGATACCACAACAGTCCATCTGGTAACTGAGAGGGCTACCAAATGACTAACGGGCAGAGAGCATATACAGCAGGGATACGAGGGACAAAGGGATGATTCGTGTTTCGGGCGGGACAGGGGACAGCCCAAGATTTCATCTCACTTCTCAGAATGGTGCTAAATTTAAAATTTATGTGTCCTTTCTTTCTGATATTTTTCATTTAATATTTTCGGACTGCTGTTGACCATGGAAACCATGGAAAGCTAGGCCGTGGGCTGGGGGTCTACTGTGCATACCTAGGTACTTTATAAACTGTAAAGTGCTGGGGAGTGTTGGTGTTTTCATCATGGCTCTGGGGAACTGCAGTGCGGGAGGCACTGTGGCAGTGTGTGCGGCATTAGTAACTTTCACTGCCACCTTGTGTACATCAAACCTCTCAGCCTGCGCCAGAGCCAGCCTCCCTGTGCCAATCAGCGCTCTCCACCGCTTCGTAGCAAACATGGCCATTAACGTACACATCTCCCAAACACCAGAGGACAGGTCTCTTTCAGGAGACATTCCCAGGAATAGGACCGCATAACTCTTAGAACTTCATGATGGTTCTGCTTTTGTTTTGTTTTGCTTTCTAAAAATATTATTTTCCCCCCCAAAATGGTTAAGCTGTAACATTTGAAGGATCAAATGTTTTTTTTAAAAGGTTTTTAAACAACTTTCACCTGGCAGTATCACATTTTCGATTGGGATATCATTAAGCATCTTGGAAGATCCATAGATCTGAGTATTTGAGAGGGGTACATGTATGAAGAGGGCTAGTTTATAATTTCTAAGCACTGTAATATGTGCTCATTTAACTCTATTTGCTATAGAGTACAAGTAGGCATAACACATTTTTGTTATGTAGGTAACAATGCCTTACATTCAAAACCTGTTATTCACTTTCCAAAGCACTTTTACAGTGTTATATTTCATCATAAATACACATTTTATTTTATCTGCTTCACGGCCCTGTTAAGAAGGAATGATTATGCTCACCTGTAAAGTGAAGGAAAGGAGGTTGACCGGCTGGTCACACCTGACCATCAGCACAGCCGGACTTGACCCGGCTCCCCCGACATCCAGCCATCTCTCGGAGGCTAGACTCTGGTCCTATAACAGTCGCGCTCGGTTCATTTTCTAAAAGAATATAATGATTGTTCTTTTCTTTTGCAATTTGTACTCTCATATGCTGAGTAGCGGGAAATATGGGGAAACATTCAGAGAATGAATGAACAATAGGAAAACCAGTAAGCCAGAGCTAAAGCCATGAGAGAAAGACAGGCACAGCAGAAGGCAAAAGAAGTGAGTTGTTCCTGGGAGGACAGTGAACAGACTCAACAGAACGTCCCAGAAGGGGAGATAAAGAAACAGGGAGAGAGGAACACAGTGACAGACACATAGCCCAGCTGTAGCCAGGCACTCTGGGGAGATGCACACTAGAAGATGTCTATTATCTTCCAGTAGGAGGTTCTAGTCAGCTTAAGAACTAACCAGCTCATTCCAAGTGTCCCCAATTATAGGACATCTTCAGGCTTCCCATCCTGCACTCCACCTACCCCACCCAGGACCCACTGGAGCCCACAGGGCTAGAGAGTTGGAGCTCACCCCTCACTAGGAACTGGAATTAGGAAGTAGCCTGAGGCTGATCTGAGCCCTAGGATTGCAACTCTTTAGCAAATGAAAACCTTGGTGTTTAAAAAATAACCGAGCGCAAAGCCCTGAACCACACCCCCAGCCTCATCCTGAAGGGAGCAAATCTGTCTGTCCATGTGCCCCCTCCTGCCCAGGTCACTTGGGCATCTGGGGAGCCTAGACCTGCGGCAACCTGCCCTGGACTTGGGAGTTCACTCTTTACAAGAGTGTCCTCCTGTTTCACATCTTTTCTTCTCATTGAGCAACCTTCCCACTTTAGTTGTTCACTGTGGTCCTGATACTGAGCACCGCTGCTGCCTGGGCTTTCCAAAGACGCGGTCATGAGCAGCCCTGTGTGCCAAGTGCAAACACCCCTCTTCCTGCTCCCTTCGCTGTTGACCCAAGTCTAAAACCCGGCCTCGGTTTCGTCATCGGATCATATCTGTCAGGGCCTTGTTTGGGGTGGGAAAGAGTCCACTGCTGAGCCCGAGATACACTCCCCTCTTCCCCTCCCCGGCCCTGCTCCTGCCCAGGCTTCCTTGCTCCCAGCAGCAGCGCAGGGGAACCTGCCCCGGTAAGTTACCTTATCTCGGGGTCAGGGGTGCCAGACTTAGAGCACAAGCGAACAAAAACAGGAAGCCCAGTTAAACTTGAATTTCAGGCCAACAATAAAAACCTTTATTTAATATGTGTATAAGTGTATCGGTCTAAGTTGTTTATCTGAAATTCACATTTAATGGGGTGTCCGACAGGTTTTCTGGCAGCTCTCCTAGGGAGCCAGGCCAGTCTTTGGGAGAGTGCTCAACGCCCTCTGGGGCAGAGATGTTGGGAGATGGTCATGGCCCTGAGCTAAAGGTGGTCATTGCCTTTGAAACTGGCCTATCCCCTAATGGGCTCCTTTTGAAGACTGGTTATTTCTAAGAACTAAGTAGATTCCAGCTGGATCTGTCAGTCAAGCCCAGGCCCCTCTGAAGCCCGGTGAGCGCCAGACCAGAACCCTAAAAATCTCCCTTCGTGAATGCCGCTCTCTATAAGCATCAGAACGTCGTTCGATTTTTCTCTCTGCCAGAATTTCCTCCGGTTTTCCGAACGGGGCCCAGAAACATTGCAGATAACTCAAGCGGTTTGCCAGCCCTGTCCCCCCTCAGCAGGGTTACTGGTTGCAGAATCAATGAAATCAGTGTTGTTTACAACCCATCATCCACAGTTACTATTCATTTGGGGCAAATGGCTGTTTGTAAAACCAGTCAGCCTTATTTTGAGTCCTTAACTCCCATTCCTTTCAGAAATTAAAGCTGACTTTGGGTGTTCAGAGGGCTCCCGGGCCCGGCCCGTCTGGTCCCGCGCACAGTCGGCCAGGGCAGGGGGCTGCTTCCTCGCCAAGGTGCAGCTGGCGACGGAACAGGTGCCAGGCCCTTTCCTTCTCTCCCCTCCCTAAGATTTCTCGCTCACCCATAAAACTTCTGTAAGTTTTGTTCTATTTTTCCTCTTTCTTTATTCTCGTCATCGGATCAAATCCCAAGTACACAGGTATTCGTGACGGCCCCTACACGAGAGCCTGTATCTCGGGGAGGCAGCATCTTCATAAACGTGCCTTTGCCGAGACCACACACGTGGGCTTCTGCCTCCTCTAGGAAGGTGGGGCAGGTAATCATTAAGCAAATCTAGACACAGAAGTGGCTCTCTTCCAGTTCCGACTACTTCTAAGTCACTGCACTCATCAACCGTCACCCGGAAACATTTAAGGGTATTTACTTTGGGTGGCACATGTACCTTTTTCTAAGTGTGCGCTGTTAAGGTCTGAAAAAAAAATAGCCTGGTTACTCTTTTTCTCAATGAAAATAAGGTTTGTCATAGATTTAATACTATAATAATATAGCTATCTACCCTTTAGTATGATTGAAAAATAAATACAGTCTTTTACAGTGCAGTTGTTTTATACAAAGAGTTACATTGTTTTCTTGATACTATAAATATTTGGACTCACATTCCCTTTTTTCTCCTATTTCCCTTACTTCCCCTGAAGCCTGAGAGGGTAAATATTAAAGTGCATTTGCTTCTTTTTAAATACGAGCCACAGGCTTACTGGGAGCCCTCCCTCTGGAAAATAATTCTGATGTCCCACAATCGAAATGATCTGTTTTTGTGCTTTGTCCTCACGTGGTGTAGCGGGAACTTCTCCGTTCAGAGGTCCAGTCTTTAGTTTCTATAGGACAAGAGACACTATCACTTTAACCAGGAAGAAAAGAAGAGACTCAGGCTCCTTCCCGTCTTCCTTCCCTGCCCCTGCCCCTGTCTCATCCTGCTTCTAGTTTATGTTTCATTTCTAGTTTCCTTACATAAACGTGATCATGTACTGTCTTGTGAGGACAGAAAGAGTTCTGTTAAGTGCCTTCCTTGTATTTTCGAATTCCCTTCCCACCACCAAAGGCTTAAATTAACCATCTATTTTTACACACACACACACACACAGAGAGTTTTATCTTTGAACAGTTAGTCTAGTTATTTTCTGAGTTCAGTTGCTTCAACCTTGAAAGGAGAATAGCTACCTTTATTATTAGTCAATTTGTAGCATTTGGGTGATGTATAGTGTCAAGATGTTTTTTCTTGCCAGAATCACTTGAAGGACTTGATCCCAAACAAATAGAAATGGTTATAACTCATGGGAGTGATTTGCTTTAGAAGTTGGTCATTTAATTATGTGTAGTACTTCTTACACAAAAAATGGCCCCACTCACCTACAAACAATGAAGGTCATGCTTTTGAATGTTCTCACCTAATCTTTGACCTTAGGGTAGCAAGGGTTACAGTAAGGCTGGCTGGGGTTGGAATGCCCATCTTAACCAGGGACCAGAAAAGAAAGCTTGAGAAAGAAACTCAGCACCTTACCCGTAAGATTAGGCCTCTTTCACTGCCTAAACTAATTACTTATAGACCATGAGATTCAGCTACTTTTAATCTGCCCAGTTCAGATAAAGAGATAAACTTAATAAATATTTATAATTACAAAGTTTAGAGAGTGAAGGTCACCAATGGGCCAGGTAGAGAATCACGATTTAAAAGGAAATGATCATATATCCTTGTTAAATTGGATAACTTTCCTTATTTTAAGGTGCAATACCCAAAGTCATTATGTTATTTTCTTTAATTTTGTTATTTTCTTTAATTTCTAAACTTAGAAACTGGTGGAATATCAGTGTCCTAGGACCTGTACTTTCTGCACTTGGAGGGAGCAGTATTTTTGTGGGATTGGCCCCAATCTCTTACCTCGTAGACGCTGAGCCATGTGATACTTGTGCTAAGGAGATTCTGGGGTAATAGCATCAGGAAAGTGCATCATGACCAGTGATTAGTGGGCTTGACCATAAGAAGCCAAGGCGGGTGCCAGCTATGGCCTTTGTGTTGACTTTATCTTTCCATTGCACTTTGCAATGAGTGAGATGTGGGCTACAAGAGGCAAGGAAATTTTAGATTTTTTACATCCTGCGTTAAATATTTCAGAGAGGTTCAAAAGAAAATTTTAGAACTGACCCCTTTTAAAAATTCATTAGAGCTTGAACTAATCTGTGAGAAAAGTAGCATAGTTGTCCCCATTTTAAAGACAGGTGCAGAGGCTTTGGAGATGGGTAAGTGCTCTCCACGTGGCATAGCTGAAGACAATTCTAAAGCTTTGTCCTGTGTCTAGTTGGGCCCCCTTGCCTTTCAGTACTAACAGCTGCAATACAGGTGTAATAGAAGCAGTTCCTGAAGGTGGCTAGCCAACTATTTTTTTGTGTCCATCCCTTTACTGTCCAACACCTTTAGATACTGAGTTGTGTGCAGAGTTTAGCTCTGTCCAGGACAATGGATAGAATATCAGAGATAAAAGACACTTTGAGGATCTTGGGGCTGCACTGAACCAAATAAAGTTGCTGACATTTGGCCGTTCTTGATCTATAGAGATGGCAATTTCATGTGACTCAATCTAATGCATACCACTCATTTTAAATATTTGTCACCAAGTCTCAGAAACAGTAAATGATTTTTTTTCTTATTTTATTATGAAAATATTTAAACAGAACAAGTGTTAAGGGACTACTATAATGGTATATACATGCTACCCAAAATCAGTTATCAAGATAGTGCCACACTTCCTTGATCAATCCCTCCCCACGTGTTCTTCTTTTTTTTTTTTTTTTGGCTGAAGTTTGTTTTTTGTGTGTTTTTTCATATATCTTTATTGATTTCAGAGAGAGGAAAGGAGAGAGAGAGATAGAAACATCGATGATGAGAGAGTCATTGATCGGCTGCCTCCTGCACGCCCCCAACTGGGGATTGAGCCCGCAACCCGGGCATGTGCCCTGATCGGGAATTGAACCTCCATCTCCTGGATCCTAGGTCAATGCTCAACTGCTGAGCCACACCCGGCCGGGCTGGCTGAAGTATTTTAATGAAAGTTTCTAGACCTCAGGTGATTTCACCACTACACTGTATTCAATTCTAAACGAGGGATTTTTTTTTTTTTTTTTTATGTAACCACATTGTCATCACTTAAAATTACTAGTAATTGCTTGGTCTATATTAACATAGTCTCAAAAATGCCTTTTATTGTTGGTTTTGTGGTTGGTCATAATCCAAACCAAGCCCACCTATTACATTTGAGTATTACATCTTCAAATCTCTTTTTCTAGTCGGGGGAGCACCTTTATTTATTTATTTATTTTTCCCTCTTGCTGAAATATTTTTAAAGCAAATTCCAACTACACCTGAATTTGATCTCTGCCTCTCTGTGTGGTTACCAGCCAGCCAGGGATGTTGTCCCTGCTGAGAATGGGAGAATGCCCCTTTCCACCAAGGATGTGGTGTTTCAATTAAGTCTTTTTTAATCTGCCGCAATACATCCCTCACCTCGTTTTTATTACACGCCCTTGACTTATTGAAGAAACTGGGTCAGCTGTCCAGGGTCACATTCTGGATTTCTCTCTTGAGTGCCAGAAATTGTTAACTTCTAAGTGATCCTGACCATAGCCTCTCACCTGCTCTCCTGGCCCCAAGGCAGGTGCCCCACAGCATGAACCTACTGCCATCCTCATCACTCATGGCCGGGTCCACCCCTTAACTGGACTCTACTTAGCTGAATATCAGCATGTGCATGCGTATATCACCATCATGTTTTTTATTACTTTAAAATAATGCTAACTTTCCTGGAAGTAAACTATAAAACTGTGAAGTGGCACATGACAATAGATATTATTTTCTTCAATTATAAGAACAAATTGAAAGCTCCAGTTTCAATAAGCAGTCTGCCGTGGAGCACCTGCCCCGGGCCAGGCACTTTGACACTATCACACTCAGGCATCCCCACAGTCCTGTGAATTATCAGCCCCATTTTACAGATGAGGAAATTGAGTTTAAAGGAACTTAAATAATCTACCTAAGGCCCTGTAGGTCCAAATCCAGTGCTTAGATATAAATTGAGGTCTGGAAAGCCTAACGACTGAGTCTTCCTGCTAATCACCATTCATTCATTCACTCATGCATCCATTCACTCCTGCTATGTACCAGGCATTATGCTTGGCTTTGGTGAATATCCTTTCTCTTTTGATTTATGATCGTTTTAAAGCATATATTATTGTAACCTTTCTATAACTGTGAATGATAACTAGCCTCTGCCTTAAGGCTCAGGATCTAGTATTAGGTGTCTGCTGTAGATTCTGGAAGGATGAGCTGAACCATGGCCTGTCCAAATCCATGTTGGTTAGTTGGTTATTTAACACACTCTATATATAAACTAAATTTTCCATTATAATGGGCCAGTTCCTTTAGAAGCTGGAGCCCGGAGTTCACAACCATAGGAAAGTCTGATAGGGTACTCAGCCTGAAGGACCTTAACTGGAGACGAAAAGCCTGGGAAGAGGGTATCGTCTCTGAAAATCCATGTAGGATCTTTGTACCAGCTGGGCTTCATTTCAGAATCGACTGCTGTCATTACAAAATAGCTGTTTTCTCTTTAATCTGTGTGCCACATTGCAGCAATTTTCATCAAAAATATATTAAGCCCCTGCTGTAAATTGGCCCCACACACCCTTGTCAGACACGTGAAGCGTAAAATATCTTCTTATTTCAAAGTTTTTTCTCTCTCTAAAGCCCTAGCAGATATCAGCAGCTCCTACAGCCTCATAATAGTCCATCATGTCTGTAAGCCAAGGATTATAATGCGTAACGAATTTGGTTCAGTGTCAGAGACGGATCTGCTCCTTTGTTTCTAAAAAGTGGCAGAAAAAGCGTTCTAGAATAAAAATGAGAGCCCCCCACATTTCATTGGTGAAATCTCACCGCAAATTGGCTGCTGTGGAGAAACGAATTTTCTAATCTCAGAGAAGAGGTCTCCTTGTGCCACCTAAAACTTAGCCTGCCCCAGCGCCAGTGCTGCGATGCAGCTGTGCAGCAGAAGGTACTTCATGCTTAGGATGGGGGTGGGGGCTGGGGGTGTGAAGTGTGAGCGTCCACCCTCGAGAGACAGAAAGGTTTGTATTTGCCGGTGCATTTCTATTCTATTCTACATGCATGACCACCTTCTCTTAGAGGAAGTTAGGATCATCCAGAAGTGTTTTATGTCCCTACACCAATACTACAGCAAGTTATAAGTGGTGACAGCTTGAAGCCTCATTCAAGAGGGTCGCTAAAAAAACCAGACGCTCATTTCTGGCTTGCAGCCTTCCAGACATGACATCTCTGTGGTAGGGAGGTCTGGTCAACCTGCTGCTGCGAGCGTGTGTCTGCATTACAGAGAAAAGAATGGAGTTCATTCCTTACTGGAAAATGTGACTTGGACTATTTCTTCCACTTTTTCGGTTTCTTGTAAATGAGAACACAAGAACTGGGGTGCCTTAAACATTCCCCCAGAAGCTCCCATAACATAACAGCTTTGACAATTTAACAGGAAATTGCCTCTGATTTTTAAACCATTCTAATTTCACCCTTAGCACTCACTAAAATGCATCCAAAAACATTTCATGTATAATATGCATGACACATAAAGCATGACCCATCCAACTGAAGTCTAATTTTGTTGACACCCTTACACTTCTGTTTTTAAAAAAAAAAAAATTAAAAAAAAAAAAAAACACAGCAAGAAGCAGACATTTTAAGGAGTTTCTGAATTGACTTGCTTGTTTTCCTCTACACTAAAATGCCTATGAAATTCAGCGTTAGGTTAGGGTTGTTGTCGGGCTAGCCTTTTTTTATTACTACTATTAATGAGATTTCAAGTTAGACAGTTTTTCCGGCTCCCCTGAACTTCAGGAAGGATTATTGACATACCTGACAGGTATGATGTGAATCTTGCATCGCTTCAACTCTGCCTTCTCACCTACCTCCGTGTGGCCGCCCTGCCGAGCCCTGGGGAAGAGGCGGCCTTACGCTGCTCTCAGTCACTTGCTGAGAGAAGTAACTATATTGGTGAGGCAGAATGATTTTTTTCCTAGACACCTTCAGCTATTTGGGAGTTTCTAGGTGTCATTGCCACCAGTTCTTACCTTCTTTCATAAAAGAAGCCTTCGGGGCAGGCCACCTCTTGGCACCTGACCCCAGCCTATTAAGCAGCATGAAGACAGGAATAATCTTAGCCGGCTCCACGGAGGAGCAGAGACTGCTGGCAGTGCCAGGCACAGGAGTCGAATACAGATATGCTCGCTCCTCCAGCATGGAATGCAAAGGTGTCCCTCAAGCTACATTTTAGCCACAAAACTGGGAGCAGACAAGCTAGCATTTTCCCAGTAGGAAGTCATTTTGAAAACTGCAAAATAGTTTTTCAGAACAAGTAGAAACCCAAATTTGGGGGCCATCTCAGTAGTCATAGGGGGTTCACATTATAGAGCCGAGGAACTGCTAACATGGAGATGGAAGTGGTTAGAAATAAGCATGACCCGTTCAACTGAATTCTGATTTAGCTGACATCCTTACTGGAAAATGTGACTTGTGAGTAGATATACAGTCAGGGCCAGGAACAGAGGGAGGTAAGGCACCCAGGCCTCAGGGCACAGTGTGAGGACACCGGCCACCCCATTGGTTGCCTGGGTCAATTTTGCCGATTCAACCTGCTGCCTTGGTGACTGGCCTCCCTCCTCACCATTCTGCGTATGTCCCTCCTGGTGCTGCACTCCTGGTCAGAGAGAAGGAGAGCCTTCCCAGCCAGAGCGTCATTCTTTGGCCAAGCATACGTGATGACTTTGTCTGTTATCTGGCATTCTAAGGAAATATGGTGTTCTGGTTCATCTTACTAGAGTAAATAGAATACTGAACGTGAATGTTATCAATTTTCCCCCAAAATACATTACATTAAAATGAAGTAAGTATGACGTAATCTTTCCTTGATAATGGGATCGTAACAGTGCCAGGGGGCCATAGGCAGGAATATCAGTTACCCATATGGGACTGTCTCTTAGTTACATATTCTCTGACAAGGAGTTCTAGTTGATGTTAAACGGTGAGGGGCCAACATGTGTAGTCTATTTTTTAATCTTTTTCCTTCTAATTAGGAAAGAAATGTATACTTAGTGCACAGCTATAGGAATATTCTTCTAGAATGGTGCTCCACCAGTAGACACTAGAAGTGAGACATCCACACATCCACCTGTAGATGCTTGCTAATAACACATGAACAATTGATAGAAGAATGTATAGCATACCCTTAGAACTGAAGATCTGCATTTCTGGACTCAGATAGTGTGTAGGTTGGGTTGTTTGGTAAAACTCCACTCAAGTAAACCTCAGCAAATACACACATGCACACATTATATATCCCTCATATTCCAGAACACTGGAATACCATGCTTTGAAAAGCATTGTAATAAGGGCAACTCTGGAGCTCTTTTAGCAGGAAGTGGTGTTTAGGCTTTTAGGATGCCACCACCAGAATGAGTCAACTCCACATGTTTGTCTTTCTGGCATCCATCTGTTTGAGACTCAAAAACCAGGGAGAGAGTGTCCCCTTGGCCAGTGGATCATACGCACAGGCCTTTGTTAGAGGAACATTGGGCACCTTGCCTGACAGTTCCACAGTCGGTCGAGATGGATCCTCAAGAGGAAACTGGGTGCTGGTGCCAAAAGGGAGGACAGGCAAACTGACACCAATAAATGTTCTCTACAGGGAAATCCCACAGCCACTCCAAGTCTTCATCATGTTCATGTCTCTACTGTGAACACACTGGGTTGGTGCCTTTCCCATGAATCTATAACTAGATTAGGCCACATGGGCTGGAGGAAGGGGTGGTTCAAGAGCATAGAGCATAACAGACAGCTCTTATATGAATAACTACATATCCTTTCTTAATATAAGTAGGGATGGATTCTCCCAGCGAGGTGATCCCACCCATCTTTATTAGTTTTTTTAAAGAAAACCAGTGTTACCAGAGCTACAATTCTACCATTCAATATAATGTTAGTAGTGTTGATAACTTCCAAAAACTATGTAACAAATAGCAAAAGAAGGAATTTTGGCATAGTCTGTCCCTGAGTACATTGCCTTAGTCTTATCACTATCTGGGTAGCCTATAAAAAGTACATGGCATGTTTAATGCTGCATATCTGAAAATACAGACCAGAACAGAAAAGCAGTGTGATCTTGGTTCATTCACTTAACTAACTCTATGTAGTTGTGAGATAATATTATTGTAGAATGTTTGTAATTCATTGCCCATTAATTTGTGAGGAACATAAGTAAGTTAATATCAAACAAAATTTCTTTCTTAAACATTTTCAACCTGAATTGGTGTTAAGATATCAGCTTAATTCTCTATTCCAAAATCATCTACACTGTTTTCAGTATGCTCTTTGTACAGGATATTGTTTGCTCATTGTTATGAGAGGAACTGGAGTCGGTAACCTCTCAGGTCTTGTTTCGATTTAATACACCATGAACCTGAGTCTCATCCCTTTGTATGGAAAGTGACTGTGTTTTCATTCTATCTGTATCTCTGTGAGCAGAATTGTATGTTTGACCCCTAGCACAGTGCCTGAGACTTAGCAAGTACTCAATAAATGACTGAATTAAATTGATTTGCTCAAAGTAGCTAAGCATAGGTAACACTGTCTGCTGTCATGGGCCTACAATGTGCATTGGCCCAAATTCTGGAAATCTCTGAGTTCAGAGATTCTAATATGTCCATACTCCCCAGCAGGCAGAGCCTCCATTACTGATGTGTTTGTCTGTCTCCAGCACTGCTCCAGGAAGGAGGCCTTCTCCTATGGCAATGCCAGGAGCTGGCTGTTAACAATAACTTATGTCCTTGAGGAAGTGATACCGAACATGTGGCTGGAACGCAATGGACTAGAAACACTGTAAGATGTGCTTTGGGTTCTAGAATAATATCAGTTTTGGAATAATGTACCTTGTGGTCAAACAACTCAATGGTTAACTTGTAGGAGGGGCATTTCCCTGTATTATGAGTAAATCTGCCTTCACTCTCATCTTGAATTTAAGACTGTTAAAAGATAAATAAATGCACTGAAGGGAGTACTTGCATAGATTATGGAAGTTTTTTTTATATTTCAGAGGAAATCTATAACTTTATGTCAATGCAACAGTCTGTTTGGATCAAGGGTACTTAGTTTTCTTCAAGGGCAATGGATGAAAATATACTTTATGAACTTTAAAGATGTATATAAGGATAAGGTTCTAGTGTCATAAAACTTTTGAAATTCAGTGCCTATTACAAGTTCAAAGGATACTTAAACAAAATTTCTCTCTAAATTTTCTATAAGCTTGATTTAATATCATGACATCAGCTTAGCTTTCTATTAAAAAATTCTGTTTACTTTTTGTTCTACACATAAAAAAAAAAGATTACTTAGGTAATTTTAAAAAGGGGGTGGAGGGTAATAGATTGTTGTGGTTTTCTTTATTATTATTGGTTCATCTGACTTGTATTCCTTATACTTACTGTAGGTCTCCTACTAAGCTTTTTATAATTCTCACCACACACCAAGGAGTTTGTGTTTTTAGTGCCCTGATTTTATACATGATAAAGTTGAGATTTACAGAGTTCACCTAACTTTCCTGAGGCCACCGAGACACAGACGACAGACGGTGGGGCCACACCACGCTCCTCTGAGCGCAGGCCGGGCCCTCCCAGCCCCCCACGCGGATTCTGTGAGGAAGTCTCTGCCTTCCTGAGGCCCCCCGTCTCGGGGCATCCACGCCTCCCTCATCCTGTCCCCGCCACTCCGGCCACCTGCTCTTGGTCTTCGCCATCCACCTCTCTTCCCCACTCTACCTTTTTCATAAGCCTTAAACGGAATGGCGAGTCCGCCAGAGGTCGGCCTGCTGTTTCCTTTCCTTCCCACGCTTCACTTTCTCCCTCTGCGGATGTGCTGGTCGGTCTTCACCTGGGTCCCAAGCCCCCCGGGTTTATTTCTGTGCCCTGCCCGCCCCGCTTCACTCCAAGTGTGGACATTCTCTCTCTCTCTCGGCCACTGAGGTCGAGTTGACTGATGGCCCGGGCTAGGTGCGCGGCCCCTTCACCCCTTGCTGCTCCCTGCCTTTCCCCAGCATCCTCAGAGATCTGTCTGACCAGCATCCTCAGGGAGTTGTTAGTTGAGAGGCTCTGAATAATTACAGTTTTCCACTCGAGCTTCCAAACAAGGTCTGAACCTATGTTCCCACAGTCTTCCAGACTCCTGAGAATACCACTCTGGCGCCTCTAGCTCGGCATGTTCGAAATCGAGTTAGTAGCTTCACAAGCTCCCCAGTCACCCTCATTCCATCTGCATCAATCCCCACGACCAGATCCTTCCATGTTTTTTGCTTCGCACCCCCCCTTTCCCAACTCACCAGCATCGCCCTAGTTGAGGTTGTAAACAACCTTTGCATTACCTTCCGTGTTGTTCTTTCTGATCTCCATATTTTCTGTATTCCAAGACCCCCTAGAAAAAAACCTCATTATATATCACTTCCTTGGTCAGAAACTTTGATGGCTCTCCAATACTTAGAGATTTAAAAATGTCTCCCGTGACATTTAGAACCCTATAGATGCAGATTTCCAGCCCCCTCCCATCCAGGTGTCACCCCTGCTTCATTCACATCCCCTGCGCCTGGTCGCCCTGGACAGCCAGGCGTCCCCACCCACAGACAGGATTCATCTGCTCTTCTCTCTCAGTTCCCTGGGCCCCCTCTCTCTAGACTCTATCTCCCTCCGTCCACCCAACTACAAGGCTCAGTTCAGACGCCCTTTGTGACACTTTCTCTTGGCTGGGCCACCTCACCCTGCCCCCTAATCAATTACAGTCCCCCAGTGTTTCTGCTGTACTGTCAGTTCCTCTCTTATGATGTTTGACATGAAAGCTCCTTTAAGGGAAAACCAATATTTCACAGCATTTTGACTCCCCTGCGGCACTTAGTCTATTGACATTCACATAGTAGGGCGTTCAACAAGTGAGATTAATTGGACTGTATTTGAAAGGATTGTACCTGATGATCTCTAAGGCCACTTCACCATTTAAAGGTCTTGGTTGCCCTAGCTGGTTTTGCTCAGTGGTTAGAGCATCGGCCCATTGACAGAAGGGTCTCAGGTTCGATTTCCAGTCAAGGGCACATACCTCAGTTGCAGGCTGGACCTCCCGCCTCTGTCCAAGCGTGGGCAGGAGGCAACCAATCGATGTGACTCTCTGAAGTCAATGTTTCTCTCTCTGTCTGTTCCCCTCCCTTCCACTCTCTCTAAAAAAAAAAATCAATGGAAAAAATATTAACCAAAAAGAAAAAAGTATTGCTTATATGAAATAAACCTAAGCCAAGTCTCTCTGTGTGCACTAAAATTAGATAGACCTGCAAATGGCAGAGGTTCCACCCCCAGCCCATCCTCACCCTCACCTCCCCACCCCCATGATAGCGGCTTAACCAGCATAGTTTATTCTTCACATGAACGAAGTACAGGAGCGCGAGGCCCAGGACCAGCTCCAGAGTCATCAAGAACGTGCACTTCTCCCAGCTCTCCACTCGGCTTCCCTCGCTTGTGACCCTCATGGTCTCTGATGGCTTCTAGAAATCCAGCCACCACATACGAGTTCTGGCAGGAGTCCTTTTCCAGGAACATAAGAAGAAAGCATGCCCTCTTTGCAGGAAATTTCCAAAAAGACCTACCCAAACTTTCATTTATATCTCATAGACCAAAACTTTCTTTCTTGGCCAACCTGTCCGCAAGAGAAGGTGGGGAGTATGGCCTTTGAACTGGATAGCAATGGGCCCAGTTAAAAATTGGGAAAATAATACTTCATAGGCAACTGGTAGTCTCAGCTACATTCTTAAAGCTAATTTCAAAATTGAGAGAAGTTTATTCTGTTAGGTCCAATGTCCTCTTCTGGTCATGTAGGGAAAGGATTTGAGACAGTTAAGAGCAAAGAACTTGGGACAAGAGACAACTTACTCACCTTGCTCTTTGAATCTGAGAAAAGAAACCAGAAAATAACCATGGAAAAGCCTCTAGTAAACTCACTGGTCTAGTTTCTATTCAAAAGAAAAACCATCCTGACAAAGAGAGAAGGAGGCAGGGAGGGGAGGGAGGGGAGGGCGGGAGGAATGGGGCAGGCCACCTGCTGCCACCTGAGGTCACAAAGGAAACCTGAAGAGAGAGTAGCTTGGCAGGAAATTAGCAATCTGCCAGGATTCCTGTCTGAGTTTTTAATGTAATATCCAAATGAAATAAGAAACATTTTAGGATCATTTATTCTCAGCACAGAAATGGAGGCCATTCTTGAAGCTGAGTTTGACCCCGGTGCCTCACCTTCAGGAGTGTTGTCACTGACTTCTCAGGATATTTTACATATCACTAAGCATAGTATTGTACCTAATAGTGCTTCGTTCCACCCCTTCGGAAACCCACTGACTTCCAAGTGCGTGAAGAGAGTAGAGGGCAAAAGCTCTAAAGCAGAGAGTTAAGTAGGAAGCTTTGAATTGGCACTGTTAATAAAAAATTAAGGATTGCTGTGAGACACTTCAGGCAAAGCTTAAACAAACCAGGGGATCGGGTAGTGTGAAAGCAGATGAAATTTAATTTGGTTAAGTGTAAAATAATGCACTTTGGGAAAAATAATCTAAACTTCTCATAATCTCTGATAGGCTCTGAACTCATAGTAAAATAATTTAAGAGTCATGGCTGATAACTTGGGGAAAATATCTGTCTGGTAGGCAGCAGCAATTTAAAAAGCCAATAGGATGCTTGGGGGCAGGGGGTTAAAGAAAAATAATGTAGAAAATTTAAGATAACATATAAAACATTAGTGCTATTCTGTGTCCAGTTTTGGTTGTTGCAGGAGATATTAAATCCCAGAAAAGGGACTTGAAAATAGTTTAGAAAAGTAGTGTGACTTGGGATTTATATAAGCTTACTAACTTGGAAAATGGCATTTTGGAAGAAAAGAAGAGATGTAATACAGAGAACAAGAATAGCAATTGAGAAAGGGACACTTCCTCCTTGCTTCTAGAGTCCCATGGTATGAAAAGGCAATGCTCAGGGAGTTCAACAAAAAAATATCTTACACAGCCCTCGCCAGTGTGGCTCAGTCAGTAGGAGTGTCATCGCATACACGAAAGGTCCCGGGTTCGATTCACAGCCAGGGCACGTGCCTATGTTTCCGGTTCGATCCCCAGCCCTGGTTGGGGCATGTGCGGAAGGCAACTGATTATTGTTTCTCGCTCACATCAAAGTTTTTTTCTCTCTCTCTTCCCCTTTCTCTAAAAAGCAATGCAGATGTCCTAAGGTGAGATTTCATACACACACACACATACACACACACACACACACACACATTACACAAAGGTACAGTCGTCCCTTGGTATCTGGGAGATTGGTTCCAGGACCTCTGTGGATGCCAAAATCCACGGATGCTCAGGTCCCTTATATAAAATGGCTTAGTATTTGCATACAAGCTATGCATATCCTTCTATATACTTTAAATCATCTCTAAATTACTGAAAATACCTAATACAATGTAAATGCTATATAAATAGTTGCTACACTGTATTGTTTAGGGAATAATGACCAGAAAAAATATGTCTTTACATGTTAGGCAACCTTTGTAGGCCTAACTACGTAGTACATACCTGTCAGTAACAACGTAACCGTTTTTCCTAATATTTTTGCTCTGCGGTTGGTTGAATCTTTGGATGTGGAACCCGCAGATATGGAAGTTGTAGATACTGAGGGCCGACTGTATAACTAAGCAGTGTTCCTCCAAGTTGTAGATTTCCCTGTTCCAAGAGGGGACTTGTATTACATTAAGGGACACAGAATTCCATTAACGTGTGTCTGTTCGGCCGAGAATGAGTGAGTGTAAGGGGATTCCCGTGGGATACCTGGCCAAGTGGGGTACAAAATGAGGAAGGCTCAGCTGAGTGCTGGTGAGAGAAAACTGAACTGAAAGGCTCGGCAGCCAAACCCGGTTGAGTCGTGTGCGTGTTTCTGCTACGTATAGAATATTTGTTTTTCCTCCAGTTATGCTCTCATGATTCAGCATTTCCAACAGCAGCAATGGCAAGGGTGCCTTGGGAAGGGAGAGGGGGTTTAGACTCTGCCAAAGGACGTGCCTGGACAGATGAGAAGCCGGGCTGGGAAGCAAGGCGAGAAACACATATCATTTACCTGAAATCAATATATCGTGCTCTCTTTCTCCAGTGGACACTGTACTAGCATTAACCTGGCCCTTGACCCCACTTTAACCTCACCTCCTGAAACACATAATCCCGGGTTATCCATTTTCCAAATATAAGTAACTGCCGGGCTGTGCTTCCCGCTGTGAGCACAACCTGCCCGGTGACGGCAGTGCTGTTGTATTGACAGATACGTCTGTTACCAGCTGACACCTTGGAGAACCGATTGATTGGCTCAAACAAAAATCTAGAGATGTGTTCGAAGGGCCAGATAGGTCCTTCACAGCGTTTTCTCGGTTCAAGATGTCAGTTCTGCCTTAAGAACAGGAAGCTAAGAGGAACTGCACTTTTACAGGTATTTTGCCAAGAGATAACAACCCAGTTTCCACTTAGCCTAGCATCTGAGCTGAGATTTACGGAATACACCCTTCTTAAGATACGTCAGCTAACATGATGATGCCTGAAATCCCCCAAATACTGTGAAACTCCCCGCCCCCTCCATTGTTTCTCACATCCTTGGAGCATGTTAGGACTCATCGCCCTTTGTCAGTTTGCTGGGGCTGCCATAACAGTGTACTACAGACTGGGTGGCTGAAACAACAGGGATTCGTTCCCGTGCAGTTCTGGAGGCTAGAAGTCCAAGATCAAGGTGTTGGCAGGGTTGGTTTCTCCTGAGAGCCTCTCTCCTTGGCTTGTAGATGCCTATCTTCTTCTAGTGAGTTCACACGATCTTCCCGACGTGTGTGTCTGTCTCCTAATCTCCTCTTTTTATAGACACCAGTCAGATTGGGTTAGGGCCCATGCTAATGATCTCCCTTAAACTTTAATTACCTCTTAAAGGCCCTATTTCCAAATAAAGCCACATTCTGAGGTACTGGGGGTTAGGACTTCAACATATGAATTGGTAGGGGACACAGTACAGCCCATTTTACCACCATGAACTTAAAACTCAAAATTTACTGACTTGCCCTGGCCGATATGCTAACACCTGGAGTTGGAATTATGTCTTTTTTCTCACGAGAAGTGTGCAAACCACCAGTTGTCCCCTGCTCATCTGTCAGTCAAGGACCTTTCTTAAAACAAAGAGTAGTTCTGGGACCAAAAACCCTTCATAGCATTTTAAATTCAAGAAATCCATTTGTTTTATCACAGGGGGGAAAAAATAGTAAGGAGCTATGTGAACAAGGGGACAGATCTCTCCATGCACCGCCTCGGGCGCCAGGCTGCCTTACTGTTCTTGCTGGGTGATGTCCTTCCAAACAATACTCCACAGTGTGGCACCAGCCGAGCCCCGGCCCAGCAGCCACACGCAACCTGTTCTTGTCGGTGGGGATCTCACCACATTCCACACAGAGATAAAACGCCACATCCGCTGCCCAGTTCACTCATCAGGAACGCTCTGATCCCAGAGCAAGCATCGCTCACATTTTATTCCTCCTCATAGCCTTGCCAGGGGAATTAGGAATTCAGCTCTGCTGTCAGTTTTATTTTCTTCCCAGAGCCCCACTAAAATGAACTCTGCTGTTTAATATTTTCAAAATGTAAATAGCAAAACTCCATCCATGCCCTTGATGTCAGGATCCAGCAGTGCCCGGGAGGACCCCAGGGCTGAGGGCCAGGTTGCCATTCAGACAGTGGGCACCCAGGAGGCATGTGGTAGGGTGGCTGTCAGGTAGGAAATCAGGTGTCAGCCCTGGCCTCATCAGCTCTTGTGTCTGAGCCAGCCTTCTAAAGGCCTGTCCAGGATCTTTCTCTGGTGGAAGCAGAGCAATGAAGCAGGAGAGCCCTCCCCCTAGTCCCAAAATTGAGAGGCCCCCACTGACCAGAGGCAAAAGAAGGGGCTGCTGCCTTGGCTGAGTCATAGCCCGAGGAACCTCCAGGAACTAGGTGTCCTTCTTTGTTGGTCTTTCCGAAGAACAGTGAAAATACATCTGGGGACTAAATGGAAGAGGTGGGAGTTTTATTTTTATTATTATTATTTTCAATCCTCACCAGAGAGAGAGAGAGAGAGAAAGAGAAACATCGATGTGAGAGAGAAACATTGATTGGTTGCCTCTTGTTTCCACCCCACCAGGTATGGAGCTAGCAACCCACGTATGTGCCCTGACCGAGAATCAAACCTGCAACCTTTTGGTGTATGGATGGTGCTCCCACCAACTGGGCCCCTCTGCCAGAGCAAGAGGTGGGAATTTTAAAAAGCAATGCAAATGGGGTTCCTTTTAAGGAAGGGAAAGAGACCCTTGAGAAAGGAGACACACACACGCACACATGCACACACATGCATAGGCTGACACTCACACAGGAAAATGTAAGTGTTCATGCCATAGCAGCCTAAGGCCATAGAGAAATGTCCTTAGCAAGTGAAAGTCAGTCACGCTAGGAAGAGGGAAGGGGTGACACAGGGGCCCAGAGCCCCCTAGGTAACCCCGGAGCCACCTCACCCGACTGCGCTCGCTCACTCTGAGTTGGCTTATCCTGTCACTTGCCAGGATTGCTTGGAATGTCGTTGGAGATGCAAGACAGTTTTAGAAACAGGAAATTGGAAGTGTTCTGCTTAAAATACTTCAGGCTGTGTGTGAGAGAGAAAGAGAGGGTCTGTGTGCCGATAAGAGCAGCGTTTGTGTGGACGCACCCAGGCAGGCTCTGGACAGCAGGCCGGGAGGGCAGCAGGCTGGCCTGGCCTGGTCAGCTCCTATCCTCAACAAAGGATCATGTGTCTTGCATAGCCATTTTCCTTGCATCTCAGAACCAAAGGTCTTTTCTTCTTCTCTTGCATCAGAGAAAGCTGCTGTGTGCCGATGCTCAGGAAAGTAAACATATGCATTTGAATATCTGTGGCTCCCCCACAGTCAGAGAGCTGTTTCCTCCACCCAGGTGGAAAAAGGAGAGCGGGCCTCCCTGACATGCTGGTTAGTCTGAAAACAGACCGCTAAATGCATAATGAAGAGCCTCGGAGGAGTCAATCTGCATGTTAAAATGGTGTTCAGCAGCCTGGGCTGTCACACAACATAATTTGAAGATGAATGTGCATCCAATTCGACGGCCAGTCCCTGACTGGCAGAGTCCTGGCTGTTAGGATTACCTGTCTGCTCTGTGGCAGCAGGGCTCCTGAGGGGCCACATGTGAGCCACCCCACACCCCCAAATCTGCTATGGGACAAATGGGCCCTCGCTTGGCCCTGCCCAAATTTGCATGTCACACTGATGCCAAAAGACAGTCTGAACTGGAGAGGCGCAGTTAAGGAAGTGGCTATTGATCCTAACAGAAGGGTACCAGGCTCCCTGCACACTGGAGTCCAGGGCTGCAAGCAGTAACAAAGAGAAATGTTCAGCTTGACACTTGGAAGCGGAAAAGCCAGCTCTGAGCAGCCAGGGGGCTGGCATGGAACTGCCCGCCTCGCAGTTTGTGTTGTGGCTGCTGCCGTCGCCGCCACCACCACAGTTCACAGCCAGGAACAGCCTTCGTATGAATGATGTGTAGACGCCACTTTTATCTCGGAACATTTGACAGCAATTAGGACCTGACTCCAGGGGCAGGACATCACAGGAGCACAGGAGCACTGGAGAAATGAGGTTAGAGCGGAGAAATTAGCCATCTGCCTGGTGAGGACTGTATCCTCCAGGTGACATTTACATAGGAATGACAGGCAACATGTATCCATTTTTATTGTCTGGTGCTACAGCTAGACAGAGCACAAAACTAGCTTAGAAGGGCCACATTTTCTCTAAGGCCCTTCTGCTTAGAGAGGCTGCATGTGTCTTCCCCCCACCCCCCCATTCTGAATGCCTGATGGAGCTGCAGCTAAATGCCAAGCCCTGGGGAAGGATTCGAATTAGCTGGAGGTTTTATGCATTACTCCCTCCTTGAGATTCCCAGACACCGAAAATAGGCAGCCTAAAGCCAAATTTGGAGCATAGGAAAGAGCAGCAAATAAAACTGTAAAGGCCCTTCTTTAGATGTTGCAAATCCCCATCTGAAAGATGGAGGGGGAAATGCTTTTAAGTGAGGATTCCCAAATTGAGCCCCGGACATGTTCCAGCAGCCCAGAGCTGCAGGGTTGATAGCAGAGGCCCCCTGTTTAAAGGGAAGCCGCACCCACCGATGCAGGTTCCACAGCACACACTGGGCCCCGACCACCAACTCCACAGTAAAGAGCGCAGCCTACAGGTGCTCCTGGCCAGGGCTTCGCCATTCATTACAGGTGACCCAGAAAGGCACCAGGTACCCTTGGTGTGTGCACCTCCCTTCCTGAGAGCCCTGTGAACTTGGGAAAGCCACCCAAGGAAGTCCTTTCTATATGGGCATCTGATCGAACACCTTGGTCTCTGTGCTCAAGTGAGCTGTAAGTTTCACTATGCCAAGTTGGCAGCTACCTTGTTCAAAAAAATTTTGGCTAATATTTTAAAACTGATTTTACCAATCCTGATTTGTGGGTTTGGCATACAGTTCTAGCCTTAATTCTCAAGTCTCTTCTTTTCCTCTTCCTTCCACTTCCCACCAAGTCACCTCAATGTTCATGTTTCATGGTACAGTTCCCGCCAGCACCCAACATCCCTCCCCCCCCATCCAGGCAGACTCAGCTTCTGTTGGACCAAATGGATAATCAGATATATTATCTGCTCAAATGACATAAATAGGGTGCTTGCACATGGGGAAAATGTTGCGAATGGATTTCATCATCCTTAAGATGTTATGCTGTTCATTTTGGTCAGTTGCCTTGACTGTAGGGTGCCAGATCTCAAGTTTTCGAGAGGAGGCACGCCACCGTAAATGGAGTAGCTGGCATCAAAACCAGTGCCCACATGCTCCAGCCATGAAATAAGCTCGGTTTGTGCGCAGTGTCCAGGAGTAAACCACACTTCTCTGCCCTGTGAGAGGCGTGTGTCTTTCACCCCTTTCTGCTTCCGTTTGCCCACCTATGAAACTAGAATAATAATAGCTAATTTTGCTCCATGAGGCTAGTGCAGGGAAAAGAGCTATATGGGTGTGCAGTGCAGATCATACATATGAATATACTTGAAGATTAAAAGCTCTTAATAAATTCAATCTAGTAGTAGAATTGGGATTTGGAGGTTTAACCAAACTCAAGTACCATGAAGTTTACCAAATGTAAACACTTCAACCTTTCAAATGTAGAACTCCCCAATTTTATAGCAATTTCTAGGTAACAGGGTTTTCTCTCTCATTATTTACACCCCAAATGTTCAGCAACGGAGTTGTATGGCATAAATTCTGATCCAAATTGGAAAGGATGGGTTATACTGCTCCATGTTCTATAGTGTTTCTGGGTTTTCTTCTGCAACTTTATTTTTGGGAGATGATATACAACATCTTCGAGGGTAGTAAATAAATTAGGAACTTAGGAATTCATAGTGTGCAATGCAAGCAGTGTGCAGAGACTAATGCATTTGGGGGAAGAAGCTAGTGGAACCAGTTACAGTAACTGGGCTTAGGGGCAGCAGGTGTCAGAGTTATGATTTCAGTGACTGTCCTACGAGCAAAGGTGAATTCTCAGAGCCTTTGTAATTCTTTGTCATCAAAGATGGGAGACACTTGCATAGCCACACAGGAGATAAAAGGCAGTTTTATCAGGGATCATTCATGAGTAACAATGAAAAAGGTGGCAAACGCAGGGTCAAGCTTTCCACGTGCCTTTTGCAGTTCAGTAGAATTAACACACACACACAGTTTATGCTCCTATTGAGAAACAGGAGGTTAGTTCAGAGTCTGTCGTTGGTTTGAGGTTCCTTATGCTGTGTCCTGAGTCACAGATTTGTGGCACCGCTTTCCACATGGATGTACAGCACCCAGAGAATTCCCCAATTCTAACAGACCCCCTTCTCTTCTGCACCACAAAGGCAGCCACGGTCTCAGAATCTGTGAACAAAGAAACAAGGGCCTCTTGGCACCAAATGAGTTTTCCAGATCAGAACTGTCCAATAGAACCTTAAGGAATGTGCGAGATGTTCTATGTGTATGGTCCAATACAGTAGCCATGAGCCACATGTGGCTCTGAGCACTTGAAAAGTGGCTAATGTAACTGAAGAACTGAAATTTTTTAATTTAAATTTAAATAGTGGTACTGCATTGGACAACATGCCTCTCAATTTTCATGGACCTGGAAGTCAGAAACAGTGGCACTTCGGCTGGCCTGGAGGCACAAGAACAAGAGTCCCACAAGTTGACAGAGAGCAGCACTTAACACATGTGACATATGGCTTGTGCCCTACAAAATAAACTAAGACTGATCTGTGACACAGGGAAAAAGTCTTTCCCAGTTGGCCTTCCCTCCCCCACTCATTCTAATTGCAGAGAGTAGAGAAGGGACCGATGGAGTCAGGCCTGGTTATTGTCAAGCTCAATTTGCTATGACTTTTATTTCCCAATAAGCAATCGGGCCAGCTGTGGCTGAAAATGAAATCACCAAAGCGGACAGTCCCTCACCCCTCCTCCAGTTATTGATTTATAAAGAATCTACTCCATGTTCCCGTCTGTCATCATATCCTGTGGTCATATGTGTCGCTGGCAAATCCCAGAACACAGATACAGTCCAAGGATACTTGAAATGGACAGCAAATATTAACTTGTATTTCTAAATTTGAGGAGATTTGATTGGCCTTTCCTTAAATGTTTTAGAAACAATGTTAAATGTAAAAAATCAGGGCTCCTGGCCACAGTGGCTTGGATGGTTGGGTGTCCTCCCGCACACCAAAAAGTTGCCAGTTGGATTCCTGGTCAGGGCACATGCCCAGGTTGCAGGTTTAGTCCCCCGTAGAGGGTGTGCAAGAGGCAGCCAATTGATGTTTCACTCTCACATCGACGTGTCTCTCTCCCTGTTCCTTCCCCTCTCTAAAAATATATTAAAAATCTTTTTTAAAAATCAGGGCTATAAGCCTTAAAGAACACAATTTAAATTGTGACCACTTAGAGGTTTTGGGGAGGGCATCGAGGTTATAGTTACTTTCACAGCTAAGTTTCTAAATTTATATCAATTATCTTTCATTTCTATCAACCACCTGATGATAACACTTTGGGAATTGGAAATGAAGGACAACAAAGCCTACTAAAATACCAACTAGAGTGAAGTCTATGAGTCAATCCATTGTGAATATTTCTAGAATCCCCAAAGATTGCCCTCAGCTCTATGGGGAAATTAAGGGCAAAATTAAAATAAAAGCCATTGACCTTGGTCTTAAGACCTTGGCTAACTGGCTGGGGTGATGGTTAGCCATTGCATGAAAGGCCTACAGAATCTTATGATCATGTCCTCCACTAGTCCTTCCCATCCCTCCTTAGTCCAATTCTGAATAAAAGTAGGCCGTGTGAAGGTAGATATAAGGTGACTCACAGCATTTCCTATGGCGATAGGACTAGGGATTAGCTTTCAGGAAGAGTAAGGGAGAGCTCTGCCTCTCATGACTGTTTGAAGAAGAAACAGAATAGGAACCCCAATTCATCCTAACAGTTTATCCAACTCAATGGTTTTTGAGTGAGGTAGAGGGTCTTACATTTTCATCCTTTCTTCTTCCACTGTGACTACCCTCCAAGACCCAAGGTCAGCCCTCTTTGCTTTTATTCTTGCCCAGAGAAACTCCCCTACAATCCCCTAACCCTAGTAAAGATGATACTCCACCAGGTTTAACTCTTCTCTGGAACCTCAGTGTAATAGGCAAGGCCCCCACTACAAAGGTGCACACCCCCATGAATCTCTGACCAAAAGATCATTTAGTCCAGTCACAAAAGTTTTTCCCCCACCTCATTTCCAGCTCTTTTGGGATAGCATGTAAAAATCTGCTTTTTTAGTCATCCTGTTCTTTATTCAACCAATATTTATTGCATTCCCCAAGTGAATCAGGGACCCATTTCAAGGCTTGAAGACACCATCGTGAACAAGATAAAGCTCCCAGTCTCAGAGTGCACATTTCTAGTGGCTGGAGAAGGCCTGAAGAGTTGACACTTGAGCTGAGACCAGAATGACAAAAAGGAGCCAGCCACATGAAGAGCTAGTGCAAGAGTGTTCCAGGCTGAAGGAGCAGCTGGTGCAAAGACGAAACAAAGCTGGCTTGTTCAGAAACGGCAAAGAAAGTCCGTGTGGCTAAAGTGAGCTGCGGAGAGAGAGAGGGATGAGATGACCACTCAGCAGTGGGCGGGAGCCAGAGGACTCGGGGCCTTAACGGCCATTATAAAGAATATGAGTCTTACCCTAAGCACCGTGGGAAACCTTTGGATGGTGTTGAGCAGAGGAGTAACATGGTCTGATTTAGGCTCTAAAAAGAAGCTGTATTATGGAGAGTGCATTGAAGGAGAACACAAGGATCCTCCTGGCTCGGGTCCAAGCAAGTGGTGATGCTAGCCTGGGCTTGGAAGGTGGCAGTGCAGATTGAAAAGTGACCAAATTCAGACTTCCTCCTGGAGGTAGAGCTGATAGGATCTGCTGAAGGATAGTGTTTGGGGTGAGTAGGGAAAGGAGGGAAATGTGAATGGTTCCTAGGACTTTTTACGCAGCCAGCGGGGCAGATGTTGGTATTATTGACTGAAATAGGGAAGTGTCGGGAGTGGGAGAAAGAACCAGAAATTCTATCCTGGACATACTACGTCCAAGAGCCACATTAGCCTGCCTACAGTTTTGATTATCCTGCCTTTCCCTGAGTTCTTCCTTCTAGCCACCTGAATATTCTCCTGCTTCTTACTGAAGCCTGCTGCTTCTTGTCAGCCCCCCTGCACATGGAGAAGAGTTGATCAGTGCCCCTCCAAAACCCTGCCTGTCTGTATTTGAATACAGTCACTGCCACCCCCTAACCTGTTCAATTCCTTTCATCTCACTTCGAAGTACCTTTTTTCCTTCAACCCCTTTAGTCATGCCTGTTGCTGACTTCTGGGTCCTCACCATTTTTCTACATATCATTTTATAAGTGCCAGAACCAAGGTAGGGCACAGAGGTCTACTAATGGTCTAATGCCGGTGAAACAGAAGGATTCTTTCCTGCCCTTCGTGTGTCACTTTTTAGGCACGCCAGGACAGTCCTTTGCATGAATGCCCTGACTGACTGATCCCTGGTGCACCTGTGGTCTCTACCCCTCTGCTTCAATCTGTGTCCATGCCTTGCCACCCAATGTGTGTGCCTTTTGTTTGAGCATGTAAGTGCTCCACTTTGCAAGGATCTGCTTTGGCGTATTTCCCTCCTGTTTTTGTAGGAGTCATCCAAAGACAGTTCAGGGCAAGACCTGCTCTACCTGAGAGCCCCTGTCAAAATGGCCCAGCAGCAGCCAGGAACTTCTGCCTGCAGCGGCCAGCGGCTTTGTTATTTTTCACTTACCTAACAGTGCACATCTTCAAAGTGCTTTCTAATCAGTTATCATCTAATCTGCAGAGTCACTTCCTCAGCCCTCCCCCCAAAAAAAAGATTCGAAAGAGAAACCAAAGCAGAAAGGGGGAATGTGGGCTTTCTAGGGCCCTGTTTCAACACAGTGGCCACTTTGGAGATGATCAGATCTCAAATATATCTCTTTGCACATGTCAGCATCTTACAGTTCTGGCTAGACAATTGCAACACATCTGCAACAAAATACAGCAAAAATTAATATTCCAAAATAACATTAGAGCGAAATACCATAAATTAACTGCAATTGATACCGAAGAACTGTTGATTTACAAAATAATCATTTTTTCAACCTACATGAATTGGAAAATTGTTTATGCAGATGCAGTTATCATTTGCCTTGGGTTAATACATTCAGATTTGGCATGCTATTGGGCGGAAAATATTTATGTAAGATTTTTATTTCCCATAAATAAGTTAAATGGCAGAGGTAGAGCAGAGCTTATCGTATTATATTTGGCTCCTCCCTTATTTCCCGGAGATGGGGGAAGGTGCAGAGTCTTCTAACAGCTGCAAGAAGTACCCTCAGTGTGAAAGAAAACTGAGATATTTCCTAAGCAGTTGGAACCATAAAATGCTTTAAACTAAGCTGAAGGTAACAGGCTTTGGAGGGAACCCTGAATACAGTGGAAAAAAATAGGATGCCAAAGTACGTCCACCGTGCCTCTTGCAGTCAACAGATGATAACAGCTAATTGATTTGATATACGGGGAAGATATAAACAATGACAATGAACCCCGGATGTGTTGCAAAATCAAATG
The DNA here is from genome assembly GCF_964146895.1 of Miniopterus schreibersii. Taxonomy (NCBI): domain Eukaryota; kingdom Metazoa; phylum Chordata; class Mammalia; order Chiroptera; family Miniopteridae; genus Miniopterus; species Miniopterus schreibersii. The sequence goes on along the minus strand of NC_138105.1, from coordinate 38,571,798 downwards.
CAAACCGGGAATCAAACAGAAATCAAACTGAATGATTCTCTCCCCAGAGCCCCTTCAGTTTGCCGCTAACTGTCCCTTCCTTTGCTTTCCAGGCTCACAGCCCAGGGTTTAACCTGGGAGATTGTAAACTCCAGTTTCATTCCTCATCCTTAATTTAGCTAGACAGAGCTTTGAAATGGCAACTAAATTACCTTTCGGTGAAATCAAATCTTCCCTACTAGCCTCAAGCAGAGAGGAGTGTAGACCACACGGCTGGCTAATGTGCCCAGCAGCTGCTAGGCGCGCTCCTGGAGCACAGAGGCTGCGTGCGCGCTGTTCAGGGCTTACTCACATCCTTTGTCCCCTGCAGTTTCTCCTGGAGGTGGTTACTCTATGCGCAGTCTTTTCTCTTCTGACTAGCAGGAGGTTGCTTAGGGCAGTAAAATGTTTATTACCTGTTTATTGTGTGAGTAACTGCAGTCTAGGAGGAGAAATATTTCCCAGTTTACCTAGGGCAATGAAAATAGGATTAAGAGTTCTGAGGCTGAGGAAGGAGCAGTATAAAACCCAGAGAATCACAGACCATGCAGTCCCGAGAAGCCCAAGTCCCCCTCCATTATCCTTTTATTCTAGTCATGGTGACTTTCCCTCTTGTTCTCAGACCCGTGTAATTCACCATTATGGACTTGGGGATTGCTGGTATTTTAAAAGTTTAAGTCTTCCCCAAAAGACAGTTTGGCTCGCATCCCAGGTGGAGCTATCCGATTGCACCCAAAGACAGGTCATCGACCTGATTAATGTTTACACACCCATTTATTTCTCTTTCCTCCAAGGTAAGTTGCAAATAGCTTAATTTCCACCAATTTTGCAGTGTGAAGATTCAATAAAACATCATATAAAAGTTCAGGCCATCCTACACCCTCCATTTGCACTGAATTCAGTTATCATGGTTGAGATAATTTATGTCTAAGATTTTAAAAGTTACTACCATAAATCTTCAATTAGTTCTTGAACATGAATTCCTCCTGCTGTCCTCCCCTCCACTTGTTTTTTCTTTCTTAGGAGTCTTCCCATCTTGATCATTAATGGAGCAACACGGAAATTTAAATTGTGTTCATCTCTCACAAAATTAAACTTAGCCATCTCTGAATCAAAAGTGCTGGATCTTCTAAAATGCTGTCAACTCTTAGAAGTAGGCTACAGGATTGAGCCCTAATTACTTTTGGTGTCTCTTTATTCATTCATTCACTCATCCATCCATTCGTTCACTCTTTCAACCTTTTGACAACTATGGATGTTATGACAAACATCTTTTTGAACTCCTACTATGTACCAACCATAGTGCTAAGATGGCCAGGTATGGCTTGCTTCCAATTCTAATCTTTTGTTTTAGATTATAAAACTTGAAAGCAGTTTCAGAAGTGCACAATAAGAAACAATCCATAAATGTGACTTCTCAGCGGTCCTATTGTTTGTAATTTTTCACCAAATGGACCATCTCTCTGCTTGGTCATCTTCTCAAAATATCTATTTCGGGTCTGAGTTCCAGAGCTGTCAAGGTGCTTGTGCACAGTCCATACAACGTAGATTGAAGTGCGGACAATCAGCAGTCATTTTATTTTTGTGATTCGTGTGAATGGTCTTAGCAGATAATTCAGGCTCCACACATTCACTCCCCACTTTATCTGGATTGTTGGTGTTAGTAACTGGGGAAATTTCAGGATCTACTTTCTCTTTTCTTCTGCACAGGCCCATCTTCTTCTGTTCCCATGAACACTGAGCCTTTGGTAATATGCTAACTGCTGCCCCACCCTCTCCACCATCTGTGTTGGCATTTTTTTTCTGTAGCAGCAATGATCCATACACACAGACATTCTTGGCCAGTGAAGAGTAAACTTGGGAGCTGTGGAGAACAGCTGAAGAAGCCAACAGAGTCAGGCATCAGTCCTCTTGAGAACTGTGACTCCCTGGTCCTCTAGTGATGTCCTTCTTTGGGGTTGAAGAACCTGAAGCATTGGGAGGAATTTATGTTCTGTGGTCTGATGAACACTAAGCTGATGGGTGAAAAGGGTTAGCAGTCATTTCAGTGCCATCAGATGTCATAATGCTTGGGATGTAGAGACCACTGTGAAAATGACAGACTCTTTTGCCTTTTATATGTTTGTCATCATGAGCACATCGTTGGCCAGTAAGTTTTAGAGCTGGAATTAAAGCTAAAAATTCTTAAAGACATTGGTGGCTCCATCCTTAGCTTCTGAACTTCAGTTGCATAGACTGGTTTTCTTGCTTCTTTTACAAACAACCAACAAGATGACCATTGTAGATTTTTTTTAATTCGTAAAGCTGATTTTGTTATTATCATAGGATCCTAGAGTTGGAGGAAGTGTCATACATTCATTCAGGGTTGGGATCCTGTACTGACCCTTGAATCTTTTCTACAGTATCTGTGCTAAGTGGTCTTCCAGCCTCTTGAGCACATCCAGTAATGGCAAATTCACTAACCCACTCCATTTTTGGACAGCTCATCCTTTTAGGCCTTGCTACAATACATGTAAAAGTTCATGGAGGGCCAATAATGTTAAGATAGCTTCTTAAAATTGTCTATGAACTAGGTGAGCAAGAATTGTAATATTCTTTTTTTTTTTTTCCTTTTTTTTCTTTTTTGCTTTAAAGAGTGGGAGAAGGTTAAAGACATTTCAATGATTCTTAAACTCTAATGTGTAAATAAATCACCAGGTTAGCTTGTCCAAAATGAAGGTTCCCAGGCCCCACCCCCAAGATCCAAGATGCGCCCATGGAATCTGCATCTTTAAAGCACCTATAGCTGATCTGGTACAGGTGGTCTCTCTGGACCACCCAGTGAAGAAACCCTGGCCTGGGCTGGGAGATTTGCAGTCTGATCAACCAAGGCTTCCCTGAGAAATCTTTTACATCTTCTGTTTTCTCAACCAGAAAATTAATTCCAACAGCTAAACTCTGGAGACATTGTGTGTAGATTAACAAGTGAATTTTGCCCATTAGTTTACATCCTATAGTCCCAACTACTTATATAGGAAATCCTGATTTAGGTTTTCGTGAATCTTCTTCCTGGTGTTTACTGATGGGCACAATGTATTGGAACATTGGTGCTAATGCCCACAGAATCATCTCCCTTTTCCAGGGAAGAAAAGGTGTTCACTACCTGACGTTTTATTTTTACATTTAGTCTTAATGTGGCCACACAATGGGATAGTTAGGAAGGACACTGTAAAACGTGTCCCTTTGTGTTGTGAAAGCTCTTTCTATATAAGACCATCAGGCCATAGCATGAGGTCAATCTAAGAAGAGCTCTGAAAAACGGCTTCAGTTCTTGGAGTCATCACGGGGAGCTGTCAGTCTGTACTCTGGCTGCCTGAAACCTACCCCAGCTAGAGCCTTTTCAGAGAAGAGGAGCTGCGGCCCCTCTGTTAGCTAGATACGCAGCTGAATCCATCACTGTCATCTTATAAACCGAAGCTGTAACTTTGGGTGAAGACTTCACAAACGGAGGAAAGTTGGAAAAGATTCAGAGAAGTCTCTAGAAGGAAGGTGTGGATCCTTCATATGGGTCTTTGCATGAGGCACCCTTGCCACCAGTGCCCCTAGAGAACTTTCTGAAACATGCCCCGCGCACTCAGCCGCTTCACAGCCTCTGGGCAGCTTTTCCAACCAGCTTTTCTCTCCCTAGTCCTGTCCGCTCACCCTCTTTACTGGCCGATCCTGCTTTACAAATTGACACTGCGGCCATATCCTTCAAGAGAAACTTTCTCTTATGTCATTTACTTTATTGTGTGACATTTTATCAGGGGCAGGAGATGTTGAGGACCTTTGGAGTTCACCTTTGGGCTAAGGGCTATTGAGCTCATCCTAAAGAGAGGCCAGCAGTTGGCTGGTTTCATTCTAGGGAAGAATCCAGTAAAGGAGGGTTGGACGTTTTATTTTTAGGAACAAAGAGCAACTTTTCAACTGAGTGCCTGCCTGGCCCTCTGACATCAGAATACTATTCTGGTTTGCTTCAACCCACCCCCATGCAAGCTCCGGTCCCCCTCCCTGTTTCCAGTTCCCTGAGGAGCCCGGGAAGAGCTGTTAGCAGGGACACAACAGAATAGTGTTTCTAAAAGAAAAAGTGTTAAGTTAAGTACTAAAGCGGGGGGCTTCTCTTTTCCTTCTCCACCCTTTCCCCATCCATGGGAATGACTGTTGGACTCTAAAGGGCTTCCACCTTGACCAGAAGTTTCCAAAGATTTTTTTAATACCATTATTTACTTTATTCCTATTCAGAAGTAATGAAACTATTTCTCAGGATGTCTCTGAATCTTCCTGAGACCAGCTGCGTGCTTGACATGGAAGGTCCTCAGAATCACTCACATTTCATTGCTGGTTGATAAGCATTAGATGTATATATAGATTTTCCTGGTGATTCTACTATTACATCTTGCAGTCTCCTAAGGATACACCACTCAAAAAGGTTTTCTTAGAAAAGGCTCGTTATGGTAAACGAGGAGGGTCACTGTCATGCAGATGGCCTTTCACTGGACTGCAACCCATAATGGACAGAGAGCGCACTTCATCAAAGCAGTTTTTGTGTTCTTTGTTTCTGAGATGTGTCCTCAGGAGAGTGTATTTTGACATAGCTCATCTGCCACTACACCAGGATTCAGGGACCTCCCATCTGCCCCGGAGCGGGAGAAGGGCAGACACCGCACCACGCAGCTCTATAGCCCCACCTGCCTGCTCCCTGCTCGGGCCAAGTCCTCCAAACCCAAGGATTCTTCACCAACCTGGGGTTTCTTCAAGCCTTTGCTCATGGTACAGCCTCTGCTTCTGCTGAGACTTGGACTTCCTTTAGTGAATTCTCTAGGAAGCGAGTTCCAGAAAGAGAGTGGAACTGTTCCTTCTAAACACTATGCACTTATCAAAGTAGCCATGGCCAGGATGGGGCTCAGCCACAACCTGGGCCTGCCACCTACCCCTCCATGCCTGTCGAGTCATGTAAGTGTGGTGTCAGTGCTGACTGAAGCCAGGTGAATTTCTGCAGTCTTGTCCTGTATTATGGCCTGGGAGGAAAGAAGGACATGTTCTTGACTTGAAGGGGGCAAGTTGTTGAAGAGTGAATGTCCAGCTGTTGGTCCAAGAGAGCTGTGGTAGTTCTCAGGCCTTCACCTCTGTCTAACCACATGCCACATCTGCCAAGGCCATGTCACACTGCAATAGGACCGGTTTCCACCTGGGCCCACCACAGCCACCTTCTCTCCATCATTGTGCTACTATGGAATTTCATTAACTTTAGATGTGGTAAGACCAGAATTATAAATAGCGTTTAAAATGTCTTAAACCAGTTTCATGGAGGATAGGTCTATGATGAGAGATGTTAGAGAAGACTGGGCGGTTTGGTGTGTCGCCTAACCTTTGAGATTAACATCAAAACAGATAGCCATCTTCTCTATTATGTCTCTCAACATGTCCCTTGGTGCCACCAAAAGGGATTCAGTGCTGAGCTGAAAGGATGGATGGTGGGCCTGACCCAGTGTGGAGTTTTTAGGTTGGAATTGATCACCTGTACCAGTTGGGAAGTTGTTGCAGTGCTGACGTTTTATTTTTTATGTTTGTTTCTTTGGGAGGCAAAGGGATATAAAATGAATTATGGAAATGACCAAATTGGTATGAAAATGAAATGGGCAATCATGGTGATAGGTACACTTGTTATGTGTATACAGACATTTTTGTGAGTGAGATAGGGAGGAACATGTGTCATTACCTCCAACCTTTCCTGTGTATATACCGAAGGCCAGAGAGTAAGTAACTAGGTCAGCCTCACAGGTCAAGTCTCGCAAAGTTCACTAGCTCGTCACAACCAAGGTCATAGAGCCAATGCAATAGCAAACCTTCGGCCCCTTCCCCAATCCTAGTCTCCATCTGCCAAGCGCCCTGAAGCCAGAACCTTCACCTCGCCTTGTCTTCATTTACCTCCTTGTCAAGTAGAGTGGGTGGGTGGGTGATTTTTAAAATCAAGCTAGAGGAAGTGGTGAGCTTGGAGCCGTCTGGGGGAAATGAGAGCACCTGAGCAGTTACCCATTCTGTTGCGGTACCCTGAAGAGACAGCTGGGTGTGGCCCGCTGCCCTAGGTGCCAAACCTTGTTTTGTCATAGCTTACGGTTGTTTATTTGAGGAACTACAAGTTTTAGAAGTTCCCCTCCCTGTCACTATCTTGGCATCTACTGCTTAAAAAAAAATAATGCATGAAGCAAGTTGACCGCCGTGTACCTTACAAAACAGCCCGTGATGATCATTTTATGGAAGAATAGGAAAAATGATGGACTAGGGGGAAATACACAAGACCTTGCCCCATGTTCAGCACATAATAAGCACTCAATAAAATGTAATATTTGTTGATTGAAAAATTATAGACTTCTAACTAAGGTTTTCCCCCCAAAATGGTATGATATGATTTCCAGTTTTTAAACATCTCACTCCCTTTGCCACTTACCGTATACTCCAAAAAATACCTTGACATGAAGGAGGCCACCTTTAAAATATTTTAGAGGCTGAAACTATAATTATTACCTTGAAACAGTCTAAGCCTTTGCGGCATTTCTTTAACTTTGCACTTTCAAGCCCAGTAAAGCCGAAACCAGGGTAACTGGATGCCATTTTACAAAATGTTAAAACTCCAATTACACGTCCTTTCCTTTTTTATTTTAGAGACTATTTAGCAGCATTATAGACAGTGTGGGAGAGGCGAGGGAAGCATTCATAATCCCACCATCCTAACAAAACAAGTAATTTCATTTTTTAATATTCCCCTCCAGACTTCACAGTATGCTTGCATTTTTTTTCCACAATTTCCACTGTGCATCACAGTTACCACCATGGCGAACATATAATTTTGTCTCAGATTTAGATATAATATGTAAGACAGATAAGAGGGAGAAGAGAAAAACCAAATCAAATAAAATAAATAATAATCACCTCAGTTAAATGACCGCCAAACAGCAGCTCTCAATGGAGCTGCCTAGAAGGTGGGCATCTCCCGTCCTCCCAGCTAGCTCTAACCAGCCGGGGGGACCAGGCCCACGGTAGGCACTGGGATGGCCCAGCGACCGTTCACATCAAGGCCGGGGTCCCCGCCTCCCGGTGACCCAGGCCCAGCCCTGCTCGGTGAGCCACCCAGGGGAGGAGCAGCTGCTGGAGCGGGAGTCCAGCCAGGGACACCGGCGATGAGCCAAGCTCATCGACAGCAAGCCGGCTTCCCGGAGCCCCGCTGCTCTGGACTGGGATGTGGACACCGCTCTTACCTGCTTGAGACGGTGCCATCCCACCAGAGAGGACCCAGGCGAGCGGTCCCGGAGCACAGCACCGCCCGATCACCAGGGAGGCCGCTCCCCTCCCCCGACCTCTCCAGTGCAATGCCCAGTAACAACAGCAGCCGCTTCCCGGGCTTCCCTCTGCACATTCAGAGACTGCTCTTGTGTGCATTAGCTCCTTCCATCTCCACAACAACCTTAGGAGGCCGTTGTGGACGTGTTTATTAGCTTCACATTACATGAAAGGGAAGCCGAGACTTGGAGAGCTGAGGCAGTGTCCTAGGCTGCAGAATGCAGGTGACCTTGTTCTTAGACCCAAGGGTCATTCCGGAAAGGACTGCTCTGTCGGGCAACATGTGATCTCACACTCCCCCTCATCCGTACTCGGGCAGGCAGCTTTGCCAGGCATGTGCCACGAGGAAGCAGGGACCTTTCCAGCCGGGCATTGGGGAGCAGGGCATGCAGTGGCTGATAAGGGAGTCTAGCAAAATGATGTTTAAAAATAAATGGTTCCTGACCAAGATGGAAAAGGTTTGCTCGTCAGCAGGATTGCTCGTCAGCAGGACCACAGATCTAGGTATGCACTGTCTTTTTGGTGCTACCATTTCTGTCTCATGTTATTAAAAAATAATATATTGATGACTGCTACTTCAGTCGACTCGACATAGGGAAGCTATTTATTTTTGAAAAGTGGCAAAGGCAGGAAATTACTTCCTTCGCTTTGGCATGGTTTCTAACGCACTTTGGGAATCTCTCCCTCCTCCCCCATTCTTTTGTAGGTTTGGAAGAGGAGTCTATCAATTCAGTATTATTTTAGCAACAGCAAGGCTTCCACTTGGGCTATTTTTAGCGTGTCAGGTGCACTCTGCCTGCCATGAACTCGGTATACGCAAGTGTTTCATTCAGCGGTCTCTCTCATTTGAAAGGGAGACTATTCCAGCCTCTGACCACCATAGAGCTCTGCTTTTACAGCTGCTCGTAAATTTCTGAACCTGCAGAGATATCTTTAGCTGTGACTCCAAGAAATTTCCTGTGGAGTGGCAAGATGCAGTCCTTCGAGCACACTGAGGCTAAATATACCTTCTCTGTCCGGCCCTTGGCCACACAAACAGGGGCCGCAGCAAGAGGATTTTTAAATCCAATGCTGAACAGCCTTTCTCAGATTAATTAGGCAATATTATTTATTTTGGCAGTCGAAGTCATTTCACCTGTCCCTGAGCTTTTCACACCTAAGCTTCATTCTCTCTCCCAATTCAAGATCCAGCCAGAAGCCCAGGTACCAGGCATGCTTTAATCCTGTGCACCTCGTAGCGCCGTACTTCTGTTTGGTTAAACAGATGGCCCCACAGCAGCCGACTCGCGCCAGAGCCTTACCCGTTCTCTGAAGATCCAGACTCTTCCTTAGCTTCGCCTAGGGCCTTAGGAGTTTGGGGGAGGGGAGAGAAGCCAGGATTTTCTTTCAGGACTGTGTCCTTTTGGGACTTGATAAAGGAGAATGTTGAATTCTTTCCAGGCCTGGTAGGAGGCCTGTGGTAGGAGAAACCTCCCCTCTGGAGTTAAATTTTTGTCCACGGGATGCATTGACCTTTTTACCAGACCCCAAATAGTTAAATGAATTGTTGTTCCTGGATGAGTCCTTGGATTCTCAGAGAAAGTTCTGTTCCCTCTGAATCTTCGCAACCAATAATGCACATCTACCCCGAATGCCACTGGTCAGTTTCCCTGTAACCAAGATCAGCCAATCCCAGGCCATGCACAGGCCAGGAGGACACCAGGCAGAGAGAAGTCCAAGAAAGCCACATGAGGAAGCCTGGCTTTTACCCTTAGACCACCAGATACGCACCCCACTCCTGCCCTCCACAGGGAGGCTATGGAATCGCACCTGGCCTCACCCCCACAAACTAAACTCCCCTCAGAAGGTTGTTAGGATGAGTGAGATCTGCAGACGACTGTTTATTCCCTCCAGTTTTCCACCTGCCTCTTCTCCAGGGTTCACTTTGAGGGCACAAATTTCAGCCATCAGTCTGGCAGTGGAGCCTTGTCTGTCACTTGTACACTCTTCCCAGGAGGCCTGTGAAGATGAGCCCTACGGCTCCCATCGAGGCACCCAGTCTCTCAGCTCTCTTCTTCTATGTAATTTTGTGGTTTCTGATACTGAATATTTCTGTAACTCTCTGTTTCTTGAGGATGTCTTTTTGGGGCTGTTACTGTTTGGCAAACACTATTACTCATCAAAATTTATATAGCAGGGGCAGCCACAAAAGCAAAGGTATAAGCAGTGGGCTTGCAAAATCTACAAGACAGGAGAACAAGAAATGCAAATGAATAATAATAGCGATAGCGCTCCCTTATTAGTGCTTACTAGGGCCCAGTGCTGCTCTAGGATATATATAGCAACTTAGAGAAACCGCACTACGATCCTATGAGATTGCATCCTTTCTGTTCAAAATCTTTCCTTCAGTGGAAGCGTACGGTATTTATTGGGCACCTACTGTGTTGCAGGCACTGGACTAGGCAATGGGGATATAGCAATGAATGACATAGACAAGGTTTCTGCCCTCATGGAGCAGGGCAGACATACAGTAACAACAAAAACAATCACACAAGTAATTCGTAGAAGGCAGGGACCAGCTGGGATGCTGCAGCTTGAGCAAGAGTCAGAGTGTGATTCTGTGCATGTGGCCTGCAGACCCTTAGAAACCCACGTGGGTTCTCTGGGCCCACGCCCCTTCCAGTCTCTGCAGCCCTTGCCTTTCCTCCTGTCCCATGCTCCTCACTTCACAGTCCAGTAGCATGTGAGATGTCCACAGGGCTGTTTCTTACCCCCATTCCTTTGCTCAGATTGTCCCTGTGCATCTAATGCTTTCTTTAATCAATCCCCATGCAGCTTCCAGCAAACCCTCCGGGGCCCTCCCCTCCCCAGCCAGGCTGGGTTGAACTGTCTTTGTGCCTCCAGGTCCCTTCATGCTGATCTCCATCACTGCACTTGCGCAGGGATCTGTTTAGGGGCCTGTTCTCTCACTGGCCTGGATGCTCTGGGGCTCACACTGGGTAGTACAGATCCTGACCTGCAGATGATATCAGTGCATACTCACCGGATGAATGTGCATCTGTGCATGAGAATGTGTCTTCTTTGCCCTGGTGAACCAAGAGGCTCTCCAATTGACCTAATAATAATGAATGGGACCAAGGGAGCCTGGTAGGTAGAGCAGCAGAGGCTGCTACTGCGGGAGTAGGGGAGGGAGGAAGGGGGACAGTTGTGGTGCAAATCTTCCCAGCTCCCCAAGGGACACCCACCCAGACTCTCTGAACAGTTGCAATGACCATGAACTTGTGGCTTCATCAATCTGTTCCTGTCATGTCTACTGAAAAGTTCTCCCTTTTGTTAAGCAAACTCTGCTGAAGACTATTAGAGATCTGTCCTTTAGAACAACAGAATAATTTGAATTTCCCCTCCATAATAACCCTTTTAGTACCTGAAGAGCCGTTACCATGACCCATGTTAGATTCACTTTTTCTCAACAAATAATTCCAGTTCCTTCCGCTATTTCTATCATGTAATACAACTGGACTCCCTCCAGCTCTTGATGTCTCTTTTAAAACATGGCATCCTGAGCTGGACGGTATTCCAGATAACTTCTGATCTGTATGGACTATAATGGTACAATTTTTTTTCCTGAACCTACAGCTTAAATTTAATTTCATTTGTTTTACAGCTTCGTCACTTTGTCAGTTTTTACTGCTCTTGTGGGCAATGAAACTTCTTAAGGTTCTGCATGCAATGAACTCGTTTCAGACTACGTTTAATAATTATAATAGCAGGTACTAGTTAGTGAGCACACCTGTGCCATGAGCCAGACACCGTGCTAGGCATTGCACCACCAGTACCTTGAATTCTCCCATCTACACGGAGGCTCAGTGAGGTTGAGTAATTTGCCCAAAGTGCTGGGGTTTGAACCCAGCATACTACCTGATTCCAAACCACATTCTCTTTACCCCACTGCCCTACTTCCCATCCTGAATTTGTACAGCTCATTTTTTCCACCTGAATTCTAGGCTGATCTCTTTTAAGTTTGATCTGAGTTTCTGCTCAATTCTGCAGCATCTCAGAAACTCCATACAGAATTTTTAGCTCATCTTTTCAGGTTTCTATTATTACATCGCGCTGCCTTCATCAAGGAAAGTGCCTCCTAGCTCCCAGGCAGAGAATTCTTTCCAGGTTGACACCGTCTGGGCACCACTAGGGCCCAGACTTTCCATCAGCTTCTTACCAAGTAACTTACCTTTAAATTCCCTGCACTTTCTTCCAATTTGTCCAAAGTTATCATGAGAGAGTTTGTGAAATGACATATTGGTTTGAAGTATGTCATATTCATAGCATTCCTCCACTCTAGCAGATTAATGTCACTAAGGAACAGTGTGAAAGCTAACCTCTTTGTTTTATATATTTTCATAAATTCTATGTTTAATCTTTTGTCTTAAAAATTTGCTAGAAATCAATATCATGTCCACCTTTACCCTTGTGTGAAAGTGAACTATTGCCTTAGCTCTAGGCTTCATTATTTATTCTGGTCTTCCATTATGCATTCATCCATTCTGAACATCAGCAATGTTTCCACAACCACAGGTGCAAAGTTTTTTATCTTAAATCATTTTCCTTTTCCCCAAACATTAAAGTAATGCATACTTCTTATGAAAATATGAGAAGTACAAATAGAGCACAAAACAACATTGTCTAGTCATCCTAAAGATGGCCTCTGACACCTACTAATTCTTTTTATAATCTAGAAGGCAATTTGCCTAGGTGCTAAACTAATTTATGACCAAGACCTAGAGTTGGTTTCCCACACCTAGAGCAAAAGTTACAGCCTAATATCAGCTAGAAAATTAGTCAGATAAATACTGGTTCAAGAGAGGAGGAAGGCTGGGCCCCCTAGGCAAGAGTGGGATGAATTGGGGAGGGAACAGGGGTCTCCTGCTTTGTGAGCCCTCAGGACAGCCAGGTCAGTTCTGTTTAGTCTTTTTTTTTTTTGGGGGGGGGGGAAGGGTGATGTAGAATTTTGCAGGTAATTTATTAAAAGAACATTCAATTTACAGGAACTTGTTTTGTCATTGGAAGGTATTGTAGAAATTGGTGGTGCTATGTTCTGTCTAGCTCTGTAGGGTATTGATATTCAAGGCAGCACATGGTATTTCCCCAACCCTCTGGGTGTTGTTTCCCCTCAGGAATTACTGGGCTGCTCTTCTGCTGTGGCTTTTCTCTTTCTGTCATAACTATTGTGCCCCATACTATCCAGCTTGAGAGTTTTATCTGGACACATTTCTCTCTTCCCCTCAAATGTCAGTTTGAACATCAGGGATTAGAAGACGAATCATATGGGCAAGAAGATTCCCTCTGGGTGGCTGTGATATGTTGGGCATCTGTCTCCAGATACATTATGTTCATTTTAAAACCAATCTCTCAATCAATCACTGTGATTTTTCACAGTTGGATGGATGGACAAACATCTAACAAAATATCTTGTAAATTCTCATCAAGAAGTTCAGGTACAGTGCTGCCCAGAGGTCCCTTCCAGCTCAGTGATTCTTCGAATGTATGATTGATATTTTAGAAACAGGGACATCACTTGGTATATTCGTCAGTGACTGGCGATCTTCCTGAAACTTCAGTATGGTCCAGGGAAATGAGGAAGAAATGAATTATATAGAGGAATTTGGGGGAGAGACAAGCTAGTCACCAGCTGGCCTAGGTAAGAATGTGGAAAGGCCTATTCTGGGGAAATTGTTGATGGAAAACAAAAGAGGGAATCAAGAGAGGGTCTGAAGAAGTGTTTGATAACATATAGAGTGTAATCCTGCAGTTGAACATGGCAGGGAAGGCTAAAGGAAAACTGCAGTAACCATTATGTCGAGAACTTCACCCCAAAAGGCAACAGAAGGTCACACCTACCAACAGTGGGGCAGAGGTTTCAGACACAGATCAAATTATGTGCCTGGTATCAAGTGAACAGGTGGGCGTTCATCAGTCTTTGTGTCCACCTCTGCAAACACAGATAGATATCAGCTGTAGTAGCCACATCCTAAAATATTATCAAGAAAATTTTAAAGATATATTCAGATTCTTCAGTGACTCCTCAGTTGTTTTCTATAGCAATATATACACAGGCCACACTTGCCAGGTAGGAAGTCACCTTCTCTCACCTTCTCTTCCATGGCTGCTGGGAACTGTAATTTAGATAGGAGCCTCCAGAAAAGCAGATGGCTCTCCCACAAAACAAACAAAAAGTTGACTTGTGGAGGGGCCGGGTGGGAACTTAAAAAGTTTATATGAAGCAACCAATCACAGACCCATTTTCTGTCACTCATTCATTGAGTCCTGACTGTGTGACAAGCACTGGAAGGGGCAAGTGAGTACAAAAATGAAGGCTGACAAGAGACTCACAGCCTTACAGGGGAAATGGACTGGTTAGCACATGGTGGCAATACAGGTGATCAGAAGGCCAGGGGAGAAAAAGCAGAGGGTGCTTTGGATGCTCTGAGAGGAGGCAAGCAGCCAAGCTGATGACAGGGAGCGCTCCTGGGTGTGATATTAGAGTTCATTGTTAAAGGGTGAGTAGAAACAATTAACCAGGTGAAGAATGAAGGAGCGGGGAGGGTTGGAGGCAGAGGAAACGGGACAGCAGGACACATTCAGCCAAATAAAAGTAATTTGGTAGAGCCACAGTTAGTCTGGAGGCTAGGGTGAGGGCAGTCAACAGACAGGACTGGAGAGGTAGGTCATGAACTATGCTCTGCTAAGGAATGTGGTTTTCACCCTGCACGTAGTTGGGCAGGGGCAGTGGGTGGGGGCAAATGATTGAAGAGTATCAGCATCCTCAGCCTCATGACTGGGTGGCTGGAGGGTGTATTGGAGGGTAACAAGAAAGAAAAATGGAAACCCAGTGAGGAGACTCAGAGTCATCCAGGGGAAGTATTAATGACCTGGACCAATGAAATACCAGGTGGGATGATATTAAGGAGGTAACAACAACCAGATTCTCGATTGAATTAGACCTGAAGAATGAGAAGGGAAAGGAAGAGTCTCAGATGACCCCTTGGCTCAGACATCAAGCCAGCAAGATGGCAGCACCATTTTCAGAGACATGAGTGAAGTGGTAAGGGGACCTAGAGTAGCTGATTTCATTCTGGTTGCACTGTGAGTATCTGTTGGCTATGAGAATCTGTTTCCACGCTGCCATTGATGGGAGCTGTACTGGTGTGAGACTGGTGCATGACTACTAGTGTAGTCATGCATTCATATCAGGTCCCGCAAAGCTAGAGAGCTTGTTACTGGAAAAAAACTAGGGAGAAGGGCAGGGGATTTTGACTTTGCAAAACCTGGATGTTTCCTTGGGAAATTATTCTCACTTTGGTTCTCAAGAATATTGTGTGCTGATATTCATAGTAACAACTGTTTCTTGGGCACCAAGCTGTCAGACATTGACCTAGTCTAGAGCATAAAGTCTCAGGTGGGGGAGGAGAAGGAAAGTGTTCAAAGAGCAAAGAGCTGTTCATGCTGGTAGGAACCTAAACCAGCTTAGCACAGTCTAAGTGCTAAGACACATCCAAGTCATTTCCAGAAACATTCTATTACCAACTTCTCCAGGCGGCTTCCCTCCGAGGACAAAGTTAGCTGGTATATAAGGGTTCATTCAAGGTTTAGGCTTTGAGCACTTTATCACCAGGTATAGTTCTTGGGATATTCTATGAGACTGTTGAGGGACAACATGTTAAGGCCATCTTTCTCTCTTCAGCCATGTGTGATTCTGTTACATAGACCAACATACGGCTAACATTTGTTTGTATGTCTTGAGGGACACAATAAAAGTCTCTTCAAAATTAGAGATCCAGGAGGCATCACACTCTCTGATTTCACAAAGCTGTAGTAATTAAAACAGTAGGGTTTAGCATAAAAACAGACACATAGATCAGTGGAACAGAATAGACAGCGTAGAAATAAACCCACATATATATGGTCAGTTAATTTATGACAAAGGAGCCCAGAATATACAATAGGAAAAGTACAGTTTCTTTAATAAATGGTGTTGGGGAAGCTGAACAGCCTCATGCAGAAGAATGAAGTTGACCACTAATTTATACCATACACAAAAGTTAACTCAAAATGGATTAAAGGCTTGAACATAAGTCCTGAAACCATAAAACTCCTAGAAGAAAACAGGCAGTAAGCTCCTTGACATGAGTCTTAGTGATGATTTTTTTAATCTGACACCAAAAGCAAAAGCAACAAAAGCAAAAATAAGTGGGACTATATCAAACTAAAAAGCTTCTGCACAGCAAAGGAAACCATCAACAAAGTGAAAAGGCAACCTACTGAATGAGTGAAAATAATTGAAAATCATATATCTGATAGGGCCTAATATCCAAAATATACAAAGGACACATACAACTCAATAGCAAAAAAAATAGGCAGGAGATCTGAATAGACATTTTTCCAAAGAAGACATACAGATAACCAACAGGTACATGAAAAGATGCTCAGCATCATTAATCACCAGGGAAATGCTAGTCAAAAGCACAATGAGATATCACTTCATACCTGTTAGGGTAGCTATTATCAAAAAGACAAGACATAGTAAGTATTGGTAAGGATATAAAGAAAGGGAACCCTTGTGCACTGATGGTGGAAGTGGAAATTGGTGCAAACACTATGGAAAACAGTATGGAGATTCCTCAAAAAAATCAAAATAGAACTACCATATGATCCAGCAATTCCACTTCTGGGTATTTATTTGAAGAAAACAAAACACTAATTCAAAAAGAGATATGCATCCCAATGTTCAGTGCAGCATTATTTACAATAGTCAAGATAGGTAAACAACCTAAGTGCCCATAGTGTATGAATGGATAAAGAAATACACACACACACACACACACACACACACACACTGGTATGTTTTTCAGCCATAAAAAAGAACGAAATCTTGCTAGTTACAACAACACAGGACCTCAGGGACATTATGCTAAGTGAAATAAGTCAGACAGAGAAAGACATGATCTCTTTTATATATGAAACCTAAGGAAAAAAACAAGCTCATAGATACAAAGAACATATTGGTGGTTTCAAGAGGCAGGGGGTGGGAGGTAGGAGAGTTGGG
The DNA here is from genome assembly GCF_964146895.1 of Miniopterus schreibersii. Classification (NCBI taxonomy): domain Eukaryota; kingdom Metazoa; phylum Chordata; class Mammalia; order Chiroptera; family Miniopteridae; genus Miniopterus; species Miniopterus schreibersii. The sequence continues at coordinate 38,555,342 of NC_138105.1, read as the reverse complement.
TGAACTGTTTGTTTAGTTTCAATAAATTGAATAAAAATTATTTTTAACAAATTAGAGATCCATTTCATTTAACACCATGGTGGATTTCAAAGTGACTAACCATCATCAATGCACATCATATTTTTCAAAACCCTCAACTTTTTTCATGGGAGAGGTGTGACTTTTAAAACATACTAAACAGCTAATAAATTGGGATTTAAAGGTTCAAAGTAGCATTCCTCCACAGACAACCTACCTGCTTCAGTAGTCTGCACAGCGTTGCCATTATCATCTCCTATGTACAGCCATTCTAATGAATTGTGTAGATGAACAAATAACTTTTAAGTTAACTTTCCATTTCCCATTCTCACACTTAGATCTCTTCTCCTCAGGCCACTGAGGGTGTTCTAACATAAGGTCTGCAGAGCTAGAAATTTAATTTCAGACTTGCAGAAACTGTTCTCAAGCTTTGGACCCCAGTGTCCATTAAATACATTGAATTAGAAATTACCGAATTAGAGTTTGGGTTTGTTTGTTTTTTTCTATTTTAACTGTTGCCATATTCTGATGCACTGCATAAAATTCAGACAACCAGGGTTTCATCAGCAGAGCTACGCATTCTCTTTATCATGTGCGTCGATGTTCATCTAATAAGGACATGCAAAGCTTGCTTTCTTTTTTTGCTATTGTAGTAAACCATGTATATGGGAGCCAAATAAGTAATTTGAAACTCTGAATCAGATCAATTGCAGTTGTAACAGAGAAGTGGATTCTAACTTGATTGGTTGTCCTCATTGCTGACATAGTTATCTTTGATCCAAGATGCTAAGTTAGTGTGAGGTCCAAGTCAAATAACAAAAGCAGGCTTTCCCCAGTGTTATCCCAGGCGCTTTTCATTCCCAGAGCCTACAGGTGTTCTCCTGGCATAAGGCTGTTGAAACATGGGACAGCAAACCAGCTGTCATTCCTAAGAATTGGTGCTGGCCAGCTGGCCAAGCCAACTACGGGAGCTGGAACGTGCCTTTTCACTTGGTACACAGGGCCTTGCCTCTATGGAGACAGCTGGAGAATCTCAGGTGACAGCCCTTGGGAACAGTGTTTGTGGCATTCAGGCATTCACCACCCTGAAGAGGTAGGGCAGGAGGCATCTGCTGTCAGCATGCTGTTCAGGAAAGCAAAGACTGACCGTGGCTTTGGGTAGAAGACGAGAAACAGGAAAAAGCTTGGATGACTGTGTGCTGTAAATTGATCTTATTCACAGCATCTTCCGTTGTATTCATTAGGAAAGAAACACACAGAATCATAGTTGCACAGGGCCAGTGTCATTTTAAAAAATTGAATCTAACGTGTAATACCGAGACCCTTGTATATTCCTGATGGGACTGTAAATAGCTTAAATCTTTCCAGAAGGCAATCTGGTAATATGTTCCAAAACAGGAGACTTAAAAATATTCATTGCTCTTTGACACAGAGCTGCTACTTGTAGGAAGTTATCCCAAGGAGGCAGTCAGAGGCAGGCACACAGGCCTGTGTACCAGAGCACTCATCTCGGTGTGAATTAAAATGGGGAAGCTGAAAAGGATTCAAATGCCCCACAATGGATAGCTAATTAAATAAATGAAACCACATCAATACATGGAATAACATGATCCTTATTTTATTTGACCAAAAACTTTAGAAAGAATTTTACCAAATGATTCCCATTTTGTAGTCTTGATTACCAGTGATTTTGCTTTTCTGTTCTACATTTTTCTGTGTGGTCCAAATTTTCTAGAGTGGATACACTTATAGTCAAGAAGAGAAAAAATGTTAAGGAACTATAAGAGCATGTTTACATCTCTAAATTTCAGAACCACCCATGATTCACTAACCTAAAACTTTGTTTTGCATGTTTATACTTTTCACATTCTACACTTGTTAAGTTTCACACACTTGCAATCATAGGGCATATGGACATTTAATATTCTGCTTTTCAACTAACAGTATAGTTCTATATTATAGATAGTCTTTAATTTTATATTCATAACTTTATAACATTACAACACATGAATGTGTGATCACACACTAGGTACTATTGAGTCTGCCTTGGGCAAAGAGGGTTTTCATTAACTCGAACCCCCTGCCGCCACCCCCACTGAAACAGACTTAAGCCTCCCCTCCTCTGCATTCTGCTCCCTACATAGCCCATCTCCCTCCTCCGGGAGGGGTGACTTGGGGGCCGGCCAACACATTGTAGCCACAGTGGCCGGCATGCACCAGGCACATACGTAACACTTGCTCATAAAGACGGACCTGTGAAAGGAAGGAGATGGACCCAAGGACGGACAGAAAAGGGGAATGGGACTACGATCTGAGGATTTAAGGTCCATTTGGTTTGAATAGCCTTGCAAACTTATGCATTCTGACCTCAGCCTCTAGGAAGTACGTAGGGGAAGGAGCATAAAAGGTCTGCGGTTGCCCTAATACCAATTTTTTCCCTTATAGTCATTTTGTAAAATCATATTTTATTCTCACAGTAAGTTTTAGACCCCGGGTTATAAAGGCCTGTTTATAGACGTTCTCCTCATCCCAGCTTCTAAAACTCGTCTTTAACTTTTTGGTCAGGATTTTTCCCATTAAGCAGCACCCACATTCCTTTCCAAAACTGTATCAATACCCATATTGGCAGTTAAAATGCTCCTAGCAAAATAAAGAAAGGAAAGAACAAAGAAAGGCAGGCTGCTTCACGGGGACAGAGTTTCTGCCTGGGATGATGGGACAGCTCTGGAAGTGACCGTGGGATGGTTGCACAACAGTCTGAATGTACTTAATGAAAGCCCCTGAGTTATATATTTTTAAATTATTAGAATGATAAATTATGTAATTTTGCCCAGCCAGCGTGGCTCAGAGTTTGAGCATCGACCTATGATCCAGGAGATCTCGGTTCAATTCCCGGTCAGGGCACAAGCCAGGTTTCGGGCTCGGTGCCCAGCAGGGGGGGCCTGCAGGAGGCAGCCTATCAAGGACTCTTATCATTGATATTTCTATCTCTCTCTCCCTCTGATATCAATAAAAATATATTTTTAAAAAAAGAACCTGAAAATCTAAAAAAGAAAGAAAGAAAAGAAATTATGTAATTTTTCCCGAAGGAAGGAAGTGAGGAAAAGAGAAATTGAGTCATATGTGGTGCCCAGTCTTTCTGTAATTCTGTTTTCTATTAGTTGAACCCTTTCCTGAGCAAGAGTCAAGACTGCTGTAAGTCTTTTTGTGGACAGGAAGAATAAATCCCTCAGTTTTGTATTGTATCCTATTATCTTGACCTAGCAGATAAGTCCAAAAAAAATCACCCAGCCTGTAAAAACTTTGCCATCCCATTTTCTTTCTTCCTTTTAGCTCTTCTCGGTGTCACCACCAGGAAGTTGATGGCCACAAGCATTAGCACCCTGAAGAACTATGGTTAGAAACATGGAGGCTCATTTTTTCCCCCTTTTAAATTATTGCCTACCCCTAGCTTTTTTTCTTCTAGAATCACACTAAAATCATTTCGGCGCCAGTCCTGTGTTTATTTCAGTGGCCATGTTACTTCTTATCTGTACACAGGCTCTCTGGGGAGAAATGTGTGCAATGCTATGTGGTAAAGATTTTTTTTAGCTATCATCTAGAAAAATACAGATGGTGTTTTTGCCAAGTCTTGCTCTAAATGAAGCCATGAGAGGGAAGCCCTGGATTCCTAGGTTTCCCGTGACCCACGGCCACAGTCCCCAGCCATCCTCACCTGGTTCCCAGATGAGAGTGGTTGTCATCACTTGGCCCTTTTCGCAGGTGGGCCGTGAGCACAGCGAGAGCATGGCTAGATCCAGGGTGGATGCCACCCACAGGCAGAGGAGTGACCACTCTGGTCCTACTGGTTGTACAGGAGCCAAAATACCATGTCTCACTGAGCCCGAGATGCACATTTTTAGATCTCTAAAATCAGAACTCATGTATAAGTCTTAGAGTTGATGAAAGACGATATATGAGGGAGAACCTAAAGATAGCAGTCTGTACCATTTTGTTGAAATTCCTACCTGCAAGGAAAGTTAGAATTTGAGTGTCCCCAAGTCGCAGGCAAGGGAGAGGGGACAGGTCTATTTCAGAGTCAGGCCGCTAATTATGAGCTTCAAGTTTCTGCTTGGGCCCAGCCCACAGTGGTGATAAATGCACTACAGGCCTCCTCTTACATGGGCTCCGTGGAGGCCTCTGCTTGAATGCAAACCTTTCTTTATCAGACCGGGCTCTATCTCAACCTTCCATGCAGACACTGCAAGAAGTAAGAATGGATCCTTTGTGGATTAGAGGTCAAAGATGTCACTGGAACTCTGTGATTTGCTGTGGGCAAAACTGTGACCTGGGTGCTGCGTTTTGTTTTATTGGTTTTTTTTCAGTGTGCTCTCCGTCCCTCCCTCCTTCCCTCCAGGCACAAGGTCCTGTCCCCTGGCTCCCTGGGGTCCACGAAATGTACCCATCCTGTGTACCACCCTTTAGAACCTAAGGACTCTGTAGAGTTAGGGGCTGTGTGGGTTAGGACCACTCCAAGCAATATGTTAAGTATGATAGCAACCTCCTAGAAAACCTAAGCCCATGTATGAAAATGTCATAGTGAGACAGTGACATGGGAGAGAGACTTTTGAGAGGCACAATGTTATCTGGCCAGTCATACCTGTGGGTAACTCCCCACCCCACCTACACTAAAGATTCGTCCCCTGCCTACTCTTTGTGTCAGATCCGGAGTTGGAGCCTGAAGATGTGGGGCTGATTGGCAGATCTGGAAGCGGTTAGCATGGGAAAGGAATGATTAGATCAAGGGGGACATCTTGCCAGCTGTGCCAAACTGCTTGGACACTTCCGCTCCTACCGCCTGTAAAAAAAGTATGATCATTTTCACCTGAGGTCAAAATCAGAATCGTGAGAGCAAAACAAATAGCCCTTCATCCCAACATCATCCCGCAGGGGCTTAAAAGTGGGGCCAGGGAGAGGGGATAAGTAGTGAGGAGACTTGAGGATGGGAAATGCTAGGATGAAACTGCATCGTTGACTTTGGAAATTCAAAATACGGTGGTCTTAGGCCATTTTTAGGTAAAACCTAGTAATACGTTAACTGAGCCTAAAGAGGCCTATACCTCTGTGAACGTATTTTTTCCGGGCTGCGCCAGGAAAGACTTCGGCAGTAAGGTCAGACAGTGAACAATAGGGGAGTGAATTCCAGTGGGTCAGGTTTCGTCATGTGATGCGATACCGTTCAGATACAGCTCCATCTGTAACTCGGATTCAAAGAGGATTTAAGGCTTAATATCTCCAAGGAACAAAGGGGAAGAAAACCCAAAACTGCACCAAAGGCCATTCCCAGAGACCGCCTGGTTTGCATTTAATGCAGAGGCGGCAAAAGCGGACAGTCTGCAGGAGCACAGGTGACCCTCTGCCTGGAAGGCCTCTCTGTCCTTCCCTCCGAATCAATTGATTTTATTGAACGTGGAGAGCGACCCACCCGAGAGCTCCTGTGTGAAGTTTCTAAAGCTTCTGGTGCCACCTAGGAAGGGGCTAGGGAATCGTCACCCTCCTTCCCTCTCTTCTGTAGCTATGGAGGCACCCAGGGCATCTTAACCCTCCCTTCCCTTCAATTGGTATTGAAATGTCAGGTGGGCACTGTGCTGCCTTCAACGTGGGGGACTGGACTCTTTCCGATGAATCCCAAGGTATTCTGCCTTTCAGAGTTCCTTGTGTTTTTCTCGGCTGTCTTTGGCATCCTATTGGCATTTCAGGGTACAATCAAAATCACTGTCATGCTAGTGACATGAATAATCTATCCATGTTAATGAAACGATAGCGGGCCCTTGCCACCTCTTTCCCTATTCTTAAACTGATTTCAAATAACATGAATCCCACTTTTTGGGGGGAGGGGGACAGTTTTCTTATTCAAGTCCACTGTGAAAGAGATCATGGAAGGATGGTGATGCCAAATAACTGTAAAATCATTACTGCGTTGCTCAGAACTCTATCGTTCATCCAAGTAGCGAGAGCTCTAGACGGTACCACACTTGAGTGGCAACCTCACCAATTAGTATTGCAGCTGCGGGTCTGTGAACTGCATGTGGAAACAGAATTTGTTTAGAAGTGCTCATGCAAATTGTGCAACACGAACGTGGCCTCCGTGTCAAGTCCTTTCCCGTGTTCTGACACACTCATGTCTTTCCACGTTTCTCTGATCAGTGGCCCCCTTGACAGTTACCGGAGCTCATAAGCCAAAGGAAACAGCTCCTGTTGCCATGAGCACTGTGACTGTGGCGAAGTTTACGAGCTGTTCCTGCTGCTGGGTTTTGTCTCAAAAAAACAATCAGATTTTCACTTGGATCTGTGAGAACACAGATTAAGAAGGGGATATATGCAAATATCTCTGGTGATGCCACCAAACCTATACCTTGGCTCCGTGCTGCCTGAGTTATCGTTTGTCGTAGTGAAAACTTTTTTTGAATTTTAGCATTAATGTCTATGTTTCATGTTTTAAAAATCTGCATTAATGCAAAAAAAACCTTGAAAGCGAAATCATTAGGTCAAATATGAACTGTGCCCTTATTTTATATAAAATCAGGATATATAATATCTTCATAAATATAGCAACTAGACATTTAGAAACCATTCATTGTTTTTCACCAATTTAAAGAAATTCCTGATATTTTTGGGGGAAGAAAATATTTGTTCCATTAGGGCTCTGTTTAGAACTGTTGTCGGATTGGTTTTTTTGTTGGCAGTTTGAGGGGCCCGGATGGGGAGGAGGAGGTGCCCTCTGGCACTTCAAGGGCTCAAGCAGCCACAAATCATGCCTACACTCCGGCGGCCAGTGATCACGATCAGAGATGGCCCACACGCAAAGGGAGGTCCCAGGACAGGCTGTTCTGGAGGCCAGCAAAACAAAGCCGGTGCGTTTGCAGGCCTTGGAAGTGGCTGCCCCCCGGCATATCTGCTCAGGGTGAGAACCTCCTTTTTTGCCTGCCCTTCCACTATCCAAAACCTTGGGAGCAGTCACTGAAAATGCTGAACTTTCCCAAGCTAGTTGCATTCGGACTAAAAGAAAAATAGGAAATTTCACCTCCTGTAGAAATGTCTAATCACTATGTTGTATACCTGAAACTAATATAATATTATATGTCAACTTGACCTGAAAACTAAATTTAAAAGGAAGCTTTACCCCAGTAGCATTTTTGTACTTTACCCCCCCCCTCCCCAAATGTACAGATAGCAGAAAGCACAGCTTAGAATAAGAATGTGTCCAGGCCAAGCCTCCCCTGCTCCGGGGGAACAGGGATGGAGGCATCTGCCAGCCAGGGTCTGCTCCGGGGCTTTGCCCAGCCTGATTCTTCCTCAGCTGCATCCTGCCCCCCAGTTTCAGTCATTCCCATTTGTCCTTTTGTCCCCTCCTCTCCCTTTCTGGTCTGTGTTTGCTGTTCAGTCCCAGACATTCCTCATCCATTGGGTTCTTGACCTGACTTCCACTCCTCTCAGCCTCCAGCCCCTCCTCCTGGTGCTCAAGTCCTGTTTGGAGGGGTGGGCCTATTTCTCTGGAGCCCCTAAAAGGAAAGTGATAGGCAGCGAGACTCGTGGTGACCAGCACTGGAAACCCCAACTAGAAAGTGTCTCCTCCTATGGCCCAAGTGCCTTAGCCCTCAACTCCCACAGACTTCTCGGTTAGCCCTCGGACAATTTAAAGGGATCCAGGCACTGTTCTGGAGAGCCGGTGAGCAGAGGGAAGCTAATGTCACCACAGTGCCACCGTGGTTCTTTTTCCCAGCCGCCCTTCAGAGGCCCACTACCTCTGCCTGGGCATTCCTGCTGCTCCTAATAGGTATCAGGGATGCAGTCATGTGTGCAAGGAACAAAGATCGTACAGGATTTTTCTACCCCCCACCCCAATACCAAACTCATTCTCTAACTAAAGGGATACAGATGCTTGAAGGAAAACTCCCTGTACCTTCCTCCCTCCCTCCCCCAAACTCCCAAGTTACATTTCCTTTCTTGGAGGTGCAGAGAGTATGGATCAGTTTTTAAGGTTTTAAATGGATTTTCTTTTTTTCTGAACCGACTAACTTCTTTCAGATTGTCAGGAATCTAGAAAACAAGACATTTAAGTACTGAGTTCCCTGCACATTTTGAGGGCAGAGTCTCCCTCCTTGCTCGCCCCCTTTGGGTCTCCCCAGAACGCAGGCTGACCCGGCTGAGGGCTGCACAAACTCAGGTGGCCCTGAATACAGACCCCTGAGGAGCTGCTGGCCTTCAGCCACTGAGTCAAATCAGAACGGGTGGCCAGGAATTCCTTCAGATGACCCACTGACAACAGCTGGCCTAGCCCAGGACAGCAGCCACCAACAACCCATCCTTACTTTCCCTGAGCTTTTTATTACCTTTACTTGGTCAAGGGAAGGAAAGCAGTCAGTCTCTCTTCTACTTGTTTAATAAAAGAAAACATAATCATAGTTTGACACATTACTGTTGGTGGATGCACAGAAAGAATACCCTATATATCAGAGGAGAGAGGATTGGAGGAGGGGAGGTGAAAGAAAACCACATTGGCTGCCTGCAGAGGTCCAGTATCAGGCGTCAGAGAAAAACCCATAGCAACAGGGCCCGGAGAGACATATGGGGGGGTCTGCAGCCCCTCCCTCAGGTGCAAAGACGGGACAAATAGGTGAAACCATCCATTTTCCAGAGCCCGGTGGGAACTGCAGTGTTGTAGCCCAGAGTATCTGCTTCTCCATGTTGTCTCACTAAGGGGTAGAAAGCACTTCAAAGAGGGGATTTTTCAGTTGTTCAGAGAAGTCACCAGTCTCCAAGTGGCTGACACAAGGCATGTTTTCCCTGGAGCCACCACCATATTCTTTACTCATGAATTTCCAGTGGCCTGACTATAGTGATCAACTCTTTCGTTAGAAATTATTGTTTACCACCATCTCTAGTTTACATTTAAAAGATGGATGGGATAAATGCAACATTAACGATCTTATGAAAATATCATACCAATTCTGATGCAAACAAGATTTACCATGAAGACCGTGAGTGATTTTTCCGACTCTTAAAAAAACGCAATATTGAGCTTCAACCACTAACTATGCCTAAAAATACGTAATTATCACTTTGCTGTAAATTCTACTTGTCCTTAAAACCCTTTAACTGGGTCACCGTCTAACTTTCATTAGTCTTTGTCAGGTCTTGAAAAAAGTTGAGTGAAACATGTAGCAGGAAGTAGAAAGTTGGGGGGATGTTAAGGAAGCACAAAAATGAGAAGGTTTCCTCTCAGAGTAGCTTTAGTCATATTTCCTGTTATTGTTGGGCATCGTCTCTTCATCCCCAGGATATATTGTTAGAGCTCTAAAAATAGTCGGCGTATACCCCTCCTGTACCACTCCAGGTTAAAAATCCAGTGGTAGGTTTAAAATGCTACTGTCTACTAAACTTACATTTCAATAAACTTAGTTTTTGAAAAGCAGGGAAGACAAAGAAAACTGGAACTATTTGTGCTGATTTTTGAGCCATGTGGGGACAACATGAGAATAACAGAGACTAGTAGTGAGCAGGAGGAGAGGGGACTGTTGGTCCAACAAGGGGCCCCAGACATAGGTTGCCTCCAGAGAAAAGGCATGTGAATTCTTATTCTTGTCAAAATATACCTTGCATTTAAATTTGACTCTTGACTCTTTAAGTCCCCATAGTCAGGAACCTAGTCTCAGCCAGCTTCCCTTCAGGTCCTGGCTGGGTGACCCCAATCCTGCCTCCCAGCCCTGCCTCCCACTTTCCTCCTTCTGATCAGCCCCATTCTAGTCTCGACTCTACCTGACACCAGCTGAATCCTATTAAAGTAATGCTTTTATCGTTTTATTCCCTTTAAGAATCTTTACTGTGGCTCCCTGTCTGTTGGTTAGGTCAGATGTCTGAGCGTGTGTTCAGACCTGTCCGTGGTCACACCCGCCCGGTGAAGCTTGTCTCCCACACACCTCAGCATACTCCTCGGCATGGGGCCTTGGGGCCACCACCTCCCTCCTTGCAGCTGGCTGCTCCTGCCCTCTCCTCTGTTCGCTCAAATCCAGATCTCACTTCCATCCAGGCCCCCCTTATCCATGAAGCTCTTCCCAAACAGAATTAGAGAATTTCAGGGTTTGGTAGGACGTGGAGAGCACATAGACAGGCGTCCTCATTTTATAAATACTAAGCTCAGAGGTGGTCAGTGAATTGCCCCAGGCCACACAATCCCTAGAACCCATGTGACCCACATCCGCATTCTACCCCCTTTCTAGTCTGTAGCTCTGACCATCCCCGGTCTGACCAGGCTGGCTTTATGGAAATCCTGTGGAACCAGACAGAGATGTGCCACAGTCTCACCCTTGACCGGCTGGGATCATCCTCCAGTTTTTCAATGAAGGGAAATCTTGTCTCTCCACTGGGTTTTTGGTTGTGTTTTTTTAATCATCACCCGAGGATATGTTTTTATTGATTTGAGGGAGGTGGGGAGAGAGAGAGAGAAACATCATTGTGACAGAGAAACATCGATCAGTATACCAGGGATGGAGCCGGCCACCTAGGTATGTGCCCTGAGCAGGAATCAAACCTGCAACCTTTTTGGTATATGGGGCGACGCTCCACCAACTGAGCCACCTGGCCAGGGCTCTCCACTGGGTTTTAATTTAACTTAATTTTTTATACATATTTTTTGTGTTTTTAAATCCTCACCTGAGGATATGTCTGAGATCTTTTTATTGATTTTAGAGAGAGAGGAAGGGAGGAGGGGGAGAGAGAGAAACATCGATCAGTTGCCTCTAGTACGCACCACTCCAACCAGGGATGAAACCTGCAACCTGGGTGTGTGCCCTGACCATATATTGAACCTGCTACCTTTGGTGTATGGGACAGCACTCCAACCAACTGAGCCACCCGGCCAGGGCTCTCCACTGGGTTTTTAATGTCCATCCAGGACCAAGTCCTTGGCTGCCCTTCTCCAAGACTCCAACCGCAACACTCACCAGTGTGCTGGGGTGTTGGAGACCCTTGGGGACTCCATGAGCAATTGAAGCTTTTTAAAAAGGAGATGCATATCTGAATTGAAAGAAAGCTTTAATGGCAAATTATACATTCTGCACCCTGGCCACCGTGGCTCAGTTGGTTAGAGCATTGTCCGGTATACCAAAACGTGGCGGGTTCGATCCCCCGTGGGGGTATCTACATATCTCTCTCTCTCTCCTCTCCCCCTCTCCCTTCCTATCTCTAAAATAAATTTTTAGAAAATTTTTTAACTATACATTCTGCATATAATGTTCTAGTTTGAGGTGGAGGGTTGTGGCGTATGTTTTTCTGGTGACAGGTGCACTTTGGCCATAGAGTGATAGTATCTTACTGCACATAAAATCAAGGCAAAGTTGCAAACACAATCCATATGCATGGATTTTTGTATTCTATTAAGCAAGTCAGTTGTTTGGTTTGTTTCTTTGTTTGTTTGTCTTACGTGTGACTGAATATTTCCCAAGAAAAATCAACTCTAAAACCTGGAGACTGGAACTGAAAATGCCAGTAAGGGTTGTGTAATACTGTACAGCTTCAAGTGATAGGCATAAGGCTCCATGTTCTTAAACCAGATCCCTGAACTTACATTAGGTTAGCAGCCTTGGCAATATATTGTACTGACCTAGTCAGCCTTCCTTAACTGAGCCCCTGAGCAGAACGTGAATCCTACCTAGGCTGCGTGCATCTCACGGCAGGATATACCGAGGCTCTGTCTTCAGAAAGCCTGTGGGAGGTGCTGAGAGTGACTGAGGCCCTGATACAGCCCCAGATTTTTCCACAGTGGTGGTAACAAGGCTCTGTGCGTGGGGAGAAACCATCCATGTTTCCATGTTAAGATGTCTTAAGACATCTCTCAGCACCCTGTACATGGATGTCCACTCCCTAACTGACAGATGGGGACTCAGTAACCTCTTTCCTTGGGAATTCTCTACAACTACATCCAAAAAGGGATGGAAGAATGGCCTTGTCAGCCTCTTTTACATGCTTCTAACTATGAATCAAGAGGTGGCATTCGCTGGGCCTTGTGCAGAAAGTGATCTTGAGTAGAAACTACGCCTGAGAACCTAAGGCAAATGCAGAAGGGACTCATGCCTGATGGCTCTCCTGTGTCACATAATGGGGACCTGAGACAGACTTACAGTTCAGTTTAGAGGTTCTTCATCCCCGCCTCCCCACTCCTTAGCAGGTTTTGAGCCTTTTCTATTTCATTTCAGCTTTCAAAAATGGTTTGGTTGCCGTGGGAAGGATTTCATCCATACCGAATGAGAAACTGTTCTTAAGATAGGGGAGGGTGGAGAGCAGAAGATACACAAGGGTGAAAGCAGAGTAATTAGTGGGACCCAGGTAAAAGAAACTAAGTGTATTAGAGAAATGGTTTAAGGTAAGAAAGACAGGAACTCTGGTCCTTAGTGCTGGGGACACTTTCTCAGGCTGATAAATACCCCGAGTGGCAGGTTAGAGCCCCCTGTCCTGCTCCAGCATCCATCAGCCCGACCCTCCTGCTCTGATTTTCCCTCCTACCAGCACTCAGCACTGAGAGAAGTGGTAGTTGTGCGCGCTTTTAAAGGAGGTGTGCGGCCTCAGGTGGAGCGTGTGTCTGAATCACGCGGCCTTGTCACGGAGCTTGCCCAGATCGGGAAGCATAAGAGAAGGGGGGCGTTATGTGGGCCAGGGAGGGAAGAATTAGCACAAGAAACTTTGGGAGAAAGTGGGGCGGGGTGGGCATTTGAGATGCTATCATGGTAAGGAGGTCGGATTGGCTTTAGCTTCTGGTAGAAAGGAATAGGAAATTGGTGGTACATCCCAGATATTTAAACAAAAATATTTATGCTTTTAGAGATATTTGGCATATCACCCCCATCTTAGAGGGCCCATACCCCCCGTTGTCAACAGGAGTGGATTTGGTCCTCACTAAAATGAAAGTTTCACCCCAATTTCACCTTCATCCTTCAGTTCCATATGTAGCTACCCACCTAATTTTTATCCCAGGCAAAAGGTGGTCATTTGTGAACAGGGGTGTTTTCCTTCTTAAGGCTGAGGAATTGATTTAACCATTAAGAAAGAACAAAATATGAGCTGAAAATACAGGCCCCACAAAAGGTTCCTAGTTTCCTCATTATTATTAATATTGATGGTAAAGAGCCTGCGTCTATGAACACTTGCTGTATGCCGAGCACTGCTGAATCACTCTCCCTGACAGAAGCTCAGGTAAAAAGAGCAAAGTGTGTGAGGCTGTGGAGAGGATGATTTCTGATTGCTTCCAGATTTCTTTACCAGCTTGCTCTGTGTGCGTGTGTAGTCGAGCTGTGTTAACCGCAGTGCCAGGGCAACCCAGGGAAACTCTTTGAGGTCCGTATTTCTTTCAGGACCATTTTTATCCCAGTTTGTCCCCAACTCTTCTCAAGGTTAACAGAAGACCTGGGCCACTTCTACAATCTGTGGTTACCAGGTAGATTTACAAAATGAACAAATGCCAATAAAAAAAATTTTTAAAGACGGTAATGTTTTTATTTTTAAAACACAGTGCAGTGTAATTGTACCCTTCACAAGATAAACACGGGACTTAGAAAGAATATTAATCATAATGGACTTGGTCTGGTCTTGTAACAAGCACAACTTAAAGCCGTAAATTAGAAGGTATCTTTCAATCCTATCAGCATTTCTCAGTGACTGTGTAAAACCTTGTTTGAAGAACATGTCTAAAGTTTTAAACTCAAGGATTTTTCTGGATGTGAGGCCCAGGGCCTGATGGACCCCCACCCCCACCCACCCATCAGCTCTTCCTGACCCTCTGTGAGCCCCCCCCTGGACTTGCTTCCTCTACGAACCTGGTTCTCAGTCAGAATCTCTAAATATGTAAAGTTCCAACCCAGATTTCGTGATGCTACGACACCTTTTCTTCTACTTTCTCACCACCTCTCCCAAGTCCTGGTACCCTCAGCCCCTCCACTTCTGCTGGCCTGGTCTGCTCTCAGGAGTGTGGGGAGGGCAGCCCTCCTCTCCAGGCCTTGGTGTGATCACACCTGGTTGGCCCACAGACGGGTAGGTTCAGCAGTCAGAAAACCAGCAGAGCAGGCTGAAACGGACCCTCCCCCCAAAACATCTGCTGGGAGGGGAGGGGAGGGGAGGGGAGAGCAGGGGGCCAAGAGTAGGCAGCTTCGTAGAAGGGGTCTTCCAGGCAGCCAGGGCCGTTGGCCCCCAGCCACCCTGCCCACGGAGAGCATGGAGAAAGCGCCCTCAGGCTCCGGCTTCCCTTCCCTTCGTCCTGTCTCGTAGTGGTTGCCTCGGAGAGCTCCACTTGGCAGTGTGGTGGGCTCTTGTCTATAAATGGAAACATTGGCCTGGCTCCCAGTATAACACAAGATAGGCCTTTGCATCCGTTATGTAATCTTTGCTGTGATGACTTCATCAGAAGCGGGGGAGGCAGTAAACGAGAAAGGCACGATTTGGGGGAACAGTAGCTCAGGAGAAACTCTTCTCAGCAGCTGGGCTGAAACCAGCTGAGACTCCTTCTTCCCCCTCCCAGTTTTTCAGTCAAGGAAAGAAAGGCAGCAAGCAGATGGGTAAAAACCTAATTCTTGGAGCCGCTGACAAACCACTTGCAGTCCACGTGTCCTGACAGCGGCCACTTGGGTGCGGGCAGATGCTGTCCCCACCTCTGTGGGGCAGGTCTCACAGCCCCTGGGGCTGGGGTTTTCCTACAGCCTCACAGAGAAGACAGCCTGTGCAGACAAGTGACTGTTGGCACTGTTTTCCGAGTTCAACTCGAAGGGTTGGGCTGGTTCTGGCCATGCTCTGTGGCTTCAAGCCTAGACTGGAGGGAAAAACCACAGAGGACTGGGTGGTGCCACAAAGGGCAGCTTGTCCAGGCGGACAGGAGAATTCTTGGAAGATGGTCAGTGCCCTTCAGAGGTGTCTCTGGGACTTGGGAGCTCTTGGCTGAAGCAGTGAAAAGCGGGCCTAGTTGCTGAACCTGTAGCCGAACCCATTTGGCTCAGGTCCTGAATCCTCCAGAGAACTGCATGAAGGAGGTCTTAATGCAGACACCCCAAGGCATAGGTGGGCTCGGGTGGGTCAAGTAGAAACAGTCCCAGTCCAGACACAACCAGGGCCCCTCTTGAATGCAATAGGCTCCATTCCATGTCTGTTTAGACTAAGAGTTCTTAATGAGGCTTGGGTTTTTACTGTGGTTTGGTTTTGGATTTTTTGGCGGGGGAAGTGGTTAATGAATCCTCTAAATGTTCGCCATGTTTTATAATTTTTTGCTACTCTAAGTCATCCAAGCTAGTCAGGATACATCTTTGCACAAAGCTGTGAATATTTCCATGAGATGAGTCCTTAAAATGGAATTTCAGGGTATGACGTATTCAAGTCTTTGATCACTCTGTCCCTCTGCTCTAGAAGCTGGTCCCCTCTTGTCCCTCTGAGCCTCTCTGAAACATCACTTCCTGTGAGAAACCTTCAGTCCCCTCCCCAGCAGTCAGGTGCTTTCGCCACTGGGTCCCTCTGCTCTGCTGTCTCCTTGGCCCAAGGTGTGACTTGTGCCTCTTCCTCTGCAAAGCAGCTATTGGCTGCTCAAGAACTAGGGGATCCTCAACCCTCATCAGAATTTTGGAGTCCTTGAAAACAAACAAATAAGCCCTTTGTCTTTCTTTTCCCTTCCTTCCTTCCTTCCTTCCTTCCTTCCTTCCTTCCTTCCTTCCTTCCTTCCTTCCCTCCCTCCCTCCCTCCCTCCCTCCCTCCTTCCTTCCTTCCTTCCTTCCTTCCTTCCAGCAATTTAAAGGTTTTATTGTTTAGAGCACAAGTTTTTTTAAGTATTTATTTATAGTAAGTTCCTAATAGAAAAATTGAAAGATTAAAATAAAAATCGCTTATAATCCTTGTCTAACGCGATTATTCTGTGATGACCGATTTAGAAACTGTTTTTCTCTTCTTAACTATATGTTGTAAGCTTTTTTTTCTCTGTGATTAGATAGTCTAAGAAGGAGTGATTCTTATTGGCTGCCTAGTATTCATGGTATGGATGTACCATAATTTATTCAATCAAACTCCATTGTTGCACACTAATGAACTTTTAACCAATTTAGAGTTGCTTTGGTGGTGGAATTAACCACAACAAAGGGATCCAAAGGACTCTATAATTTACGTGAAAGGCAGAGGAAAAGCATACCTCTCCAAGTTGTGTTGCCACTGGAGGGACCTACAGTAACTTTGTTCAAAGCACTGATAAGGACAAATGGTATTTTTGTTGTTTTTACCCCCAAGAAAGTCCTTGAAAGCCTGACCTTCCTGTGGCTGAGGGCATTCTCACATCTTGCACTGGACTGCCAATTTTAACCCTTTCTTCTTCAGCATAGGCTCCATTCCTTAGCTCGGGGAAGCAGTCTATTGTAGGGCCATCTTTTTTCTCCTTCCCAGTCATACATGATACTGGCTTAGGCTAGAATTCACCACAGCTGATTAGTTAGCTCAATTCAGCAAATATCTAGTCTTTTGCAACTGTGGACCTAGCTCTGTGATGAGTGTTAGAAAACAGAAAAAACTACAGACCTTGCAGGAATTACCTACCAGAAAATTATAACTTTGTAAGCATTTGAAAATTTGGAACTTTCTACCTTTCTTATGTTAGTATGAAACAATCATGTATATACCATGGTCATGGAAAATATATTATTGCATGGGGGTAGGGGAGGCTGGGAGTAAACACAAAAACACATCAGAATAGTAACATGGTTGCCTTTGGGTGTTAAAAATGAATATTGCCTTTTCTTTCTTTATACTTTTATGCAAAGTTTTCACATTTTTCCAGTGATTGGGGGAAATCAGCAAAACACGTATTTTTTAAGAAGTCCAGTGTCGAGATAGAAACTCCATTCTGGTCATTGAAGCCTGGAAGGAAAAGCAAGTGTAAAGCCTTAGTCCTGATTGTCTTAGGAGCTCAGCTAGAACCAGAAACATAACACTTCCCTCACTCTGACTTTCCAGAGATGCATATTTAAGGTCCTATAGCAAGGACAGTAATAACAGCAAGCAATTTGTTATGGTCACTCCAGGGTGAATAGAGCTGAGTTTCTACCCAGGCCTGATGTGTTCCCCAATGTAAGTGGCTCCTTCTTAGAGAATGAGCACAGAACTTGCTGAACCCACGTAGTAGGTTTACTATCGAGCCCAAAGATGCTGCCGTTTCAGTGATATGCTTCCTAAGTTCCTAAACTGTCTCAAAACTCAGTCGTCTTGGGGACACAACCACCGCACATCATAAAACAAACTTTTTTATCCAACCTTACTCAATAATTTGCTGAAACAGAGCGGTTTATATGGGATAGGCCCTGTTGGGGCTCTGCTATGAATTTATTGTAAGCAACTCTCCAAATACATGGTGAAAAATTGGTCTGGACAAAAAAATTCTGTAAAAGAAACCACCATCCTGAAACCAAGTTTCTGCCCTGACAATTGATCAACTTCAAAGGGAATTCTAAGGTTTTATTTTATTTTCTTCCTTCCTTCCATTTATGGTTGAATGGGCTATCTTGTGCCCTTTCTCTAAATGTCAAAGTTCATAGCACAGAGGCATCCTAATTTTGGGTATCAGGCAACATATAAAAAATGACATATTTTGGTGCTCTTTCAGTTTCACCCTTTGATCCCAATAGTGTTTCTTCCTTTTAATTCTATGCCCATTCCTCTCCCCCCACCCCCACCCCCACACCATTTCTTTTTACTCCAGAGTCCTCTTGGGCAGTCTGCTCAATTTAGGCCAGATGCATGTTATGGTCAGTGGAAAAGTCCAAATCCCAAAGACACCACCACCAGCTGTGGGACATCAGACAAGTTGCTTAACCTCTCAGAAGCTTGGGGGTTTTTAAGTCAGTAAAATGAGTTTAATTATGAAGGTGAACACACCTGGCCAAGTACTTTGCATATAATAAGTAGGTGCTCCATAAGTGTGTAGTTGTTTTCTTCCATCGCTGCCTCTGTTTTCTCCATGCTTGAAGAACCTTTTCCAACCAGAGGAGACTTTTCTCCAATCATAGCTTTCCATAGTTCTACCTTATATCAGACCTGGGGACAGGAAATCTAATGACGGCTGATGCTTCCTTACTGAGCAAGGGAGTATACGGGCCTCACCCTTCCTCAGTCTTGGCTGTTCCTCAGCCTCACAGCAGAGCTGCGGGAGTCCTGCCCTTCCTGGGAGACTCATGGCCATGGCTCCTTTCAGAATTCTTAGGTTTGCACTGCCTGAGCAGCCTTCTGAAAATTTGAGAATTTTGTTCCAAATGCAGAAGAACCTGCAATAGAAATCTAAGCAGCTCAGCATTCTGACTTGCTTTGGAAAATGCAGGGTTTGCACTCTCATCAGGGCACATAGAGCTGGGAAGCCCCTCATTACAGTCAGTGCCCATAAGCCAGGATTATTTGCCCAAGTGATTCTCAAACTGTGGGTTTTGGTAATTCCCTGGCGGGCATGTTAAAACACCTGCAGAAGTTGTGGTTCAGTAGGCCTGGGGTGGAGCCCTAGAATTTGCATTTCTAACAGTCTCCCAGGTGATGCTAATGCTGCTGATCCTGGAACCACATTTTGAGAAACCCTGATTTTAGCCCATTATTTTTCCCCCCTAGAAGGGGATGGGTAGCATCTTCGTAGCCATTAACTTTCTATAGGATTTCATTAACTCTTTCATCTCCAAAGCTTCTAATGACAAGGAGAAGTTTTAGGAATATGATTTTCATTTGAGAGCATGGGGACTGAGACCCAGGGGTCATCCTGAGCCTCAGAATGCCCGGTCAGTGTCTTGCTTGGGCCCTGAGAATCACAGGCAGGTGCCTTCATCCAGCCCCAGGTGGACCTCTGTGCTGCTCTCTAACAGGAAACTGCTGAACTCTTTCCCAGCAAGTGTGTTCTGGGGTAAACGTTAGCTTCTGCCTTCAGAATCTTAAAACTTGAATATTACCTTTGCAGGAGAAAGTCTCTGGACACTGGTGAGAGGGTGCACATATAAGTCTCTTGATGGATAGAATCTGGGCAAAATTCCGTTTGAAATTGATTTTTTTATTTAATTAGTTGATCCAGTTCAGTGTGTGTGAAAAGCAGGGATTTTTTATTTTATTTTATTTTTTTCTGGAACATCCTTTTTCTTATGTATTGACTTATTACTTTTTCCTACAGGAACAAAGCTCTTCCACCCCCTCCCAGTCCCTATGCCCTCCACTCCCATTGCCTTCCCAGGCACTTGCACGCGGGGTGTAGCGAGTGGTGGGGAAATAGCCCCCCCCCCCAACCCACACAGCGCTTGCGGACCGCGGACCGGGGCCCTCCGACAGCTCGCCAGCCACCCCTGTCCCCCACCCTCCACACCCCTACCCCGCCGCGCCCGGGCCACCTCGCCGGTTCCTTTTGTTAGGGACGCCTGCGGGGGGAGGCGTTTTCCCGGCCTAAGGGGATCGCACCGGCCCCACTCCCGACTTCTTAGAGCCCCCTAAGGACTTGTAAGCATATAGGCTCGAGCAGAGAGGCTAAATGACGCCCCAGGGGACTTTTTAAGTAAAATCCTAAATATCATTTAGGCTGTTCGTGGGCCACGCGATTGCAAAGCGAGCGGAGGCGCGCGTCCCCGCGCCGGCTTTGTGCGGCCCGGGCTGTGGGAACCGCGGCCTCCCCGCCGGTCCTCCCGGGGCTGGCTCACGCCGCTCCCCCGCCCCTCTCAGGTCCCTGCCGCCCCGCACCGTCTCCCCCCGCTCCCAGCCCTTCCGTTTCCTTCCCCGGCCTCCCCCCCCCCACCCCCCCACCCCCACCCCGCAATCGCCCTCCCCTCGGGCTGGAAGAAAAGTCGGTAATAAGAAACCAGTTCAGTGTCAGTGGGAGAGAAGGGGGGTGATCACCCCAGAGATGCACGGCGGTGGAGAGAGAACTCATTTTGTGTAAAGAGGGCCCCGAGTCACCAGGGAATTCCTGGATTGTCTCAGGCTGTCGTGCGCGATGTCCATCACGCCGTGCGAACACCATCTGCTCGGTATTATGCTCTCAGTTGCCAGGCTACCTGCTGTACGCAGTAACACTTGACTGCCCGGCTCCGCGCTCGCCGCTGCGCCCCGACGGCGCGGGCGGGGCGCGCGGGGGCCGGCGGGGGAGGGGCGCGGGGGCCGGCGGGGGAGGGGCGCGGGCCCTGATTAAGCCATCTGCGGGCGCGGGCGGGGGCGCCGGCCGAGCGCCGGGCGGGCACCACCATCTGCTGGGCCACTGGAGGAACAGCAGCTGCTCCTTCTTCCCTCTGGATGAGGGCCGCCTGAAAAAGGCTGAAGCCCTGGGCGTCCATCCTCAAGCCACTTCGCCACCAAGTCCCCTCACTCCAGTCGCATCAGCCTTTCGTGACCCCCCCGCCCCCCCACCCGCCAAGGGGCCGGCAATCTTTGGCTCGCCGCCAGCAACCCTGGCCCCTCTCACCCAAACACTAGGCGTGTTCTTGAAAACACTTAGGAAGAAAGCTTCCCCGCGCACCGATTTATAAATAAACAGCTGGCTGCTCTTGGAAGATATTTTTACCACAGCTGGTTTTTTGAAGTAGGAAACTGCCTGTTCGGGGGAGGTAGGGTGTTTTTTACACCTCCTACCTCTCTCCAGCCTTTAGAAAATTGCTAAGATCTTTTCCCTGCAAGAGAAAAGATATGTAAAATAGCTTCATTGGTTTTGATTTCCCCCTCCCTTTATTTTACAGAAGAGTGAAGGGTTTGGGGAGTAATGAAGGTCTATGGAACCATTTGGGTTGCTGACGGCAAGAGACTGAGTGAGGATTCTTGGTAGAAGGCAAGGGAGAGGTCGGTCTTCAGGTGGGGGGTGGGGTGGAGAACAAGCCAGTAATTAAAACTAAAAATACTGCATCGTTTGGCTTCAAGGCATTACAGCCCTGGTGAGGAAAGCTCAGCCAGTTTTTCTCTGACTGCACACACAGTGTGTGTCCTCAGAAACAAGAGCAGTGGTGTGAAGTCCTGAATCCTGACAGGCTGTTGCTCATTAAGCCCTCTTAGACTGGAGGTTAGAAGCCACCATGTAATAGGAAACAGTTAATGGCCTCCGCCAGCTCAGCGTGGAAGGCGAGTCACTTGGTACATCTTCACACTCTGGAATACACACCTGAGGCTGGGGCTCTACCTCAGCTGCCGAATGTGGCAGAGCTGGTTGGGAGAGGCTTAAAGGCGTGTCTACCTCGGTCAGCGGAGGAAGGCAATCATTTAAAAATGCACATAGTCCTCCTGCCTCTAGGTCTTCAGGTCTTCAGTGAGAAACCTGAAGGCAAAACTTTGGGGGAGGGAGTCATTTGGGGAAATACATAATTGTTGGAATAACCTAACTATTCATTTGAAAAGAGTTTTTTCCCTGTGTTTTTTTTTAATTTTTTTATTGATTGATTTTTAGAGAGAGAGAAACATTAATTTGTTGTTCCACTTATTTATGCATTCATTGGTTGCCTCTAGTAGGTGCCCTGACCTGGAATGGAAGCCCAAACCTTGAGATATCCAGATGATGCTCTAACCAACTGTACTGTCCAGCCAGGGCCCCCAGTGTGCTTTTGAAGTATTTATTTTTGCCACAGGAAGACAGGGGCCAGAAATGGTTGGACATAACAGCGTCATCACCTTCAGCAGGGGAAAGAAGACTGAGAAAGCAACAAGTCACTACTTACCACTTCTGAGCATGCACCCCAGCTTCCCGGGCAGGTCACACAGGACAAGAATATCTCACAGTGTGCAAAAATAAACAGGGCCTGTCCAGACCAGCCCTCTCATAAAATCAAGCTGAAGAAAACTTTATCTTCCCTCGGGTCCCATTTTCTTGCCAACTCTCTCCTCCTTATCAAAACTAGGAAATACACTGAAATACACAGAAAAAAAGCCCCATATATCTGTATTTTTGCTGATTGGTTAACTATCCTTCAATGTGAATTTAAGTGTTAAGTCATTTAGCCATTTGTTTCTAAAGGTGGCAAGAAACACTGTTAACCCATTGAAAGGAAGGGCTTGGAAAACAGGTAGTAAATATTGAGAGCAAAGGAAAGACAAATATCTTGACCCCCTGCAGGAGTCAAATAAACTGGTAGCATAAAGGTTCCTGGCATTTTTTAGTATAAGGTCTTTTTAACATAAAATTACGTAGTTCTCTACCTAATAATTATCTATGTACAGACAAAATAAAGACAAAAAGTTTTATTAACTTCAGCAATGACACTTGCATTAAAAAAATAGAACACAGTACGTTTATGGGAGACATACTATATATATTTTGTTTAAAGGCAATTCCTAAGTGCACACTTGGCACTACAGACCTGTAGCCTGGGAAAGGCCTGTGCTAGTGGAAACTATGAATTTAGACTCAAGATCAGTGTTCTAGTTCTGCTAGTTCTGTTTCTTCCATGTATTAACTGTGTGCCCTGGGCTACTACACTAACTAACCAGAGCTTCTTGGGTTCTTCTTTCCCAGGTGAGAGGAATAACAGTGTTTTGTTTTGTGTTTGGGTTGTTTGGCCTGTTTTGTTTGAGTGATGAGTAAGAATTAATTACTTAAAACTTGAATGAACTGAAAGGAATATTTCTGCAGAATCTTCAGACAATACTTGCCATTACCAGGCGTGGTTGGTAGAATGAACAGTAAAGGCGGCGTCTGGAAACTGAATCTTATGGTCTTATACCTACTCTTCTCATCAGCTGTTTTTCCCTGGTCGTCCACACTGTCCGCTGTTGCAGTCTTCCCTGCTGAGCACTAACTATCTCCAGTAGTCACTTGAGCTGTGTGTAAATAGGTCTCTACCACTTTACCTCCTATTCCTTAAGGACCAGTTGCCATCATTTGAATGACTGACGCATAATTACAGAGACCCAATTCAACCCTCACCTTTAAATTATCCCAGACATCCGAGACTCAGTTCTATTTTTGAAGATGTTGGGAGATTACATATCTTTAGGCAGTGTAATACGTTCCCACTTCGCACCATCTACAACTCTCACTAGCAGGATTTTTTTTATTTTTATTTACCAAAGCTTTCAAATGTCACAATTACAGTTGACCCTTGAGCAACAAAGATTTGAACTGCACAGGTTCACTTATACTCAGGTTTTTTTCAATACTATACAGTTGGCCCTCTGTATCCCCGGATTTCACATCTCCCGATTCAACCAGCTGTGGATCAAAAACAGTATTTTCAGCCCACAGATGGGAATCTGTGGATATGAGGGCCGGCTGTATACATTGATCTACACCATCTTATATAAGGAACTTGAGCAGCCACAGAGTTTGGTATTCGTGAGAGGTCCTGGAACCTATTTCCCATACATTCTGAGGGAGGACTGTAGTAAAGTTTTGGGAGAGTCAGAAATTATACACAGATTTTCAACTGCACGGGTGTCAGTGCCCCAAACCTCATGTTAGTCAAGGGTCATCTGTAATTAGAATTCCGTCAAACAGCAGATCTGTCAGTTAATAAATTCCAGCAGACTTCTGTGAATGTCTTTCATACTACCCAAGAAGCTCATCTTGGCCAGGTAGGCAGTAAGGATTAAGAGATAAGGTCAGGCTGTCTCCTTCGAGACTTAAGGTAAGTCCAGCCTGAGGGCTTAGTTCCTTCTCTTTGGAGAAACACAGAATGGTAGCTGAAACCCGGTCCTTGTCCCTCAGCCAGTCCCATCTAAAACAGACTGGACTTGGTGGATCCCCAGAGCCGTGCTCTATGACTGTCCCCTGGAGCCTTTCCAGTTCCGCTGTGATAAGGCCGCCTTTGAAGTCTACTGTATTGTTTGTATAGAAATATCACGTGTGCCACTTGGGACCCCTCAGGTTCGCAGCCAGGGCCTCGGCCCCAGTGCCCTCCCCCTGTGCTTCCCTTCGAATGTGCAGTCACTGAGTTGGCCTCTCTTTCTCTCCTCCCAGGAGCAGCACCCAGTGGGGCTTCCCCGGACCACCGGCCCCATGCAGTCGTCCGTGCCCCCAGGCTCAGGTGGCATGGTCTCCAGCGCCAGTCCCGCGGGCCCCGGTTTCCTGGGCAGCCAGCCCCAGGCAGCCATCATGAAGCAGATGCTCATTGATCAGCGGGCCCAGCTGATGGAGCAGCAGAAGCAACAGTTCCTGCGGGAGCAACGGCAGCAGCAGCAGCAGCAGCAGATTCTGGCCGAGCAGGTAACATGCGCCCCTGACGGCTCACTCCCTCAGCAGCAGGTGTTCAGCCCGGAGGCTGCGAGGGAGTCACAGGTCATGTCCTTTGTCAAGATGTTCACAGTCTAGCATTTCCTGGGATCACAGAAGATCCTGCAGAATTCAGACCGTTCAGTTAGTTGGGCCTTTTCTTAGAATGAATCAGTTTGTTCTGAAAAGACAGGCTTCCGCCATCAGTTTGACGGCCCATTTGCCGGAGGCATGCCTTCCATCCGAGCCCGACTCCTTTTCTTCGGGTTTGTGGTACAGGGTCGGCATAATCAGCATGGGGGTGGGGAGGGCTGGCTCACATTCTTCGTAAACTCTAATATTTCTGGCAATAAGGAAGAAAAAAGAAAAATAATTCAGAGAACTTCGTCTCTTGAAAGAAAGTGTCAGGAGGAGGGATTGCAGAGAATTCTACAGACTCGGTCAGGAACAATGGAACAGGAACAATAGCAGAATAATAGGGCCCACGGAACCACCTGGAAGCCTGAACTTGAGGTCACAGAAAGGGGGCAAATTTAAGAAAATTCCCAACAGCTTTGAAAACAGCTGGGGAAATCTTTAAGTTAAAGGCAGGCCTTAGGCACCTATGTCCTCTCTCACCGTGTAATTCCTGCAGCTTTGAAGGAAAGCCTTCCCCGCGGGCTGCTCCTGTGTGTTTCATTGTGGTCCTTTGGTGTTGTTTTGTTGTGTTGTGTTTGGTAGATGCCCATGCCTCATCTAGTATTATCCCAGGAAAGGCCTTCCTCAAGAGATCCTTAGATGGCTCCTGTGGGGCTTGTACAGGGCATCTCGCTTTTATTACAGGAGGTATGAGGTTGTCATCTAAGGCCCAAGGCCCAACAGAGCCCTGCCCCCAGTTACCCTTCTAGAATGTTCCTAGCAGGATAAGAATTTTGGAAATTTATCAAGCATCCTCCACCACCCACTGCATGGAACACAGACATGTTGAAATCCCTACTAACCAAGAGCAGCGGTTTTTCAAAGCAACACCAGTCATCCCCCAAATAGAAAAATTGTGCTGTTGAGCACAGTTCACTTACGTTCCATTTCTTTTTTTGCTTTTGTTGCTGAACAGCTGTGTAATTATCTCCCTTTTCACCAAGGTCAGTCAGCTGCCTGGCAGCTCTTGTACAAACAAACCTCTATCCCTCTCACCCTGCGTAAGGTGTGTGACAAGGAACCATGTGCATGTCTCTGAGGCAGTGATAAATGGAGCCACTCGGGGGAAGCCGGGCTTTATAAATCCTCTCCTCAGCCAATCCCAGGAAATTTCAGGTGTGCCTGATACTTGCAGTGATGGCTTTTGGTATGTGTGCTGTGACCTAGACACAGAGTGGAGTCAGGGTGACCAGGCAGAACTTGGCTGCGCCCACTCCGTGAGGTCAGCCAACCCTGGGAGTGAGGAGGAGACGGAAGAGTGAGAGAAGAGCCGCCACAGGGCGACACCCCCAGACTGGGAGGTGAGAAAGTGGGGGATCCCTCACCCAGGACTCGAAGAGATACAAGTCTCCTTGGAAAAGATGAGGAAATGAGAAGAAAAAAAATGAGCATAATTCCTTGGTGACTGTGTGTACCAAGAGATGAGGGACCAAGGGAAGAGCAACTCACTCAAGGTCAGAATGTGTCCAATCTTTGGCCTGTGGCGTGGTTGCAGATAAACCATTTAACCCCTCTCCTCATCTGCCAGGGTTGGTTTTAATCATTTCCCAGCCTTCCTCATATTGCCCTTTTACACACATCGTCTCATGGAATCCTTAAAAGTCTTTGGAAATTGCGCAAATGTATCTGGGGACCTGTCACATGACCCTGGTGTCACAGAAGAGCTGCAGCTGCACCTGCCAGCCACCCTGTGGAAGCAGTGCGTCTCGGCGCAGGCTGCCTAGGGGTCTACAAGTTGAGGGGCCATCAACTTTGTGTTTTGAGAATGAATATCAAGGCCAAGATGGTTTTCTCGGTCTCTGCGGCAGCAGTGTCCCTAACGCTTTTCAGTTTTGTAAACAGCATATTGGAGACACCTGGCTTTCCTGAAAGGACAGATGAGGGGAAACAGAAGGATTTGGGGTCTTGCTTATCTTGGGGAACTTAAAAATCATTCTCAGTGAACTTAAAAATCAGAACAGAGCAGGTCGAAAGTAGGCATGAAGTAACATTTAATGCCTTCCTCTCAAAGAGTGCAGGGCATGTCACCATTCATGTGTTCCCAAAAGAACCTAGAATTTTCTACCTGAAAGAAACATTAGAGATCATCAAGTCCCTTCATTTCCCATATAAGGAAATGGAGGCCAGGGAGCTGATGTGGCTTACCTGAGATCAGAGTTAGAGAGAGGCGGAGCTGAGACTAGAGGCCCCACCCCATCCCACCACATGCTGCCCCACAGTGTGTCCGGTTGTAAGTGGGACAGTAGGTGGGAAATTTGGCCCATGAGAAGCTTTTCTGTGCTCAGCTTACTTTCAAGAACGCCTTTATATTGCTGCCTAAAAGATTAACACGGTTGCTTGTCTACACTTTTATCTACACAATTAATTAATTTTTAACAGTTTGCAAAATACACCAAGGTAGACACCACAGGATGGGGTGCACAGGGCAGGGGCTGGTCTTTTCTTTGGTTGCCAGGGTGCTGGCTGGCCTTGTCAAGAAAAGGGGGGGAGGGGGGAAGGGGAAAAAAAAGAAAATTATAGAACTGCCCAAGAAGGAAAACAAGAGAAAAAATAAAAATAAGCACATGTTAAGAAGTGGTCAGTGTGTGTTATTTTTATAATGAACACTCTAAAGAGCAGGGCCCTTGTATGTTCTTTGTAGCCCTTGCTGATGAAAGGTCCCTAATGAATATTCAGTAGCTGCAGAAGGAGGTTAAATGACACGCCGAAGGTCACGGAGCTACTTTACGGCAGACCGAGAACTAAGACCCCTCTCTCTGCTCTCGCCACCTCTCTCTGATCCTCTTTCCCTTTTCGCGTGCAGCGTGATAGCGATCGTAATAGCCTTGCCAGAATATGGGGCTAGCTCGAGCAGAGCAGAACCCGGGGGTGGAAGAAGACAGGCTGGCGCGGGCCCCTGGCTCCGGTCCGCGTGGAGTCCCACACGGTTTATGCTGGATATTTTCTTGTGGAGATGGACTTTACAGGCAGGGTGGCCTCATGAGAATAAGATTAGCCTTTTTTATAGCCCCTGAGAATCCCATCTTCCAATACCCAAAGCATCGATTTAGGTCATTCAAAATTAGTCGCTTGTCCCTTTGAGCTCTGTTCCTACAATGCCAAGGAAAACTCGCAGGCTGATGTTGAAAAGTCAGAGCTGCCTGGCTCAGTACACATTCCTCATGAGCCAGCACGTCCACAGAAAAGGCGTGGACCAGGCTGTTCATAGCAGAGGTATTTGGGACAGCCCCAAACTGGAAACGCCCTAAATGACCATTGCTAGTAAAACAGGTGAATTAATTGTGGTATTAATAGGATGGAATACTTCTCAACAGGGAGAATGAACAGACCACAACTACATACATTCACATAGCTGAATCTCCCAAATGTAATGAACACAGGAAGCCAGACACCAAAGCCAGACACAAGTGCATTGTATAAATCCATCATATCAAGGACAGAAGCAGACGTAACTGATCTGTGCTGCTCGGTTAGGGCAGTGGTTCCCTGGGGTCAGATGAAGGGTAATGACTGGCAAGGGGTATAAGGGGTTCCTGGCAACGTTCTTTGTCTTGATCTAGATGCTGGTTATCAGCAGTGTGTCCATTTGTGAAAATTCATCAAACTGTACACTTCAGCTTTGTGCACTTGCCTGTATGCATGTTATTCTTCAATACAAAGTTTGGTTTTGGAAAAAACCCTGCCTTCCTCAGAATGGCAGGCTATTTAATGGTGTGCTCTGTCCACATCTCACCTCCACCCTTCTTGTCCTCTCTTGTTCCAGCAGCTGCAACAGTCACATTTACCCCGGCAGCACCTCCAGCCACAGCGGAATCCGTACCCGGTGCAGCAGGTCAATCAGTTTCAAGGTGAGGCCTGTGTAGCCAGTAACATTGCCTTATAAGATATGTTTGTGTCAGGTAGTATTAAAAATACTTAAGAACTGAGAGTACCAGCCAATCAAAATGCATTCCTGGAGACCCCCTGCTGTGCCAGGCATTAACCTTTTGGTTGCTGGGTCCCAGAGAGATCCTGGTGGGCTCAGGGAGGGTCAGAGTGGCTCTGCGAGACTGAGGCAGCTGTTCTTTGCAAAAGGTACAAGAAGTAGTATTTCAATAGTTCAGCAACCAGTAGGAACATGCCGGTGCCTGTTGGCCCAATAGCGGCTTTGTTAATGTCCAGGTCATCATCTCAGTGACCATAGGCAGGAAATCTTGTACCACATCTTTTTTGCTAATCCCGGCAGGTCAGCTGGCCAAAGCCGTCACTTCCAGCAGCTGAAGTGGAAGATTCTGGCTAATCTTTACTGAATATAGAAACAGATAATGCCTTGAGGATAGTTGGGCTATCTTGATCCTGCTGCCCTTTGCAGAAATCCCAAATCACGGCCCCCTTAGACGTGGGAACACCATATGCCATTCTTTCATAAAGGAGACGGTCCACTCAAGTCTCATCCTTTCCATCTCCAATAAAGAGAGCCCTGAGGTTCTTGTGTGGGGTGGAGGATGAGCCTGAGGACCCTTCCCAGTCTATCCACAGCAGTTCTCAGGGGGCTACAGGGGGACCCTAACAGTAGAAATCCTAATTCCCATCCCTTTCCCTTTTCATAGGACCTAAGTCAATGCGTCCTAACTTCTCACGGGTCACCTATCCCTTTGCGAACCTATCAGGAGCTATGAAGCTCCTTGCACAGAAATATGGTCATATAAAAATATAATACAGCCTTTGCGTATCATTTCACAAGTGTTGCTCTCCTCGATAGGCTGTGGGTGAAAAATTTGTCAACTAAGGTAACATTTTTCAGTCTTTGGATTACAACACACAAGTAGATTGTGAAGACAATTGAACAAGCCACAATCAACATTTTTTAAATGAAATAAAATAGAAAAGAAACTATCAGAGTGTGTCATCCTAAGGGAAACTTTTGTTCCTATTGTAAACCTGCACGTGTATATACTGGATCATGTGCTGTGAGTTGTGGTTTAGAGTCTGAAAGTCGCTGGTGTTCACAGCCAGAGCTCGCTGAAGATGGCCCGTGAACATGCTGACACTTGAGTGGCTACCACTCCCTTCCAG
Organism: Miniopterus schreibersii; assembly: GCF_964146895.1. Classification (NCBI taxonomy): domain Eukaryota; kingdom Metazoa; phylum Chordata; class Mammalia; order Chiroptera; family Miniopteridae; genus Miniopterus; species Miniopterus schreibersii. The sequence goes on along the minus strand of NC_138105.1, from coordinate 38,525,905 downwards.
TTGGCACAGGGAACGACGAAAGGAATTGGGCTGTCCACAGGTGTTCTGTACACTAAATTAGTGCCAATATTCTTTGAGGAATTGTTTCTCACCTCGCCATGGGTGGGGAGGAGTGGAAAATAGTCGTCGTTACATGGTTAGTCTTTGGTGCAGACACGGGGCCTCCTCTGTTCCTGTAGTTCTCACACTTCGCCTGCATCAGAATCCCCAGCAGAGCTTGTTAAAACACAGACACCCACCCACCCCTCGGAGTTTCTCATTCGGGAGGTCTGGAGTGGGACCTGAGAATTTACATTTTAACAAGTTCCCAGGAGTTGCTGCTGCTGTCTGGAGGACCACACTTTGAGAACTGGAGCTTTATATTGGGAACTTATTAAAAATATGAAATCTGATAAACCCGGTATCGTGTCCATTGGGTTTTCTAGGTTCATAACTCATTTATTATTTTTTTGGAATAAAGAGACCACCAAAATTTAATAATTCCTCTCCATTATGAATTATTCTGAATTCTTTGGTTCCAATTTAAAAGTTCTGCTCTTTGAATTTTTCTAAAACCTCAAAGCACAGTTAATCAACCTAAAAATTTAGCTACACTTAAGCTAAACAACCAATGGGTTCCTGAGCTGAAAAATATATAAAAAACTATCTTCAGTATTCTCATGTATTTACTAATACTCTAGATATCATAATGTTATATATCTTGGAAAATAGAAAACTGATAGATAAGAAATATTGTCCTTGGAGAGAAGTTCTGGTAGGAATGATTTGCATGAGAACTTACACATCTCCAAGGTTTTAATGACTATCTTTTACTGAGTTCTGTGTCTCTGGGCAGTGTTACATGCCTGTGAGGAAATGCTTGTTTTTCACAAATACAGGCATCTTGTGAGTGAAAATAGAACATAGACCCCTTTTCAGAAAAAATGTCGTATTACCCTCTCTATTAGAATATGGAAGATTGTCTTTGACATTGTGATGTTAACGTAGACAAGAACATTAATTTGACTACAGTGTCTCACCTGTTTTAGACAAAAACAAAAAGTAGTCCGTTGTTTAACATACGTAGCAATCAGATAAAGGCAAGTTAATTCTTTGGGCACATTTGAATTATTTTCCTGTGTATATAGTTAAAATTACTGAAGGCACAGAACTAGATTAATAAAATGCTTTTTGTTTTTCTTGAAAATATGGCACTGATCTCTGAATTTAAAATGCCCCTTTTTTCCCATAAGAATTACATCTAGATAGTGTAGCCATTTATACTAAGTAAAAACAAAGGCTGGCTTGGATTCATCTTTTAATACCTATTAGCAGACATCACAGCATTTCTGCCCTCTTAATAGAGGAAACTATTTCTAATTCAGAAACTTAGTCCAGACAATATCCAGTCCAGACAATATCCCTCAATATGTCCATTATAAACATACAACAAAAATTTTCAAAATAGTAAAGTCTTTTTATCTATTTCCAGCAGCCCAGCAGCTTGTGTGTGTAATTTGGGTCTATCTGATCCACCTCTGAGTCAGCAATATTTTTCCCTTAAATTTTTAAATAAACAACTCAATAACCCATTTCACCACAGTTGATCAGATTGGCCATGCAGTCGATACAAATTTAGTCGTTAAGGTCACAAAACTTCATAACAAGATTACAAGTTGCACTATATACTACCATCCAGTATTTAATCAGGAACTTTTGACTTTTTTTAAAAAATCACTTCAATATAATTAAGCTTAAAACAAAACAAATGGAAACATTTCTAAGGATTGCCCCCGGGTCTTTCAGGTTTCCCTACAGTAACCTTCATTTTTCAATGCAGAATGATATTGATCTCAAGCCTCAAAAACTTAAGTCATAATCAAAATTCCTGTAATTTTCTTTCTTAAAGAAAGAAATAATGTATGGAGACGTATTTGCTGCCCAGAAATCAATACCCCTATCAGGAAGACAAAAACACACTTCAGTTATCTGCCAAGGTGCCAGGCTTAACGAGGTTACACTGTTCTCATCTGGTTTCTCGTCTCAGTTCCAGGGGGGATCAGATTTGCTTATAATATTGATTGGTTCCCATGCTGCATCTTTTTTAAATGTCCAGGAAAAAAAACTATTTTTCTTTGTCTCGTAGACTTAATCATTATCAGGGACCTAGAAAAATCCATTGTGTGCCCCTCCTGGTCCTTTACTACATCGACTGGAGTTGGAAGGGTGACATTTCTGTCCTCCTGGCTGGTTTGGAGATTTCCCGGGAACCGGTAACGAAGGCCTCACTCAGATGCCTGATTAGAGTGGAGTGACTTGGCCTGTTCATACCCTGGCCAACTTTTTAAAATGGCTTCATTAAAGCTCTGTTAGCGATCTGCTGAGAGCAGCCGTAGTCATTGCCGATTTCAAGGAGTGGACTTCACTGGAGAGATCCGTCAAGTTCATTGCCAAGTAGCAAGTAGCAGGATGATTTCTTTTTCTAGCTCAGGAAGCTGGCCAGTTTGTACTGACATGTAATGATTCAGAGAATCTGGAGCATGTGGAAATCTATAGAGTGGGTCCAAAAAACCATCCATAGTTTCTGAGCAGAAGCAGTGGCCTTTAACCTCTCAAATCCTGCTCACGTCTTAAGGGAAATTAATCTAATGGTCTTTACTGATCGTATTCTCTACTGAACCGCGTTCTACTTCGCAAATAGAATACGCACAGAGATTGCCATTTCTTCTTAATTTAGTCTAGGGGGTGAATTCCCTCTCATCTCCAAGAAAAAAAGGGTATCTAATTGGTTGAGGATGGCATCATATCAAGAAGTGTAAGAAATAATTTGCTCCTGAAATGTGAACAAATATCGGTAATCAAGTAAAACAGTCAACTACAAAAGTGTGTGTACAGTATGATCCCAATTCCTTTGTGTGTGTCTTTTTATATATAAATAATAGTTAGCAGTGGTCCTCTCTGGAGGGTGAGAACTTGGGTGACTTTAATTTTCATCTTTGTGCTTTTCAATATTTTCCAGATTTTTCACAATCAGCATGTGTTATAAGCAGAAAAATAATAATTGTTTTTATTAAGGATGTGGTATCAGAGCAGATCCTTTCATATGAAAGCATTGGGGCTCCCAGAGAAAACCCCAGCCAGCACCTTGGTTGAGTACATTGCTTATCGAGAAGAGTGAATGAACCTTTTTCCCTTGCAGGTTCTCCACAGGACATAGCAGCCGTGAGAAGCCAAGCGGCCCTCCAGAGCATGCGAACATCACGGTTGATGACACAGAATGCAGGCATGATGGGAATGGGACCTTCCCAGAACCCAGGGACAATGGCCACAGCCACTGCCCCGTCAGAGATGGGGCTGGCCCCTTACAACACCACGCCTACCAGCCAACCAGGAATGTACAATATGAGTCCAGGAATGACCCAAATGTTGCAGCACCCAAACCAAAGTGGCATGAGCATCGCACACAACCAAGCCCAGGGACCCAGGCAGCCTGCCTCCGGGCAAGGGGTTGGGATGGTGAGTGGGTTTGGTCAGAGCATGCTGGTGAACTCAGCCATGACCCAGCAGCACCAACAAATGAAAGGGCCAGTGGGCCAGGCCTTGCCGAGACCCCAAGGCCCACCAAGGCTGCAAAGCATTATGGGAACAGTCCAGCAGGGAGCCCAGAGTTGGCAGCAGAGGAGCCTACAGGGGATGCCTGGGAGGACTAGTGGAGAATTAGGGTCATTCAGCAATGGTGCCAGCTACTCACTTCAAGCTGGCCAGCCGAGGCTGACCAAGCAACACTTCCCACAGGGACTGAGCCAGGTCGTGGACGCTAACACAGGTGCCGTGAGAACCCTCAACCCGGCTGCCATGGGTCGGCAAATGATGCCACCACTCCCGGGTCAGCAAGGGACCAGCCAGTCCAGGCCCATGGTTATGTCTGGCCTAAGCCAGGGTGTCCCCGGCATGCCAGCGTTCAGCCAGCCCCCAGCCCAGCAGCAGATGCCCAGTGGCAGCTTTGCTCCCAGTGGCCAGAGCCAAGCCTATGAGCGGACTGCCCCCCAGGACATGTCGTACAGTTACAGTGGCGAAGGGGCCGGGGCTTCCTTCCCGGGCCTCTCGGACAGTGCCGACCTCGTGGACTCCATCATCAAAGCTGGGCCAGGGGACGAGTGGATGCAGGAGCTCGATGAGTTGTTTGGAAACCCCTAGTCAAGAGGGGCCCCAAATGGGCAAAAGAAACAGGATGTGGACCCATCCTTGTTTTGTGTTTTTTTGACCCACGTAAACTGAGCAAAACTGCAGCTGGCTGATAGTGGAAGATCCAGGTGCCAGTCCACAGCCCCGCGGGGCCTCATTTCACCTGATTTTCACACAGCAGTCAAGACGAGACACCAGGCAGATCCCTGCTGTGAGAGAGGAAGACACACCAGAGGCAGGTGGGGAAGACGAACCTGAGCTCCCTGCCCTGTGATCGCCTGGCCCAGCAAGAGCTGCTCCAGCCCAGACCGACTGCTGCCCAGGGCAAGGCACCCGTCAGCCCCTCCTGGCCCAGTGCGGAGACTGCAGCTTTGGAGACACAAGAGACAGAGCCTTGAGCAGAAGGAGCCCCACAGAGGCTGCTGGGTGATTGCACAGGCCAAGAGCACAGGTCAGAAATGTGCTGAGCTCTGGCTGGAAAGAGATGTCAGGCTTCAAGACGTGCAACTGGATGTTGAGGGCAGGCACGAAGAATGGTGAGCCGTCGCAGGGAGACTACAAAGGCTCCTGCAGGCCTGGCTCCTGCCCCATGATGACCCTCAGGAATGTCAGAGGCGTTGCTCTTGGCTGCCTCACAAGGATAGCCAAGTGAGCTGGGAGGAGGGTGGGTCCTGCAGTCCTGGGGGCAGCCAGCCCTCTGCTGGTGACCGTGGTGGCCGTTGCTCCCAGTAGTTGGGCTGGAGCCTCCAGGAGCCCAGCATGACAGTGACACAGCAAGGCACTTCCATCTACTTCCATCACCACAGGGTAGGGAGACCCTGGTGGATGCTGTGCGCCTGCCCCATGACCACCGTCCTCCCCCACCCCACCTTTGTCCCTCATTGTATCCATCACAGCGTCCTCCCAAGAAGAAATGAAACTTTTGTCTCTAGGGAGCCTGGGCAGAGTCACAATAAATGCGAGGAGAGCTTAGACAATGCCTGGAATGCCAAGGCGACGCTGGAGTGTTTCTCTGCCGTGCGTGGAGCTGAGGGAATAGTCTGCCGGGAACTGAGCAGGCTCCGTGTGGGTTTACACGCACCGCATCTGATGCCTCCAGTGTCCCCAGAAAGGACCGGCCTGGAGGGCTCCCAGTGGGAAAATCCCAGGGGTGAGGCTCTAAAATCGGCCTTGTCCTTAATCCCTACTCACCAGAAAGACAAATCTAAACCCGAGAGATGAGGCACTGAAAAACCAATTATTCCACCTCACGTGTTTTGATGACAGAAAGGAGGAAAATATGGTTCCTTCCATATGGGCAAAGTCATCCACTTCCAAAGTCCTGTACAGTTGTTCTCTGTGTCATTCACTCAAACCTGCCCTAACTGAAGCCTGTTGGAAGGGATCAACGAGCTCCCCCATCGGGAGGCTTGTCTCTTATTTACAAGAACTTAAGTGTAAGTCCTCGCCTCCCCTCCCACTGTCCCTTTTTGGAAGCCATGTGCATAATTATTGTCCTAAGTGAGTGAGAGTGACGTGTGCTTTTCTCCCCCCACCTCCTCCCTCCGTGTCCGAAAGGCTGGCTCCCTTTTGGGCAGTCACATGCAGCTCGCCACAGCTGAGCCCAGGCTGGGGACGTGAGGAACTGGCCTGGCAGCCCTGGGGGAAGGTCCTGGAAGGGAGTTTGAATGGCAAGCTGGGGGCGGAGGGGGCAGAGGGAGCAGGCAGGCAAGCACTGCCTTGATTTGCTCGCCAGGTCCCAAGGTTACAGACCCGTTCAGCAAGGGGCAGGGTGGAGACAGGTGGCCAGGTGGGCAAGAGCCCAGGTAGGGGCCGTGCTCTCTCTGGGAACAGGTGTTAGCAGGGTGACAGTGAACATCCTGCATGGGGACAGACACCACCAGGGAAACTCCTGAGTGGAAACAGATGAAAACCAAAAAAAAACACAAACAAACATGAAGACAGAATACGTATATACCTTTTTCTGAAAGGTACAGTAAATAAATCTATAAGCAATGATGAGAAGCTAGAGGTGGCTGTTGGAGAAGTGGCTCTATTCCCTCTTAAAAGCTTCCTCCGAATGCTCAGTCCTGGGACCAACTAAATAAAGAGGTAGATTTTAATAATGTTGTTTTGGTTTTGTTTTTACTACGGTGCTGATGTATATGTAATGTCTAAAAAAGTTATTTGTAAATAAGTTTTTACAATACTGCAGATATCACTGGGTCTACTATCTGTAAAAAATATACATATAAATATATATATACTGTTTGTTTAAAATAGAGTATTTTTATTTCATCCCTTAACGCATCATCACAGCAGTGGTATCGCACTTCAGATGGCATCTGATTACTAATTTGTACTGTATGGCCTATGGCAACTTGCTCCATTTCATTCAGATTTTTCTAGTTTTCTCTTTTTACTTTGTACATTGAGCATTGCTTATTTCCTTTTAAGAGATGTACAGAACTCTGAAATGTAGAAATGAAGTGACGTTGACATACCACTTTTAAAGAAAAAAAAACAAATAAAAGATCGTTATCTGAACCAACCCAAAGTTTAGTTTATTTTTGGATTGTCACTGGATCCCCAGCCTTAATTAAGCAGATATATTATGCCTGGGTTTTAATTGATTAACTGCAGTTCTTGTCTCAAAATTTGGATATCATTATTTAAACATTTATATAACAGTACAGAGCAATCAATCATTCACAGCCTTTTTAATTCAACCACATAACTAATATGTTCTAAATTTGCACTGCGGGGGATGTGGCAAAGGGAACAGAGGAGCGTCAACTTTGAAAGGAATGAACTAAAGTCCATTTGTGGATTCAACAACACAGCAATTCAAATCCACCTGGTTCATTCAGAGGATTTGGGAAAATGATAGTGAAAATTTTATTTTAAAAAAAGGTAAGAAAACTCAAGGAATATATTGGGGGGAAAATGACACAGGGATTTTAGCCCCACTGGAGTGGACACTGTCCACATGCACACATATACACACACAGTCTTACATCTGCGGCCCAGCTGCGCCTCTTTGGAGGACTCCCTGGGCCATGCCCTAGCTTAGGCTGCACCCACCTACAAAGAGTTAAAGTGCTTAGACAAAAGGTTCCATCCTTACTGGAAGGTAAGAGCCCGGTTTATTTCTTGGACAAACCTGGAGGTAGGATTTATGTCTCAGAGCTCCCCCTGCAGGATCAAGCAGAGGCTGGGACTTTGCCTAAGGTTGCCTCCTAGTTGGGCTTCTTGCCCTTCTCTGCCCTGTTTCCCCAACTCCCATCCCGGGAGCCCTTTTAACAATTCACACACATGTGTCTCTCCCACTTCAATTCTAGAAGACCTGGCCTAAGACCACTTCAGGAGAGTCAAAAATAGATCCAAAATGAAAATTATTTTTAATATATATAAACCAAGAGGGAGTATGAACTTGACTGTGAAAGAAGAGGCCAGTCCTACCCACAGTGGGCTATGGTTCCAGACTAGCTGGGAAATCACACCATGTGGCATTGGGTAACATGAGAGCAAAAAATGAACAGAATCTGGGGTGGGGTGTGGAGGTGCTGACCACAGGAGAACAAACACGAAGCTCTGAGAAGGACTGAGTACTCCTAGTCCAGATTAATTAAAACGAATCTTTGTATTTGGGTGAAAATGTGTTCTTCGCTGGATGAATGGAATACGTGTCTCCTTTAAAACAATTTCTTGCATGTAATCGTCTTGACCTTTATAAAATCACAGTGCAGTGAGCGGGTGGTGAGGGAAGGAGAGAGAGCAGAACATCTACCCAGGAAGTCAGTAGGCATCTGCCCCAGGGAGAAAGATGCATTTTGTTTGCTGAAAATTAATGAACATTCAGAAGCACTAGATAAGTCATTTCTGCCTCTGACCATTCTTTTCAAGGAAGACAGGAGGAAAAAAGGCGAAAAACAAATTACCTGATACTTTTCCTTATGAATTACTTTGTGGGCCACACCCCACCCACCTCCAACCTGCAAAGAAAAGGGGGGGGAGGGACACCTGGTTGTACAACCAGTCCTTTATGTTTTTATTTTCTTTTTCATCTTTTCCTCTTTTTTTCTCTGGTTTTCTCCTCTAATCTCTTTTCCTTTTGCTTTTAAGCTCTAAGGACATTAGATTTCCATTCTAGTGTCTTCTGGCCGCGCCACCACAGACACCTGTTTCTTTCCTGCAGCAGGCGGAGGTCGTTACAGCAGCGCCCCACACCTGGGCCTCACGTGCCCCGGCCTCACGCGGGACGGCTGGCCCTACGGGCACCCCAGATCCCAAATCAAGCATACAGTGCTTCGGAGCTACCAAGGACTACCTGCTTTCAGGATTTAACTTTGCTTAGATTTTTTAAACTTTGTGAAACATTTTCCAAAAAATCAGAAAAGTAGAAAAAAATAGTGCAACGAATAACTATCTACACTTACCAACTCGATTCAGTAATTGTTAACACTGCCAAGTCACATATTTATTTTGCAGAACCATTTCAAAGCGAGTTATACACACCCCTGCCAGTTCACCCTGCGCCCCCTCAGCTCGCAGCTCCAAAGAATCAGGGCGTCCTCTCCCCTAGCACCTAACATAGTTCACATTCACTCCCCAAGAGCACACCACTCCCACTCCACATTCGAATTGTCCCAGTTGCCCCCCAGATGTCTTCCATCGCTGTTTTGTTCTAACCAGGATTTGACCGAGGAATCTGCACTGCCATTTGGTTTTCATGCTTCTTAAGACTCTTTTAAGGCAGGAAAGTTCTTCACCACCCTTTTCATAACATTGACTTTTTGAGGTAATAAACCTGATTTGTAAAAATAAAATTAGTCAATTTACTAATATGCAAAAAATATATATGTAACTGTCCAAGAGATCAGAAATTCACCTCTCTCCAGCCAGCGCATTTGCTCCCTGTAGCCAGATTTGTAGGAATTAAAGTGATCAAGAGGTTGCCTTGGTGACAACAGAATTAGAACAAAAGAAATAAATTCTGTAGTTCAGATGTTTAAAGATACAAAGCTCCAATATTGTGGTACACCCATCTTCTTTTTCTACGTTGTCTAACCAAAACCGTGTGTGTTTATAAATTAAATAGTTTCAATTTAGATGAAAGATAGAAGTTGTTTAAAAATCCTCAAGTGTAAGATTTGAAGAATTATGGGGTTTCCCCCCACTTCCGAAGGATATGATTATGTAGTAATTGTGCTTTAGGGTCCAATATTTGCACACTTTCTCTTTGTTGTTTTTAGTATATAAAACAATTAAAATGTCGCAATAACCTTGCCAGTGTGGCTCAGTTTGTTGAGCGTGGTCCCATGCACCAGGAGGGCGCTAGTTCGATTCCCGGTCAGGGCACATGCCAGAGTTGCAGGCTCAGTCCCCAGTAGGGGGCATGCAAGAGGCAGCTGATCGATGTTTCTCATCAATGTTTCTCTCTCTCCCTCTCCCTTCTCTCTGAAATCAATAAAAATACATTTTTTAATATAATAATAATGTCACAATACAAGTCACCATACTGATCAGAATACTCAAAAGTAAAAGACCACAGAATCATAGCATTTTAGAGCATTAGCCCCATTTTATCTTTGAGAAAACTGAGGCAGAGAGCTACAAGCCAGCAAGTTGCCGAGCAGGATGAGCGCTGGGGCTCCGGAGCCTTCCCCGCCTGGCTGCACTGCCTCCACTGGTGAGGTGTTTGTCCAAAGCCTGACAGCGAATGCGGGGGGAAAGGGCTTGTGTCCACATATCCCTGTCCCCAGACCAAAACCTTCTCTGCGTACTTTGGGATATTTAGTACTAGTACTTGGAGCGCAAGAGGTTGCCATTGCTTTCTCCCCTCCTGTTCTGGAAACACTGGTGTTTAAATGCCTTTATTTCTTTTACTATTATTCATAACCTTTGTGACTTCCTGTGTGCCCACAAAAAGGAGAAGTCTCAATAAACAGCTTCTTGAAGACATCCACGCCAGACTCAAGACATTCAGCTTTCTTTGGAAAAATCGACAGAGAACTCTTTTCCTGATGTGGTGTTATAGGCTCATAATTCCATTTTCCTAAGGCCCCTGAGGACTGTGAGGTGGACTTATTCCCATTTTACAGGTGAAGAAAGTGAACAGAGGTCACTTGCAAGTGTGCCAGACAGTGAGTGCACATAGGGTCACAACAGCCATGGGCCCCAAGCCCGGGTGAGACAGGGAGTGCGCCAGAGCCCAGCCCAGCCCCGCCTGACCGTGACCCTCCTCTTCCCTGCCAGGGGCAAGCACACTCACAGCACAGGTCTCTAGATGGTTCCTTGAAAATAATATGCCTCTTTTTTCTTTATAAATCCATTTTCACAGCCAGATTTATTTTGCATGATTAGTTGGTGACTCTCTTCTCTGGCTACTCTATGTGTATGCCACGTGCAGCCATCTGGGTTGCTTTTCTGCCTCCAATGAAGTGAGTTCGGCTGCCTTATCAGCATCTGTCTGGAACTTTCCATGAAGGGAGAAGCAGTCTCAGAGGCAGGTGATGGCAGCGGTCCATGGGAAGCCTCGCACGCGAGTCAGGCGGCTCGCTCCCCACGCGGGCATTTGGGACCTGAGGGTGCCCTTCTCAAACCAGGACTTGGCACGCTTCCACTGAGGATGCAGATATATCCCCTCAGAGCAAACTTCAGTTCTTAAACAAACAAGAAATCTAATCTCCAAAGGGTGTGTTTCTACAAAGCCATTCCAATAAAAACAAAATCAACACTTTTATTTTTGTTTTAATTGAATAAGTGATACCATGCTACCTTCAGAGCGGAAATACCTTTTGCAAGCATTTGAGCAAAGGGAGGGGGAAAGTTAGAAGTGCCTCAGTTTCTTGGCAATATTGAGGTCCAGGTACTCATCCAGAAAGCTGTTTGCAATCCCCAGGGCTCCTAGGACGGTCAACAAGGCCAAAATCCCCAGACTCAACTGGAAACCAGTCATCCTGCAGAGCAGAGATGAGGGAGGGAGGTGACAAAGGGCTACAGTGGTAAAGCTGGGGTGCCCTGGGGCTGGCTGCTCACTGTTGACACTGTCCAGAACTTCCTAGTTTGGGCCATTTGAAAATTTGGATTCATCGCATAAATTAAAGGTGATGCCTAACCACAAAGGTTAATTGGCTCCTTTGAACATTCAAAGGATTATTAAGGCTGGGCAGGATTATTTCCTTGGTAACTTTTTGGAGATAGAGCAACATTTTTGCAAGGATTGAAAGTGTGCCGGTGTAAGAGTGCGCTCTTAATGTGCACTTACACTTGAACTTTCCAGTCTTGTGCCTAATTGTGCATGGGCTTGGGGAGGCGTGGCCTCAGGCAACATAGGTCACCTTAGCCATCACGGCCTTCGGTGCTGTTAATACTCTCAGGAACAGCAAACTAATTCAGACTCCATCTGCTGCTTTTGGCCTAAACATCAATTCTTTGGGTTCTCCTTACCTTTTATTAGCAGCTTCCGAGTATCCCCAGAAGTACTGGTGACGGGCATATATGTACACCAGACCCAGACAAGTAGCAAAAACTGTAGAGAGAAAATAGAGAAGATACAGAGTATGAGGGCAATCTCTCAAAATGTGGTGTGAGCCCTGGCAAGTATGCTTAGTGGTTAGAGCGCCGGCCCGTACACCGAAAGGTCGCAGGTTCAATTCCTGGTCAAAGGCACCTACCTGGGTTGCAGGTTCGATCCCTGGCCCGGTGGGGGCATGTGCCGGTGGCAACCAATCTATGTATCTCTCTCACATCAATGTTTCTCTCTCTGTCTGTGTGTGTGTATGTGTGTCCCTCCCTCTTTCCCCCTCCATTCCACTCTCTAAAAAAGCAATGGGAAAAATATCCTCGAATGAGAATTAACAACAATAACAAAAAATGTGGTGCGAAAGCTGAGAAACTGCTCACAAAACATAAGTCTGCCCAAAGACGTGTCCAGGATACATAGAGAACTCTGACAACAGTTGAGCAATGAAAGAAAAACACCCTGATTTTTGCAATGGGCAAAACATATTTGAATAGAGAACTCACACGGGAAGCTAAACAAATGTGCCAATAAGCACATGAAAATGTTTTCCACATTATTCATCACCCATCACTCAATATCAGCAAACTATGATTTAAAACCACAGGATGACACCACTGCGCACCCACGAGAATGCCTCAGACCTTAAAAGACCGACGATACAGATGTTGGTCACGTTGGAAGCCTCATACATTAGGGGTGGGAAAGCCAAGTAGTACAGCCACTTGGGGAGAAGGTCTGGCAGTTTCTTAGAAAACTACACACACGCGTGACCCAGCAATTCCATTCCTATGTATTTACCCAAGAGGAATGAAAGCACATGCCCATAAAAAGACTTGTACAGAGTGTCCATTGCAGCTCCATGCGTAAGGGTGAAAAGCTGGACACGGCCCAGCAGTCTCTCAGCAGGAGAATGAACAGCCTAACTGTGAGACCATGCGAAGGACTGTCACCCGGCAACAAAAAGAGACGTGGCGAATCTCAAAAACATGTTGCTGAGCCAATGAAGCACTACGTTACCCAGGAGTACATACTGTGTGATTCCAATTATGGAAAGTTCCAGAACGGACAAAGCTAAGCTAGGATGAAAAAAATCAGAACAGTGCTTGCCTCTGAAAGGGGTCGACTGGAAAGGGCATGGGGAAAGTCGGGGTGGTCGTCACGTTCTCTGTCTTGATAGGGATTTGGGGCACACGGGTGTATACACTTGTCAAAGCTCACTGGATGGCACACTTACAATTTTTGGACTTCCTTAAAAATAAGTTTTACCTAAAAGAAATATAAAGCATGGGGTGAAGTTCTGCCATCCTGTCCGACGTAAAACATCAGCATCCCCCCCACATGAGGAACTCTCTTCCTCAGCACCCCACGCGTGTGAATTTCCAGCCTTCTCGTAAACACATGGAGCTTACCTGTCAGACTGATACACTGGATAGCATTCAAGTCATTATGTTATTAGGTCACAAACAATTTTTTTTTTTAATTGACTTTAGAGAGAGAGAAAGGGAAAGAGGGAGAGAGAGAGAGAGAGAAACATCAGTGTGAGAGAGAAACATGGATGGGCTGCCCCCCCACACATCCCAACTGGGGAGCAAACGTGTAGCCTGGGCATGTGCCCTGCCCGGGAATTGACCTCCCAGTGCGACGATGCTCCACCAGCTGAGCCACACCAGCCAGGGCTTAGTTTCTTCTGCATATCCGGCGTTATCCTAAGAACTGGGGTTAGCAGTGAGATAGATAGAAGCTCCCTGCCTTTATGGAGTTTATCAGCAAACACAGACAACAAATAAATAGAAAATGAGAAGAAAATTGGACTCAAAGGTGCAGAGAAGGAGATGCGGGATGGGGCAGGGGACCTGGAGGAGGCACCCGTGGTTTTCCACCCTGAGGGGATGGCATTTGTGTTGGGGCTAAAGCAAGGTGCCCGAGGAAGTGGAGAGATCCGAGCACGCTACAGCTTGAAACCGCTAATGAGTGACCCCCAGAAGGCCAAGGAGAGCTGTTCGGGGCAGTTAATAGGCAGCTTACTTTGGATGAGAAAGAACCAAGAGAAAATATGACAAGGAGATACCTGAGAAATCCCTTCCTGACAGGCAGGGGGCCCGTCACAGTGAAATCCAAAGGGTCCAATGGCAGAGACTGAGTTCCATTATCAAAAGGCACTTTTCTTATTAGTTGTTAATGTGGTCTCACCTGACAGGGAACCAGGCCTTCATTCGTGCCCTTAGGGGACAAAAGTGTGAGCTGGAATACAGTTAAGAAGTCTTTCTCTAAAGGACATTTTATCTGAAGTTCCTCAGTCGACAGGAAAAATTACCAGAAGGTCATAGGATTACCTTTGAAAGCGGGACTTGAGTTTATTTAAGTCTCAGCAATCACCAAATGAAGCAATCGGAGTTATCAGAAAACAAAAGGGATTGCCCTGGCCAGTGTGGCTCAGTGGGTTGGGTGTCCTCCCGTGCACTGAAAGGTTGCTGGTTCGATTCCCGGTCAGGGCACATGCCTGGGTTTCGGGCTCAGTCTCCTGTAGGGGCATACAGGAGGCAGCCTGAGCGGTGTTCTGCTCTCACATCGATGTTTCTCTTTCTCTCTCCCTCTCCCTTCCTCTCACTCTAAAAATCAATAAAAAAATTTTTTTTTTTAAATGAAAGCAAAAGGGACTGAATTTCTCCAGCTAAAGCAGCTAGTGCTGGTCTAACATCCTGTGAACGGGACAGGCAGAGTTTGGGTAAATCCCTCAGCTTGCCAAGGATACCCCGGTCTAACAGAGAGTTCGTATTTGTAGGGTTGTTACATACAAACAAAAGCACTACATCCTTGGGAACAGGTCCTTGGGAGAAGGTACATGGGTTGTTGGGTCAAATTCCAATAGACCCTGTTCTGTCCTTGAAAGCTAATTTTCTCCTACATTGGTAAGTGTTAAGTTCGACAAGTTACTTAACCTCTCTGTACTTCAGTTTCTTTATCTGGAAAGCAGGAATTAATTCTAGAAGCCAGGGCTGTGGTTCGCAACTTGGTCCATACATTAGAATCACGAGAGGTTTCAAACACCCGGTTGCCTGGGCCGCCTCCAGACGTGGGTGGGTCCAGGAGCAGTAATCCCTAATGCCACCCCAGGCGCCTCTGACACTGCGCTAAGGCCGGCAGTCTAGGGCAGCCACCACTGGTGGCTTTACCAGCTCACATCACAGCTGCTCAGGGAAGGATGCTCATAGCAGGGGCATGAGATGACACATGAATAAATGGTGGCTCAGGTTCTGCTTCATCTGGGTCAGTCTACTGCTTGGGATTTTAGAAATCAGTCTTGATTAGGGCTGTTGGTCATTCATGCAAGAGTGCCCCACCCCCTTTGATAGGCACTGGGGATACAGCAGCAAATGAGGCAAATTCCTGACCTCAGGGAATTTACATTCTGCTAGTAAACCACAGTGAGGGACTGTGACAAGGAGCTGAGGAGAGAGCAAGCCAGCAGCCTCCCCTACTGTCACCCACACGTTAGGACACACACCTGCAGGGGCTCTGGGACATGATCCAAAGGAGGTCAAGAAACCAACTCAAGGTCTGGTAGTCAAGACAAATTGTGTGTCATTTTCATTCTGAAGTGCCCAACATATAGTTTGTTTCAACTTTTTAAAAAAATTATTGAATTAAATTAGAATGAAGCAAAGTTAGACTATCTGCAGCACGGTGCTCTTTGATGAACAGAGATGTTGCTTATTTTTTTAAAACAATTTCCAAGATTCGTAGATGTGTGGTTGCCTGTCTTCTCCTCACTAGTTCTAAGAATCATAGTCCTCATTGGAATAGTCAGTTGTATTTTAAAATTACCTTGGTTGAAATACCATCCGGCCATCCACAGTGTAATCATGAATAGGGGGTAAAACTCCACACAGTTTTGTCTGCAGGAAAAAAATAAAGACATGAGTTATTTTATGAGAAAACGCTACTCTAAAGTACTGAGTTTTAATCTAGAGGTAGAAATACCCATTCTCTTTGTACAAAAATAATATAAGAATTTATATAAAGAGCTTAAATAGCCTTTACATGTAAAATGAGTCTTTTGAGGTGCGACTCAGACATTGTTTAAACCTCAGAACAGGGCCAGGAATCACTCTTCTACATATAAGTTGCCAGCAGTAGAAATGAATCATCGCTTTTTCCAAAAGAAAGGCCTTGAAATGGTCATGATTCTGAGCCTCAAAAGTATTCTGTATCTTACCTAAAGAACACAGAAAATAATTCAATTCATACTAAACAGATTTCTTCCACCCAGTTCTTCCATATCCATTGCCTTCCACTTAAGTGACTCAGCACATTGGAAGAACGTTCTTTAAATAATTTCCCTGAAACCTCCTGAAGTAAATGAATAAGCATCTTTCATTCCCATTTTACAGAGGGCAGACGGAGCCCTGAGAGCACAAGCTGACAGAGAATTAAAGGAAGACTGTGTCAGCTCCAGATTCCAAAGCTCTGTCCTAATGTCAACTCAAATTGCCTCTAATCATAGAAGACCCAGATGGAAAATTTGATACTATTTTAAGCAAAAGGGAATAGTTCTCTGGGAACTATAATTAATGCATCTGCACCTAGCAAAGAGAGAAAGATGAATTATATTCCTCCTCCTTCCTGTGCTACGCCCCCAGTGATCTTGGCTAGGTTGGCTGCATTCTTTGCTGACAATATCACAACCAGAAAGAAATTTAATGTAATTTGTAATGAGGCCTTGAGTGGACCTTGGTGGAAGAGTCGTCATGTGCAGGATTATCAGTGATCCCACGTGCTTTCTTTTTTTAATTTTAATTTTATTTTTCCCATCACCATTTACTCCCTCTGTACCTCCACTGCCCCACCCTCCCACAATCACCACACTGTTGTCCACATGCTTTCTTAAAGAAGCCTTAAAGCTTGAGCACTTAAATTAAGGTTATGGGCAGTTGACCCAGAAATAGTTGATACTGGTTGTTGAAGACCATAAGTGATATTTTTAATTGGGGGGAAAAAAGTGTTTAGTTTTGTTTGTTTTTTGCAACCAAGATGGCAACCCTGGAGGCTCCTGAACCTCCCTCCTCTCATGGATGTACAGCTGCACACAGAGCAACTCCCTCTGAAAAATCTAGATACCAGCTGAGTGATTCCTACGCATTGGGCAAATGAGAAAATACTCACTCTGTATTATTTTTATAAGAAAAGGTCAAGACACACTCTCACGATAAACACCACCCCAGCACAGCACCCAATCAGGAGGGAACCCTCAACCCCCAGCTTCTTTCTGAGGCCCAGACATCCAGCACCCCAACCTGAGGGCTGGGCCCCCCAAACACCTAGCTCTGAAAGCCAACGGGGCTGTCATCCACATGCCCCACAAGGCTTTGGGTAGGACTCCAGCGGGGCGGTGGCACGGCCATTCCCTGACACTGCTTGCCAGGAGGGGCTGTGTCCCTGCACACGTCCCTGGGGCTCTGGGAAGTAACGGAGAGGATGGGGAAGGGGGTGCTGAGGTCCTGAGTGAGCAGGGCTTGTTAGAAGTCACTGAGAATCAGGCAAGGATGGGAAGGTGACAGCATTTGTGATCCTGGAGGGCAAAGCCTAGAGCATTGGGGTACCATACCTCTGCACCCTCCTTCCCCAAGAAATGAGTCCCTTGTCCCCTGCAAGCAGTCACTGTGGTCTCACCCTGACCTCATGTCCCAGCAGTGCCCACTGTGCTTTTCTCCTGGTCCCTTTTGCTGACCTGCCTTAAGCCAATCCTGGGGCCTGCTTGTTTGCTGACAGTCTTCTCTGCCGCTGCCTGCTGAGAACACCAGGATTGCTTGACCTTCAAGTACCTGGAATCCCACCCTACCTGCTTGTTACGACCTCCTCCAGCATATGCCCACCGCGGTTAAGTGGCCCATGCCTGGATGTGTCCCAGGATAGCTCCTTCACGATGAGCTGTCAACAGACATTGTTTAACTCAAGGGAACCAAGCTCTCAAAATTTGTTCTTAATAATCCTACCAATAACTAATCACAGATGCATTACTTAGAAACCAAAATGAGAATAACTATTGGTCTCTGTGGACATGAAGGCTGATCTAGTCTGTCATCTTCATATAGGAGATCCTCAGGAAAAATCTCTAGATGGACAGAAAACAGCTGGCAGCAGCTGTGTCGATGTCCCTTCCTATGGGAACAGAGGGCACAGTTGATTGTGACCATTGAGGAGCCGCCCCCTTTCTTGTATGTCCACACTTAAGTTTTCCTCTTTCAAGTTTGTTGGGGGGCTTGGGGGATATTGTTTGTTTGCTGCTCTTTCTTCCTCCTTTGGCTTCGTGACTCTTTTCTAAAGCAGTGGGCTGCACACACTGTTGACAGATGACCCAGGCCCAGTCTGCTGGCTTTCGGCCCCGGGAAGTCTTTTGGATTATTACACCGGCTAGGGGTCAGAGCACCAGGTTAATACGCTCAGAAAAGTCTTGGGGATGAGAGGCTGCTGGAGTTAATCTTTCTATAGACTTGTAACTATCTAAATTGCTCCTTGTCAAGTAACCCTTGAGTGGGGCACCCGAGGGAGGTTGCCGCTGGTGGCAGGAAGGCATGACTCTAACCAGCACTTGTCAGGATGAGCAGAGAGGGAGTGAGGCTTGCAGCTCATCCAAATTCCAGCTGCCTCTTGTCCCCTGACTACCTGAGGATCACCCAGCTGGTGCGACAGAAGCTGTTTGGTGGTGGCACTAACTGAATGCTTGTGTCATCCCTCAAATTCATATGTGGAAGCCCTAACATTCATATGTTGGAGTAAGGAAGTATTTAAGGCTAAGTGAGGGCAGAAGGGTGGGGCCCTGATTCCATAGGGTTGGTGGCGTACAAGAAACAGCAGGGAGCTCTCTGACACCCACCAGACTAACTCTCCCAGCGCCCCAAGCACACAAGCACGGAGGAGAGGCCATGTGGGGACACAACAAGCCAAGAAAAGAGAACTCTCACCAGAAAATCGAATCAGCCAGAAGCTTGGTCTTAGACATGCAGCCTCCAGAAGTGGGAGAGAACAAATGTCTGTTGTTTAAGCCTCCCGGTCTGTGGTATTTTGTTACAGCAGCTCAAGCTGACTAAGACCGACGGCCTGTGGAGCAGGATGCTGGAGTTTGAAGAGCTCACCATTTAGAGCTATCCTCTTATCTTGGAGATCCCTAGCCCTTTATAACTTAGTAGATAAGTCTATTTTGTGCTCTCTGCTAATGTTCAAGATAGGCACATGTGTAAGAAAAAGGGAGATGTGCTTACTGTCTCTCTCATTTCACATATTTGTAGTACTTACTACAAAATTAGGTGACCCACATTCTGATCATCCTGGTGTGGCAGAATATTTGAAAAGGTACTATCTTTGTAAATTTTCCTTTTCTCTGTAGTTTTTAGATATGCATTAAGGTCACTAGTTTTAATTTCTAAATTTCAGAATTAGAATTCAAAATGACTATAAAAAACTAGTGAAATGGCAAAAAAAATTACAGAACTACACTAGGGTAAGAAGAGGGTACTATTACTAAACACTACTCAGATTCATGATGATTGGGTTTACTTGGGCCTTGTGGCATGTAAATTCTGGACCAGGAACTGAATAATTTAGCATTATGTAAATAAGGATACATTAACTAAAACGAAGTAAGAAGCAATTCCTCTATCTTACCCAGAACCATGAAACCCTTATTGGAATACTACATATACTTCTGGGCTCCAGGCTTAGAAATAATATGAAAAATTTTAGTCTAAAAATAACAACCAAAATTGTGTAATTATTGGAAAAGCCAGCTAACGAATTAGTGCTACCTCGCCTCAAAATATAGAAGATGAAAGACACTCGATAATAGTCCTCAAGTCTATGGAGGAGGGTGAGGTGATCAGCTACTCTTTTCTTCCAGTGAGGATAGAAGCAGAGGCAATGTATATAAATTGCAGCAAGATCCATTCATAACTCAGATCTACTTTTCAGATTTATAAAACCCTTTAATCTAAAGGAATCAAGGTGCTCGCTCAAATTAGACTACATAGAAGTTTCTAAGCTGAGCAACAGCATGAAGGAACAGCCCTTGGTGAAATTATAGTTGCTATTTTCACAATTTAAAAAAAAAAAAAAGTGTTCTGGCAAAAGGCTGCAAAACTCTAGAGACAGTCACCTCCAAGGCCCTCCATGCAGGAAAGGAAGAGGAATTGAATGGGGACTTTGCAGAAGGATCCCTGGGCTGGTAACTTGGGTAAGTTCGTTTTCATAATAAGCATCTCTGCTTGGCAAATGTATATCCAACCTGAGGCTACCATCAGACAAGGAACGGTCACTTCCATGGTGGCCAGAAGGACCCTGCAGTGATTGCTATGAGATGTCAAGTTCCTCTTAGAGACAGAATTTACTGTAGCATCAGGCTTCTTGGCTACGCTTAGAGCGAAGCAGCAGGGGGAAGGGATAGGGGAAAGGCAGCATTTCTGTTACAGTCAAGGCCATGAGACCTCTAAGGGAGGCTGAAGGGACTCCGTGTTTGGTCCAGGAGAGCCAGAGAACAAAGTGCATTCCCTCTTGGGAACTGGCAGAGCTCAAGGAAGCCTGCCCTTGAAACTAGAATAGGTGGCCAGTAGGCTTTGGCATGAACTGGTTGTCCCAAGGATCCTGCCCTAACTATCTCAGATAAAGCCCAAATGCCTTTACTAGTCATCTGATTTGGCCAGATTGATACTAGACCTTAGACTCTAAGGCAAGAACTGGGCTAGGGCTGAGGATCACGTAAAGAGAAATTTGGGGAAGGGAGTTAGACCATATAGTAGTCTTTTCTAAGATGCCAGCCTTTTTGTAAATGCACCCTCTGAATCTGTCATAAAGGCAGGTAGAGACTCCATGCACTGGGTACCTCAAGCTTCAAGGATCACGAGAAGGGTCCTGGCTGGGAAGCGTGGTTCTTTCTTCTCTGCACATCTATCCCCCAATCAGAAGTGTGTGTACGTGGCCAGGCCTGACCCCTGAATGGTGGGAAAAGCATGACTTACTGTGCACGAAATATTCTCTCAAACTCTGGTGACCCAGAGACTGCCGGGGGCATAACTTTGTATTTTAATCTTGCTTTTCCTACATGCAAAGCGAAATAACCTGCAAGTAAAGGGGATCAATGTTAAAAATCTGGCACATCATTATTCATTAGTAAAATGCAAATTTAAACCACAATTAGATACCACTACATAGCTATTTAAATGTCTAAATTTAAAAGACAGGTCATACTAATTTAAAAAGACAGGCAAGTGAGGCTATAAGAGCAACTGGGACTCTTATCCACTGCTGGTGGGAATGTAAAATAGTACAACCACTTAAACAGCCATTTGGAAGGGATTTTTTAGTTAGCCATACATAGACCATGTGACCCAGCCATTCCACTCCTAGGTATTTCTCCAAGAGAAGTGAAAGCATATGTTCATACAAAGATTTATAAATGAATGCTCACAGCAGCTTTATTTATGATTGCCCAAAATTAGGAACAAGTCTGTGATGGTTAATTTTAGGTGTCCGCTAAGTACTAGGCTACAGTGCTCACTTGTTTGGTTAATCGTCATTCTAGGTGTTTCTGTGAAGGTATTTTTGGGGGGATGTGATTAACATTTATATCAGCAGGCTTTGGGTAAAGCTTTCTCCAAAAGGACAGGTCTGCGGGGACAGTGAATGGAGACCCTGCACCATGATCCCCTCCCCCAGCTTCACCGTGTGACCACCCTCAGTCCAGCGGAGCTCCTGTCCGTAGGGAGCAGTGAGGCTGGGACCGACAGCACTGAGCACCAGCCCCGGCCAGGCACCCTGGTGGGCGTTTCCTACCCAGTGTCCTGCTTAACCCTTGCTGATGAGGACACCGAAGGACACAACATCCTGGCCAGAGGCACCTGACTGACAAGTGGCTGGACTGGACAGATTCAAGACTGTCTCCCAAACCTGAGCTGCTTCTACCAGGACATATGGTGTCCCGACTCCATAAACACCAGACTCTTGTAGGGGCAGCAAATTCTGGTCTTTAATGCCAACTGAACAGCTCTCTCCATTTCTCTCTCTCTCTCTCTCTCTCTCTCTCTCTCTCTCTCTCTGTGTGTCTCTGTCTCTCCCACCCATCATCCAATATTCCCTGTCCACTCCCCAATCACCACTGGCCCAGCCTCCTCTCCTCTTCCCACTGGCACCTGTGTCACCCAGCCTCCAGAACTTCTGGCCACAATTCACACTGTCCCCGGCATCCCCAGCCACAAAAGCTTCCCTGTGAGGATGACACAGGCTCGCGGGGGAGGGGGTGAGCACCCGTGGCCCCGCTTCTGTGCGCTCTGCAGTGCAGGGATGAGGGTCACCCAGGTGGTAGTGCCTCTGTGTGGGTCCATGTGAACCAGGGGGCCGACACCGGGCACTTCAGACCTAAGTGCTTCTTAAATCAGTCACAAACATCCTGCTCTCCCCCACGAAAGGCTGTGACTCAAACCACAAACTGTGTGTCTCAAGGTGTGATATTTTCATAAATACACGAAGCAGACTGGCTCGGCAATGCATCGAGGTGTGCACAGGCTGGACTTGTCCTCACCTGCAGTCCGCAGCCCTGCCCCGTTCCGGGGACAAACACACAAGATAAAGAAGCTGTGTACTTGGTATGAGTCTTGCCCACCAGTGCTCAGACCCTGTTCCCCATTTAGAAGGTAAGAGACTAAGGACTGAGCACCTGTGATCCCCGTGGAGAAAAAAACCCTCGGGATGTTAAATAGTCCTAGTGGGAAGGAGCTTTAAAATTTAGAATTCATTACTGAACCTGAAGCTCATATTTCTGCAGGAGATTTTCTTTTAACCTGATACTCAGACCTGCCATAAGCAGTTTATTTACGAAAACACATTAATTAAAAGATCCGAGTTTAAGAAATCACAGCCAGAGTTCCCAGGCAGGCACAAGGCTGCCTTTGGAAACTGGTAATTAATATTTATAGTTCGCTTCCCCCGGTTAGCACACTTGTAATGCCCACTGAACTGGGCTGGGGTTGTCACCGCACATGAGAACTAATACCTGACGTGGTCCGAATCTCCGCCTGTCCCCAGGAAAAGGGGCACTGGTGGCCCTGAGCAGACTATGGTCTTCGGAGCATGCAGGGCCACCAGCAACCGGAACCCCAGAAACCGGACCTCCCTTCCCTCTGCCACACACACACACTCACACGCTCACACGCTCACACACTCACACACACTCACACGCTCACACACTCCGCCCGGACTCTTACTTTGCTGACAGGCAGAGAGGACAGAGACCGCGGCCAGCAGGATTGAGTTCCCCGCCATCCTTCACACGGAAGGTCCTGCTTCTCCGACCTGTTAGTAGCAATACGGGGAGGGTAACACAGGCACGTTGGTGGCCTTCCTTGTAAGGTAAACAAAGCCAGGGCTGGGGGCGGGACGGTGATCCAGAGGCCCAGTGACCTTTGCTCTGGAAGCGAGGGGAACCGGCAGGCCCGGCGCTGCGGGTCACACCCCCTCCTCTGGCCTGCAGCTGCTTCCTGAACGCGATTCCCGGCTCCCTTGGCAGCTCTCCCCAGGTCAGCAGCTGCAGGATCCCCTCCAGCAACAGCACCTGCACTGAAACCACCTTCTCAGCCAATTCCAAAATGACTTCCCCTCCCCCTCTTCCAGTATCTGGATCCAGCTCCACGGTCTTGCTGAGACCTTTCTCAGCTCCTGTGGAAAAAGTAAAAAGAAACATTTATTCAATCCCATTGAGAATTAAATGCTAATCTGATTTAAACTGAGTCTAATTTTATTCCCCAGTAAATAGCCCACACAGAATTTGAACCCATGTCCTGCAGATTCCGTCTGGGCTCTATCCCCTGTACCACACTGCCTTCCACTGTCACTTTGATGCTTCCATGATCATGGTGACCATAATTTTTTTTGAGATATGATTGACATTTCAAGTGTACAACATAATGATTCGATATTTGTATATATTGTGAAACGATCACCCCAATAAATTTAATCAACATTCATTAGCTCACCTAATTATAAATTTTTTTCTTGGGATGCAACTTTCAAATATACAGTACAGTATTGTTAATTTTAGTCACCATGCTGTTAATTTTAGTCACCATTACATCCTCATGACTTATTTATTTTATAACTGGAAGTTTGTACCACAAATTAAAAAACAAACAAACTAGGATATATGTTCTGAGAAGAAAGAGGGCCCATGAGGGAAGAAGTGGAACAATATTTTAAGTTGACGTCTGTTGGAAACAGCACACATGCTGGCCTTGCACCATCAGAGCCATGCCCCACACCACCAAAGTAAAGTTCGGGCCCTTCCACAGCTGGGGGCATCTGCAGAGCCCATTCATCATAACATCATAGCCCCCACCCCTGTCAATGCAATTGTTTTGTTCTTTAAAGATGCAGCTTCTCTCAAAACAAAGTTGGGTGCCCTTCTTTGTCTCAGCTCATTTAGAAAGAGCTCCAGTGCCCGCAGGAAGGCCATCATGTCTCAACCTCACACAGGCCTGCACCCAAGCTCCCAGTTCAGACATTTAATGTCACACTACGTTGGACAGAATTTGGAGCCTCAGTTTGTTAAGATGGGCTAATGAGGGCTGAAGGGAAGTATAAATGAAGTAGGGCTATAATGAGGGTTGAATTAGTTAACATTTATAAAGTACTTAAAACAGCACACAACAACTGAAATTGTGTGCTGTGTGTTTGTTAAATAAGCCCATAGCCCGGCCGGGTGTGGCTCAGTTGGTTGAGTGCCCTCCTACGCACCAGGAGGTTGCCAGTTTGATTCCCAGTCTGGGCACATGCCTGGGGTTTCAGGCTCAATCTCCAGTAAGGGCATGCAGGAGGCAGCTTATCGATGTTTCTCTCTCATTGATGTTTCTCACTCTTCCTTCCTCTCTCTGAAATCAATAAAAATATGTTTTTAAAAAAATAAGCACATAAAGCACCTAGAAAAGTACTTAGCATATTATTAGGTAACTAATGTTAAAAGATATTTGTTAAAAGGTAAAAATCATGCCTCTCAGACAAATACAAAATGAAAACACATCAAAGATTTTATTGAATTCATTCATGAGGGAAGCAGTATGACATTTTAACCAGTTCAAAGGGAAATTCAAAGAAACACACACATAGAGTGTTAAAAAATGATTCAACTGAGTAAATTTTGAAGATCTTATTGGCTATATTCAGCAATTCATGAATCGGGCAGCACGCATCTAGCAGATAGAAAGGAGCTCCAAGGAGCTGTATAAAAAGAAAGACTCATAGGCAGAAGGGGGCGGGAACAAGGAAGTTATACTTGGCAAAAGAGAATTAGTTATTGTAAAGTCACTTTCCTTTAGAAGAGGACAGGGGTTTATCAGGCCAGTGCTCATCAGGTGATTCCTGATGGGCTGGTGTAAGATTCCATTTCTGGGAGAGCTGACACTGTAATTAAGTCTGGTTTGGTCGCATGGTGCTTAGCATAAATGACTCCACTTGGGGACTCTTGTCTTGTTTTTAACACTAGGGAATAAGGAGTGCCAAAAATAATTTACAAATACTTGCAAACCAGGTCTTCTCAGAATGCCCTGCTGGTCTCTGCATTTGTTCTTAAAACCAAAGAAGACTAAGACTACCCAAGAAGACGAATCCTAGAAGTCCAAGACAGTATCGAAACTCCCTTGTGTGTTTGATTGAATGATTCTGGCCTTCGGTACACAGCAGAGATTCTAAACTGCAAGCCAGCTGCCCTGAACCCACATCACCATCTCCTAAAATAACTTCCCAAATGACAGGCCTTGAGGGGGAGGTCTGGGCTGGGCCTGCAGGCAGGCAGAGGCTCTCCAATAAGAGGACTGCTCCGAGAACACTAAATGGCAGACTGAAGAGGTGCGCAGGGAAATGGGACCCCAGTCTAATGGCCAAAACCTTTGGGAGTTTATAGCTCCGGTTCTGAGAAACTTGGTACATCCATACTAGAGCACTAGTTTGTTTTTTCTAAAACAGACAACTCCAGCGTGACCTTCTTTGTCTCCCCAATGAATTGCCTTCTTTTCACTTTCCTAACAAATCCTGAGATTCTTTACTGACTTCTCCCAAGCGATGCCAGTCAGTCCCCAAACCCAGGTCCTAAGAGATGGCTGACACAATGAAAAAAATGCTTCAAGTGCTTTGAAGCTTTAGTAGAGCTTGAGAGTCTAGCCAGTTTCTACCCCTAGCTAAGTATACAATAATGAAGCTTTGGACAATTAAATGTTTAGCACCTTATGTGGTGATAAAACTTCCAGATGATCTCATGGTTGAAATACTGCCATAGCATTGACAAAAACCCACTAAAAAGTTTAGTTTCTCTGGCCATTCCCCCTGGATGAATTAAAGGTGAAAAGCGTTTTCCCTGAATGTTGTACACATAGATCCTTCTGGTGTGGGTCCTATTCCTTACATTTTTATAAGAGAAACAAGAAGCAGCCCAGCCAACATGGCTCAGTGGTTGAGCGTCAAACTATGAACCAGAAGGTCACTGTTCGATTTCTGGTCTGGGCACATGCCAGGGTTGGGGGTTCAATCCCCAGTAGGGAGCATACAGGAGGTAGCTGATCAATGACTCCCTCTCATCATTGATATTTCTATGTCTCTCTCCCTCTCCCTTCCTCTCTCTGAAATCAATTTTTTTAAACAATTTTTTAAAAAAAAGAAAAATAAGAATCAGAATATTGCTAATTATTATAAAGTGTTTTTAAATTATATTACCTATATAATTTAAAATATAATTGAGTTTTATATTACATATATAAACTGAAAACAAACTTATCAAGTTTAGCTTATTAGTTAAGCACTGTTTGTTCCCAGAATTATACTCTGGATAAGGTAAAACAGGGAAACCACAATTTGGAAAAAAAACAACTCTGAATCATATGAAAGAACTGCTGTCTATAAACTCTAAATGAAATTATTTCTGTATGATTTTAGTTATAGATGAGAAGAATTGATGTATTTAACTATAGAAATGTCTCTCTCTTTCCTGGCCAGGCGTGGCTCAGGGGTTGAGCATTTGACCTAGGATCCAGGAGATAGCAGTTCAATTCCCAGTCAGGGCACATGACTGGGTTGCGGGCTCGATCCCCAGTCAGAGGTGTGCAGGAGGCAGCTGATCAATGACTCTCTCATCATTGATGTTTCTATCTCTCTCTCCCTCTCCCTTCCTCTCTCTGAAATCAATAAAGATATATTTTAAAAAAGAAATGTCTCTCTCAGATTGCAACCTCCCCTCCCAAATTATTCCCTAACCTCACCTCTCTGCCCTCTTCCTAACCCGCCAAAATCAATAGCTCATCATGTGGTTTCTGCAGTCCCTGCAGCCAACAGCACCCCTCCCCAAGGATGCCCAGAAATAATCAGGGTGATCACGAGATCAATGACCATAATATTCAGATTGAAAAATAGACCACAAAAGGCTCTCCATGCACGTAGAGTGCATTGCATTACCTTGCTGAAAGAACCCCTAACAACACAGCAAGTGTTTAAACAAGGGATGGGGTACATCCGGCCCACTGCCCGCCTTGCAAAATCATTTGGTCTGGCTCTGCCAAGGCAACCGAAGGGGGGACTCAAAATTCAATAAATCTAGGAGCTTTTTTCATAGCTAATTTTTAAGTTGATAATTTTTAAGTTGATAATTTTGTATGGCCCTCAAATGATGTTATAAATGTCGAAATGGCCCTTGGCAGAAAAAAGGTTCCCCACAAAGCTCAGATAAACCAAATTGAAATTATGTCCAACCTACATTTTGCAAAACTTTAAAGAAAAAGTTTTCAGCGATCCTGCAGAATATTTTCTCCCCTTTCAGAAACTGGGGCACTTTGTGAAGCTGGGTGTGGAAAACCAGGCTAACGGGCGCTTTCCCCCACCCAGGAGACCTTTGCTGTGGGAAGGGCAGGGGACCCAGCAGAAGATCACAGCAGGGGTTACACCAAGCCTCAGGCAGAAACTGCCTGTCACCCAAAACAGGAATGTCCCATCAAGGCTCAACAGACAGAGACAAAAGAAGAGCAGAAAGGAAAGGAAAATAAAGGCGAGTCCCAAGATGGTGCAGTGAGAAGAGCACCAGCTAGTCATCTAGACTCACATCCCTGTGCAGTGCTGGGCGAGTTCCCAAAGGGGCCTGGGCACATTTTCTCAAGGGGAAAGGATAGCACTGACTGTCCGGGGCTCCTCTGATGAGTTAATGAAACAGTGTGAGGAAAGCAAATAGCACAGAGCCTGGCGCGCGGGCGGCAGGCTGTGCAGGGCCCCTGCCACCCCCCTTGCTGTCCTGGGGGGACGGGAGAGACAAGACCTGCTTGTTGCGAAGCCAGTTACAGGAGGCCGTTAGAGCTCCCCAGGCTGCGCATTGCCCAGCAGAGTGGAAACAGCGTGTGAACTGCTTCGAAATGGCTTTGACAGCAACGGGAGGCCTCAACCGGAGTTGTCTAAAGTTTACTAAGGCGAGGATGGAGTGAAGCAGAATCTAGGACTGGACTGATGAGGACAATTAGGAATCCTCATTGCTGGCGACTCGGAGCATATGCAGCCAGGCCTCCTCACACATGCGCGGTCACGCGCCCGCATGCCGCACACACACATTCATACATCCACCCACACACTCATAAACACACATGAACCACAGATTTACACACACTCATAAACACACACTCACACACACATGCTCACACACACATCAAAACACCTATTTTCACATTCCAAACCTATACCACACACTCTTACACACCCATGCACACTCACACACTCATATACTCACAGAAACACTCACACACTCCCCTACTCTACACTCATGTCCCAAAACAGGATTTGTAAGCAGCATGTTTAGACCTCAGAAGATGTCCTCACAGGAACAATATTATAAATGGTGATCAGGTTTCCAGGTTGCCACACATTAAACAAAAATTTAACCTGTGAGGTAACATACTACATACTGGCAGTTGAACTAAAGGAACTTACACTCTTGGTTTGCATTTCTTTTCATCTTTTTAACTGACTAGTATTTGAAATTAAGTACTTTAAAACAAGGTCATAGACATGAACTCCCTGCCCCATGGGAAGAAGCCAGTTCCCTGTGGGCCATGCTCAGAACTAGATTCACAAAACTTTCTGGGACCAGAGCAGCAAGAGATAGCAGAGCCCTGAGCCCAGAGGACCAAGGCACTCTGGATGGGCCTGAGGCTGCTGAGAAGGCCCTGGGGACCCTGATGTCCACCACCCCTAGCTCCCAATTCCAGTCAACAGAAGGGAAGGTCTGAGCATTGTGCCAGGCCTTATGCCGACCACTGCACAGAATTGTCTCAACTAATATGCATAATCAAATAAGGAAGTACATGTATTAGTCCCATTTTTCAGATAGAGAAACTGAGGCTCAGAGGTCAGTGACTTTTTCAAAGTCAGTACAATCAAGTCCTGCTGATCCCAAAGCCTTGGCTCTTAACTGGCTACACATTGAAGTCACCCCGGTGTCATTAAAAATACCCACCCTGGCCATTTTGACTCAGTGGTTAGAGCATCGACCCATGGACCAAAGAGTCCTGGGTTCGATTCCCAGTCGAAGGCATGTACCTGGGTTGCAGGTTCTCCCTGCCCACATCGGGGTGCAGGAGGGAGGCAAACAATTGATGTGTGTCTCTTACATCAAAGTTTCTTTCTCTCTCTCCCCTTTCCACTCTCTCTGAAAACAATAGAAAAAATATCCTCAGGTGAGGATTGAAAAAAAAATACTGATGCCTGGCTCCCCCCAAACACAGCATTTCCAATTTAATTGGTCTCAGGGACAGCCTGAGTGTCTAGACTTTTTAA
This sequence comes from Miniopterus schreibersii, assembly GCF_964146895.1. Taxonomy (NCBI): domain Eukaryota; kingdom Metazoa; phylum Chordata; class Mammalia; order Chiroptera; family Miniopteridae; genus Miniopterus; species Miniopterus schreibersii. The sequence goes on along the minus strand of NC_138105.1, from coordinate 38,496,399 downwards.
AAGCATCCCAGGCGACTCTAATGCACAGCCCAGGTGGAGAGGCACCATCTTCACCAGTATTTCTCAGTGTGGTCCTCCCCGCCTGCTGCCATCCATCACCTGAGCTGATATAACATGAGGATTTCTAGGCCTCCTCCTGGATCCATTATCGAGCATCGATTTCATGCTGGCCAAACATACACGGCCTCCCGTAGCTCACACAGCACTCCCATGAGTTGTACATTATTCCCATTTTACAGGTAAGGAAGCTGAGCTCCATCTCGCTGCCTCCCAAAGAGGAAAGGTCACACACCCTTTGGGGGTGGGGCTGAGGGAGTAAACAGCTGGTAGAAGCTAAAGTGAGCATCAGTGGAGCCCATGGAGGAGGAGGAAGGGTATGGAAGGTTCTGGAGCAGCAGGAGGGAAGAGGTGAGGCTTGGAGGAACGGGCCCAGTGGGCCTCTGAGTGCAGCCCAAGAGGAATGCTGAAGGATGTAAGGAGATTTTTCCACAAGGAGGAATTTTGAGGATGCCGAGTGAAGAGGGAGGAGAAGACAGACATGGGAGAGAAATCGAGGCTGAGGTGGGGTAAAGGGCTGCCCTGAGGTACCAGCAGAGATACAATGCACTGGCCAGTCCTGCGTCTCTGCTGATTACACGCTGGGTCCGCCTGCACTGCGCTGACTGTCTGTAATGTGACCCAGACCTGTGGTCTCAGATTAGACTCACCAACGACGCTCTTTCCACAAACACCAGCTTAACCAAGAAGTCACTTGGATTTGCTGACACCAGGATGACCAACAACTGCCTCAGAGGACTTCCTGAGATTTCTACACATCAAAGGGGGAGGGAGAGTTACCTCCTCTCGACCTAAAACACAGCATCTCTCTTTGGCTTATCCTTGAAGTCTGAATGTTTTGTCTCAGGCAAGGCCCAGCTCCTTCGTGGGCATCCTATGTAGACAGTAAAATCCAGCACACAGATGGTGCAGAGTGATTGCGCTCCTTAAGAATATAGGGGTGCTGTCATTTCCCCATCTCTCTAGGGCTTGTTAAGGCAAAAGGGGAAGGCAGCTATCCCTGCTTGATGAAAAAACATAAAAGGTTAAGAACAAACAGTTAAAAGCTGCTCCGACTTTGAACTGCGATACTAAACCTGCATCTTGGCCGACACACCAAACAAGTCATTGCAACACAGCACACAGCCTGTGTCAACGTGATGCACAGAAACCCCCAGCTAACTGAGTGGGTTAATCATAGGCCAGTCAGGTCCTGCAGAAAAAGAAACATAACAAAACACAAGGAAAAAATCCACCAGCCCCAAACAGGAAAAACCATGTGTAACAACAGGAGATGGGAGCCTGGGACTGTTCTGCTACCTTAGCAACAGGATAAAGAATTTCAAATACTGGATACCTGCTTTGCTCTTCTCTTCTTTTCCTTGCTTTATCTTTTTCTTTTTGATCAATCTTTTTTATTTGTTTTTTATAAAGTCCTTAATGTTTTTTAATTTTTAATTTTTTAAATTACAGTTTACATTCAATATTATTTTGTATTTGTTTCATCCCTTCTTCCTTTCTGTTTAGCCTTCCTGCTTTCCCTTAGATTGTGTTCGGTTCTCGCCTTTGTTTCTGGGACTTTGTTAGCAGCGCAGCCTCAGAATTTCGGTCTCTGGCAGGTCCCAGGCAAACCTATCTGGGCCTGGAATTCCAGGCAACACAGCTTCAGCCAGCCTTGGATGCCTCACCTCCCTGAACCCGTTTCCCATTCTCTTCAGGGGACCCACCAGCTCATCTCATTCCACCCTTAATTTCCAGTTGGAAGATTCTCAGCAGCCGCACAATTACAGGGCCTGGGAGCTGTGATTCCAACTTTGTCCACTCTCTCAAGAGAAGTTATATCTTGTCAAACCACTAGGGGGAGTAAATCCCAGGGTTACCAGAACCAGGACTCCACACCTGGGGCTGCAGCTGGAGCTTCAGTCAAGCAGGGGCCTCTCAGTCACGGCTTCTTCATCCAGCTCTCCAGAGGCCCCTAAGAATCAGAACTGGAAAGAGTCAGTTCACAAAAACTGTTTGCCAAAATCACTCCTCATCGGTGCCCTAAAACACGTCAGGTTTTCAGAGATCAACATAGTGACCCTTTCCAGCAAGAGCCCGGTGACTCATCGGAGCTTCAAACCTTGGGTGCTTAAATGTAGAAACCCCAGGATTTAATCCTTAGTTCTGACTCACTTAAAACTACACACAAGCCAAACACAGACCCTGCCCCAGAGACATGTTCCATCAAGAAAGGGTTATGGGCAGCTGAGCCCGGCCTTGCAGTATCAATAAAGCAGCTCCTTGAGGTATGAAAAAAAGAAAGCGTTCAAAACAAGACTCGTCCAACGAGGCATCCTGTTGGAAACTACAGGAGGCGGTCTGTCAGGAGTGAGAGGTGAGACCAGACACAAGAAGTTCCATTTAGTGGATGCAACAGCCAAGGGGCGAGATTCCATTTTCTGATATTTTGAAGAATAAAAAGCCATGTATCTGACTGTGATTCGATCTAGAGTGGTGTGGTAAAATTAAAGGTAGTCTGCAGATTGCATGAATTCTCTGCAAAGGAGCAGGGCAGAGAGCTGGGCAGAGTCTGCAGAGATTCCTGGGGCAGGCAGACCATTTGGTTGGTAAAACATCAGGAAAGAGGGCCGGCTCCACAGGGGCAGAGAAAAAGCAAGGAAAGGAAGAAATCTGAAGATATTCTCAAGAATATGTCTACGTAGTAGTCGCCCACTCATTCGTTCATTCATTATCAAGTGCACTGAGAATGTACCACAGGCCTAGCGCTGTGCCAAGCACTGGAATTCAGGGCTGAGCAAACCGACAGCAGCGGCCCTGACCTGGTGGCGTTTCTGGAGTGTGAGCACGCTCATTAACAAGGCTGCGCAAAGCCAGCTAATCCACCACCGCCGTGCTGCAAGAGACGAGTCCGGTGCCCTGGGGGCCTGGACGAGGGGACTAGCCTGGTCTGGAGGCCACAAGAGCCTTCACAGAAGCGCTGTCTTGTCTGAGGACTAGTAATACAGTGCTAGCTAGGTAACTGGCCTGCAGGTATGCATGGTGGGTGGACAGGTAGGCGAAAGGGGGAGGTTCCGGGCTGAGGAACAGCAATAAAAACACCTGAAAAGGGAAAGGCCATGGCATGGTTGAAGAATTCGGAAAGAAGTCCAAGGTCGCTGTTGCATAGAGACATGGGAGAGAGGAGGATCTGCCAAGCCAGGGCCCGCCCACACAGGGCCACGGTCAGTAGGCTTACTGTAACCAGAGGCTCTCAACCAAGATGATTTTGTTACACCCATGCCACCTCCCCAGCCCCCAGGGACATTTGGCAATGTCTGCAGACACTTTTCCTTGTCGCAGCCAGGAAATGGAGTGTTCCTGGTATCCAGTGAGTAGAGGTCAGGATGTCGTTAAGTCTCCTGCATTGCCCAGGATGGCCCCGCAACACGGGACAAACCCGCTCAAAGTGTCAGCAGTGCCCAGGGCCAGGAGCCTGCTGTGGAATGAGGATGGGAGCCGCTGAAGGGCTTGAAGCTGGGAGATTCTGTGATGAGATTTGTTTCCAAAAGATCCCTCTGATGTCAGCGTGGACTGATGGGCAAGCCAGTGTAGACGTAAACGGATCTGTCTGGAAGCCTATTGTGGACAAGACAGGATGGCGGCCCGGCGGCGGGGGGGGGGGGGGGGGGGGGGTGGGGGGGTGGGGGGGTGGGGGGGTGGGGGGGTGGGGGGGTGGGGGGTGGGGGGGTGGGGGGGGTGGGGGGGGTGTCAGTGGGCGGAGAGGAGTGCATGGAGGGGGAAGATGTTTGAAAGAACAAGCCAGTCGGATGTGGTAACAGATTGGTTGTGCGGGAGCTCAGCCCACGTGTTTGAAGCGGCAGAGCCCCAGGCAAGGCTTAAATCAGATGCTTTGTTTGGATGGTGTTATACCCAGGCAGCCAGAGAGGGGGAGTTTCCTCCTGCACCCGGGCTTTAGAGGAGCTGCGCTGACACACAGCTAGGCACTCAGGGTGGGCTGTTGGAGAAACTGCCCCCAGAACAGTCCTCTGGAGGGAGGAAAGGAGAATTTATCTTCTATCTTCTATTGCCCATCTCTCACTGATCAGCTCCCCCCGGGGCAGTTTTTAAACATATCTGCAAATTCTTTGGCATTCCTCCCACCATGAGGTGGGGACTACCCTTTACTGCGTCTCTGGACTGGCCTTAACACCTCGCTCTTAGCCAGGAGAAAGCAGCAGAAGTGATGCAGTGTTACTTCCAAAGGTCGGTCATGAAGGGCCACATGGCTTCTGCCTCGCTCACTGGAGCACTGTGCTTGGAGCCTTGGGCTGCCATGTAAGAAGTCCACGGCCAGCATGAGCCACGCACCTGAGAGTGAAGGTACTTTCAGGTGATTCTATTACAGCTGCTTCCAGCCATTGAGCCTCCCAGCCTTGGCCTCAGACACAAGCCAGCCCTACACTGTCCCACTGACCCACATAATCCATGAACCTGATTAAATGGCTGCCCTAAATCCCATTTGGGGTAATGTGTCACACCTGAGTAGTCACTGGAACAACCTCAAGTTATAAGTTAACAACTCAGTCTTCCAGGTTGCATCCACTGGCCCCTCTGACATCACCCCGGGCCCTCTGGTGTGGCACTTCAGACCGGAGCCGGGACACAGTATGGCTGGCAGTCCTCACGTGGCAGATTACAGATACCCCACGGGGAATCAGTCGGCACAGTGGAGCCGACGTGGAGCGTGCGGCTGAGGATTCAGCAGAGAGATGAAGTCAAAAGAGCTGGTCACTAAAACCACACTAAAAAAAAAGCCCTGGCTGAGGTGGCTCCATTGGTTCAACATTGTCCCACGGACCAAAAGGTCGCCAGGTAGATTCTCAGGCAGGGCCTATAGCCAGGTTTCAGGCTCAGTCCCCAGCAGGGGCCCTGCAAGAGGCAGCCGATCAATGTTTCTCCCTCACATCAATGTTTCCCTCTCTCCCTCTCCCTTCCTCTCTCTCTAAAATAAGTAAAAACATACTTAAAATTTAAAAAGAGCATTGGTCATGGTGCCTCAGATGTGTCTGATGGATGGGAAGCAGGAACTAAGGATTCCCACATTTCTGATTCCTGACTTGAGTAACCAGGTGGGTTAATGATGGTGCCACTTACTAAGATAAGAATTAGACAAAAGGAGGGGCTCAGTTTGAAGTGCCCTTGAATCCATTGGATATGGCAAGAAATGGGAGCTCAGCACCAAAGATAGCCAAGGTCACTAATCTTAAGACTGCCAGGCCCCAAGAGGGCTTACGGTCCACCCCTGATTCTTCTTTCCTGTGTGATGAATATTTTCTAGGTCTAGGATGGGACCCTTGCCCAGCTGAATCATGTATGTCAAGACTAGTGTTAGAGAAGACAGAGGTGGCCCCCAGGACAGTATATGGCATCTGCAAGATGTGCCTATCACTATCAGATTTTTTTAATGTGAGAGGAAAATATTTCAGTTATTTTAAAATACATTGGAGCCCTTTCTCCACATGCAACATCCTCTCTCCTCCCTCTCACCTTTAATGTAAATTGCAGATGTTCTCCGTGTGCATAATGGTAGTCTGTTTTGCATTATTTAGATAATTGGTGCCTTTGACTCATGTTCTTGTCAGTGTTACTTTAGTCCATAGACTCAATATCCGCAGGCTTGGAGGAGATCTCAAAAGGGGAGTGGAGCCCACTACCTCCTGTCCCTGACTGTAGGTAGGCAGAGTCCTCTTCTGAGACAACTCAAGTCAGCCTTGGGGACACTAGCTTTGATTCCTGCAAGGGCAGGGCCTGGTCTCCCACAACCCGCTCCTTCCTCCTTTCCCAATACACAGGTTCAGGTTCTTCCAGATGCCTCTCTCCTGACCCCACCACTAAAATAAAAAAAGACAGTGCCTATAGGGGTAATGACTTTTGATGATTTACAAAATCATAACGGGGTGGGGATACAAAAGGAATGGAGAAGGGAAAAAGGGATGAAGTGTTTACTGAGACCATATTCCAAGTCTTGTGATGTTCTGGGCTTTTATCTCAATGAAGCCTCACAAAATCCTGTTGTTATTAGTGACCCATATTTTTTACATGAAGAAACTGAGGCACAAAGAGATTTGCTTGCCCAAGATTGTGCAGTTAATAAAATGCAGGACCAGAGTCCATGTCTGGCTCCAAGGCAGCGCTCTTTGCACTCTCCCTTTCTTCCCAAGAGCCTTGGAATCCGTGACTCCCTACAGAACAGAAGGCGTCTCTCCTAAGGGTGGGAGACCAGGCCGTGCGCAGGGAGCCGCTGTACCTCTCCAGAAGCACCACCAGGTGGCGCAGTGAGAGGCTACAACCCTGCTGCTGCTTCTGGGCGCGCTTGGCGAGACAGACAAGCGTGGGTAAAACAGCTGCAAGGAGACTGTCAAAACAGACTTCTATTTAGGAAAGTGCAGCCTCCTGCCTGGCCCCGTCTCCCACCGCCAAGCTTGGTTGGCTCTCCGCAGGCTATAAATGAACTCGCTTCTTTCTCCCTCCCCCACCCGACTGCTAACCCACATCTCTAATTCTATTTTCTCTCCTCCCTGACACCGGGCCCACCCACGTCAGGGAAGAGTGTGTCCTGAAGAGAGAGGGCAGCCCGGCTGAGTGAGAAGAGAATCCTTCCCCATAGCAACTGGTGGGCTGTGCCCCAAGCATGCCCCTTCCCACCACTTAGCCAGCACCGCGCGTCACAGCGTCCCCACCGCGCCACACGCGGACCTGAGCACATGCCCGTCGGAATCAGCCGCCTAACAAAGGAGCACACGCAGGGCGACTTAAACAGCACAAACGTATGTTCTCACGGGGCTAGAGGCTGGAAGTCGAAGACCAAGGTGTCGGCAGGTGCGTTTTCTCTGAGGCCTGTCTCCTGGCCCGCGGGTAGCCGTCTTCGCTGTCCTCACGGGGTCATTTCTCCATGTGTGCATCCCTGGGGTTCCCCTGTGCGTCCTAACCTCTTCTTTCAGGACACCGGTCAGATGGCATTAGGGCCCCCACTAAAAGCCTCATTTTTTTGTAATTACCTCTTTGAAGGTGCCATTTCCAAATACAGCCACATTCTGAGGTTCTTAGGATTAAGGCTTTGATATATGAATTTGGGGACACAGTTCAGTCCAAAACAAGACCCAGTCACTTATTTTTTTAACTCCTGAGTAGAGCGCCGGCCAGGTGGCTCAGCAGGTTGGAGCACTGTCCCCTACACCAGAAGATTGCGGGTTTCATTCCCGGTCAACGCACATCCTGCGGGTTCGATCCCTAGTCAGGAGTGTATGGGAGGCAATAGATTGATGTTTCTTTCTCACGTCAATGTTTCTTTCTCTCTCTGTCTCCCTTCCTCTCTCTCTAAAAATCAATTTTAAAAACATCCTTGGGTGAGGATTTCAAAAAAAAAAAAAAAAGGTCCTGAGTAGAGGGCAGAATTTTGTGCTTAATTTTAACCCTAAGAGGTCATAGGAAAAGTTATGGTGACCATATGCTCATGAGGTTCACTTCATGAACTTCCTCAATTGTATGGTGTTAAGGAGAAAAGGGCTAAGAGAATCTAAAACCCAAAGTGGCCTGTCCTGGGGAACTGGGAGAGATTAGCCAAAGAACATATATGCATAGCCATGGACACGGAGTGTAACGTGGTGAAGGCCGGGGGTGGGGCGGAGTGGAGGGGGCCAAAGGGAGAGAAAGTGGGGAACATCTGTAATAGTGTCAACAACAAAAATAAATAAATAGGTGGCCTGTCCTGGGGCTCGCCTGGTAGCCCTGATGGGTCTGGTTTGGGGTCTCTAACTGGGGAACTACCTAGAAAACCACTAAGTGTCTACTTCCCCTTGAACAGCAGTTTTCCCCCCTCTCTCCCTTTTGAGCATCCCCCTGCGCAGAGACTTCTGGAGGTCACAGAACTCCCTCATTCTCTGGATTCTTTCTAACAAGGAGGCTATCTGGATCTACCTGACTCACCCTGGGTGGCTGTAGGGGTGGCAAAATTGTCCCCAGGTTAAAAGTTCAGGCCAGAAGGCTGTGCAACCTGGGAGTGCCCCAGGCCAGGCTACACAGTACCACATTTAGAAGAAACTCACAGAGAATTTTTAAATTCCAAAGAAGTTGTCCCTTCCCAGAGGAAATTGTAGAGGAGAGACAAGGGAGATGCCTAATTAGAGAATAAAGAAGGGGCTCCTGTTGAACAGTGGCCAACAGAGCCTAGGACTGGGGAGCTGGGTCCCCCTAAACTGGGGACTGATGTGTGGCCATTTGGACACCATGGCTCTCCAGAGCCTGCTTTTCCCAAATCGCTATGCTATCCCCTCCGAGGACACACTAGCACCAGTCTAACAACCTTGGGAATTCCCAGCTCACTCCCTGGTCGGCCTTCTCAAGGACAACATGCCTTCCTCTAGAGGTAAGATTTCTGTATTCAGGTGTTCAAGGTCGAAGTTATACGATGCTGGAACCACAGCTGAGTATTGGCAACAGTTGTGCTTCTGGCCTCACAGCCCAGGCCGTACATGGTTTTGTCAGACGCGTCACAGGCGGGGAAGGTCAGGGGTATCCAGAATGTCTATTTTAGTGACAAAGTGCTGTCCCTTCCACTATGAAAGTGGTCTTTTGTAATCGCCCTGATACAAGGGGACTGGCTGATGGCCTGGGGAAGGACGACATTCTCTAGGAAAGTGTTGCTTCCCATCCTTGCAACTTTGGGCTATTAGCTCGGACATTTTTGTTCCCAAGGAAGGAACACTTCCATCCAGGGCCATTGCGATGGTTCCAACTGGAAGCTGAGTCTGCCATCTGGCCACTTTGGGTTCCTCATGCCAGAGAGTCAACAAAGAAGGGAGCTGTGCACGTGATCTGAGGTGATGGGTCCTGATGATCAAGGGGTCAGGGGGCACCGAGGAATATATCTGGAAGGCAGGTGCTTCCCCAGGCTGTCCCTTAGTCCTCTCACACCCTGGATTTACATCCTTGGAAAACCACATTATCAGGACTGCTGATGGCCCAGAGCTTTCAGGAATGAAGATTTGGCTCATCCACCAGGCTCGGAATCATGTCCAGCCAAATCAGTTAAAGATAAAAGAAATGTGACATAGTAATGGAGAAGGTGTTTTAAGTACCAACTTAGGCCACTTGGTCAGCTATAGAAACAACACTGTACTAGTTCTGAGCATTTCTTATTTACTTTTATATGAATTTGTGTCTACATTAACTAATTTTTCTTTCCCCCTGTTCCATTCACCTACCACCTAACACAGTATTTAACTTTCTGTCTCACAGAGACAATGTGAGAAGACAAATAATCATCACCCAAAGGGGGCAAAGGGACATTGGATCCTCTTCAGGAAAAGAGTATGTTTTGGGTTGTGTGAGGGACAGTTACAGTGTGATAGATGAAATTGTAATTTGGGAGTAAATCTAAATATCATTAAAAGAAGAATAGAGATTCCACCACAACATGTGCTCTGGTGGGTTTGCACAGTGTCAGCTTAGTGAAGCCAGAAATACATTTTCTTCCTGAGAAGTTCTGGGTTCATCTGGGCCGCAAGAGACATTTTGTGTGAGATTTGGAAAGCAGAAGCAAAGCAACAGCTTTCTTTTCATACCAGAAGGTCATCGCAGAACACAAGGTGCCGTTGCCGCTCACACACGTTGTCCCGTATGCTGGCTGTCCCTGCTGGCACGGGACAGCAGCTGGCCTGCAGCCCCTCGGCTCCCACCAGACCTCCCCTGATGGCACTGACTGGGCTGGGTGCCTGCTTCATTCCAGATCAAGGGGCCCTGATTCCCAGCGTCGGTGTTGCAGGTGGGAGGTGAGGAGAGGCTGCCCCTCCTCGTGGGCTCCAGCCCATCCTCAGAGGGTCTGGTGTGCCCCTGCTTCCTCCCCTCTCCCCTACCCAGCAGCCTGCCCTACTGACTTCAGGGCCCAGCAACGGAAGCACAGCCGGGTACAGGTGGGAAAACCCGCTCCCAAGGCTGCTCAGGGGCAGGCTCATCCGATCCCTCAATATACAGGGTGGGGCAAAAGTGGGTTTACAGTTGTGCGTATGTGAAACACAGAGTTTATTCTTGTATTATTATTTATTAATTACTGTATTATTTTCCATAAGAACAACTGTAAACCTATGTTTGCCTCACCCTGTATATGCATGTTGCTATAAACCAGGGTGGGGAAACTTTTTTCAGCCAAGAGCCATTTGGATATTTATAACATCATTCTCAGGCCACACAAAATTATTAACTTAAAAGTTAGCCTGCTGTATTTGGTCAAACACTTAGTTAACTCACCAAATGGGCCAGACAAATGATTTTACAGGCCTTAAATGACCCAAGGGCAAGACGTTTCCCACCCCTGATATAAACTAAATGTTTGTCTCTCCGCAAAAATGCATATGCTGAAACCTTAATTCCCAATGTGATGGTATTAGGGGGTGGGCCTTTGAGTGAAGCCCACTTCATATCAGTCCATCCCTCCTTTATGGAATCCATTCCCTGAATTGGATCCCCACTCGTAGACACTTAGAGTCGTTAAGTTATAAGGGCAGAGCTCTCATGATTGGGATTATTACCCTTATAAGAGAGACCCCAGGGAGCCCCCTCGCGCCTGCCAGGTGAAGGGCACAGAGAAAAAAAGGCGTCTATGAACCAGGCAGTGGGCCCCCACCAGACACTGAATCTGCTGGTGCCTCATCGCCTCATCACCTTGACCTTAGACTTCCCAGCCTCCAGAACTGTGAAAAATAAAGTTTTGTTGTTTATAAGCCACCTGATCTATGATATTGTTATGGCAGCCCAAATTGCTTAAGACAAAAATACATATATGTGTATATGTGTGTATAAATGCATGTGTGCAATGTATGTGTTGGCGCAGGGGGCATGTTTCTGCTTCTCTGATTGAACTCTGACCGACACAGTCAAAGGCGGAGAATGAATGCAAGTAACACACAGGGAGAGCTGTGCCAGTCCTTGGCCTCTTTTTCCTTAGCTTTCTTCCTCACTTTTTCCTGCTCAGAATTACAGGGGACCGACTCACCTGGTCTCTGTTTCCCAGGCCCCTGGTCCAGCTGGCTTCCAGCTTAGTTTAGCCAAAGGAAACCCTGATGAGAGGCAGGAGGGCAGGGGGAGGAAGAGCTGAGGAAGCCCTCCGTCTCCTTCTGCCTCGGACAGCTGGCCTTGTCTGAATCTTTTCTGTCTCCGAGCATGCCCACCATGGTTTCACCTGCCACCCAGGGACTCTGGTCCTGGGCTCCTGCAAGGCTCTACGGGTGGCAGAGCTTCATGCTATTCCTACTTTTTGGGTAGCAACCCTCCCCTGCCCCAGCCCATTTCACATCTCAGTCCATCCTTCATTAATGGAACCCATTCCCTGTATTGGATCCCCACAGCTTAGAAACATAGAGTAGTTTCTTTTTGCCTGACTGGACCCAGACTGATATGGTCCACTTGAAGTTTGAGTTCATAAATTGAAAGTGAACACAATCAGGGTGGCATGTGGCTCCCCCAGTAGCATCCGGCTTTTCTCCAGGTGCAGGCACAGACGAGGTGGAGAGATGGGTTTAACTTGGGCTGGAGTTTTGCCAGGAAAAAATGATGGAAGGAGGAGGAGCTGAAGGTGACTTTAAGAGTGACCCTAAGACTCTCAGTGGGGCGGGGAGACAAGTGAGGTTACGAAAGGGTGAACGGCAATGCAAAGATGAGGAAGTCAGTAGGTTTAAAATCCATGGGTGTTTTATCATTTTTAAAGCAGAGGTGCTCCAGGAAGGGAGCAGAAAGTATATGTAAGGTAACCAGGGAATAGGATGCTTGAAGTCAAAATTTAAGAGATGCAACAATTACGGGTGGCAAGATATATGGCCTGGCCTTGGGAGTGAGTGACCGAGACAGGCTGGAGGAAAGGTCCATGGGAATGAGAGGAAGGGACGGTGAGGTCAAGGTGGTGAATGCATTATCTATATGGATATTGAAAGGCCAGTATCCACCAGGACACTTCTAAAGGCTCTGGGCCTCTCATCTCTTGTTAACCTTGGAGCAGGGGCTCCAGCTTGCTCTGCCCTCCTCTCTCCTGCTCTCCTCCCCCTCACATCCCCCTCCATGCATGGCCACAGGTGCTCCTCCGTTCCCCAAGCCCATCAGCACAAAGCTGTTATGTGTGATAGACCTTTACCAAGTATTTGCAGGTAAAAGAGGAAACCACAGCAGAGCATAGGCTAGAAATAACACTGAAAGTTACACCTAATATCCTAGGGTTCTTAAAAGGAATTTCTCAAAGACCATTTTCCTCCTTAGGTCCCAACTCTGCCAGTTTTGTTCAGGTCACCTCTCTCTAGAGAGACTCTTCACCTTTCTTCCTCTTCAGGTCATCTGATCCCCCAAACCCCCTTTATTGCAAGCCCCCAAGGTCATGCTCTTAAGTTCACATACAGTGGATAGTAACACACTCAGCAGCGCTGTTTTTTCACACTTTTGCCACCATGGGACCCACCTTTTAGCTATTTTCCTAAAGAAGGGAGCCACCAACCTCCAAGAGGAATTCTGTTCCTTCCCCAAAATGCAGAATTACAAGAAACTGTTCTAATACACCAACTTTATCATGTTCCTATTACCCAAGATAAAATGACATCATGTTGGTAATAGTGTTCAAAATCTGAAAAGTACTTTTCTAGTTCAAATATAAGAAGAGAGAAATTTTACATACAATCCCACAGCCCAGTCTAGTAAAGAGATGATCCAAGAACCAAAGATTCATTTGTCGCAGGGCCCCAAGTATGCAAACCAGGGGAAGGTGGGTTGTGGGTAAATGCGAGGCTCAGTTAAATGAACAAATGAAGTGTGTGTATATGATGCTATGATTTATGATAAGAGATATATACATGTGGTCTTTGTCCCTGTTTCTGGCACAGGGCTCCTAAAACTTTTAGAATAGTTCCAGAGCTATTAAGGTGAAAAGAGTGTCTTATTATTCATAACAACCCCATTTCAACCACACCTGGGTGTCTGCTAATGAGATGGCTCCTGGAAAGCCCCGAAGGACGGGGGCTTGTGGACTGGAGAACCAACCATGTGATTAGAAAATTGAAACTTTCAGACACACACACACTGGGGGGGGGGGGGGGGGCTGAAGGTTGAATCGATCGCCAATAGCCAGTGATTTAATCAATCATGCCTATGCAATGAAGCCTCCATACAAACCCAAAAGGATGAGGTCCAGACAGCTTCTAGGCTACTGGACACCGGAGGTGTTGGGATAGTGGCGCAGTGGGCATGGAGGCTCCTTGCCCCTTCCCACGTACCTTACCCGGTGCATCTCTTCCCTCTGGCTGTTCCTGAGTAATATCCTTTCATAATAAACCAGTAATCTAGCAAATTGTTTTTCTGAGTTCTGTGAGCTGTTCCAGCAAATTAATCTAACAAAAGGAGGGCATTTGCTGTAACCTTCAGTTTATAGCCAATAGGTCAGAAGCTTAGGTGACAACCTGGGCTTGCGATTGGCATCTGAAGTAGGGGGCAGTGCCGTAGGACTGAGCCTTTACCCGTGGGGTCTGATACTGGCTCCGGGTGGTGCCAGGCCTGAATTGAATTATAGGACACCCAGCAGGTGTTGCAGAATTGATCGGTGTGGGAATGACCCCACACATCCGGTGTCAGAGATGTTGTGAGTGGTGGTGTACTGTGAGAGGAGGGGAGAAACACAGGCGTGTTTTCCTTTAACATGTAACACAAGGAGGTATTTACTAGGCAGTTTTTAGCCCTCTCAATGGAAACATTTCAGAACTATGATGGAAGCCAGGCTGGGCTGGAGAGTGAATGGGGATGAGAAAGCGGGTGAAACGACTGTGCCTTTGCTTTTCTGGGAGCTGAATGTGAAAAGGAGGACACTTAGATGCAGCACCCCTGACACGATCCAGGCTTTGTCCTGCAGTCCAGTTATTTTACACTCATCGTGTGACCCTAAACCCTAACACAGGGCACCCCTGAGGCACCCAGTTTTCCACCGACACACGCCTAGGGTGGTGCCAGCTATGCCCTTTCCTGAGTGAGTGTTTTGATAGAGTTTTGGGGGAAAGAAGTAGAAAGGAGATGTGCAGACAGGTCTGCAGCCATGGAAAGAAGAGGAAGGAGGTGTGCTGTGCAGTGAATTGTGTGTGTGTGTGTGCCCCCCCCCCCCGAAAGCCATGTGTTGAAGCTCTCGCCCCATTGTGATTGGATTTGGAGATAGGACCTATAAGGAGGAAACTGGGTGAAATGAGGTCATAAAGGTGGAGCCCTAATCCAACAGGACCGGTAGCCTTATAAGAAAGGGAAGAGACACCAGGAGTGCACACACACACACACACACACACACAAGAGGCCATGTGAGGACACAGTGAGAAGGTGGCCACCTGCAAGCCAGGAAGAGAGTCCTCACGAGAAACCAACCCTACCAGGAGACTGATGTTGGACTCCAGCCTCCAGACCTGTGACAAAATTAGCAGACTAATACAGGAAAAATAATTTCTAAACAAACAAATAAATAAATAAATGGGGGGCGGTCTGTCTAGGATACTGAATCTAGATTTTTCCTTCACAATTTTGTGTAGTTCTGGCTCTGGGGGCATAACTGGAGAGGGAAGGGGAGAAGGGGAGAAGGGGGGGAATGCGACACAGGCGGATTTGTCACACAACAAGGACACTGGCTCCTACAGGGCCAGGCCCCCCACTTCTCCCTCCTCCCTCCCCTGCATTTGCTGTCCTCTATCCCCTGGATTTCTGGGGCTGGCTGTCAGACTGAGGCAAATACATGGCCTCAAACAAAGGCAGTTGTTTGAGTTGGGAGCGCTCTGCCTTAATCTTGAGTCACTTTATTGTCTTCTCAAAGGTTCGCTTAGTTTTTCAATACCCCAGTCTAGATAACTAAAGTTCCCTGGTGGGAGTCGTGGAGGGTTTTTTCCCCCTTCTGATTGATGCGGGGATCAAAAGGAGCTTTAGAGTCTTTCCTGTCGTTAAGGACCCACCGAGAGGCGCTCTGCCCAGGCCGCCGTAATCCTCGGACACGCGGGGATTAGGCCGGGTTCTCGGGGGCTGGAGGGACCTGGCGCCTCTCTTTGCGAGCATATAATGCACCCTAAGTGGCTTATCGCTCACAGATCCATCCCCCCTCCTTCATTTCTAACCTTGGGGGAGGGCTGCATTAATTACTTAAACAGTCAGCAGCTCACATCTCCTCCTCAGCTGCAGCGCTCACGTGGCTGCCTCTCTCATCACCCGCAGGTCGGGCTGCCGAGGGTGGGCGACGGAGGGCGGCCTTGCAAGGGGCGTCTGTTTGAACCAGGCCCATTTCCAGCTGCTTTGCAATGCAAATGCTTACAAGCACGTCCTCGCTCGCTCCTTAGAATTCCGTGGAAAAAAGACACTTAGGAAGGATATGGCCGGGTTTGTTTCCAGCCTCCCCTCTTAATGCTAAAAGCAGTGTGTCCAGCTCATCCTTTGGGGTGGCTGTTTTTTGAGTTTATATCCTAAGGAAAATTACTTCATTCTACAAGAAGAACAGCTTAAAGTGGGAACCATTTAATGCTGTTGTTTTAAATTTATTTAAAATAGTGTCTTTTAAATGGGCCTCTTAAAACTGTTGGCCCTGGGAGCATGGTTTTTCTGTGCACGGCTCCAGGCTCCTTGGGCTCTGTCCATTGTGAGGGCAGCTCGCTTGCAGAGACCTGAGGGAGGTCAATGTGATCTCAGCATTTCTGTGTCTGGCCAGGTACCCACCAAGCACACAGTAAGCACACACTAAATAATTTCCTTGGTGAATTATTTACGGTGCGGATGCGTTAATCTTTTAGACTCTAAAACGTGGGTTTGGCCGTGTAAATCTTCTTCATAAATGGGCATTTTCCTTGTATTCATTGCACTGTTAGCAGTTCAACCCCCCCAAAAAATGTTATCATGTGCTAGATGATGTTTTTCTCTGATTGGTTTAGTTTTTTATGTTAAAGTGACACCCATAAATATTACCGAGATTGACAATCTTCTGATAGTTCTTCTGGCAGAAATTCTCAAACTCCTAAGCAAGGTGAAGGAAGCACAGCTTTTTTTTGTCTCTGGAACTCAGAGACATTTTCATGGATGGAATTTAAGATGGTAAGAGGCCACAGCAGAGTGGACAAAAGGAGTCCTGGGGCAATTCATTCATTCTTTTACTCTTCCATTGACACAAGCATTTACTGGGGCTCAGCCCTGCTTTGAGAAGCCCATAGTCTAAGGAAACACATGAGCAAGTAACAGTGGACATTTTCACAGCTTTTTTATTTATTAAATGTCAGTTGGCCCAGGAGCAAATCAGATGGGCTGTAGCAGACACTACTACTCAGATGAGACAATTGGGCGTCGGAGGCCTGCAGCCTACCCACCTGTTCTGAGCAGGAGGCAGGTCAGCTGAGCAAAGGTGCTATGGGGTGTGTGACCAGGACTGCGCAGACAGGAGCAGCATGGCCTCCCACACACATTAGTCAGGGCCCCACACCAGGCCTCTTGGCTGGGTTTCTGGAACAGCTGCCTCCTTACTATTCCAAGAAAAAGCGAAAAAAAAAAAAAGCAGGTTATCTAAAAGGTCACTAGCAAAAGCCTGTTTGTCCTTCGGAGTAGCTCAGCGCTAATCAGTGCTGCTTGCTCAGTCACCAGCTCTGTGGAAGAAGAACCACGGCAGACAATGGGATGGGAAGAAAGCCAGCCCTTCTGGCAGGACTTTAATGATCAAACACAAGGGTGGCCATCCACCCCCACCCCCCAGGAACCCTACAGTTAGAGGCCTGGAGCCTTGCACTAAATCTGTCTTGGAAGGCAATTCATCTTGGCCAAGTCCCTCCAAGACCAACCTATGGGCAGGTTACAACTGTTTGTGCAGCAGAAAAGATCTGGCTTAAACTGGCTGGTTATCTTAACCACCACCTCTTTGTTCCAAGCAAATGTTATCAGCTCTTCAGAAAACTTTTTGAGAGAACCAAGCAAGTCCAGCCCAAGCTGCCCTCACTGTCTGTCTGTCCTGGTCTGTTTTCCCATGAAGAAAATGAAACCAGCAGAGCTGGGACGGAGGAGGCTCTGCACAAGCTGGTGTTCTCCACCCCACCCCACTCCACCCTTCTATCCACCACCCTGAAGAAGTCACCTCCTGGGATACGCTCTCTTTCATCCCTGTCACCTCCACTATGGTCCTGTAGCATGTAGTGAGGTGCTGGATGACGATTACAAAGAGAAAAGAGGATTCAGAGAGAGAATTCAATTCAATTCACAGAGGGGCCCCATTGGCTTGACTGTGCCATGGGTCTCCCTTTTCCCAGACCAAGAGAGCCTTACCGTTCCTTCCATTCAGCTTGACGGAAGAGTTGACCTCCCTTTACTTAGAGCATTTTCATTAAAAAAAAAACTTGTCATTGCAAATTCTTTCTCTGCCCATTGAAGATGTAGGTAAATCTTTTTTAAAAAACGTCTATGAGTTTTAAACCTAGGAATGTCTTTCTCTGGGACCTGGGAACCATCTCTTTGAAACCATCAAAGGAGATGGCTCCTCTATCTCCTAGTCTCTGTGGAAGGGTAGGAGCCTAATTTCAGTGGGACACCTGGCTCTGAGTTGTAAAACCAGCTCCTATTATAAAGGTGGAAATTTATGAGTAAACACTAACAGCCTATGACCCACCCCCAAAGTCCTCCAGTACTTTTTCATCAGCTTACCCCAGCCTTTTAGCCCCAGCCCACCACCCACCTCTGCTGCAAGACAGTTGAGTTCAGACTGAGTTCTGGCCTCTCTCCCTTATTGCAATAGCCTTGAATAAAGCTCTTCTTGCCTAATGGACTTTGTCTGGTGCAATCTGTGCTTTGACATCCGCTCCTTGCCCTTCAAAAGCCATCTTATTTCTGTGCAGCAGTGGCTCTCAAACTGTGATGAGTCTCTGAATCACCTGGAAGCCTTGTTAGAACATTTTCCAGAACTGTAGGCCTTCTGGTGGGGCTCGGTGAATTTCCAACAGGTTTCCAGATAAGGCATGCACGGCTGCTTTGGGGACCATACTTTAGCCTGTTTTTTACTCTGAGGCCCCTGGAATTCATGGAGGCCCCAGTGCACGGTCCTGTAGTGGGGTCATTTCCAGATGCTTTCTTCCCTGTCTTCTCCCTCCCTCCCTTTATAATGCTAGCTCCTCCTCTCCTCTCTGGCCTATCCCTTCTTCTCCTTCCGCTCCTAGGTCACAGCCCTTCTCTTCCAATCAGCCTTCCCCTTCCAAAAACAAACAAACAAAAAGTAGCAGCCTGCCACTCCTTAGGGTAGTGCTTAATTTTTCCATCTTAAAAGCTGTAGTTGTTTTGTTTTTTAACTGCCAAATCCTTCCTGGGGCCCTCTTGGCACTCGGCGTCCCTGGGAGTGGGGGAGGGGGCTTCCCTCATACTTCCTGGTTACCTAGCAACTTGTCTCCTTGCTGACAAGTCACCGCCCCTGCAGAGATGCCAGCTGATGTGCACACAACAAAGGGAAAGTGACACCATCGCGCCAGCCCCCTCTTAGAGGGCCTCCCCGTTCATTAGCAATGTGATAAGTGGCTCACTCTGGGCAGGTCCCCCGATGCCCCCTCCCCGATTAAGCCAGAGGCAGCACTGCTTCCCTCAAGGACCTCGGAGTGATGGCAGCTTGTCAAGTTCCCAAGACGCGGGGTATGTACTGGGAATCTCAGATCTAATCCCTAATTATATCCAGCCCGTCACCTTTGTAATAGGAGGCATAATAGCTTTTTCATTGTCGTCTTCAGGCGCTCGGGCTGCGTGGAGGGCTATATCCACACTCGTGCATGTGTTTTCTAATGTGTTGCTACATCCTTGTTAGACTTCAAAATGAGGGGGCCTTTCTTTTCTCCTGCGAAAGCCCTTATGAAAGAAGCTGTTTGCTTAACATCTCCCACCGCCACCCTTTGTTCCTTCTCTCCACTTTCCTGGATTAACCACTTAGGCCCAGGCGTGGTAGCTGACTGTCACAGAAGATGTAATACCTCCGGGAGCACTTGCACAGTGGAGACGGAGGGTGTCCAACCACTTTCTGTAATCCTGGGAGAGAGAGCAGAATAAGGAAGGAAGAAAGGAGAGTGATAGAAAGGATAAAATGAATTCCGCGCTTTTTAAAAAAAAAGCATTTGTAGCAGTAATACTTGTAAGAGAGAACAGTGGTAAACTGCCCAGATGCCCAATGGAAGAATGTCAGAACAGTCAGTATAATAACACAACAGAAGAGCATTAGATCGACTTTACAAATGGTAGGCCGTTTATATGAGCCACACCCATCATAGAGATAAGTGTACATTTAAATATATATAACGCATACAGCATGGAATTATGTGACTATATACAGTATATGTATATACTATGTGACATAGATACATGTATACAGTAATTCAGGGGGAAAGAATCCAAGCAAGCTTGAACATTGGTTAGATACATGCAAAAAATGTATGTAACTGTTTAGAAAAATTAGAAGAATATGTGAAAAGACATGACTAGTTTAGAGCAGCAGTCTCCGATACGGTAGCCACCAGCCTCAGGGAACGGCTGAGTACCAGCCATGTGGCTAGTCTGAACTGATATGTGGCATACTGGATTTCAAAGTTTAGTATGAAAAAATAAACTATCTCATTAATAATTTTATGTTGACTACATGTGGAAATTATTATATTTTTAGTACATTGGGTTAAATAAAATATATTATTAAAATTGATTACACTTGTTTCTTTTTACTTTTCTAAGGTGGTTACCAGAAAATTTAAATTACATACGTGGTTCACATTTGTGGCTTGCATTATATTTTTGTTGGACAGTGCTAGCTTAGAGTTTAATGTTGATCAGGTCCTCTTTTCTATAAGACTGTTAAACTTGCTCTGTTTATGTCTATAAGATGTATGAGTTCTGGAACATAGAGTGATCTGAATGCAATATTTCCACAAAGACCAATTCTAAGGCTAAGTTTCTGCGTCCTATAAGAGACTCTAGACAAAAAATGGAAATTGTGGCTTTCCTGGGAAGAAGGGAAGGAGGATGGTGTGGAGGAAATGAAAGAAGGCACAGAGAAGGAAAGAGGAAGGCCACATACTGCAGAGGTAATAGGATCATGGAGACAATTAAATGTATGGTCTGGCAAGAAGGCTAAGTGGCCTTCTTCTAAGATGTCACTTGTCACTCTTCCTTCCCAAACCAACTCTTTCCTGCTGTCCTGTCAACTTGACCTCTTGGAGTTGAAAAATGTCCTTCTATTAATGTCCTCAAGGGAAGAACACATTCATTAGGCTATGAGTCGGTTATAATCTTAGTGTGGAATTTGTTACATATTTGTCATTTATGTGTTTGATTTTATTGCTAGAATTCTTTCCTTCAGCACTGCTTGTGGTCCACAGGTTTTAGTGGGGGGTGGGGGGGTGGCTGGCAGTGTGGCGAGCAGAGCGGTACTGATGCTGAGGATGGGGACAGAGGTGTAGGAGTGCCACAGGGAATGGGAACATGGCAGAGCACCAAGAAAAACTCACCTACCTAACCAATCCTTAGCTGCAACTAGTTATGGGTGTGTGACCAGCATGTTCTAGTAGCCAGAAGAGCCCCAGCATGTGCTCTCACAAGCCATTTGGGAGAGGAGGTAACAGAGAAACTAGGCATGCTCTTCATTTCAGAGGCTCTCCAGACAACAGTCCTTGTATTCAGGCCTGATTCTGCTAGTGGCTGCCTAGGGGGCCACTCTCATTACCACGGAAAGATGCACCCCAATTAACACGTGGTCACAGAAGCCCAGTAAACTTCGAAGAACTTTTTTTTTCCAACAGAAAAAAATCATAGTATTGCATTCTTTCTTAAGAGCATTAAATTGTTATTCAACTACTATGTCTCATTTGTTCTATAAACATTAATTGAATTCTTACTAGTACAGTCACCCATTTAACAAATATCGAGCCCCTACTATGTAGAAATCCAGCTCCTACTGTGTCTGGATTTAAATCCTGGCTCTACTACTTCCAATCTGGACAACCTTGGGCAAATTACTTAATCTCTGAGCATTTCTTTGTCTAAAAAGGAGTAATAATACTCCTGTTTTTGTGAGAATTAAATGATTTAGTACATGAAAAATACTTAAAAATACATGAAAGGTATTGGCGCAGAGTAGGTGATATATAAGTATTTGCTGCTTTATGTAGGCCAGTGGGTGACAGGGATACAAATATAAGCACAATGTAATCTTTGCGTTCAAGGAGACTCCATCTGATGGCCTTTCACACGCTTTTTAACCTTCACAACCAGCCCATGAGTTAGTATCGTTAATTTGAGCCACAGACAGACTAAACCACCTGCCTGAGATCTCACAAGTAGCAGGTGGTAGGTGTGATTTAGGGCTAGTTATTCTGACCCTAAGTTCAGGGCTCTTGGCTCAATCTTATGAGGCCTTTCTAATCTCCCAGAGGCCAAGTCCTGGCCCATGAAGCTGAAGGCTTTCTCCCCAGTAGCATTATAAAGGTATTTTCTTTGCTACAGTAATAGAGTGTCTGGGGAAATAAGTAACAGAAAGTCCTTGCTGATTTTGGTTTACACATTAAGAAAGATTAATTATCTCACATTTTTAAAAGTCTCAATGTGGGTTGCTTCAGGGCTTGATGATTTCATGATATCATGAAGGATCACAAGATGCTACCATTCTTGTAGGCATTACCGATACAACAGCCTCCAATGAAAGAGAGGACACCTTCTCCAGGAAGCTTCCCCAGCGTCCCTCCTATCTTATTAGGTCAGAAGCCCATTCTTAAACCAATCACTGGCCAGGAAAATGGCATTACCACAATTGGCTCAGCAAAATTATGATTCCCCCCTCAATGGGAAATAGGATCACCTTCACCTGAAGGAGGCGAACATGACCACAAAATCAGAGCTCCGGCTACCCATGGCATCAGGTAACATTCATCATCACCAAGTAGCTTTTATCAAATAACATTACTTTAACAGCTAATAGGTTCTCATCTCAATTTAGAAGGAAAATCCAAAATCAAAGTAGACTGTAGACAAAGTCAATGGTGACGTCTGCCACACTGCAGCGATGAGATTTTTACAATTTTGCTCAAATCCTGTTCATTTTGAGAGTTTGTTTGGGGATCATCAAAACATCCAAGTTGTCCCAACCAATTCAAAGCTTTAAAAACACTGTGACTTTCTCTTCAGATAGTACTTTTTTTTTTTTAAGACAAAAACGTGGGTAGAAGGTAGTAAAATACAGAAAAGGATGTGTAGCAACCAAACAAAAATGTTATCTTTCCTAGGAGACAGGATTTTATGGGATTCCTGGATCTTTTTTGGATCTGATTGTTGAGATCTTGACAGCTTTTCAATTGAGGAAGGCGGTCATGTCTGTTAAACTAATTATAGCTCTTCACTCCACTATCTCATTTTTACAACATTTCAGCTTCAAATAGAATAGCTCCAATAAACATAAAGCAGACTGACGCATCCCAGATTTCTGCAGTTTATTTTACACCAAGAAATTACATTTAGAGATTTCCAGACACACGCTATAAATGAAAATGCAACAGGAAGTTTATTTCACTTCCTCTCGATCTGACCTACATTTCAAAAATGTTTGAGTGGGCTACAACCAGGAACCTCTCTTGCTGCCGTTATTCACGCTAGGTTTTCTGAAGTTGTGTTTTTTTCTCCTCAGTGACTCTAACGGCCATTGAGGGAACTGTAGACATTGGGAGTCTCTCCAGCCCTAAGTGAAACGGAGAAAGTTCTCTATCGGGCTGGCCAGATCCTCCTGCTCTGGGCTACCTGCATCCATCACATTCACCAGAAAAGTCAGACGTTTATGCTCCTAGCGTGGAGTAGATGAAAGCCGTGGCTTTTCCATCTATACCACGGTAGATATTTTTAGTGTGAGCAGCCATTTGGTGGCTACATCTTCCTCAGATCATATGCCACCCACCTATCTGTCTCTAAAGGAATGGGGGGGATGAGTTAGATCCAGGATGGGTAATATTGTTAGCTACTTAGAGAACAGTGCCATAGAAATTCAAGACCTTGCTTAAAATGAGCTGAGGCCCACAATATACCAACTCACATATTTTATCCTACTCTAGGCTGCAATATAAACAGAACGTTCCCACACCTCCTCTACCTGCCATCTGAAGAGTTCTGAAACTCAGAACACGAGTCTGGTGTTGTATTTAATTCTAGCATGCTTTCATGGTAAAAATACTCAACAAACTGGAAATGGAAGGGAATTTTCTCAACCTAATGAACGACATCTATGGGAAAACCCACAGCCAACATCACACATAGTGTTGAAAAGCTGAATGCTTCCCCTCTAAGATCAGGAGCAAGACGAGGCTGTCTGTCCCTACCGCTTCTACTCAGTATTGAACTGTAGGTTCTAGCCAGGGCAACCAGGCAAGAAAATGAAATAGAAGGCATCCCTGTGGAAAAGAAATAAAACTATCTCTATTTGCAGATGAGATAATCTTGTATGTAGTAAATTCCAAATAATCCACCAGAAAGAAAAAAAAAGCTACTATATTAGAGCTAATAAACAAGTTCAGCAAGGTTGCTGGGCACAATATCCACCTACAAAAATCAATTATATTTCTATAAACTAACAGTGAACAATTTGGATGTGAAATTAAAAAAATAATTCCATTTACAATAGCATCAAAAATAGTAAAATATTGAGGAATAAATTTAACAAAACATATGCAAGATGTGTATACTGCAAACTGCAAACTGCAAAGCATCATTGAAAGAAATGAAAGAAGACCTAAGTAAATGGAAAAACTTCCCAAATTCATGGATGGAAGGCAACATTGTTCAGGTGGTAATATTCCCCAAAGTGATCCACAGACTCAATATGATCCCTAGCAAAATTTTAAATGCCTTTTTTGCGGAAATGAATGGACAAGCTGATCCTAAAATTTATATGGAAATGCAAGGGACCCAGAATAACCAAAGGAATTCTGAAAAATAAGAACCAAGTTGGAGGACTCATACTTCTCAATTTAGAAACATGTTACAAAGCATTAATAACCAAGACTGTGATTCTGGCATACGGAAAGATCAGTGAAATAGAATTGAGCTGAGGTTTAAACTCCAAGGTTAACAGTAACCCTGTGGCAGGAAAACTCGATGAGGACCTGCCTGGAGGAGGAGATGGCACACCCAGAGGCGAATTCTAGAGTGCGACGAACATCTGACCGGTCAACCCAGTCACTTGTCTGCTTCCACCCAAGAAGCGATGCTTACAAATAAGGAAATCAGAATGCTGTTAGGAAGTTATTCTAGAGCTGTCCCCAACCCCTATGATCACCATGTAGTGAAAAAGCACATTGAAGAGACAAGGGTTCCCCACAGCTCATTTTATAGTGTTGCCATTAAATACATACCTGTGCGCCTTTACTTTTTTCTTAGTTCTGATGTTTCTCTGCTCTCCTCAGTCCCAAACCTTTTGCCATCCTCTCTATTCTCTTTACATGCCTGTCCCTGCCTGTGCCCACACCTTCACCACCACCAACCTCTCTCTCTCTCTCTCTCAAGCACACACACACGCACAGGCCCTGCATTCTTATCATAGCATGGATTTTGGATTTAGACTGATCTAACTTTGAATCAATCAGGCATGGACCCAAGCTCTAAGCTCGTTTCCTTGTGCACAAAATGGGGATAATAAAAGTACCTCCTCATGGCAGCTTTGTGATGTTTAAATGAGGTGTACAGAAGACAGCCCAGAGCCTGGACATTGTACCTTCTCGCTTAATGGCATATACTAGCCTTCACTGCTACCACTTGCTAATCAGTAGAGACGTTTGTCATAAGAAACACACCCTAGACTGATTTCATTCCACTGAAGCGCAGAGAAAGAGAGACCCAAACTTGCCCAATGGGTTGCAAAATTCATATCTGCAAAAAAATAATTCCTCATTACAGTAGAAATTTTCCTAGACATGGTATCTCCCATGTCCCAGTGCTGACCTGTCTTTAGATGCTCATAAAAAAACACATGGTTCTATCCAATCTGTTGCTTTTGCAAAGGGGGATTTTTAGGCTTACATATAAAATTATTAAGGGGTAGAGAAATATACACTGTGAAAAAGCTAACAGGAGCAGGATTTGGCTCGGGAAAAAGAAGGCCGAGTGTGTGAAACCAATAGCTGTCTTCAGTGAGGATATTAAAAGCTATTATGATGAGACAGTGGTCAGCTCTGTTCCATTTCCACTAAGACAGAAATGAATTATGAGGCTTAACTGTGGCATTTAAAGTAGAGATTTAGCCAACTCTGGATGAAACCCACTTAGAGAAAGTTATCCAAGAATGGGTACTGCAAACCAGTTTATAATGCAAAACACTGTTTGGCTTTGAAGTGAAGTCATTGACACTTGTTAAGGGAACATCTTTATAAAAACAACCTTTGACCATTTGCAGATTTTTTTTCCTGCTGCATTCACTTATTGCACAGTTGACTGGACCCATTGGTAGATCATTCAGGGTAATTTTTTATGCCAAGGCAACTTAATTAGCTTTTATCACAGTTTGGAAAACAAAATACAGGCCATCCTTAGACTGGTTTGTAGACCTTTGTCAGCCAGAGGAGCACCGTTTCCATAGTGAGTCCAGCCTCCTGGCACCAGAACTCCTCCACTCTCCTCAAAACCCTACTCCATGCAAGCTGCTGTCTTCCTGAGAGGATTTTGGCTCTTGGTTTGAGTTCTTTCCACCCCAAGAATTGTTAGCGTCTTAGGTGACCCCAAGATCCACAATGATGACCAGAGCTCCTCACTTCACGGGCACACCCTGGACTTGTCATACCAGCTCTTCCTTGGAAAACATACGTAACACAGGAACCTCTTACCCTCCCAACTAGCTGACTCCTTCCTCCCCAGACAACTTCTCTGACCTCTACAGCCCCGCCTTGATTCTTGGGTCAACTCTCTTCTGATCTCCAGGGTGAGTGCTTCAAGCTTCCAGCTGCAAACCCAGCTCCTCCCCTGCACCCCCAGCAGATCACCCCACCCTGCTTCATCCAGAAGAAAATAGATGCTGCCAGAAAAGAACACCCAGAACATTCGCCACCAGATCGTCACACCTGCCTTCTTCCCTTTTCCTCCTGGACGGTCACCCTCACCTGTCCTTTCCTCCTGACTCCCGACCTTCCTCAGCTCCTCTTTTTATCTTCAGTCTCTCCCTTTCTGTGGACAGTTTCCATCAGCATTTAACATATTCATTTTCTCTCATCTTAAAAAATAAATCAAGACTCCCTTGGTCCCACTGCTAGCCTGTCTCCTCCCTCTCTGCCTGGGTTGTCTCTTTTCTCCATCCGCGCCCCTCACTCCCCCCTCCAGCGGGCCTCTGGCTCCCGCTGCACCAGGTGCCTTTCACCGGAGCCTCCACTGATCCACCTAAAGCTTTTTGGAGTAAACTCCCTTTGGTCCCCTGCAGACTGCGTCCTGCTCTGCGCTGCCTGTGGCACCAGCATCCACCTGGTCTCATATATTCTCTCTCTCCACTCCCGTCACTCTTCTTTCTAGACCCCCTGATTCGCTTCCAAAGGATGTGCTTTGTTCTGTGTTTTCTCCTCGGGCTCTGTCTTAGGCTCTCTTCTCTTTTCACTCTTCAGACTCTCCCTGGATGAGCTTGTTTACTCTCAAGGCGTCATTTACCATGTAAAGGGACCTTTTCCTTTAGTCTAGATCTTTCTACTGAGCTCCATATAGACAACTCCATACAGACAAATAACCACTGGACACCTGTCCTTGGAGACTGCCCTACAAACCCCTCAGCTCATCATGGGGCATGTTAGTCCTTCCTTCCTCCCAACACACTCCTCTTGCAGGTCCCCTTGTCATAGTAACAACCCCACTACTTGCCCCCGTGCTCCAGCCAGGAACTCAGGAACTATTCTTCACTCCTCACCTCCAATCACTAGACAAGTCTTCCAATTCTCTTTTCGAAATGTCTGTCCATCCTCACTGCCACTTGCTGGTCTGGGTCACCAGCCCTTGCTTAGTGTATGTAGCAAAGCCTTCTTCACTGGTCTGCTGGTTTCTCAAAAACCACTTTGACGGTCTACAGTGCTCATCAGATTGTGTCCTGCACCCACTCCTCCTCCTCTGAAATCCGCTAAGACTCCCATGGCCCCTAAGATGAAATGCAGACCCCCAGACAAGGCTCCCGAGGGCCTTGCTTCCCTGCCTTTCCCCTTGCTCCGCACAGCTCACCCCGCCTCCCATACACCCGTCCTTCCCCCGCCCCCTCTAACCTTCACTTAGGCTTCTGGTCTCTGCTTACATATCACTTCCTCAGGAGGCTTTCCTTAGCGGTTTGAATGGTGCCTCGCTCCACCGCTACCCTCTAAAAGGCTATTCTATGTCCAAAGTCCCAGAACCTGTGACTATTACCTTATACGTTAAAAGACGTGATCAAGCTAAGAATCTGGGGGGATTTTCCTGGATGGTCCAGGTGGGCCTTGTAGTGGTCTGCTTGGGCTGCCATCACAAATATTTCACAGACTGGGCGGCTTAAACAACAGAAAGTTATTTTCTCAGCACTCCAGGGGCTGCAAGTCCAAGGTCAAGGTGCTGGCAGGGTTGGTCTCTGGTGAGACCTCTCTCCCTGGCTGGCACATGGCTCCTCCCCTTCCTTCAAGGCCACCAGTCCTATTGACTTCATTTAACCTTCATTACCTTAAAGGCTCTAGCTCCAAATACAGTCACATTGCGGGTTAGGGCTTCAACATATGGATTTAGGAGAACACAATTCAGTCTATAAGAGGCCCTAAATGCAATAACATGTATCCTTATAATGTAGGTACACAGGTAAGAGGAGGACGTAGTATGACCACAGAGGCAGAAATTGGAGTGATGCAGCCACAAACCAAGGAGCGCAGAGCCACCAGATGAGGGAGAGGCAGGAACGGGGCCCCACCCAGAGCCTTGGGAGGGAGTAGAGCCCTGCCAACACCTTGTTTCCGCTTCTGGCTTCTGAAACTGTGAGGGAATAAGCTTTTGTTGTTTTAAGCCACCCAGTTCGTTGTCATTTGTTACGGAAGCCACGGGAAACTAATGCACACCGACAAGATTAGGACCCTGCTCGATACTCCCTGACTGCCCCTGTCATTACCCGTATGGCACTGAACTGTGTTTGTTTAGCGTCAGTCTTCCCTTCTCGACTGCAAGTTCAAGGGGGCGGAGGCTTTGCTTTTCTTGTCCACCACTGCTACCGCAGGGCTGGTATGTAGTAAGTCCTCAATAAATACATATAAGGTGACTGAACAAATGAGCTGGTGTTGAGAATTTTCTTGGCTGGGAGAGCTGTTAAATAATAGACAGGGCTGTGAAAACAAGCTAGGGAAGTTATTCCCTTATAGGAGACATTCTCTGTCCTCTGAAATAATTAGGTAAGGGCTT
Organism: Miniopterus schreibersii; assembly: GCF_964146895.1. Taxonomy (NCBI): domain Eukaryota; kingdom Metazoa; phylum Chordata; class Mammalia; order Chiroptera; family Miniopteridae; genus Miniopterus; species Miniopterus schreibersii. The sequence continues at coordinate 38,467,938 of NC_138105.1, read as the reverse complement.
GTCTGACCACAAGAATGACAGGTCAGGGCTTTTAGTCCCTGTGGTTTGCAGTTTTCCTAGCAACTTGAGCTTTGGTGCCCTCTGGTGACAGAAATGATTGTCTCTTGTTCAAAGTCTCAAGATTGACACGAATCTAGTTTACCTGCTGCTTGCTGTATGCGATTCTCTCATTATGGAGAAGTTGAATTTTGTCCTTACTGTTCAGAGAAATCTACTAGAATTGTGTATTTAACCAATAAGTCTATAAAAGTTACATAAAGCACATAACCTCAGAAGGCTTTGCAAATGTCCCTTTGAGTATTTTATTTTGAACACTACAATTTTCTTATGAAGTACAAAATGTCAGGTTACGTTTATTACAACACTTTCTCCTCAAATAGCCATGGTTGTATGATCAATTTAGTTGTCATTTGGAGAAATAAAGTTGTACTGGAAGTGGCTGCTTACGACTGTTAAGACTTAGAGTGCTTTTCAGGGTCCTTACACCTTGATTGTGATTGAAAAGCAAGTTGTTTTGTTGTTTTTTAAACAAAACACGTACATAAAAAGATTGCATGTGTGCTGCTTGTAAATGAGAAGTTATGGGTCTGGCCTGGCCCGCCTGTCTGTAAAGAGACTTACTTTATCTCCTGAGCCTGTGAAAATGCTGACAGCTACACAGTCTTCCGATTGTGATTCTGTGTGAGTTGCAAGGCCAGGCTGTCCCACATGGCAGCTGCGTGTATGAGTGTGCTCAGCTTCGTGTCAAAACTGTGTTTTTCAAAGTGTCATTTTAGGATGATTTGAGAGGAGGGAGCGTATAAATTTTCTTTTCTCACTGATTGCATAATTATTTTAGCGATAATTTGCCATCATTTCTGACTGATCGTCAAAGGATCACTTTGACCTGCTAACATTTTAGTTTGAAGTTTTTCTGACCCCCAACCACTTAGTCAAATAAACAAGCACTCATTTGCAGCAGAGAGCTGCTACCTACAGGCACTCAACCTGGTTTCTTTTCTAAATTAAAAAGTCCATTTATAATGTAAACAACCACCTTCAGATTTGGTTCGCTTTGCATGTTCAGAGTTTCACGTTCCTATTTGCGCAAAGCACCTTAGGCTGTGTGTACCCAGGAGACAGTGAGCCTGGCTGAGCTGGTTGGCACCATGGGAAACAGAGCTTTCAGGAAACCCTGTGATATATGGTTTTCAACCTCACGGCTACACCCTGGAGTCAAGTTTGTTTCTTGTCCTAAACTGAACGGGCAATGAATGTGGTAAGGGAATTGGATCAATCCAGGGGAGCCGGAGGGGAACCACGGGTGTTTACTGGCTAATACAACTCTTTAACTGAAAAAGAAAGGAAATTCTGACCTATGCGACAACATGGATGAACCTTGAGAACGTCATGCTAAGTGAAATAAAGCAGTCACAGAAGGACAAATACTGTGTGATTTATTTACATGAGGCACCTAGAATAGTCAAAATCCTAAAGGCAGAAAGTAGAATGGTGGTTGCCAGGGGCTGGGCATGGAAAGGGAAGGAGGGTTATTATTTAATGGATACTGAGTTTCAGTTTTGCAAGATGAAAAGAGTTCTAGAGATGAACGGTGGTGATGGTCATAAAATGTGAATGTGCTTCACACCACTGAACTGTATTCTTGGTTTTCCCCAGCCCTAGCAGGTGTGGCTCAGTTGGTTGGAGCAACACCCCATACACCAAAAGGTTGCAGGTTCGATTCCCAGTCAGGGCACATATGGGAGGCAACCAAACAACAGATGTTGTTCTCTCACACCAATGTTTCTCTCCCTCTCTTTCTCCCTTCCTCTCTCTCTAAAATCAATAAAAACATATCCTCAGGTGAGAATTTTAAAAAAGGCCCCCCCCCCAAATTCCCTATCCATAGAGATCCTACCTTCCAACAGGTGGAGAAAAACATGAAATAAAATAAACAAGTAAGATACAGGGTATCTAGATAGCAATAAGAGCTATGGAGAAGGTGGATGGAGTGTGTACAAGAGTTGTAATTTTAAATAGGGTGGTCAGAAAAAATCTCGCTGAGAAGATGATATGTAAGACTTGAATGAGATAAGGAAGTTAGCCATGCAGGTATCTGGGGGAAGAGTGTTTCAGACAAAAACAAAAGTCAGTGCAAAGGCCCTGAGGCAGAAAGAAGCATGACTGGTATGTACAAGAAAAAGCAAAGGGGTCATAGTGGCTGGAGCAGAGTAAGCAAGAGGGAAATCATCTAAGATGAGGTTAGAGACATAACAGAGGAAGTCCATTATTAGTAAGACCTTCGATCTTACTCTGAGGTGGCAGCTAGAGGAATGACACGATCTAACATGGATCACCGAGGGGCGTCAAGAGCAGAACCAGGGCGACTAGTAGGGTTGCAATATTCCAGCTAAGACGCTAGAATCTCAAACCGGGTTGGCAGCAGTGGTGGTTGTGAGAAGTGGGTGTATTTTGAAGGTGAGGCCAACAGGAGTTGCTGAGAGACAGGCTCAAAAGAAAGAGAAAGGCCCAGCCGGGCCTGGCTCAGCGGTTGAGCATTGACCTAGGATCCGGGAGATCGAGGTTCGATTCCCGGTCAGGGCACCCAGGCGCCCCTCAGCTCTGCCTCCACCCTCACCTGGCCTTCTCCATGTCTGTCATCTCCATTTTTGTCTCTATGAAGACACTTGTCATTGGATTTAGGGCCCACACAGATATTCCAGGATGATCTAAATGTCCTTCATTTAATTATATCTGTAAAGACCCTATTCCCAAATAAGGTCACATTCACATGTACTGGGACAGGGACATATCTTTTAGGGAGTCACTGTTCAATGCATGACTATGACTCTAAGTTATTTTAGCCCAGGATAGTGCAACCTGCTCTTTACTGGGATGGAGGAAGGGGGGGGGGGGGTCTTGTTTGGGAGAGGAGCCCAGGAGCTCAGTGTTGGATGCTTCAGGGTTGAGATGCTTATGTGACATTGAGTGGAGGTGTTGAGCCGGCGTTTGCATGCAAAAGGCGTCTGAGCCAGATGCTTTTTCCCCCTTCTGAGTCAAATGCTCTGAATGCTGACCCGGTGAAAAGCCTTTGCCGAGGAAAACGAAAACAAAACACTTTGAAAATAGACTTCATTAGAAGATAACAAGGGTAGTGGTGATAATGTCAAGCAGATGTCACTGGCTTTCCCACATCGTAAAAGAGCAGAAAATTGCAAAATCTTAATACAGAAAACCAGAGGAAATTTCAACTTTTACAGGAAAACTCAGGTTTGAGGATTTGCAACCCCAATGCCATAGTGAAAATAAGGCTTTAATCGCTCCTTCCTCCTTGGCAGCCTCTTCCCTCGGCTTCCAGGACCTCATGCTCTCCTGTTCCCCCGCCTACCTCCCTGGCTACCGCCGGCAGTCTCTTAGCTGGGTCCTCCAATGCTGGTGTGGCTCCCTTCTTCCATCTACTCTCCTCCCGCCAGGGTTGACCTCAGGGGTCTTGTGGCTTTCAATGCTACCCACATCCTGGGACCCCCACATCTCCACCCTGAGCCCATGCAATGCTCTGAGCAGGTCTGGAAGAGCCATCAAGGCTGAGTCCTGAGCTATCACTGCTGGAGTCACACCATGGTCCTAATTCTAGGTTCCTGAGGGAAAGGCCTTGCTGTTCTTAGTAGCACTGGTGACGGTGTGAGGGAAAACCACTCAGAGAAACCATTTTAAAAGGCTCTAAAGTATTGCTGAAGAACAGTGTGGTCACCCCAAGAATCAGGATAACCACTAGACAAGTGGGAGGCCTCAAATTCTACTGTCTTGACGGCAAGTCTGGCGCACTGTGCCAAGCCTCTGGTCAAATCAGTCACTGTAGTGAAGTAGCCCAACCATGTCATTTGCCATTCACTAGGGGTTGTGTTTTCCACCAAATGGGCCTCCAGACGACACAGCTTAAATCTTGAGCTGTTCTGGGCTTCTTTAGTGAATGACAGTAAATGGTTAGATTCGAGAATTGATGCAAAACCCTGAAGAATACATATTGTGCAAATTGTTTCTGTGTCTCCATAGCCAAAATATCTCAGGCTTCACTAGTCTGTGACCACAGTGAGATTTCATCCATGTTACTATCCAAATCTCCATGACTCACGGCCTCCGCCAGCTGGACATCAAATTCCCCTCCCTTGTGTGTATTAGGGAATTCCCAGGGTGTGTATTTATAGCATCACTAAAGTTGCAAGTTTGGCTGAGAGGGGACCTTAACCCAACCCCAGAGAAGCCCCTCCAAGCTGATGGCTGCTCCCCCGGGGTGCCCATGGGGTTGGCACTCCTCTGGAACTCCATGTTGGAGACAAGCTTCATCTCTCTGGTGAAGTCAGAGCATTCTCTGGTTACACTCAGGGAGTTGAAAGCACAAGGGTTCTCGAGCCCCAGAATATCACTCGCCTTAGTCACCAGCCCTTTCAATTCAGGCACAAAGCTCTTTTCTCCCCTGGGCATGAAAGTGTGGGGCCTGGGTAGAAGGCAGTTCTGGAAACAGTGCTCTTGTGGCCCTTTGTGGTGAGTGGGCCTGGCTGTCAGCAGGCTCCTGTGTTCCAGAGGAGACTCCTCACCCCTCCCAGCGTCAGTAGCTGTGAATAGATTGATGGGAGAAGCGATTGCCTAACTTTATTTACCAGAACCATCAGAGCCTCTACTCTGTCTCCAGCTGAAACACTTCTGTGGAAAGATTTTATTTTTTAAGGATTGGAAATGTTCTGTCCTCTAAAATGTTAGCCCAGTAGACTGTTTCCAATTCCAGCAAACAGCAGAAAGTATAGGGAAACAGGAGCAGTGGGCAGAGCCCTTTGGAAGAGGGGCCCGGCCACTGCTCTCTGCAGGCTCCAGACCCTAAACCTGACAGAGCCCCTTTGGGTTGCTCATGGTGGGGCTGGAGACACCAGGGGAATTACTCCAGCCTTGACCCCACCTCTAAGAACCCAAGCGAGGGACTCAGTAAGTGGAGACCAAAACTATTTCTTTCTCCACTCCATCTTTTCCAGATACACACACTTGGGTTATTGTGCAGAGAGAAAGGGATTCAGCAATTTAGAGCTTTCCAACAATATATGAGATTTACAACAGTAGTGTAAGAAGAGGAAATTTAATTTCTTTGAGTATTTACTATGTGCTTGGCATTGTGCTAAGCATTTATATATAATCTTATTGACTCCGTAACCAAGTTTTCTATGTGGATTTAGTATCCCAGTTTTACACAAAAGTAAACTAAGGCTCAGAAAGTTTTCATTGACAAGGCCACACGGCTAGTAAGTGTTGAATCCAGGAGTCCAGCCAGGTCTAACTCCACAGCCTGAGCTTTGAACCACAAACCATATTGGTTCTGAACATTCAGACGTAAAAATATCACCCCAAACTCTCTCTGAAAACAGAAAAGCCCTTCACAAAACACAGTTTTATTGAAGGATGCCTTTGTACACCATTGCAGTGAAATTGGTCTGTGTTCCAGAGAGATTAATGTGAGTGACAGGAAAACACACATCCTGGGTCAGGTCTCCCTGAGTTCTGCGACGCTAACTGGCTTCAGGAGGCCTGGCTGCCCTGAAGCCTCCCTGGCCCCGAGAGGCTGCGGGAGTGTAACTCTGGGAGAGCCATATACAGGTAGGACTCTTCCCAGGAGTTCCCAGCCCCTGGGCTTCACTTGATCCAGGGGCTGCATGTCCTCAGAAAAGTCATGGCACCTCCCAGGGCTCCCTCCAGGCCAGGAGAAAGGTAGCAGGCATGGTCATGTTCCCCACCTCCAGCCCCCCCAGGCCTGAGGGAACGTGCCGTGGATGGGGCAAGACCACTTCGAGGGAGCTTGGAGTTCCTGCGAAAGACTAAATCACCAGCATGTGCTACTTTTCATTATTTCAGAAACCAAGGAGCTTTATCTCCCAGGCCATTGCTCTGGTTCTAGTTACCAAGTCATTTCACTAAAAATGACCTCAGAAATGAAAAATAAAATGGGCATTAAAAGTTTTATTATGGTACATGCCCAGTGATTATTTTTAAATAAAATCCCTTTGAAATTTTATTCTTTACATTTTTTTTCAATCAAATGATTGGGACTGTTTGATGAATTATGTAGATTTTTAACTGCCAGAGAAATGGGATATTCATTTTCTTTCCTCTCCTCATCCAAAAGGAACATCAAATTAAAGCCTGGAGAAAAGATATTGTGACGATTTCCTCCTTTTCTTCAACCTCATTGTATAAGACTTTTCAAGAAAAAAAATCACTTCATTAACCTTCAAGAAATGAGACAGATAATGAAAACTGAGAAGGCACCTGAAACTCATAAGCCCACGGGCAGCCGTCCTTGCAGGAACTGTAAATGGAAGCTTTGTGACAAACGCACCGACAGAACCAATTCATTTGTATCCCATCTTAGAGGACGCAAAATAGAAGAGCCAGTGTCACAATTTCATTATCCCTGTCCCTCATGCATATTACATTATGGATTAATGTTGTGCTGCAAAACCGAAAGCAGCCTTAAAAGGAAAGCAGGAGGCTTGGAGCAGCTTAGTCTAAGGTGCACCGTTGTCAACTTAAATTTACCATCCTGGTGTTATCTCATCCCTTGCCCTAACCTAGGGACATCAGAGGCGCTGAACCTGGAAACTGAAGTGACAGGACAGTCCTCTGTGCTGCACAGGATGCTTGGAAGAACCAAGCAACTGGAAAGAGACCCTCCCCCTGGGGAATGGGCAGCCAATGAGAGGCTGCCTGGATGATGTAATGCCTTTTCCCCCTGGCCGGTCCTTGGTTAAACAGAAACAAAGATAACAATAATGTGCTCCAGGAATCTGTGGATTCCTTCTGCCTGAACAACTCCTGGCATCTTGCAGACACCTCATTGATCTCGGGAGGTGGGTACAGGGGCTCATAGGAGCCACCCCTAGAAGTGCCTCTGTGGCATGCAGATTAGTCTGAGCTAAAAGCCACCGAGAACCTGCAGGCTCAAGAGAAAGTTCTGCCTCCCCTCCCCCCACCTCACCGTAACTATCTGGAGGAATTTGAATTAGAGGCCTTGCCCATAGGAAGAGATTGTCAGAGATGACCTCTTTCTCGAGCTGTTTGTACGACAGGGGAAACAACTCATCACAGAACATCTGCTTTTCTTACCCTCCTGCCACGAGCCTCTGAAGCCCCGAAGTGCCTCACCCCTTCCCGAGCTCAGGATGTCACATGTGCCTCCCCTTCCCTTTCTATCCCTGAACCTCTCGTGTACACGGGGTCTCTGACTCTCCTGTATAGGCGATTCCCGTTCGCAAGAGAGAGATTTTCTCTCCTCAGTCTCTCCCGTCGAGTTGATTATTCAACCAGCCAAAGGAACCGGAGCGGGGAAGGGGGAGCTTTGCCCTTTCCCCACAGGGCATGGTCCCTACTTAGGGAATGGCAAGGATTTCAGACGTGGCGTCAGGCTAAGCCCAACGCAACAGATGGACCAGAACAGCAACAAGGCTCCCTCAGTCCCCCGGGTTCGCCTGTCTCCCTGGATTAGGTTGTCAGGTGTGTTTTCCAACACACCAAGCGATTCTCCAGTTCTCAGCAGACACTGACTGGGCGTCCTACAAATGTAACTCATTTCTAACGCTACCTGGAGATAGCCTAGGATCCCACAGGTTAGGGCTGAAGCCCCCCCACTTCAGACACCAATCACAAGTCCAGGTTGTCACCTGCGCTCCTGACCAGCTGGCTATAGATAGGGGGTTTCCACAACCCCCTCCTCGGGATCGATTAATTTGCTAGAGTTGCTTATAGAGCTCAGAGAAACAGTTACTTGCATTAAATGATGTAAGGGATAGAGATGAGGTACGTAAGGTGAGGTACAGAGCACGTGGATGCTTTCGCCAGCCCAGGAGCTCATTCAATCTTGCGCTTCAGGAGGTTGTACGGAGCTATGGCAGCCCCACCCCCACCCCTGCCACTCCCTCCTTCTAATGACTTGGTCTTTCTGGTGACCAGCCCCATCCTGAAGCTATCTAGGGGTGCCACCCTAAGTCACCCCCTTAGCATAAATGCAGATGTGCTGGAGGGGGGGGCCTTATGAATACCAAAGGACACTCCTATCACTCAGGAAATTCCAAGTGTTTGAGGAGCTCTGTACTGGAACCAAGCACAGAGGCAAATACATTTCTTATTATAGCCCAGGTGGGCATCCCCTGTACTTTTCTGTGATAAAGGGCCGGTACTGCTTCAGCCGACAGAGGGTAGTGACTCACCTGGGGCGAGGATGGGCTCCAGGATGCCACCCTAGCATCTGACCTCACTGCCTCCTGTCTCTTGCACCTGACCTGTGCCATCTCTGACCACATCTCCCTCCTGCTCAAAGTGAAGTCCTAGCATCCCTGCCATCTTGTCTTTCCAAACTTATTTCCAACTACTCTCTCCCCATGCTCCAGGCTCCAGAGTAGCCCACCTGTCCCCTCACACACTTGAAATGGACATAAAAAGATTTTCTTTATAAGTTTAAGTAACTGCAAAGGCAATGATTTCTGATGCTGTGGTTCTCACTGGAGCGTGCATCAGAATCACCTGGGGGCAGGTTAAAACAGAGTTTCTGATTTAGTGGGGCGGGGGTAGGACCTGAGAACCTGCATTTCTGTAGATTTCCCAGGTGACCCCAGTGCTGCTGGCTCAGGAACCACACCCTGAACACTGCTGTCCTAGTGTATTATAAATACTGACATTTTAGTATTATTATTTTTAAATGTTTTTATTGATTTCAGAGAGAGGAAAGGAGAGGGGGAGAGAAAGAGAGATAGAAACATCGATGATCAGAGAGAATCATTGATTGGCTGCCTCCTACACAACCCCTACTGGGGACTGAGCTCGCAACCTGGGCATGTGCCCTGACCAGGAATCGAACTGTGATCTCCTGGTTCATCGGTTCATGCTCAAGCGCTGAGCCATGCCTGCCGGGCTAAATATTGACATTTGAAAATAAAACCATCATATCACTCTTTTAAATACATCAAGTGGAATAAAGAACCCCAGCAAAATGAAAGCCACAATATCCATTTTTAAAAACACAAAATAAGCTCTTCTTGACAATTGGAAATTTTGTGTTGCTCTTTTTTCTCCTAGAGCAACTTTACTTAGTTCCCTCAACACCTTCCAAGTTATAGACCAACAGTCACACAGTGACCTAGCATCTAGACTTTTTATGGTCTAGCAGCGAAAATGGTGATTGGGTTCGCCTTCAACACAACTAGGAACCACCTGGCTTGCAAAGGGGTTTGTTACCCAAATATTGGAGTCATTCTCTTTCAGTGTTGACACCATTTTTCAGACTGCCCCTTTCTCTGCTGCGCTGGAGGTTTGGTTTTGTTTGCTTTTTTCTGCTTTTTTTTTTTTTTTTAACTAATGAGGGGTTAGGGTGAATTCCCTGAGGAAGCTCTGTTTTGACTGATGTTAAAGATAAGAAACTCAATTTTCTTAGCTCAAATTCTACTGAATGAATTTATATTAACCAAACTCTCAGGAGACTAATTTATACACCACCAGGATACATTTATTATTTTGCAGTGGGAGATATGCCTGGTTTAATATTTCCCTAGGAAGCACCAAAAGATAAAAATAATAAAAAATTCTCCACAGGAACTATCTTTGGTATTACTAAGTTTCTGTTGAGTTGAGCAGTAGTTAGAGACCTCCCAGAGCACCAAATTAATTATCAGAAGGCTAATATGGAAGAACTTGGAATCAGTAAAATGGTAAATATGTAGATTTAAAAGACATTAATTCAAGATGTAACATTCACACAACTTGCATAAAACCACTTTCCTACTAGGGACATTTCTGTGCAGATCAAAGTTCTTCTGTTTATAGTGCTGAAGAATCATAGAGAATTGTTGGAATTATTTCTTGCCCCAGATTCCAACCCAGAAATGACACGTGAAATTCCAGGGCCCTATTATTTTGCTTTTGACTGTGAACCTATTCTCTAAGGCAGTTATCTTCTTGAGCTGGTGCCGCTTTTACCTGCCTCCTAGTTGCTGGCATCCTTTTAACTCATGAGTCTAGGAAGGCTTTTGTAAGCTTCTTACAGGAAGGCCTCCATGCATCCATCACTCTCTCTGCGTAATGTATCCATTTCTGTGTGGCTACGTGCATGTGTTTCTGTGCGGCTCTCCATGAAGCTGCATTTAAGTGTATGGGTTTATTTATGTTTTTTTGTTTTGTTTTTTTAATCCTCACCTAAGGATATTTTTTCCATCGCTTTTCAGAGAGAGTGGAAGAGAAAGAGAGAGAGAAACATCAATTGGTTGCCTCCTACACGCACCCCGACCCATCACTGGGGATTGAGCCTGCAACAGAGGTACATGCCCTTGGCTGTAATTGAACCCAGGACCCTTCAGTCCGAGGGCTGACGCTCTAACCACTGAGCAAACTGGCTAGGGCTAGGTGTGTGGATTTACAGCGTAACAGCAAAACTTTGTGCTTTACTTCACAAGCCCCCTGTGACCACTCAGTCACCTCACTGTTTAGACACATCACCTAGCAGATGTATGCACATGCATATCTGGGTCTTGAAAGTGTTTCTACGTATTTGCTATCGCAAGTCTTCCGGGGGCACTTTGAGGACTGCTGGCTGCCCTGAAGTGATCACCTGTTTAAACCTGTTGCAAGTTGAGTCAAAGAAGATTCTAGAAGACTGGGCCCTACTTGGAACCCAGGGAATGTCATGCAGAGCCATGGAGAAAAGAAGGGAATGAGTTCATATGAGTACTGGCAGATCTCAGAAGAGTATTTTGCTCACAAAAACTGAAAATAGCATGCGGAAGTAGGACATTTGAGCCTTATGGAAAAAAATTAAAGGATATTTTGTAACAAAATGCTAGCAGGCAGGTAGGGGATCTCTACAGCCCCATGGGAGCCTGAAGCACTATGGAGCCGATGCGTCATTTTTAGCTCATGAAACATAATAAAGTTAATTTCCTAAAATTCAAGATTTTAGGAAATTAAAATCTGCCTTTATAAAATAGATGTTCCTAGTCACAGACTTCCATATCAACGATAGGACAACAAATAGTTGTCTACAAGCAGCAGTGCTGTGGAACTCCCGTAGACACACTCGTTCCGGATCATCTTCCTGTGAGACCTGGAAGTAGAGTCAACCGGGCAGTGGGGAAGGAGTGAAAGGGTGAGCGAGTCTTGAATGTTCCAGCCTCTCAGGTCACTGTATTGGGCTCTCTGAAGCTCCACCCCTGGCCCTGCCCCTTCCTCCTTCCCTCTGAGTCCAGGCTTTGCTTTCTCATGAGCGTTAAATGTGTTTTCAATGAAACATTTCATTAAAAAATATACAGTTTATCACCATGTATTAATTGCCTCTTATGACATGATCATATGACATCAGGACTGCTGCTGGTCTGTATGGTGCTTTTGGACAAATTAGAGAAGATCTCCCTTACACTTGACCTTCCTCTATTAAAAAAATTGCCATAGCATACTGATTTTGTTTGAAGAAGATCCTTGAGTGCCATTTTCAGGAAAATTGTCTATGATGTCCAAACAATTTGGAATTAAACTCTAGCTATGCTTCTTCCAGCAGTGTGGCCTTGGACAAATTGTTTACCTTTTCCAAGCACTAGGCTTGTTCCCCTTGTGAAATGGGGATAATATACCCGACTATCGAGCTTATTGTAAGGATTAAATGAGGCGAAGTGTGTAAAGCACTTAGTATTATGCTCATTAGATACCATGGATTGTGGCCCTGACCAGGTGGCTCGGTTGGCTGGAACATCACCCTGTACACCAGAAGGTTGCAGGTTCGACTCCTGATCAGGGCACATACTTAGGTTGTGGGTTCAATCACTGGTTGGGGTGTGTACGGGAGGCAACCGATAGATGTTTCCCTCTCTCTCTCTCTCTTCCTCTCTCTAAAAATCAATAAAAACATATCCTCTGGCAAGGATTTTAAAAAATAGTATGGTTTGTGCAGAAAGGACAAAAGCACGCATGTCAATAGTGTACATGGCATCAAATAAAAGTAGAATTTAATGGGGAAACACTCACAAGCTTAGAAGTAAGATGTGTCCGTGAGGCTCTGATGTCCCGTTATCCACAACACGGGGGCACGGACTCAGCACAGGAGGCCCGACACACCATGGAGAGATCCCAAGACGGGCTCAGGGCCTTCGGCGCCCTGCACACATTGGAGAAAGAAGCACGGCCTCGTCTAGATAACTCTGTAGTGATGGGGCATCCTGAGCCTCGAAACGGCCTTGTTAGAAAGGGAGGCTCCCGGCCAGGATAGGTTTCTTCCTCCATTAGACAACTCTGACCAACTGAGCTGGCTTCTTGCTACAAAAGAGGAGGAAATGGGCCACTAAGGCCATAAGATTCTCTCTCTTCTGTGAGTGTCACACAAGAAATTATGTGAGGAAACTGAGGCATTTGCTTGCCCGTGGCAAGGGTTGAACTCAGCTATTCCAGTTTCTGAGACCCGGGATCTTTCTATTCGGCCATGCTGTCTCAACTAACAAGTCAGCCTAGCAACTATTGAACCAGTTTAATTGAAACTAATTCCAAATCTCTTGGAGTCATAAATTGAAAAGGACATTAGGGTTAATGTCATTTGTCTTACATTTGTGGACAAAAATGAGACTCGAAGTAGGTAGTTTATTTGATTACCAGCAGGCAGTAGCAGAGTCAGAACTTGAACCTTTATCTTCCAAATTCCATTTCCTCTTAAATGGCAATGAAGTACACTGGAACCTTGTTTAGCACACAAGTCACAGAGATCCTGTTCAACAGAGCCTTTTGGCCTTAATCTACAAGGGTCTGTTAAACAGTAGCTTCCAGAGTAAGCCAAGAGAGCAAGGAGTCCTAAAGGTGACTGATAGATTTTGTTCAAAACCTTTGACTTCTGTAAATAAGAAAGAAAACTAGATAATTTATCAACTAATGATCAGGAGAACACCACATATTAAATAACCTATGAGATGTCATCAAAGCCTTGTTCAAAGAAAAAGTCATCTTTGTAAAACCTTTTTAGCTTAGAAAGAATGAATGTGAAGGAAGTGATCACTTATGTCAAAAAGATGGAAAACATAATTTTTAAAATTTAAGAAAAGAATTAAAAATGAAAACAGAATATAATGAAGTTGAAAAAAATCTGTGGAATCAGTTGTCGGGAGACAGTGGTCCATGTGTGTTGCATTTCTGCACATCAAGAGCAGAGGTACTGGCTGCTTCTGTTCTGGGCTGTCTTTTCAAGGAGATTTGTGGAGCAAACAGCTTTGGAAGCTAGAGCGCCTCTCCTAGAGCCAAGGGCAGGCATCCTTACTGTCCATTATAAAAGATTCAAGCTCCCTAACCTTAGGATTCAGATTCCTCTCCTGTAACTCAACCCACTATCTTAGCAGGTGTCATGGTGTGGACCTGTGGGAAGTGGGGTGAGGGAACTGGCACAAATGCCGATCTTCTAGCTCTCTTGGACCTGGGAGACGCCTGTGTTTCACTAGCAAACTAACTTGTCAGCATGCACGCAGGGTGCAATCTCAGACTCTCTGCGGGTCTTCACATTGATAAGGAAATTCAGCACTAGTTCATTGAAAACAAAGAAAACAACAATAAACAATAATAAATAATCCATTAGCAAGCCTATCAAGAAAAAAAAAGGGAAAACAAAGTTAGGAATTACGAAATGGACTAACACACATATATAGGAAACTATGATCTCTTTTTTAAACTTTCATTTATTTATTTGAGATACAACTGACATATAACATTATATTAATTTCAGGAGTATGGCATACTATTTGTATATAGAAAATTATAATTCTTATAAAAGAATCATTTGTACAAATATGTACAATATTTTAAGTGAAGTAAATAATTGAAGAAAATGTAAAATATCCAAATTCACTCAAAAAGATGCAGAAAACCTAAACGGGGCAATCTCACGCAAGAAATTGAGAGGCCAAAGCCAAGGTCATGGTCTACTCGGCAGATCAGCTACCTTCTTCCAGTGCCTGCCCTCTGGCCTTTCCTTGGCCCCGGATCAAAGACGGATGACCTCAGGGTCCATGTCTGGTTCTGCCTAAAGTTGAAAGTGGAGGTCAAATCTGCCAGCCTTGACTCCAAGCACTGTGGTGTTATAAAATGACCATATTAATAGCATTTTTTCACTGGAGAAAGATGTGAGATAAAAAATAATTTGTATTAAGTAGTACACATACATATTTCTTATGAGCCTTATCCTTTTAATATTATACTGTTCTGTTTACTTATAAAATAACACCTTGGCCCTGGAAACACTGGCTCAGGAGTGACTGATTTTGATTGGACAGGACAGTAGGACACTTTGGCTCAATCTGCTGCCACATATGATGGCCTTTCCCTGTACACTCCACTCATTCTAGAGCAGCATGGGCATTACCCCAGAACCTGTGAGAAATGCACATTCTCGGGCCCCACTCAACCTACCAATTCCGAAACTCTGGGGCTGGTGCCCAGCAATCTGTGTTTTAACGAGCTGCTCCAGGTAATTCCGATGCACATTCGGTTCGAGAGGGACTAGAAATTATCTCATTCATGTCATCGGATTTAGCATCTGTCAGAGCCCACTTCCTGTTGGTTGCATCAAAACTACTCAGAAGGGGAAAATTCCATTCCTTTGCACCCCCTCTGGCTATAAATAGTGAGCACTGGCTCACCAGCAGCTGGAGTTCCGGCCCGGCCCTGCTGGAAGGCTCCAGGCTCAGGGGGGGGACCCCTGCTGCAGAGTACCCAGCAGAAAGAAAGGGGCGCTCACATGGCAGTGGGAAAATTCCACCATCTTTTAGGCCTTGCTCAATCATCTCAGAACAGTTTTGCAGTAGAAGGCTTGCCCCATTATTGTTTGTTTGTTTTTTAATGAGGAAAGTTAAGCTGGAATTAATACACAGTTTACAGTCCATAGTCCTAACTAAATGTGGGACTTAAAGAGACAGCAAGACTTAAGGCAATAAAACTGGATGGGCCAGAAAACCAAATCCTTTCCCTGTCTCTGTTACTTATTCACCATGCAGCCTTGGGAACATTACTTCAGCTTTTAATTCTTTAATATTCTGTGAAATATGAGAGATAATAACCCCTCCTTCCTTTAACCAGGTATCAGGCACTCCAGATCTTACCACCACCCATGAGGTGTTACTACCCCCATGTTACAGATGAGAAGACTGAGGCTCAGGGACATTAGTAACTGGCTCATGGGTGATAGAGCTTGAACCTGAACCCAATTCTACATGACTTCCACAGGCATGTTCTTACCTTCCACATCCTTCCCTGTCCAGCCTGACTGTGGGGCGGCTGCCTCATTCCACACTGCGCTGAGAGTCGGGCAGCGTCTTAATGTAGGGAGGGGATGGTGCTCCAAGGGTGGGCCCTTCCTCCTCTTCTGCATCCCAAACTCTCGCCTCTGCAAGAAGCATATTTCTTGCAACTTTTCTCTCTAGCCAGATCCCGCTCCCTCCAACCTCTCTCTCCCTTTTGTGGGTGATCTCTGATGGAAAGGTATAGATGACTCTTTATAACTAACCTTTTAGTTCCTCTCTTTTAAATGAGAAAAAAAAAAAGGTATTTTAAAATGTGCAAGCATAATTCAGTGAAGTAAAAAAATTATGTCAGAACAAAGAACATAAAAGACAGAACCGTTAAAAGGAGACATACCAAACCTGTACAGCCCATTGCAAAGCTATTGCAGGCGTTGGGGAAATCACAGAGACCTCCACCTGCTGTGCCCTTGAAAGGCTCTCTGGAACTACTACAGGCAGTGAGAGTCTTTGTGCTCCTCTTGCAAACATCACCAGGATCAAAGCCCTGGCACCATCAAAGAAGAAAGTTGGAGCAGTGAAACCAGCCCTTAACTAGGAGTCAGTCAACTACTTAACTACTGACCAACCTCAGACAGCCTCTCTGGGCCTCAGCTCCCCATCTGCCAGTGACACCCAAATGCTGATGCCAGGGTGGCTGTAACCAAATCACCTGGAGACCTTCTCAAAAGTCCAGCTCCATCCTGCAACTTTGATGGAATACCTTTCCGAGGAAGCCTAAGAATCAATACGTTTTTAAAGTTCCCTGGGCAATCCCTACCCACAGCCAGATTTGGGAACCATTGAACTAGATGATATCTAAAACACTTTCCAACTCTAAGAACCTATGAAATTTCCTTTACTCCACTCAGGGCAGCCTGATAGCACCCCCACGTTCTTGGTATTGCCAAGTTCATCCCCAGTGTCAGGGGAAACAGAGACATTGGTTTTTATTGCAGATCAGAGATCACAAGGATGGATTTTGATGACCATTTGAAATCAAGACCTAGTGAGGGGCTTGGCCACCACCCAAGAGGGAATGGAGTTTGGTTCTTGCCTATCTGGATGGAAAGCAGTGAATACTTCCCAAGAACAGATAATTTGTCAATTCTTAACAGGGTCCTGCTGCAAAGAATCCTTCCCTCTTTTAAATAAAGCAAATTCTTTGCTTTCACATTTATTGACAGACAGAACCAACTTAAGAGTTTGATGTTTTTACATCTAAACATATTTGCTGAGCAAAATCTCTGTAATAATAACATCTTGTGGGGAAGAAATTTTAGATAGCAAAATGTAAGACACTAGTTCTTACTTTAGAGAATTTTTGAAAGAAAGAACTTCCATTACTGTTATGGGTTGAATTGTCTTCCTCCCAATACCGCCCCCCTTCCCCCAAAAAAGATATGCTGAAGTCCAAATCCCAGTACCTCTGAATGTGACCTCATTTGAAAACAGGATCTTTGCAGAGGTGATCACGTTAAAATGAGGTCATTAGTGTGGGCCCTAATCCAATATGACTGGGTCCTTTTAGAAAGGGGAAATTTAAACAGAGACAGACACACATGTGGAGAAGATGCCATGTGACTGGTATGAGGCATCTATAAGCCAAGGAATGCCAAAGATCGTTGACAAACACCAGAGCTAGGAAGAGACAAGGAAGGATTCCCCTGCCAGTTTCAGGGGGAGTATAGACCCTGCTGACACCTTGATTTAGGACTTCTGGCCCCCAGAACTGTGAGACAACACATTTCTGTTGTTTCAAGTCTCTCTGTTTGTGATGTTTTGATACGACAGCCTTAGGATTTTACAAGCATGATCTCATTGAATCCTCTCAGTAACCCAGTGAAGTGGGTTTATCATTCCCACTTTTATGTTATTGTCCTCCCCCATTTTAGGAAACAGTTGGACATGGCTAAGTAAGATTAAGAAATTTGCTGAAGATCAGACAGCTAAGGAGGGATAGGACATAGATCTAATCACGCTGTCTGACCCCAAAGCCTTCCCTCAATCATATACTGCTGCTGACACTTTAGAGTAGGCTCCATGGAGGAACTAACCCCAGTAAAGAAAACCTAAGCAAGCCCTCAACCACTGAGACCAGTGCTTATGGCCTAGTCTCAGTATTTTGTGTAATGTAAAATTGCAGATCAGATTTAATAGATACACACCCAACTACATCAAATTAATTCATCTGAGGTGATCCAAAACTCTGCTTCAACTAGTATAAAGCAATCAATAACTGAGTCTACATATTTATAATAAAGATGATAAAAACAGTAATGTAAGAAGTGTGTTTCCATTTCACAGTTGATAAAACTGAGCCACTTCAGAGAGAGAGGGGACTTGCCCAGAGGACATGCTGTAGTAAGTTCAGAACCAGAGTCTGGATAGTCTGTCATCTTACTCTTAGTGCAGTAGGCTCTGCCTCCTTTAGAAGCAAATATGTATGTGATGTATCCCACATATGCCTGTTTACAAAGAGACAGCATATGTAATGTGAGCATTATTTTTCCGATAAGATTTTTTCCTCCCTGAATTAGCTCAGCAGAATATGTAAACTATTAGGGCTGTAGATGAAAGAGTCAAATGCCTGTAATACTTAAGATATTAATTTGGTTGATATATATTTAAATAACACATTCTATAAAATAATATCTTAATAAATCACTATTTTCAATCTCACATGTCATGAGACAAATTTCTTCAAACTCTTCACAAACATCTTCAACATTAATGTCCTCATTATCACTAGGGCTCTTTCTTCTCCCGCCCAAGCACTTAAATTTCCACTAAGACACTGTCATTGGAAATCTTACCCCCTTTATAGTTTTCTTCTAAATGTAGATCATCATTGCTACAAGTATAACTTCTGCTATTGCTTTCAATGATCTTTAAGAGTTCATTTACAATGACAGACAACACTTAATTGTGAGGTCTTTCTAGGAATAGTAACTAACCAATTGTGTGTTAAATTTCTTTGCCTACTTCTTTACCAATTCCACCAGGAGATCATCTCTACAAGCTTCCAAAATTAGGATTGATCGGAGTTGTTTCAGGTTAATGGGTCTTTCCCGAATAGAACACTTTCTTATTCAAAATAACACAAGAAATTTTAGAAGAACTCCCTATAAGGAGACCCCTCTCTGTTTTGTGACACCTAATTTTTAGGCAATAAAAGCTTTGGCCCCAAGGTAGCAGGACAAAGGTCAGATATGGGGGGAGGGGAAATGCCTGAGGTTACCTAGTGGTAATTTCAATGATGAAATGATGATTTTCAATTATGAGACCAATACTGAAGCTTTTTTTTTTTTTTTTTAAGTGGTATTATCCTGCTTATACCTAGATAACTCAAGCAGAAATTCCCTGGGAACGCTCATGAACAATCCGATGAGTACCTACTTGGATCTTGGCTGCGTGGAAGAGCCCTCAGGTTGATTCTAACCTCCAGAATTCAGTGAGTGGAAGAGGAGGCGTCAGCCCCACCTGCCCTCTGTTGCAGGTGGATCTGCAGGAATGTTCCCTCAGACAGGCTCGGACCCGCCCACTGCCCAGGTGTCCTGAGGAGGCGTGGCTTTTGTCTGCAGCCTCAGCCAATCAGAGGCCGGGTTGAGATGTGGCCAGGACAGCTGGCCTTACAACCTGTGCTCAGATCTTGCCCGCCCTAGGCCCTACCCCTGGCCCCCTGCTTCATTCTCCTTTCTTGTAAGATGCTTTCCCTCAAACATTAGTTTTCAAGATAAACATTTAAAGTGTGTTTCTTATTCATTCTCTCTGTTTTGTTTCCTAGAATTTCAACTTTTTTTTTTCCTACTGAGCATGGTGGGTTAAATAGGCTTTTGTGGGCTCGCCTGGGGACATTGCCTGCAGTGAAAAACACATTCTGTGTTGGAAACAAACACCATACACAAAGAAACCTTGGGAACACGACCTCTTTGTAGAGTGGGGACTGCCTGTCCAGCCTCATGTATGAGAGTCAAAGCCTGCAAGTGTTCTCTTTTCAAATCTGGCAGCCTTTTTTTTTAGGTCTCATTCTGGGATGCAAAGCTATGAATCTGGCCTCATGTGGGGATCCTGAGAAGCAGACCATTCTGATTTTTTTTTAAATCAACCTCTTTCTAACTGGGAGGGGTGGATATAGAAATAGTGATGTGATCACCTGCTTCCTCTTTAGGAAAGCACCAGTCCTGAGAGGAGAGGTGGTAGGAGGTAATTGAACTGTTTGTTCATTTGACAAAGATAATCTACTTGATTAATTCAATTGTCCAACAACCATATATTGAGTACCTGTGATGTTCTGGACACTGTTCTAGGTATTCCAGTGAAAACCCTGACAAATAAACAAGGTCTATGGGGAGACTGACACTAGGTAACAGAATTAAACAAATAACAAGAACATGTCAAGTAGTGACAGATGCTATGATGAAAACAAACCAGGGGAAATATTAAACAGGAGAAGTATGTCTGGGCATGGACTTTTGGTTGAACGGCCAGAGAAGGCTTCCCTCAGGAGGGACTTTTACATGAAGAATAAACCCCAGCTATGAGACAATATAGGGAAGAGGATTCCAGGTAAAGGGGAAAGTGAGTGCAAAGGCCCTGGGGTTGGATAGAACTTGATTTTATTCTAGGAACAAAAGAGTCAATGGAGGCTGGAGAGTAGCAATTTAGAAGAAGGGAGAGTAAAGTGGGAGTTGCTTATAGAGGTAGAGAGGGACCAGATCCTGCAGGGCCCTGCCTCCAGGGTAGGTTGTTTAGCCATAACCCTAAGTGCAAGGACAAATTGGAAGGCTTTAAGCAAGGCAATGACTTATGGGATCTGAGTTGAAAGGCCACTCTCCTACTTTAGGGAAGGCAAGAGTGGAAGCTGAAGCATTAATACAATGACTGTCAGGATGGTGGTGGCCATCAGGTTCTGTGTACTTAGCCTGTGCCTGGAAGTGTTGGAAGTGCTTTACTTGCATTACATTGATCAACCCTCACACCACTCTATGGAATGGAGATTATTAGAATTTCCATGTTATGCATACAGAAAAGAAAGCCTGGGAAAGTAAAGCAACTTGCCTTCAGCTGGTAGTTGTTGCTGTTTTTTTTAAAAAATAACCTCCTTTTATAATTATGTAAGTTAACAAGAGTCATTATAAGATGGCTTTTTTAAATGAACAACAACAAAATTAAATCACTTACTATCACATCACTCTGAGATAACTACTCTTAACATTTTGGTTTATATTTTTCCAGATGCAACTATATTATCTACTGTTCTCAAAAGCATATGACTGCTTACTTCTATAAATGACATAATTCCCAGAGTACAGATTTTTTTACATTTTTATTATTAATTTTAAGAATACTGTCCACAAATCCATCTTGAATGAAAGTATGGGAAAAAAATGTTAAATTGTAATACATAGAACTAAGTATACTATTGAATAGTTAACTAATATGAAATACTAATTAAGAATGGAGTTAATTGATGAATTACAGAATATAATGTATCCTGTAAGCCCAGTCTACCTATGACTATATTTTTAGAAAGTGCCTGAGAGGGTATGTACCACATTGTTTATAGAAGTTAGTGTTGGTTGTTAGGCTTTCAAGTGAGTTTTGCTTTCTTCTTTTTGATATTCTATCTTTCTAATATTCCAACAATGACTGTTTTTCTTCTAAAAGTAATAAAGTAAGTGGTAGTGTAATATTATAGATTCAAACTGGATTTTTCTGAATGAAGTTCTCCAAAGAGAAAGAACTTGCAACACTGTGTCCTCTTCCATACCCACAGCTCCAAAGTCATGTGTCACACACAAATTGCTCCCAAGAAGGCCATACTCAGCAATCTGCTCTGGTGGACTTGTTAGGCCTGGTCCCTCAGTGGCAGGGGCCACCTCCTGGCACCAAGCCTGCACATATCCAGCACTGTGCTAGGCAAATGAAGGCCAACACGGCAGCAGCAAACATAATTTCTGCCCTTCACCTCAGTCCCCATAGCCAGAAAAAGAAACTGAGCAACTTGGGTCCAAGCAGTATGTCATGTCAAATAAGGGAGGGTCACTTGGGACACCTCCATAAAAACATACCTCCAGAGATAAATTCAAAGCTCTCCTCTGCCACCCGAGGCAGCCATGAATATGCTCTGGTGGTTTTGTCCCCCTTAAGTCCAGCTTGTATGGCACAATGAATTTAGATGCAGAGCTTCCTCAAGAACTTTCCCTTTACTCAGCCATCTTCTAGAATTGTTTCTCTACCACTGTCCTGTTATTTCCCTTTCCTCTGTACTTGCCCCTCCATGATTTAAATAGCTATGGCTTCAATCCCACTACTACTAATTATGTGACCTGATGCAGGTTATTTAAACTCAGAGTTTCAGGTTTACTCATCTATAAATGGAGATAATATTCTGTAAGCTCATTTTCAGGATTAGATGAAATCACATGGACCAAGCTCCTGGGATACAGTAGACTGTCTCTAAATGCCATTCTCATCTCACTTCTCTCCTGCCTTTGTATGCCCACCCTCTAAAGGATCTCATTACTCTGAATCATGGTTGAAGTCCCAATGGGCCTTGATCTGAGCCCCATTCAGCCGTGTTTTTGTTGTGGGATACTGGGCAAGTCTTTAAACCATCACGGTCTTGCGGATTACTATGAAATACAAATGAGATCATCGATACCAAATTATTTTCTATTTAAGATAAAGTTCTCAAATACTAGAAGAGTATAGCAACAAGAGGAATAAGCCGTTGGGTGAAAATGAACCTATAAATAAGATAAATCCACTGTATAACCCAAAAAATGTTTAATGAACATTTTCAAAGGGATTATCTTGAAATAGGATCCAAATCTAATGCAAGATTGGTGGGAAGTGAAAAAAACCTGACTTGCCCCCTCTCTTATCTCATATATAACTGAGACTGAACCTCACCTGCTTCAAATCACAACCTTTTGGCACACCTGAATGGGTAGAAAACCGCAGGGGAAGCCAGACAAGAGAAGGGGGTTGCAGGCAATGTGGAGAAGGTGTCCTGACTTCCTAGCTGATCAATAGCAAGTCTTCCCCCTCTGATGGGGACCCAGGTTCAACCCAGGCTTGAGGCATTGCCCAGATGCCAGGTTGGGAAAAGATGCTTAGGGCTTACAGAAGACCTGCCCTCATAGGAGAGCTGCTCAGCTAGCATTGCTCTCTAAGGAGACAGTGCAAGGCCTGCCACCATTTGAACTGGACTCCTTAAACTTGGGTGAAAGATACTCCACAAGGTTGGCCACAGCATCTTTTCCCAGGAATTGATCTATGGACTCAGCAAGGAGGATCAATAGGAACTTAAATGACCGGAAATTACACTCTACATTCAAAAGGATTGCAAGAAAGGTCCAGAGCAAAGCACATCCCAGGAAGGGATGGCTTAACATCAAGTCCCTCCAGATCTGGGCGACCTATTGGGCAAAGGTGTAATTTCAATGCCAGGGGTCCCAAAAACACTTCATCAACTTGTCCTTGTTTGTGACTTGAGTTAACAGGGCCATGTGAATTTTTTCATTCCTGGATATAAAATTCAAAATCAGAGTCCTGTTTGGATACTTTACTCCACATCCATGTTATAAGTAGATGGTACCTGCACCCCCAAGGTGAAATTTCACAGCCTAAGTCATCAAAGCAAAAGGCCAAATATCCCTGAGCTTGATACGCAGGAAAAGATGGACAACTCCACAGGACATATGGACCTTAATAAGCCTGATCTCTTTATCCAACCGTCACGATAGCCTGAGGGAGGTTAGGCAACTGGTGGTGGCTATGAAGCAACAATGAGGTGCTTCTCCAAGAACTTGGGTACCAGGTCGCCCTCAGAAAGTTAGACTAGCAAAATGTGCTCACAGGATGGATTTGACTAGAATTCGATGATGGTAAACCACGACAGTGACTGAATTTGTGACTGAAGAATTTGTAGGTGCCCCAAATTCCCATCAAAGTGACTTGACTGTTATATCAGGAAGGTAGAAACTGAATATGATTATGGCTTTAAAAGTATAAATCTGCCTAGCTGGCTATATAGAATGCCATGTGGAAAAACCAGTTTGAAGAGACTAGAACATGTAAAAAAAGAAGGAGGAGGAGGAGGCCCGGCAGGACCCACCAATCTTAATTGACCTAGGATCCAGGAGATCGCAGTTTGATTCTCAGTCGGGCACAAGCCCGGGTATCGGGCTTGATCCCCAGCGGGGGGGGGGGAGGAAGGCTTGCAGGAGGCAGCCAATCAATGACTCTCTCTCATTATTGATGTTTCTATCTCCCTCTCCCTTCCTCTCTCTGAAATCAATAAAATATATTTTTTTAAAAAGAAGAAGAAGCCCAAAGTCTCAGAAACAGACAGGGCCATCTAAGCCGGCATGGACAGGGTGGGTGGGCAGCCTCACTCTTTCAGGACATTGTATCAGGAGTATTCCTCTTGTGTCCCACACAACTAATTTCATGTATTCTAACTCCAGGCTAGCTAAACAAACATCTGGATGGAATTGTCTTCTTAAGCACATTTATCTGCACAGGAAGACCGTGCTTGCCACGACAACATGGGTTTTCTGGCCTGTCGGTTATCATTTAGGTACGTACATCAGTGACTGGGGGCTGGTGAATATGAGTCCAATTGAGGAAAATCAAGATCCAGACCTTGATGAAAGTTGTAACATTTGTGGTAAATAAATCAGCTGGAAATACCCTTTCATTCACTTTGTGTACAGAAATGTCAAGAGAATACACAGTGTGCCCACCCTTGGCAATGACAGCATTTGCATATAACCGACTGCAGGACCCACTAATCTTAATGATAGCCCAGTAAAATAATTTTTTAAAAAGAATAAGTAAATAAATACTTAAGGAAACTCATTTGATTTTTATGGTAGTTGTATTTTTCAAATTTCTGCATCTTATTGATTTTTCTGAAGTAATTTCTAAAGCAGTGGCCTCTTTAAAAATCATTTCCAATTGTTCTGTGTTTTTTTTTTCCTCTCTCTCTTTTTTTTTCCAAGTTACATCTTTTAGCAGTTTCCTCAGACCCCAGCCTGGCACAGGTTTTTATATCTCATAATGCCAAGACCGAAAGAACCAGGCACGCTTCAGAGGAAGAGGAAGTGCCCGAGTGAACCCGACGGGGAGATCTGCATCTCCCTGTCCTCCATGCCCTAAGAGATCTAAATTTAGTTTACTGGGTAGACTGCAATGACATTAACATGTTGCAAGAACGAAAATCAAGCAAAAGAGAAAAAAGAAGCTTAATGCGGCACGAGGTATTTTAATGCCATGGTAACTGTGATGTCTTCTCTATTCTTTCATTCACTTCCTCAGGTCAGGTCATTCTTCCCTTTCTCTCCTGCACTTTCCGCTGTTGTAATCAAATCAGGTCACCCTGGATTCCCGAGCCCTCCTCACGACTGCAGGCACGTCTATTTCCAGCAGAATGTATTTTCTCCATTTCTTCCTTTGCTCCCAGACCTTTATTTGGTGCCCTTGATGTCCCAGGTTGCAGCACTCTGCATGCTCTAAAGGCTTCCCTTTCATCTGCATCTCTCCCCCTCCCGCCCAGCCTGCTCCTCGGCTCCTCTCCGGGCCCCTCCCTCCAGCTTCTGCAGTAGTCACCACACAGCTAGCCAGTTGATCTGTGACTCAGTGCTTCAGAATCCAAGGACCTTGGTTCCTCTGAAAGGCCCATGCCTCTCTTCCTAGGGTAAGATAAAGTCCCTCCCTCGAGCCCAGATCTCGGTGCCATTAAGCTGAGATGACTCTGGGACTTGAAGGTGGTGTCTTCCCCTTCCCCTTTTCTGTGCATGTCCCTGGGGCTCTCCATGCTCTATTTAGCCTTTCCCCAGGAATGGTGGACAGAGGAGGTTAGCACTCAGAATGTTTGTAGCCCAATCTCCTCACTTCCAGATGGGAAAGCTAAGGTCCAGAGAGCCTCATTGACCAGTTGTGTGGCTAATTCATTGGAGGAACCAAAACAAATGGGGTGTAAACTTAATCAAATTGGTGAATTTGGTGGGAGGGGGGAAATCTTATTAAGGTGTGAGCAGCTTTGATGATTATTTAAGAGTTCCTTCAGTCGTTCTGTCTTTGTCTTCCTGCCATCAGTGTAAACAAACAAAGCAGAACTGAGACACCAGCCATAGAAACATGGGACACCAGGAGAGGCTCCTGCCTCCCAGGGGCCTAGAGACCCAGAAGACTGCCTGGACCCCTCCAGCCCCTACCAGCAGGGTGGGATGAGGGCTTGGGGACAGAGGCACTAAAGAATTCCACATCCACGAGGTTTTTCCCAGTTTGCCAGTGCACATAGTAGTGAATTGGCAATTGTTTCCCCTAAATGTAGGAAGGTGTATAAAATCCAAGATGCCTATAAAAATCCATTTATTGCAAAAATATTGTATCGGTCTTGTAAGTAAACCCCAGCCTTCTCTGGGGAATGACATCGATGGTAAAAAAGAATGAAAGAACTCAGTATTTCCACTGTTTGCTGCAGTGGAAGAGGGACTTATGTTTCTATATATCCCTGAAGAGAGGGATATATCCTTGGATGCAAAGAGCAAACCACAGCAGCCTAGAAAAGCCACTCCTTGGTGTGCCTGTGGAAACAAGTCTCCCCCCCGCCCCCCCCAACAGGAGCCTGGCAGTGCGGTCCCCATCCTCCCAGGGAGGCTGGTTCTGGCACATTGACCTGCTGAGTGAGGAGCTGAGCCCTGCGGCAGCTGCAGCCGCCCACTGTGATTAAGAGCTTTATTGATTGTCTAGTCCATGACCACGTTGGTGGGGACAGAGCACGACAGAGGAGAATGGCGGGAAGCCAAGTGAAAAGAGGGTTTATGAAATGAGCTCTCAATGAAGAAAACTGTGGGAAAGAACGCGGTGGAAGCAGATCTGGGGCCAGTAGATGTGGGAAAGTGGAGCAGCTCAAAGACTCTCTTCGGACTTGAGCTAAAACAAAGCGCGTTGGCAACACGCAGGCAGAGAGAGGAGCCCGCCTGCAGCCCCACGCAGCGCTGTTTATGGGAAACAGCATTCCTCTCTGCAGCATCGCCATTGACAGTGTTTGACCTTCATTCTGTACCAGGCACTGTGTTGGGTTGCAGGGCTTTAAATAAGCAATCAGTCTGTCGAGAGAAAGGGATTGAGAACATACCCAAAATGGTTTGTAAAAATTGCAAATGTATCTTAAGGGAGTCATGAAAACATTTTGCCTTCATTTTGGGCCCCGAGACAGCAGGAATAAATGGTGGCCAAAGAAGAGCAGGCCTGTGTCCTGGCTGCTGCCTGCCTCATGTGCAAATCTGAGAAAAGGTTCTCAGGGAGCTTCCAGCCCTGGCAAGAATGCCCACCTCTTACAGGTCCGGAGGAGGCCTGCTGCGGATGCCGGCTGTGTGCAGGGTTCCTGGTGTTCCCAAGGTAGCAGGCGGAAAGGAAGCCCTTGGCAGTTAGACTGCGCAGTACAGGCTGGGAATCCTTGTGCACCAAGGGGATAGCTGGACCTCCTCCACCGAACCCAAAGATAGGAGCAGGACACCTGTGACATGATTCCTGCCCCCACCCCCACATACCCATCCCCCATGAACTTGTGTCTCTGTGGTTCTCCTCTGTGTTTTGAGGGGAGATTTCTTTCATCCTACATTGCCTCTGCCTCAGCCCCCTTTTAGTAAAGGAATACATTATTTTTGTTTCCTTTTAGCTTTCAAAAAATTTCTTCTCCCCCTCCCCCCCAAAAATAAACCGGGGAAGAAGGTGGGTATCTGGTGTGTTTTTGTGTATCAGAGTAATACATAGGGTAGGAGATAATATGTTTAAAAGGGGGAAATAAGAAAAAAAATGTAACTCAAAACCAGTGAGTAACCAAGCTCAATGCATGATGGCCTTTTTTTAGTCCAAAATAAAATCCTCTTTCTGTGCTGCATATTTGAAAACGATGTCACCTGAGTGGCTCTTTCTTTTTCCACTGCAGCAACACTTTCTCCATGTAGCTTTGGTGTCCAGGTATCTGCTCTGTAGGATTGGACGGAGGTTCAGCTTAAGCCACAAGCGTTCAGAGAGGTGTAGACTACGTTGGAGGTCCTCTGGGTGGTCTAGCCTAAGCTGGGGGACCTCAGAGTGGTCTAGCCTAAGCTGGGGGACCTCAGAGTGGTCTAGGCTAAGCCAAAAGGGACCTTATCCCAGTACTGTAGCCAGAGCCTCTTATCTTGGGGGGGGGAGGGCATTCCGACTGGCAGGGCTGGTGAGAAACACCAGAACCCGAGTCTCCTAACTCCTGGTCCAGGGCCCTTCTAAAACAGTCAAAAGGGGTTGAAATTCCTGGCATTATACGGAACAAATGTCCCTAACGTTGTTCTCTTTTTCACAGAGGAAAACTGAATTTAAGGAGAAACTCATAATACTCGATAAAAATACCTGGCATTTAAGCACAGAGCCAAACAACAAGGCGTGGCCTCCCTCGTGCTGGAAGTACTTGGAAGTCTCCAAAGCCTCGCCGGTTGTTGAGAAAACAACATGGAACAACTTTCACGGCTCGCTCCCGCCCCTCCCGCGCAGTGGCTGTTCTTGGCAGAGGCCCAGAGCGGCACCCGGTAATTCCACGGTACACTGTGTACATTTACATCTATTTAACCAGCTATTTACAGCCGCCCTTTATGCCACCTGTAAGAGACAACGCCACCATGAAGCGAAGTGGCTGGGCCGGGAACCGGGTGCCCCGTGATTTTCTCCACTTGAAGAGCCCGGATCTGTGGAGTGGCTGGAACTTGCAGAGCAGGGCGACAGCTGGGGGGCACCGCGTCCGGGGCGGGAGGCGCCGGGAGGAGGCGCGCCGGGCGGAGGGTCCCGCGTCGTCAGCTCCCGCCAGGGCCGCACGGCGAGGGGGAAGCAGCCCGCCTGCCCCGCGCCCCGCCGCACAGAGCCAGCAGCCGCTGGGGCTCGCCGGAGGTCTGCACGGCGAGACGCGCGGCGGCGCCGAGGAGGGCGGGGACCGGGCGCGCCGAGGTGGGGCGCCGCAGTCCCGCGGAGCCCGGGCTGGATGTCACCCCCCGGAGTCCGGGAAACTTGCTCTCTGACGTGATGCAGCGACGTGGGAACACCTGCGCTCCCGGGCGTGCCGCACTCGCGCAGCTCCGGGTGGCAAACGGGGTGAACTGGGGACGTGGGCGAGAGGAAGTCGAGGCGCCAGAGAGTCGGAAATGCTGCGTTCGTGTCCCTCCAATCTTTGCAGGCTGGGGGGACGCGGGGCTGGCAGGCAGAACGCCGCGAACTTCCGAGTGTCCGCGGCACAGCTGGAGGTCGGGGGTGCGGAGCCCCCGAGGGCGGGGACCCAGCGGCCCCAAGTGCCCGAGAGCCCCCCTCGACGCCCGGGACCGCGTGGCGCGCTCGGAGCGCCCGGAGACTCGGAGGCGCCGAGGAGAGAAACCCCGACGGGCCCGGGGGCCGGTCGGCGGGGGCGCAGGGGCAGCGCGGACCCCGAGCGCCGCTCGTTTTAAGGAGCCTCACTTCTGGGAAGGGACAGGGAACTGTCAATCATCGAGGGAGGGAGCGCACCGGCGCCGGGTGATGTCAGCGGATCAGCTGCTCACCAACAAAGAGGGGTTATTACAGGAGAAAGTTGCGGCGGCGGCGGACGCGGCGGCACCCCGGGGCCTCGGAGGCGAGGGGCAAGTGGGCGACGGGAGGAGGGGCGGCGGCGGCGGCGGCGGCTGAAGGCCGAGGAATCGAAAGGGCTGCAGGGGGAGGCAGCGCGAGCCAGCCCCGCTGCTCCTCCTCTTCCTCCTCCTCCCCCAAACTCGCAGGGTTCAGCCCCGGCGCTCGCCCAGCCGCCCGAGCGCCCGGAGGGACGGGAGGCAGCCGCGCGGCGCCGAGCCGGGCACGGTCCCCGCCGCCATGGATAGCGACGACGAGATGGTGGAGGAGGCGGTGGAAGGTACGGGCCTTTCTCGGGGCCGGGGGAGGCGGCGCGAGGGCTCGGAACGCGGAAGGGGCGGCGGGCGACCCGCGCGGCGCCGGGCCCCGCGGCCGCCACCGGCCCCTCCGCGGGCGGCCCCCGCGCGGCTCCCAGGCGGCGGCCGGGAGCGCGCACTGCGCGGCGGGGCGCAGGCCGGGAGCGGCTCCCTGCGGGCCGGGCTGCCGGGCGGGCACGGCTGCTCCATCCCACCGGCCACAGCCCGCATCCCGTGCTCGGAGTTGCGAGCCCTGCCCCGCACTCTGCCCTTCCCCCTTTTCGAGGATGGGAGGGGGGGTGCGCCAGAGGACGGTCCCCTGAGACCCGCGGTCTCCGCGGAGCAATGCCCGCGCCCCTCTCCAGCCGCCAGCCCTTGCCTTCCGCCCGCCGCGGTGACCGCCGCCGCGACCCGGTGGGTCCCCCGGCGCCGCGCACGGGGGCGAACCTGGCACGTGGCGGCCGCGGCCCGGGCGGCCGCTGTCCCGAAAAGATGAAATCATCGCCCGGCGAGGGACGGCGGCCCGGACCCGGGGCTTGAACGCGCGCCGGCCGGGAGCGGGGCGGCCCTCCCCTCGCTGTCCCCGGGCGAACTCCGCCGCGGCGCCCCTCCCCCCGCCGCCGACCGGGGCCGCCGCGCGCTGCGGGCGCGCCGCGGGCCGGCACCGAAATTGCTGGGTGACACTGAACTTTCTGAATTCCAGGCGGTCGGCGGCGGGTGATATCACCGCCTGGGTGTCGTATTTCTCCGCCCCTTCTCTTCTAGCGCCCCTCCCCCGACTTTTCTCGCCACTTTGTTTTGCCGAGTTTCTCCACCTTTTTTTTTTTTTTTTGCTAGTTCTAAAAAGCGAGGTGGGGACGTTATACAATCTCGTTGTTTGTCTCATGAGATGCTAGGATTTTGTAACAGTGAATACTGGAAAATACTCTTTGGCGTATTTATTTATTTGCTTCTTCCCAGCCAGACGTCGTGATGTTTTGTAATGTGTGGTATTATTCCAGAATATGGGATTTTAAAAATATTTTTAACTCATATACATTCAGTATACTTATTTGTAAAACCCTAGAACCCGTAATATTTCAAACTAAGCATCTGAGTACATAATTTTTATTTTTTGGTTGAATCTGGTTTCTATCTCATTTGTTCAAACAAGTTCTCATAAATGGGAAAGAAAAAGTGGCAACACTGTACAAATGCATAAAGATACATAGTTACTGCTGCATTGGGAGAACTCCATTTTTATGTTTTTATAAAACATAATTTTTGACTCCTTTTGCAGTGCTTTTTGGAGGTCTTAGGATGAGAGTAAGTAGAATAATACTTCTGAATCCTCTGAAAGGTATCCATTATAATGTAACTACTAAGACATATTTACCAGCTTCAGTTGCTTTAGTTTCACAATGTTGTGAACTCACAGAACTATTTATCTCTCTGATAAAGAAAGCCTATGTTGGGGCTCAGTGGGGCCCAAAGACATTGATTGAGTCCATCCATTGGAAGCCTTCTTACAATTTAAATTATTGACTCCTTGTGCCTTCGTGTTATGAAAGAGAAACGAAAAATGATCTTCTCTAATTATCAGGGCTTGCTCTCATTCTTCAAAGTTTACTTTTACTTGTGCTTATAAAATTTTAATGCAAACCCTTGGTCATGGGCAGAGCTCCCCAGATTAAACGACTTTCTCCTTTGAAGCTGTCTAGAAATATTAGTCGGTGGTCCCCAGGCTCCTTGTGAACAAGCAGCTTTAGAAATGTATCAGTGTCTTTTTTGAGCTTATCCAATGGATAGAAACAGAAGGTTCTTTATATAAAGAAGGAAGATTCTGTTTAATAGAAAACCAGAAAATGCTTGAGAATGAGAGGGGTCACTATTAATACTTATGCTGGTAAAACAAAAACAAACTCATAGATACAGAGAACAGGTCAGTAGTTACCAGAGGCAAAGGGGGTGGGGGTGGGTGGAAGGGATGAAGGGGGTCAGTTGTATGGTGATTGATAGTAATTAGACTTTTGGGGGTGATCAATTTGTAGTGCATGCAGATGAGCAATAATGTTGTATACCTGAAACTTTCACACACACACACACACACACACACATATATATATATATATATATATATACACACACACACACACACACACACACACACACACACACACATACACTTAGGCTGGGACAATTTAGGCGTAAGCCTTGAATGTTTGGGGCAATCCAGGACACGTGATCACTCAGTTGTACATAATAGTGATCAGTGTAACACAGAATCTTTAAAAGTCCTTAGGGCCATCTAAGGCTCAAACTCGGACAGCGTCTAGAGTACATGAGTGTACACGCGGGAAACTGCACCGGTGGGCTTCTCTGCAGCCATCCTTGTCCTTTTTAACGCTGTCTGTAATAGTCTTTACTTAACATCTAGCACATGCTGGGGAGACTGGTATACAGCTGGTCTGAATATCTTGGTGTTCAAGTAGCAACTAACCTACCTCTCTCCATAAACAAAGCCTCTGCTCTCAGTAGTTTCATTGTCTTAGCTATCATTATTATTATTATTATTATTATTATTATTGCTATAATTGTTTAATTCTTATTCTGTGTAGGTTCTGTGCTGAATGTTTCACACATGCATTATCCATTCAGTCTTATGAAGTGGGTACTAATATTATCCGAATTTTACAGAGGAGGAAACTGAGACATAGCTAAGAACTAATCCTAGGACACTCAGTGGCGTGGGGGACAGGCTTGGGCCTCCAGAACCCCTCTCCATCCTACCCAACTATCTCTCTACGTTTTTCTTATTGTTGACTTTTAATGAGTCATCAAGTATATGAAATACTTGGGAACCAAGCCTGGAAGCAACAGTTAAATATTATGTCAGTATCACTCTTTATCAGTGGTAGCTCTTTAGAGGTTGGTTCTGATGTATTTGGGGAATGAGAATTTAACTTACAGCCTCTGCAACAGACATTCTTCTTTTTCTTCCTCCTGAGAAATTTACTCTGGGGAACAAATTGGTCTGTTCAGGACTTGAAAATCTTTTGTCACATAATGTACATTTTGATTCTCTGTCTGTGTACCAGACCTGCTGTGCTCCCTTGGGAAGGCAGCCGGCCCCTGGGCCTCAGAGTCCCAAAACCTACACCTGAGCTCCTGCTATGGATTTTTAAAAATTCTTTGAGACTCATTGGTTCAGTGGGAAGTGAGGTTGAACTTTGGAAACAGAAATATTTATTACTACATCTATGTCTTTGTCTACCCACAGATTAAAAGGTGAATACAATGTGGTTCCTAATATAATCTCAAATAAATATATCATATCTAAACAGATGAATTATGGTGGTTGAGAGGAAATAAAAATTACTTCTGGCTTGGGAAAGAAGATGAAGAAAGAGCTCCCAGAGAGGTGGTGTGGAGTTGAGTTCAGTGCGGTGGTGGGGACTTGGTGAATAAAGATATAGAGGAGTGGTATTATGCAGGCATGTTCAGAGACGAATCTTTTGGTCCTACTGTAAAAAAGGGGCCCAGGAGAAAAGGAGAGTATGACAGGAAAAAGTGGCTGTGTCACAGGCCAAGGGCGTAGACTGTGCTGGAAGCCACAGGAAGCCATGGGGGCTCTTTGGAGCTGGGAATGCCAGGATCAGACCTCTGCTCTGGGAAGATGAGAGGGCAGTGGTGAGCAGGTGAGGCCATCACCTAGAAGGCTCTTTGCAATAATCCCAATGTGCATTTATGAGGGCAGAAAAAAAATGGAAAGGCCTGGAAATATATAGGAGACAATAAAGGGAAAAAAGAATCCCCAGAACTAAGGAGCCAGAAGGAAAACAAGCATCTCAGTGTTGCTCTGCCCCAAGCCCCTCAAAATACCAAGCATATTTTTAATGTCCCCCTAACATCTTATCCTGCCTGTCTCTCATAAGCCTGCTCATCCTCTTCCTGTGGCCATATCTTAAAATTATGACCCTCATAACTAACAATTGAGCTCTGGTAAGGAATTACTTTCAAAAATCAAATTAAGTTTTCAACAACCAGTGTAAATGCATCATCATGAGGGCATGTTCTTTGCACTGAACAGAATAAGCTTGCCTTTTATTATTATTATTATTATTATTGTATAAGCAGTTCTAGTCTACAAAATCAACAGTGCATGTAAGAGTCTCTTGTTCCTAGGGAAACACACACACACACACACACACACACTCACACACACACCACTCTCAGATCTCCTGTGAGTGAGCCTGAGGCAGAAGCAGCCTGGTGTCTGATGTGGAGAGAGTCACTGCACAGAACAGACAGGCCTGGGTCTCATCGGGTTAAGGAGAAAGCTCAGAGGGAACTCACAGGGAAAGAATTCACTTTCTATCCATTCAGTAGAGAGTGATCTCTAGAACAAAGTGCAAAAGTAGACTGTGAGACCCTGACATTTTTTCCCCTTTTTCTAACTTCTATAAATATTTAAAATCATGCTGCAGACAGACAGACTGCACAGGAGCTGGGACAGCATTATCAACACAGAGCAGTCATCCCAGTGAACCTCCCTTGTTGTCTGGCCTGGTGTTCAGCCTCCATGTGGTAGGAACTGACCTGGAAGGCTGTTGGCTGACTTGGTACGTTTCAGAAACTGAGCTCGCTAGAGCAAGGAAGACTAGTGTTTCTCACTGAGTTAGGTAACACTTGGAAGGGGCAGGAATTTGCGACCAGGATATGCCAGTGCAAGTCCTGGAGGCTCTACAAAAACTACCTTCACTACAAAGGCTCTTCCACTTCTGTACCTGGGACCTGGATGCACCTACCTGTTTAGAGGTACCTGCTTCCACCGTCAGCAGGGAAGCAAGGGGCTAGAGAGAAAGGGAACTGAAAGACTTAGGAAGGGGCGTTCAGCATTCAGTAGCGCATTCGGAGCAGTTGATGTGCTTCCTGGGCAGGTCATGTAGTTCTGGCTTCCTCGCCTATACAGTTGGCACTTGGAAGATGGTTGTGGGGTTCCATTTAGATAACAGGAAAGCACACAACCCAATGCCAGATGCATAGGAAGGAACACAAACTTTCTCCTTTGTGTATCAGTTTCCTCTCCATTAAATTGACTATTACTGACAAGACAAATATGACATGCTCTATTGTCCAGATGGCATCTGAACAAGAGCCGTGCCAGAGGCTCCTCTAGCACTGACGTTGAAAGGAGAGGTGAGGGCACAGCAGCCAAGTCTCTTATCCCTACATTTCTTTCTAAGGAAAATCTCTGCGTTGTTATTGTTTGGGTTGGATTGCTGTTTTATATATTAAGTTCTGCGGCTAGGACAATGAATCCAGGCTGTTAAACATTCAGGGTGGAAGTCTTGAATGATGACAACCCTTAACATCTAGCTCCTGTTCATTGATCCTGATCATTGATCACATCTCCTTTGGAAGAAAACAACAAACTGGCCAGCACGGGGTCCCACAGTGGTCTGATAGAGGGAGATTTCAGGACTTTCTCTCACAACAAGCAACCTAACACCTTTAAAATGGCAGGGAAGCATCAGGTGTCCAAGCACCTCCTTCTAAACACATGATGTCACCAGAGAAATGGCCATCGTTCAGCAGCTCCTCTCTGTTCCTCTCTCCTTGGAGACTAGGAAGGTGATGAGACTCCTCTTCACTGACCTGTCGAAAGAGGCATTGAAACAAGTAGCCTCGTGGAGCGAGGCTGATATTTCTGCTTTCATCTCCATTGGGATCAGCACTGACCCTCAAGTGCTTTTAGTGTGTTATATGACACTTTCCATTTTCTCTAATATATAAATTCCATTGCTGCCGGTGCATCTGCAGTGTTTTATTCAGAAATAGGACAGGACTATTGTGACTGGGGAAAGGTGAAGATGAATTTACATTGGGTAGTTTTTTTTCCTTTCAGTGTTCATGGTTACCATAGTATTTCTCTTGATCTAAAGTAGAATAACAAATTTCATCAAATATTAACTTTTGAAAGTCTGAAATATGTGAACTGTTTTCTATGGGGAAAGCATTTTCAACAAATTAGTAAATACTTCAATACAAGGCTAAAATGAGTATTCTGATATTTATACCTACATCGAAAGTAAAATGCTGAATTCATAGGAATGTGAACAGCTAAAGCTGAATTTGATCCCGACATTTCATAAAAGAAAGTATTTAGCTATATACACTGTTTTTTTAATGAACATAAAATAGTAGATTTAATTTATTTCAATGAGAGAAATATCATCAGTAGATAATTAGAAGATAATTGTCCAAATTATTTCACATGACTTAAGAGTCATTGAATTATGTCACATACAGTTGGGTTTGGAACAAGATGAAAGCATTATGGCTCCTTTCCCTCCTGACCATTAATTTTCTGGCCCTCAGTAAAAAACAAAAACAAAAAGGAACAAAAAAAACACCTGTGTTAAGTGGAAAGGAACTGTATCAACTGTGATTTATTTAAGCAGCCACGTTTTATTGCAATATATTCTAGGTAACTCATCCTATACAGTCAGATGAAGAACTAAAATTGTTTGTTGTTATTTTCTGCTTGCATAAGAATACAATAAAAATAAAGAGCTCTTCTTTCTTTATAAGAGTGTTTACTTACCATCTCTTCCAAGGGATGATGTACTTTTATCCCTTTAGAAGAAATCATTTTGGGAGACTAAAGTGTTCATTGTGGTGACAGGGTTTGTGTTTTCTTTTATGCCTGTGAGCCATCTGGAAGCCACATTTGAGTGTTTAATGCCCCTGCACTCCCCACAGTTTTTAATGCTTTTGTACCTTTTCATCCATGACCCAGGTCATTCACCCACGAAAAAAGCCACTAGATTAACTACTGCCTTCGTTTTCACCCACCTCTGCAAAATCAGCTCCACCCACCTCTGCAAAATCAGCTCACCAGAACGATTGGGGAGACACCAGTGAGGGGACTCCTGGGTTCTGTGAAATATGTAGATAATCATAAAATCCTAAACACTGACTGCAAACACAAATGTTAGAATATACCAGCCTGTGACCCAGGCAGAACCAGCAATTTAAAGATCACAGTATCAGAACTGCTGGTGATGTTCAGAATCACTGCTTAACTGGCCATGTGGCTGCCTAAATGGCCATGTAGCTGCTTCTTGCTGCATTTAAAGCAAAAGCCCTCAGAACGCAGTGGTGGAAGGTATACGACAAGGTCATTATGAGACATTCAAAGCTGGAAGATTTTGTAAAGGGAAGCAGTGAGTTCAAGGTTAAGCTTAAGTTCAGGCTTGGAAGGACTCTGAGTTCACACGTTAGCACAGTGAGGTATATAAATATCCAGGCAGTTTTAGAGATGTGGCCACGTCCCTTGTTTGAATGTAACAAATAGTGGGGTTTCCAGAAGTCCCCTGGCTAGCAGTCCTCCACGTCATGCTACATAATGACATATAAAACCATATTGTGTACTAGTTCTAGAATTCGATGACTCATTGCAAGGACAATGTACCTGGCAATAGACTATAATATGATGTTATCTCAGCTGCATTTCTGTTAAGCATCAGTTTGGAGGCCGTAATTCCTAACATGAGAGTACCAGGTGGGGAAGTGCTTGGTAAACTGAACAGGCCCTGCGGATGCTGTTATCGATAAGAACTCAGTCCCCGCTAAAATGCAAGCTTACTTTCGTTCATGTCTGAAATGTGCCCAAGTCCCTCCGTTGTGGGCCTGTCCTTCACAAAGTGTACAGACGGTCAGGTTGGCACTGCTGATGCGGGCGAGGTGAGAAGGCTTTGCTCTGCTCTCCCCGTGAGCAGGGAAGGGACCCTTTGGCCCCCCGGGGGACTTGTCCGTGGCTTCTGTGCCCAACGCGTCGGTGGGGGAGCGTGGAAGATGTTAAGGTTTGCCTGTGATTCCCTTTCTCCAGGGCACCTGGATGACGACGGATTACCGCACGGGTTCTGCACAGTCACCTACTCCTCCACAGACAGATTTGAGGGGAACTTTGTTCACGGAGAAAAGAACGGACGCGGGAAGTTCTTCTTCTTTGACGGCAGGTAGCACTCACGGTTCCGTTTTGTTTTGTTTGGGGGAGGGAGGGTACCAAATGACTATTTGAAGGAACGATACCAGTGAAAGAACTTAAGTGGGCCTTTTGGTACAACTTTTAGGTGAGATGAAAGTGAGCCCACCATGCATGCATGCACTGCTTTGGGGACAGGGAAGTCACCCCGTGGTTATGGAGAGGCCAGGCTAAGGCTTGGCTGTCATCACTGCCTCCTAGGGTGTGGTAGTCAGAGGATGCTCCTCAGTGCTAGGTGCATGGGTCCCATCTTGAACAAGTTGGTTAGGTGGTCACCCATTTCCTTGATGGATTTCACCTCTCATTCGGGTAGTAAGTCTCAAGGAAGTCACTTGAGTGTGCGTGTCAGGGGCCCGTTGGCGCAGCTCCAGCAGTGCCCGACACGCTTTTTTCCAGGTGTACCGCACACTCCATGCCTTCAGCCTGCTCTCTGTCCTCACGGTCTGGTTTCTTGCTGTCCTGCAGGGAGATTCCCCCACCTCATTGCTCCTGCAGCTTCATCAGTTTCTCAGCATGTTCCCTCTCCTCATGGGGCTGGTCAGGAAAATACTTAGCCGAGCTCTGCAGAGCCGCGTCCTCCCGGTCCAAGCAGTGAGTAAGGCGCGGACAGGCAGGCGCGGGAGGTGTGCAGCTCCGGCCTCACGGGCTTGTCTTGGGATAACCCGCCTTTATGTGTGGTGCCCGGATGCTGATGCCGGCACTTGTATTTTCTATGTCCTACCTCTCGTTGAAACATCTTCACAGCAGCGTTCTTTCACGTTGCTTTCGCCTCCTGTGTGAGGACGCGTGGGGCAGAAGCTGTGTACCCTCTTGTGATGGCTGCAGTGACTGTGGGCCTTTCCCGTTTCAGGATGAGATGGGGTTGCCGGGGCTCAGCTTTGCAACGATGACTTTTAAACCTTGTCAGCTTCAGAAACAAAGAGTGTCCACGTGGCCTTCCCAAGCATTGAGAGGAAAGAGAGCCACAGAAGGGCCAGCTCTTCAGACACCTTGGTTGGGTAGCACAGAACTGGGCTTAGCCAGCCCGGTTTCAGGACTCCGTGCACGGAGCA
Source organism: Miniopterus schreibersii (assembly GCF_964146895.1). Classification (NCBI taxonomy): domain Eukaryota; kingdom Metazoa; phylum Chordata; class Mammalia; order Chiroptera; family Miniopteridae; genus Miniopterus; species Miniopterus schreibersii. The sequence goes on along the minus strand of NC_138105.1, from coordinate 38,429,612 downwards.
CACTCCTCGGCTCCCGGCGCTGGGAGTGACCTGGGCCCTCTCGCCCTCGGAGTTCCCCTGGGAAAGGCCGTGTGTAAGCTGACGGCTGGAGGGTGAGCGCAGGGACCGGCGTGTGAGCCAAACCCCTTTCCCATGGATGGGGTAGGTTGTTTTTGAAGATACCAACAGTTCCTCGGGCTGTCAATTATCTGATGTCAGGAGGAGTGAGGAAAACAATAAAAACCCATCCTAGGACTTTTGTAAAACGTTATTTTAACTATTCATTCCAACCTTCTCTTTCCCGTTGCCCCAACCCCACCTTTTTTTTTTTAAGCAGAGCTTTGCTTACAAACTGTACATTTAAAATGGTCGGGTATTTTGCTTCCTTCCTTTTGCCCTGCTCTGAGTACCGGGTGGATACCTGAGTCCCATGGAGGACTCTTTCAAGATCTGACGTCAGCGTTTTCTTCTCCCCTGATCCTGCCACCTGTGCAGAGGGGAACGTGTCCTGTTTCCACAGCAGTGGGTCTGCTGCTGTCTTCTGGAAAGTGTCTCTCTTTACCTCATGCAGCAATTATTCTTTGATTCATTTAGCAAATGTAATTTGTATAAATGTCTTGTTTCCCCTGCAGGACAGAGGTTTCCTTGAGGGCAGAATCTTGTCTGTTTCCTCCTCTGGGCTTTAAAGCACTTTCCCTTAATTTAATACTTAAAAAAAATTTCTTCCTGAATGAGCATGGGAGCTGAAAGAGAGTAGAATTCATCCAGAGCACACACATACACACACCCATGCTTTAAATCTGGTAGCTTGATGATCAGAGCAAGTAATTGATTGACTCTAGGAAGACAGTCCAGCAGATTTGGTTGGTTATTAGTGTTGGTTAGTAGTGTTAGTTTGGTTGGAATTTAGTGTTGGTTACTTGGTTGTTTCATAGACATAATACAGTATTGATGGATTAAACCGAGCTTCCAAACCAGCATGCCGAGAATGAACTACATGTTAGTTAGCTCCAAAAATACTAGTCCCCTTGGCCCCTGGTGCTGAGTGGGGCCAGAGACTCCCCAAGCACCTCCTTTCCTCTGTCAAGCTGGCTCCAAGCAGCTTCACCCTGTCACCTGAGTGTGTTGGACGAATGCAGTGGTTGGCACGTGTGTCATGACATGACAGAGCTGAAGCGCCAAGCCAAAAACTACCTATGGGATACAAGTAAATTCATTGACTTTTTTTTTTTGAGGCACCAATTCACTAGTTTGCATACCTATCACTCAAACCCTGGTAGACACTTTAGCTCAGATAGTAGACTCAAAGATTGATGGTACTAGCGAGGACCTCGAGAGCTTACCTTTGTTAGCTTTCTTCAGACAGATGGGGACTGAAGCCTTGAGGGGAGAAGGTCAGTCTCACTGCTGTATGATGTGTGATGAAGCCGTGTGACGACAGGCTCTCATCATCTTCTTTCTTAAACCCAGTGCTGATCCTGTTATGAGACACCTGCTAAAGGGAGTCACTGAAAAAGTCGGTGAGAGAGTCTTATGCCTGGGGAAAGGCCATGGAATCCGTTGGGTCTTTCTAAGGAGAGTGCAGGGTTTGGTCATGGAGAACTCAGCTGTTTCTGCATGAAGCAGCCCTGTACTTTACATTGGTTTGTCGGTTTTTCTCCCTATTGCCGCTCCTAAATTTTAGGGTCTGATGTGTTGGGTAAAATAAGGTGGGAACCCTACAAACACCTTTATTGCCAGTCAGGAGACTTTGGTCAGGAAAAATTCCCTCACAAAGGCTGAAATCAAGGTTTTGAAATAACAGGAAACAAAAGGTTTCTATTAGAGTTTTATGAAGTTGTTCTAGCCTATCGTGCTGGCTAATGTTCCCATCAGAGGGTTTGTTTGCAACTGCGGGAACCTGTGTTTGCAAAATCACAAAGTGTAGAGACAGATTTAGATGGAGACATTCTAATCTTATGTAAAACCTGAACTCAGGTGTGTGATTGTTTTAAAACCAACTTATTGAGGTATGATTCACATGCAGAAAGCTGTACATATTTAATGTCTACAACTGGAAGAATTTGGAGTTAAACACATGTCCATGAAACCATCACCATAATGAAACCATCACCATAACCTATACCTTTAACTGGGTGTGCGATTTATGAGGTTTCATACAAATGTGAGTTTCTATCAAGAAAATTCCAGAATCAATTTTTCCCTTACCACAGGTTATGATAAACCTAAATAAGGATTTTAAATATTCAGATCACCAGGAAAATGGACCTGTTAAATTTTTTAACCAAGTTCCTAGATAAAAGCAGATTTTAATTTATTTTCAAAGTGCATATATGGCAAATGCTTGGTAGAATTAAAAACTTCAAGAAATACAGAAATTTAAAAGGCGAATATGCTCCCTTTTTTTCACCCTCACTCCCATGTAACAGAAGTCACCACTATTGGCAGAAAATTTAAGCATTTTAATTAAGTATATTCAAGGTAAAATAAGGAAATAGCTATTTCCAAATCTCTAAATTAAGTTTAAATAGTTAAGATGTACATTGTTTACCTTTTTACTACTGTCTCAGCTTCAGACTGTTGGCTAGTTTTGAGATCTTAAACAACAGTTAGTCTTTTCTTCATTATATGACAAAATTAGACCGGAAGAGCTTTTATTACAACAGGCTTATTAAGTCGGAAACCTGAAGTCAGACCACACTCATCCTTTGCCAGATCGTTTATGCCACAAATGAGGGATGAATGTGAAAACTGACCTTCATTTGAAAATTGTCTTTTCAAGCAGCTATTGGTTTCCATTTTTCCTTCTTTTTAAAGGAAGGAAGAAAACTGTGCTAAGACTAGGTCATTGGTACTCAGGTCCTAGATAAAGACGCCTGTGCAGTGAGGAGAAAGGAGGCTCGGGCTTTGTGGGTGTGGCTCTGGGGGGGATTTGCTGGGCCACAGTGGGGTGTTATGAAAATGTTTACCATGCAAAATACTTTGATATACACATCTCTGATTTTCATACTGATCCTCAATTCTGGATGTTTAGTATAATGCTTTCCCCCCCCTCATAATTGTTCTCATTTCAGCCAAGATTATGAATGTAAAGACAATTTAGCAGGACTTCTCAGAATCCTAGGATGCTAACAAGGAAGGGGTATTTCAATGCAGATAAGCTTTGGCTTGTGTAATATTAAGGAAATGTATGTTTTTTAGCCTGACTACAAGATAGAGATGAGTTAATTCATTTAGTTTTTTTAAATGTTATTGTTGCTTCTCCTTACATGCCAATTAGATTTCCAAGTATTATTTATTGCTCCATGACGTCACTGTCCTGTGCCCATCATGTTCTGCAGTTGATGCTGCATTAATGTGTCTAGCTAAGAGGGCTCCTTATAGTTTATCATTGGCCAGGTAACCTGAGTGAGGCTGCCCACCTGATGAGCCACCAAGAAAGGCCAATGGGTTCCGGGTGACAGGGCCATGCAGGACTTTTAATGTTTGCTTTTGAGAAAGTGCTTGGTCACACTTCAGAGAAACGAGTCAGAATGAACTTCTGAAGTCATGTATTCCAGTCTCCCACACGAGGCCAAAAAAAAAAAGTCCTTTTCTGTTCCTGATAGTCATCCAGCTTTTGTTGGCACCAGACTCGACAAATATATTCATCTGTATTCTAATAAACAGTCTGATTAAGGCAAACATTTTTGTGACACACAAGAAGACAGGGAGTAGAAAAGAATGGATAACTTTGAATACCTGTCACTTGTTCACCTGCCTTCTGAACAACCTGGGAAGTCCGTTTTATAATCCGGTTTTACATATGAAGAAACTAAGGCACGGAGTGGTTAACTAACTTGCCCAAGGTCCCCGTTAGTAAGAGCTGGGATTCAAACGAAGGTGAGTTCAGTTGCAGAGCCACCCCTCTTCCCATTACATCTATACCCTCCTCTAACCAGAAGCCAGGAAATTCCTCGGATCCTGACAGCTTCTTCCATGCCTTGACTTTACTAGAGGTCACTCATCAGCTATAACTGTGAGATGTTCAAAGGAGCCCTGGGGTGACTTCAGTGACTTTCCTGTAGGAGCTGGAACAATGTGGTAGGAGCCTGGCCGTTTGATGGAAGGTTTCCCTAAGAAACAACTCAGAGGAGCCCTGTTCTAGCGAGTTGGCCCCTCATTTATAGAATGGGGATGATTACCCCCGCTGCTCTGAGCTGTTGTGAAGACTGGAGAGAAAACCTGTCAGGACCTGGTAAACTGAAGGGCACCTAGTAGGCGCTCATGGGGAAGCATGGATTTTTTTTCTTCTATTACTGTGTATCGCCTTTCCCCCAGCTTTATGGAGATATAATTGACATAACATACGTAAGTTTAAGGTGTACAGTGGGATGACTTGATACACGCATATATTGAGAGATGATTACCACAGTAAGGGTAGTCTACACCTCCATCCCTTCACATAACTACCATTTTTGCATGTGGGATGATAACAGTTAAGATGTACTCTCTTAACAAGTTTCAAGTATTTGATACAGCGTTGTGAATCATAATCACCATGCTGTACATTAGATCCCAGAACTTACTCATCTTATAGCTGGAAGTTTGTACCTTTTGACTAACAGCTCCCCATTTCCCCCACCCCTCAGCCTCTGGCAACCACCACTCTCTGTTTCTATGAGTGAGGCTTTTTTAAATATGGGTTTTTTAAATTGATTTCAGAGAGAAGAAGAGAGAGGGAGAGAGAGAAACATCAATGATGAGAATCATTGATTGGCTGCCTCCTGCACGCCCCCTACTGGCGATGGAGCCTGGAACCCGGGCATGTGCCCTGACTGGGAATCCAGCTGTGACCTCCTGGTTCATGGGCTGATGTTCAACCACTGAGCCACACTGGCCAGGCGAATTTGGGCTTTTGTAGATTCCACATGTGAGTGAGGACATACAGCATTTGTCTTTTTTCACCTGACTTGTTTCAGTTAGCATAATGCCCTGAAGGTCAAGGATGGATGATTATTATCATCTTTTATCATATTGTTGTTACTGTTATTATTAGTTGATAACAATGACTAACAGAGTTTTCTTACAGTTTGTTTTTCAAGAGCAAAACTGAATTTCACTAATTGTTTCTTGAATATTTCACTGTCATCTTGAGCCTTTATTAGAATCAGATCCTACAGCAGTGGAAGCTTGGTGGTGCTCCATGCAGCTCCTGCCCACACGGTGCAGGGGGCTGATGCTTCTGGGCGAGGGGGTCCCTGCACCCGGTTAGGGTTTGTCGTTGACCCTCTCCTTCCATACTTAGTCTTTAATATTTTAAGAGATCATATATATATATTGTCATACAAAATAATTCCTAAAACAATGTTTCTAAAAAGAATCACAATTTAATTTGGTTATAGGTGGGAATTTAAAGTGAAATTGTGATCCATTTTAAATTTGCCTCTTGGTTCTTACATGGCTGTACCGCCTGGGGAAGGAAGGGAACTCACTGGAGAAAGAGAACAGAGTTTATGCCTCATGCAGTAGACACACCATGTATACCCCAAAACTACGAAGGAAAGGCCAAAGCTGTTAAGTGTCCTAAGACCACTTATGTGTATTCAGATATTGAAGAGACTTTTAAAATGAATACAGTATGTCAGTCTCGGTAAAAGGGAATGTGACTCCCCAGGTTTTTTTTTTACTGTGTCCCCAGGGATTTTAAAAGTTTGGTGACATGTTTTATGGGAAGAAACAAGGAAAACAGTTTGGAAGCTAAGCTACACAGACATGTGCCCGGGGCCAGTAAATCATCTAGAGTGAGCAGAGGGCTTGAGAGCAGGTGTCAGCAAACTTTTCCTCTATAGGATGAGACAGTGAACGCCTTCGGCTTCTCAGGCCACAAACAGTCTCTGTTGCAACTATTCGGCTCTGCTGTTGTAACAGGAAAGCAGCCACAGAGGATCCGGGAAGGAATGCGCACGGCTGTGTTCCAATAAAACTGTATTTACAAAAACAGGCAGCAGGCCGTGGCTTGCCAGCCTCCTCTGCAGGAGGAACGAGTTGGAAAGAAAGGTTAGCGCCTTTAACACCAGGCTGAGACGCTTTTATCTTATTTCCTGCATGGTGGAGGATTTCAGAGCCAGATCATTTTTATTGCTCGGAGTCCCTGGTGTGGAAACATGCCCCTTTTGTCTTCAGATGCCAGCCAAGCCACCCTAAATATTTTCCAAGGAAGTGAAGCTGCTTTCTCAGGCAGGTGCTGAAAGTAATGCAGTTTAGTTTTGCTGTGCAATGGCCCAAGAATTTGCATGTGGGTATCTTATGTCAGCCGGGCTAAGAAGAAATAGCAGTTTATTCTTGGTCTTATGATACTAATAAGGATGGGCTTCACTGCAAGAGACAAGCTACTGCATGTGGTTAGGAGGGAATATGTCTAAGTCCATATTATTGTTTAACTGATTCGTAAGACCCATGACTTGTAGAGGTGATCATAAACCTGGGAAATATTGGCAGACTAGTTCGTCAGGGGATAATTCTACCCGACACGCAATTCAGTTTTGAACGCTGCTGAGAACCCGGTCAGTCCGGTTGCCAGGGTTAGCCAATCAAAATCCAGGGCACCCAGTGAAAATGGCATTTCAGATAAACAACAAAGCATATTTTAGTGGCACCGTGTCCCATTCAATATTTGGGACATGTATACTACAAATTTATTTGTTGTTTATCTGAAATTCAAACGTAACTGAGCATCCTGTATTTACTCTGGCAGTTCTGAAAATGAAGACAGAGAATGAAATCGTTTTCTGCAATATTTATTGCATCATTATGTCAGTTGATTAGCTATCCTTCACCAAGGTTGTTGTTTTGTTTTTAATTGTAGGAGTCTAATGACAGTCGACTCTCATTAATTCCACCCTTGCTGATTTAGAATTTTGATGATTTATGCAAGGGTTCTGCTAAAGTGCACTTTAAAATAAGCCTATTTGTCATTCATAGTACAAATAAAACCAAAAGAGAACTATTTATCTCCTTGGGAGACCACAAATAGTGTAATTACAATGTAATCAGAGGTTATCGTTACTTGGACTGTACTTTCCATTTAATAACCACAGATCATTCTGTCATTTATTAAAGCAAGAAAAGACTTTACCAGGCACAGTCAGGTGCAACCACCTCAGTCCCCATGGCCCCTTTGCGTCCCACCTGCCACCAGTTCGCAGTTTATTGGGCTCTCTAGAACCTCACACAATGCTCGCTACTTAGGAAGCACCCAATAAATACTTGTTAGTTGCATTAATGAATGAATGCTATCTGCACATGTTAAGGGAATCAAACTGTCTCTGCTGCTAAACATCTTACTTTTTTTTTTTTTTAATATATCTTTATTGATTTCAGAGAGAGGAAGGGAGAGGGAGAGAGAGAGAGAAACATCAATGATGAGAGAGTCATTGATGGAGCCCGCAACCGGGGCATGTGCCCTGACCGGGAATCGAACCCTGATCTCCTGGATCCTAGGCCAATGCTCAACCGCTGAGCCACGCCCGGCTGGGCAACATCTTACATTTTAAATTCAAAAATAATTTGAGTTGGTCTCCCCCCTTGTTCCAAATATCAGTCCATAAAGGGAGTTTTTGGTAAAGTTAGTTTCGTTGCACACTGGCCTGTGTGAGGCTAGCACCGAAAATGTTATCGAAATTCTGAAAGTGTTTTATGAAGAGAGAGAGATAGAGAGGCACTTGTAAAATCACCATGAGCACCCTTCTGAGCATTCGTCTGTTCTAGGGCTATGGGTCTCACACATTATCAGTCTGCTAATGATGTTCGCAAGGTTTAGCCTGTGGTTTTCCTTACTTGCCCCTATTTTCCATGGTCATGTACACACACACACACACACACACACAAATAAATTTCCCTATATCTTCCAAAAAGATGGAAGGGGATTATTTTGATTGGATAACAATTATGGCTGTCACTGACAAATAATCCATTAATGATTTAAAACAAATCTGTAGACATTTTCACATTCATTCTAAACCACATTTGTATTGTTAGAGACCACTATACACAAGCCAACTGAAAGCCCCTCGAGTCTTACCGCTCTTGAGGGAAGTTAGGCCTGAGTGGCTTATGTGTGGAAAGGGCGACACCGACCCTCTACTGCCAGGCGGTGGTCGGCATCCCGTCTTGGAAACACACTCAGCTGAGGCTTGTGCTCAGTCTCCACCTGTGGCTTCTTTCTCGCCTGTTTCCTCCAGCAGAGAAAAAAGATTAGTGGGAACCCGATTAGAAATGAAGTCTCCCTCTCTGTTCCTGATCCTTCGCAGTGTTTTCCTAGCGATCTAGCAAGGTTCGGGGGGAAGTGCCGAGCACAGGCCCATGGTCCTGGGATACGACCCTTTCTGTCTGGAGAGTTGAGTCACGGCCTGACAGCTCCTTTTGTTTGCCTTCTCTCACAGCACCCTGGAGGGCTATTACGTGGACGACGCCCTGCAGGGCCAGGGAGTTTACACCTATGAGGATGGGGGAGTTCTCCAGGGCACCTATGTGGACGGAGAGCTCAATGGTCCGGCCCAGGAATACGACACGGACGGGAGGCTGATCTTCAAGGGACAGTATAAGGACAACATTCGGCATGGAGTGTGCTGGATATATTACCCAGTAAGCCTTGTGATTGCTCATTTCGCTGCAAAGTAGCATGTTTATAGGCAGAGCTTTGACTCTCTATACAATAGGGAGTCAGCTGTGTTCTCTACGTAAGAAATGTGAAGCTGTGAAACTTGAGAGTCACAGCAGCTGAAGCCAGGAGTTTAGGAGCTGGGTCCTCCCCTGTTACTCCTGCCAGACAGGGCTGGCCCTTCCGTCCACGATGAATTCCTTGCCAGCGTTGTTTTGGAAAAGAATGCTTAATCATGATTAAAGCTAGTTGGGACAAATTGGTTGTATTGTACCACTAATAAAGACAAAATTATATTATTTCTTAAACTGTTTCTTTGATACAGTATAGAAAGAGATGGTGGAATATTTCATTGTTGCATTTAATTTTATCCTGTTGCTCATATGTAAGAACTAATCCAGCAAGTCACCATCTGTTTGGACTTACTACACTGTAGTTACTTGATTTTATAACCCTACTCGCTACTTTATAAGGTGCTTTATGGTTTATAGTGCTTAAATTAAGGCGGTTAATATGAACTTGCCTTTGAGTAGTTGATAACATTTTATGATATGTCTGGAGTTTACTAGAGCAAAAAGACGTGACAAGACCCCAGCTCGGGCGTTAATGCTCTAATTGTTGTTTGCATTTCAAATATCCCATCTGTTGTTAGTGAATTTCCAGAAAAAATGTTCAGAAAATAGACCTTAGAAAATATTTTATCTAATATTTTATTTTGTCCAGAGCTTCAGTCAAAATACATGTGTTTCTTATTCTGAACCCTATCTCTTTATGGTTAGAAAGTATTAATAAAAGCAAAGTATCTGTTACATGTGTAAGAAGAAAAATAGTCCCAGCCCAGTCTACTTACACACTGTTGTTCTTAAAAAATAAGCTATACTCTAGGAACAGGGCATAAGAAAAGAACATTGAAAACACTTTTTTTTAATAGTTACTGAAGCATTTACACACGCTCTTGGTAGGATCTGCAATAGATCGGAAGTCCTTTCAGTCCTGCCTAGAAGTAGCAGGAAGAGGGAAGTGGTGGAGGTGCTGACGGGCGTAGAAAGATAGCACTTCATGAGCAGGCAGGGGGAGCATCTTGCTGCTGATGTGACAGTGACTCTTGAAGTCAGGGAGAGTGGACCTCCCTGCATTAGGATGGGTATAGGAAAGACGCAAACTGTGGATCAGCAGATTCTCCCACTCCCTGTCATTTTACTTGTGACTGTGAAAGCCCGTAGAGGAGATCAAAGATGCCCTAAGTGAGTGGGTCCACCTTGCCCAATGTGGCTGCGTTTTGAAACCTAAATGTGCAGCTACATTTTAGCCTTCAGCCTTCATTGTTATGTTACTAAATTCCAAGAGAAGACTCTGCCTTAGGAAGGAAGCACCGGGGAGTTACAAGCTTTCAAAAGAACTCCGTTATAACACTTTTTTTTAATCTTTGGTGTCGCTTGGCAGTGGAGGGGGCTAATCCCACCCCTGTGCTCTAAGAAACAGCGTAGGTGGCAGGGATGGGCGTGTGGCTTTATTCGGGCAGCGTTGGACTGGAGATGCGGTGTGGCCTTCTGCCCCCCCTCTGAACTGAGCCTGCGGATCAGCTGCCGACAGAGCAGCTGGAAAGCTGTGGGTTTCCCCTGGGGAAGCGGGGCCTGCCCGGGGGCTTCCCCCAGAGGAAGACAACAGTGGAGAAGGGAGGGTCCGGTGGGCCTGCGGGCACTGCCGGTTCCAGGTCCCAGGAGGGGGTGAGCAAAAAATGCGGCAGGACCCATGGGGGCAGCAGTTGGATCCTGTTAACCCCTCACCCAACAGTGACATGGGTGTCAGAGGGTGTCAGAGAGGAGGAGCCACTGAGCAGAGGAGGGAGAGCAGCAGCTTCTTCCCTTACACTCCCTGACACAGCGGACAAGAAAGTTTTGGTGACACAGGAAGAAGGGGAGGAAAAAATAATGAATCTCCCTGCAGTACTTATAAACTCACTCAAAGGACAGTTTCTTTGTTTCAAAATTTTACCTCGAAACAGTGATGCAAAGTTTTTAATTAGAAGTTCATAACCCCTTTTGGAAATAAAAAGAAGAATCTCTGCTTTATCATTCCAGACAAATACATTCTCTTGCCCCCAAAACCAGAGGCTTAAAGCATTTAAGAGAAAAGCGGTGAGACCCTAGAAAGACAGACTAAATAGCAATAAGGGCTTGTATTCGGTTCTGCATGTAAGAAGCAGGAACACTCTGGACCATCGGTAACCACTGACAGCCTGAAGCAGATGTTGCGAAAAGTAACATCCCCGTTAGGCTGGGTCGTTAGGAAGTAACTCCGGGAGGAGAAAGAGCAATAATATATCCCTAATGCACTTTCTGTGAGTGAAAAACACTTCCAAGTACTTCTCTTTCTGTGGCAGTGCTGGGATTCATTTTTAAATTCATAACCTTTTTTCTCCAAAGAGCAATTAGGCTTCGGGGAACTGTACACCGTGTACCCGGTGTTACTGTCTCCTGCTGGCTCTCGGTGAAAGCAGCCCTGGGGTCACTCAGAAGTCACCCTGCCTCACTGACTTTGGGTAGCTGCTCCTAGAACCCCTGAGTTGGGGAAATAACCAAGCTTTTAGAAGATGTCCTGGCATTACTGTTGTTCTATCAAACCCACAAAGGTCTTAGATTTTCAAAGTTACACTATAAGGACTTTCTGTGTAGAAAAGGGAGGGAGAGAGGGAGGGAGGGAGGGAGGGAGGGAGGGAGGGAGGGAGGGAAGGAAGGAAGGAAGGAAGGAAGGAAGGAAGGAAGGAAGGAAGGAAGGAAGGAAGGAAGGAAGGAAGGAAGGAAGGAAGGATCTCTTGCACCTTAAGATTGTTTTTGATTATTTATTAGATTATTTTGGGATATCCCAGTTCAATTCTAAAAGTATTTATGAATCACCTACTGTGTCCCTAGCACTTACCGGGATGTAGAATTCTGACAGCCTCTGCCCTAAAGCATTTAATGACCCTTAAGGGGGGAGTAAATGGCTGTTAAAGAGGGCGCACAGCTGGCTGCTCTCTGGGAAGGAGGCCCCAGGGAGCAGTAAGCAGGGAAGGGGGGGGGGGCGTGATGGGGAAGCAAGTGCAATTTCGTTGATCTTTTTTCACTTTTTCTTCTAACTCCAAAAAAAAGTGATGGCGTGAGGTTCTCAGAAAGGCAGTATCCAGAAGTCCTTTTATTTGTCTCTTAGAAAATGCAGCCAACTCCCTTTACTCATGTACACTAAACTAATTCTTAAGTACATTTGAACTAAAAGTTTTCCTAATTGACCAGGAATCCCAAGTTCAACATTGAGGAGTGAGATTGCACAGATGGATAGTAGGTAAGGCTCAGCACACGGGTAATGGCCCACAGTAGCACTTGTTCCATGTCCTTTCATTGTTTGTAACTAATATTACAAATATGACAGATTTGGTTCTTAGGTAACACACCAAGATTGAGTATCAGTAACTGGTCCAGGATCAGAGAGTTCGACTCAGCCTCTGACGCTCTAACTCGGGCTCCACGCACGTAACTTGTAGTAGTTTGCTCTTGGGGGCTGGATGTGCTTCTCACTCCTGTGAAGAGCTCCGAGTCCTTAAACTGTTAGGGTCCATATTCATGCTCTTTGCAGTAGGGGTGCCCAAGAGAAATTTCTTTAAGCTGGTGTCATGCAGATAAATACTCTATGTAATTTTTCTGGATTTTGGTTTCCCCCGTCAGGATGGAGGCAGCCTGGTAGGAGAAGTCAATGAAGATGGGGAGATGACTGGGGAGAAGATAGCCTATGTGTACCCTGATGAGAGGACTGCGCTTTACGGGAAGTTCATTGATGGAGAGATGATAGAAGGAAAGCTGGCTGCCCTGATGTCCACTGAGGAAGGCAGGCCTCACTTTGAGCTGATGCCTGGAAGTAAGTTGAATGGGCTCCAGGTGGGCTGCTCTGGTCCCAAAGCAGGTGGTTAGGGCTGATTTGAGAGAAGTTTGTTCTTTTTGTCTAGTCCACTGCGATGGTGTATTTCCAGTCCAAGTTAAGTTATAAGAAGAAAAAAAGCAGAAAAGATAATAAATGTAGACATTAATAAGCCTGAATAACCTTCAGCTATTTATGATCTGAAGAGACTCTCTAAAGGAAAGTTGACCAAACATAGAAAATCTAGCATTTTACATTTAGGTCCAACTTGGGTTGTCTTAAATGTGTCATTGTTTATTTTTGGTTTTATTTTAAGTTAAAAATTAAGGCCATCTAAATTCAATGTGGGGTCCTGGACTGGATCTTGGAACAGAAAAAGGACATTAGTGGAAAAACTGGTCAAATCTGAATAAAACCTGGAGTTTAGTTAATGGTAATGTAGCCATGTTAGGGTTTTAATTTTGACAAATGTACCACGTAACATAAAAAGCTAACATTAGGAGAAACCGTGAGGGGTATTGGAAACTCTCTGTACTATCTCTGCAACTTTTCCGTAGATTTAAAATCATTCCAAAATTAAAAAAAAAATTTTCAGTGAAACATTAATCTTTGAACTTCAGATTCTAATATCTGTGCTCTTCACGTATGTTCTGAAAGGAGACAGCATCATAATGTTTAGAAATGAGCACACTTGGGCCAGAGGATCCCAATTGATGCAAATTTTAAAACTTCAGAAATCACAGCAGTTTTAATGGCAAGATCCTTGCACTGAAGAGTCAAATATGTGGTGATGGAAGGAGACTAGACTTTGGATGACAAGTTGTATACCTGAAACTTACATAATGTTATTAATCAATACATTTCATTTAAAACTTTATAAGAGAATAAATAATGACAATGGGGAAAAAGTCACCTAATTTGAGTCTTAGTGCCAACATTTACTGTATTATATTCTTGACAGAACCCGCTTCTTCCTTATAAAATACACATCTCGGCACCTAGCATAAAACATCATATTGAAAGCGCTTGTTATTACATTCTTCTCGGTATTAGTAAGAAACAGATTTTGGGAAGCAAGAGTGATCATTCTCGGGAAGGATGGTGTTTCTTAGAACTCAAGGTTGCAAATAACAAACACCCTCTTACTTACTTAAGGCAGAAGAAGGGGGGGTGTTGGCAAGGTCCTGGCAGCCTCAGGTCTTTAAAGGACCTCGGCAGGGTCCGGAACTGAGGCTTCTTTGCGCAGATCTCTGATGTTCTGCCACTTTGTTTCTCCCCTCTGCCTCGATCAGCTACATTTATTGAACCGCCGGCTAACCGATAGGCCTTGTCTTACAGGGCCCTATCTGGCCCAGCAGTTGGGGGTGGAAGAGTAAACCTGAGCACAGATATCTCACCTGAAACACGGCTGGCCTGCTTCTTCCTGACCTCTTCCCTAACCTTTCCCCCCTGACCCCTGCCCCACACCTTTTCTCATCACGCTTCTGTCACCACGGACTGCTTCTGGGTCTCCACTTTCTTCTTGCTGATTTCCTCATTACGCCTCTGGCTGGAATGTCTTCTCTCCATCTCTTCCCCTCTGCACATAGGGAGACTTGGTTCACCTCTTAGAATCAGTGTTTCAGGCCACAGGTCCTCGTGTAGCCTATAGAGGCAAGGAGGAACAGTAAAGGATGCTCCTGTCTGCCTGGAGCATCAGCCTAAGGGAGCGGGGGAAGGGACAGCAGGCACTGGAAACGGCGGCATCAACTCCTTGAAAGCGGGAAGAGATGTTGCTCCTGTTTGTGTCTGCACAGCCCCTAACACAGTGCTTTACATGTGGTGTGCTTAGTACATCTGTGATGGAAGCATTAGTCGAAGGAAAGGTGATGGAGGTTCATAAGAGGATTTCTGCACAATAGGATATGTATTTCACAGAAAAGTGGTTAAAAAGTGGTATTTTTTTTCCTTTTTCGACCTAACTTCCTTTAATGGAGCGTGTGCTGGTCCATTACCAGCATGCTCGCAGATGTGTGCTCTCAGATTCCCTGCCTCAGTCTTTCTTTCCCTGCCCTGCTTTTACTGCAGGGCGTCTGCCCCTTGCAGGCTGCATTTCCCAGGCTCCTGTGCCTCTGGCTTCTGTCTGGGTTTGGCCACAGGGAGTCACTGGCTGGGGACACCAGAGGGAAGGGAGCAGGAAGAAGCCCTCTCTTTCCAGCGGTGTCCCCAGCAGTGACCTGCCTCCTGATTCCGTCTTTTACCAGGAAGGTCCCAATGGTTCCAGCTTCCTTGGGTACCCTAGCTCTCAAGCTCCAGGAACCCCAGCTCTAGAGATCCAGCAACCCCAGCTCTGCCTTTGTCCCTCTGGCTTACGGCTTTGGCTTCCTGCTCTTGGCAGTTCCTGGGCTCTGCCCTGCCCTGCCCGGCTTCTCAGCTCTTCCATCCTCTGTGTAACCATTTCCCTGAATTCAATTCTCTCTCTTTGAAATACTCAAGCGGTCTGTTGCCTGGTTAGACACTGACTGACTAGATTGTTTTCTAACTTTTAGTTTGAGACATTAATTTGGGTTGTGATTGTTGTTGTTTTTCTAAGACAAAAACTGAAAGAGGACCTGGTCACCATTGGGAACCACTAAGGAATTGCTTCATGGAATTATTTATGATGCCTTAGTGCCTAAAATAATTGACTTTGCAGGAGGAAGCCCTCTAGTTCCAAAACTTGTTTCTTTACTCATTAGCGGTTGGAGCATCGTATGCCTTCCCTGTGCTCCGGGAGGATCCTCTGAGGCTAATCCTTTGCAGAGAACCAATGTTAATTCTAGGACGGCTGTTAATTCTAGGACTGTACTTTCTGGAATAAATTACTAATTGACTTCTGAACCACTTTAATAGAAATAGAATGACTTTATAAATGCTTCATCAAAAGTAGTTTTGCTCTCCTTAATTCTGGTGAAGCCAAATGTTTATTTTTAGTGAAGGAGACAATTGCCAGGGCTTGGTGGCTGGATTGTACAGACTGTCTACTAGGAAGAAAACCACAAGAAAATTTTAAAACCATTATCCAATCTGATCTGACCAGAGTTCTCAAAATTTCACAACAAAGCATTTTCTTGATTAAAAAATTTAATTACACAAGCATCTTTTAAAACGTTTGAATAAAGAAATGTCAAAAGAAAAAAAAATAGCATTTTAAGAGATACCTATGATGATTATTTATTTACACCCAAAACTAAAACTAAAGAGCAAATCTAAAAGCTGTCCATTTATACTGAAGATTTTCATTCTAGTTGGTATAACTTGAATAACATGTTTTGCTATTTAACTCTTTCCAGTCCCATGGGTAGAGAGAAATGTTTTCTATGCTTTTCCCTAACTCTGCAGCTGGATTGAGATTTTCGTTTGCTTTGTAGGCTCGGTGTACCACTTCGATAAGTCGACTTCATCTTGCATTTCCACCAACGCTCTTCTTCCAGATCCGTATGAATCAGAGAGGTATTTTTCTCGTGATTGTATCGGCACTGCTTGTGGGGGGTTAAATAGCCCTGGTGGTGGGAACCCATGGTCTCCTGTGGCTCTCTGCTCCGGCTGAGTTCCTGACCAGAAAAAAAATATTCATGTGTTCCGAGGAAGTGTTTCTATTCTCATATAGAATCTGTCCCTGTAGGAGAGTTTCTCCAACCTTGAAGCACAGAACAGCCCACGTGTCAGTCCTAGAATGAAACCTCTACCTAGGGAGGCAGTCTGGCCAGGTAGCCAGCAATGCCCTGCCCAGGTGTCCCCTTTCTCCAGGCTCCGGTGTCACAATTTGTGCTGCAGCCTCATGCTGGCCTCTAGGAGAGCATTTCACACTCTTTAAAGCTCTAGCCTGGCCAGGGACCAGAATACCTTCTTCTCTACCCAGCCCAGCTGAGAACGTCTGGAACACAACACAATTTATTCACTAAGGGAGCACAGGAGTGAAACGGAGAAAATATAAGAAGCATAAAGGCATTCCACCTATAAATTAGAAGGGTCTGATTCTATAAGCTCACTCCCGGAGTGCAAAGTCTTGCTCCGTTTCTTATCTAAACTCGGCTCCTGATTCCTGGTATGTGGCTTCTGGTGCTCGGCTTGGGGTTCTTACTCCCTAGCAACTGGCCTGTTGATGAGTGAGGGTGCCATCTGCAGGTGGTTTTCTCTTGGCCTCACTTTTTGTAATCCTGGCTTCCGAAGCTTGGGTCCATTCAGTTTCTATTCTGTTCCCATCTCAGAAATAGGCCTTTTCCCTGGTTTAACTGACAGGGCTGACCCTGCAGTGTCACAATGAATGAATGTGACTTTCTTGACAGGAGGCTCTGGCCCATTTACAAAGGGAAGGTTTGGTCTCTCGTTAGCCCCAAAACACAGCAGTACATGACCGTGTGTATCAGTCTTTTTTTGTTACTGTCATTGTGATGCTGCTGCATACCGATATCCTCAAAAACTACCAGTGGTTTACGAATGCAAACCTTCTATTTTACGCCCGTGGTTCTTTAGGTTGGCGGGGGTTCAGCCACTCTTGACTGGGCTCAACTCAGCTCAGCTGGACTAGGCTGGACTCCAGGTTTCAAGTTGGGTTCAGGTCTGTTTCACGTATCTTCATTCCAAAACTGAGGCTGGAGGAGCACTAGCCCCCGGGCCGTCTTCTTCTGGAGGGGACGGTGGGAACCCTGGAGGAGACCGGCAGAATCTTGCCCAGCTCCTTACACCTGAGACCTGGCACGCGGCCACTTCGCCCACGTTCCTACAGAAAGCAGATCACGCAGCCAAGCCCCGAGCCAGTCAGGCGGGAATATATCCCCTGCCAGCACTGAAGAAACACCGCAAGGTCACATGGCAACGTGGCAGGATGTATAATTCTATCACAGGGGGGCGCAAAGAGCTGGAAGCAGTAATTCAGTCTTCCAGTCCATAAAATAAGCGTAAGATCCACGTAACGGAAGTTATAGATGACAGATTCCACCAGTCCTGACATTACGGTGCCCAAAGGACTGTGCAGTTGATGGAGCATGTATTCTCTTGTTAAATCCAGTTCATGAGCGCTATTTTCTTATTAAACGAGTGGTTGAAAACATTTTCTATAATGGGCGACATAGTATTTCAGGCTTTGTGGATCTCTCTTGTAACTACTCCACTCTGCCTTTGTGATGCAGAAGCAGTCATAGATAATATTGAACAAACAGATGTGACTGTGTTCCAATAAAACTTTATTTACCAAAATGGGCAGCAGCCAGATTTGGCCCTCGGGCCATAGTTTGCTGACCTGCTATAAACCCCTTTGTTGGGAAGTGCATATTGGGTAGATTTTGTTAACTCTTTGTCATTCTTTCTTGTAAAACAATCATCCCAGGGCTTAATTAAAAAGTCTTTCCCTCCTATTTGGCACTGATGAACTTGGGTATAGCTTCAGTTAGCTTTGGAAAATGTTTTATTTGGTCCAGGAGACAGTGAAAATTGATATTCACTAAAAACATTAAAGAAATATTTTTAAACCTTATATCAAGCACTGAGTTGCTTTATGGATATATCATAATAATCCTCTTATTAGAGAGCAAATTTTAAACACCACTCTTAAAAGAGATGTAAGTACCAGTTCTTCAATTTCCAAGCCAAAATGTTGTGGTTTAACCAACCTTCCTTCCTCCCTCCCTCCCTCCCTCCCTCCCTCCCTCCCTCCCTCCCTCCCTCCCTCCCTCCCTCCCTCCCTCCCTTTCTTCCCTATTATGAACTGACATTTTGGGTTCAGTAGCCATGATTATATTTTGAAGGTTGGTGTAAGGAGTCCGTCAAAGACATATCGCACTTAAGGAATCATTATTTGACTCTTTCTGCTCTTTAGGGTTTATGTTGCCGACTCTCTCATTTCCAGTGCTGGAGAAGGGCTGTTCTCAAAGGTCGCAGTGGAACCTAACACTGTTATGTCTTTTTATAATGGAGTCCGCATTACACACCAAGAGGTGAGTGGGGTAGAAGCAGAAAAAATCGACCTGATTGGTTAAAGGGCTTTGTTTCAAACACCCGTAATTTTGTCATTAGTCCCTCTGCTGTAGTAGTATTCACTAGAAGTATAAAGGAACAAACAGGCTTTTTCGTAAAAATTGATTGGATATTGCCTTACGGCAGTCTTTGGACAGCTGTAGCAAAAATACCATAGTCTGGGTGGCTTATCAACAACGTACATTTATTTCTCTGAGTTCTGGAGACTCCGAAGTCCAAGATCAAGGTGTGAGCAGATTCGGTGTCTGCTGAGAGCTGCTTTCTGGTTCATAGATGACCCTCTTTTTTCCGTAACCTCACACGGCAGGAGGCACGACAGAGCTCTCTGGGGTCTCTTTTATAAGGGAACCATTCAGGAGGGCTCTGCCTGCCCCCAAGACCTAATTACCTCCTAATACCATCCTATTGGGGATTAAGTTTCAACATATGAATTTTGTGCAGACAACACAAACTTTCAGATACAGCAAATATTTTCCTCCTTATTTTGAGCCTTAAAATTACTTTTTTAAGTTCCACAACTATGTTACAGAAAGTGGGATGGTGCCGTCAATGAGACAGTAATTGCTTCGTACTGGACTGTACCCAGTGTCTGAAAAATCAAGATCCAATTGGACTCTGTCAATACCTAATTTCCAGCCTTGGGCAGGGTGCTTTGTAAAAAGACCCCCTACTTCTGTTTGTTCAAAAGCCATACAATCGCCTACATCTAGCCAGGGAGGGTTCTATTGTTTCCCCCCCAAAAAAAAATTAAAATAAAAACTTAAAGAGTTGAATCACCTCTTGCCTTTAAGACACAATTTTTGATATATTTCCCAGATTTCATATTGTCTGTCCTTTTTTCTTCACTGCACAGTTAACTTCTGTAAGTATCTTCCTAAAGGCAACATGTTTAATGCTTTTAGCACAGCTTGTATTCTCCACCCTGGTCTGACTTGGATTCAGGGTATGGGACTTAAGCTCATGGTAGGGGGAGGGGGAGTCCCCTTGAAAGTAGGCTTCAAGTGACTAAAAATGTGCTTTCTTTGAGCTACTTAAAAAACAAACAGATGTATAAAAATTTGAGTTTGATGCTCACGGGCTTTTGAGGTAACAGGTTTCAGTGTGCAGTGAAGGAACAAACAACCTAGGGACATCTGGTTATATTTTTGTGAGCCTTTAAGGGACTTTTAACCCTTTTTTCTCATGTAAGATAAGGAAAAGTCAATAAATAATAAGTTGAGCTCCCTGGTGATGGCCACATATGCCTCTTGCACCAGCAGCAGCAGAGGGATGGATGCCTTAGGCTCTTTTCATGTTTGTGGCACTCAAACCATGAAGTTTCAGGACACGTGAGTTCATATCTCTGACATCCTCTGAGCTTTGGGGAGAAAGGGCCTCTCTAATGCCCACTTGCTTGGTTTTTGCAGGTGGACAGCAGGGACTGGGCCCTCAACGGGAACACCCTCTCCCTTGACGAAGAAACGGTCATCGACGTGCCTGAGCCCTACAACCATGTGTCCAAGTACTGTGCCTCCTTGGGACACAAGGCAAATCACTCCTTCACTCCAAACTGCATCTATGACATGTAAGTAAGACACCCAGCTGCTGGGCCACCCTGTGCCTCAGGGCCCTGAGACAGAGGAGGGCATGTCAGAGGTGTCGTCGGGCCCCAGAGGAGGCTGTTCCCTCAGAATACCCAAGGAAGGGTCCCCTGGCCGGGGCCTCCTGGTTATGACTTGAACTCAAAATGTAAACAATACCATTCTTTGGCCTGGGCAGGCTGAGAAATGGAAAGTACTTTGGAGAGTTGGAATGCTATGGAAATACTGTAGTTAGTGGTTGCTGTTTTATTGTGGCTTTTTTGACCTTCAGTTGTTTCATTCTGGAAAATTAAGGATAGTGTCATTTGAGATAATAGTAAAAATTGAAATCACTCTGCCTAATGGAGGGTAGGGAGTGCTTTTATGGTGTGGAAGGAAGGGGGGCAAACTCCCAAGGTTAGGGCGCGAGGTCTCAGGGTTGTAAAGACCTATAAAATCAAAGAGCCCCTATTGTTTGACAATAAGAGGAATGAAATATTGACAAATGCCACAACATGGATGAGCCTAGAAAACATTATGCCAAGTACAAGAAGCTGGTCACAAAAGACCATTTATTTGAATTGTCCGGTATAGCCAAATTCCTAGAGACAGAGTGCAGATCAGTGGCTGCCCGGAGCGGGGGGAGTGGGGAGAAATGGGGGTTGATGGCTACTGAATATGGGAGTTATTTCGAAGGTCAGGTTTTAAGTTTTTGATAGTGGTGACGGTTGTACCACGAAAACTACTGCATTGTATACTTAAATGGATGAATTTTATGATATGTGAATTATATCTCAACAAAGCCTTTTTTCTTTTTTTTAAATCAAATAATCCTACGCTCCTCTCAGGGCTTGAGTCCCCTCTTCCAACTGCTCTTTGGACCTCTTCTTGGAAACCTCTGTGGATGGGGAGGTTACTGTTAACCACAGAGGTGGCTGTCAGGACAGACAGATATTCTGAAATTAGCTTTTGGGCGCTCCAGATTTTTTATTTATTTAATTTTTTATTGATTGATTTTAGAGAGAGGGAGGAAGGGGGAGAGAGAGAGAGAGAGGAGAGAGAGAAAACAAGCATGAATTCATTGTTTCACTTATGCGTTCTGGTTGATCCTTGTCTGTGTCCTGACTAGGGGTCAAGCCCCAACCTTGGCTTATCGGGACAGTGCTCTAACCAGCTGAGCTACCCGGCCAGGGCTCTTTTGGTTTTGTTTTTGTAATTGAGCCCAAATGGGTTTCCCTGTAACATCCAGCCCTTGGCCCTAATTGTCTCCCTTTCTGGTGCACTATGTCAGTCTCTCTTCTACACAGTAGCCCTACAAGTAGGTATTATGTGCCCCCTGAATGTTCTCTTCCCAAACTCAAGTATCTCTAACTGTTCCTTAAAGGATACAGTTGGGATTCTTTGTACTGTTTTCATTGCTGTCCTTGGCCCAGGCGGAGAATGCCAGTTCTTCCCGGGAGCCAGGGAGCCGCAAGCATCCTTTCCTGCTCAGCTGTAGCTTGAAGTCAGTCCCTCGGTCCTCCAGCTGGTTAACATAAGCGGGATCAGATCATGTGCATTTAATCTACAGGAAAATTGCCAGGACTTAACTGTCCCTTCTTGCATCCCTGAGACGGCTTAAAAATTGTTCTGGCAGTGACTTGCTCTCCTTGGCAGTCAGTAACAAGTACTGAAGCTCCAACTTCTGCTTAAAGGGCGGGTGGAAATGGCAATGGATGTGTGTCATGTGAAATGAAACTGACACTCTTATTAACTCCAAGGCTTTCGTGGCCAGTGTGAATTAGGCCAAAGCATCGTTCCAAGCTGCACACAGCTTAGCAACAACCCTTTAAAGCAGTGGTAACAACGATAATAAATGCTACTTAGACCGCTGTTTTAAAGCAAATCAATTCTGTGATTTCACAGCAAGGACGATTTTTCTCACCAAAAAGAAGAGGGAACAGAACACAAGACAAAACCAAGTCCCTGTACTCCTCAGGGTTATTTTTTCAAGCCCAATGTGACCAATTAGTTATTCGGGGCAATGGGAAGACTACCTGAAGAACAATCCAATATGAAAGTCAGATACCTATTTATGGCATTCATTTCTTTCTCATATCATTGGCATTATTATGCACACGCAACACAAACAAAACAACGCCTCTGTAAGCTGTAGTCTGGTACAAAATGCCCAACAGACCATCAGGAACTCCTTTCCTAGCTGTGAATACAGGTAGCATGTCGAGAGGGGTCCAAGCCGCGTTGCGCAGCTCGTGTTGTGCAGCTCGTGTTTACTGCACACTTGCTCTAGGGTGAGGTCCTCCCAGGGTCTGTGTGCGGCCACCCCAGTGACTGTCGCAGAGCGCGGGCAGGAACCGCGGGCCTCACCGTCAAGTGTTCTTCACCGTTGTGTTTTAGGTACTGCCTTGAAGAACCAACACCTGAAGTTGAGTTGAGTTTGTTCTTTTCAGTCTGTCCGTTTTCCACTCTGAGAGCAATGATAAAGAGTAGGAAAATGAAAATACAAGAGGACTGTAAGAGAAGTCATAGGCTTTTTACAGGATTTTTTTTTGTGCACCAAAAAATTAACTAGAGCTCCATGTCAGAGTATTTTTTTTTTTTAAAGAATGTTTATTTTTTTATTTTTATTTTTAATATATCTTTATTGATTTCAGAGAGAGGAAGGGAGAAGGAGAGAGAGAGAAACATCAATGATGACAGAGTCATTGATCGGCTGTGAGCCCTCAACCCGGGCATATGCCCTGACCGGGAATCAAACCCCGATCGCCTGGATCCCAGGTCGACGCTCAACCGTTGAACGAACCACGCCCGGCCGGGCCAGAGTATTATTCTTTTAATGAAATATTTTAATTTGAGACAAAGAGTTGTGATTTTAATAAGGAATTCCTGAATC
The DNA here is from genome assembly GCF_964146895.1 of Miniopterus schreibersii. NCBI lineage: Eukaryota > Metazoa > Chordata > Mammalia > Chiroptera > Miniopteridae > Miniopterus > Miniopterus schreibersii. The sequence goes on along the minus strand of NC_138105.1, from coordinate 38,406,655 downwards.
CCTGATCCAAGGATCTGCTCTGTGATGGAGCTTAACCTGAGAATTCAGTGCACATGCACGTGCTCACACACGTGAACGCACTCACCGTAGTGAGTCCTCACTTTGTGCCAAGCACTGTGTGAGGTGCTTTATATATGTGACCCTATTTTGTCACAATAACCACTCTTGTCAGATAAGGATAACTAGTATTATGATTTTGCAGATGAGGAAAGTGAGATTCAGAGATATGAGCTAAGCTATCCAGGGGCTCACATTAAAGTTGTCTGACCCCAACTCAGTGTGCTTTTCAGGAAACATGACCCCTGAGTAGGGTGAACACAGAGAACCCCACGAATGAGGTTGACATTGTTTTAACACCACACGAAAGGTGTCCCTAAGCCACAGACACACCCTTTCCCACCACCGATAGAGGGAACCAGCCAAGGACGTAATCATGCCCCATGTGGCCATCTAACTTTAGGCCTGGAACCTTCTGCTTCCATGTCTCAATATCCTTTGTTCAAAATGCGACAGTAAATGCGCGAGACTTTTTACCCGACACATATAAAAACAAAGCTCATTTCTTCTTGGCTGTGCCTCATGTACACCCATTTTGGGTCTGGGGAGCTGTTAGGGGAGTCCGTTACTGATTTATTTCCTGGCCTCCTGAAGAGAGCTGGGCAGGTGAGCGGGGCTGGGAGCCTTTGGTAGAGAAACGTGATATAGCGAGTCCTGAGGGAACTCCGTCCGGGATGGAGGCTGCTCCCTTCACAGGAGGCTCCGCAGGGAAATGTTAACACAGGTTGCAGAGAGGTCTAGACTTACCTTTTGGAGAGAAATCTTCTTCTACGTTTTTCCTAGAAAAGAATATGTTCTCTCTCTGTATAGGGCGGAATACAGAGTTTTTTGCTTTTGAAAATCCACAGGCTCTTTCTTACAGCTCCCAAGTGCCCTGGTAAAGCGTCCCCTGCCCCTCCCCCAGGGACAGCCAGGTAATCCGATGCTACAGGCAGGACAAGGGAGCTGAAGTGCGGGCGGGCTGCACTGGACTCGATTTCTCATTAAGGACAGACTTTGTTGTCCGTGATTTCGGGTTTATAAAGACCGAGTGCCAAATATGCTCAGAAAGGAAGGTAGGGCAGTGCTTCTGAAACCTTCACCTGGCTATGAGTCACCCGGGGGTGTCGTTAAAATGCAGATGCCAATCCAGCAGGTGTCCGAGGGCTGAGAGTCCCGTTAGCCCCTCCTGGGTGAAGCTGATGCTGGCTGGGGACCACATGTTGGGGACCTCCGTTTGGTGTCAGGGGAGAGCACGTGGAGGGTTCCCACATCAGCCCACACCCCAGCCTCTGCCTCGGCCCTGCCCAGGAATGACTGTGCACGTCTTGCTGTCTAGGTTTGTCCACCCCCGTTTTGGGCCCATCAAATGCATCCGCACACTCCGAGCAGTGGAGGCCGACGAGGAGCTCACCGTGGCCTATGGCTACGACCACAGCCCCCCAGGGAAGAGTGGGCCGGAAGCGCCCGAGTGGTACCAGGTGGAGCTGAAGGCCTTCCAGGCCACCCAGCAGAAGTGAAGGGCCTGGCTCTGGGCCGCGGAGGCCTGGAATAGAAACTTGGATCTATGCACTACGTTTATCCGACTACGGGACAACCAGGGGCTGCTCGTGCTGTGACATCACATCCTCTCACTCTGCGTTCGCAACGACTTTCTCGCATACTAACTAGGTTTGACTGTATTACTCATACCAGACTTAAAATTAGCTAGCCTTGCAGCAGCGTCCTACTGAGAGGCATTGTCGAGCACTTGACATAGACAGCAAGATGTTCTTGGGTGGTTCCAGTCTAAATCTGGACCACATTCAGAGATGCCAAATGATAGACTGAAAAAGGGAAAGGGGGTTTTTTCAGTCACTTTTAGTCAGTGGTTTTTCCATGATGTTTTTTCCTACGGCCAATGCAGAGTGTGTTGCTATCACGCCTGCAGTTGGGCCGTATGGGAGATAATTACTACATTTTTATGCTCTAAATGTAGTATAATTTGCCTTTTAACCTTTGATCTGTATCTTGCAATAGAATGTCTTTTTTTTCCCCCTAACGAACAGAATCCCACTTTTGAGTCATTTCACCCCTCGGTCCTGTTCTCTATCTTAGATAACCTTTTATAAGAGAAAACTCCCAAATGGATTTTGTGTCAGTGCCAGTGTGTAGGTCTCTCTGGCTCTTTCTATATCATTCTTTCATTATTATGTCCTAATATAAAGAACTTGGCTCATAGAGCCAGGGTATTATTATAGAATTATTATTCGCGCATGTAAACAAAGATATCTTTGCATTAAGATGTGAGAAGAAAGAGTTTACTTAGTTTGCATTAAGTTATGGAAGAGCTGTAATATATACTTTAAGAAAGAAGAGAGGGAAATTAGTATTTCTAAGCAGTAACTGTGGCAATTTTGCAATCTCTTCAATAGTGCTAGTAATTTCTTTCTCCGCGCATATACATCAATTGTACATAACACAGAGCAGTCTGGCTTGTGGCACAGTGCACTGGATTCAGAAGTCAAACAGCGAGCTTGAATTCTAATGCAGAATTCACAAGTTGTAGGTGGTTTTTTTTTTAATCGCTACTGTTAAGAGAGACATACTGATCACTAGGTACGAATCAAACCTTAACGCTGAAACTCTTCATCCCTGCAACTTCAAAGCACTTCCCTGCTTCGGAGCATCGTGAATTAAGAATAACACCTGTATAGTTTAAAAGCAACAATATCGATAGCATTTCAGCCTCTTTGCAAGCCATTGTGTACTCACAACTGCAGATATAAGGAGAAAAACCCTGTTTTTAGTTTAGCTAGTTAGGTATGTAACATAACTGGGATTGCTCTGAATGAATTCCGGGAGTTTGGGGTTTCTGGTCGAGCCCTCGCCACGTGCAACAGCTGTGTCTTCCTTAGAAGCCTGGATGAGCTGGCTGGGAGGTCTGGGGAGCAGCAGTGACTCCCACCGACCTGCAGTTGTCACCTGAGCCAGTTTGGTCCCGAAAACTGAAGCCTTCCAAGCTGTAGCTGGTAGTGAGCTCTGGCTGCTGGGAGGAAGACAAGAGTAAAGAAACCAGCAGAAAGAAGTTTGGTGGTTCTTGTCGGTTACGCATTGCCCTGGGAAGAACTGAACAGAGAGCTTGACTCAGGGCTGCTGGCAACCTTCAGTCCGGGCAGCCCCTGGGCACAGGACTCAGCCCTCAAGATGGTGACAAAAGCCACCCTTCCTTTTTTTTTTTTTGCAGGGCCAGGCTTGCGGGAGCTCCCCTCCCAGGCAGGGCCGAGCAGCCAGGTGGCAGGGTTTCAGGGAGATAAGCTGACGGCTCACGGATGAGAGGTGGTCAGGGCTGCCAGAAGATGTCCCATAAAGGACCGAAGAGAGTTTTTAGACTAAAAGGCACCAGGATAGGATCGCTTCTATTCTGTAGAAAGAGACCGGTCTGTAAACTGTGACAGACGGGCAGCCTTGGGACTTGTATTCTGATAGGTGCTTTAATTCAAGTGGGTCCCCAAGTGAGTGGCCGCAGGAGAAAGAAGCTTTAATTAACCCCAGTGGGCTGGGCTGGGGAGCGGGGTGAGGGAGAGAGGTCAGGGAGAGAGGGCTCGGTCACACCTCCGGAGCAGCCACCCCGGAGGATCTCCTTCCTGAGGGTCCTGCCGCCCTGGCTGAGGCTGCAGTGGGGTATAATTTCGGTCCTAATGGGCTACTCTAATTACCCCATTCAAATGGGATTTTTTTTCTTTTTTTTTTTTAATGATAAAAGGGATTCAAGAGTTGTAAGTAGTGATTAACCAGCTATCCATTACATATTGGAGGATTGTTTAAACCCAGCAGTGCGTCTTGATCTTCGGACAAATCAGAGGAAACAAAGCCAGCGGAGCCCCTCTCTGTCTTTCTCCCTCCTTCCTCTCCTGCCGGTACCTCCTGGCTCTTCTTCTCCGGCCTGCTCTTTCCTCTCTCCCTTGTCTGTGACAAGGCTGGGGGGGTGTACCAGCCCCCCCATCCCCCTCCCTCTCCCCCTCTCTCCTCTGCGTTCGCAGCGCCTCCCTTGCTGCTCTCTCTGGCTCTGAGCGCCCTTCGTTCGGACCCTCTCCGTCTGTCTTTCCAAAATCTGTGTGGACCTCTCTTCATTTATTCTGTGTCTCTTCTGGCTCTGTCTTTCCTGTTGTCCCCCTGCCCCCCCCCCCGACACACACACGCTCACGCTCCCAAATGCAAGGGTCAGCCAGGGTAGAATCGGAGGGGGCTTGAGGTCCACTGTGCTCTTAGGTAGGAAAAGAAGCCGAGGGGATTGACGGTCCCTAAGGAAGTGACTGGTGAGGAAATGAGGGTTTGTTCCTTGTGCGAGCCAAAGTCCGCCGGGAAAGCCTCAGGATGTGCTTTTCGGCTGAATCTACATCCGCTGTAGAAGGAAATATGTCAGGAAGCAGCCACAGCTGGTGGTTTCATCAGCGTCATAATCACAGGAGAAACGTGGAAGACCCACGTGGCGGGAATGAAGAAGTCGCTTTCTGCTCGCCCCAAAACCAGCTGGCGCCCGTGGTGTGGGCGCCCCTGGTCCCCAGGAGACTCACTCAGAGCCGTCTCAGCCCGACCCCTGCATGACCAGAACTTTCCTTAGCAGCTTTTCTGTGATGAAATATTATCTTGTGTTAGTTAGGAATAGGAACTAATCCGTAGGAGTATGTCCCCAAATGGACATTGGGACTGACAAAAACAACGGTAAGAACTGAATTTCCGATGCCAAGAAATGATGAAATTAAAAAGCAACAGGCCGGGAAGACTTGAGTTTTGTAGGACCTATTCTTATTTTAATTGCTTCATCCCTGGTCTACCTGAGAAACTAAGAAGGAAATTCCTTTTTCAAGGCCTCTTTGAACCCGCCTGGGGCTGTGGTTAAACTTCTCTGCCCTCTGGAGGTTCTTCACACTTGAAAAAACCATTTCCTTACCACCAACAATCTGAAAAGGCCAAGACGGAGGCCAAGTGTAACCATTCACAACACCTAATTGTAACTATTAAAACGGCAGGAACTGTGAACAGTGAATTCAAGGGTTGTCTTCTCAGTGAGACAGTATGTGGCACTTTAGTAACTTTCCTTTAATATATAAAATTTTAAGTCACTCAACTGCAAAATGCATTTAAGATCTTCCAAGAAGGTATAGTTTTGTTCTGCTTTGTTTTGAAACAGTTGCCTCAAATTTCTGTCTTAAGAGTAGTGACTTAGAATCCAGACATCTTTCCTTTTAGAAAAAAACAAGCAAAACTACGCTGCGAGACCGATCGTTGTGATGTTTATTTGCCACAGATCAAAGGTTCACAAAATATATTAAATCTACATCTACTTGGGGTACCTTGATAGATTGGGGTTTTGGTTTTTCTTCTTTGATCTTTCCCTTCAGGAATTGGAGCCTCGATGTACATTTTTTGTTTTAAAAATTCTAAATTTTAAGGGTTTTATTTCGCCAAATGTGCGCATTCATATTCAAAGCAATGAAACGATTTCAAGCCATACAACCACAGGGGTGGAAACCCTTTTCACAAATTTTAATGTGTTTGTATGTAAATAGATGTTTGTATGAAATATTTTCATGGTAGAATGAATATATTTAAATGAAGTTGAATTATTCCAGTGCTGTTTAAACAAATTACAAAATTTTTGATGAGAATTATCTGAGTCTATTGAGATACAATGCAGATCAATTTTGATTTTTAAAAATCAAAAGCCTACAAATAACTCTGACCCAAGGCAACTTCCCTGCGTTGTTGCATCTGACGTGGAGAGAGCTTGTAGGCTTCCCCAGTGCCTCAGCCACTTCTGGTGTAAGTTAGGTGCTCGTGGAGGTGTGTCCACCTTTCAGTGACATCACTCCTGGCCTTCGGGGGGCCTACGAGTGGGTTCAAGGCATTAGAGACACTGGTGCATTTATCCAGAGCACAATTTCTTTGCAGGGCAGCAGAATCAGAAGCCAGACGTGGCCACGTGAACCTCAGAACTGGGTTTTCTGGCCACCCTCAACCGCCACCCTTACTGCCTAGTCACACATGTCAGGGAGGCTGCCCTCAGTGGAGTTGGGGTTCAGACCCCGGGGTGGGACTTCACAGTTTTGCTAGCAGTCCCTGCCTCCTGGCCTCCACCTCGCAGAGAGGAAGGAGGAGGGCGCACCTGGCAAGGGGCCCATTTCTCAGCACAGTCCATTTCTTGTCTCAGCTCTGGGAGACTATGCACGTAAGCACCGAACTTCCAACCAGAGAGAGACGCCCTCGGATATCGGATAACGCCAATCCTTGCTTCCTGTCTGGGACTTCAGTACCAAGACCCATCACGCCCCTAGGACGCACTTCCCAGCCCTCCTGACACTTATGTTACCAAAACACTCCTTTATAGTGATTTTCAACTTGAGGAGGGGTTTTCTTTTTTCCGCCTTGGTCCTGGATATAATGAAATGATCAATTTTATGACAAATTTTCACTGTGTATACTAGCAATATGTACACACATGCCAATGTATCTTAACATTGACCTGGTTACATTTTGGGTTGCTATAAGTAATCTCGATTCATATATTGGTAAATACAGGGACTATGTAAAGCCTGCTTATCATAGAAGAAATTAGGTTCATGTTCTGAGCTCCCTACTTCAAAAGTTTTTCGTCCTGGGTTTTCTACACCCTCTTTTTATTCTGAAACGCGTTTATGAGGTTGTGAGGTATGTTTACGGATTGGAAGCCAGGGGTATACTTTCAGCATTTATTGCAACCAAAAGTTAACCCCACCACAGTTAACGAGCATCTTTGACTGATCTTCTGTGGAATTTGAACTAAATCTATGAGCCTTATTCAATATCTATAATTCTATGATTTTTTAAAATTATGGGAAATTAATGAAAGATGTTTACATGAATAATGTTTGCCCTTACTGTGTTATGAATGAGTTTTTTGTAGTGTGTCTGGGTGCATGTGCAAGAGAGTAGGAAAAATGTTTCTGAAACAAAACTTGACAACTATTTGTAATGAAAAGTAAATTTAAAGATTGCTATAACTGCGCTATAGAAACAATGCAAGTATTAAACAAAATATACAATCACCTGTCCTTGTCTTCTTTCCTCAAAGGCAGAAGGGGAATCACGTTTTCTCTTACGACTCATCCACCTATATATTTAAATTACTAAGCAAACTTTACATTTTACATTGTTTAAAAATATTATTAACCATTTCCCATTTTCAAAGCATTGTAGTAAGACCTGAGGAGGAGTAGGGAAGATTAGGAGTTGGCTGTATAGTCGGTGGTGTGACTCCACATACACCCACAAATCCAGAAAAATTAGCAGGATCAACCCAAAGTGTCTCTGATTGACAACATAAATGTTAGGGGTATTGAATGTAAATGAGATTATCAAGAGATATCTGGCAGCTGGGAATGCAAAGCAGAAAAACCTGTCCTCACTGGTCCCCCTTCTCTGCACCCATGGAAGCCGACAAGCCACACCCGGCTGCATGCCGCACATTGTCGATCGCTTAACACACCTTGCTGATGGGCTGTTTCAAGCCAGAACTCGCCCATGTGGCCAGCTACTTTGGTCAGCAAGGTGTTTAAAATTACTTAAATTAATGTATTAATGCAGACATGAGCTATCTCGTGACCAATCAGCAAGGTGGTTTAATAAGTGAACCATCTAAGTGACCTCCCTCTCAGATGACAGCAAGTATATCTTACTGGGTGCACGCAAAGCATTCTCCAAATATTTGATGTGAGAATGACTGAGCTAGAGTGTCGTTTTCTTAAAATCATGTTCTCAGTTTGCTCATTCATTCAACACATATTTCTCAAGCTTTACCATCCAGAAGTCACTATTCTAGGCCATTAACGAATCGGTGCACAAAGTCCCTGCCTTGCGGATCTTACATTTTCATGGGGACGCTGGTTGTAACCCATCCAGGGAATAATGTTTGTGTCAGGTAAGTGCTATGGAACAGGGAGGGTGGGGGACAGGAAGGAGTGCTGGGAGATGGCTGCAGGGGCCAGATCAAGGAGACCTCCCTGAGCGGCGAGAGCACAAATTGGGAGGTCTGGGGAGAGGTTCCAGGCCCAGGAGAGACTGCAAGAAGCCAAGCCCTGAGTGGGGAGCTGCATGGAGTGTCCGAGAACAGGGAGGTCAAGGAATCAGATTCTGTAGAGTCCCCAAAGCCATTTTAAGGACTTTGTTTTAACTCAGAGTGTGATGGGAGGTTAACCAATCATGTAAATGCTAAACAAACCAGCTTTGTTCAACTAAGTTTACTGCAGGTTCCAAAACCCTCTTTTGGCATTTTGTTATTAGCTCTTCCAGTGGAGGGCTCTGAACAGAGGAGTGGTAAGACATGCCTCCCTTGGGTAACAGGGTCACTTTGGGTGTTAAGAGGTGGAGAGTAGACTGGAGTGGGGGTGGGGACCCAGGTGGAAACAGGAAGTACAACATGATGGGTGGGATGAAAGGGGTGATGGTGATGAGAAGTGTTTGCATTTTGGATCTATTGTAAAGGCAGAGACAATAGAATTTGCTGAAATGTGGGGTTAGCTATTTTAAAATGTAGGTTTTATTTTTCAGGTATGGTGTGGCCAACAGATCAGGAGACAAGTGCCATTGAAAAGATAGTTACAGTTCCCAGGAGGAGAGGGCACACCAAGCACGGACCCCATGAGGAAGCATCAGGGACAGTCAGGAGGCAGAGGGGCAGGGGAAGGACGCACGAGAGCCTTTATTGTGGCTTCTGGAGGAAGAAGGCAAGGCAGGCCTAGCTGGCAGGTTTAGGTGGCTAGTTTGAATCGGTCAGTGGGCTCCGGGTGTCGGGGCTGCCTCTGGTTGGTGCCTGGCTCTGCGGTGAGAGTGGCCAGGGTAGAAGAGCCTATAAAGAAGCTGGTAGCCTTGAGGGCTCTGGATTGGTTGGTTTGCATGTGAAAGATACGAGTGGTTTGCTATCTCCAGCAATTGGTAGCCAGGGGTCAGCTGGACCCCAGATGTCAAAGCATCAGAATAAAAAGACATGCTTAATACACTGGGAAATAAGGAATCACAGCTGACTCTGAAATTTGGTCTGAGCAAGTAAACGAATGGAGTAGTCACTTGGGAAAATAAATTCGGTCACGACCCCTAATGCTGATGGTCTAGCCCTGAATCGCCTGCACTCCCATGTTTATTTCTAGTTCCAGAACAACCCATTCATTTTTCCATGGTCCAGCTCCCTCTTGTGGCGAGAATTCTGAAATGAAGCCATAAAACAAAAACTTTAGCCAACGGATGATTTAACACATTTTAAAAACAAACATGAACTCTGGGCTGGTGTTTTTTTCCCCTGCCACCGGGTTGGACTTGGACTAGCTGAATGAAGACACCATTTCCAGGGTGTTTTAGTTTTTTTAAATAAGACCAAATTTCAAAAAGGCTAATAGTGCTTTTGGAGCCTGCAGCTAACTACATCGAGCAAAGCTTGTTTACCTTTTAAAACAAACAAAAGCATTTGTATGTCACACAGCTCTTGAACATCTACCTGGCTAGAGCATAGTTTTCTGCAAAACATGGGCTATGAGTTCATTAGCCCCAAATTAACCAAATCTTGTACTTCTCTGACTTGTGTGCACAAACTGCAGAATTGCACGGAAGTATGTAGACACACCTTCACCCACAAGCAGCTTCCTCAATTTCTTCTGGACTCTAGTTCCTAGCTCAAGCAGACGAAATCTTAAGTAGCTTGAAATAAAAACTGGAGCTGTATTCAAGCTTACCATGTGAGCAGGATACACACTGAGGGGAACTGTGTCCATCCCACACCTACTGAAACTGGTCCCTAAAAGGAAACTAACTTATCCCAATAGGATGGGGATATTAGAGAAATTTCTATTCACAATATAGCATGTGTGTAGGTATGCGTGTGTGTGTACAGAAATACCACTTATCTAGGTAAGACTTGCATCGCCCACGGCTACATGGGACACAGCCAGAAACCTGAAGACAAGTGACTTCTGAGCGGCCAGTAACCATTTAGATGTTCATGCACTTTGCTCTGTAGAGCTGCCCTGACCTGGAGGGTCAGGTTCCAGCCTCAGAGCATCCGTCCCAGCGAAACATGAGAGCCAGCAAGAGACAGGGGTGGGAGAAGCATTAGAAAAATGTGGCTGGTTTTCTAGAAGTCTCTTTTCCAGCTTTTCAGCACCATAGCTTGAAACCTGTGACCTGAACAATCTCTGCCCACATCTGCTTCCCCAGCTTCAGGGGGCAGAATCCCGAGTACGTGGGAGCTATGCAGACCCTTGGACTCCCTCCCAGGGGTCCTGCGAGTGGCCCGAGTCCCGGCGCACACGGAAAGCCTGGCGTTTCTGCTGGACCGTGAGTGCAGTGCAGCGACGCTCAGAGGGATGCTTCTGGGCAATTAAGATCGAAGCAAGTGGGATGCATCCTGTCTGATGACGATGGGAAAATCGCTCTCTGGGAGTCGTGTTCCGATCAAGGCAGAGATACCTAAAGTCACCAGAGAAAGAAAAAAATGGCTCTCAAACCAGCAGGACTTGATTTGATAAAATATCTTTCAAAACATTCAGGATGTTTGGGATTTTCTTCAAATTCCAATGCAGGGGGTGGGGAAGTGGATGGGAACATAGGTAAAACCAGACTGGCCCTGTGTGGATGGTGACTGAAGCTGGGTGATGGCTACGGGGGGTTGTTATCTTATATTGTGGATTTTTATGTTTCTAAATCTCCATAACAAAGTTAGAGAAAATTATTAACTATAAACATATTTAAACACAAGTGTCACAGAGACCAACATTACCCATCCTAATTCTGTCCAAGTAATTAACTTCCTTGAATTTCCCGGGCTCATGGCAAACTAAGCTCTACTGCAAAATAGATCTGTTAGGTAGCATTAAATGTTACATGTATGTAAGTGAAAACTCCCTTGTTCTCATTCCTGGAGAAAATATTTTGATGGCGCTAACACAGCTCCTCAGTCAACTATCACTGTCTTGATTCCCTGTGACCAGACCAGGATTCTGGTTCTGATTCTAGTCTTATTACAAAGAATTATAAAAAGTATACCATCTAAGATAATATTACTAGTAAACTCACTTAACCAGGCACGTGTAAGCCCATATTGTCACAATCCACTGGAAGTGAATGAACAGTAAGGGTGCTGAGGATAACCTCCCCACTGTGTGGACTGCAGAATCAGGATACCTGACCTCACACGTGTAAGGCATGCGTCTGTCTGATATCCAGTGTCATTTCATGTGTTAAATATTAGCCATACTGAATTTCGATATCTATCTCAACATCATCTATATTCATGCAAACACAAAATTCTATTGTCCTTCCCCTCCCCAGTAAATTGTCTTTCACACCCGCTGGGGTGCATGCTCTTACTATTCTGTTTGGTGAAACAATATTTCCTAGTATAACAGAAGACACTATTTTATTTTTTCCCTCTCTTTTTTAAAAGGCTTCTTTCCATTCTATAGTCTGGTCTGATAACCTGGCATTCCCCCAGTGCCCTTCAGCCGTGATGATTGCTCAGGTACACTTAACATTGAACACAGAGCTGGAAGAATGCCTCACTAGCAGACACACCAGGACATATGTAACTGGGATCAGCCTTTCACAGCGTCCAGAACAATGAAAGGCCATGAGATGAGCACCTTCGATTTGAGGTCAAATGATCAGGACTCAAGCTCTATGAACTTTGTGCTCTTTAATGCTGTTTCCCCTTCACAAATGAGTCCAATAAAAATTGCCTATTTCACAGGCTTGTTTTAAGTATAATGCAGATGGCTCCAGTGGCAGACACTGAACTAGCTACCCAAAGGCCATTCACAGCCATTTGTCCCTTTGCCTTCCTATGCCTAAAACTTGCACATTCCAGGAATCCCTTGCAGCTAAACTGGCCACCAGCCCAGTAAGATGTCAGGAGGACGGGTGGGCAGCCCCTGAGTGGAGCCCTTAGCTGGCTTGCTACCTTCCTCTCTTACTTTCCAATCTACTTTCCATGAACAACCAGAGTGACCTTTAAAAATAGTAAGACAGCCCTAGCCAGTTTGGCTCAGTGGTTAGAGTGTCCACCCGCAGACTGAAGGGTCCCAGGTTTGATTCCAGCCAAGGGCACGTGCCTCAGTTGTAGGCTCAATCCCTGGCCCCATTTGGGGAGCATGCGGGAGGCAACCAATCTATGTGTCTCTCTCACATTGATGTTTCTCTCTCTCTCTTTCTCTCCAACCCCCTCCCCCTTCACTCTCTCCGATGAGTAATAAAAATAAATATATAACTAAATAAAATAGTAAAACAGATCATGCCATTGCTCTGCTGAAACCCTTCCATGGCTTTCCATTGAAGTTAGAATAAAATCCAAACTATTCACAATGGACTGGCTCCCTCTTCCTCTTCGGTGTCATTCAGTCTGCTCTCCCCCACTCGCTGCAGGCCAGCCAGACCTTCTGTTCTTCAAACATGCCAAGCGTTTTCCTGGCTCCGGGCCGTGACACCTGCTTACTCCTCTGCCCTGTGCTCTCCTCCAGTTCTTTGCATGACTTGCTCTCTCAACTGTTAGCTTCTAATTCATATGGTCAGTGTTAGCGATGCCTTCCCTGATCAGCCTGTCTTAGAAGGCCCCCGCATTTGCCCTCTATCTCCTAACTTGTTTCATCGTGATGCCTTATCCCAATCCAGTTACTCTGTGTATTTGTTCACTTATTATCTTTTATCACTGGAATATGAGGATCACTGTAGCTTTTGTCTACCTTGTTTATTGCTGTATCCTTAGTCCCTTGCACAGCGCCTGAAACATACGAGTCAAGGTAAAATTTCTGCTTCCTGTAAATTCACATGCTGGGGTGAAGTGGCTCTCACTGTTCATTTAAATTCCCATTTCTCTTTATTTCCTCTCCTCACAGGCCTCCTCTATTCAAACCAACTACTCGGATTCACCTCCTCAAGTTCTTCAAAGCACTTGGTAACATTTCACCACATTTAGTCTCTCTCTGTATACGTGTTTATGTATAAAGGCCCTCGCCTTACCATAGGGTTACATCTGATAAACCCATCACGAACTGGAAATATTCTAAATGGAAAATGCATTTAATATACCTTAAACATGCTCAGAACACTTACATTAGCCTATAGCTAGGTAAAACCAACACAAAGCCTATTTTATAATAAAATTTTGAATATCTCATGTAAATTATTATGTGTACCACTTTCAGACTATCATAAAGTCAAAAATTCCTAAATTGAACTCTCCAAGTCGGGACCATCTATATGTATATATAAACACACAAACATATATTTATCATTTTGCAGAAACTTTTAAAAGCAGGTGGCTGACATGATGAGTGGTTTTCAAATGGCAAACACTTCAGGGAAGGGGATGATTGTGTAGAAAACAAATGACATTCAAATAAAAGATACTGACCACAATGATGTGGAAACAATTATACATAATAAAGGCTACTATGAACAGAATAAATGAGACTAGTTCCTCCTCCTTTCCACCATATAGTTGTTATTTTGCAGAACAATTTGAAAGCAGGTTGCAGACATCAAGACACTTCACCCCTAAATGCTTATACAGGTATCTCCTAAGAGTCTCCCACTTAATCCAGTACCACTGTCACAACTAAGAAAATTAGCAAGCATTTCCTAATATCATCTAGAACACAGTCCGTATTCAAACTTCCAAGCACTCTTTCTTTTGGAGGTCTCATTCTATATCATATCAAATATATTAAAATGCACCCCTAGTACCGTTTTTCTGAAAAAATTTTTTTTAATGATTTAGCTACAAGTAAACCATTTATTTTGTGATCAGCTAGTCTCTCAGCAAGCATGGTACATGGTCTTTTTGAAGGGAAATACTCTAACTTACTAACTGATTTAAAATATAATTACGTTTTTTTAGCCTGGCCGGTATGGCTCAGTTGGTTGAGCATTGTCCCATGCACCAAAAGGTCACTGGTTCAATTCCCTGTTAGGGCACACACCCAAGTTGCAGTTGGATCTCTGGTCAGGGTGCATACAGGGTCAATGTTTCTCTCTCATACTCTCTCCTTTCTTCTCTCTAAAATCAATAAATATATTTAGATATATATATAATTACTGTTTTATGAATATTAACATGTTATCAATTAATGTCAGCATAATTTTTAGTTTATAGACATTTGTTTCTTAATTTCATTTTCATATTTTGGGGTCACTCCTTTTTTTCTCAGGTCTCAAACATTTTCTTAGGTCTTCAGAAAGCACCTTGGCCCTAGGCACTGGTGTAGAGCTGCCTACTAGACAGAGCTAGCTTGCTGGGAGCAGGAGGTATGAGAGGGTAACTCAGCCTGTGGCCTCCAAAATAGAAAGGGATTTCAAGCCCCAAACCTCTGCCTCCCTGAGGCAGCTGCCATTGCCCAAGTTCCAAAACCTGGGCTGAAGCGAGGAGTCCTGAGGCTCAGAGGGGAAGAAAGGGTGAGATAAAAGCTGCTTCTAGGAGACAGCCGTTTCCTGCCTACGCATCCCAGTGGCAATGGGTCACCTCTGAGGGCACTAGGCTTTAAGACAGTAGTTACAAGATGTAATCTGAACAAGCCTCTGCACTGGTCAGAAACTCCAGAGTGGGGCTAATTTGGAAGAGTTTGGTAGCTTTTTGTTTTGTTTCTGCTGTGGAGGATATCTGAAATCATGAGTATCTAATATGAATTTAATTCATAAAACCAAAAAAGATTCTGGCTGTAGGAAATTTTGGGATGATGGCTCTCATAAGACAAAAACACAATAGAAAGTAGAGAAGTCTGTATTAGACACTTTCTCAATTGAGGAAGAAAGGAGTCCTATTTATGCTTCTAAGAGGATTTCATTAGTATAAGTCAACATAATAGTAATTGTCTTCAGGCATAAAAGGGGACAGGTATTATTATTGACCCTATTTTGCAGATGGGGAAACTGAGGCTGAGAGACATAACATGCCTTGTAGAGGTCTTGCTGAGATTCAGTTGGTAGAACTGGATGGACCTTGCTTGCCATAATGATTCAAGAGAAAAAAATGAGGACTTCAGTATTTTAAGTCCATTTTTAAAAATAAAGAATTGCTTTGTTTTTTTAAAGCTTAGCAAAGGAGTTAAAAGCAGAGTGACTTCATTTTTACTTTCATGTAAAGCTCCCAGAAGACACATGTTCTCAGCAAAGTCTGAATGCAATGCTGCTATCACACCGTGCTGGGCATGAATTGCTCATTTCACGAAGCATGACTCAACCATCACATCAGGAATGTTTTTCCTCTTAAAACCTCTTGGAGCCAAATTGTTAAAAGAATCAAGAGGAATCACTTAGTGAAATGAGTGGTCGTCAAATAGCAAACACTTTGGAGAAAAGGATGATTGTGGAGGAGACAGATGACATCAAATACTAGATGCTGACTATGAAGATGTTAAGACTATTACATGCAATCAAGGCTCCTAGAAGCAGAATTAATGTAGTTCCCCCTCCTCCCACGGTAATATTCTAGGGAGAAATGGAGTGAAAGTGGTGGGATTAAATGTTTCATTATTTTGAAAATCTTGAGTTAACACTTCATGATCTATTTCTAAATCCAGTGTATGCTGATACTTGCATTTAATGACTGTCAGAGTTAAGGGGGAAGAAAAAGACCTCACAAAGATCCTTGGGTCCAAATAGAGGAACATCACCAACCGAGCTTATTAAACCTGAAATCTGAGTTTTCAGCCCCGCCCACCAGCTACACAAAGGTTTTTACTGAATTCATTTGCTAGATTTCCATGTCCCCAATTCATTCTTACAAACTAACTGATGTCTCATTGACATTTTAACAAATGGATCCAAAACCTAGTGTAAGTCTTAGTTTGGAACATTTTGAAACAGAATGGAAAATTTAACTTTTAAAGTGCTCAGATAGGAGCATGTCAGGTTACACAGACTTTAGAAATAAAGGCAGACAGATGGAAACATCTCCAAACAGACACCAGGAAGAGACAGAATGTGTCTGTTTCTCTCAAACTAACTCCTGAAGTAGCATGGTCGTTAGTATAAAATACATCCCAGACGCCTGTTGTTACAGAAATGGTGAGCAATTGGAGTCGTGTCATTTTGGGAAAGAAAAATGTCTAAGCACATCTTTCAGTTGGGTAAGTGTTTCTCTGCCATGAGATAACCAGGGAATCATCCAAATGGCCCCAATCGAAACAATTTCTTTATGGCAAAGCTGGTTTATTGAACTGCATGGGGGAAATGTTACAGTGACATTATTCCACAACAAAAGTATTGAGTTTAGATTTCATGAGGAAACATAGCAGTACACCGTCAATAAAGCATTGTCATCAATAGCTAACTACATTAGATTCTGGATTAGCTTCCTTTGGTGTTTTTAAATTAAGACTTCTCCAAAACATATCTGATGTTTTCAATTAAAGTCACAGTTTAAATAAATTCACACAGGAGTTACAAAATGTGTGATTTGTGCTTTAAAATTAATAGTTGTTTGATAACCACCATTCTGAAAATGATTTCTCAATAGTCAATGAAATAATTTATAAACATTTTAGAAAATATCTAAAAGTTTTATCCCCATTCAACTAACATGTATGTTCTTTTTAAAAATAAAACATACATAGAAAAAATTTAAAACAATAAATCATTACAAATGAGATACAAAGTTTTAAATTAATAAATATTAAAGTGAAAAAATAAGTCCTTTCACAGAACTGTAAATACTTCCTAAGTTCTTACAAAAAGAAATAATTTCCTTTTTTAAAAATCATTAATAACATAATGAAAAAACACAAATGTGATTGGAAAGTCTGTAAACTTTCTTCCCCCACTCCAGAAAATGTTTTGAAAAGCAAGAAACAGATTCCCTTCTTTAAAAAACTATTATGCCCATCACAATTATTACAGCTGTCACTGTTTCACTATAAAAATAGTTACAAATCAACATTAATTTACATAAAGTCAAATCATTTTTAATTCTAGCATGATAAGAAAAATGAATTAATCTCTCTAAATACAAATAACGCCAACTTGTTTATCCTTAAGTTCTAATATTTAAAACTGAACAATTATTTTCTATAAATTTGGTTAGTTCATTTAATAGAATTATCCCATTTTTATAATTAAATTATCCGTTAGGACCATCATGATGATAAAACAAAAAACCTAAACTAGATTAGATACATATTTAATTGGCTTCATATATTCTGAAAATATTATAAGTACAATCATCTTTTGGCTTGATTTCCTCTAAAATGATCAAGGATGCCCAGCTGGTGTGGCTCAGTGGTTGAGGGTAGACCCATGAACCAAGAGGTCACTGGTTTGATTCCCAGTTAGGGCACATGCCTGGACTGTGGGCTTGATCCCCAGTAGGAGGCGTGCAGGAGGCAGTCGCTTGATGTTTCTCTCTCATCCATGTTTCTATCTCTCTATCCCTCTCCCTTTCTTTCTCTAAAAATCAATAAAAACATTTTTTAAAAATAAAATGATCACGGACAGCAATCTTTCAGAATTAGTCAATGTGCACACTTCAGTTAAAGTTCATGGCTTACATTCCATTCATGTAAGAGTTTCATATGCAAGCTTATTCTTTTCTATGTGCAAAGTCCTAAATTCAAAGTAAAAATATTTAGGGTAAAACAAGTCTTTGAAGTGTTCTTTCCACCACTGAGGAATAGGCAAGATTTTTTTCAATATCTAACTTGATTTTCATACCGAGGAGAAACAGCATGTTGTGGCCACAAAATTTAAAGATTTTAAAAATCGGTGTACTATAACACAATACTATTCCAGAAATATATGTACACTCACAGCAATTAGAGGTGTATCCTCAGAGCTACAATCCAAATGGAAGATGATTTGTTAATTCAGCCTTGAGTCATTTAAGTTGATTGGGGGTGGCAGAGAGCAGGAGATACTATGCCAGATACTTATCTTGAAATTACTAAAAGCTAAGAATAAGGCTTCTGTGATAGCCAGGAATCATGTTTACCTATATTCCCCCCAAGTTACAACTCCTCAGATGCTTTCATTTTTTCACTGTTTAAAGATATCATAATAAAATATAAAGCACCTTATTGTCACTTCATTTGCACTAGAATTTGACTCATTTTTGCACATTTTAATAGAATTTATTAAGAAAACAATACAAATTACTCTTTTAAAAACAACGATATCTGGAAAACTCATTGACATTCATTAGAAATATTAAGTATCTAGAACTGTTGGGAAAGTCCCTTAAGAACTGACACGCCGACACGGACAATGGTGGAGAGGGGGACTGGGGAGGGGGAAGGGAAGGGGGAAACGGGTCATTGGGGAGAAAAAGGGACATCTGTAATATTTTAAACAAAAATAAAATTAAAAAAAAAAGAATTGAGACCCAGCCCGGCCCTTGTGACTCAGTGGTTCAGCGTCAACCTATGAACCAGGAGGTCAGGGTTCAACTCCCCATCGGGGCACATGCCTGAGTTTTGGGCTCAAACCCCAGTGGGGTGAGGGTGGGGATTGGGTTGGGAGGTAGCCGATCAATGACTCTCTCTCATCATTGATTTTTCTCTCTCTCTCTCCCTTCCTCTCTCTGAAATCAATAAAAATATATTTGGGAAAAAAAAAACCCAAAAACTTGAGACCCAGAAAACATTCTATGCCTTCTCCTCCCACTGGAACTAAAAAATTGGCTCTAAAATATACCAATAATAATGCAATTAAGTCTATTAATAATACAAAAAGAACTCTGGGGAGAAGCAAATACAAGTTTTGATCCTACTGAGAACACTTCCCATTTAAAGGACATACCATGATGTGTGTACTAAACCCTTAATATTTTTTGTCAATCTCAGGAACATAGGACTGAACAGTTATTGACTCTTGAAACTCCATCATGCTCTCAACTGAAGCCTCCTTCACTGGGCTCTAATGGGAAGATGGTCTGATCATCCTACCTCTGCTTCATTTCCAGCTTCGCCTGAAAACCAACATTTTCCTTGTGTTGTCACACCGACAAACCTGATTATGTAAAGACATAATAAAGAAGTGAGCATGACGACGATAAACAGTGAAGTGCCAGGATGATCCATTATATCTGAGATTAAATCTTATGACTATCACTGTCATACTTCGCAACTATTTCTTTAGTCAAAACTCAACAGCATCGTAAAGACTGTTGTTTAGCACCAGCACGTCATCACAGGCTTTGGTTCAGGCTTCAGGGTAACTCCATCATCAGGGGGTTGACTAAGCATTAATGGTTTGTGGCTCTTAAGCTTATGAGCCAAGGTCATAAATATTGCTTCCACGTGGTCATTATCATTGGGGTTTTTAGCAGAGGTTTCAAACAAAGGCATACTGTGTGTGTCAGCAAATTTTTGTGCCAAGTCTGTAGGTACCTGAATGGCACTTCTTAAGTCACATTTATTTCCAACAAGAATCCGCGGTATATCACTGGCTAGCAAATGCTGTTTGCACTCTTCTATCCAAGATGGGAGGCTATGAAAACTAGCCATGTTGGTCATGTCATACACAAAAACAACGGCATGCACGTTTCTGTAGTAGTGCTGCACCATGCTCTTTCTGAAGCGTTCTTGGCCTGCTGTGTCCCACAGCTGGATCTAAAAATGAAAAAAAGAAAGAGGAAAACTGAAATTTCATTCCAATTATTCATACTGAAAATCTGAATCACCTTTGCATGGGCTTTTGTATGTCTTCACTTATATTACTTGGTTCCCTTCCATAATGCCTTTTCCGTGTTATTTATGGGATCTATACTTCATGATGCTAGTCTACACACCTCATAAATAATGCAAGTAACAGAACAAATATTTCAATTTAGCACTTAAACCTCAATACATCAGATATGTCTGGATGAAATTATGCTTCAAAAAATGATTTTAAAATATTAAGAGAAAACTATATCAGATTTTTACAAACATTAAGTGTCAAATTGCTATAAATTTGGTTACTATATGCCCTTGTCTACCTTTCACAGATCTAATTTAAAATACTAGACTTAATACAGATGTTGAGTCATGAGGTCTAGCCCCCAAACCAACAAATATATACATTCTATGAAATCTAGGCCCCCTTGAAAATTTTTAAAGTCTAGAAAATCACTTTTCTATCCTAAACATCTCTACCAACAAAACTATTACACTGTCTCCTAGTTGAAATACGGAAGAATTGAGGAAAATTATATCTAAAGCTAAATATAAGTCATGTGTACTTATCTTAAAACACTGAATTATACTGCATTTAAAAAAAGAGTTAAATGATGAGGGTTTACTAGTCACAGTAGAAAAGACTAGAGGCAGATTTAACTGAAAAATCTGTACAATTTATAGATATCCAAAGTATGGACTGGAAGCCTAAACTGGTGACTTCACATAGAGCAATACAGAAATAACAGGAAACAGGATATATTATAGATGGTCCTTAGAAAATGCCTCATTAACCTAGTAATGACTTTTATGGCTCTCCAATAAAGTATGAAGTTATTATTTCATACTTCTTGTTTCCCAGGTGTCTTGATATGATTAGAATGCATAGAGTTTTGAGCAGGATTGATGGGAAGAAGAGTATGGTTGAGTCAATCCTATCCCAAAACAAAACAAAGGCTGTCTTAGGGATCAACATCCTCCTCATCACTACTTACATTTACTAAGGACTTCCACAGTTCTTCAAGGCAGGTCTAAATTCTGTGTAATTTTTTTTTAAAGTTTCATTGTTATAAAAGAGATACATGGAAAACAAAAAGTTAGAAATAAAGGGGGAAACTGCCTTAAAGATAACCATTGTTAATATTTTGGTATATTTCCTTTTCGTAGGTTTTTTAAAAAAAACTTATAGACTGTGCTTAAAACATTATAAATGATTCTTCATCGATGAAATCACTTTTGAATACCTGAGTTACAGGAAATGTTATTAAAAATAAAAGATCAGCTCCAATTTCTTTGGACAGCATTTATATGAGTCATCCAAATTATTCCCAAAATACCTTTCAAAATGTTAAAGATACATTTTGAAGTGGATTCTTTTTTAATTAAAAAAATTGAGATAAAATTCACATATCATAAAATTTACCCTTTTAAAATATACAATTCAGTGGTTTTTAGTATATACCCAAGGCTGTTTATCATCATTATCTAATTCCAGAAGATTTTATCACTACAAAAAGAAACCCCATACCCATTAGCAGTCACTCCCTTCTTCCCCTGGGTGATGCTGAGGAGAAACAGGAGAGACAGATTTGCCAGGAAAGATGGATTCCTTCAGACATTTGAGGCAAAGGAGGGATTATCCAAATAGCCATGTCTAGAAGACAGAATGAAATGCAGAATGATAGAGGAGGAGAGAGGTCTGGGCCAACCAAAGATTTGGAAGTTACCTTCAGAGAAGTGACAGCTGAAGTAAGAGACTACTTACTACAAAAAGAGAGCAGACAAGAGAGAAGAGAAAGTCAAGGGGCAGACTGAGTCTCACCCGGATTCCCTCTCTTAATTATCCATACAGGGTGTCCCAAAAAAAGGTACACATGCACCGAATAACTATAAAGGCAGTGTTTATTAAAATACATTTCATTTTCAAAATGTATTAGAAATCAGCTGTTAAAGTGCGTATGCAGTCTTTGGGGACACCCTGTATAAGTAGTCAGGAACAGATGCACAAATACAGACTTTATTACATTTCCTAAAAGGTCACTGATATAAAACATGCTCTCTGAAAATTTTCCAGTCCACAATTAAAAACATTTAACACATCTTATTTTTATCAAACAAAATAAAGTCTAGAATTTTATTTTATTAGTAAAGTGACATAGCGCTTTCCAGCTTTCACTTTAAGATTAAATTAGAAGAGCCCGGCCGGGCCTGGCTCAGTGGTTGAGCGTCGACCTAGGATCCAAGTGATCGGAGTTCAATTCCCAGTCAGGGCACATGCTCAGGTTGTGGACTTGATCCCCAGTCAGGGGTGTGCAGGAGGCAGCTGATCAATGACTCTCTCATCACTGATGTTTCTATGTCTCTCTATCCCTCTCCTTTCCTCTCTCTGAAATCAATAAAGATATATTTAAAACAAAGATTAAATTAGAAGAAATGTCATTTCAGATTAAAGTGATAATTTTCCAAAGAGAAAATATAAACATGGTAGAAACAGTGGCACTTAAGATGTATTAACAGGTTAACAAAAAAGAAGCAAAAACAGTACATGGAATAAAGCTCTTCTATGTCACTTCAGTGAGTATTTTTTTAACACTATAATAACGAACAAAATAGAAACAGACTCAGATAAAAAACAGCCTGACAGTTGTCACAGGGGAGAGGGGTTGTGGGGCTGGGTGAAAAAGGTGAAGGTTAAAGCAAAAAACAAACAAAAAAAATCATAGACACAGACAAAAGTATGGTGATTACTAGAGGGAAAGGGTAGGTAGGGGGAGGAAGAGGGCATGGGGGAATAACAGGCGATAGAAGGAGACTTGACTTCTTGACTTGGGGTGGTGAACACATAATACAATATACAGCTGATGTATTATAGAACTATATACCTGAAATCTGTATAATTTTATTAACCAAAGTCACCCCAATAAATTCAATAAGAAATAAAAATTAAGTTTTAGAAACAGTGTCCAATATAACCGTATCTTTTTCCACTACAGAAATCTCAGAACATTGCTGTAGTCTTTTCAACCACAATAAAAATCTCTCTCAAGTCTTACAGTTGGAGGTACAAGTCAATGACTAGGGCCTTAGAAAGAAGAAAAAGAAACTCAGTGTCCAGGCCCCTATTAACACAACAGGTTAGGCTGAAGCTCAGGAGGAATAATTCTCCCCAAAATGTTTTCTCCTTGCCCCTCTCAACCAGAAAGGTCAACTCTATGCTCCCAGATTCATTACAGCAGTGGTCCTGGTTTGCTTATCACTGCCAACACTCATCCCAGCAAAGCAGTCAACTTTATACACTGGGCATGTTTTATTTTCAATGTTAAATATCTCTTAAATTTGTACATGCGTGATTCATCTGTGATCTTACTGTATAAATGGCAACCCAGAAACAGGTAAAGGGCCATCAAATCTGAACTCCTTCCCTGCCTCCCTTCCCTCTATTTATTTTTTAAAAATATCCTATTCCCGTTTGGGGGGAATTTCTCTCCTCTGCAGCCGTCTGCCTGTGCCCTGCTTTATCTCTGCTTCACTCTCTGGTTATACAGCCACAGAACTGATGGTGCCAAAGAGGAATAATGATGTGAAGCCACCAGGGAAGGAGGTGATGACTTTTCTTAAGATTACCAACTACAAACGTGGCAGTTCATATATGCCCTCTTCTAATCCTCCCACCAGCCTGACGCGGTATCATTATCCAGTGTTTCAGAAGAGAAAACAGAGCCTGCCTGAGGACTAGAGTAACCAACCACACCAGTTCACCTGAGACTGAGGGGCTTCCAGGGACTTGGGACTTCCAGTTTTAAAACTGCAGCGGTCTTGGGCAAAGTTGGTCACCCTACTAAGGACACAGCCCATCGTTACCCTTTCACAGGTTCAGATGTGGACCAGGAAAGCCCACACACTTTCTCCCAGAACTCCTGCTTCTTCCAAACTAAACTCCCTCTCAAGCCTCAGAGGCCCCATTATTTTCTCACAGGTTCCTGGGCCTAACCTAATTCTGATGAAAAAGATTCAGCCCCTCTCATTCTATCTTTTCCTCTGTAATGGATACAAATTGTTCTTAACTCACTGATACAGTGCACCCAGAGGACCACCAATGGCAGCTTGAATGGAACAACGAAAAATTAAAGTGAAAATAAAACGGCAAAGGAACCTACAGAAGGCTGATTTCTTTTCAGCCCTACCTCTCCTTCACCATCATTAGCATTTAAACCCCTTTAGGGATGAGGAGAAGGGCAGTGGTCAGGGAATTAAAAATTAAATATTTCTTGCTTCAAGGATGTAAAGGTAGAAATGAAGCAGTGAGCCTAGTTGCCCCCACGGGGAAATGAGGCAAAGATGAATATTCTAATTTAAAACAAAAAAGTAAAGGTAGTATGAGGAAGGCAGGGCAGTTCCTAGGGCCCGCATGTTTTAAGGGGTGGTATTAGATGGCTAAGGAGCTGGTGGTGGCTTGCAATGAAGAAGTGTGTCTGAGGTTTACACCATCAGGAGGCCTTGGCCCTGTCACTGATCCTCAATCTCCAATGCCCCATTCCAACTCCTCAGAAGCCCAGTCTTGGCCCTGAGCTTACTGCCTTCCCCACTATTTCTGTGTCTCCAGTCTCAGGAGCCACCAAAAAGAATTAAAGAATTGGGAGAGAGGGGTGCCAAAAATGTGCTTCTGGCACCCAAACAGGAACTATCATGTACAGGCTATTTCAGCAGGAAAACAGATTTTTCTAAACAACTCAATGTCACATAGAAACCTGTAGCAAAACTGGATGCAAAGCATTTCTCAAAGGCAACAGGGCCTTACTGCCACAATATCTCAGGCAGTGCTCAGATGACTGTTCAATAAGTAATACTTATTAAATGTTCCATGATTGAGAAATTCCTTTGGTCTTACTTCACTGGCTCCCAGCACAGGAGACACTGACAATGAGTCAGTGGCTGCCCCCTACACTCTTACTACTCAACAGTGTGGTCCTCGGGCCGGCCGCATCTGCATCTGCATCACCTGGGACCTTACCAAGTCAGAATCTGTCTTTAAAAAAAAGATCCCTGGGTAATGAACATGACATTAAAGCTGAAGAAGCACTGCCTTAGAAGTTTGCTATATACAAATCCTTCCAATCTCCACACGAGCGTGAGAAAACATGGAGCGCACACCTTGCGCGGTGCCGGCGTTTAACCCACCCTGAGGCGGGGGCACATGTCACCCCGGGGCGTCCTTCCCCTTACAGTCCCCCACCCGCTCACCTTGATGCGCTCCCCATCAATCTCCACTGCTCGCTCTCGGAAGTCCACCCCGATAGTAGCCTCCGTGCGGTCAGGGAAGCGGCCGGCGCAGAAGCGGTAGGTCAGGCACGTTTTGCCCACATTGGAGTCGCCGATCACGATTATCTTGAAGATGCGGGAGCGTGCGGGCGGCAGAAACACTGACGACCCTGACAGCGCTCCGCTAGACGTGAAGCTCGCCTCCAGCGACGACTCCATCTCCGAGGCCATTCTCCAGACCCGCCCCAATCTGAGGCGGAGGAAAGGAGGTGCAGACCCGCTGGGAAATTACGCCACCGGGAGCGAACGAGCGCGGCCAGCCCGCCGGCCGCGCTGCGCAACGTCACGGGAGCCACCACTCCCTAGGCCGGGCGTGCGCGTGCGCACCTCCCGCCCCGCCCCGCCCCCGCCGCGCAGGTGAGGCGCCCACCGCAAAGCGTCGCTGGTCCTCCCGCCCGGCCCCGCCGCTCCGCCCCAGCGACACTCGGTCTACGTGGGAGGGCCCGGGACCTGTCGGGGGCTTGGCCGCGGCGCAGGGCCAGCCTGCCGAGGGATGAGCGGAGCGGCCCAGGCCCGGCGCCCTGGCTGGCCCGGCCCCGCCACGTCCAAGGCCTCCGCCCTCCGGAGGAAGCGGCGCAATCAGCCCGGGGGCGGGGAGGGAAAGACAGCTGAGAGGAAGGAGCTATCGCCCGGCGCTGTCTCGCGAGAGGGCGAAGAGCCGCCTCTGCCGGGGCGTGTGCCCGGGGAGGGTCTGCAAGGCGCCGGTGCCTCGTGAGGCACCGTCGTCGACGTATTGTTGGGGTTTGTCCCGGCGCGCGGGTGCAGGCGGGTTCCCGGGCCTGCCGCCGGGCCGCGGGGTCCGCTGCGCTCCCCGCCCCCTCCGGGCTGTCTGCGCCGCGGGAGTCAGACAGCGACCAGAACTGGGTGGGGAGCGAGGTGCAGCCGGAAGCCGGTCCGGCGCCGGAAGCCCCGGGGGCGAGCTGCGGGCCGCGCGGACGGGGCAGCCTTCAGGCGTGGCAGGCACCTCGTGGTCGGGCCGCGGGCGGGAGTTCGAGGCCGCCCGCTGCGTCCGCTGTATCCGCGGGACCCTGGTGCCCGGCACTCGTTTGGCTAATGCCCCCGGTCTAAGTAGAGTAGGTAACATGTGAGCATCGAACCGAGGAGTTGCTGCTAGACGGCCTCTCTGATGAGAATAAAACCCGTTATGCCCTATTTATGTCTAACGCCTGGGTGAGGATGATGTCGCCATTAAATATTACTAAGCGCGCGCAGATGTTGTCTTTGGCAAACTGACCTAATAGACAAGAGCACCCAGCCTTATAGAGTTTTCTGTGGGTTACCTTGAAGTCTTCAGAGGAAACCTACCATACATTGTCATACAAAAGGTTCACAATGTGTGCAAACGTTACTTTTTGTGAAAAGGTGTTTTGTTTTGCAATGGCAAGACTATCTTATTTTTCCTGTTTGAGCAAATGCTTATGCCGTTTTGAAAGTCAAGGACAGCCCCGCCCGGGGTCCAGCGGTTGAGCATCGACCTAGCATCCAGGGGGTCGCGGTTGGATTCCCCGCAGGGCACATGCCCGGGTTGTGGGCTCCATTCCCGTTTGGGGCAGCCGACCAGTGATGACTCTCTCATCGATGACTCTCTCTCCCTCTCACTTCCTCTCCCTGAAATCAATAAAGATACCTTAAAAAAAAAAAAGTCAAGGACAGTGGAGAGGAGGACATGGCAGGTCTTAAATAAGAGTGCCGGGAATGATAGACCACTAAGTTCCAGGAAAGGAGATAAACTGCTTATTCCATTAGATAAAATGAAATTGTAGTTTGAGCAAATTAGTAATAGAACCTGAGCATGCCCGAAGTTAACAGGAATTTACAAAGCCTTATATACAGTAATTTGCAGCAGAAAAACTTCATACAGTCACTAATATACCAAGTTATATTAGTTTATATTAGCCAGGGGGAAAAAGTTGACTCACCTGGTTGAACGTGTGTGCCAATTACATTTGTTGTTTCCAGTTACAGGAATTGGAACGTGTGCTGGGAAATTCTCATTGTGAAGTTATTTTCATGAAGATTATTTATCCCAGAAACTATTACAGAGCCTTAGAATATATTCCTCTAATTTACTTCTACCTATATCTCATTCAGAGGAGAGAATCTGAAGATTTAGGGCAAAAAGCAGTTGAAGAATTCAGAGATGTGAATAATCATGTAATTTCAGAGATGCTGAAAAAGGCATCGAACATCTTTGCACCCCCAGGACTCCTGCTCTTTGTTTTTGTATTCTGGCTTTTTTGGTTTAGCTCTTGCTTAACCACATCAGAAATTCTTTATCTTGTCTGTTTATGCAAATCCTATTCATATTTCACATCCTTACTCAAGTCTCATTTCTGTGAATCTTTGTTTAGTTCAGCTCAGAATGTTCTTTGCTTTATTCTAACACACTTTTTTTTATTGTTCAAAATATTACAGATGTCTCCCTTTTTTCCTCATTGTCCCCGCACCCACTCCCCTCCCCAGGCTTTCACCACGCTATTGTCTGTGTCCATGGGTTATGCATATATGCTATAAATTCTTTGGTTAATCTCTCGACACCCACCCCCACCTTCCCTCTGAGATTTGTTAGTCTGATCCATGCTCATGTGGTCTTTGAATGCTGTTTCCACTGTTTAAGTTTCATGATGATGTGTTGCATTTTCCCAACTGGATTGTCCACTCTGGACTATGGACCGAAAACTCATTGTTATTCAGGAAATGATGAATAAATCAGTGAAGTGAGAAATTTCTTGTGCAAGGAAATTATAAACAGTTACAATTTACCAATTATAAACAGTTCAGCACTGCTTATGGAAAAATCACTGTAGACACTGGTCATAGTTGGTTATGAGTTTTGTATTTTCAGCTTTAGTTTGAGACACTCGTCATGTGACTATAGTATATGTTACTTAATTGAATAACCCGCTAGAATGTCAAGGTTTGATAGTTGAAGGAGATTCTACTGTTGGGAAGAATGGACTTTTTAAAAGTGGGTAAATTTTAAAAAGTGTTTTCATTTTTAAATTTCACAGTTTAAAGCAAAATCTAATAAACATTAGAGTCTGTGTGTTTGTAATAGTTTTCAGTAATAGTACTATTGTCCCTCATTTTACTCAGGAGTCACTCTTTGGCCTGAAGCATATAATAGTGTAGTTGGGGTGAAAGCTAAGTAGAGATAGACCCTATTTTCTTGGTTTCTAATTATAATACTTGAGCAAGATTGCCTGGCCATCCCTAATAATACATCTATAACATACACCTCTTGGCCACTTTACAGCTGGCATCTCTTCCACTGGAATGGTTTATCTTGCAGGACATTGTCTTCCATTTCTGGGATATGGGGATGGTAGTTTCTAACGCACAGAATTGGTAAATGATCTTAGAGACTTATCTTCACCATCTTGAAGATCCACTTCCCCAATGTAAAAGTCCAAATGCCAGCATTAGCAGGAGGTTTTGGGGAGAAGAAAGATAAATTTGAAACACAAAGCAGTGTCAGCATAAAGTATATTGAATAATTAAGAAGGGATAAACAAATAATGTAAAAACACATCGTTTATAAAATACCCTTTATTTCAACAATTTTTTCTTCTAAGGAAGTTGTAAATAGCACATTTAACTTCAGTAATAGCATTTAAGTTCAGTAATAGCTCTCTAGGAAGAATAACAGGATCCAGGGATCCAGGAACAAAGCATAGGTTAGAGTGCCTTGAAAGGAAAAACCTGGGTTCAAGTTCCTGCTCTAATGTCTACAGTTCAGTGATCCTGAACACCCAGCTGATAATGGGAGGAGCAACACAGGAAAGGGTACACACTGGTTCTTTGACCTGGCTCTCTACCACTAATTTGATGAAGACCTTCCTAATTGCAAAATCTAATAAACTAGCAAGTCATTTAAGACTCTGAGACACACATCTTCATCTGTAAAGAAGGGAAATAATAACTTACATGTGAGCACTATGGAAATTATAAATGGTAGAAAATGCTTTAGATATTATTGGAGCCTCTTTTCCTCCTGAAAACTGATGTTACACATCCTGGTACTCTCCCTCCTGCTTTTCATTTTCTCATTCTCCATAAATCAGTAAAAGTACCCTTGACCTTTTGGGAAAGTATAAAAAACTAAGTAGCACTTGTTTCAATTGTAGATAGTTTCTGAGTGAATTAGTATTAACCAGTATTTTTGTCCACTCACTTTTTTGAAAAGTATCCCATATAGACCCAACATTAACAAAAACACCAAATCTTAACACTACCACATTACCTCAACCATGTTTTTTAAGAAATAAAAATTATAGGCCACCTACATGCTTCTCCCTTCTCTAAAGAGAACCATTGTCCTGAATTTTGTTTAGAACTCCCAAGCCTGTTTTTAAACTTTTACTTTACATGAATATATCCATAAACCATACTTAGTATTGTTTTAAATTATTTTAAATTTACATACAAGATATACAGTATGATGCCATCTAACTTACTTTTTTTTAGATTACTGTTTTGGAGGGTAATTCTTGATTCACTTAATGCTAGCTTCTTCAACTGTACAGCATTCCATTAAATGAATATGGCATAATTCATCCATTTTCATGTTACATTTTATTTCCAGATTTCATTATTATAAACTACTGTGATAAACATTCTGACACATCTCTCTGGCAAATGTGTAGGAATGTTTACAGGGTGGAATTGTTAGTTCATAAGATATGCATGTTTAATTTTAGTAAATGAATATTGCCAATTTCCTTTATAGTGACCCCAGTGCCTGAAATTTCCTGTTGGTTTTCATCATTGCCAACAATTGATATTCAGACTTGTAAAATGTTACCAAATAGATAGTGAATTATAGGATCTTGAGTTTGACCCTGTTGACCCCAATCTTTGAAAAACTTTGATTCCTCAATATTGTTATCTTCTACTTTTTGACTATTTCTTGGTCTCTCTGGTTAGCTTCTCTTCTACCTGCTTCTGTTGGCATTTATGTCATCTTTGCTCATCCTTTTTGAGCAGTCTTGTCCAGGCCACACACTCCACTCACAACTCACTCTTCAATTACCTGTATTCTAGGTTTCACACTCATCCCTATCTGCCAACTAAACATCTTAATGGGGCTTACATGTCCCATAAGCACCTAAAATCCATGTCTGAAAAGGATCTCACTTTTTCCCTCAATTTCTTCTTCTATATTCTTACTGTTTAATGATACCGTCAAAAACAATATTTTATGCCAAAACCCTGGACATCACTAACTTTTCCTTCTCCGTTCGCTGTTCCACTTCCTTCCAACACAGTCAGCTGATGTAGGTCCCAGCTTCTTACTCTCTCATGTGTATCTTGCTCTCCTTTCCATACTTACTACTGTTGTCCTTACCGCTTGCAGGTTATGTTGATAAGAAGCAAGCACCCTGGAGTCAGACACAACTGGGCTTGAATGCACGTTTTCATCACTTACAAGCTGTGTGACCATGGGCCAATTATGATCCTCAAGTGTTCTGTGAAATGGGAGTGGTACTTGCCTCATATGGTTTTTTTAAAGGATTAAATGAGCTAACGGATGCAAAATGCTTACTACACTGTCTGGCACGTATTAAGAGCTCAGTGAGTTATAGTTATTATTCATCAGTTCAACCTGAGTCTCTAATTAGTCTTGGCACCTCCAGTCTTGCTCCCCATTCCCCTTCCCATCACTTTAGTAACACAGTTCTCTCACTTAATCATCCTTCCCTAATTCTCCAATAACTGTCCTTTGCTTACACAAAGCCAAATCCAGACTTTTAGTAAGTAAATCATCTAAGTCTCTTTAATCTGAGCCCCAGCCTCATTCCCAGATTCTACTCACTCTGTTTTACATAAAGTCCCTGAATATTCCATCTTGTTTCATGTCTATGCCTTCAGGCACATAGTATCTTTTGTTTTCTAGGAAACTCATCTTTATCTTTCCCAACTTAGGTGAACATTGTCTTTTCCTCGTACATCGAGAAAGAAATGAGTACTGACTCCTAGGGGTTTATATATTGCTGTTACCGTCATTTCTTGATTTATCTGTCTCCTTTCCAGCCTGCAAAAAATGTGAGAGCAGACTATGTATGTCATATATCCCAATGTGAAGCATAGTTACTGGAGGTAGTAGGCATTCGGTAACTACTAGATTGATAGAAAGAAGGAGGGACACTGGGACTGGCCTTATTTCACATCTTCTCAATAATTTTAAACAGCAGAGACAAATCCGCAAGTCCACTAACATCAGTAAGCTTCCATGAATGTCAAGATGATGATGGAGGATGGCAGGATTACAGGTGGTTTCCTCTAATGTGTGAAAAGGCAAAGTGGTATAAGCACATGTTAAGTAAAATACTAGGGGAGAATTAAAATGTTGAGTTGTTGGTACCTAGGAAAAGATTATAAGCTACATATTTCCTGAATATGCTCGCCCAAGGTACTGCAATAGACAGAAAAATAATCAAGTAGAATACTGACAAACAGAAAAGAATACCCTTTTGTAAAAACACGGTGAATGCTTACCATTTATAACAAGTATTTATAGTGAATGCTTGTGGTAATCACTTCATATGCCATATGTTACTTAATCCTTCTAACAACTATATGAACAAGAAATTCTCAGGCCTAAGGGATCTGAGCCAGATTTAAACCTAGTTCTATTCTTACTTAAAAGCTTATGTTTTAAACTACATCATACTATTGTTGTACATCAAGCCACAGGTTTATACCAGAAATGTGATTTAGTCACAAGGATGAGAGAAAAGTAATGAAAGCATAAGGCAAATCTATGTGAAGAAACTAAAACACTTTAAACCTCCCAGTTTGCAAAGGTGAGGGAAAACCATCCATGTCCTGTCAACTCAGGAATGGTGAACAGTGTCAACACTACCAGGGTCATTTATCAACTCCTTTATCCAGTCAGGAATAAACTAGACAGAATTGAGGGGTGGTCTATAAAAAAAAACTATTTTACCAA
This sequence comes from Miniopterus schreibersii, assembly GCF_964146895.1. Classification (NCBI taxonomy): domain Eukaryota; kingdom Metazoa; phylum Chordata; class Mammalia; order Chiroptera; family Miniopteridae; genus Miniopterus; species Miniopterus schreibersii. The sequence goes on along the minus strand of NC_138105.1, from coordinate 38,374,702 downwards.
AGAAAAATAATAGGTTGGGTAGATTTGGGACATCTAACCAGAATGGTATTTCAATAGAGCTCCTAAGGCAGGTTTTAGTTCGATACATGATTGTGTAGCATGTAAGCCTCCTTTTCAGGTTCTACACCAACAGGCCAACATTGAAATTGTTGGTCCTAGAATCACAGTTCCTTCCACATCTGAGATTTGTAACAGTAATTCACTTGTTTACAAAAAAATGCAGTCCTTCAAGGAGAGAAAAATATGAATTTCATTGGGGGTTGGGTGCCTATGGCCCTTCAGGGAGTAGTATCTACCACCCATCCTTTAAAAGCCCGCTGACTGCTTCGGTATTCATCCACTCAAAAACTCAAGCACCTACCGCCAGCAATTATATTTCAACAGTTGCTTCAATGGACACAAGTTACCATAACATCTAACAAAACCGTGAAGAGGCGATTTACATAGGGAAAAGCATGGAATTTAAAACTAACCAGAACTTATATTTTGACAGAGAATTCAAATACAAGTTCTTCCCCTTAATATAAAATGGGGGAAAGTTACTTTTTGCATGTATATAGTTTGCTTGCTTCTTTGATCTCTTTGAGGAAAAAAATCCAATACTAGAAAACATTTTAAACTTCTTCCTTAGCAAACACACAGGTTCTCAATTTTGGATGCACCTTAGAGTCACTGGGGTAGTCTTTAAAAAAAAAAAAAAGAACCTGACTCCAAATCATTTAAATCAGAACTTGCAGGTGGGCCTGGGCATTGAGGTTGTGTGTTTTTAGAATAGTTCCCCTGGGATTCTAACACACAACCAGGGTTAAGTCTTTGACTTAAAAGGATTCAGTTATCTATCTTAAATAGAGACCAATGGTGCAGCACTGCGACTAGTGATGAACACTGGCTGTAGGTCATGTCTAGAAGTAACCATTGCCGATCCCTACCTAATGTCCCCTTTCTTGTCATGATTAAAAGGGATGCTAGGCTGTAGAAAACAGAGCCCTTCAGGTAGTTAGTGTGTACCAGTCTCCTCATACTGTTTGAAAGATGAGAAACAACTACTGAGTGACAATCTTTGTAGTAACTTAATTCCATTGGACATGTTACCTGGGTGGTTGGTTGCTAAAGACATGAAGGATGGACAGATTCACTGCCAACTAATGCCACAATGAAAGGCAACTGAGAAAAGTTAGAGGGTGGTCTTCCAGTCATCTGCTTCCTACAAGGCCAGTCACAACCATTCCTGACAAACTATGGGGGGGAAAAAACACAAAAATTAGGTATGAGAAATCCATTTAGATATGAGAAATCCATTTGACATAAAATATACTGGATCTGTGTTCTTTTGAGGAAATTCCTGAAGCCCAACAGAGAGGGGCAAGGGGAAGAGGAATGGGAATACTTCAGATCAACAGGGAAGGGGTAAAAAATCTGTGAGCCTTTGCGGGTGACCTGAAAGTTAATAGTACTTTATTGCTATTTTCTACAATCTGTAGAGCAATATTAATATTTACAGCAAGTTTAACAAGAATTTGAATATCCACTATGTATTTTCCTAGTCACTATACCTTTATACTAAAATGTACCCAGTGTAAATCCTGAAAATTTCATACATCACATTAGAAATGGATTTACATGAGTCTGAACCAAAGCATTAAACATTTAACTTCATATTATAGACATTTCTCAGAAAAATGCTGTGAAACTGAATGCTTGAAGTAACAAGTAGGCTCTTGAAATAAAACTTTTAAGTTATAAAAAAAATTACAAGTGAAGCAATTGGCTTATTCTTCGGTCCTTTTCAATGAACATCTGAACAAATAATGTAAACAGTGTAATAATGCTAGCTCAATGTGTTTCTGAATACTTCCATTACTGTTATTAATGCATAGTAATTTTTTTTACTGTTAATAAAGGGAGGAATTAGTATTTAGTATTCCATAGTTCAGAACTTAAAAGGATCTGGGAGACAGGTCTGTTATAAATGGCCCCCTTTTCATTTAGAAAGCAATCAAACAGCAGAGTGACTACTTGAAGGCCAAAAGGTAGTTCAAAAGATGAGAGGTGGTAGCTAAGTTAGTTATTAATCACTAAGGAAGAAACACCAGAGTTCTGAGAGAACACTAAAAAACCCAGGTCCTATCCCACTTACAATGAGACATCAAGCACTAGAAAATGGACCTAGTAAACTTACAGAGCAAAGTAAACTAGTGGCAAGTTTACAAAAACCCAGTGTTAAGAAACCATAGTTGTGATTAGTCAAGTGTAATGACTGGCTCAAAGCAAACCATGGGATCCAGAACATATTCCAAAATTCTCTTTACTCCTATTGTTATTGAGGCCTAGCTGGAGATTCAGCAACAGAAAAATCTTTGTATAACAGATAAAAAAATTTCCATCATTATTCATCACCAATTTGTTTTCAATTAGGAAGTTATACCACTTGTATGAAATAATAGACCCTTAAAGGAGACACAAAGAAAAGCCTGATATAAAAAATGTGAGAAGTACACTAGTTTTGTTAGAGCGCCAAGTATCAACTTTTCTTTTGCTGCAAGAGCCTTGAAACAAAGCCTATATTGTTTTTGGCACATAGAACTCTATAAAGAGCACTAAAGATTAAGATGCCAAGCTTGCCTATAGTTGATAATTTAGTAAAGTTCTAATTTAAATAGTACCATTTTTTTCTTTCTTGCTACAATCCCAAGATGGCATCACTTCAAAGGCAAGTGGATAAACTGAGAGGCTGGAAACCTTTAAACCCTCTTTCCTACAACATGCTGCTCCCTTTCCTTCTGCCCATTACTATATCATAAGAGGAGTATGTCCCTCTATGGAGGTAGCAGTGTTAAATAGGCTGTATAATCTAGAGCATGTGAGAGTCTTCTGCAGGAGCATTCTTCTCTTCACAACCTCCTCCACACTACCAATACTTTATTCCTCTTGTAGGATGCATACTGAAAGGTGAAAGTGCAATTCAATAAAGGATAACCTTTTCCAAAATGTTTTATTGCTACAAATTGTGAGATTTCCAACCATCAAAACCTTAAGGTTTCAGCTCCCTATGGTGCAATGTAGCCATTTCCTAACACTTTGTTTTGGCAGTGGATTCGGCAAAGTTAGGTCTAGCAGAATGGTCAGAAACTCTATCCGTAACTTAAAGAAGAGGAGCATGAGCCAGAACGAGAAGACAACCTTCCATCTGAAAGGTCAGTCTTTCTTGGAATTCTCTTAAGTAATTTCAGAATTTAAGGCTGGTAATTACTAAGACAAGTATATACGTATCTTGTAAGAAAATCCAACACTTCACTTGTTATTTTTTTCTAAACAGATGCTATACGTGGCAACTAGAATATTCCTAGAAATTGTGCAGAAGTGAGACTTCCCTGAATTTATCACAACCTACCTGAATCTAGACCACATTTCCCTGGTCTCTTCTAATAATCACAGCTTTCATTTCACAGCTCTAACAGCAACACACCATGGAGGACAAACAGCACTATGAAAAACAAGGGCCTGATAAAACCCAGGGCCCGATAAAACCCATGGAAAAGCTATTCACTAATGCCGGGACTACTTATGGTCATGCTATTAAAGATCACACTTTATTCTTGTGCATAATACAGAAAAATGTTGAAAATGTATGATTCAACTATCTAAAGTTGAGTAAACTAACCTACTCAGACTTTAATTTTTAAATGAGAAATGACAAGAGTAGTAAATATGAAGAAAAACAAAAAGAACTTTACTTTCCTATGATAATACAGGTCAAGGGACCCTTTCTTCTCAAAAAGGGTTGATAACACCAGTTCTTAGCAATAAACATAAGGCACTTGTTTAGATTACAACATCACTGCATTCTCTTTTCCACTTGTTTTTCTAACCCTGTTTCCCCCCCACAGTATCATTTGGAATTAATAGAATGAATGAGGCAAATGTGAGATGACCCAGTTGATACTACTCAGGGCAAGAGTACAGTACAATGTTTTAGGGGTGATGTCTGGACATAAAATGGACCCTGTCAAGGTCCCCTGACACCAGACAATGTATCCACTATTGAGTAAACCTGAAAGAAAATAAAATATTTATTCAATAGTTCCAATAAAATTGAGTTGGAATTACAATATATGTGTTAGGAAATTAGCTCCTCACTGGTGGCATCTGCATCGAGAGTTGAGTACTTATGAATATTCATTCTAAGACAATCTACATCATTTGAACATTGTCAAGACAAATATATGAATTCCATTTCAATATACAGTAGAGTTTAAACATAATTCACACATACACCCCCTATCATATGGCTGGTGCCTCCTCCAAACACCTCATTAGTGGCAGAGGTAGCACTAGTGTTCTTTCCCAACAGTAAGAACTTCAGTTGCCACTCACAGGAGAAGCTGAAAAAAATGTTGGGTTTTGTTTTGTGTTTTTTTGCCATCTGTTAAGATGTTCCTGAGACAGGGCCAGTTAATAAAACATAACAAAGCACTGGAATTCAGTTTGTACTTTTCTTTACATCACTCAATTGCTGAGAGACTGGGATGTGGAATGCAGGAATGTACTATGAAAGGTTGAGTTTAGCACAACTGTCCAATCATGAAAGGATCAGGTCTCCTGAAAATTCTCTTTAGAATATACTCTTCATAAAAGTACCACAAAAGGTCAATTACATATACAATTGATTCATTTTACTTAATCTTATTTGCTCAGATCCTGCAAATACAGTGAGAACCTTGAGCCAGAGGCTAGTTCTCAGTGTATAGGTTTAACATTTTAAGGCTCATTTTCTCAATCAAAATAACAGTGCTCAGTTCTCCTTTCAAATTATGAATTACAAATTACATTCATAGTGCCTGCGGCCATCCCAGCCCTCAGTGAAGTCTCTGCCGGAGAGGCCCTGCACCTGCACTGCGGAACTCCCTGACACCAGCACCAGACCATTCTGCAGAGCTCCAGTCTGCACTAGCCTTCCAGCACACTACAGCGCCTCTGGCTTGCACCTCTGTTTCCACCTGTACATTTCCACAGAAGCCCAACACAGATTAGTTGAAATATTCACACAACTGTTTTTCAAAACAATTTATTGCATTATATTTGGTACCTCATTTTGACAACAAAAAGGAAATTACATCTGTAACTGCAGGAAAAAGAAGCTGGTCTGTTATTGAAAAAAAAATCTTGGGCCCTTTAAAAATTACAAAGTCTCGGGCTTGCCTGAAACAACTGAGCAAGAAATATATTCTTAGAAATGTAGGGCTTCAAGTATTACAAACCTGTGACACTGTGGAAAAATTCCAGAGGTATCTAAACTGCAGCACTTTTTTTCTGCATATCGTGAACAAGGCCTGCTGAGGTTTTTTAACTATTAGTCTCTTGATCAGTCATAGAATGGTAGTCAGGAGTTCTGCTCTTTAACTTCAAGCCATGGTAGATTTCCGTTTTTCACTCTGGGGTGAAAAAATTCATGCTTGCTAATTGGTGCCATATCACAGTGCATTTGGTTCTTGCATTACAGTTTTAACAAGTTTGGCCAAAACAATGCTAAAAGATTTGCATTGTTATTTTAGTTCTTCAAGTTTTAGTTATAACTGAGATTGTTCCAACTGATTCCTTCAGTTAAAAACTGTGGTACAAGAACACCAAACTGATCATGTACAGTGAATTTTGGAAACACAAGCGTATTTGAACACCCTCTCTAGGTTTCATAGAATCCTGCTTGGTATCTATTTGTCCCAGCTTCTACAACATCAAGCATCTGTTGTAGGTTTCTCTGTAAATAGTGATTCACATTTGCATACTTCCTATGGCCAGAATCAACCCCGTAACAAAACCAGTCAGATGCTAAAGCCCCAACAACTCTTTGTGCTCAGTGAAAGAATCCAGTGCTAAAACAGCATTTATGCTGTCTGAGATATAGTAAAATCTCACAAGACAAATTTAAAGTAATATTTCTGCCACACACCTGCTTTGTTAGCTGTAACAGCCTCCAGATTTTATATAAATTAGTTTAAAAACATGGGTGGGTAGGTAGGAAGAAGATAGGCATTCTTTTTTAACCACTCAATTTTAGCAGCTTTTAATTTTTTTAAGAAACTGAACCTATATCCTGTAATATGTTAGGTATTTTATATATACTTTTTCAGCAGGATAAAAAAACGTAAAACACTATTTGAAGGCAAAAACATTTACTCTTCTCGTTCTGTGTAAGTCAGAGCAATGCAGCAGGTGCGTGACAAAAATATTATATACTAGATATGGTCCAAAGTCATTCCATTTGCTTGTTTAATGATGTTCAAATTTCATTGGCCAGTTCTTCAGTTTCCGCAGAACTATCTCCATTAACTGTGATCTTCATATCCTCTTCATATCCAGGAGGCATAAAAGCCAAAGCATAAGGGAAAAGCTTATGACAATTTGCTCTATAAACTTCAGCAGCTTCTTTACAGTCTCCTAGGCTACCGTCACACAAGGCTTCTAATACCTCCATACATGTCTAAAGAAAAAAAAAGGTCATGTTATAGCTTGTCCAAAAGAAAAGTTTTTACTGTGAATCTGATCTTTTGTTATCAAAAGATTTCTGAAATAAGAGGCCAATGTACAAACTTAAGATAAACAAAACATTTCCTCCCACATATATATTCCATTAGAATGAGTTTCTTCAGAATTGCAGGGTTTATACAAAGGATGAATGTTTAAGCAGGGCCAGGACTAAGGTTAGGCAAACAAGATGTATAAGGTGCTACATTTAAAGTGACGCTCACTTTCAGCAAGTGCTGGATCCCAGGTGACAACCTCACCTCGGCCTAGACTGGCCCTGTATATAAAAGTCAAAATTTGCATGCCCACATCGATTACTGCACTTAAGCCTTTTAATTGTTTTGGAGGCTGAGAACCAAACATTGTTTTTCAACCTTGATTTCACACTAAAGAGAACCTTAAGGTATATCCAATAACCAGGAAAGAGAGTCTCAAAGGCAAAGGGCATATATGCAAAAAAACCCACAAGTACTCAGGAAAATTGATAATTCTTCCAACTAAGCCCCCAAGTACATCTGCTTCTTATATTTCTAAATGATTGGTGTTGACTTGCATTTCTCATGTTTTCTTTCTTCATCTTTTCACTTGGAAAACACTGTCATTTCCAGATATATATCCCTATAAACTTTGCAAGTCTGGAAAAGCTCTGATCTAAATGCTGCATTAATTAGCAACCAACGAGTCTAATTTTTCCTTAAAGATATTTCCTTCACTTGCTATTAAAAAAAAAAAATTTAACTTTCAGCAAATGCTTTTTTTTTTTTAAATCTGGCTGCTCATCATACAAGGTAGCTTTCCTTCTGTTTTTGGTCTAAACTAGAATCTGTATTTTGCAACACATCCATACTATCTTTCACTCTACTTAATCTCTTGTTATATTACAAGCTATAAAATGAGTACTTAAATTCAACCCATGGTAGATACACCTTAAATATCAGAATCTTCGCTGAGACCACAGCTTGCTCAGAAATGTGAGATATGAATTGAAATCCAAAATTAACCATGAAATGTATACATGATTTTACTACAACATATTTCTAAAAAAACCTAGTGTAACAGGTGTTGAACTAGTTATTAAATGCCAAGTGCTCGACTACATGTGTGCACAAACACACAATCCTCATAAATTTAAGATAAGGTAAGTTTCTGACACAGAATCATAATGGTTTGAAGAACAGTATGCGTAAATAACAAAAAAAATATCATTTGTGACAGTTGTTCTCTGGATGAAAACAGGAACAAAAAGTAGTCAGGTGCTTGTACAGAGAGGTTATAAAAAACTCTTTACCTGGAGGTTTCTGTTACTGAGGGATTCGTCAAGTGTTGTTGCCAACTCTATAGCTCGCTTCTGACTAGAAGGATCTAAATAATACACCATTTTGGCAGCTAAATGAGAAGAAAAAAGAACATTTGTTTTATTTCAAGGTAAAACCAGCATCTTATCCTCCATCCATTCAAATATAAACACAAGTTATATGTGCACAAAGAGTGTGGCACTTTATTAGAAAAATGAGAATAGCCACTTGAAACATTGTATTTTTTTAAAATTGTAGATGGTAGACCAGAAACAGTCTAACTAGAAGGTGAAGGCCTAAGAGGGGTGGAGGCAGGGTGGATGGAGGCGAAGGGGGCGGGGGGGGTAATGGGGGACATCTATAATAGAGTCAACAATAAAAATTTTAAAAAGAATGATTAAGGTAAGAGAGACTACAAAGAAATGCAAATATTCTAACAGGATGCCTTTCGTGGCAGGACCATGGGTAGTTTTCTTTCAAAATTTAGCATAATTTGGGGTTTAGGGGAATACCCAACTCTGATGGTCTGAGCCAAAATCTGAATTCAGAATTGCACAAAGGCATACAAAGCTGCTGGGTTTCTTAGCCAGGTATTTTAAAGCACCCTGCTAAAGCACCAGCCATGCGATCCCATCAAGTCCAGAATTTGGCTTATAGCACAGACTCTTGCCAGATGACCCTTGCCTGTGAGATGGTTTCAGGTGTGTATAGTACTATCAAGTCTGCAATCTTACATAAACGAGAAATGGAAGATGATGGTCACATCCAAGTTAATTTTAAGGCCACACTGATGGGAGAAAGAAGTAGAAAGCTCCTCCTTTATCGCATGTAATATATATAACTAAATTCAGTTATACCTGCTTCTCTGTAATGCCTATGTTGAACCAGGAGAAACTACTGACCTCGATTCAAAGTCAAAATTTTGTCTAGGAAATTTAAAATTGTATGGGAAGCATATTTAAGCTGCCTGTTTTCATGGATTAAAATGTGACATACATACACTGCCTCTTCCATGCAAAAAATGTGTAATTTTGTTACTGACCCATTAAAATAAAAAATAAAGTTGTGTTAGGTGGTCAAGATAAGGACACAATTACCTGATAATCTGTGTGGCAATGAATCAGAATTCCTTTTCAGAAAAGTCTCATTAAAATTCTTTGGATTCGTTGCTCCAAAAAGACGATTCATTTCTTGTTTTAATACTGTTCTAACCGCATCAGGTAAATCTTTACTGTCACACACTGCTGAACAAATGAAAAACAAACTCCATTAGCAGGCAGAAAGTTTGTAGGAGTTAAAACAAATCTTCTGACAATTCAACATTTAAAGAGCTTACCTATATTAATTTAAAGAATTTAAATTTAAATGTGTCAGCGGAGTAATCTAATGAGTTTCTAAAGGCACTCAAAGACATTTCACTGACAGATCATTTATTTCCAGAAAACAGAAAGCAAAGTAGATGACAAAAGACGTAGTTCCACAGCCTTATAAACTCCTAGGTGTCACTCCTATCAACTTTAAAGGGAGTCTGCAAAGCAGGGACTTGAAGGCACCTACCTGGTAATTAATGTCACAGCAAATAGTGCTGAAGACAACAGAATTTTCCTCACCATCTCCATCTTCTTCTATACCCAAGTAAGGTATTACAAACTTATCAGTATTATAAGAAAACATGGTTAACTTCTTTGACCTTTATTTTCAGGGGCTATGTGAACTGAGCTATCACTAAGGAATAAATTCCAAAGGACAACCAAAGTATTTTCCTGTAATGAATACATGTAGCCATCATATTCCCAGGCCTTGGGATTTGGAGAGAGAAAAGCTGACCCCCACCTCTCTGGACTGAATCCTAGTTATGCTTGTTTCATTGCAGGCATACCCCAGCAATGTCGCAAGTTCAGTTCCAGACCACTGCAATAAAGTGAATATCACAATAAAGCAAGTCACACAAATTTTTTGGTTTCCCAATACATACTAAGTTATGATTATACTATATTAGTCTATTCTATTAAGTGTGCAATAGCATTGTCTAAAAAAATGTACATGTCTAAATTTAAAAAATATTTTATTGCTAAAAAATGGTAACTATTATCTGAGCCTGTTGCAAAAAAGGTGCTGATGGACTTTCTCAATGAAGAGTTGCCACAACTTTCAATCTGTAAAAAATGCAGTATTTGCAAAATATAATAAAGCAAAGGACAAAAAATGAGGTACACCTGTATTATTTTGGTATAGAGACAAAGTCTGAATCTTTGAGCCAGACAGACTTGTGTATGGACCTAGGTTTGGACAAATAAAAACTTCTTTGGCTTGGATGGGCGTGGCTCAGCCGTTGAGCATCGACCTAGGATCCAGGCGATCGGGGTTCGATTCCCAGTCAGGGCACATGCCCGGGTTGCGGGCCTGATCCCTGGTCAGGGGCGTGCAGGAGGCGGCTGATCAATGACTCTCTCATCATTCATGTTTCTCTCTCTCTCCCTCCCTCTTCTTTCCTCTCTCTGAAATCACTAAAGATATATTTAAAAAATAAAAATAACCTCTCTGAACCTATTTCTTAATCTATAAAATCGAAGTGATATCCAACCTAGAAGAAGGATGACAGTAAGGAAAGGATAAATTATATAATATATAATAGATATTCAATAATAGATATATAATAGATATCCAATAAATTATAGTTACTATTTTTGTCATAGATTGAAAACATAAGTGGATTTTTCTTTGGTTAGGAACTATGGTGGTGGCTTTCAAACTTTGCCTACAACCAAGTGTTTGTACTTGGATGAATATGTATCCTAGATACACAAATTATGTGAAGCTAGTTTCACAGAATACTGATCCTTACTTTGTGCAACGCAGGCTGGTATTTTCTACTTTATTTTTATTTTAGGTTCAAATGCTGGTAACAACCCACTAAATTGCTTCCACTGTCTTAACAACAGATCACTACCCTACGTTTAAAAAACACTGAACTCTTGAGTAGTAACTAAGTAATATGTTCTACACATAAGTAGTAAGTGAATAATTGATTGATATGCCCTTTGTTGGTTAAACAGCATCTCTCTATGATCCTATAGAACTTCATGGTTCAAATAAATGAGCTACTAGTTAAAGAATTTAGCTTTACAGTCATTATGGCTGTACTTTCAAAACTTGGTTTAAGGAATCCTGTGGGGTATAACAAAGATGCCCCAATTTTGTGTCTCTGTTTAAGTACACACCTGTTCTTAACAAAGCTATTAAGCAGTCCACCCAACTTCTTGAAGGTTTTTTGAAGACACAGTGCATCTTTATCAATACAAATTATCACTGCTTTCATCACTTAAATTTAGTCAAAGTAAGGATCTCTTTGTAAATGTCTTTCTGACAATGTCAGCTGAACACCTGGAGAAATGGGAATAGCTAAGATGCATTTAATTTTCTGAAACAACTGTTGCAAGAAAATAGTCACATGTTCATTAATCCACACTTATCACAAATCCATTTAGAAATGCAATTTTTAATGCATTTAAAGGAAAGTCTCTAATTCCATGGCACTTATATGTACTACTTTACTATCTTTCACAAAAGAATTGATTGTGTAAAACCAAAGTGTGGCCCTGGCCAGGTGGCTCTGCAGTTGGAGCACTGGTCCATGAACTGAAGGGTCCTGGGTTCGATTCCCGGGATCAAGGGCATGTACCTGGGTTGCAGGTTCCATCTCCAGCCCCGGTTGGGGCCAGTGCGGAAGGCAACCAATCGATGTGTCTCTCTCTCATCCATGTTTCTCCCTCATCTCCCTCGAAGCCCCTTTCCCTCCACTCTCTTTAAAAATCAATGGAAAAAATATCCTTGGGTAAGGATTAACCAAAAGAAACAAACAAAAAAAACACAGGAAAAAAACAAAGTGTGTATGTTACTTTCGAAAACTTAAATAGTGTAAGTACATTCCATCCTAATTAAGAATGGATTAAAACTATTATTTCTTGCCTTAAATTTCTGGTTCATGATTTTGGAGTTTTTTTTAATACAAAAAAGAGAATAAAAAGAAACTTCTTTATTTTTTCTAAAAACAGCAATTCCTTCTATTTTGTATAATGTGGTTATATTATTTACTACTTTCTGAATTTAAAAAGACTGAGTAAAAACATTTCTATGACTCCATTTCTGTAACAGGAATAATTTCTTTGACAAGCCCTGGTTGGGGCCAGTGCGGAAGGCAACCAATTGATGTATCTCTCTTACATCAATGTTTCTTTCTCATCTCCTCCCACAGAGATGATTATATATTTAAATATATAATTTAAATAAGGCTTTACTTTTCCTCTGAAGACAAAACAATGTTCTTAATTGGGACAGTTTAGCAAATTTCAAAACAATGATTGGAATGTCTGGTTTAAATCTCCTTATTTTATATAATGTATGAATTCTTATGGGCCTGAGTATTTAGCAGTGAGATAACTAATTTAATAGTATTTCTAAATTCCATAGGTTGTTCTAGAAAAAATTCCATTTCTCCTCCAGTTACTTAAAAATCAAAACAACACTACTTGACTAGAGTACTTTACCTACATTTAAAGCTCTTGTAGTAGATAGAATAATATGAAGACCTGGGCTCTCATCCCTGCCTCACTACTATTATCTGTTATCTTGAATAAGTAATTTAATCTTTAAGGGTCCCAAATTTCTCAACTATAAAATGAGAGAGTTAGCATAAAATTCCACCTTTCATTCTCTAAAATTCTGTAGTTGGACTTTACATTAAAACTAATGTATGGAATTCTCATCAAAATATTTGAAAAGTATGATTGCTTTAAAGCTCTTTTAAACCTACACATATTTAGTAACAAAAATTACATGACTTAAAGGATTGTGCTAAAGACCGATAAATAAGGAGATAACCAGTCCATTTCAAAGAGATTCTTCAATTTCAGAACAATTTACTAACAAGCTTAATATAATAAAATGATTCAAAACTTCAACTTACATGTGTTTTAGAAACAGAAACAAAGGTGATTGTCAAATACCTGAACTGAACAATTCTATATCAAAATTAGTCAACATTTTAGCCTTACGAAGACCTTCCACACAAAGACAAGAACCCTGCTTTTTGCCTCAGCTAATTTAATATGCAACAGCTTTAAAATGATTGAGTTTATGATGGTAAACTACAGATCACTTATACAGTCTCTCTCAACTACTGTAATCAAGTATTTAAGAAATGGAAAACATACCAGTACTAAAGAGTCGAATCATACACTCATGCAGCCAGGGATGACTAGAATCAACAGCAAATGCCCTCTTTACTGATTGTAGCATCAAAAGAAACTTTTCTATAAAAAGAAAAAGTGAGATATATTTTTTTCATTTGATAAAATAAGATGCCCTCTTTTGGAGGACTAAGACCTTACAAATAGAAAAACTAATTTAGAGTCAATCACATCTGAACCACAAAACATATGACTGAAGCCAATGATTTCCTCAGATTAGCAATGTCAGCTATTTCCACACAACCTTCTTTAAGAAAAAAGGTCTTATGAAGTATAAAAAATTTAGATAGCGCTCAACAATATTTGAACTAATGCCGTATCAACAAAGAAAGAAATCTGAAGCCATTTCATTTCCTAACCTCCTTTAATCAAAATAAAGGGATTTTTCCTCACTACTTAGAAAACGTAATTATTTATATGCTTAAAACTATCTCCTTTCTTGCATTTCCTGACATGTGTAAGGATCTGTTCCTCTCCTGTCAATCCCCTGGCTCTTCTTCCCCCTGAAAGGTAGAGTTTTCAGTGATATTCTAGTCTCTGTCTACACTATTTGTCACTCATACCCCCATGTTCCCAAACTTCAGCAGTGCTTCCACCTGTTGAATGGAAGTTTGCACCAGAATTCTCACCATACTTCTACCATCTATGATTACGTCTTTATAAGACTCCCCTAATTTGGTCCATTTTCCAAATACCAAATTCAAAACCCCAGGCTTCTCTGACCCTTTCTTTTCCCTTACCCTCAACACTCAGAAAGCTAAAAACACTGCCATGCCCTTTGTCACGACCCATTTCACTCTCCTGCAATGGACTGCTAATGCAGAGAGCGCTTCAGAGGTCAGAACACAGCCAAGAAGCCAAGTGAATGGAATTTAGATCTCCCTTCCCCACTTTAATCAGAACAGCTATTACATTTTACACTTTGGGAATGATTTAGGAGTACTGGTTAAAAGGAAGCAGTAGTAACTGTTAAAAGTTTAAAATTACTGGACTATTTACTAAACTTATTTTCCAAATTATAACACAATCATTGTGGAAAATAGAAAATATAATAGAAAATATTTTAGGCATTCAAATTCCACCTAGAGATAACCTCTGTTTTATCTATTTCTTCCTGGCCACTTTTCTACTGTACATATTCATTAAAGTATCTTATTAAAATGAAAATCAAGCTATAGTTAGTTTTGTGTCCTATTTTCAAACAATAGTATATGGCAACTTTTCTCCAACATTATAAGTTACTTTTGATAAACATGATTTTTAATGGATACTCTATAGAGGTACCATTTTATTCAATTTAGTTACACTGTCTGAAGACAACCTTCTATTGGATCTTACTAACCAGTTTCCCTTCCCTTCAATATGTATCACCCTCATAATTTTTTTTTTTCAATAAACCATTTGGATTACACCAATTCAATCCCATAGAATCTTTTTAGTATCTACTATAGATAGTATAAGCAACTATACTGCTCAGGCAGTATAGTCAATCTCAACATTATTTACACTTGTGTTTTCTTAACAAAGCTTCTTCCCTTCTATGCATCTTTCCTTTTAGAAATATGAGCCATCCTTCAAGATATACCTCAAGCATCACTTCTATTTTTAACAACAGCTAATAATAACTAACATTAATGCTTACTGTGTACCACACACTATTCTAAGTTCAACATGTATTAATTATACACACACACACACACACACACACACAGAGGAGTTACTATATCTGACCCTAATCCTAGTTATGCATGTACATCTATTGTTGATTTTAATGTCCAAGAAGAGATAATCATATCCTTGTACCTCTCCACAACATTTTGTGCATAGCAGGCATTTCTGGGAGGAAGCTGAATTGGCATTTGCCAAAAAATCCTACAGTGGTGAGGTTGTCGGAGTTGGGAGACTATATCTAAGAAATACAATGATCAATGTTATCAGGGCCGCTATATCCTAATTGCCTACCTTTCCTAAAGTAAATCTCAAAGGCAAAAAGATGAGTTTCTATCTTGTTCTTCACCAAGTTCTTCAACGGTGTTAAAAATTTAATAGCTTCTTCCAATGGAGTTTCAACCTAACAAAAGTAAAAGATATTATACAAATGGAAACAAGATTTGGGGGGAGATGTGATGTTACTCTTTTTATTAAAAACACTTAAAAAAAATCACTTACCTGTCACCCAGGTATAACTGTCATATTTTAAATTTCCATAATCTAAAGAAGGAAGATTTTGAACTCTAAAACTCTTCACTGGTTTTTAACCATAGAGACTGTATTATTTCTGGATAGAAACTATCCAAGTAAAGAGGAAGATACAATAGAACCAGGGAAAGAAAGACAGTAAAAGAAACAGGTAAGATAACCAAAGGGGGGAAAAAGAGGGGAGATGTGAAACAGGATAAAGAGGGGTAAGAACACTGTAGAGAACATTACAGAATGAGTGAATATTGTTTTTCAATTCAAAAAAGTGAGCATAACCAAGCTATTAAAAAAAAGTACAATATCCATTCTGTTTTGCTTTGTTCCACTACAATTTCTTTAGAAGTCCTTATTGTTCAAATGCCATATTAATGGTGAGATGGAATTTGAAAAGATTTCTATTTATAGAACTCTATCTCTACCACCTTTTAGTAATTACATAAATATCATATGAATCACATACTTATAATCATTACTGGGCAGGTATAATGTTTACTATGTAACTGTACTACTGTTATACTCTTAAACTGAATATTGAGACAAGACTATTCTCTGTAGACTGGGGTGAGGGTGGAGAACACCATATTTATCAGAAGAGCACTGAACATCCAGGTCCTGTATTTCTCCTCTCTCATGAGAGGCAGTAACAATTTATCCTCAAGGGAATGTGGATTTGCCATATCTGCCCAACATGCATCTCCCAGTACAGTAACTGTAGTTTCACCAACACAGACTGGCCAAGGAAATTATTTCACAGCATTTAAAAAAAAAAAAATTAAGCAATGAAGTGTTATCTATGGGAGTTACTTTGTACCAGCGTGTGAAGCAGCTGGCATTATTCTGAATACATGCTCTAAACCAGAAATCAGTACATGGCACTGCAACTATAACAGCTACAGATACTATGAAATAAAGGAAGAAATAGGGGCCCTCATAAGTATGTCTTTCTGACACATTTGTAAATATTTTACTTCTTATTCCCATAATTCTAAGTTCTACTGAATTGGAATTTGTGGTATACAGTGGAGAAATGTCTACCAGAGAAAGGAAAAGAACTGGAAAATGAAATTGCCACTGGTCTATATCAAGCTTTTCATGACTCTAGGGGTATAGACTGAAACGAGGATCACTGAGATATGGCTGCTACTAAAAAATGGAAAGAGCCCTGGCTGGTGTGGCTGTTGGTTAGGATGTCGCCCCATGCACCAAAGGGTCAGGGGTTCAATTCCCAGTCAGGGCACATACCCAGCCAAGGTGCATATGGGAGGCAACCAATCAATGTTTCTCTCTCTCATCGATGTTTCTCTTCTCTCTCTCTCTCTCTCTCTCCCCCTCTCCTCCTCTAATTAGTGAAAAACATGTCCTTAGGTGAGGATTAAAAACAAACAAACAAAAAAACAGAAACAAGGAATACAGGGAAGCTGAATCAGTACAAGCATTATACTAACTGAAACCATCTCCTACGCATTTGGGGTCCTATGTTTACTGACTGGAGTAATGGATGGAATTGCCAGCATTATCCATATTCTTTTTTGTCCCTCAAAAAAAAATTTATACCGCCATGAATTTACTTAAATAAATGTAGAATGGAACTGCACTGATGGACAATGTAAGACATTTGCAAGGGCAGTTTTGATCACATTAATTTATAAACTAACCAGAAATCTAATCTGTTAAAATATGTTGTGTAGGATTATATCTCCCTACACTCCCAGCATAGAGACAAAAAGTTTAAAACTATTAAACCCTATACAGACAGAATACTAAAGACTCATTATTCCTGATAAAGGACATGTATGTATGCACAATATGGAAGAAAAATCCAGCTGAGATGAATACTGACTGAAGGCAAGGAGAACCATACGAGGGGCAGTGCACAAGGGAACTCATAAATAACAACTACTGCCTCATGATAGGATGGAGAAACAAGCAACACAGCGTCCACCAAGACTTTAGATTTTATACTTCATTAACTGAGTGTTAAACTCACTAACTAAACCTGTTCCTATTTTCCTTTTCTTCTTTTTAACAGGAACTACTAATTTAGTAATGCTTTTATTTATGTTATATATATTCTCAACTGGAGACACTAAACTTACCATTTACCACATGTAAGAATGCTCAAATATAGGATCCCAAAAAAGCAAGTATAGATTATAGGCCCAGGCATAGCAGGCAGCTTTTAAAGTGGCCTACAATGTCAGCTCTGGTTCTGATGGCTTGATGTAATTTGGCATTGCCACCACACTGAGTATATGGGTAAATGTAGTTGCTATTAGATGGGGGGCATCTTGGAGACAGTTATCCTAGGAAGAATGTTCTGTGCCTAACAGGTAAGAATAGTTTTTACTGAAGAGAAGTCCACGAAACTGGGAGTCTTCCATCTAGGCTTCCTCCAAATGAAGCACTTTCTGTAAGCATTATTTTGTTCTGAAACTCTACAACCCCCTAGCTCCAAAGAGTAGACTACAACTTGACATCTGGCTCTAAAGCAGCCATAACAATCTTGACAAAAGGAAAACGCAATAGTCTATTAAAAAGCCTGGTATAGAATTCTGCTCTGCAGCAGTACTTAATCCAAATAGATCCTCTCCTTTAAGACCTATAATGCAAAACATGAAAAGTTACAGAGAAAAAAGTCATTAAGGAAAGTCATGGGGTAGAGAGGAAGCAAGTAAAAATAATAATGGTGGCAGCAAGTCAGTTATGGTAGTAAAGTAGTGGTAATAAAGAAAGCTGAAGCATAAAGATGGAGGGCCCCTGAAATTGATATTATCCCTGAGTAACTGCAGCTATCCATAAGGCCGAAAAGGTCAATTTTCTTCTTTTTCTAATCCTCACCCAAGGAGTAAGGATATTTTTTCCATTGATTTCTAGAGAGAGTGGAAAGGAGGGGAGAGGGGGGAAGAAAAAGAGAAAGATCGATGTGACAGAGACACGTCAATTGGTTGCCTCCCACATGCGCCCCAAGAGGGAGCAGGGATTGGACCTGCAACCCAGGTACGTGCCCTTGACTGGAAATGAACCCTTGACCCTCTGGTGTACACGCCAATGCTCTAACCAAGGAGTCACACTGGCCAGGGCGTAAAAGGTCAATTTTTTGTGCTTGCTTACTTCCCTGTATATCCCTCCAATAAACTCCTCAAAACAATAAAAAGGTAATATATCTTATCCTAGAAAATATACAATTATTTGTGAATATACTTACCAATATATCCTTGTGAAATCCAAGCTAGATTTCTCTATAGTTCTTAAATAGCAATAATGCTATGAGATATTACTGTCACCATCTTCTCTGGTATAATTCTAAAACTATCTTCCAACTCTATTTGTTAGGTATTATAATTTTCCTTAGTTATAAAGCATTCAATGATTTTTTTAACTTTTAGTTATTAGTAAGGCTAAAACTGAACTCTAGGGTAATGTCCTCATTACTTTATTACTTTAACATAATCAATTGTGCAATTATTTTTACATGGAGTAGGAGGACGTCAAGGGCCAGAAGAGAAACTGTATAGGTATGTTATTAATCAAAATGGTTCATGTGACAATGAATATCTTATCTTGGTTTCAGCTTAAGGTATTAGGTTTAAATAGCAAAGTCCAATAAAGAAATACTGTAAACTGGCAACATGGGTTAGTGAAAGATACACATACAGAACTCACTTTTTAACAAGTGAGTCCCTATATAAAAATTTGCCTAGATATAAAAACATGCATGTTCCTACTTATAAAGACACTACTTTCTTTACACATATATTTTCTCTAGCCCAAGCATCTCTGCCTAGTATTTTCCTAGTCCCAATTTATAGATGAGAAAAACATCCAAGAGGTTAGACACAGTGTCCAAGACACACAGTGAAGTATAGGAGCTGATACGTGGACCCAGATAAGAATGACTCAGAAGCCCAAACTTTCCACTACACCATATAGATTACCCTGATTGGGATCGTTATTTTAAGTTTTAAATGTGAAATGTGATCAAGGGGGAAAAAAGACAATAAAATTAAAATGACTTTTTGCTATAAAATCTATAATCAAAATGGTTGAATAAGATAATTAAAAATGACAATAGCTGGTCATAAAATTTCACTCAGTTGCACTATAAACACCATTATCAAGTACCTTGGCCAGTTTCTCGGGGATAAGCTCTTCTTTTGGACCTCCAATTTCCTCATCATCATCATCCTTCTTCTTTTTCTGATTTCTCTGCTGCTTTTCTTTTTCTGCATTTTTTTTCTCTTCTTCTATCTGGGCTTTCTTTTGGGCTCTTCTTTGTTTATTACGTAGCTTCTTTAGTTCTTTGTCAGACATGTTTGCTATAGGCAATAAGTGTTAATAAAATTATAAGTATGTTAATCAGATTAGTAATGATCAATTACTACTAAATATTCCCATACAAACTCCCATAAAAATATTACATTATACATGTTCATATACCAATGTGTACCTAGCCTTTTAATGGGTCCACATCTGACAGAAAGCACTGTAACCTCTTCAAAATTGTTTTGAGAACAGATGGAGACCTGGTGGTACAACCACAGCAAAGCATAAACGTATAAGAGAGTTCCTACAGCAGTATTAAACTACTTACAATTCTAGGAATATAACAAGCAGTTTCATATCCCTATGATTTTGGACTATGGTTTCTCCTAGTGATGCCTTCTCTATCCTTGTCAAATAGTTATTCTCTACTCTGTGCTGCCACTATGCCTTATACACAGAACGGGGCAAAAGTAGGTTTACAGTTCTTTGCATGGAAAATACAATTATTAATAAATAATAACACAAGAATAAACTGTCTTTCACATACTCACAACTGTAAACCTACTTTTGCCTCACCCTGTATTTTGCTTGTCACAAAACTTGGTGTATACATGTTTCTGATTTAGACTGCAAGCAAACTGGTGGCAGAGACCATGTCTTACTTGTAATCTTTCTTTCTCAGGGCCTCACAATGAATAACTATATGGTAAATTAAAACTCTGACATTGAATATTAACATCACCCTGGCCTGATAGCTCAGTTGGTTAAGAGTATCATCCCCATACACCAAGGCTGTGGGTTTGATCTCCAGTCAGGGCACATATAAGAATTAACCAATGAATGCATAAATAAGTGCAACAACAAATAAATGTTTCTCTTTTAAAATTTTTTAAATTTTTCAAAAAAGAAAATTAACAACATCTCTTGAGGTAAAACTGAAACATCTCAAAAGTAAGTCTGGAAATCAAGACACTATGCCCACAAACCACATTCCTTTTTCATAGTTTAGTTCATGATAAAAACTGAGCGAGGAATATGATGACATGTTGAAGAGTCTATTTGGGGGTAAAAAAAGTCACCCTCTCCACCTCACATACAAAAATCAATTCCAGAAGATTAAATAGTCAAATGTAAAAATAACAAAACAAGTATTATATAAAAAAAAGGTATTTATAAATATATTTAAATTTTGAAGTAGAAAAGCCCTTCCAAGCAAAACCCAGAAGCCATTAAAGACTAAAAAAACTTATCTCATAAAAACTAAACCTTTTACATAACGAAAGATACCCACCATAAATATAGGTAAAACCTAGCTGACAGAAAGAAAATATTTGCAATACATAAACAAGTATTAGAGTTCTGAACATGTGCAGAACTTATACAAATCAAAAAGTTTAAAATGGGCAAAAGACATTAACAACAGCCAATTCACAGAAGATACATATGCAGATGTTCCACTCTTAAAAATCTAGGAATTTATAAATTAGGTACTTTCCCCAAAATAACAAAAAAGTAAAGGATGAATAAATGTCAGTGTTAGCAATAAAGTAAAATAAAGACAATCTGAACACAGTGTTGGTGGCAATAAAAACTGATAACCCTTTTATGGAAAGCAATTTAACACTATTTCAAATTCTATTTGACCCAGCAATTTCCACTTCTAACAGTCCATGCTAAATAAATACGTGCATAATGCTATACAAGGACATTTACTAAAGCACGGTGATGGTGAAAAAAGAAATCCACATAGATTCTTACATAGCAATTAAAATGATTAATAATGATAATAAACTACATCCAGACATGGAACAATACCATGACATGAAAACAGAAAAGTGTAAGTTGCAGGCCACTGGGTATGTTATTATCCCATTTATGAGCTTAAAAAAAATTTAAAAAGGAAAACCGAACTACAAAGAACCACTCTGAAACGTATGTGTAAAGTATATGTACACATAAAACTCTGAAAATTATAATTGTGTACAAAGGAAAGTGAACCTTTCATAGGGATGACTGTTTGAAAGGCAATAACCTTTGGGTAGGAGAAAAGTGAAAGGAGATTTCTCACACTTGTTAGGTATATTTCTGAATTGTTTCAATGTTGTATAGAGTTTACTGTGTATTATTTGTACAATAAGAGGAACAGGAGGAAGACAGGAAATGTGAACAAAAAGGTAAACAAAAAAGCCAAAGGATGTCAGTTCTCAGCTTCAACTATAAATTGTCCTGTAGAATCTCACTGGCATTTCCTTTCTACTTGAAGAAACAACAGGTAGCGACAGATTCAAGTGAAATCTGTATAAGGATTTCAATGTGTGACCTTAGAAAGTTCTAAACTGTTCTTGCCTAACAGGAAGTAAAATTTAATAGCAAATTAACAAAAAACACACAAAGGTGGTTAGCAGGAAGAAGGATACATAAAGCAACCAACAGTAACATCAGAAGAGGAATAAATTTAGGACTGAAGAAAAAATTCTAACACTTTTATGCCTCAACTCCTGTAACATTTTTGTCACGAGTCACAAAATATTTGGACATACAATTAATTTATATCCTTTTACATGCCTAGATCACTTTCATTCTGAGATTCTTTTCCAAATAATTATCTAAGGAAGATTTCTCCCTGCATACCCAGACACCCTGGTATAAAAAAGGCATGTTAAAAACTGGTCAAACGATGAGTCACTGGGCAATTTTACTAGCTTGGTTTTTAATGTCCAAGCGATATTCATCTTTCAGTAGGTTAATTATAAATTATTAAAAAGAGGAATAACTAGCCCTGCCAGGCGTGGCTCAGAGGTTAAGTGTCGACCTAGGATCCAGGCGATCGGGTTTCGATTCCGGGTCAGGGAACATGCCCGGGTTGTGGGCTCGGTCAATGACTCTCTCATCATTGATGTTTCTATCTCTGTCTCTCCCTCTCCTTCCCTCTCTCTGAAATCAATAAAGATATACTAGAAAAAAAAAAAAAAGAAGAAGAATAACTAGACATACTGACAGTCAACGTTAATGTAGAATGCCAGCATTATTTATACAGTTAGAAATTTATAGTACTGGAGCTAGCAATTTACAGTATTGGATAAACCAGTTATTAAATGTAAAACTCATGAAATTCAACTTCTTAAAAGCTAATTATAAGTTACAAATTAAAGTCTTACTTAACTTTTGACAGTATAAACAGTATTTTTCTTTTGCTGCTTAGAGAAATTCACAAAGTGACTGTCATCATTTTCTAAGCATGTATACAGTCATCCCTCAGTATCCTCAGGGGACTGGTCCCAGGAACCCCCACCCCCATAACAAAATCCACAGATGCTAAAGTCCCTTATATAAAAGAGCAGTATTTGCATATAACCTATATTTGCATATAGGCTACAGCACTACAGCACGGTATGACTACATATCACTTCGTCTGCACGGATTCAGTACAGTGCTTGGCAGATGACAAATTCAAGTTTTACTATTTGATACTTTCTGGGATCCCTCACTCATTATTTCCTTTCTTTTTTCTTCTTTTTTAATTCTCACCCAAGGATATGATCCTATTGATCTTTAGAGAGAGAAAGGGGCAGAGAGAGGAAGGGAAGGAGGGAGAGAGGGAGAGAGAGAAACACTAATTCGTCACCTCCTGTACACGTCTCAATGGGGGATCGAACCCGCAACTTAGGTATGTATCCTGACCAAGAATCAAATCCAAGACCTTTTGGGGCACTGGACGATGCTCAAACCAACTGAGAGATCCAGCCAGGGCCCCCGCCTCATTATTTTCAATCCATGTTTGGTTGAACCCACAGATGCAAAACCCACAGATGTCAAGGGCCAGTTATAGTATCTTCCCACAAGGTGCTTAACAAAATGCTCAGGAAAAATTTATATTACACAAAAACATAAATACACATACACATACCATAGTAAACAATACGACATCTTTGTGTATTATACCATACCTGTATCAGCTTCATGTTCTTTATTCTCATCTGTAAGGGGGTTGTCATGAAGCTTCAAATAGATCTCTATAGCAATTCTTGCTGCCTTGAAGTAAAATGGATGCTGTCGAAGTACATCTTCTAGTTTTAATAAGTCCACATATGATCTAAGGGTAATCTTCCTCATACAGTACGTATGAAAGTCAAACTGGTCATCAGTGATTTCTATAAAATGCTAACAAAATTGTCTTTTTTATTATACTGAAATACAGCGATGTCAAAGAAAACTACAAAAATCAAAGCCTTGGAATTACTTGTGTCCTAGTCATGAAAAAAATTAGTAAAATAAAAAGTTACAATCATTCAATATAAATACTCTGCATATCAAATAAGCAAATACAATTGGCCATCACCTAGCAAAGTATATGGCATACATGAGGTACTGAATTACTTGTTCAATGAAAAGGAAACACAATGCTTTAAAACATATATTTATTCCTTCCTTAATTATACTTAAATAAAGCTATCAAGACAAATCAAACAGTATACACAATGATGCAATATAGATTTACATGTTAAACATTCAGTTTTTATGTTTAGAATGATTTGCAAAGTATTATAATATGCAGTATTTGGAAATTTTTCTGAGAATACAAATCTGAATGCTATGCAATGGTAATACTGGTATGTAGAAATCAATTAGCAAGTAAATCAAGCAACCAGTAACTAACACAATTCAACTAAGCTCTGGGGTTCTCTACTTAACAACAAAACAAGCATGAAATTATATAAACTATTTTTATCTGGGAAAAACACAAAAAAAATCAAAGAGGACTAAGAAAACAATGAATTTATCAAAAATAAGGAATTACATAGGCTACTGAAAGATTGTAAAAAGGCTTCAAAGCTCTTATCTCATAAATATCAAGGGTATATGGCATCACTGATCAAATCTATGACAAACAGTTTTCTAGGATAACTTGTTGACCTTTGTATGTATTACTAAAGAAACAGCATCTGTTTGAAAGAAACATTAAAAAATAAATCAATGAAACATAAGATACAAACTTTCCATAAAGATTTTTACACAATTCTTGCAGGAAGAGTAGAGAATAGGGAAATCCACAGAAAATGTAGCCTATAATATTTCCATTATAAAAACTGAAAAATGTAAATACTAATATTTAGAAATCACTTACTATGACTTATAAAGAGAAAAGAAAAAACAACAAGACTTGCCCCAAATATTTAATATTTAACAGAAAAAAGTGAGAAACTCATATGTTCAGGGTACTTACTCTCTCAATCTCATGACATTTCTTAAGTGCTTCACCAAATTTATTCATTGTCTTATAAGCCTGGGCACATTCTGTCTGGAACCACATGCATTGCATTTCATTCAAATTCTCTACTGCTGATGTTCCTTCCTATGTGAAAATCACAGATATTCAAAACCATTTATCTCACCAAATACATTATTCTACCACAGGATTTCAGAAAAAGATGGTCAAATGATCTGAATTCTTTCAAAATCATTCTGTTTTTTAACCCATTCTCAGAGTAAGAGGGAATAGTTAATATGTGAAAGAAACTGAAATTATATTTCTAACCATTAAACAAAATATGTACCTTTGTAAACAATCAAAATATCTACATAATTGGGGTTGGAGAGTAACATAAGCAATAGAACACTAGCACATAGCAGGTATTCAATTAATATTAGTTTCCTTCACCCCTAAAAAATTCCTCTGAACCCCCATCAATATAAATCGGAGTTTCAAAACCCATTATACAACCATCTAAGAAGGAAATAATGTTTTATACTAATATCGATTTTCCCCCCTGATAAAGTGATTTAATTAAAATCCTGACTATTTTGGTATTAAAAATATTAGGAACAAACTTTGAAAAATAAGGTATACAAGCAACTGTTTATTCATAAGAAAGAACATTAGCTGTACAAACCCTTGTAAACTTTGAGCACATTTCTTCAGCCTCCTTTATCAGATTGGCTTTTAGCATATATTTTGCACACTTGGAGTTGATAAATCTGTCTGCTGTGTCCAAAGCCTGGGCCTCATCCATCCACCTCGCAGCTTCTTTAATATTCCCAGCATGCTTACAGGGTACAAAAACAAAATAAACCGGTCAGTATGCTAATATTACTATGCAAGTAATTAAGTTACCTGTTGATAAATGACTAAAACTACAAATGAAAGAAAGGTATTCTTCCGACTCTTAAGACCCTAATCAAAGTAGATGCATAAATTCTGACATAATGTAAGTTCTGATACCTTTCTGGCCATGTAGAATACAGACTCTCTAATAGTCAAGACTTGTTTTTAACATTACTATCTGCTGTTATAACCTCATTGCCTACAACAGTACCTCGCACATAATGAATACTCAAAAATAATGGCTGAATCAAAGAATAAATAATAACTGAAATCTTTAAGTGAGAACAACATAATTCAATGTAAAGGTCATAAAAGGCAAAGGGATGACCAAATTTCTACCCAAAGGAACCATGAAACATTACTGATTGGATCATCAGTAGACATTCCACAATGACCTTCATTCTAATTCAACTAAATAGTCCATTTGGCAAAGCCACAAAACATTTGAACATAACCTGACTTTGAAAAGTGCTTTTAAAACATTACTTAATTTCTTTATTTTTGGCAAATAAATTATTGGTTTGTAATCTCTTTCCCAAGAACTTTTATTACTAAATTATATTTGTATTAAGAGCCAATTTCTTTTAAGATAATGCTAAACGATTAGAATATGATTAGAAATTCTCATGCAAAACCCAAGAGTTAAAGAGGCAAAAGAGATAATATGTAAAATTCACAGTAGAAACTTTAGTTTAATTCATTATCAGATACTGATATATGACCATACTCAAATGTTAACAGAAACAAATATTTCACAGCAAATATAATTACTTTCGATTACCTATACTCTTACTACTTAAAACCAAGAAAATGAGGTATATGTGTGTGAATGTATGAGAATATATAGTATGAATAACCATTTATAAGTATATGTGTGTATATAGAAATGAGTGATCCAATTAGCATGACCATGACAAGTCTAAAAGTAATCAGACTGAGTGTGCTATGCTTGTTACTTCATGCTTTATAGGCCATCAAATAGTCATTGTTATTATAGCATTAAGAATCTAAAGAATACAGAAAAATTTTTTATGTCTCATTACCTTATAAAATAAAAAGAGAATAGATTTTTACCTTATAGATTTTAGCTTTCACAAGAAAGAGTTCTATCAGTGTAGGCGTACTTTCAATAGCAGTATTTATGTATTCGAGAGCAATAGATGGCTGACCAATTTTGTCATAATGTTGTGCCAAGTAGTATTGAACCCAAAGTAATGTGGTTGGTGGTTCCTCTTTTCCATCATCTTTAAAAAGTGGGGGAGGCAGGTGGGAGAGGAAAGAAACCAAGATTAGTCATTATATATATACATATATATATATATTATATATATTAAGAGGGTACCCACCTCAAAATAGGTACTCTATTAATAAAGAAAGTAATTTGAACCATGTTATTTATATATCTAGCTATAAAATTACCCCTAAATTTACAAGATCTTTGGGTGGGACCACCACACTTTCTGTTCTGCATCAAGATAGCCCCTAGCACAATGCTTTGCATTTAATAAGAAATTTACATAACAGCAGATAAATGAAATCAAAGATATAACAAATTACCTAAAAGGAAACTGAAAGGGGTGGGGAAAGACAAGTTGTACTAGAACTATGAGAGTGTATTGACCAGGGAGTTATATATAAGAAGAAAAAAAAAAATCAAAAGAAACCTTTCATTAATGTGAGGTTTAAAAAAAAAAAGAAGGCCCAACTGTTTAATTGGGTTTCTAGCTATATACTAAACTATACATATATTTGTGACATGGTTATTTTAAATTCTGGTGATTATTATACTCTAATATTATGCTGAATATGCAACAATTCATAATTGGGGTAGAATAAAAACTATACCCAGAAAAGAGATAAGTAAAAATGCTTATTTAATGTTTTAGTTCATAATGTAATTTTTATATACTCATAAGAAAATGTGTAAGTTAAATATACAACCCACACATTAAAAAGTGCCTTTTTAACACAAATTTCTAAAATCAGAGAATTGTTATTTGCTTTCAAAGAAAGCAATAGATTGTTTTTTTTTTTTTTCTGGTAAAAGTAGGATGGCTCAGTGGACAAACAATAGGAGTGGAACTCACCAACTCCCGATCTGATAGATC
Source organism: Miniopterus schreibersii (assembly GCF_964146895.1). NCBI lineage: Eukaryota > Metazoa > Chordata > Mammalia > Chiroptera > Miniopteridae > Miniopterus > Miniopterus schreibersii. The sequence continues at coordinate 38,346,963 of NC_138105.1, read as the reverse complement.
TGCAACTAAAGTGCTGCATATTCTTGGGCATGTCATTGAACCTCTTCCACATTTGTAAAATATGTAGGAAAATGCTGATAATCAAAGGAATATTATGATGATTAACCAATGAAACCATGGTAACGCCTTCTAAAAAGTATTATTAAAATTAATCTGAGACCTAGAAATAATGATCAACCCAATAGCAAGGAGAACCCCAGGTCCCATACTGGGCTTCCCCACTGCAAGAACCAGGGCTCCTTGGGAAAAACAATTGATTCCAGGTACATTATGGGTAGTGTACAAGATAAACTGGAATAATCTTGTCATATACCAAATTGCAAAGAAGCTATCTACTACCATGGTATAAGAAGGCTGGAAGCATTTAAAACTGCAATGATTTAAAACAGCAAATATGTTTAAATCCGAGAGTTCATAATATCTTTAAGACATGTACTAGGCATCTTTGAAGGATACTACTAAACCAATTCATTCTTTTGAAAACTGGTAAAGAGAAAAAAGGTAGAAGAGGCAGGGGAGAAAAGGCAGCATTTATCTTGCTTTTCCTATACACCATGAAATATTGGCTAAGCACAAACAGATGAAAAAAATCTCGTTTAAGGAAAAAAAAAAAAAAGAATGATGGAATATCACCAGTTTGTAATTCCTACCAGTTGTTAACATGCATAACAAATACTACACGCCTCCTGATGGAAAAAACACACCACCACCCATGAAATTCTGCTCACTGCTCTTATATTAAAACAAAACAAAAGCAAACAACCCCCCAAAATATTTAAATCTCATCAAGCATCTGGTCAGACCTGTCCATTAGAAGTTTCTGCGATGATTGACAGACATGTCCTGTATCTGCCCTGTTCGATATAGTAGGCAGTCCGCTTTAGATAGCTATTGAGCAGTATTTAAAACGTGGCTACTATAAATGAGGAACTGAATTTTCATTTTAATAGCCATATGTGGCTAATGGTTATCATATTAGACAAAACAACTGTACGCCCAACTACCAATTTAAAATAAATTCAGCCCGGCTGGGCATGGCTCAGCGGTTGAGCGTCGACCTAGGATCCAGGCAATCCAGGTTCGATTCCCGGTCAGGGCACATGCCCGGGTTGTGGGCTCGGTCCCCAGTCGGGACCGTGCAGGAGGCAGCCGATCAATGACTCTCATCATTGATGTTTCTATATCTCTCTCTCCCTCTCCTTTCCTCTCTCTGAAATCAATAAAGATATATTTAAAAAAATAAAAAATAAATAAAAATAAAAATAAAATAAATTCAGAGAACAAAGGAATAACATGTTAAGCAACACCATGAGGGTGCATTCAGCAAAATATAGACTGCAGGAAAACTCAAGAAAAACATCTAATTTTTTTTTTAAGTTTCTTTATCTTTATTGTTGAAAATATTACAGATGTCCCCCTTTCACCCCCATTGATCCCCTCCACCCCGCATCCACCCCACCCTCAGGCTTTCCCCATACCAATGTCTGTGTCCATGGGTTATGCATATAAGCATATAAGTTCTTTGATTAATCTCTCCCTACCCACTCCCCCCTCCCCACCTTCCCTCTGAGATCCCTCAGTCTGTTCCATGCTTCTATGTCTCTGGATCCATTTTGTTCATCAGTTTGTTTTGTTTATTATATTCCACATATAAGTGAGGTCATGTGGTATTTGTCTTTCTCTGACTGGCTTTTTCACTTAGCATAATACTTTCTAGTTCCCTCCATGCTGTGCCAAAGGATAAAATATCTTTCTTTTTTATAGCTGCATAGTATTTCATGGTATAAATGTGTCACAACTTTTTTATCCACTCATCTACTGATGGGCATTTGGGCTGTTTCCAGATCTTAGCTATTGTAAATTGCGCTGCTATGAACATAGGGGTGCATAAGTTCTTTGTGACTGGTGTTTCAGGTTTCTTAGGATATATTCCTAGAAGTGGGATCACTGGGTCAAATGGCAGATCAATTTTTAATCTTATTAAAAATTTCTTTAACAAGCAAATTGCAGGAAGAAGAGAAGATGGAGGGGAAACCTATAGATTAAAAGAGTTAAGAAACATATCAACCATATTCAAAGTATAGATTTCATCTGGATCTTCAAACTTCAAAAACAAAAGAAAAAAATGACATGTCTAAGGTACCTGGAAATATAAGCATGGACCTTTCTTTCTTTGAAATTAAGAAAGTATTAATGTTCAGGTGTGGTGATATTATGGTTACAATCTTTAGAATATTAAAATATTCATAATGAAATGATGTGATGTTTGGGATCTGCTTCAGAGTAACATGGCAATAGAAGAAAGTAGGTAAGAGTATAAATGAAATAAGTTTGCTCATGAATTAAAAATTGCTGGAGCTGGGTAGTGGGTAAATGGATAATCATTATATTATTACATCTAGTTTTGGAGATGTTTTTAAATTTTACCTAAAATGTTTTTAAATAAGCTAATGTGATTCTCTTCCTACCAAATATTTTCACACAATGTTCAAAATAATGCATCTCTAGCTTAAAGGGGGAAAAAAGGTTAAATATACTAAACTTACTGACTAAATAATGAACAATACTGACCTTATAATTAAGAATTTCATAATACATTAAAAATTTCAAGATATTTTTTAAACCAAAACTTGAGCACTTACCATTGGGGTTAAATAACCGGCAGCTTTTTAGAGAGGTTTCATAGCCTACTACTAATTCTTCTATGATTGCCACCTGGAGTACAAATAACAAGCACACTTTAATGAAAAAATATATATATCTATATAGTTACTATTTCTGTGCAAAATGTGTTTTACTATTAAAGGGCTAAATAAACATTCACGCAACTTTTATAAATCTCTTAACCTATGGATAAAAATTTTAAAGCAAGTGCCCAGCCAGTATGACTCAGTTGGTTGAGCGTCATCCCATGTACCAAGAGGTCACCAGTTCAGTTCCCAGTCAGGGTACATGCCAGGGTTGTGGGCTCAATCCCCAGTAGACGGTGTGCAGGAGGCAGCCAATTGATGTTTCTATCTCTCTCCCTCTCCCTTCGTCTCTCTCTAAAATCAGTAAAAACATATTTTTAAAAAGTTTAAAAGTAAACCATATATTTTTGAAAGTGTGCATTAAGACCTAACTTTCTAAAACTTTACTGGCAACTCCTTTCCCTGCTAGAAAACAAGCATCGAACTGAACTAGAAATCAGGAAAAGGTTGGAGAGAAAGAGGATAATGTTGGGGATGATTTTTATCTCAGTTTGTTTTTATCTCAAGCCATATAAATAACACCCAAGTTAGCATTTGCTCTTCAAGAATCAAAATTAAATATGTGAAAAGAGAAATTCCGTAAGTAGATGATAGCATCAATGCCCAATTTCATAATCCGGGGGAAAGCATTAATAAAACCAACATGGAACAGTGCCTGGGTTTCTGAAGTTTAGGAGAATGAGTGGCTGTCTAGGTTCTGGTTTCTCCTGAGTGATGACTATACTACTTGTTCCTGGCTTCCTAAGAGCTCTGTGAATACTTTTAATTTATTAATTCCCTTCTTTGCTTAATCCACCTACAATGGATTTGTTACTATAGAAGCTCTCTTAAATGACCTCAACTTAACTGATCCAGCAGATTAACACCAGCTCTCTCCATTACCTCAGAAAACTGTGAGGACTGAATGGCCACAGCTAGGTTATTCTGGTGCGCCCATGTTCTTCTGCTCCCACAAGTTGAGCTACATGCTTACTAAGTATGTTTTCCCAAACCTGTTTGAATCAGTTGCATTTATTATCATCATTGCAAAACTTAATTTAATACTATGTAAACTTAAGAAATGAGAATAAAAAGAAAGAACTGTTTATATAAGTTGAATACTATGGAAAGACTCGAGGATAAATTAGATATTTTTAACTAATTTATATTTAAAGGAAACAACCATATATACCATAAAAATACACAGCAATTAAGACTGCTTTGCAAGCATCAAGTTCTTACTCTGCCCAAACTCAAAATAACAGACCACATTTTATAAATGTGATTTATGCAAGGAAAAAAAAGCGAAACAGTCATCAATAAAGCCCATGCCATGAGCCTCTCAACAAAAGACTGGCAAATAAGTGTACCTTATGTGCTTTAGGTTAGTGTTTAGCATGTTTAATTTGTCCCATCTTTCTGATTCTTCACTGTAACTGATTTTTTTTAATCCAACCAACATGTCTTGATGCCACTGTACTTGCAAGCAAAATAATCTAAATTAAGATCAAAACACCTTCTTAACAAGCATTTGAATATTGTAATATATAGCTAAAAGAGTAACTTAACTTACTGGGACAGCAAATAAATTCTGACAGAATTTTTTTTCTACCAAATAAAAAAGGAGAAAGACTACTAAGCTAAAACTTAGTTTAAAAAAAGAAATCACTTCTGAGTTTTACCATGAGCAGGAATTAGAGAAAATATTGAAGAAATCACTAACTTACCAACTTTTCATATCTACACTGACTTATTAAAGTATACAGAGGAAACAAAAGACAGAGAAAACAAATAAGCACTAAGTTATTTAGCTAAAGTGCCAGGCAGGGCGTGGCTCAGCGGTTGAGCATTGACCTAGGATCCAGGAGATAGTGGTTCAATTCCCAGATGCGGTGCCTGCCCAGGTTGTGGGCTCAATCCCCAGTCGGGGGCGTGCAGGAAGGCAGCAGATCAACGATGCTCTCATCACTGATATTTCTCTCTCTCTCTCTCTCTTCTCCCTCTCCCTTCCTCTCTCTGAAATCAATAAAGATATATATATTTTTAAAAAGTTATTTAGCTAAAGAAAGAAGAGGATGAAAAAGAAGAGGCACAGGAGCATTTAAACCACAAACTAGAAAGACTGATACTAGACCCACAAAATGTGTACTATGTGCAGAGGTAACCAAGAATCAATTATTTCAACTACTAAGCAAAGAAATGAGAGTAAAAAAAAAATTTGTATTTTGCTTTACCTTTTCTTTATCTTTATATAATGACCTCAAAGTATTGAAGACTGGTGGACAACCTTTGCTGAAGTTCATCCTTAAGAACTTATCCAAACATTCCTTAAACTTCTCACCTTGGAAGAAAAAAATCCTGTTGATTTACATGTAACCAGACAACTCTAACAATGCTTACTAATATGCACACTCATATATATAAAACCAAGAAAACTGTAAATCATATAATCATTTTCATTCCTTTGCAATTATTCTCACCAGATAAAAAGTTTAATGGCAGTCTTCTTGGCACCAGTCCCCTGGGATATTTAGTCCAGGCCTCCTCATAAATTTTTAGTCGTTCTAACATATTAGCTGCAGACAAAAAAAAAAAATTCTTTTTATATGTAATTTTAACTATTATATTTTTCTAACAAATTACAAATTTCTCAAAGTATATAAAAATTATATTAAACAGAAAATTTGCAGATAGGAAGAAAATTATTTATAATCTAACCACTTAAATGTATCAACAATCATTTCAGAATATTTCCTTCTAATATTTTCTTTCACATTTTAAATACCTATACTCATATAAAACACATAACTTTCTTTATCCTGTTTTGTTCCAGGTAGCCTTTCAAAATCTGAGGACTGCTGTACTGTAGTTCTGAGAAAGGCTCAATTATTCTATTTCTATGTATGGCTTAACCACTAGCTTCTCCACTATTCTCTTCAACCTCTCCTTTTCTAACTTCTCTCCTCTATTTACTTTGGAGCTTCTGGATCTGTCCCCTATCTTCCATTTCTCTTTCTTTTGTATTTTCTCTTTTACTCTCAGGAGCTTTCCTCAGTTCATCAATCTTCTACTTCACTAATTTTCCCTCAGCTGTGGCCTCTCTTTTATTCAATCTATTAAGATTTTTAAGTCACTAACTGGTTTTCCATTTCCCAGATTCCTAATTGGTACTTTATCATCACTATTCATATTTCATGGCTGCAATTCCCTGTCCTCATCTTAGATTTCTCCATTATCTCTGCTCTCCCTTTTGCTAGCACTAATGATTACCATTCCTGTGCTGGTGTTCCTGGGGTATTAGAACATTCTGTTACAAAGTTTCTCCTGCATACATCAATATATCAGAAATGGATCAGTTCCATCTTGAGGGAAACATCAGATCATCTTGGCTGAGGAACAGGCAGGCCTATTTGTAGATGACATGTTTCTGGGTCTGTCCTCACAAGTGGGTTCTGTTCATGGGAGAGGGTGATAGGGGAAAGGGGGGGGGAGCAGGGAAAGGAGAAAAGTCTCTGGACCCAAGTTTACTTGAGTGATAGAAATTTAGTCCCTCTTCCCACATAAGAAAGTGATGTTCTTTCAGCTACATTCACATGTCCCGGGCAAGCCATTCTGCTGTGGCCACAGGTTACCACAGAGTTATGTTTGCGTCTTTCCTTCAGGGAGATCTACATTTCTGTCAATGGAAATTCCCTTTCATGCTTTCGATGCTTCTATATGCATTTGTGAATTTTTAATTTAATTTTTTAAAAGATTTTTAATTGATTTTTAGAGAGAGGAAGAGGGGGCAAGAGAGAGAAACATCGATGTGAGAGCCACACATCAACGGGCTGCCTCCTGTACGCCCACTACCAGGCATTAAGCCTGCAACCCAGGCATGTGCCCTGACTGGGAATCAAACCAGCAACCTTTTGGTGCATGAGATGGCTCCCAACCAACTGATCCACACTGGCCAGGGATGCATTTGTGAATTTTTAAAAGTTGCTTCTAAATTTTTTTCTCAACTATTTCTATGAATTTGCATAGAAGAGAGGTTTCAGAAAATGCCATGTCTGCCATATTAAGTGGAAGTTTGCAAATGTACCTTTGTATGCAGATTCTGATCCAATTCTTAACCACTACTTTTCTAGTTATGTTTTTCAATGAGTTAATAAAATACACGTTAACAAAAGAAGCAATTAAAACTTAGAAGGTAAGTTTTAAACAATGCTACCTGGCTTGAGTGCCTTTTCCAGGCCTTTGTAATAGGCCCAGTTTTCAGGATTTCTCTCCTGTAATCCTCTATAAACATCAGCTGCATCTTCCAAACGACATAATTGCAACAGAAGTTCCCCTGATAAAAAAAAAACAAATTAATTATTTTCTGGTTTTAACTTTTCCTCAAATTTTGAAATCTCTTCAATGTTGGGAAGTGGATGGGTTTGGTATCCTCCTGAGTTCCCAACTCCCTTCAACAAGACTATTTACCATGTAATTTTATGGTCTCTTTTTGAAGTTCATATTTAGAAATACCATTCTTGTCGCATCCTCACTTTATTCAGGTATTTGTCTAACTCCACGCTACTTTCTCAAATTCATTGAACACAATTACCAAACCACTGTAGGACCAAATTTAACATCCAAATTAATGACCCAATCTAATACCTTAAACTTATCATCCCTTACCTATAAAACGATTCTGCTGTAGCACTCATATTCATGGCCACATCCCAAACCTGCATTTTCTAGTGCTTCCAACTACCAAATAGGCATCTTGCTTTATGCTGAACTTACTTATCTTCCTTCTTCTTGTCTGACTAATCCTATCCTTCAACCTTATAGAAAAGCCATTCTTTTTTTTCTTTAGGTCATCTCAGCAACCCATAGACTCACTGCATGTCTTCTCTGGACTGCACTACCAGTCTCATCCCTGAATGGTATCAGCAGCCCCAAGTATCAAAATCAGTCTCAAGACCTTGGATCCCTTATTTAGCAATATTAAGGCCTTGATCATCCCAATTGTTTGCTCCACACCTTCTCACACAAAAAAGCAAAGTCATCAGATGAGTGGGCAGAGGCACTAGTTTCGACAGAAATACATAACTTCATCCTTACACCCTTTGTTCTCACCAGGTAATAAAAACAACACTTACTGAGTGCTTACTGTGTGCTAGTGACTTTGAAATGTTTCACATGCATTAACTAACTCAATTCTCAAAACTCTGTCAGTTAGGTTACTATTATTTTCATCATTTTAAAGCAAATAGGACTTAAACTTACTAAGGGTCTTTCGGCTAATCGTTGGAGTTAGGATTTGAGCCCAAGCAATTTGGTTGAAAGAGCGCATATTCTTAATGTCTACATCAGCAGTTCTAACCAAGGGCACTTTTGCCACATTAGGGGACATTCAGCAATATCTGGAGAATTTTTAGTTGTCACAGTAGTAGGAGAGGCGGGGGGGGGGAGGTTATCGGATGAGTAGAAGCTAGCAATGCTGCTAAAATTCTGCAACATACAGGAGACTTCCATGCCCAACATCACAGTCCCAAAATCTCAAAAGTCCTGAGGTTGACAACCTGCTCTATATTAATCAAAAGCCTACTTCACTAAGAACATACAAAATATCCTGCAACTGTTCTCTCCTACGCTATACCCAACCATCCACGTTTCCTTCCCTTAATCTTCTCCCCATTTTCTTTGTAAAAGGAACTGGTAGAATAAGGATTAATGAAACTTTATGCCTAACTATATGTTCACTAACCTATTTCAGAAGTTCCGAAATTATCCTGACCACTTGTTAATAACAACGCCTTTATTACTGGAATTCCCAAAGACTGATAATTCTACTCTCATTTCCCTTCTATTCTCTTTATATACACTGTCCCCAATACCTAATTCAGTACAGGTATTCAATACATATTTTATGGAATGAACTGACGGCTCTGTTTCCTATTTTACTGAGAAAATAGAAGCAATTAGAACTCCCAAATGCCCACTAGATCTACATACCTATATACTCTTCCACCTCTTGTTAATGGGAATGAACTACTCATGTTGTTATCTAAGGCTAATCCTTCAGCTTATCCACTAGATCACAAACCCTCTACTGTATCAAATATTCTGTGTCTATTGGGTCATTCTCAAGTAAACATAAGCACCTGATATAAAAAAACCTTTTTCGAATCCTGTAACCCCTTTTATCCATCAGTTTCCCTATACAGCAAAACTTGTGTGAGTCACTTATGCATGCTATCTGCAATTCCTCTACTTTCAATCTCATTTTAATCTACTTGATTTGCCCACGCTTTTATCACCTTCCTTCCAAATGTTCAGAAAGTGCTTTTGTTAAGGTTAGCCATGACTTCCAAATTGCTAAAATCCATTGGTAAATTCTGAGTCCTCACCTAACTTGATCTGTCATTCTTCCTCACTAATAAAATTATCAGGAGGAAGAAATGAAACAATTACTTAAAGAGTATTTTGAAAACTGTAGTGTACTTTCGTAAAGAAATTGAGGCCTAAGACTTGCCCTTGATCATATAGCTAGTTAGCAGCCAGCCAATCAAGGAACCTGAACTAGTTTTTTTTCCAATCTAGTGATCTTTCCATTAAGTCATAAATCTCCTCCTTTTATAACTAATAGACCATTAAGGGATGACAACTCAAATAAAGAGAACTGTTCAGGATCTATAGTTCATAACTGAAGTCCAGGAACCTTAAACTTCCATTTTTTTCTTGCCAGTAGCAATATCATCTGCTCAAAGTCCATCTGGCAAATAATGGCTACCTCCAGTATGCACACAGATACTACAGTTTTCTTGTGTTCAACTTTAAGAGGAGCCAATGAGCCCGGTCGGCATGGCTCAGAGGTTGAGCATTGACCTATGATCTGGGAGATCACCTATTCGATTCCTGGTCAGGGTACATGCCCAGGTTTCGGGCTCTATCCCCAGTAGGGGGCATGCAGGAGGCAGCCGATCAATGACTCATCATTGATGTTTCTAGCTCTCTCTCCCTCTCCCTTCCTGTTTCTGAAATGAATAAAATCATATTTAAAAAAAAAAAAAAAAAAGGAGCCAATGGAATTTGAAATCAGCAAATTTCAGTTCCCTAGACTAACAAGGGCAAAGCAACATTTTAGATGATAATTCCTAGAAAGTACTTGTATTTTCAATTATTTGTCATTCTTCTTTCATTTTCCATTATCAATTCAAGTTTTAAAACTATAAGACTCCTTTTTCTCAGCCCTCTAATAAACAACAGCATTAAAGATCTTTATTTAAAGATCTACCCGGACCAGCCGGGTGTGGCTCAGCGGTAGAGCATTGACCTAGGATCCAGGCCATCAGGGTTCGATTCCCGGTCAGGGCACATGCCCGGGCTGCAGGCTGCAGCCGATCAATGACTCTCTCATCACTGATGTTTCTCTCTCTCTCTCCCCCTCTCCTTTCCTCTCTCTGAAGTCAATAAAAGATATATTTAAAAAAATAAATAAAGATCTACCCCTCCTATTGCAATCCACACATATAAACTCAAATATCTGGTTTCGATTCATGTTCTTTCTATGTCCAGATAAACTATAAAGAACTTTAGGAATGTCCCATATATTTTAGTGAATCTATAGGTAGATTTTTTTATATAAGAAATCTGGTGTACACATTGTTTTGCCAATAGATGACTCTAAGAAATTTAATCCTATGTCTTATAAAACGACTTATAAAACGACTGCCTCTTGTGTTTTGATCAAAGCCTACAATATTTTAAGATCAAAAACACTTTATTTAAAGAAACATATTGAGTCGCTTCATTCAATAATTTTTATTGTTCACAATTTTTACCTATATCAACAATATTCATTGTTTAAATGTATACTTTCCCAGACTAAAAATTATTCAAATGGGTTTTCTATCATCAAAAAATTATTATATGCAATTATCAACAGCAACTAGACTTTTAGCCTTGCTCTTTGTTATAATTAAATACTAGAATAAATGACATTCTTTTAAAAAAAATACCTTTGGTTTCTTCTACAGCAAGTTTATCACAAATCTGCTTTTCATAGGTACAAAGATGTTCCAGAGCTTCTCTATAGAGACCTGCTTCCCGAAGAACTTGATTCTGATATAAAAGGAGTTCACTATATTCATAATCCACTTTATCAGGGGATGTCTATATATGGATATAAGGAATATTAACAATAAGAATTTTGTTTTCATATTAGAAAATTATTTATACACGTTCAAATACATACAAATAGTCTAAGGATACTATCTGATTGATAAACTCATTTTTTTAAGATTAATAAATATCTGTCTAGGGAGCAAATAAGTATAATGACAGTATTAACTTATAACCCACTAAGAATCCATAAGTCCTTACATATAATAAGTAGGGGGAAAGGAAAGCTCTTACTTAACAGGAGAATGTCAAATAATAAATCTAGAAGGAATAAGAGAAAATCACCACTTTCAACTACCAATGAAACAGTAGATTCAAGCAATAATTATAATCAATAAATGCTAAAGCTAGTGGTAAAATTTGATGAAGAACAGGCTACTCATAGTCTCAAATTGTTTATTAAAAACAAAGAGAAAAATAAGGAAAAATTAAGTTTATAGTGAAGAAACCTAATAGACACCACCTTAACCAAGTGATCAAATAGAACAGACAGACATCATGTGCCTCTTAATGTGATGAGCGGAGAAGAGCTCAACATTACTCTGTGGTTTCCTGCCAAAAACACATAACTATATCTAATTATGAGGAACCACCAAACAAATCCAAATTGATGGACATTCTACAAGAGCACTGCCCTATACTCTTCAGAAATATCAATGTCATGAAATACAAGTAAAGTCTTCAAAACTTCAAAAGAATAAAAGAGACCAAAGAGAAATGATAAGCAAATGCAAGGCATGATTCTAAAGTGGATTCTGAAATGGAGGAAAAAAAATTCTAGAAAGGATATACACAATAAATTTTGAAAACGGGCTATGGTTTAGTCTATCAATGTTAAATTTTCTAATTTTTAAATTATATAGTACTATCTATAGAGTTCACAACTACCAAGTTATTCTTAGGAAATACAACACTGAAGCATTTAGGAATAAAAGAGCATTATGTCTGCATGTACTCCCAAGTGTTTTTAGAAGAAAATTTAAATAAACAGATACAGGGATTATAAAGTAAATGAGTCAAATATTAAAATGAGTAATGTGTGCAAACGCCTCTATAAAATTTTTTGCATACTAGCAACTTTTCTCTAAGTTTGAAACTATTTCAAAATAAAAAGTTAGCAAGTCTATGTACACTTATTTCTTTTAGTTATATTTAGAATTGGACCTAGTTTACTAGGTCTGGCTTCTGAGTGTTACCTGTTGTGTTTTCCTAAATTCTTCTAAAATCTTTGCTGCCATTTCATAATCTTCTAATAAGTGGTAAGCAATAGCGTAACCAATCCATGAAGCTCTCTGGGCAGGTCGAAGCTGAAGTAATTGATATCTTGTTTCCTTTAAGGTGAGGGGAAAACTTTTTCTTAGGTTTACAGTGAAAGCAAATGCTCCTTAAAAAGATCATATTAATTCCTCATAACACTGAGCAATTTTGCAACACAATGCTGGGAATAATAATAGAAAACAGTTTCAAACATCCATATTGTGTAGCTTTACAGAAGCAAAAATTATGTTAGGAAGCACAATTAAGTCCTGGCCTGTGTGGTTCAGTTGGTTGGAGCATCATCCAGTGTACTGAAAGGCCTTGGGTTCAATTCCTGATCAGGGCACCTACCCAGGTTTCAGGTTTGATCCCCAATCTGGGTGTGTACAGGAGGCAGCCGGTTGATGTTTCTCTCTCAAATCAATTAAAAAACAAAACCAAAAAAAAAAACACAAAACATTTTCTCAGGTGAGGATTTAAAAAAACAAACAAAAAAAAAAGCACAATGAAGACTCCAAGGTAATCTTATAATTTTTAAAAAAGTTATGACCAGGTACTCTTCATTATTTCCTGATTTACTAACTCTAAGAAAAGACAGGATGGCAAAGACAGCACAAAGAAAAACATTTTTAAAAAGACAATGCCTAACTACTGAATTAAGATCTGTAGAAAACAATTCAGCAGGTACTACATGGGAAAAAGAGAGGAACGAAATAATCTAATAGAATATTTAAGAGTTAAAATGTAGCTACAAAGACAAAATATTAGTTTCAATGAAGGTAAAAATAAGAAACAGAAAAAATTTGCTTCCCAGAAAAATGGAACAACTACAGTTACATGTTAATAACAGAAAAAAGCATTGCCTATTTGAGGAATATTAATGTTAATTTTCACTGAACTAACTAAATCCTATACAGTAATCTAACTCTGCTTCACAGTAAAATAATTTATTTTTAAAATCTGATTAGTTCAGTCATAAACACAATCGCTACTGGAGGAGGGGGTAAGATCTGAATAAATTCTTTTAAAAAATAGAAAATTTTGTTATCAGAAAGTACTCAAAAAGATTTATAATATTTTAACAATATTTTCCCCTAGAATAAAAAAATTCTCTATTTTACTTACCCTGTAACCCTCAAGATCTCGCATTTGAATCTGTAGTAAAGAAAGGTCCCTTAAGATTTGAAGATTGTCTTTATCCCATTTTAGGGCATTTCTGTAACACTTAATGGCTTCATCATATTTCTTATCTGACCTCTGGAGAAGGCCATAAACATGCCAACCTAAAAGATTTAGTTAAGGATACAACCTAAAGGATTTAGTTAAGTCAAGAAATAATAGTCCAGTAATAATCTCCAGGAAACTCAGAGAACTATAGCTATTTATAAAATTACAAGCATTAAATAAAAAGGAAATAATACAAAGTTTTCAGAAGGTGATTTAATACAACGGAAAATAATACAGCTTTTCGAGCCAGAGAAAACAGGTCTAGCCTGCCTTGTTAGCTCTATGACCTTGGATAAGTTATTTAGTCTGGCTATGTTTCCTCAATTATAGAATGTAAATAGAAAGTCTTTAAAGCAAAGCATAGTAGTTTAGTGACTAATTGAAATAACACATGTCAAGTGCTCACTGGCTGGCATCAAATAAATGCTCAATAAATATTTGCTAATTTCTAAAGAAAAAAGAGGGAATGGGTATCCATGACATATAATTATTTTAAATCATGTATATTTTCTTTAGCTAACAAGGTCATTAGGAGAGAACCCTTAGTGCAGTACAAAGTTCCTAAAAATCAACCACATATAAAATAAAAATATTCATTCAACAAATATTAAAATTTCTTAATAATTAGGATGGTAGATGACCCAAATGTGCAATCTCCTGCATGCAAAGAACTTAGAGTCTAAGAGACACAGATAGGTAAGCAAAATTACATGTTGTAAAAAGAAATGGAATAAAGGGGGAAAATAAGTAATTCCACTTCCTTAACACAGGTACTTTTCACTTTAGATCTTGATTACTCTGACAGTCACCCATCCACCCACCTTCAGTTCTGTCTGCTTTTATTCTCTCCTGCCAAAGTAACCTTTCTAAAACATACATAATCAAAAGAAAAAAACCCACTCCCCTTTCCAGAAATTTACACAAGTTTCTCTTTCAGGTCAGGTTCAAATTTTTCCATCTAACAACTTTTAACCAGGGATCCTCAACAGAGTAGTAAAATATAGACTGTTTAGGGTGCCACATATAAATAAAAATACCTATTTAATATTATAAAATTTTACTTGAAAAAGTGTTTTCATAATTATGAATGACAAAGTAAAGATTAAAATATTCTCAGTTGGTTGGAACATGGTTTTAAAAAGCCTAAAACACACTACCCTTTATAATCTGGCCCCCATTATCTACCTTCCCATGTCTCCCCATTTCAATCACCTCTTGAGCACTGTAACACCTTTTAACTGCCTCTAACCTTCACCTCCTAAAAACCTACCCTCTCAAGGAGTCTTGTGTCCATCAAGAACTCAATTACATAAATCATGGCAAATAACATATAGAACACTATGCAATCATTAACAATGATAAAAAGATAGCTACAACCATCTTAGTCTTTGCTCACCTTTTTAGTCTGGTTATTCCTGACTCACTCACTTTTGCTTTGCTGGGATAGTGATAATTTTTGTACACACACTAACATTTCATGTAATACTTAGAAATGTTCTGTATATGCTTCTAATAAGTATCTTCTTCCTTCACTAGACTAAGTTCCTCAAGAGCAAAATCCCTATCAATTCTTAGTTTGTAATACACTATAGCAGGGGCCTGGTAAACACTTGAAAATCTGCTAAGTGTTTCAGCACTTAAAATTGTGTTTGCCCACAAAATAGGCAAGAAAATATTTGTTTAAAAACTATTTAATAAATAGCAATCCACAATTATTTCTTCTATCTTCCCTCAGACATTTGTACTTGCTGCTACCCTCATACTTCCCTGAATAAAATAAAATTTATCTAGTATAGTAATTAGCATTATCAGGGACATTATTAAGCATCATTCAATCTTTACAACACTACAGTGAGGTAGTTCTGATCACCCTCATTTTACACATAAGGAAAACAGGCCCTAAGATCACAGCCAGAAAGAAGGTGAGCTGGGATTCAAACCTAAGTGAAGCATTCTCCTAAACTTGTGCTCTTCATCAGTGCACTATATTGCCTCTAAAATTCCTCAGCGTACACCCTTCTTAAATTTATGATCATGAAGAAGTCTGCAGGGTGCCTTCTCTTTGAAGCACAGGAAGAGCTTTCATAAGTATTTTAAAAAGGCAAATCCACTAATCTGTAAACAGATATGTTAGAACATGGTAAACATGTAAAAGTGTCCCCTGAATGGAGGCAGTTGCTACTATTCAATTTAAGAATCATCTCCTCTGCAGTTACATGGTAAGAAGAATATAAAACCATCAACTCCCAAACTACTGCCACTCAAGACATCCCAATCCAATCCTTACATATATCTCAAAAAGGATACACACATGACTCTTCAAGTCATTTCTCAAACCTCTACGCACCAATTCATAAGCTTCTTCCTTTTTACCCAAACAGTTCAATGTTAATCCTTTCATAGCCAGGGTTTCTATTTTTTTTTTTTAAATAAGAAAAGATAGGAAAAAGAAAGGAATTAAACATTAAAAATAATTAACAACAAAAAAGGCAACCATAACCTCAAAAACAAATGTTACATTACCCTAAGAACTGAAGACTATTGGGAAATTTTACAGGTTTGCACAGAATTAAAAATATTTAAAAAACCTACAAACCAAGTTAAAGCACATTTCTATACTCCAGGCCTCCACAGATTTTGATTTTTCAGATAAAAAGTACAAAAATGCATTAATATCTGGTAATTCATATGCTAACAAGATACACATAGCTCTATTATCATTCTTCAGGGGAATTCTATAGAATGACCTTATACAATGACTCCTTAAAGTATGAAAAACTTTATCGCAAAACAGACTTTACTTCTTTGAACCCAAGATACATAAAGATTAAAATTACTGTTCAATGATTAAAACATACACATAAATTATATACATACACATTTCTGATTTGCATCAATTTCATTCTTTTACAATGATTTTCTAGATACTATTAAATATACAAGTAAAAGAAGATATCACACTCCTGTCACAATCAAGAGATTAAGATTAAAAGAGAGAGTTGAGGGCAATATTAAGTTTTCAAAAAAGAAAAAAAATTCTAACTTTATAATATATATTTTATGATGTACAAAGGAATAAAAATATTCATTATAATGTATTTGCCTAACTCTTAGGACTAAAACTTAGAATTTATAGAAAAATTACCTATGAATAAAAGATAAGGTTCAAAGGTATTATCCTGAGGAAAAAACCATTTATAGGAAAATGCAGATAAAGAAATGGAAGCAAAAAAGAAGGTAGAATCATGTACAAATTGTTATAAATCATGTATATAATAAAAAGGAAGCAAACAAATATATTTGGCAAAAAGCCAAATTAGCAAGGTACCATAAAAAGTAGCCCTTTGTTGTCAAAAAAGTAAAATATATTCTTAAAAGTTTTACCAAACATCTTGAAGTTCCTTAATTAATGAAACCCCAGGTTGCCATTAAGTTTAAGACAAACCATCATTTTACATACTGTTAAAAAATATTTTCAATTAAATTATGATACTTCATTTGCAACCTGATTTCAGAGATGTTAAAATGAGGAGAAACTGCATTTTAGAACAATGAAATTTGGTACTCTGTTGTACTGAAACTGTCATAACATTACTAACAGTTACATGACCAGTATGCATACTTTAGAAATAAACAACCTAATACCCAGCTGCCAGCAAAAAAATATTCTTAACAATGTTAAAAAACAATGTTATTATTTTAGTGAAAGTATGCAAAAGAAAGCTAATACAAAATTATTACTTTCTCCCTCTTCAGAACTGAGGACACTATCAAATTAATTACCAAAGAGCCCTGTTTCCTAACTGCACAAATCTGACCTGTGAAAGCTTATTTTTCCTTTGCCTCATCTCAAATTTAGCTAAACACTCACTCTTCCTCCCCTTACTCTACAAACATCTCACCATCGAATCTTCTACCCTCAAATAGGCAAAAGCTGAAAGGCAAAAAAAACCTTTCAGAACGTTACAATATACCAATCATGCGTTAAATATGATTGTTTTGAAAAACGAATTAAGACACAATGCTAAATAAAAAGGTGTTGGTTCATCTACAAAGAACCAAATGGACACTTTCTGAATAAGTTATTATGAGGAATAAAATTCCCCAACTCAACCAAAATTGTAAAATGAATTTTTCTTACAACATATTAAGTAAATTTACTTATTAAATTAAATAAGTATATTTGTTCTACTAAGTACTTCTGCCTTTCCTACCATGCTTATTTTCAAAATAGGAGTAAGTCAGAACTCAAGTAGAATGTGTGTATCATTTTCTTGACACTAAATTCAAAATATAGGAGTCAAGGATAAGCAAGCCCATTCTCTCTGGAAAATAGTTAAGGCAGCTGGGAGTGATATAACCCAGATAAATGAAGCCAGACAAGTAAGCAAAGCTTTACGTACTTACACTTACAAGTATACAGCATTTACACTTACCTCCATGTTCTGCAAATTTGGGATTAGAGAGGATTTGTTTACAGAATTTCAACCCATTTCTATACTGTTTATGCTCATAACATCTCTGTCAAGGCAAAAAAAAAAAATTGAGTTTAGCAAGAAATGCAAAAAGTTTAAATTCAATGCTAAATTTTTGATTCTGTTAAATACAACAGAATAATCAAATGTTATTTCCATATTCCCCTAAATCCCACTAAAAGCAGGTAAAAAAATACAAATGATTTGCCCAACCAGTGTGGCTCAGTGGTTGAGCGTCACCCCATGAACCAAGAGGTCACCGGTTCAATTCCAGGTCGGGGCACAAGCCGGGGTTGCAAGCTAGATCACCGGTGGGGGGTGGGGGCATGCAGGAGGCGGCCAATTGGTGTTTCTCTCATCAATGTTTCTCTCTCTCTGTCCCTTTCCCTTCCTCTCTAAAATAAAAAGCAAAACAAAATATTTTTTAAAAAAAATACAGAAGGTTCAAATACAGAAAGTAAAGCAAAACAAAGGGACAGAGTCCAGCTGGCATTGCTCAGTGGTTGTGCACTGACCTATGATCAACATCAAGGTTTGATTCTGGTCAGGGCACATGCCCAGGTTGCAGGATCGATCCCCAGTAGAGGGCCTGCAGAAGGCAGCCAATCAATGACTCTCTCATCACTGAGGTTTCTCTCTCTCTCCCTCTCTCTTCCTCTTTCTGAAATCAATAAAGATGTATTAAAAACAAAAACAAAAAGCAAAGCGACCAAATATAGGTTAGGAAAAATAAAATCATTAGCTTACTCCAACAAGTGTTACATAAAGTGAAAATTGAAAACAAGTAAAACTGTAGAAATTATATTTCAAAATAACATTTCCTTTTTAACTGAAGGAAAGAAGTCTCTCAAGCTGCAAAGGGACAATAAAGTGAGTGCAAAATAATGAAGAATAATAATAAAGACCCACACCATGACACATCATAATGAAATTTCAAAGCCCAAAAAGAAAGAAAAGGTCCTTAAAAACTTTCAGGGAGAGAAAAAAACAACATATAAAAAGGATCTGTAATCATAATGACACTGAACTTTTATTCCATAGTAATAACAGAATATTGCTGAAAGGCAGAAAACTATACACAGCCTTCAAAATTCAGTGTGAAATTAAGTTTCAACCTAGAATTCTATACCCAGCCAAATTATCAATCAAGTACATGAGTAATGTGACATTTTAAGGCTTCTCAGAAAGCTAAAATTTTATTTCTAGGTACTTTCCCTTAGAAAGCTGTTAAAAAGAATCAAAACAAATTTAACAAGACGACATGGAACTTAGTAAATAAGGAATCTAATGCAGAAAAAAGAACTAGAGAACAACTACTTCAAAATGAAACAGGAAGCCAAAGGCCATCATGGAATAAGTTTCTAGCAAGGGCAAAAATGGAACTGATGTACTTCATAATATGGAATATATTAATTATAAGCACATGATAGAAGTAGAGGCACATTTTGGGGAAAAGCAACAGGTCTACAGAAAATCAGGCAACTGCATAAATGAGACAGTATTAACTCCAGGACAAATAAAGGCTTATATAAGAAAGGAAGTGTGGTCTCAGTGTAATATTTGGCTTAACAGTGAAGAACACATACATAAATATAAAAATGTAAATATTAAGTACTGATTTACCAAAATATTGTGATATGAGGTAATGAAGAAAAGGAAGTGGGCAAACATGGTATTGACGAAGTTCTAAGTCCTCATTTTCCATAACCAAAAGTCAATAAATGCCCAACACCATGGCTGGTGTGGATTAGTGGTTAGAGCATCAGCCTGTGCACCAAAGGGTCAGAGGTTCAATTCCCCGTCAAGTGCATGTACCTGAGTTGCAACTTTGATCCCGGACCGGGGTGCGTGCAGGAAGCAACTGATTGATGTGTCCGTCTCATATTAATGTTTCTCTCTCTCTCTCTCTCTCTCTTCCTTCCTCTCCCTCTCTCTCTCCCTCCCTCCCTCCCTCCATCTTTCCACTCTCTCTAAAAATCAATGGAAAAAATATTCTCGGGTGAGGATTAACAACAACAACAAAAAGTCATGTATCAAGAAATAGTGATATATTGTTAAACAATAGAAAGCAAATACCAGAGAAAATGGCTACAAGGACTGAGGGTGCTTAATTCTGGAGTGGGAAGGGATGAGTGGCAGAGGGGAAAACAACTTTTTTTATCATTTGACTTTTAGGTATCAATATGTGCTTTCATAATAATTATTTTTTAAATCATTGCACTTGTTACAGAAAAAAAATAAAACCCTGCTCCTAAAAGACAATGATAATCCATGCCAGAATTCACTGTCATAAGTTTAAACACATTTTACTCACAACTTTTTTTTAAAAAAATATATCTTTATTGATTTCAGAGAGAGGAAGAGAGAGGGAGAGAGACAGTTGAAACATCAATGATGAGAGAGTAGTCATTGATTGGCTGGGGATGGAGCCTGCAACCCGGGCATGTGCCCTGACCGGGAACTGAACCATGATCTCCTAGATCCTAGGTCGATGTTCAACCACTGAGCCACGTCCAGCCAGGCTACTTACAATTTTTGAAATAATATATTCATAATCTGGGAGAGATAGTTAATGAAAAGGTGACAAAATGATAGAAAAATGCATAGTAACTTTTTACATGTAACATTAAGAAACCAACTGCTTAAAGTTCAATGCAACAGGCAACTATAGAGTTGTTCTATACTAACTATGTACTTACCATCTTTTGTTTGTTGTTTCATACCTCAAACCTAATACATCCAAAACACAACTGATTTTCCCCCAGAATCTATTCTTTACGAAGTCTTTACCATCTCAGTAGATACTCTCCCCTCAACTCATCCAATCAGATGATGATGATGCAAAAAAACTAATTATCCTTGGTCCTTTATTTCCCTCATACTTCCATCCTCTAGTAGGTCCCATCAGTCCCAGTTTCTCTGCAACTGTTTCCTAACTTTCTACCCCTCCCACAATCAACTAAGCACTCAGCAGGCTGAGTGACCAGGGGCATAAGAGAGAGGGGAAAGCAGAAGCTATATCTTGGTAGCTATCATTAACAGAATATAACCAAAGAAACACAACACTAAGCAACTAAACTTAGTGTTCCTATTCACTTATCAGAAAGCCTAAAAATAATGTTTTTCTTACATAACTATAACAACAGTAAAAACCATTAAAGGAAACTATGATGAAAAGACTAGGCTAGTTAAAAAGGGACACCCGAGCAGGGCCAGCGTGACTCAGCATTTGAGCACTGACCTATGATCCAGGAGATCAGGGTTCAATTTCCCGTCAGGGCACATGCCCGGGTTGCAGGTTCGATCCCCAGCAGGGGGCGGGCAGGAGGCAGCTGATCAATGACTGGCTCATCATTGGGGTTTCGATCTCTCTCTCCCTCTCCCTTCCTCTCTCTGAAATCGATAAAGTTTTTTTAAAAAGAAGCATTCCATTTGTCACTGTTTTCTGGAAAAAACATATATACAAAGAACAGTTTAAGTTCACTGTTCTTAAAACCCTCAATTAGCTTTCTGAAAACTTATTTCTATAAAAATGTATTAAGAGACCTACCACTTTTAGCTATGATGGAATGAGGCTGAACCTGGCCTTCTCCAATAACAACAAAACTGGACAAAATGTATGAAATAACTGTTGTCAGACACTGGACAACAGGCAGGGCCGGACTGTGAACCATGTGAAATGGGGAGAAAAAAACATGATAAGCTTAGAAATTCCACCGCAATATAGATCACAGCACAGGAAGAAGAATCCCAGGCAGACCACAGTAGTCCACAGAGTTGGAGACAAAGATTGAAGTCCAACAACGTCAAGCAGATGATGAAGCAAAAAACCAACTATTCAAAGAAAGAGATACAACAATCTGCATGGGATCCCATATATCTGTTGCTGCAAATTACTGAGTACTAAGTTTTGCATATGTAGAGTAAAACTTCATGAGGCCAAACAAAGAGGTAAGTTGAAAAATTCTTAGGGCTCACATGGTACTGAGAGTTCCAAGTAGCCAGAATGGAGATAAACAGCTGAATTCAGTAAATACTGTGGAAAGGTCTACTCAGTAAAAGAAAAAACTAGACCTAGAGTAAGTATACTCTAGATCCACCCTAACAAAGCCACAGAGTGATGTATAAGTACATTCATTGCCTGCTATAACAAAGCCCAACACTCTTTAAAGACAGTTAAATCCAATAAAAACAATGTGAAAGTCATAATACCCAAAATTCAATAAAAAAATTAGATTAGCTAAGAAACAGGAAAACATGGCCCATAACCAGGAGAAATAAGAGAAATGAGATGAGAATAACAAAATATCTATTATATATGTTCAAGAATTTAAAAATATAATCATATGGATAGAAATGGAACATATAAAAAAGAACCACTGCCCAGCCAGGCGTGGCTCAGCGGTTGAGCATCGACCTAGGATCCAGGAGATGGAGGTTCAATTCCCAGTCAGGGCACATGCCTGGGTTGTGGGCTCAATCCCTGGTCGGGAGGAAGCCTATCAATGGCAACTCTCTCATCATTAGTGTTTCTATTTCTCTCTCTCCTTCTCCCTTCCTCTCTCTGAAATCAATAAAGATGTATTAAAAAAAGAAGAAGAAAAAGAACTACATCTACAGACGAAAAATACAATTATGTACAATGAAAACTTCATCAGATAAAATTAAAGCAATTATAACACCAAAGAAGAAAAGATCAGTAAAATGCAAGACACACAGCAATAGAAACTAACCAAATTGAAGAATTAAGAGAAAAAAATAACTAAGCAGAGTGACAATGACTCTACAATAGAAAACTAAATTCTAAAAGTATCACAGACCTAAATGTAAGAGGTAAATAATAAAGCTTCTAGAAGGAAATATTTTTAAATATCTTCATTATGTTGGGTAGACAGAATCCCTTAAACAGGAAAATTTTAAATTCAAGATAGTTTTTTTAAAAAGGCAAGCCAGAGAAAACATATGCAACAAATATGTCTAACAAAGATCTTATATCCAGAATATATAAAGAAGTCCTAAAAGTCAGTAACAATAAGACAGTAAAAACACACCCAAAAGAGGTTATCCTAAAGGCCAATAAACACATAAAAGGTAATTAACTACATCAAAACCACAATGCCATACCATCAAATTTAATTTAAATAAATTAGACAATAATAAAGTTTTGAAGCAACTAGAGCTCTCATACATTGCTGGTAGAAAAGGAAATTGATTAAGCAATTGGCTCAGCTGTCTGGCATAAGAAATCTTATGGTATAAAAATTATACCTCAATAAACCAGATTTTGAAAAAAACTGTTGAACAGTATCTAATAAAACTAACCATACACATACACAGATGCAGCAATTCCAACTAACCAATATACCCAACAGAAATACAAACATATGTTCACCAAAAGACAGGAAAATTTTGATTAAGAGTTGAGATTGCCAAAAATACATAAAAGTGACAAAAATTAATAACATATAGGTATTAGTAGACAGTTGTAAGGCATCAAAAGCTTAATAAAGTCTTTTAATTCACTCTGTATTAAAAACTGCTTCTACACCTAAGGGTTAAATTTACCAAAGCCAATACAGTAAATATGATACAAAAGAAATCTAGGTCTTCTCTGTAAAGTACACAAATCATAAAGTATCATCGCTGTGTCCTAATCCTAGCATTACATTTCGATGTAATTTTTACATACCAGAAACAAAACTTTACTAAGTAATTAGTGAAGTAGTGAAAAGAGCTGCCTTTGGAATCAAATAGTTCTGGTTTCAAAAACTAACTAGAGACAATAAAACTAGTTTGTGATCTTAAGTACTTTGCTGAGTATCAATAAGAATCCTTAAATCCTGATATAAAGCATCAGAAAAAGATATGTAAATTACTTAGCATTAATAACTCATACTTCCTGAGTGTGTGTGTGCCAGGCGCTGTACTAAGTGCTTTATAGGGAAAACTCATCTAAATAGCTTTTTTCCCCTTGGATACATATCTTCATTATCATAATAAAAATTGTTGTTGTCATTTAATCTTAACAATGGCATGAAGTAGGTACTATTTTTATCCTCATTTTAGATGAGATAACTGAGGTTCAGGGAAATCACTATATAATTTTTCCCAAGTCACACAGCTACTAAAGTAACAGGAAAAAAGACCATTCCACTTAACCATTATAACTACCTCTCCACTACAGTCAAGTAGCCTAAAACACAAAAAAAGAAAAAAAGGTGTTTTTCAAAAATAAAACCACTAACACAAGTAATATAAAGTCACTATAGAAAGGAGAGAGCTAGAGAAAACAAAAAATAAAAAAATAAACCGTATTCCCTTTTACAGAGACAACTGCTATTACCATTCTACTTTTAACAAGAAAGGTTTTTGGGGGGGATTTTATTTTATTTTAAAATATTACAGATGTCCGTTTTTCTCACCAATGACCCGTTCCACCCCGCCCCATGCCCCTCCCCAGTCCCTCTCCCCACCATTGTCCATGTCCTTGGGGTGTGCGTATATGCATATAAATTCTTTGGTTACTCTCTCCCCGTCCACCCACCTGCCCTCCTCCATCCCTCTGACATTCGTCAGTCTCATCTATGCTTCCATGTCATTGAATCTATCTGTTCATCAGTTTATTAAGTTCTTTAGATTCCATGTATAAGCGAGATCATGTGATGTTTGTCTTTCTCTGCCTGACTTATTTCACTTAGCATAATTTTCTTCAGGTCCATCCATACTGTCCCAAAGGGTACGAGATTATTCTTCTTTAAAGCTGCATAATATTCCATGATATAAATATCCCAGTTTTTTTATCCACTCCTCTACTGATGGGCACTTGGGCTGTTTCCAGGTCTTAGCTATTATAAACAGTGCTCCTATGAACATCCGGGTACATAAATTATAGAGCAGTCTACTATCCCACAGTATGAAGTGAACCTGTATAAATATAATTCATAACTAGCATATAAAATCATAGACATTAATATATATATATTTTTAACTATATCTTTATTGATTTCAGAGAGAGGAAGGGAGAGGGAGAGAGAGAGAGACAGAAACATCAATGATGAGAGAGTCATTGATCGGCTGCAGCCCGCAACCAGGGCATGTGCCCTGACCGGGAATCGAACCCTGATCACCTGGATCCTAGGTCGACGCTCAACCACTGAGCCATGCCCAGTGGTTAATATTCTCACTTGACATGCACAACGTGACTTTATTTTATACAGTTGAACTTTAAAATACTCAGGATTCCAGGCTTTTTTTCTTGGTTTTACTGGAAATACCTTACATTGTTTTACAACACCACATTTTTTCAAAGGGATTTCACACTAACATCTCATTTAATCTTCATGACACACCAATAAACTAAGCACAAAAGATTCAATCCTTATTGTTTAGGTGAGATTTAGAAAACAAGCAATTTGCCAGAAACTACACATCTAGTTAGGGGCAAAATTTAGACTACAGTCTACATTCTGAGTCCCAGCTGAAAGCTCTTTCTACCACATTTAGAAATTTTATTAACATAATTTTTTTTTCATAATTGTTATTAAAGCCAAAAGTTTTAATATTCTAACAGATCTAATCAACAAATCTGAATGTTATCTCACCTATGCTTTCTTTGCTCACTCAGTATTATAATCATAATTTTTGCAATAGAAATGCCGAAACCAAGGTAAGAAAAATATATACACACAAAATAAACTGAATAATTCCAAGTATTAAATTTGGACATGGGTGTCGTACTGGTCGAAATTAATTTCCATTGAAAGAGCAGTGATACATAACATGCAAGATTATGAAGGATAAACAAGAGAAATTATGAACTAATAAATGAATGGAGTTAAGATTCGTATGGTTCCTTGCTGTGGTGGCTGAGAGCAGACATACGACCGGAACGGTAAAAAAGCTTTGGTGGCTGAGAGTAGACAAATGACCGCAAAGGGTTAAAAACCAAATTCCACTTTCTTGGAATGAGATGATAAAACTATAGCACTTAACTTTTTATTTTATCACACTTCAGAACAGTAATTAAGCTTCAGTTCCTAATGATTATGTTCCCAATTAATAAATTTGGCAGTCTTCCATATTGAAATTATACTCAATTCCCTTAATCCAATTATTTCCTGTTAATGTGACCTGTAAAAATAATTCAGAATGACATACCTCTTCAAATAACTGCTAGGAATCCATTCTACTCATCAAGAATCAGTGTGTGTTTATGGAAATAGATATCAGTCTCTTTTTTCCTAAAAGCATACTACAACAGGTCGCTCATTACAAATCATAGTAGTAGTCTCACAATTTAATGGAAAAAGTAACAACAAATATTCAACTTAGTTTACCTCATAAATTTTCTTCAAAACTTTTGCTCTTGCCCAAGGACAAACTCTAGTAGCAAACAGGGTTAACAAGAAAAATAGAAAATAAAGTACCATATTTCGTTCAACAAGTTTTTCCCATACATGTAAGTCCAGATCTTTGTATAATTTGGCTTTAACACAGGTGTTTGTCTAATTAAAGTGAAATCTTATAAAAGCAGTTTAAAATATAATAGGAGATATAAGGAGTTCTTTTTTGAACCATTCAAATGGTAGAGATGCACAAAATTTAAAAATAGGTCTATTTGGTTGTTTTGTAAAAATCCCATGTAACCACTGTTACTAAGCTCACTCTACAGAACTATATAAGAAGGGTAACGCGAAAAGATTCTCAATTCTTAACCAAACCCATAGGCTTAAAGTCTGGGTAACTTCTTATTTTTATTTAAGGGAAGAGAGGTACAAAATACTACATATAATAGACTTTGAGCAAAGGTTTCAATTCATTTCAAACAGGCTTTGTAAAATGACCTGGTGGACAGACACATTAAGTTCTCTACAGTACAATCATCCATTTAAATAAAAATATAACTCTACAATTCCATCTCTGAAATTTGTATTTGGGAGAAGTTCTTGACATTTTGGAATTAAGGGTTTCCCTTGGTATGAAATGAATACCATAATACTCTATCTGTCCTCTTGCCTATAGCATGGGCATATGTTAATTAAAAATTAAACATAGAGTTTAAAAAAATACCAGAACACAGTTCTGGCATTATTATCTTTTATTAGCAGTTAAATTTAAACACTGCACTATAGAAACAGTAAAGCAAAACAGGATATAATTAAAACAGAATAAATTGTTCGAAATAGACTTAAAAAAATCCCATGTGCTAAATACTGGCACCATACACTCTGAGACTCTTGGTTCCAAATGTATAGGAATAACTGACACCAGATCATGCTCTACCAAGCATGAAACTAGTAAGTATAAAATAACTATTTTCAATTGAGGATTAGAGCCAACATAGGACTGTGGTCTCAGAAGGAAAACAAGGTAAATCCCAAAATCCTCTTTTCTGCCTAGAGGCATTTTCCAGACTGTAGAATAGGGAGAGAGAACCCACATAGAACCTGATAGTCTCACTGATCTAAGCACGTTATCTGAGTTAGAAACTACTCGAAACTAGAATTCATGGGGCAGGATACCAAAGAGAACTGTACAGAGATGAAGCTTCAGAAATCTGCATAGGCATCTTTGGTAAAACATTAAGCTGAGCAGGTACACTGCAAGATTCTACTGAAACTGGGCCAAGAACTACTACCAAGTAGCATGAGACTTTGTTAAACAGGAGCCAGACATCCCATAATATCCAATAGTATGGAAAAACTACTAGAAATGAGGAGAAACAGAAAATTTTGATCCATGACCCATACAAAAAAAAGCAATCAACAGAAACAGACTCAGAAATAATAATGATGGAAGTAGCAAAGGCTTTAAAACAGTTACTATTATGTAATATTAAAGGAATGAAAGGAAGTCATGAACACAATTAAAAATAGGAAATCTCAATAGACAAAGAAAAAGTTTTAAAAATGGAAATGGTAAAATAGAAAAACATTATACCAAAAATGAAAAATTAGCCATATGGGCGAAAATATTAAGACATGGCAGTGAATCTGAAGTCAGTGCACTGAAAATAAAACCACTGCAGAGAATTTCATGTGGCTGCAGTGAACTTGAAAGCATAACAGAAATAATCCAGAATGGAAGCTAAAAGAATAAAATGACAGAGATAGATAGTGATAGTGATAGTGATAGTGATAGTGATAGTGATAGTGATAGTGACAGTGATAAGATAGATAGATAGATGATAGATAGATGACAGATAGATAGATGATAGATAGATGATAGATAGATGATAGATAGATAGATGATAGATAGATAGATAGATAGATAGATAGATAGATAGATAGATAGATAGATAGACAGATAGATAGAGATAGATAGATAGATAGGCAGACAAAAATTAAATGAGCTGTGAACAATATCAAGTGGTCTAATGGTCTAACACATATATGTAAAAGGAGCATCAGGAGGGGACAGAAAGGCCAAAGTAGGAAAAATATAAAAATTTCAAATGTGACCAAAACTCTAAACCCACAGATAGAAGAATCTCAACAAACCCCAGCAGAATAAACTAAAAGGATAGGAAAAAAAGAAAAGAAAACCAGAGGCACATCACAATTCAATTGCTGGAAAGTAAAAGCAAAAGAGAAAACTGGAAAAGTAGTCAACAAAAAGCCTCTATCATAAAAAGGTTTCCAATTATTATCTCAGCTTCCACCATAAGAAATTAGAAAAATAAGAATAAATTAAACTCAAAGTAAGCAAGAGATTAAAAAAAAAAAATTTAAAAAAAAACAAAAAACACACAGTAAAAGCAGCATCAATGAAATAGAAAAGTAGAGGAAATGAGTAAAACCAAAAGCTGGTTCTTTGAGAAAATCAATAAAATTAATAAACCTCTAGCCAGACATGTGCATAATCACAAAAGTAAACAGAAGAGTGAAAAAACTAGAGCCCCAGCTTTCTAGCCAAAGGATGAAAATAGGTACCCCAGAGAAGCATAAAGTCTCAGAAAATCAGAGGAGGAATTAGGGAAAGCAACCTCACAAAGCTGTTTACCAGCTCCAGGGTTCACCCCCAAACTGGGTATGAATGGATCTGATCCTATCCACAGGAGCAGACCAAGAACTGAACTAACAGATACATTGTCCAGGCCCCAGACTAGCTAATTACTGGGTAGCACAGAAGCAGGACAGATCGAAATAGGATTGCAAAGACTTGAAGTGATATTAGAATCACAGTCCACAGAATTGGGACTTGCAGCTGGAACCTAACCAGATTTGCTAAAACAAAATGAACACTCTCCCTTTACAGGACTTAAACAAGACCCAGAGTGTGATAACTAATATTCAAAATATCCAGGATAAAACGCAAAATTACATGGCATGTAAAGAAACAGTAAAATTTCAGCTTGCATGGGAAAAGACAATCAACAGACACCAATGTAGAGATGAGACAGATATTTAAGACTAGCTATTATAAAAATGCTGGAGGAAGCAATTACTAAACACTTTGAAACGCCTTTTTTTTTTTGAGGGGGAAGGGACTTCCTTGTATGGGCTCAATACCAGAATGGAGATTAACAGTAAAGAAGCAGTGTGCTATGACCAGCCAGGCATGGCTCAGTGGTTAAGCATCAACCTAGGATC
Organism: Miniopterus schreibersii; assembly: GCF_964146895.1. Taxonomy (NCBI): domain Eukaryota; kingdom Metazoa; phylum Chordata; class Mammalia; order Chiroptera; family Miniopteridae; genus Miniopterus; species Miniopterus schreibersii. The sequence goes on along the minus strand of NC_138105.1, from coordinate 38,317,527 downwards.
CAGGCAATCCGGGTTCAATTCCCGGTCAGAGTACATGCCTGGGTTGTGGCCTGGATCCCCAGTCAGGGGTATGCAGGAGGTTGCCCGATCAATGACTCTCTCATCATTGATGTTTCAACTCTCTTTCTTCCTCTCTCTGAAATCAATAAAGATATATTTTTTAAAAAAAGATCTTTTAAAATAAAATAAAAAATCCACGTCCTAAAAAACAGATCAACAAAATTAATCCAATCTGAATGAGAAAAGACTTTTTAAAAAATGAACAAAGCCTTAGGCACCTGTACAGTGCTAAGAAACAGAACTTTTGTCATAATATTGAAAATCATCTCCAAAACAATTCACCACTTATACTGTATTTATAGGACAGTTGAACAAAAGCCCTAAGGTTATCTATTGAAGAAAATTCATTATCTTTGTTCAAATCCTTATTACAGGGGGAAAAAAGTTCCCTCGAAGTAGGAACTATGACATGACAAATAAACTAAGCTATTTACATTGATAGAAGATAGTGACATAAAAAAATTAAATACATACAATTAGATTTGGCATTAAGATTACATGATTTTCATTAGTATTAAATATACCTTTCCACGGTTTCCTCCAACTAATGCAAAAAAAACCAAAAACCCAACCCACATTTCATTCTTTGAAACCAATTAAAAGGAATGCAACCTCAAATCAAGTTAAATGATAAAAGCCAAACTTGGCTTAAAAGTAAGCCATGTTGAAATGATGCTTGGAACTTCTTAAAAATAATACAGGAGGTAGGGATCACAGATGAAAAAGAATGAACCAAAAGTTGATAACTGTCAAACCTAGGATATATTATTCTCTTTATTTTTTCATATGTTTGAAATTTTTCATAATTAAAAAGTTAAAAAGAAAATAAATCTTAAGTATGTCAAAATCAAATCGAGAAGCATTTATTAACTTACTAGGAAACTGGCTGGCACTTAGCAGTGCTAGTGTATTGGAACTCTGTACTTTAGTAGTTCTACTTTGGTAAAGCAGAAAGGTGTGGATAAAGGAACATACAGCCTTAAGAGGCAAAGAGTCTAGAGCTATAGCTATTCAAGTTTAATTAATTAATATTAAATACAATTTTAAATTCTTCAGTAAAGCTCCTCAGTGATACTGCCCACATCTTAGGTGTTCAATAGCCACCTAGAAATAGTCATCAAGGAAACCAATGTGATTAGTGGCTAACGAACTGAAAACTCAGATGTAGAACACTTGCATTATACCATAAAATTCTATTGGGTAACACTGGTCTAAAGTTCAAATCTTAGAAACCACTTAATAAACAGCTTTGTATCATTGACCCAACTAAACTTATTAGAGCCTCAATTTTGTCACCTGCAAAATGTGAACATTAACAACCAGGCAGGGTTTAAGTGAAAACTAAATGCAAACATATATAAAGAACCTGCCCTGGCCAGAGTTGGTTGGTGAGTTGTCCCGTACACCTAAAGGTCTCATGTTCAATTCCAGTCAGGGCATATACCCAGGTTGCAGGTTTGATCCCCATTTGGGATGCACACAAAAGGCAACCGATCAATATTTCTTTCTCTCTCTCTCCCACCCCACCCCCAAAATCAATAAAAACCTATCTTCAGGTGAGGATAAAAAAAAAAAAGAACCTAAGTTAGCTCTCAGTAAGAATGTTTAAATAAAGCACTATAATATCAGTTACAGCTTACAATATTTAGACCCAACCCAGCCTGACTGATTATAGAGAAATCAGAAATTAAAATATACCATCAAGGGGAACAAAGGGTATTTCTAAGATGATGGAAATGTTCTACATCTTGAAAGGGGCATAGGCTGCACAGGTGTACAAATTTGTCAAAACTATTAGAAAAGTACACTCAAGGCAAGCATTTCAACAGTACACAAAAGACCTATGCATTTTACTCTAGGTAAATCATACTTTAATTTTTTTAATGTTTTTTAAAAAAACCCACAGAATTTCTGAAAAACTACCTTTATTCTCTCTTTCCTAAAATTCTTTTAGTTGGAACATCCATTTGCAGAACGTTGCCCTTTTCATATCATATGACTTCTGGCAAACTACTACAACCATGAAAATGAGTCTTAAGGATGATTTTTCTCCTTGTAGTTTTATCCTATTTTTAAAAATAAGCTTGTCTTCTATAATAAAAGACAAAATAAGATCCACTGAGATAAGACTTAACAGATCAAGGCCATTTTATAAAATCTCTTCTTAGTCAAAACAAACCTTAAATGTCATCTGGTGCCAGTGGGCACATAGCTCATGCATGTATGGTTCCGGCTCACTCTTTACTAAAACGTTTTTATATGTACTGAGCCAACCTGTATCTCCCGCAAACTTCTGTTTACTGATTCTAGCTCTATAAGAGTTTGGTTTTCCTTACTCAAGCTAAACATAAATTGTTCTTTTGGCTGTTCCTTATATGAAAGTTTTAAATACTTTTACACTGAGGGCCAACCTCTGAGATTGAAACAATATGGTTCCCATATGTGTATATTTTTAAAACTAGTAAAATTTCAACGAACAAATTGGATAATTTAAAATGGGGCTGCTAAATTTTAATTTTTCCAAATAAACCATTTTTTAAAGATGTTATTAGCATTTCAAAAAACAAAAGGCATTATAACATTTTAAAAGTAACAAGTACACAGTCTTAGAATAAAATAGACAAGAAAGATCTGTGATAATTTACACCAATGTTTGTTGTACATCAGCATTAGGGAGTCACTGGTCTATATTTCTCCAGTTTTGGGCCCAGAAGTTAAAATTACAGATATGATCTTACTAGCAGCAGAACTGAATGTGACACCGACCACCTGCTTTCTAGATACTATATCCTTGTTAATGCACTGTGAAATGTGCCAGATTTTATCTTACCTTTCTTTTCATTCCTTTTTTCTTTTTGCATTAAATTATATGACTTAAGAAAAGAAAGTTGAAGGAAAGTTTAGGATTCCTGCTCAATATGAGTGAAACTCTGCTACAGGGATGCTATAAGCTACAAACCCTGACGCTAGGAATAGAACAAAATTCAATAAAACTCAAGGTATATACATATAACTAACTGAAAGACAGCTATATAATACAACTTCAGAATTATTTCAATAATAAATGCTCACAAAAAAGTTTGAAGAGAAAAATGAGGTGGCCATGGGGCCACAAAAACAGATATATAACAAATTATTCAATTATTTAAAACCTGAAACACAAATTATTTTAATGCAAGCTCTAATATTTTCAAGCATAGCACATAAAAACTACAGTGAGTTCCTTATAGGATAATGGCTGCTCCTAATTTCTAAACACTCCACAAATCCTCATAAAAACCATACAGGGAGGAAATACAGGAAATAAAATCACCATAGCATTATAAGGAGATGAGGCAACTAAACACTCCAATTTACATGTAAGTGCACAAGCATCCAGGACCAGAAGCTCCAACAGGAACTGCCCAAAAGAGCAATATAGCAGCATCTTTGCGTTGACTGAATACATGTAATATTAACTAGGATTCACTCTCAGAAGGAGAGAGCCACTTGTTGAGAGGAAGTACTGAAAGACATGATTGATAAGCGCAATGGCTGCTAAGGGAGTAAAAAAGACATTTGGCCCTGGCCAGTGTTGCTCAGTAGTTAGAGCGTTGGGCCCACCTGCCAAAAGGTTGCAGGTTATATTCTCAGTCAAGGGCACATACCTGGGTTGCAGGTTCTGGGGCTGTGCGGGAGGCAAGCAATCAATGTACCTCTCTCACATCAATGTCTCTCTCCCTCTCCCTTCCATTCTCTCTAAAAATCAACGGAAAAAATATCCTCTGGTGAGGATTAAAAACAAAAGACGCTTGGAAAGTCTGTAAGACCAACAGTGGCAGTTTTAGCAAGGCACAGCTTTGGAGGAAGAGGCACCTTAGGAGGAAGTACTGTTACTTGATGGCTTACGGAGAGGGAAAGAGGGAAAGAGGGAGGAGACTGGAGATAAAGGCTCTACTATAAAACAAGATAGAACAATTGGGGAATTCAGAAGGGGAGTGTGCCCACATTCATTTTTAAAACTGCATTTTACTGTAGCAGTAAAAAAGGATGTTCTTGAACGAAGAGACTGAAGAAAAAAGAACCCAGGACCCATATCAAGTTATTTATATGAAATTTTAAAAGTGAAAAAAATTTTAGATGAAAACACACCAAAAACCCTAGTGATAAAAGAAAAGATATAACACTCCGTGACAAATTAAATATAATTAAATACCAAATTCAGACATAAAAGAACACCTCAAATCAGATATTCAAAATTTAAAACAAAGTGAACATAATAAGATATAAAACAGGAATAGACTGAACTCAAGAAACACGAAAAACACAAAATCATCTTGGGAATAATGACTATATTACAAGTAATATAATTTCAAGAGATAGAAAAAAGGAATGCTTCTCAAATAAAAAATAAAAAAGAATTGAAGGAAAACAGATATAAAAGGCAAAGAAGACCCAATAGGCAAAGAGCACTGACGAATGAAACAGAACCAATACTCAAAACTATAATTCTTGAGCCCGGCCGGGCATGGCTCAGCGGTTGAGCATCAACCTAGGATCCAGGCAATCGAGGTTCGGTTCCCGGTCAGGGCACATGCCCGGGTTGCGGGCTGCAGCCGATCAATGACTCTCTCATCACTGATGTTTCTATTTCTTTCTCTCCCCCTCCTTTCCTCTCTCTGAAATCAATAAAGATATATAAAAAAACAAAAACAAAAAACTATAATTCTTAAAAAGAAAACATCAATCTAGAGCATATTATACTAAGTGAAATAAGTCAGTCAGAGAAAGAAAAATAACACATAATTTCATTTGTATGTGGAATCTAAAGAACAATATAAACAAACAAAACAGAAACAGACTCATAGATTTAGAGATCAGACTGAAGGTTGCCAGAAGCGAGAGGTGTTGGAAGACTGGGTGAAAAAGGTGAAGGGATTGAGAAGTACAGATTGATAGTTAGAAAACAGTCATGGAGATGTAAAGTACAGCATAGGGAATATAGTCAATAATATGTCAACTATCATATATAATAATAAGTCAACTATGTACGGTGCCAACTGGGTACTGGAAGTATCAATGGAAACACTTTGTAAGTATATGATTGTCTAACCACTATATTGTACACCTGAAGCTAATACAAAATAATACTGAATGTAAACTGCAATTAAAAAGAAAATTTTAATTAAAAAAACCAAAAAAATCAATCTACATTCTGAAACCACATTCCAAGGAAAATTTATCCAGAGTAATCAACAGAGACACATTTTGTAAAACAATTCAATTTTATAGGTAAAGGAAAACCGTTTAAACATCCAAAAAGAAAGACGAAGTCATCTACAGAGAAAGGGGAAAAGGGAGAGGGGAGAGGGGGGAGGAGAAAGGGGAGAGGGGGGAAGAGAGAGGGGAGAGGAGGGAGGGGAGAGGGGAGAGGCTCGAAGCAGGTTGGCATAAGCAACATATAAGCAAGACAACAGTAAGGCAATAGCTTCAAGAAACTTAAAAAGATGTGAGGCCCTGGCGAGGTAGCTCAGTTGGTTGGAGCATCATCCCGTACACCAAAAAGGTTGCAAGTTTGATTCCCGGTCAGGGCACATACCTAGATTGTGGGTTCGATCCCCAGTTAGGACATGTGCAGGTGGAAACCAATCAATATTTCTCTCTCACGTCGATGTTTTTTTTCTCGTCTCTTTAAAAAAACCCATTAAACAAATATCCTTGGGTGAAGATTTAAAAAAAAAAGGATGTGAGTCAAGGATTTTCTATCCAGCCAAGCTGTCCTTCAAATATCAAGGCTATAAGAAATGTTATAACATGTAAGAACTTAAGAGATTTTCACAAGCATTGCTGAGGAAGGTCTACTAGACAATAAGCTTCATCCAACCAACAGATTGGGAAAACTTCAGCAAAAGGTCTGTAGGTGAATATTAACTATACTTAATTATAGAACTAAATCTAAAACATAGGTATTGATGCGGGTGGAAGAATGGCACATAAAATAACATGCTCTCACACAAAAAGTTATTTTTATAACTTTTAGAAGTCAAAAGAAAAGAGGAAAAAAAGTAGAATAAGCTCTTAACTGCCTCACACATAAGAAAAATGAGTTTCAATAGATTTAAATTTAAAGCTGCCATATCTAATAGTAGAAGCCTAAATTTAAAAAAAAGAGGACTTAAGGGAATTTTTTAATGGCATAAATATAAATAAAGGTAAATGACTAGAACAAAAATATAAACCTTCCAAAATACCAAAAATACAAATATATAAATATATATATATATCAAACAATATAAGATACATGGTAAGGGCAAGAAAACAAAGATACGATCAAGTCTATGAAAAGGCAAAGTTCTTTAGACTACACTTACAATAGAGCAAGTACCAATACACATGCTTTACTATTTGTCAGGCACTTTCATACAAATCTCACTACCTGACCAGTGAGGTAGGTTAGAAAAGTATTTTCTTTTTATTCATGTTTACAAACTGACTCTTAAAAAGGGTAAGAGATAAAGGAAAGCAAAGCCAGAATTTTCCTATTGTTTTTTCCACACCAGGAGACGACTCTGAGCAGCAAAACTGTTCCAAAACACAAACTAAAGAAATGTGTAACATTTTATTTCCTTATTTTTAAAATATTAGTCTCCTCACAAAAAATGCTTAGAATGAATTAGCCTGAAACTTTTGAAACTCTGAGTACAAAGCTTCTTCTAACAAAGAAAGTGTTGAAAGAAGTTTAAGTCTCCTTAGTGGCAGGGGCAACTAAGATGGCAAAGAATGTGACACTACCTCAGGTACTAGATGAAGTTCTGGCTTAGTAACTAGACACACTTCAGAGTGAAGGAGGCATTACTCCAAACACAGACTGTGTGACGTCTACTTCACTAAGTTAGATAATCTACAGTCAGTCTGCTATAATGCTTGTTTTGAAAACACATATTTGCCCCAACACAACTGATTAGGGAACATTTTGAGCATAATAAATTTCAAATTTATGTTTGCTTCTGTGGGATTTTGTCTACCAGAAATACTAGGTGAACCCAGGAACTGCACCCAGCTGAAACAAACCAAATAGGCATGCATAGCAGACACCGACAGCACCTCAAATATCTCCTAGCTACCTCAGATCACCTTGTGCAGTATAAGCCACACCCATCCACATCTGGTTGTTACTTTCCCCCATATTTCAGGTAACTCCTTCTATCACTTCGTACAATAGCTCACATGCTGTAATTCTCCTGACACCTACTGCCATAAGCAAACTTCAGGTCTTTTCCAGGTAAAGTGCAGTATTTACACTGTAGTATTTATGTCTTTGTTAAAGACTTACCATATGTAAAACTGTGCTATTATTTATATTAGATTCTTATCTTTGTTTTTAATTTCAGTAATGAAGTTTTTAAGTGTCGTGCCCACAAGGCCGGTGGTTTTTATTGCATGATTTTGCATAGCACAGTAACTTTTAGGAACCCATACGTCTTAATATAGTACAACTTACTGAGTGTATATAAAGCACTTAGAAATATACTTTCAACAATGTAATCATAAGTATTGGCTATATTTTTAATAATTTCCTCAAAAGAATGATGCAAAGTTTGTATCAGCTAATGTGTAAAAAAGGTCTAGCATAAAGCCTGGCTCAAAAGAGTTTTTCAATAAATGCCAGTTTGCTTCATTTCCCCTTTCTTTAAGATTCTGTCTCAGTTCCCAAGCACTGATAATCAAAGGTGATCTTGTAATCTCCATGAGAACTCTCTGAAAAATAAAAAGTACCATATTAATGGAAGCCATTATCATAAGAAGAAAATATGTTTTTAATTGGAACCACCACCACATGTGGAAGCAAACAACAGACCCCTAAGGGTTTTTTTTCTAGGTCTATATTTTTAAAAACAAACTTTCATTTCCCCTTTTATGCACAACCAAATAAAACAACTCTTACAGATAAAACACAGAAATGTTTAAATAATCTCCTCTATAAAAAATCAAATGGAATCTTTAAGATTAAAAATATCACTAGCTTCAAAATAAGCTTACAAGCAGATGCCATAATACTGTATACAGAGAATCAAAAAGATTCCACCAAAAAACTACTAGACCTGATAAATGAATTCAGTAAAGTAAAAGGATACAAAATAAATATTCAGAAATTACTTGCATTCTTATACACCAATAATGAATTATCAGAAAGGGAAACTAAATTTACAACTACATCCAAAAAACACACAAACAAACCTAGAAATAAATTTAACCAAGGATGTGAAAGACCTGTACTCAGAAAATAAGAAGACACTAAAAAGGAACTGAAGAAGATACAAACAAGTGGAAGCACATACCATGTTCATGAACTGGAAGAATTAACATCATTAAAATGTCCGTACTACTCAAAGATTCAACACAATTCCTATCAAGATACCAATGGCGTATTATACAGAACTAGAACAAATATTCCAAAAACTTATGTGGAACCACAAAGGAACCCAAATAGCCAGAGTAATCTTGAGAAAAAAGAACAAGGTTGAAGGAGACATGCCACCTGATATCAAACTATATGACAAGGCCACAGTAATCAAAACAGCATGGTACTGGCTAAAAACAGACATATAGATAAATGGAACAGAACAGAAAGCACAGAATAAACAGAAGAGAAAAAGAATAAACCCACACCTTTGTGATCAATTAATATTTGACAAAGGAGGCAAGAACATACACTGGGATAAAGACAATCTATTCAATAAATGGTGTTGGGGAAAATGAACGGATATGTGCAAAAAAAATGAAACCCCTGGCCAGTGTGGATAGAGCACTGGCACTGAAGGGTCATGGGTTTGATTTCCTGTCAAGAGCACATGCCTGGGTTGCAGGTTCGATCCCCAGCCCCAGTACAGGTGGGTGCAGGAAGCAACCAATTGATGTCTTTCTATCACATCAATGTTTCTTTCTCTCTCCCTCCTCTCCTCTCCTCTCCTCTTCTCTCTCTTTCTCTCTCTCTCCACTGCCCTCCCTCCTTTCCACTCTCTCAAAAAAAAAATCAATGGAAAAAATATCCTCAGGTGAGGATAAAAAAAAAAAAAAAAAAAAAAAAAAAGCCCTGGCTGAGTAGCTCAGTTGGTTAAAGCATCATCCCAATACACCAAGGTTGTAGGTTTGGTCTCTGGTTAGGGCACATACAGGAAGGAACCAATGAATGCATAAAAAAGAGAAACGACAAATACATGTCTCTCTCAAAATCAATAAATATAATATTAAATTAAAAAAAAAAAACAAAACTAGACCACCTTCTTACACTATACACAAGAATAAACTCAATATGGATTATTAGACTTAAACGTTAGACTCAAAACCATAGAAGTCCTATAAGAAAACACAGGCATTAAAATATTGGACATTTCTCATAGCAATATTTTTTCTGATACATCTCATCGGGGAAGGGAAACAAAAGAAAAAATAAACAAATGGGACTACATCAAACTAAAAAGTTTTTGCACAGCAAAAAAAACATCAACAAAACAAAAAGATAACCCACTGACTATGAGAACATATTCATCAATGATACATCTGATAAGGGGTTACTATCCAAAAATTATAAAGAACTCAAACAATTCAACACCAAAAAAACAAACAATCCAAATGAAAAATGGGCAAAGGAACTGAATAGACACTTCTCCAAAGAGGACATACAGATGGCCAATAGACATATGAAAAGATGCTCAATGTTGCCCAGGGACTTAAGGGTCCTGAATTCAATTCCAGCAAAGGGCACGTACCTGGGTTGCAGGTTCCATCCCTGGCCCCACCAGTGGAGGCATATGTGGGAGGCAGCAGATCCATGTGTCTCTCTCACATGGATGTTCCTCCCTCCCTCCCTCCCTCCCTTTCTCTCTATCCCCCTTCCACTCTCTCTGAAAAGCAATAGAGAAAATATCCTCAGGTAAAGATTTTAAAAAAATAAAATAAAAATGCTCAACATAATATCATCAGAAAATGAAAATTAAAACCACAATGAGATATCATCTCACACCTATCAGAATGGCTAACATTAATAAATCAACAAACAAGTGTTGGCAAGGATGTGGAGAAAAGGGAACCCTCATGCACTGTTGGTGGAAATGCAGACTGGTGCAGCCACTGTGGAAAACAGTATGAGGTTACCTCAAAAAATTAAAAAGGAGCCCGGCCTGGCGTGGCTAAGCAGTTGAGCGTCAGTCTAGGATCCAGGAGATCACGGTTGGATTCCCAGTCAGGGCACATGCCCAGGTTGCGGACTCGAGGGTGCAGGAGGCAGCCAGTCAATGACTCTCTCATCTTTGATGTTTCTCTCTCTCTCTCCCTCTTCCTTCCTCTCTCTGAAATCAATAAAGATATATTTTAAAAAAATTAAAAAGGAACTAACTGCCTTATGACCCACTAATTCCACTTCTGGGAATATATAAAAAAAAAACCCGAAAAATTCATTTGAAAGAATATATGCAATCCTATGTTCACTGCAGCATTATCTGCAATAGCCAAGATTTGGAAGCAGCCCAAGTGACCATCAGTAGACAAGTGGATAAAAAAGTTGTGGTACATTTGCACAACAGAGTACTACTCGGACATAAAAAAGGAAATCTTACCATTTGGGACTGCATGGATAGACCTGGAGAATATTACGCTAAGTGAAATAAGCAAGTCAGGAAAAGGCAAGTACCATATTATTTCACTTATATGTGGAATCTAATGAACAAACAAAATAGAAACATACAGAGAACACTGACAGTTGTCAGAAGGGCGGTAGGGGCTGAGAGGCTTGGTGAGAAAGGTGAAGAGATTAAGCAAAAAACAAAAACAAAAACCCCACCTCATAAACAACAGTATTGTGATGATCAGAGTGAAATGGGGGGGAGAGGTAGGTAGAAGAAAGTAATGGGGGGATAAATGACATGGGGTGGTGAACACACAATACAATATACAGATGACATATTACAGAATTGTACACCTGAAACCTACATAATTTTATTAACCAATGTTACCCTAATAAATTCAATTAAAAATGTATGATTATAATTTCCCCCTTAGGTTTTAGTAGAAATTTCAAATTATATGAACTGAAAATGTGTTCCTATTTTATTAACCAAAAAAATCTCAGTGAAATAGAGCATATCAGGTAACAAAAACATTAACTTCTCATTCATTTATTTCTACAGTACAATTTTTATTTTACTTTTAAATAGACAAAAAAGATTGGTTTTATTAAATTAATAATTTAAGGAATTATTTTAATTCCAAATTAAGTAGTGAACAATATAATTCATAGCTTACCTAAAAGGGAAAACCCATATGCAACAAGTTAAACTAGTTTGATTTTTTTTAAGTTACAACTTAAATACAGGTTTGTACAGCATGCATCATAAAATAAGTGCGGATATACCAGGGAAATTCCCAAAAGTTAAGAATACAATCACAGGATAAAATTCCCTCCCCTCCATACCCTAATTTTTATACTAAGAACTGTAACTCTTTTAAACCTCTTCACTTGCTCTTCTTGCCATCAGCATTGGCAAATGACATTCTTCTCAAAACAATTTTCGCTAAGAATCTGAAGCTGTTCTCCTTTCAATATGGCTATTGCCTATAAATAGAGAGCAAAGTTATATGTATTTAGACGTGAACACTGATGGTTGGCTAGGCTCACTGATGGTTAAATGGCTTGCTCTGACACCCCAGCTTCCAGCATACGTTTCCAAATTCCAAGAATTCAACTTGGTTTTTTAATATTCTGAAAATGACTCACAAAGGGACTCTAAACTAAAAAAATTTCCCCTTCTAACATTTTATATTCATAATAGCATATACAGAGGTCCTTACCCCTGACTTTGTGTCAGAATTAGTTGTAGAGCTTTATGAAACTACAGATGACTGAGCCTTACTATCTGATTCAGCAAACTCCTCACATCATTTAATCCAGATGCCATTTTTCTTCCAATGCTAAAACAATTTTAAAAAATCAAATTTCCTCTTATTATGCTCTTGTGATGGGAGAAAGGCCATGTAAACAAACTAATACTATGATTCATTCATAAATGAAACATTCAAGTTCTTACCAGGTAATACAGGTTCTGCTTGATAGCCTACAATTACCTCATATAGTAATGTACTCTACCAAACCAAGGCCCCGCTTAACTCCCTTCTACAAAAATCTGTATGCAAGCACACAATCCAAAGCTCTTTCTTTCTTGCCCTGTAGTGACTGGTTTAACACTCATTTCATGTAACAAATATTCCTTAAATATCTATTATGGTACTTTATTCTAACGAATGGGGTACAACAATTAACAACAAAGTCTCTATCTTCATAAAACCTACATTTTAATTGTGCAAAACATGTGATAAATAACTTGTCAGATGGTGATAAGTGATATGAGGGAAAAAAGAAAGCAAGGAAGAAAATAAGAAGGTTGATTGAGGAGGACATCTCCTGGTCAAGGAAGGCCTCTATATAACATTTAGATGACATCTGAGCAGAAGTCTAAAAGAAAAGAGAAGAAATGAGCCATGCAGGTATCTGGAAGAGAAAATTCTGAACAAACAGTCCTTTGCATACGATCCCTTATATGACCTAGTTTTTTATGTCCAAAAACACTTTTATGAACAAGGAAGATATATTTGAATCAATGTTCTGAAAGAACTGCATTCTCAGAAACAGAATTATTAAAATAAGAATGCACACTAAGCAAAGAGATCCCTTCAGTTAAGGCCAGTAGGCCAGTGGCTCTTTAGCCCTCCAATCGAACAGGGCACCGTGTCTGTCTCTGTGTAAACTGTCTTTTAACTGTCCAAAATGATAACCCTCCACATGTAGCTATTTGAGTTCAAATCAATTAAAATTAAAAATTCAGTTCCTCAATCCCACTAACCATATTCCAAGTGTACAATAGCCACATGGGGCTAATGGCTATCATATTGGACAGAACAGATATAGAACATTTCCATTACCACAGAAAGTTGTATTCTGTAGTACAAATTGTAACTTTTCAATAAATCACAAACATTATCCCCATGCTATCCTAACTTCTCTTACCACTTTTCTAGGAAGGAAAATTCTGTCCTTTAGACTTTTAACTAACAACATAAATCATTCAGGCAAAAATCCAAAAATAGATTAGTGATGTACAATATTTTTAAGTACTCCTAACTTAGATGTTTTTCTTACAGCTCTAAAGAGAGAAGAGAAAAGAAAGAGGCAGCAGTCACCAACCTAGCAACACCTGACTGCAAGGCAATAGGGTATGTCCAACTTTTCCAAGTGGGCTAAAATCTACAAAGGTATAGATTTTGTTCTACCCTAACAACCTCACTTCTCCTACCCTTCACCTGTATCCTAAGAAAGCGGTGAAAAATTGGTAACATCTCTCAAACTATTTAGCTAAACCAATAACATCAAGAGTAGGCAAAGCCATAATTTTTTAATGACTTAATTTTTCACAGTTAAAATAGTGTATAATTAAAACAACAAAAAACACAAAAACCACTTATGGCAAAAACAAATATCTCTTCTTTAAAATAAAACTCCTACACAATATATATTACTTTAAACTCATACCCCACCCTTTTGCTAGACAAATTATATACAAGACACATTTTGCAGAAATTTTGACCTATTTATGGCAATGTTTTATAGTCAGAAAACAGTACTGTGGGGGGGAGGGGAATGGGCCAAATACATAACAAAATTAAATTTTAGATATCAAGTAGAGTAGAACAAGCCAGGCAAATCCAATACAGAAACTGAAATTTTTTGCAAACTGATGTGTATACCAGGTTTCCTTTGAAAAATTAAAGCAAAAACTGACTTCATTATTTTGAAATTGAAGTGTCAAATTTTTAAAAACACAAACTAATTTCATTTTCTACACAGTTTACTACAAATAAGTATGGTACAACTAACAAAGTAGCAGCTCAAAAATTGAATGCCGCTGAAATGATGTAAGTTACCAAGCTAGCACCATTTGATTACCAGGCATTAGACTATGTCCAACTTTTCCTTTATCAGACTGGGGGGAAAAGGCTTACAGTCAAAAGAGCTAACTGCTATAACAACTGAGGGAGCAGAAGCAATTTTGAGAAACCAAATACTAACTATACTTTTGGTAAGTAATATTTTCTTCATTCCAATGTAAGAGAATAAGAACATCACATCCCCTTTTCTTTCAGTTATTTTCACTTTTCTTCTGCATGCACCTTATTCCAATAAATCCTTTTGCACTTGACGTTAGCACTGAACTTAAATGTTTCGCTCCACCATCACCACCAAAAAAATTGTTTCTGATGCTTAATCAAAAATTGTTATTCTATGAAATAAATTGTGGTACATCCATATCACAGAATTCTAGTCAGCAATAACAAGGAACAAACTATTGATACACCCAACTTGGATGAATCTCAAGGGAATTATGTTGCATAAAAAAGGTCAACCCTAAAAAGTCATGTACTTTTTAGTAAACATTCTTGAAATGACAAAACTATAGAAAGAGAGAAAGAATTAGTAGTGGTTGCCCAAGTCTGGGAGGTAGAGAGAATGGAAGGGAAGTGGGTGTGGTTCTAATGGACTATTCTATATATCGACTGTTGTGATAGTTATATAATCTACACAAGATTGCATAGAACTAAATGCACAAATTATTACAAGTAAAATGGAAAAATCTGAATAAGACTGGTAGATTGTACCAATGTTATGATACTGAACTACAGTTTTACAAGGATTAGCATTGGGGAAATTAGGTAATGGATACAAAGCATCTCAACATATTATTTGTTAAAACTACATGTGACCCTATAGTTATCTTAAAATTTAAAAGTTTGATTTTTTAAAAAGTACTACCCTACCAATTGGGAGAAACTGAATATGAACTGGTTATTAGACAACATCAGGGAACGATTGATAATGGTATTATGGTTTTATAGAACAATGGTCTTATTCTTAGGAGATGCTTGCTGAAGCATTTAGGAATGAAGTATTATGCCTGCAACTTACTTTTAACTCTTTTCTATGTATGGGGGGAGAGAAAGCAAATCTAGTAAAATATTAAATATTAAATCTAGGTAAAGGGTTTGTGGGTGCTCCTTGTACTTTCTTCTCAACTTTTCAGCTTGAATTATTTCAAAATAAGGAATTGGGGAAGATTAAAGACAAACTGCTCATCTAAAATACACACCAATTAATCTTTTAAAAGGTTTAAAAGTAAATAAATTGTTCTAGCAAAACTATACTATAGTCCCACCAACTCATCTTAAAACAAAACAAAATGGCAACAAGAATTTCATGGAAACTAGGAGTTACATGGTACTGAATGTAACTTTCTGATGTTTTTCAACATGAATCGACTAAATCTGTAGATCATTTGAATGAATATTTTTGCAAAATCTAAGTTAGTTCAACATGGATTACTCTTTCTTATTTCTAGAAACACTGAATCCCTAGAGTTGTTCTACTTTTCAAACAACTGAAATAAATTTAAATTGCAAGAGAAAAGGCTAACACTTTGATACACGCCTCCCCAAAACGTTAAAAGTCTTTGGTTTGGCAAATACAGTTAATCCTTTCACAAAGAAATGTTTGCATGAAAGGGGCAACCCACACACTAAATGCCAAACAGAAAATGTGCTACAATGTGTTAATTATAGTGCCAAGGCGACAAAACATATTTTACAATGTAAACAGTCCCTTCAAACATCATTACACTTAAGGTACTAAAAAAAAAAAAAAAAAGGTATACTGCACACATCGAAATGTAGGGAATAAGTGAGTTTGAGTTAGTGTCAAAGGATTCATCTCAAAAGTTCTTATATTTTCTCTGCTGCTAAATTTTTCCATCGGTGTTAATGCTACTTTATAAGAAAATCCTTGTCTAGGACGCCGCAACTAAAAGCTCTTAACTTTTCACTTCCTACCCGGCCGCCCCCATGCAATGCGCTCCACCTCCCGAGGAGAGTGACGGGGTGCGGCTGTTTCCCGCTCAGAAACTAAGAAATAAATGTTCCTTCCCTACTCTAGAAAGGAGGAAAAAAAGAGGGGCCGAGAAGCTGAAGACTCGAATATGCAACTGACTATAAGGGGGTAGTCGTTAAAAAAAGCTTCCTTTTCTCTTCGAAACTCCTTCCCTTCCCTCCTCTCAGGTCACTCAGTGACTCCGGGCCGGGCGGGGACAGGTGAATCCCAAGAGGAGAAGAGGGAGGGACAGACGATGGAGCGAGCCGCGCTCCGGCAATGAATGAGCTGTGCCGCAGCCGCACCACCTGTTCCTTCGAAGGGTACCATCCCGATCTGCCCGCAGGGTTCCCGCACAACCCGCGCCGTGACTCCAGCCCGTATTGCCGGCTTCCCTCCTAAAGGCCGAGCCTCTCCTCCCTTCGCTCGGTGAGGGATATGAAAACCGGCAAACTAGAAGCTGGCAGAACAAGGCCTAGTCCGGGACCACGGCCTCTGAAGCGAAGAGACGGGAGGAGGAAGCCTCAGGTCCCCAGCGCACCGGCCGCAGTGGGAACCAAAAGGAGGGGACGAGAGAGTTCATTCGGCCAGACTAGAAGTACGAAGGCGGGGTCCCGGGCGAGGGTGGCGCGGTGCCCGTCGGGCCGAGGTTACGGGTGACAGGCCCGTGTACCGGCTGAATCTTTGCCACTGCTTGCCCGTAGCTTCATACTTACCAAGATCCGCTTGAAGAGAGCGTTCTCCTTGGGCGGGAGGCTCACGGCCGGCATCGTTCCGGCTCCTCCCGCTGCTCCCGCCACCGCCCGGCTCCGTCAGTGTGTTTGTCCGACCGCCGCCGCCGTTCCCTGGCTGATTCAGCCTTGATTGCCCCGATCCACTGCTGCGACCAGGCTTCGGGTGTCACCGCGTCGCCCAACCCCGACACCCCCTTCCCCCTCGTTGTCTTTTTTCCTTTCTCACTTAACGCTGCCGCCGCCTCCCCCCACCCACCACGGGTCTCCGTCGGCGGTTCACGTGGTAACTGAACAGACCGACAGAGGCAGCCAAAATGGCGGACGCGAAGGGCTTTCCCACCCGGGTCACACATCCTAGCACGCAGGCGCGATGACCTCCTTTCCCCACCTCCTCTGTCCTGGGGCTTGCTGGGAAACTTGGAGGCTGGCCGTCAGGCAACAGCTGAGAGCATCTGAGCAGGCCCCGCCCACCTTTTGGATGCTGAGGGTTTCCGCCGCGCTGGGGAGCGAGGACCGGGATGAACTCTGGTCCCGACCGCCTCTGCATTAAAAATAGCCTTCCTGCAGCTGGACTGGCCTTCCATTCATTGGATCCACTCTCCCAGAGTGATCATAGCTTGAAGTACTAAAATGGAGGTGATCGAGAAGCGCTGTGCTTGTGGACAAAGTGCTGAACTAAGTAGCGAGAGAAAAAGAAGGCTTCACGCCAGTGGGGACTTGTAAACAGATATGGAGAGGAGGGAGCTTAATGGACTCTAAAAAGCGTGGAAGAGCTTGAGCAATTAAATGGATTTGGCTGCGGTGCTGGTGATTTAGTTTATTCCTTAAGGTGGGCCTGTAAAGACAGTCAGATCCAAAGTGTCACTTTGAACTGCAAAGAAGCATCTGAACGTTCAAGTGTGTGTTTTTATTTCGTGGTTGAGGCCATACAAATGCAGTGTTGACGACTGTCTGAGTCACCTTGAGGTAGTGGAATTAGGGACACTGACTCCCCTTCAAGCTAGTGTGTTACATTGTGACACGTTGAACTCCCCATCTCCAGAAATCCTCAAATCTTAAAAGCCTAAGAATATCTGACAAGGATACTAGAAAACTACTGCAGCAGGCAAGGTCAGACTAGATATCCACTAGGGCCTCTTCCAAATATATGGCATTTCATTAACAATCACAAACTAAGTTTTTGAAGTGGCATTCCATTGATAATCTAGAGTTTTTCATATCATATGAGCCATTTTTACCCTTGATTATTATTTTTAATCCTCGCCTGAGGATATTTTTTTCCATTGCTTTTCAAAGAGAGTGGGAGGGAGGGAGGGGGAGGGAGAGAGAGATGTAGAGAAACATCCGTGAGAAAGACACATCCACTGGTTGCCTCCTGCAGGCACGCTCCCAGGGAGGTGGGGGCCAGGGAACCAGGGAACCTGCAACCCAGGTAGTGCCCTTGACAGGGAATCAAACCTGTGACCTTTTGTTGTGCTGGCAGATGCTCTAACCACTGAATCACATTTGCCAGGGGCCCTTGATTATTTTTTATGCTCTCTCTCTAGATCCTGAATTTGATCCATAGCATTTTTTGCATCATGAATCATTAAATAATATGTGCAGTACCATTGCTCTTTTAAATTTATTTACCCGGATATTTTCCTGGTTTCAGTTTCCTCTTCCTTAACCCTCTCTGGAAAGTGTGAGTTAAGTAAGATGTCTCCCAGTGGAAAAATCTGGGACTAATGCTTGGGTTTTCTGCTATCTCAAATGCCCTCTCCTTCTGCCAGGGTCATAAAGTTTCAAATCCTAGAATCTCTCAATTTCTGTGATCTCTCTTCAAAAGTTTCATTAAGAAAACTGTATCTACAGGAAACCATGTTTGAGTTTTGGAATATGGCCAGTTTTTTTTATCTTAACCTTTTTAAAAACATAAAACTAAGGCCAAACTTAGAATTCACAAAAACAGTTGTTAATCTTTAGGTTTAGGGTTTTCTTTAAGATTAGGTTTAAGGTCAGAGTTAGGGTTAGGTTTAGTGTTAGGGTTAGGATTATATTTAGGATTAAAGTTAGGTTTATGGTCAGTAGTATGGGTTGGTTTAGGGTTATAGTAGGGTTAGGTTTAGGATTAGGGTTTGGTTTAGGGTTACAGTTAGACTAATTTTAGAATTAGGGTAAGATTTAGTTATGTTTAGGTTTTGAGTTAGGGTTCAGTTTAGCTTTAGGGTTAGGTTTATGTTTAGGGTTAGGGATCGCTTCATAGCCAGAAGTCCCTATAGCAATATTATTTGCTATGGTTTTCTAAATTTATCCTGTAAATAATATACTTTTTTCCTGTTGGGGGAAGACAATTTATTGTCTTTTGAAACAAACAGTTTCCACCAGAAGCTAAGCACCTAAACAGATGAGCCAGCAATATACTTTGGCAATGTTACATTCTTTTTAGCTGATAACAAATAAATACCAATTTTTAAGATTCAGTGAATACTAGTCTGAGTCAACATTTATCTGAGTCATATCCTAGTTAAAATGAACCTACAGATACAGATAACAGTTGGACCACACAGTCAGTGACTTGATAGCCTGAACTCAACAATAAAATATGTACTCTGATAGATCACCACTATTTGACAGATGGAAATCCCCTTTATGCTGTGAATGAGAGCTATGCATATCCAAGGCTAGATGGTGATGGTGGTGGTGGGTAGTTCATTCGCCTTACCCCAAATATCTGCATGTGACTATTGTCAAAATACCTCTTCCCCCAAAAAATTAACCAAAAGTAAATAAATGAATAAATAATTTATCTTGCAAACTTTAATTCTACAAAAAGAATATGTAGAGTGAAATTTATCCATCTTCACATATGTAAGATGTTCTCTTTTGACACTTTTATGCCTTAATTATTAAGTACTTAAATTTTATAGAAATACGACAGAAAAGAAATCTGTGTATTTGCCACCCAGATTTAACAAATGTTAACATTTTGTGACTACTTCTGATTTTTAAATAAAAACTTGCAGATACATCAGGTGCTCCATCCCTCTCCAGATCCTGAATTTGATGTATAGTATTCTTGTGAATCATAAATAAATAAACATGTATGTAGTGCTTTTACATTTTATACTATTTCAACTCTTGCTCTTCATGAACCCTCCTTAGAAGGTGTGAGTGGAGTAAGAAGTTTTCCAGCGGGAAAATCAGAGACGAAAAAGTCTGGTTTCCTAGCTGCTATTCAAATCTCCTCTCCCTTTGCCTGGGTCATAAATAAGGTTTTAGCATTCAAATTCTGGAGACACTTAAATGAATGTCATATAGCAACTTCTACCAAAACATCATAGCTATTAGCTCCTGGCTGGAATTGCCTCGCTGAGATTCTTTTCAAGATGTGGTCTCACCTACGGCTGCCTACTTCAAGTGCAGGGTTCCATCAGCTCTAGCAAGCTGTGAGAAATGTGCTTATACTTCATCACTCCCCCAAAATATACACCAGCAAAAGGATGCCAAAAGGGGCCAAAAGAACAAAACAGCCTTTTCCAGTAGCAGTACTGGAATTGGCAATTTGCTTATTGGCTCTGTACACTCTAACTCAGGCTTCTGTTCCAACTTGTTGGATGCTAGCAAAAGCTGTGTCAGGACAAGCTTCCAAGGGATGGTGTAAAAAGGATATACAACTGACAGGTTGCTGAGTGGACAAGAAGAGAAGTTGAGAACCAACAACTGAGTCAGCATATTAGCTGAGTGGTTTGTTTACTTGAGCATGAGTCCAGGAGGCTCAAACTAGGTTACAAACTACAAAGTGACTCACAACTTGGCAATCTACGTAGCCATCAATTACACATAAAAGTGAACCAAAAAGCATAATACAATTATTCTACTTTTTAGTTAATTATTTTTGGTTAAAATTTTTTTCAGCAACATAGCTAAAGAAAATATAGAAGGAAGAGATTTGCTAACATTTATTTTGCTTTTAAAACAAACCTAAATGGCATAAGGTTTAAAGAATGAGAGTATTAAAATTTATTATCTCTTTTACCTACACATAGTTTTACAAGGTCTTTACACATCAGATCAAATTGAGAACTGAATGCACAAAAATCTGGTTCAACCGTGAAAGACAAAAACCCACTGATCAGTACAGCGCTTTTAACAGGCAAAACCAAGGTGCTTACAAACTCAGTGTCCCAACGACCCTATACATAGGCTTTATGTTACAGATGTAAAACTGAGGCATAGAGAGGTTAAGTAATTTGCCTAAAATTCATGCAGCTAAAAAGGTGTGAGCAGGAATGGGGCTTTGAACTTGGCACTTTGAACCCTGCCCTTCAGCTCAGGGCCTCAGGGGACCGTGCAAGCCTGTCAGGTGGGCTAAGGCGGATCACTAAACCTGGAACCCCAGTACCCCCAACTGTGTGATCCTGAGCTGGTCAGGGGCACTTATTTTAAAATGCGAGGATTCTCTTTTCCTCACAGGTTGTGAGGCTTTCCTATGACAGTGAGAGTAAACAGACTTTAGGAACTGTAAGAGAGCCTTACACACAGAGAGTATAATACGTCACCTTGGATGAGTAGCTTGTCTTCTCTCAACTTCTCTGTAAATTGAAGATGATAGTCGCGGCCTGTCGCGCGATCGTCGTGAAGATGAAATGGGACAATGCATGTAAACCACAGGCTGCATTATTGCACAGCGCCTGGAACACAGGAGTCAATCCACATGCTCTCTGTTGTTCAACATGACACTTCGTGCTCAATTTTCTGGCTCCTGACGGTAGGTTTTGCTAAATCTCTTGACAAGTGTCCCTGGGGAAGGGGTATGATATAGACTCTCGGAGGGCAGAAAAGAGGATAAACTACCTCGTCCCCCCACCCCTACCACACACGCCCGTAATCATTTCCTCCCTGACCCCATTTTACAGACGGGAGACAGCGCAGCGGAGTTAGAGTATCCGGCTCTAACTGCGATTCTCAGTTCAAGTCTCGGTGGAGCCCGCGGCGGAGCGGGCGCGTCCCGCGCCTCCTCCCGCCAGGGGGCGCTCGGCCGGGCGCCGACCCGGGAGAGATCCGGCTGGGGAGGCGGAGCCAGGCCCAGCAAGATGGCGCCGCCCGCGATGCTGCGCTCCTTCAGCAGGCTCCTGGCCCCGGCCAGGCTTCCGAACCGCTGTGAGTGTCCCTCCTCGTGCAGGCCCACCGGACCCGACCGCCCAGCCTGCCCTTCCCCGGGTGAACCCGGCTCGCAGGGGCAGGAGCTGTCTGCGGCCCGGGCTCGTCCTGCAGTGACCTTCGCCGGCCTGTGACGAGCAGCCCACGCCCGTCCCCACCCCTGACTCGCGGCCCCCAGTCACCCACCGCCGACCCACCCCCTCCAAGTGCCACCGGACCCCTCGTGGTCTGTGCGAACGGACTTCGGTTCCTCCTCCCCCATCTTTGCCGGAGGGGAGACCCTCTCCGGGGCGCTTCCTCCCCGCCCACTGCCGAGTCCTCCGAGCGTCAGCAAAAGCCAGTAAACGAGGCTGCGAAGGCGTCTGGGGGGCGGGGGCGCCCGGTCTGGCCCCGCCGGTGGCCCAGGGCGAGTGGCTTGATCTCTCTGAACCTGCTCCCTTGGCTGTTTAAGGAGTGCGTATGTGGGCGGGGGGGGGGGTGTTGAAGGGAGAAATAAATGCGATAGTACGCATGATTTTTCCAACAAGGCGGAAAGTTATAGATTTACAGACTCTGTCCCCTTTCAGCGTCAGCGCGGTCGAAGTTCTATGTTCGGGAGCCGCTACATGACAAACCTGACTGGCTGAAAGTTGGGTTGACCTTGGGCACTTCCGTCTTCTTGTGGGCCTATGTAAGTCTTTACTCCCTTATGTCGTGGGACCCCAGCACAGTGGGGAGGAGAAACTTCAGTGTCAGGTTGAATGTTGTGAGCAAATCTCCCATGCGGTAGGATAGCTGTATAATTGCTGATAACATATTTCTCCGTGAGGGAAATCCCAAGGACTAAAAATACTCAGATTTCAGCGGCATCGAGAAAATATGATGAAGCTGAAATTTCTCTCATTCATTGTTACTTAGCATGGTTTTGTCATGAATGACAGTTTTACTACATATCATCCTTTATTGTATTTCTTAATGAGGATGGAATCTGGTTGGGGTTTGATTGAAGTCACTTTTTTCAGATGACATAGAGACAAACCATCAATGAACAAGCTGCATAAATTAAATCCCATTAGACTTCTGAAACATAAAAACATAAGATTTTAATCATTGGTTTTGTATAAATACATTGTTGAATACTGTACTTAGTGTGTAGCAGCCTTTTTTTTTTTTTGTCTTTGCAATATGCCAAATGCTTTATATCTAAAAACTCAATCTTCTAAACAGCACTATGTTGTAGGTACTATTATTGTTGACCTTTAATAGATGCAGAAAAGCCTTGGAGAAATTAGTTTGCTGAGCCTATTCTCCCTAATTTCAGCACTAACGACACTATAGACTGCTCTGAAATACTGCCTCCCTGTAGATAAATTTTTTAAAAGTTGACTCTCAATGTATCTGCGCTACATTAATATTTAAAATTGTTGTTTTGTACCTAAAGGGTTTGGGGCTTCCTCCACTGCCCCCTCTCATTAAAGTGGTTCAGCTCTTTCAAATGGGAAGGAGTAAGAGATGTTGAAAGTCACAACCTAATCATGTTATAATGAAATTTCATACACTCTTTTAATTTAAAGTTTTCCTGAAAAGGAGCTTGATTACTGCTGAGAGCTCTGATTAAATTTAAAATCTTTGATTACAGCGAATGTCACCCTGCATCACTCATTATTCCACTTGCGTATGTCAGACAGTGGTTCTAAGAAAGCGCCTGTCCTCTGTGACATCCAATTATTACTCATATAGTTAGGCGTGGGGTTGTTCATTCACTCACAGTATCAAATTTCTAAGGTTAGAAGTATAATACCAACCAGCCTGGACCCCATTTAATAACCAAGTCCTGCTTTGTTGTGTTGCTTAGCCCTTCCGTGGGAAGGCATTCCATTAACTACCCATTAAATGAAGTCATTTAGTTGGCAAAAGTTGAATTTAAACTTTTAAAGGTTGCCTTCTCAAATTGAGTACATCAGATTGTGATGAACAAGCCTATACTTTTCATAGTTTTTGGACTTTTGCATCTCTTAGTCTTTTATTTCTAACTAGAATAGTTGTACTTGTTTTAATCTATCCTTATTCATTTGCAAAATATAAATATTAGTTAGCCTCCTCTTTAATTTACCAGGAAGACTACATTTCTAATTTTAATTGTTACCTCCTTCTAGCTTATCAAACAACATAATGAAGATGTTTTAGAGTATAAAAGAAGAAATGGGTTGGAATAAACTTTTTAAATACTAATACAGTAAGTATGCAATTTTATAGGATGAATAGATTATGCAAGTTAATTTGAATTCTTTTTAAATAATGTATTTTGGTTGTTTTTTTAAATTAGGTTTATGCTTTTTAGCACCTATATTCCTGTCTGTGACAAATTTATGAATTTTTAATGCCTTGACTTGAGCATCACTTAGCATAATCATTTTTAACCATCATGCTCTGCCTCTATTCAAAGAATATTATATTTAAGAGTGAAACCAAAATCATATTATTTTATTAAATCTAATAGGGCTATACACAGTGTCTTCATAGCACTTATAAGTTATTTGTGTATATATTTCTTAATATCTGTTTGTCATATCCCACACTTGAGTGTAAATTCCAACAGGACCTTTATTAATCATCATGTACTCAGCAACCTGCCAGTGCCTGACCCAAGTAGGAGTTTCATATTTGTTGGACAGATGAGTGTATAAGGGCAGTAGATGGTTAAATTTTTTACTGAGTGACCATTTCATTGTGATTCTTAGTACAACTAACACCCAATTGAACAATTCCTGGTAAAACATAGCTGTGAACAAGGTAGCATACTCTATGGTCTGTGATTTAAAAGAGTGAATATATATACATATGTGTATGTATATATATATGTACATATGTGGCATAATTTTGAAAATCCTTTAAAGAAATTCTGTGTTAATACTTTTGTAAAATAAAACAAATCACACTTAAAATCTCAACTTTCATAGATCAGGTTGATTAAAGTAGATAACTTATTTCTAAATAAGTAATCACTAATATACACTTTTTCTCCCATATTTAACTCTCAAATCCAGCTCTTCAGGGTTTAATTATCCAAATTTTTTGCCCCCCCTCTTTTTTTTTTTTTTAACATTAATATCACCTATTTTTTTTAAACTTGAAATGAGGAGTTGATATTCTTTGTGGATTTATTTTCTAGACTTTCCTTAATGCTCTAAGATGAATTATTCAGAATGGTCTAATTTTAATATTTCTGCTGGTTAATGCTATAGTTTTAATTTTTTTTCCTCTTCATTACAGGTACTCCACATGTAGCAATGAAAGCAGTTCCAATCTGTTGAGTTGTAAATGTGAGAGAAAAGTTATATGTGAATATATGTCGTCAGCATTTGTGTTTTGCATCATTAAATGAAAAAATAAAAATACATCTGTATTCTTCAGATTGTGTATATTGTGACAATGTGTAGAAAATGTCGATTCTAAGATATATTGTTAAAAGTATTTCAGTGTGGAGGATACCATCTGATAACAGGGTCAGTGGTAATTAAGGGCCATTGGTAAGAAAACTTAAGGAGGTAGATTAAAAAGTCACTGCTGAAGGATTTATTCCATCTATTAACTTTTAATTTCTAACCAAAACACTTATTCTTTAGTGTATCAGGGTGATAGAACTACTTTATTACTCAAAATACAAAAGAGCACACTCATTTCTTCTAGAGGAGTCATTTTGGTTAAGTCAGAAAGTAAAATTGAATCCTGTTATCAGAGTTTCGTCTCACACCATTTCTTTGAATTTAAATGATTTGAATTTGAATGAATCATTTGGATGACTGGTTATGTCAACATGAAGCTTGTTATCCCTTTTCTGTTAATATTACTTTTATCCAGTGATTAGCAAACTCCTGACTGTTTCAAAAAGGAGGGAGGAGAGGAAAGGTTAAGAGACACAAATTAAAATACACTTCACTTATTCCTCATCAAAACCCTTTCTTGTGAATCAATTAAAACTTATTTATATGCCACTTCGTTAAGTTGTAATTTAAGCACTTAGTGTACCATACATTTAAAAATGTATGATTTGTGTCTCCATCCTCATGTTAAGTGGAAAGGTTTATTGCCTTATAATTGGCTTTATGTGTGTTTTGGGCTCTAGCCAACACTTATTGTGGGAGATTCATGACAATATCTTGGGAAGTCACTTCTGAATATAAATTAAGAGTTAAATTATTTCGAAATAATTATTGAATCCAAATTCGGTGAAAGACCAGATATAGCAGTAACTGTTAACTGTTGTCAATTTGGAGTCCTAGGTGATAGAGCTGAAAGGACCTTAGGGGTCATGTAGACCAAGCTCATAATTTTACAGATGCAAAACCAGCAGTGAAGAGTGACTTGCCCAACATCACTGTGGTAAGTAGAATAATGGACCCCCAAAGATAACCATGTTCTACTCCCTGGAATCTGTGTACATGTTAGGTTACATGGGAAAGGGGAATTAAGGTTGTAGATGGAATTAAGTTTGCTAATCAGCTGGAATTGAGATGGGGAGATTATCCTAGATTAGCTGGCTAGGCCTATTGTAATTGCAAGAGTCCTTATAAGTGGAAGAGGGATGCACAAGTGTGTGTGAGAGAGAAGAGATGTGAGAAAGACTCAACTGGCCATTGCTACCTTCAAAG
Source organism: Miniopterus schreibersii (assembly GCF_964146895.1). Classification (NCBI taxonomy): domain Eukaryota; kingdom Metazoa; phylum Chordata; class Mammalia; order Chiroptera; family Miniopteridae; genus Miniopterus; species Miniopterus schreibersii. The sequence goes on along the minus strand of NC_138105.1, from coordinate 38,291,014 downwards.
ATGAAAGAGGGCCAAGAGCCAAGGAATGGAAAAGACAAAAGAGTAACACAACCCTGTTGTCACCTTGATTTTAGCCCACTGAGACCTGTGTCTGATTTCTCACCTACAAAACTATAAGACAATAAATCTTTTGTGTTTTAAACCACTAAGTTTGTTATAGCAGCAGTAGGAAACTACTATTGTCACATGGCAGTAGAGACGAAGAGGTCAGATATCAACTCCCAATTCAAGACACTTTCCATTAAAACACTTAAAAATTCATATTCCTGAAGGGAACAGAAAACTATAAGACACTTGAAATTTTGGAAACTGATAGCCTTAGTTGGAAATAAAATGTAAGTTCAATAAACAATATCTACTGTATGTCTGGGTTTGAGAATAGTTACCTTGTGTAGACTTCCATCTTCATTGTGCCTGTATAACTCCAGGGGGAGCCATTCATGAAGAACGGGGCTGTCCATAGTGATGGAAACGTCCTGTCTGCTGTCCAGTACAGCAGCCACTACTCGCATGTGGCTACTGAGCATTTGGAATGTGATTAATGCGACCGAATTTTTCATATTTAACTTTAGTTAATTTGAGTAGCCACAAGGGGCTGGTGGCTCCTGTATTAGCACGGATGTAGATTATGCTATGAGTAAACACCTAGAGTTGTGCTATAAGTGATGCTGAAAAGAAAAAATTCTAAAATATTGAAACCTAATCAAACTATGTTAAGTTGGAAGAAGGTTATAAGAATATAGGATGACTTACCCCAAGAATAGGAATACTCCTGGGATCAGAAATAATTGGGGCCTGGGAATCAAATATGATCAAGACTTCTGCTCTTGGCTTTGGTGCGTGTGTATCTGCTTTACAGCCTCTGCCAGTAGACCTCTTCCTTGATCTACAGTGTAAAGAGATGGCCACAGTCAATAGTTCCTGGGTTTACATTTCAGTTCAAGGGAGTCACTGGACTGAACAAGAATTCTGATTCTAAATTCCCAAGAGGAACTGTGGTCAAATGATGGTTCCTCAATAAATAATGTGAAAGACTTTTCATGAAAAAGACGATGCAGACAAAATGTAGTTGTATGTCAAATACAGTCAAGTTTTTTATTAGGTCAAAATCAGGTAGACATTTTTTTCAGATTTAGTGTCTTTGAGGTAGTCATTTAAATCATTTTAAGTTGCCATGGGAAAAACAGGCAATGTAAACTCAATTCCAAGTATAAGAAGTTGTTATGGGTTGAATTGTCCCCCACTCCCCCTCTCCCCCCCCCAAAAAAAAGATACGCTGAATTCCTAATCCCCAGTATCTCAGAACTAGGGAAGTAGGGTCATTGCAGATGTAGTTACTTAAGGTGAGTTCATACTGGAGTGGGGTGGGCCCTTAATCTAATATGACTGGTGTGTTTATAAGAAAAGACAAGCACATAGGGAGAAGACAACCATGTAATAATGGAGGCAGAACTTGAAGTGATGCATCTACAAGCCAAGGATTACCAGCTAACATCAGAAACTAGAAGAGGCAAGGAAGGATTCTCCCATACAAGTTTCAGAGGGGGTGTGGCCCCGCCAACACCTTGATCTCAGACTTATAGCCTCTAGAATTGTGAGAGAATAAGTTTCAGTTTTAAGCCATCCAAGTCTGTAGTAATATGTTACGGTAGCCTTAGGAAAATAATACAGAAGTGTTTGGAATATCATGTTTATTTTGCTACAGAAGAGAAACTGAGTAGATGGAGTGGGGAAAGTACTGAGTGACCTCCAAGAATAGTTTTAGAATTTAACATCTTGATTACCTTTTTCCCTTCATTTTATTTAAATATTTTAGGCCATCAAGAGGGTGCTTATTAGGGCTTTCTAAATTGCTTGCTAATTTGTCTTCCTAGATGCTCTTCTAAATTGTTTCGCTTTATAACCATATTGACCTGTTGAAAGCACAGGTCATAACCTAAAAATCTAGTGCTAAGAAAAACAAAGCTGTTTCTATCTGTGGAGTTTAGGAAATTACTTGATTAAAAGAAAATAGCTTTTAATTATATAGCACTTAAGCCTTGAATAAGTATGATTAATAGTGCCAGTAGAGGATCTCACAATATGTTTTCAAAACTAGTATCTTTGTCAACAGAAAAACAAGAATCTAGGGTCAGAGATTAGGTGGAGGTCATCTTAGATAAGCCAAGTAATCTCTGACCCTAGATTCTTGTTTTTCCAAAAAGACCAGGAAAAATGTCAAGGATGTTCTCAAAGGCAGCACTGTAAACAGTGTGACTAACAGCTGGGAAACCATGGCCCAAGCCTCACAGAGTCTTCTACAGGAAAGACCTAATGTTAAAATTCTCACGGGTTTGGGAGAAACAGCTTGCCACAGAGTGAATCTGACAACCCACAAGCATGTCCTCTCTTGAAAAATGTTTGAAAATGTGGAAAGAGTTCACCACCAAACTGGAAAGTCACATATCCTCCAGGAGCAGTAGAGTAGGTAGAAAATTCCCTTCCATCCACGAGGCATGAGCTTTTAGCTAAGGTGAAAAGGGACCTGGAGAAGTGACACTATTTCTCTCACAGTTTTTGCCTTTCCCAGCAGGGATGACCACATCTAATCTAGAGGATACAATAAACCCCCCACTGGACTTTACCATCTATCAGATAAGTGGTGGAACACAACGGATCCTGTCGTGTGTACACTGAAAGGCAGCAGGACAAGTAAGGGAAACTTGAGCTTTGCTTACCCAGGAAGTAGAATCTAGCACTGCCTCTTCCAACTAGCTGAGCATGTTTCACACCTAATGTGCTTCAGAGCTCACAACAACCCTGTGAATAAAGGAATTATCCACATTTTACTCAGACCAGTGAATCAGTCCTGGTATCTGACTCCCAAATTCATGCTCTTAACCACACTATTATGCTACCTTGATTTTTTTCATATGTAACAGTGATAATCAACATTCCCCCACCTACTCTTTAGGAGTGTTAAGAGGATGAACTACAAAAATAGGTGTGACAATACTTTGGGGAAAGTTTTAAAAGCCCTATGTAATATGTGTGTTACTTTTGCATTGTTTAAACCAGTTTGGTTGTAACCAAAGACCTTAGATTACATTTATGATTGGTATCTGGCCAGAGATTTCTTACGATCATTGACCCCATTGATGGTGGGACTTGGTTCAGTGTCTCTTTAACCTGATATTTTAACCTCTGTGAGTGATGGCAGAAATCATCTTGTTCATTAAAGAATGCCCTGGAACAATGTCTAACACATTATCCCCAAAAAATGTTTGTGAAATAAATTATAACCAATCCCCAGCATCTAGCACGGTCCCTAGCATATTGTAGGCATTTTGACAGATACTCACAGTTTGATGGAACCTGGGGATGATCCAGAAGACCTCAGACTATATGCAGACCCAGACTCTACACTGAGTTTTGAAGGGGAACCTAAAATAGTGTCCTGGAGCGGTTGTCATTCACAAATATTCACTCAGAAAGAATTAGTTTTAGGGAGGCTTCCAACACATTAAATACCTATAATGCATGCAGTATAAATGCATTTACTGCCTTTGACTCTTCCTCTCATTGGCAATCAAATAAAAATTTGATTGAACTGTAGTAGTAGATAGATTTGTTTTATTTTTAGATTTTAAATCAGGTCCCTACAAACTCAGGTGGTTAGGAGTGCTCTGGACAGATTTGGTTTTATTTGGTCGATCTGTCCTAGCTGCAAACAGTTCATTAAGCATTCTACATCACCAGTGAAATAGCTAATGGCTAGTTGCAGGGGGATGTGTACCTGATGCTGGTCAAAGGTAGCAAGAGTACTAACCTTTATTTTGTTACTTCCAGGACTACCTAACTTACTGGTGGAGGGTCTGGGGTCTAGCCCCGTCTTGTGCTACTGGAAGTCTAAATTTGACCTCTCCTTAATCATAGATTACCTAACTGTTCGTGTTAAGTGTTTGGTCCCTAGGATAGCTAGCTACAGTGAGTATCAAAAAACTCAGTTCTGACCACTGGTTTGTACTCTTCAAATGAGAATATGTTAAATATTATTAGAACTGTGTTCAGAACTAGAATCTCCAAAGAATGATTAGTTATCAAGTAGCAAATGAACAAATATTTTGTCTGCAACATACCTTAGAGAAGTTGGAATTAGAAAAACGATATTCATGTCCTTTTTGTTTGTTTAAATGACTGTTAGCCCCTAGACATTCCCCCCCCACCCTGTCATTTGCTGAAGGTAATAATTGCCACCGCCCTCAGAGGGTTGAAATGAGAACTAAAGGAGATAATATGTGAAAGTGCTTTATAAACTGTCAAGTACCAAACACACATAAGGGATTATAGTGGGACATGGTCCCTACCAAAGATTAATCATTTAACAAGATAGATCCAGAGACATAGAAACATGGAACAGACTGAGGAATCTCAGAGGGAAGGTGGGGGTGGGAGGATGGGAAGAGATTAACCAAAGAATTTACATGCATATATGCATAACCCAGGGACACAGACAATAGTGTGGTGAAGGCCTGGGGGGCGGGTGTAGAAGGGGTCAATGGGGAAAAAAGGGGACAGAATCCTTTCAACAATAAAGATAAATTTTAAAAAAGATTGCTCATTTAGAAAATGTTATAGAGGATTGTTTTTCATATTCAAACTCTAACAAATCGTTGTAGCCGCTATGAGTCAAGTGATTGAAATCTGGGGGAAGAAACTAGTAATATAGCATTTTTAGCTGGTGTGGAAAATGCTAGTTGCACATCTCATAGAGGAATATACAGCACTGGGGAGGGGGCCTATTTAAAGTCATTGTGGGCCTGGGGGGTAGCTCAGTTGGTTAGAGCGCTGTCCCCTTTCTCCAAGGCTGTGGTTCCATCCCCAGTCAGGGCACGTACAAGAATCAACCTAGGAATACATCCATAAGTGGAGCAAGCTGGTATTCCTCTCTCGCTCTCACCAATAAGTTACAATAAATAAAGTCATTGTAACAGTGAATTACCTAGAGAGCCAGCCATTGCCTGGAGATTAAACGGTTCTGAACACCACCCAGTGCACTAAGGGAAGGCTAGGGCTACCCTAGCCTCTCCCCGCTCCCTTTCCACTCCTAGGAGAGCTAAGAGAGTGCGTGAGATAAAGTGGGTTCATACTTCATCCGGCCTCGTAACCAAAGCGTACGTCTTACTCCGGGTGCGAGCCCCGAAATACTTCCAACCTTCGCTAACGAATTCCACTTAGCGCAACAGTACCGCAGGCAGGTGACAGCGACTTCTCGGTCCCTCGTCCTTTTTCTGAGATGCCTCCATCAGCTTCCTGGACTTCGAAGAAAGCAGCAGAGCCTGGAGACTGGGGTGAGGGAGGACGGTGGGTGCGATTCACCCCTGCCCTCCCCGGCGGCCTCCCGGGCGGAGCCGGGCAGGGGTCCGCGCCCCTCCCCGGGGCGGGGCTCACCCGGCTCGCCCGGCTCCGCGGAGCCCGGGGCTGCAGAGGCTGCAGCGCGGCGGGCAGTGTGCGGGATGTATCTCCGCAGGGCTGTCTCGAAGACCCTGGCGCTGCCGTTGAGGGCGCCCTCCAGCCCCGCGCCGCTCCGGAAGGACGGTGAGTGCCAGGCGCTGTCCCCGGCGCCTCCCTCGCGGTCCGAGCCGGAGGACAGGAGCTTCGCGCGCATCCCGCGGGCGCCCCTGTACCTGTCCGCCCCCGGTGGGCCCAACCCAACCCGGAGCAGCGGAAGCCAGAGTGTGGGTGGGGGGTGGGGAGAAGTGGGGGAGGGTCGCAGGGAAGACTCCCCGAAGTTCTTGGAGACTTTGAAAGTAGGGAACCTTTCCTGCGCGGCTTCTGAATCCGCACTAGACTTCCTGGGTTCGAATCTTGATCTTGGGCAAGTAACTTCACTTTCCTCATCTGTAAAATGGGAGCTATAGTGGTTGAGTTTTAATGGATTAATGTGTAGTTAACGCACTTAGAAAAGTGCTCGGTTAACATACGCTTGGCTTACCCCTTATTACTGTGGGGACCTATGCGCTCTCCAAGTTCAAGGGGAAGCAGAGGCTCGGGGTTGAGGGGAAGGTAGGCGCCGACCAGCGAGCCAGGCAGGGTGCAGGAGAGCGTGCCGACCGAGTGGAAGGTGGTTAAGGCTCTGGAGTAAATAAACTCAATACTTGGCCCGGGCGCGGCAGCCTCGATCCGAGAGCCTGGGCCCTGGCATCCCCCGGGCGAGGAAGTGCCTTCGAAGCACTTTTCTTGGCGCTGCAAATAGACCTGGAGCTGTCCAGCTGTTTGCCTCGGACGTCTGTGTATCTCTCACCTTTAGATGCGCGAAGTCATGGGGCAAGGGAGCGTATTCAGAAGTTTCCTGTGAGGGTTGGTTAGTTGCACTGCGAGCTGGAAGCTTGTTAATTGACAGGCACTGAAAGCGCCCAGCACAGTGCCCGGGACGTCGTAGGTGCTCGCGGTGGCCGTGGGCGTCTCCGTCAGCACCTCCAGGTTCGCGACACCCTGCGGGTCTGCCCCCGCCCGCTCTTTCCTAGTCTCCATCGGTGTCCCCTCCCTTTTCCGATTGGGGGGCTGCTCCTAGGCCACTTCGTGGAAAGTTCTCAGTTCTCCTTTCACGTCGCTTCCCTCCCTAAGGCTTGTCAGGCAGCTTTAGCCCAAGTTTGTGCATTTGAGCCGGAGAAAGAGAGAGACTTTCGCGGAAAATTCCACGGGCCAATTTGCTTTTTTCACTTCGATTTGGCCTGTGCTGCTGATGGTGGTGGGAGGCAAGGGAGGGCTGTCCAACTAGCTTTATTCGTCTCATAAAATGCAGGTGGGAAGAAGTTGCCTTACAAGTAACGGAAATAAAGCGTCTTCGTTCTCCTTGATCTTTACATTGAGTGAGGTAGAGCAATTTTTTTTTTTTCACTGATGAAATGGGAGAAGCCATTCATCTTAAACTTCTAAAGGCAAAGGCCTGTTGTAATGGGGGTGTGGGTGGGGAAAAAGATGAGACCGCTGACCTGGCCTTTGGAGCCCTTATCTGTCTGTATCCCCCCTGGTCATCTCGCACCTTTTTTTTTTTTTTTTTTTTGTAGCTGCACATTTTTCAAATAATTTCCTCTCCAACTTGAGGCAAAAGAAAAGTGGTTTAAAATTTCTAAATAAGTAGTTATCAATACTGGTTGTAGCAGTACGGGCCTTTGTCTAATTTTCACCGAATCAGTTTTTTGTAGCACTGGTTTCCTTGTGTATTTGTAGAACTATTATTGACAGGACATTTGGCTTCAGTCATGGCCATCAGTTAACCTTTTATTGATTCTTTCCACTGATGACAAATAAAATTGTTTCAGTTTTATGGAAGGATAACATTGTGACTGCCTCATCAAATTTTGTTCTCTGGTTTTTCCTTTAAAATGTAACATTTTAATGAAAAAATAATTTAGGTTTATAATAGATCATTGGGGAAAAAACACAGAAAGGCAAAATTGAAGTCACCTGTAATCCTACTGCTCAGTGAATACCATTATTTACATTTTAGTATATATAATGTTCCACACCTTTTTCCCCCCATGCATTTTTTTCCCTTATTCGTATTGCTCCCACAAATCTGGGATAGTCCTGTATAGATTACTTTGATATAACTTTTCACTTAATATGTTGGCAATATTTTCTCAAGTAAGTAAATATTCTTCTGGAAAATTTATAATGTCTATTTGTTTCCCATTGTATGAATATGCTAAAATTTGTCTAATTAATCCTTATTGAATATTTATTTCTCATTTCATTGCTCTTTTAAATAACTTTGCTGTAATTGTATTTAAGTCTTTACTTAAATCTCTAATAATTTTATTTATTTATTCCTATTTAAAAAACCTTTTCGATATTTATGTCTGGTAGACAACTATAAGACTTACATGTTCCCTATTTAATAGCAGATGTATTTTTAAACCAATAAAAACCCTGCAAGTCAATGCCATAACCTCTTATCATAGCCTATTGGGGCACATTTGTAGGGAAACTATTTTTTTCTAAGAGATGGTGATTTATATTCAAACTAAGAACATATATGCAGATTTTTTCCAACTGTACTACTACAAAGATTCGTAATCAGTGCAAATTTCTTAAGATGTGCCCTCTGCAAATCGTAAGTTCTTACTAGTCCCCCGCACCCATACTCTTTATGTCAGGCCACATCAAATTACTTTACCCTTTGCCAGTCACACAACTCATACCACATGTTGTGCCTTCTGCCTCCAGTGCAGTTTCCCTTCCTTTATTTATCTGACAAAGTCCCGCTTTCCTTCAAAACTCAGCTCATGACTTTTCAATAGCGACAGCTACCTTGAGCCAACTAGCTGAGTTGTGTGTGTTTTTAACTTCGTTTTCATGCTGTTGCAGCTTCTACTTACATCTATGACAGCATATGTCATACTGCATTGAAATTATTGTCTGAAATTATATGTCTGAACATCTGTTCCTTTTTCCTAGATTATGAGCTACTTGAGGCCAGGAACCTTGTGTGTCTTATTTACAGTTAATCCTAATGCTTCTAAGAATGCTGAACACATAATAGATGCTCAGCTGTACTTATTGATGGATAAATAAATGTCTCTACATTTTTATCTGTAAAATAAAGAATTTGAGCTCTGTGAACTTTAAGCTCCTTCTAGGTCCAAGTCTACTATAAAAATTCAGTTCCAGGGAATGTGATACATAGAAATTCTAGCACTACAGAGTAAACACATTTAAGTATAAGAACACAGCACTTTTACTTATTTCTGTTAGTTTGTACAGAATTGTAATTCTATTTCAGACGTGATCTTGTTGCAACATTTACCTTAGAAAAGCTTCTCACTGCCCACTCTAAAGGCTTTCTAGTAGAAAAATATATCTACATTTGTATTATGGATTTATAGAAGTGTGTTATATTCCAACATACATGTTTTATTTAACATATAAATTTTAAGTACAAATATATTTAATTCCTTTTTTGGAAAAAAATAATCTTTTCCACTAAATCCTGAGGTGGAATCCATACAGTAAATGGATTTCTTTTGCTTATATGCATCTTGTTTGACAGTTAAAATTATTTAGTACTTTTCTCCTTATCCATGCCTGCACTCCTTCCAAGAAAAGCATGGTGCTGAACATCGAAATGACAGGTTTCATAAGTACTTGTCAAATTAGATTGGGAAAATGTCAAGTGGAATTATTACCATACTTCATAATACCATATTCCCTTAAGCTAAAGTCACTTGATGTTAATAGATTCTAGGCTCACTGAGCAGAAATTTTTTTAAAGACATAATTATTTAAATAGTTTTGCTTAAGTGGTGAAGCTAACTGTGTTTAAACTTGTTTTCCTAGCATCTCTTCGCTGGATGTCATCTAACAAGTTTCCTGGATTATCTGGATCAAATATGATCTACTGTCTGGTTGTAGGTGTCACGGTCAGTGCTGGTGGATACTATGTAAGTGTTTAACCATAGTGTTCAGGAATTCACATATTTTACAACCTATGGTAAAACTCAAAGCAATGTTAAGGTCAGGATATGGGATTAAATAACAAGATTATGAAGCTTTTTAAAGTATAAAATCAATATTTCTTAATACCACTAAATATGGGTGACTTTCAATAAAAACAATGTTATTATAGATACTACTAATAATAGCTGGCCGGGCATGGCTCAGCGATTGAGCATCAACCTAGGATCCAGAAGACCACAGTTCGATTCCTGGTCAGGGCACATGCCTGGGTTGTGGGCTCTACCCCAGTCTGGGGCGTGCAGGAGGCAGCAGATCAATGACAACTCATCATTGATGTTTCTGTCTCTCTCTCTCTGAAATCAATAAAGATATATTTTTAAAAAAACATTGGCAATAACCTAATTTGTACTAAAAAAAATAAATAAATAAAAATAATAGCTGACATTTGAGTGTCATGTGATAGGGCTCATTTAATAATTACAATAATTCTATAAGGTAGGTACTATTATTAACATTTAATGAGAACTGTTTTGAAGGATTAACTTTTTAAAAAATTAATAGACTTTCTTTTTTACAGAAAAATGAACAGAAAGTACAGACAGCTCCCATGTACTTCCTCTCGCCCCTGTCCCTGCTTTGCCCTATCAACACTTGCTTTAGTGTGGTACCTTTGTTACAACCGATGAGTCAATATTGATACATTACTACTCACTAAAGTCCATAGTTAAGGTTGGGCTTCACTCTTTGTGTTGTTCATTATATAGGTTTTGACAAATGTATAATGACATGCATTCACCATTACAGTTTCATACAGAGTCTTTTTACTATCCTGAAAATCCCGTGTGCTCCACTTATTCATTCCTCCCTCCCCCAATCTTTTTTACTGTCTCCAGATTTGTATTAGTTTTATATCTTGTTTTTCAAAAGTTACAATCATAATTTCTTTAAAAATTTAAAAATAGACATATATAAAGTTTTATAAGTTTTCCTCCATGGTCCCATATCTACCCCACCATCCCCACCACCCCCACACCACCCCCCGACAATCAGAAAGCTTTTAATAATGTGATTTTGGAGCTAAAACAATGGAACATTTGTGAGTTAAGTAAGATAAGCCTGTTGAATCATTCCCCATTCTGTCATAAACTTTCTAAATTGAAAGCTCTTCATTATGAATAAAAGTAGAGTAAGTATAAGTTCTTTGGAAACCATAAGAACATATAATCACTACATTTTGGTTTAACTCTATAGAAATAACGGAGTTTTTAGTTATGACTAAGAGCAGTTTGTAGGACTACGTAGATGGCCGACTCTAAATACATATTCTAATCTTCAAGAAGCCGGGAAACTTCAAACGTGCCATATATATTATGGCCCTCCACTAACCTACCAGCTTTCACTCATACTCAGATCCCTCTGCTTCTATTCTACTGCTTAATGTTGAATTTGCTGCCCAGGGCTACTACAGTTGGATACAGGCCACTGGAAAAATAGATATTGGGCTAGGCCATACGATTATGAGGGAAGCTGCAGGACTTAATTTCATCTGGGTATCACTGTACCCCTAATTATGGTTACTAGTGCTAGACATAAACCTCTCCTGTCTGCTAAATCTTTCTTTGCAAAAGCTAACCTGGAAGATTATAAACTGGCTAATCCTGAGAGCCCTGTCTGGCCTCGTTTTCTCACCATGGGAGTGAAGTTGGACAGGTGACGATCTCTAAGTCCCCTTCTACCTCTAAGATTATGTAGTTTTAATCTTAAATGTCAAAAGCCTTAATTCCCAAGAATCTTAGGCTGCTTTCAGGAGGAGATACAGAATGTAAGTTACTGGAAAACCTGTATGCTAGTCCTCCCCTCCCCTTCCTTGTCCTGTAATAAAATAAGTTCTATATTAGATTTCTCTGAACTGAATCCACAGATACTCAGTAGCCAGGAACAGTTTTTCATTTCCAAGTAAAATCTACTACCAGGGACTCTTAGATTAGAATCTGAGAAAGGCCTAGGTCATTTCAATTATTTGAGGGTCTGTGTATATTAAAAAACATAATGCCAGACTGGTTTATGAAAGTTATGGTATATTTTAAATGCTTATGTTTAATAAACAAATAATATCATTTGGAAATAACTTCCAAAGTCTAAATTTGAGGCCCTCTCTTCTAAAAGGTCTTTCTTCTACTCTGTGCTTGACTATGTTAGTTTTGAGAAAGCTAGGTTCTCTGGGCCACACCTGAGTGTGAATTATTTTAATATCACCATCTCTTCAGTTCTGCTTAATTTTTTTTTCTCACCCGTGTTCTAGCCCCTTGAACAATAAAGACTAATATCCCTTGGGACATGGCTGCTGATCAGTTCAGAGATGTGAACTTCTGCACAGGTTCAGTGAGCATTGGTGTACTAAGACTTGAGGGTGCTGGCTCAGCATATTGGTCCTATAAGCTATCTTTGTATTTCTACCTATTGGACACGTTTTCGGTTATCTTTGACCCCTTTTTTATGGATTCTACTTAATGACAAAAGTTTCCAAAAAGGAAATAAAAGAGTAGATGAATGTGTATTGCTTTCTCTTCTTTGAATTTTATATACCTTTGAACTTGGCATGATGAATATAAATCATGATGAAAAAATGCTCAAGAAATAAACTTAAGCACACATTTGCTTTCAGACTTACAGGACAGTAACATCAGAGCAAGTGAAGCACACTGAACATATAACAAATTTGAAAGAAAAAACCAAAGCAGAGTTACAGGCACTTCAAGGTAAAGTGAATTTATTATTATTATTATTATTATTTCCTTAAGGCTCTGACTTTCATCATCTTAGTTTAGCAATGAACACTATTTGCTTCTGACTTCTTACTAACTTAATCCAGAATGACTCTGGGTACGAGTACTTTCGAAAAGGAAAAGTCCAACCCAGACCTAAAGAATATTGTTATATGTTTTGAATGAGTGCACTTAATAAATGAAGTAGTTTTGCATTTATACTGCTGACCAGCAGTTTTGACTTCTTTGTGTGGTAATATTACTTTTCCCCTACTCAGGCTCCCATTCATGCAGGCATAATTTTAGTATCTGCCTCTCAGCAGCTTCCCTCATTATTATTATTTTTTTATTTTTAAAAATACTGCAACCCCAGTATGTGCCCTGACTGGGAATCAAACTGGCAACTTTTTGATGTGGGATGATACTCCAACCAACTGAGCCACACTGGCCAGGACTCCCTCATTCTTTTTTTAAAGCATAAAACTAATTTTTGTTTCAGTTTTGACTAAGGCCATTTGGTGTCTTTGCTCAAAGTACACTTGACATTAGTAGAATCAGTCATGTCTGTTGAGTCCCCCAGTTGATCTGATTAATAAAACGGCAAGGACAGGAACAGAAACTTTACATTTCACCCAAGTAAATATTTCTTGCCTTAAACTGCTTGCTTAAACCACACTTTCTTCCAATTCAACTATAATACTATTATTATCAATTACTGTGATCACTATTTGGTGATAGAGATAATAGCTGCTCATGGACCAGTTTTAATCTTTTAGTCATGACAACAATATGACACAGAATGTCATTAGTAAGCATTATTAAATATAATCATAAGAAGGCTGATTGTTATAATAATAATGCAGTATTTCCATAGTGTTTTAGTGGTTTTAAACCCCTTTATACACAGTATTTTAATCAGTCCTCACAATAGTTCTGTGAGTTATCACTAATATCCCTATTTTACAGATGATAAAACTGAGGTTGAGAATAAATTGGTGATTCCTCAGAGTCAATGGCTAGTAAGTTGGCTACTTTTCCATGCTGTCTCATGATAGGTTGGCTGTTTATTTTCCCGTTCTTCGTATTTGAATAAATAATACACATAAAAAAAATTTTTTTACGTTCAACATGTTCAAAGAGCTTACAGAAAAGCAGATCCTCCATTTTCTCTCCCAGAGGCAACCAATAATACCAGTTTCTCTAAATACTCCTGAGGAGAGTCTTTGCAAATGTAACTATCTAGGTATATTACCCTCCTTCTGTCCTAATACAAAGAGTACCAAACTGCATCCATTGCTCTTTTCCTTGTTTTTTTTCACTTAACAGTCTACCTTGAAGACCATTGCGTATCAGTGCACAGAGATCTGTCTAATATCTTTTTAATATGTTTTTATTGATTTCAGAGAGAGAGAGAGAGAGAGAGATGGAAACATCAGTGATGGGAGTCATTGATGGGCTGCCTCCTGCACGCCCCCTACTGGGCATGGAGCCCGCAACCCGGGCAGTGCCCCGACTGGGAATCCAGTGGGGATCTCCTGGATCCTAGGTCGATGCTAACTGCGGAGCCGCGCCGGCAGGGCCTGTCCCGTTTTTCTAAGTGACCGCACAGCTCCACTGCCTTCCCACGCTCTTTCCATTCATACTTTGCTTAATGGACTAAATCTTCCAGGTGAAAAGGAGAGCCTTGGGGGAGCGGAGAAAGCAAGTTCAGAAGCCCCTGAAGCCCGTTCAGCCGAAGCCCAGGAGGGGGACGCTGAAGAAACCTCCGCTGGGGCGGGTGCGGCGCCAGCGGAGGCCCCCGCGGGTCCCGGCGCTGCGCACGCGGCCGCCCGGGGGGCGGGCCCCGCAGCCGCCGGAGCCCGGCCGGAGGCCCCGCACGCGGCCGCCCGGGTCGGCGCCGAAACCGCCTCGGAGGCCCCCGGGGCAGCTCCCGGCGGAGCCGCCGCGGGTGGTGATGAAGGCACAGCCGAGGACGGCAGCTCTGGCGAAGGCGCTGAGCTGGAGGGAGAAGCCCCCGCAGCCGAGCCGGAGCCCGCCGCTGGGGACGCGCCCCGGGGAGACGCGGGCGCTGGCGCGGGGCCCGAGGCTGGGCGCTGACCGCGCGGGAACGGCGGCCGGGCTGCTGGGCGCTTCTGTAGTTCTAACCATCTCAGCGGTGGGTTTGGTTGTTTTTTTTTAGACTTCTTTTCTAGAAAACTTTAATGTGCCTTACAGATTTTTGGTATCTACTGAAAGGTTTCAGGGTTGAGACATTTGAGATGTTATGTGTCTGAAGTTTTCTAGCCCCTGAGGTCAGAATATGACATCGCAGTAAAGAGCTTCAAGAGTTTCATCTTTGGATTTAAGTTGTATATCATAGGAATTGAGCTATCTATACAACCTGCATTCGCTTTAATTTTGCTGTAGCCTCACCTTACTGTATTGTGTGTAAATCAAGATTCTCGGGTTTCAATCTGAACGCATTTAAATAAAACTGGAAAATCTTCAGTGCTTATGTTTTTATTCACCAACTTGTATGTGTATAAATAATACAGTATATATTAACACACACATATAACATCACGTGGACATTGCAATATTATGCAAGAAATCATGTAATCTAAGGAGGACTCTGCATACAGCAACATATGTGTCCTTTCTCCCATCTATATTACATGGGGGCTGTGCTCATATTTTCCATTTCAGTTTAATTCCGTTTAATCAGTGTATATTAAGGACTTACGCTTTGTGCCAGAAATCATTCATTCATGCAACAAACATTAACTGACAGCCTGTAACCTACCAGTTTTAAGTGGTGAGGATTTTAAAACAGATGAAAAGCCATACCCTCCCCAGTTTATATTCTAGAGTGTGGTCAAACAATAAAACAATAAGACAACTACATAGTATGTTAGATACTGATAAGTGTTTAAAAGAAAAGTAATGGAAGTGAAGGTGTTATAAGTGTTGGTTAGGGGTGGAAGTTGTCATTTTAGACAACTAGCTATCCAGAGGTCGGGCAGCCCCAGCGTGGGCTTATTCTCTGGCTCACTTGCCAAGAGCCAGGCTGTTTCTGTTATCCTGCTCTGTTATCAAGAATGTTTGGTCCTGCCTTAGCCAGTTTGGATCTGTGGTTAGAGCGTCAGCCTGCAGACTGAAGGGTCCCGGGTTTGATTCTGGCCAAGGGCAGGTACCTCGGTTGCAGGCTTGATTCCCAGCCCTGGCGGGGGCATGTGCAGGAGGCAACCAATCGATGTGTCTCTGTCACATCGATGTTTCTCTCTCTGTCTCCCTTCCACTCTCTCTGAAAAGCAAGGGAAAAAATATCCTCAGGCAAGGATTAAAAAAAAAAAAAGCTTGGTCTTTATTCTTGGCCTTCCTCATAATTACATGATGAATCACCACAATTCTAGGTATTTTACTGAGCCACAATAATGTCCAGCAGAAATCTTTCAAAGAGAAGAATTTCCTCATCTTAAAAAAATAATAATTTAAATACATTTTTTTCTTTTTAACGTTTCATTGTGGAAAATTTCAAACAAAAGTAGAGAGAACAGCATTAGGAATCTTCATGTGGCCTACATGCAGATTTACTAATGATCTCAACTTTTGGCAAACCTGGTATTCACAGTCCCACTCATTTATCTTCTTCCACCACCACTGACTATATATAAAAAAACAACAACGATAACAATTTTCTACTATTACTAATTAGTCAGTGATCAAATTTCAATTGCCTCATAAGGGTTCCCCCCCCATTTCAGTTTGGTTTTTTAATCAGAATACAATTAAAGTCCCCAAATTGCAATTGGTCATTATAGTCTTAAGTCCCCTTTTCTATAGGTTGCCCCTCCATCTCCCTTTTGCAATTTAGTTTTTGAATAAACTGGGTCATTTGATCCATAGAATTTTTCACAGTCTGGGTTTTGGTTATTACAACATATATTTTTTGTTTTAACATGTTCCTGTACCCTGTATTATGTATAAGTTGATACAGTATTTAGAAGAGGTTTAATCAGAGTTAGGTTTATGTTTTTGTATGTGTGTTTTTTAAAAAATCCTCACCGGAGGATATTTTTTTCCATTGCTTATTACAGAGAGTGGAAGGGAAAGAGAGAGAAACATCAATGTGAGGGAGACACATCGATTTGTTTCCTCCTGCAAGTACCCTGACCAGGGCTGGGAATTGAACCTGCAACCGAGGTATGTGCCCTTGGCTGGAATCAAACCCTGGGCCCTTCAGTCCGAGGGCTAATGCTCTAGTCATTGAGCCAAACTGGCTAGGGCACTGTTTTTTTAAAAATATATTTTTATTGATTTTTGAGAGAGGAAAGGAGAGGGATAGAGAGATTGAAACATCAATGAGAGAGAAACATCATCGATGGGCTGCCTCCTGCACGCCCCCTGCTGGGGATGGAGCCCAAAACCCAGGCATGTGCCCTGACCAGGAATTGAACCAGTGATCTCTTGGTCCATGGGTCGATGCTAACCACTGAGGCACAGCACGGGGCAGGTTTAATGTTTTGGCAGGGAAACTTTATAGATGGTGTTCTTACTTCCAGCAGGAGATTAACGTGTCTGTGTTTTCTCTCTCTTTGTGATGTTAGAAGTTATTTACCCATTATTTCATTAGAAGTTGTAAAATAGTGATACTGTAATTTTATCATTGTTTATGTATTAGCAGGACTACTTTAAAGAGAAACTTCTTTCACCAACTGTTTGGTTACAGTGAGGTGCAGTTCATACAGAAAAGATAGAATAAACACTTGGATCTTTCTTTTTATTTCCAGTTTTCAAAACAATAAGGTAGCTCTCCAGCATTCTCCATAAGCGACCAATACATTCTTTTATAGCATCATTATAAACTCAGTATTTAAACATAATTTATGAGCGTCAATCAATTGCAGTTATTATCCTTATTAATGCTCAAAGTTTCCATCATTGACACGTGGGAGATTCTTCAAGTGGGCTTCTGAATTCTTTCGACTCAACCCTTGCAGCCCTGGACATCACCCTTGATTTCTGGTATAAGATGTAAGTATCCTACCCCAGACCTGAAGTCAGCTATTTCTTTAAGGAGCCCTGCTTCCCTTTGATATGATTGTAGTATTTAAGGATCAAAGTATTTAAACTACAATCAGGATGATTAAGAGGTGTCCATTGCTGCTCCTGGGTTGGCTATCAGACCTAGGCCTTTAGTAGACAGAGCTAAGAAGTTTCTTGTTTTCTTTTTTTAAAGATAAAATACATCAAGAATTTATAATGGTACTTCCAGTTCAAAGTTAGGACCATGGGGTTTTTATTTAATCCAATCCGCCTTCTATTCTACTCCAAAAATTTGCATCTCAAAGACACCAATATATTTACTCAAGTAATTTATCCCACAACACTCAAATTTCAGTCTGGAAATAACAGATGTTTTCATTAAAATTACTAAGAAACACTTCAGAATTTATTTTTGGAGTACTTTTTATCTATGGTGTATATACAGTGATATACACCAAGTCACACGCAACAGTTCCTCTCTGTGCAGTTTTGCTGTAACTCAAATCACAGTTTCATATTGTTTTTGAGGGATTACCTTTTAAGACTATTTTAAATTTCTTAATAATGATGTAAACTCTTTACTTGGTTCTAAAATCAAATCTATAAAACAAGATATATGCAGAGAAGTCTACCTTTTCTCTTCATTCCTTCCATCTGGTTCCTACCTCTTTGTGGTTTTTTTCTCTCCCATATTTTGGTATACACTATGTACGTACATATTTGTTACCTTTCCTTGTTAGATGAATAGTAGTATACTGTACATATAGTTACCCACCTTGTTTTTTTTATTTTTATTTAACTATGAACCTGAAGATGACTCTATTGTAGGCATAGAGATAGTCCTCATTATTTTTCATAGTTGCATAGAACTCCATGTATGGGTACCATGGTTTACTCAGTCTCCTATTGGTGAACATTTGAGTTGTTTCTAGTATTTGCTATTACAAATGTTGCTGCAATGAATAGCTTCATGTAAATGGGTTTTTTTGTTTGTTTATTTTTGCATTTTTGCCATTGGGTTAGATTTCTAAAAGAGGGATTGCTAGGTCAAATACATGTGTAACTTTTGCTATTGCAACATAAGAACCATACCACTTTGCACTCCAAAAATAGCAATGTATGTGAGTGCCTGTTTTCTGTCAGAGTGTATTGTCAAGCATTTGGATTTTTGCTCATGTAATAGGTGAAAAATGATATTTTAGTGTAGTTTTAATTTGCATTTCCTTTATTAAGAGTGAGGTTGATTATTTTTCCATTTGGTTAAGGTCCATGTACATTTCTTTCTCTGCAAATCATCTGTTCACATCTCTAGTGAATTTTTTGATGTTAGTACTTTCCTATTCTATTTTTTCAGAAGCTCTTTATGTACCAGAGATGGTAACTTTTGTCTATCATATCAATTATAAATATTTTTCCAATTTGTCATTCATCTTATTTATGGTATTTTTTAGTGCAAGAGGTTTTTAATTTTTAGGCAATCAAATTCTGTGTTGTTTCTGAATTTTGAGCCATTGTTAGTGTAGTGAATTGGGGGAGAAAATAGCCACAAATTCTTCCCTTGTATGCACAGTCTTGTGAAGTGTGACTTTATATTTTTTCCCATCAAGAGATGCAGACTGTTTTTCCATCCCCCTGAATTTGGCTTGCCTTTACTCTGATCTGCGAGAATGCTGTGAAAGTGACTTTGTGAGGGTACATGTGAGGGTTCTCGTACTCTGGAGCCCTGAGACCACCGTGTGAAGAAGCCTGGGCCAGCCTCCGTGAGAATGGGGGACCATGTGGAGAGAGGAGCCCCACCTGCACCTGGCACTGACCCTGGGGACATGAGTGAGGCGTCCTAGGCCCTCCAGCTCCTGCCTTGATGCCGGACGACTGCAGCCGCCTGAGTGAGCCCAGGCAAGAGCAAGTAAGGACCACCCAGCTGACCGCAGACCAAACTGCTGGTCCACATAACTGAGCAAATACGATGGCTGCGTATGAAGCCACGAAAATGAGGCAGTTCAAGCAGCAATATGTAGTTAAGATAGTCAGGAAATAAAACTTAACTTGGAATTTGGTGCAGACTTGATTTGTGCTGTTGCATTTCACATTCCTCTAGGGATGAAGAAAGAACAAGCTGTGCCCAGTGGATCCGGAATTCGTTTGGCTCAACCTCCGGGCCAATTGTTGCCATTTCTGAAGACTTTTTTAGAACTACTAAATGCCAAATGTGACTGCATACCGAAGGTGTTTTTCCCCCCTGTTTAAAATGCAATATTTATTGAAAACAATCCTTTGAAGCAGCAGCTATCAAGTCCAAAAGCAACGTATATTTTATTAACCTTTTTCGACTTTAACAAGAAATGTAATGCAAGTTTAACAACAGTGTTCCACTGGCAGCACTTTTATTATCAGACCATTGACTGATTTTAATTAAAAAAAAAAACACGTCAAAAAAGTCAAAGTAGGATAGAGGATTGGACCCAGGATGTGAAACCCATTGTAAAAGCTAAAAACTGGCAGCAGAATCAGATAACCATGTTCCTTCTCT
Source organism: Miniopterus schreibersii (assembly GCF_964146895.1). NCBI lineage: Eukaryota > Metazoa > Chordata > Mammalia > Chiroptera > Miniopteridae > Miniopterus > Miniopterus schreibersii. The sequence continues at coordinate 38,271,253 of NC_138105.1, read as the reverse complement.
TGATGAGGGCAGGGATATAAAGGAAGACTAGGTTTAGAAAAACTCAACACATATTCTTTGGGACGACAACATTTAAATATTATTTTAAATTTAAAATTAAATCAAAATATCACTTCAAATTTAAACTATTTTAATTGTTGAAAGAAATATATGCCACAGTCGTGAACAATGGATCTGAGGTAACTACTCTGTCCATTTTTTAAAAAATCTAAATTTTCTATTACAAAGGACAGTGCATTTTAAGCCTGCTTTTGAGAGTTGCAGCCGGATTCAGTAAAGATTAGTTTCTGAATGTGTTATAATTTCTGTGCCAACTATTTGTCCTGTCAGATAGCATCTGTTGACCAGAAGCAACACTGTCCATTATAATCAAGCACATTATATAATGTTTCTCCTGGTTAAATATCCCTCTAAACAATTTCTAGAAAAGATTTATTTTATTTATCTTTTCCACTAAGTTTTTAGTGAATAAGTTGGAGGAATTTGGAAAGTTAAATGTTAGTATTTGAATTTTTCACATGGATATATACTTCTATGTAATCATTGACCAAATTAATGGTTAAGCTAATATAAAAACTTAGCTTTATTTTCTGAGATTATTTCTTATCGATTTCTGGGATGAACAAAGAAAATTTGTTTTTTTCCTTCATCATGACATGAAGGTGAGAAGATTGTGGGTATTATTACTCCCCATTTAAGAACGAGAATCTCTCCTCACATATCAAAAGTGCTTTCATTCAGAGCCAGGGAAAGAATCTCCTCTGGAGAGGAAGGTTCTATGCAGACTGCAGTTATACCTGTTATGTCTCAAGAAGAAACCAAACAGAATGACCAAGTAGAATGATTTTTTAAATGCATCTTTAGATTAGGTAGTAATTGATTGAATTTATCATGCGGTGATTTTATTCTATTGTTAAGAGATTTAGAATAACAGGTTTTACAAAGCCACAAACCAGTTATTTTAGTCAAATGGAACTTTCATTAAGGAAAATAGTATATATTTTTAAAAGACCTCAAATAGTAGCAAACATTCTGGAACCCAGCTCTTTTGAATTTACTACCGTAACATCTCTCCCTCCTCCCATTCCTCTCCAAACTGTCTCCAACTGTTATTTTGGTTCCATTTCTCTTACCTATAGGTACTTAGCAAGTCTTCCTACTTTAGTTATCCCTCTAAAGTGGTAAGTTGATCTTGTTATTTGTGTTGATCTTGTGTAAAACTTTTCACTAGCCCACCAATATCCAACTGAAGATGTTTAAATTTGTTATTACTTTACAGTCAAAATCCTTATTCAATAGTATGACATTCAAGGCCCTCCACGAAACACACCTGTCAAATCTTATTTTCGGTCTTTACTCCCATTTTCCTGCAGCCTCCGGCCACCCTCCCTTCCCCACGACCCAGGCAGCCTACATGATTTAACAGCATTGTTACTTGAACTTGTCATCCTATTTGTTTTATGCCTCAAGGATCTTATACACGTTGTTCACTCCACCTGAAAAGACTCCCATCCCTCAGCTGGCTCAGCTTCTAATTCCTCAGCTCAAACACCATCTGCTTTGCAACATCTTTCCTCGGCTGACTGCGCTGAATCTATCACACCTTCCTTTGTGTCATTCTGTACCTTACCCTACTATTGCACTTATCATTCTGTTTTTCAATTATTTGTTTATGTTTTAGGCTTTCTGAATAGAGTGGGAATTGCCTGAGAAGAAAAGCCATATTGGGGCCCTTGATAAATGTTTGTTGAGTGAAATTATAAGGCTCAAGGAATTGTGGCCCATTTTATAGAGTTGATCTGTATGAAACTGCTGATATGCAGCCATTTTTTACCTAAAGAAATAGCAATTCCATAGGATTCCACCTAAATATTTCCTGGGAAGTAACTTGCTAACTTCACTAAAATAATTATAACTTCTAATGCAAACCCAGAATTTTCTTGCTTTACATTGAAATTCAGCTGAAGCAATCTCCAAATATAAAATTGTTTTTCTCATAAAGAAATCAGCTTATAGTTTTCTTCTCTTAGTACAGAGCCCACCGGTTATTCTGAATACAATTTTTATCTGTCACTTGATTGCCTTACAGTTAATATGGAAAGAGCTTCCAGCTCCATTTTGAGGTTACCTGGGCTACAGGACAAAAACTCTCCTATGATTACTTTCTGTACTTTTTTTAAAAGAAAGCATATACTTATAGATATCTTGCTCAGGTCTCTATCTGGACACTTTCCCCTCATATCGTTGTGAATAGTCTAGGACAAGCATAGGGTTTGGTTCAACAGTGCTCTGGGAAGCCTTGTCAGCTTCAGCACACTAACCAATTTCCATGAGAACTGTCGCTGCAGGCACATTCCGGTGCAATTACTCGCATTATTGTAGCTTCACTGTTCCCGAAGAGCTTATTTCCCGGGTATTTACACATGACTCTTCATAACAATGACTGGCTTTCTCCTAAGCTGAAAGTTGAGCAGAAATACCCAACATCTTCATATTGCTCCTTAAAACTCTTTCAAAACTCAAGTCACTATAATAAAGTTGATATGAGAGCTTATACAAGTTCTTGCAAAGACATTTCTTGTCTGATGATAACTCCGAAAGATTTACCCATGAAAGCAATGGTATTGAAGCAGGGTTCTGTCTTAACTCTGTTGGACCTATTGGCTATTTTGATTTTAGTAATATTTTCTGCTTCTCCTTAAAAGTCAATTTCCTGTTTCCTCATAACTCAGTATGAACTGAAAGCAGAATTCGCACACTCTTGTCAGCATACGCAGTTGGCCATCATCTGGACTGTGAGGAATATCTGTGTCGGTGAGTTTTGTCTAGTCAAGGCCCCACGGTTCGCAGTCTGACGTAAATACCTGGTTAAAAATATATGCTTAAAAAAGAAGGAAGTTGTGTGTGCGGGTGCGGTGGGGGACTTACCCTACTACATATAAATCCTTATAAAGCTATAGAGATTAAGATAGTTGGTATAGGCAGATGGATAAACAAATAGCCCATGGAAAAGAATAGAGGGCTGAGAAAGCCCGTAAGTATGTGGAAAGGAGCATTATGGCTGATTAGAAATCAGTGAGGGCCTGGTTGGTGTGGTTCAGTTGGTTGGGAGTCACCAAAAGGTCACTGGTTCGATTCCCAGTTGGGCCTCATGCCCGGGGTTTTGGGCTAGATTCCCAGTAGGAGGCATGAGGATGCAGCCACATTGATGTTTCTATCTCTCCCTCTCCCTCCGTCTCTCTCTAAAATCATTTTTTTTAAATTAAAAAAAAAAAAAGAAGTCAGTGAGGAAATGATGAACTTAGTAAATGGTATAGGGACTATCGGGTATCCACATAGAAAAATAAACAAAATTAGTCCCTTACCTCACAATGTACACACATAAAATTCCAAATGGGTCAACAATTTCAAAGTGTGGAGAAAAATTCTAAAATTTTTAGAAGAAAACATTTCTTTGACTTCAGGAAAGGGCAGGACACCTCCATCTGCATAAGGACACAAAATGCTCACTAGCTTGGCCCTACAGCATACAGACAGTGCTAGGACACATATACACTTCAAGTTAGTGATGATTAAGGAATAATTTTACATTTGTTATTTACTTACAGTATTTACCTTTCTGAACTTCTAAAGGTATTTACAGTAACTTGCAGTAAGTCACATTCATACTCTGTGAAAATTAATATCAGGAAATGTAAAAACGGGCAGAAAGAAGAGGCAATAATTGTAGATTCATGAATAATTTATTAAATATAAGCTCTTCTAGCATCTTAAACCTTCCACTCAAAGTTAACCACTCACTACACTGACTTCAGCTGTAATTTTAGTTTTAAAGGAGCATGAATATTATATTTCCTTACCATGGAAAAGAAATACAGTTATGAAGATTCATTCAATTACAATGAGAATGAGCCCTACTTACTACATCTAGAAATTTTAAGACTTAATGAAAGTCATACAGAGAATTCTTTTTCTGCCTCTTTGTGTGAGTCCCAGAGAACTCTGTAAGGGACCCAGAAAACACAAATAAATAGCATTTGGGGGGAGGCATTTCTGGTTCCCTACAGCAGCCTCCACACAAAGAAAAGATAAAAACAGCTAGGCACTTCCCCAGTCACTACAGACTTAGAGGCAGAGCTACAAGTGACAGCCAAAGTGTCCTCCACGGCCAGAAAACACAAAGAGCTGTTTCTCCCCCTCCTTTGGCCTGCTGGGACATAGGAGGGCAGAGAGCGTCCTGGTGTATTCCCAGATACTAATGATAAATAACTCAGTGAGAGGGTGTCTAATTATGTTAGCGTAGGCAGAGGGATAATAGTTGTTTTTCTCTTTGGAATTTTAAGAATTGAAACATTACTTGCTTTGTCCCTCTTTGGCAAATTTTAATTTTTAAAAAAATATATCTTTATTGATTTCAGAGAGAGGAAGGGAGAGGGAGAGAGAGATAGAATCATCAGTGATGAGTCATTGATCGGCTGCCTCCTGCACGCCCCCGACAGGGGATGGAGCCCGCAACCCGGGCATGTGCCCTGACCGGGAATCGAACCCCGATTGCCTAGATCCTAGGTCGATGCTCAGCTGCTGAGCCATGGCCAGCTGGAAGCAAGTTTTAATTTTAAAAAATTCCTTTTCTCTGAATGGTTTGAAGATATTTTATTTTCTTCCAGGCATTTTCTTGAAGTAATTTCCTGCTTTAGTTTCAAAAATGTTAAATGTGAGATGGGGATAAAGAAAGATCTACCAGGCTTCAGCACAAATAATCCTGTATAAGGACGAGTCAAAAGTATCCCAAGAGCGGTACAGGCTTGCGATCCTTTATAATTGGTTAAAAAAGACAGTACTGAAAACATAAAAACCTGTCACTTGCTTGCCTTACAGTCAGTATGGAAAGAGCTTCTAGCTCCATTTGGAGGTTGCTGGGGCTGCCAGATGACTCCTTTCTCGTGCCTGTTGCAGGCCCTGTGGATTGGCTGCGTGATCAAAGCCCGGTAGTTACGTGGGGCTGCATCTGTGTTTTTCTGTCAAATGGCAATTTAAGAACAAGTTTTCTCCTTAGCCAAAGGTGTTGCAGATTTGAGACTAGATTCTCATCGTTTTGTGGTCAAGGGGGGATTGGGAATACTGAACTTGGAAGAGAAGGGCAGGACTCAGGTTCTCCAGAATAGACTCTGGTTATTATTTCCTGCCAGTCATTTCCCCAGCCATGCAGCAAAAGCCCTTGCTGAAAATGGAAAGAAAGGTGATTAGCCTCATTCTTAGATTTTTCTGAGCGTGAAAAGAGAGCCAAAGTGATTTCTTAATGTCCTCTTCGAGAGAAGAAACTGAAAGAAAACTGAACCATGCTTCTCAATTTTTTTTTTTTTAATGACCCCTAAAAAACCTTGCAGCATCAAGTGTTGTTTAAAATAGAGTTCTCTAAGCAACTTCCTTTATTTGGTCAAATCAGTTCACTACTTTTCACAACTCTGAATAACATTTATTAATAGACATTTATTGAACTGCCTCCTGTGGTAGTGCCATTGTACTAGTGTGGATAGACTGAGAAACTTACATTTTAGTTGGAGAGAAAGAAAATAAACAAAATGCTATAAAATATGTTGGGACAGAGAAATGTGAAAGCAGCTATGGAAGCCTCTAGGAGGAGAGGGGAGTGGGTCCTGGTCACAGAGGGCTTCCTGGTGAAGACAATTTCTCATCTGAGTTTTGAAGGATGAGTAGGGTTAGCCAGATGTTAAAGTGGGGACTTGGGTCAGCAGGCATTCCAGGTAAAGGGAGGAGTCAGGGTGGCCATTCAGAGTCTAAGATGGTTGCGGTTTGCCGGTGACTCCTGTAGACACTGCCGCTGTTTAACTAGGGTGTGTGCACCATGTATGCCCATGAGTCCCAGTGCTGCCTGGAGCTGTAACATTTCGGAATAGAACCCTAATAACCACAGAGTAGGCACATGTTTGGACAGGACCATTGCCTTTCCGGTCCTTTCACACAGTTCCTGCTGTCTGCATGCCTAAAGCATTTCCAAGCTTTCACATGAACTAATTTTTTTTTTTAAAATGTGGATGTTATATAATCAGAACACTGATACCTACAGGCAATTTGTTCTGCCATTAGTCAAGTATTTTATTGACTACCCTTGGTCTGGGCTCACCCATCTGGATTGCACTGTACTACTTTTCAATTATGAAAAGGTTCCCTTTTTTTAAGGCAATAAAACATTATAACAATTATGGCATTGTTTGGCATTTTCTTGGTTCAGAAGACAGAAATACATAATAAGGCATTTTACTAGACTTTTTGAATTTAAGCCTTCATTTTTCAGGAAGAATAATACATCTATCTACAACCTAACCATTAAATCCTAAATATGAAATTTTAAAAGTATATCTTTATTTTATTTTTTAAATTCTCACCCAAGGATATTTTTTCTATTGCTTTTTCAGAGAGAGTGGAACGGAGAGAGAGAGAGAAACATCAATGTGAGAAAGACACATGGACTGGTTGCCCCTGCACACACCCCAACTGGGCCAGGGATGGAGCCTGCAACCGAGGTACATGCCCATGGCTTCAGAATCAAACCCTGGACCCTTCAGTCCACAGGCCGACGCTTTAACCACTGAGCAAAACCAGTTAGGGCTATCATTATTTTGAAGGATATTTCCTGACACATCCTTCCTACCTCCTCACCCTGCCAAAAAAACCGTAAAACTCTACACAAGGTTACAGCTGCATTTCTGGACCACAAAAAGTAATCATTTCTGTTCTGAAATATGACATATCTCTGTTTAGAACCCCCTCTGTGCTGTATGCTGAAAGGTTATGATGCCAGTCACAGCTCCAGGAGGGCACACATGACCAGGGAGGTTCACCTATATCACTCCTGGTCACCAAGAGGATGACAGAGCCCTTACTTTGGACTTTCTAGAGTGAACTAGTGAAATGTTTTCCTTTTATATGTAATTCGAGCTTGATTCCTTGATCGCTAGCTCCCAGACCTCACTTGCCCTTCCCTGGAGACTCCAGGGCCCTCGCCTCCCGCCCAGGACAGGGGTTTTGCTGCTGAAACCCAGACAGCACCAGAGGCCAAGGCCTGGCTGGGGTCCCACTCACACCTTCATTCCTTCATTCCACGAGTAGTTATGGAGTGCCTACTGCATGCCAGGCACTGCTCTAAGCAGACACCAAGACAGACAAAAACCCTAGTCTTCAAGAGCCTTATATTCTTTTTTTTTTTTTTAGGAAATAATTTTTAATGTTTTTGTTTGTTTTTACAAATGCACCAGAGAATCATGTGATGCTGCCAGTGCTGGATGCAACCCTGGGCCGCAAGTTGGCACACTCCTTTGCAACTGGTCCCGTGATCCAGAACCTTACACCTCGCCTTTATTGTTTGCCATGAGCCCCCCTCTCCCCCCATTATCTTCAAAATAAAGAAACACGCATCTTTTCTCTGGCACACTTTGGTTGCCGAATTACCACCACTGCATGTACCTTCTTTCTCAGCTCTGGTTTGCCTTTTTCCGCTGGCCATCACCATGTCTCCCACACCAGCAGCAGGAAACCTGATTAATCACACCTTGATCCCCTCACAGAGAAGATACACAGATTTTTGGCTCCTGTGTCATCAGCACAGTTGATCGTGATTCTGCTGGAAGACTCAGGGAACTGAAATTTCTCACTGGAGATCCCACCACGTGCTTGCTTCACCATCTTGAACACCAGGAAGGGACTTATGTTCTAAGGTACATTCTGTAGCCCTGGTGCCCTGCTCTCCATTTCCATGGCTTCTGATACAGGTCTCTGCTGGTAGGGGTGGGGCTCAGTGCTTCTTCCAAGTACTTGGCTCCTGTGTCACTCTTAGAAGTGGCCTTCTCAGCACAGCTCTCCCAGTTCATTACACACAGATTTTTTTTTTCAAGGCATGCCATATTGTCAAGGTAGGGAGAAATTCCTGCCTCAGTTACACACTGTACCCCAAGTCAACATCTGCCTCCAAAAATTCAGGTCCTGTAGAAAGGTCTGGGTGGACATCCGTGCAGGTTGTCCCTCCCCTATAGTAAATTTCCTTTCAAGGATTTTTCTCTCCCATTGTCATTTTAACCATCTGATTCCTACCTAGCTCGCCACAGCCATCTTTGCTATCAGGCATGAGCAAATAAATATGAACATTAAAAAAAGGGATTCATATCCCAATTTCTAATACCCCAAAGGCTTTTTCCTCCCATCCCTATATAAATTTGTAGATGCAATTAAAAGTGAGAATATAATACCTATCAGCTTCACTAGACAGCATCCAAGCTAAATGCCAATGAATGGTTACCTCTTTTTATCTAAGTGTCTGAGCCCTAGGCCTCTGTTGAGCTAAAAAAATATCCTGTTATGTATGAAATACAGTAAACATTGTGCTAAAGGTGAGTTTTTAAAAAGCTACCTGAATATTTTCTGGATTTTAATTTTAAATTAAGCTTTTTCTAGTTTTTATTGTAAAAAGTAATATATGGTCATTTAAAAAATGAGACAATAAACAGAAAGACAAAAATATAAACCATATCCCACTATCCAGAGGTAATGATACCTATAATTTCATTGCATTTTATACATTTTAACTTCTAATCTCCCAAAAACGTTTCAATTAAATTTTTAATTATAATGCCCCCCCAAAAAATCATACAGAAAGACAGAGTATAAAAAAGTTCCTAGTTTTCCCCTACAATAGCATTTCTGAGAGTTAATCACTGGTAATAGTGGCTATCCTCCTAGACATTTTTTGCATACATGAACTTATATTTTCAATATTTTTGAATCCATAGGTTTTTTTTTGGTTTGATTTATAAAATGTTACATTTTATTTTTTCAGCAACTTTGTTGAGGCATTTTTTATGTTTCACATAATTCAGTCATTTCAAATGTACAATTCAATGATTTTTAGTACCTTTTATTTAACATGCGCAACTACCACCATACGTGAGTTTTAGAACATTTCCATCATTCAGTAAGGTCCCTTATGCACATTTACTGTCAAGTCCCATCCCCTGAGCCCTTACCCAGGGCATATACTATCTACTTCCTATCATTAGAGCTTTGCTTTTTCTGGACATTTCATGTAAATAGTATCATACACTGTGTGATCACTGTGTCTACTTTCATTCAGCATAAAATTTATTTTTTAGAAAGTGCAGAAAAATGTTTATGGATGATTAATGAATGTATTTGAAAATAATCCCTCACATATAAGAACTACAAAGGAGTTTTAAATACTGCTAATGTCAGGGGAAAAACTCACAGCAATTATCAGCCATTGAGAACCTGTGGAGGGAGATGTCTGTTTTTTGACATTCCACTCTTCCCTCTAGTGGCCAGGATGATAAAAGGATATATGTTTGTTGGTGGGAAGCATCCCAGATTCTTCAAATGCTCCTAAATGAGAGGCATATTACATTTGGGAATTTCATATGAGAGATGTTTCCTTTCTGTTTATTGGAGGCCCTTTACAAAGCAAATTTTCTGGGAGGTATATTTATCATTTTCTGCAGTTCTTCCCACCATCAAAGGGCACTTCATGAACTCAAACCTTTGTAAAGTTATGGATAAATTTACCCTTACCTCTCATGGTGCAGAATGTTAGTTCTGGAAGTCTGGAACTGGGCTTTGTCCATTTGAGTCTGGGTCATATAGGGCACAGAAGTGAAGTTGAAGGTCATTCTGGGGAAGAAACCCTGAGTGTCCATTCACAGGGTGACCTTTATGGCACTCCCATTTTCTATTCTCTGAGTGTCTCTGTCTCAAATACTTTTGAACTGGCGTTCCCCCCCCCCCACAGTTATAATCAGATTAGAATGCAAAATGCTGTCCTCTGTCCCCACCCCATCTCTGCAGCAGGTAAAAGAGAATGCAATGAGACTGTCATCTGGGACATGGTATAAGTTTAAAAAACATTCTCTTCTGTCATAACAACTTTAAAAAAGTATAACACTCATGTGTAATGAGTGTTACATAAAGAGAAAGGAAGCAAACTTGGTTTTGTTGACCTATAAAAGTGCTGATGTTCACTAAATCAGAAATGTTGAGAATTTATTTACTTATTTGAAAATTTTTATGAGTTCATTTGGGCCAAACTGACAACACATGCTGGCAAGCAAGGTCTCAAATGCTCCCAGAAATGTTGGAAATTTCAAGGGTTTTAGGCATAGTTTTGGAAAAGAAAAGTGAGACAAATCTAATTTTCAAATGTCCAGTTATCAAGATAGTGAAAACATGTCCTTTTGAATCCCTTTGTTTTCCCCACATTTCTCAGAAACTTGCATTTACACAATTTTGGTCCTGTGTACAAACGTACTAGGTTTGCTGCCAACAGTGTCAAGCTCTTTCAGGCGGCTTGAGAACCAGGAAAATTCCCTGGATGCGCACTGAGAGTTTTAAACAGAAGAGGGCACTAAGTCAGAGCGTCAAACCCCACTCTCACCAAAGGAGAGAGGGAGAGAGGGAGAGGGACGGAGAGGGAGGGGAGGGGGGAGAGAGAGAGAGAGAAAGAGAGAGAGGGGGAGGAGAGAGAGTTACTTTCTGGGCAAATTATGCCCAGAGGCTGAGATTGCCTTTGCTAATAATTTATTTAACATAATTTCACTGTCGGAATTATAATTTATAACAAATAATATTTCACAAGCCAAAAGCATAGAGGATAATGTCTCTTAATAAGCCAATAAAGAAATAAATGCTCCAAACCAATGATGGATTAATCACACTGCTATTCCAAGCAAAGGAGAGATGAATGAAAGAAGCAAAGTCCAAATTTAGTTGAGGTGGACCATTCTGCGAGTTGGTTCTTAGTACAGTCAAACCTATGAAAGGGCTGACAAGCAGTCCACGGAAGGAGACAGCCTTACTGCTAGAGACAGAGGATCCAGCGCTTAGAGCCTCTATAAACCAACCCCTATTAATTTTACTCATTTACTGCCTTACGTCTCCGCTCCAGGTCAACTCCTTACTGCCTACACCCCCCCAAGCCTAGACTACTTTGTCTATTCAAATCCCCACACATTTAATGTTTCTTTATGTAACGGATATGTTCCACTTCTCTCACAATTATTCTTTAAATTCTCTTGTGCACACATAACAAAACTTGGGATTTTCTCCTGTTACTCTGTCTTGTGCCAATTTTGTTAGTAACAACTCAAGAAGGGTATTCTCTCCCCGACAGCCTGAAGGTCACAATCCATGTCTCATGCAGCAAGCTGGCCTAAGAGAGTAAACCCAAACTGCCAAGAGAAGCAGAGAAGAAAGATAGAGAGGGAGCATCCTGAAAATGAGTGGCTTTGTCACAATTGTCCTTGCCTGTCCCTACTGTCTGGATATATGAACCAATAATTCATCACCATGTTTGACTAAACTGGCTCAAGTCAGCTTTTGTCATGTGCCATCGAAAGTCCTGATAACTCAATGGACGAAGTCCACAGTTTTTCTTTTTTTGTTGTTGTTAATTCTCACCTGAGGATATTTTTTCCATTGATTTTTTAAGAGAGAGTGGAGGAAGGGAGGGGCGGGGTGGGGAGAGAGAGACATCCATGTGAGAGAGATGGGTCCTTTGGTTGCCTCCTGCACTTGCTGTGCCCTGACTGGGCCGGGGATCAAACCTGCAACCCGGGTATGTGCTCTTGACAGGGAATTGAACCCAGGACCCTTCAGTGCGGGTTGGGGGTGGGGTGGGGCGGGGTGGTGATACTCTAACCACTGAGCCACACTAGCCAGGGTGAAAGTTCTTTCTTTTTTTACTCTTTTTTTCCTAAAGGGACAATGACAATTCTATAACCCTCACCATTAATTTGCTCTCAGCATAGGCTATTCACACCAAGGATACTACTGAGAATGATTTTTGCATTTCAGGGAAGCCAGAGACAAATTTTCTTTATAATTTAAAAAGGCGTGGATTTACTCTCTCATATTTTAAAACTTCACCAAATGGCCATGTGCTACTTTTTAAGTAAGAAAAAAGGCCAACCTTATTCTAAAAAATTTAAATCTTCAGATAAGAAAGGATTTCTGTTTGAGGGCCCTTAAGTAGCATGTGGGTGGGAGCTACGATATAGTAAAGCAATCTCTGTTTTAAAATACTTTCCCACATTTTGTTCAAAACCGTTAACAAAGAGAGGAAGTTTCCTTCTTATAATTTGTTTCTGCTTTGACAGTGCAAGTGGTCTGCCTGGTTTTGAAGGCAAAATACTTACCGTTTAAAAATGTTTATTCTTATTTTTCCTCATTTATTTAAGTATTCATAATTTTGACAACAAGCTACCTTCATCCTAATACTACTACTAATGCAAACCAGACAGGACTGGGACCCCTCACCCTTCAGAGATTTAGGAAAACCAGGTGCAATCACCTATTTATTTCATGGACTGTGAGAGTTCAGATTCAACTTTGAGATTCCTGAGAATCCCTCAAGGTTAGTTTGCTCGGGATACCCTGTGTGTCTGCCTTGGGCTAAGACAGACGTTAGGTACACAAGATCCCTTCACTGCTTTCCACTGGAGTTCCATGCCCACTAATCACAACGTGAGGTTAATATCTTCACCAAGGATTCGTGGGGTTGCTGGATGGATGCATCTCACGGGGCACAGCCAGCTTTCTATCATCCCAGAGGCTGCCCCTCCACCCTCTGCTTCTCCAGTGCAATCAACACATTCCTCTCCTTGCTCTGGGCTGGGCAGTTCTTCATACTTACGTCCCAGCTTCCAAGCAGGTTCATCATGGAATTTTCCCAACAGAGGTGGGTCTCATTCCTAAGAGAAATGATCACACCAGTTGCTATGAGAATAACATTTCTTGGTTTGTTAAACTAAGACAGAAGAGTATTTAACACCTACCTGGGTTAATGGAGCTCTGTCTGGCTGACACCTCTGTCATCCTGCTGATCAGAAAGGCTATTGGATGGTGCTGAGAGTTTTCATTTTTCTATCTCTCCATGTTGTCCACTCAGAAAATGTGAGCTATGAAACAGGAAAACTTTCTAAATAAGTATATGCATGGGGAAAAAATGTCATCTCTGACAATGGAATATTTTAACAGACTGTAGTCATACTAACATCCTAAAATTTATGTCAATTATTTGTTATCAAATTTTTGAGTTCAGTTTGTGTTATTTGTTAAAAAGATAAATGACTAAGGTTTGTAGTCACTTACAAATCTAGGATTACATATTTCTTGATGTCCTGGCATCATTTCCAAGGTGCCTTCAAACCACAGATCATGACTTACTAGTTGTAAAGACCAGTTTCTGTAATGAAAATGTCCCTAGTAAAACTCAGGGAAGCCAACCAAAGTCAACATTAATCACCAAATAATTTACAGCCCAACTCTGGTAACTTGAATAACTCTTTATTCAGGAAGTTATTCAGGCCACCTGGGGGAGTTCTTGCAATGAAGAATTTTACAGAAGGTGGTAAAGACAGCTTAAGAGGGTAGGAAAGGTATTCATGAATTTACACTTCTTTTATTGAACTTTATAAATTTGTAAAAATTAAAATCAATGCAATTCAATATTTTTGGGAGAAACATCTGATTTTATGATTATTTTTTGAGTAACTCATATGTACCAGCACTCTGCGAGCCGCTGCAATGACACAAAGTTGTATGTCCCTATCCCTGTCCCCAAGAAACTTGCAATAAGGTGGACAAAATAGTGGAATAATAGCCAACCCTTATAGAGTACTTACTCTATTTTATAGGCACCGTTCTAAGTGCCTCTCTTTAATCCTTCACAAGCATATGAAGAAAGTGAGACAGAGAGACTATAGCTAATATTTATTGAGTACTAATATATGCCAAAACTAGTCTAAGTGCTTTATATATATTAGATCATTTAATTTTCACTGAAAGCCTAGAAGCAATGTAATGTTATTTTACATATTAACTATATTAATCCTTACAACAAGCTTATTAATTAGACCTTGTTAGCATTCCTTTTTGCAGACGTAATCTGAGGTGCAGAGAAAATAAGTGATTAAATAACTTGGCCAAGGTTGCACATCTAGTAAGTGATGGAGCCAGGAATCAAACACACCTAGTATAATGCCAGAGTCTGTATCTTAACCACTCTTAAATGTACTTTCTCTACTATAAAATCCCATTCCATGTGCATTTAACTTACATGAATTCAACCATATGCACTGAGGGGCCAAGAGAATAGCTTCAATGGGGAAGGCAGGTCCTCTGCTCATTCTACTCAGTCGGCACAGGCTTTGGAGGGAATGTGTTATGGGGGATGAACTGTCCTGCTCGGTTTCTGTGACTCTCAGAGTGTGGACGTTTCATCAAACTGAGGGTGACTGCAGTTTTGAAGATTTTGTAGTACTTATGTCGGCCAATTCACTTCATCTGGGGTGCAACAGCGATGTCTTTTAGTGCTGGAGGACAGTGCAGTTGTCCTAGAGGGAGCAGTAAGTTGCTCTCTAATTTGGTGCCTTATTAAGTAATTTCCAGGAATTTTTTGGAGTTAACCTTTTAACTTGCTCACTGACTTCTAACCCCTGTGTAAGATGTAAGGCTGCTGTATACAATAATTAAAGCCTAGGGCAAAATATAGCGTCTTTTGTAAAGTAAGGACCAAAAGCTATGATGAGTCAAAGAAGGGCAAAAAATCATTGTAGTGTGCAGGTGGGAGGTTCTTTGGGAAATCAGGAGAAACTTCAGGAAGGAGAGGCTATTTGAGATATACTCTGAAGGACAGGTAGCCCTGACAGCCAGAGAGAGGGCGTTATGTGTAGGAGGAGGTTCCTGAGCAGGGAGGGACACATGGATGGGAAAGCTCAGGGAGTGATGTGCGAGGAGCCAGTTGTGGCTGGCGCCAGGACTCCGCTGAGAAAAGTGGTGGGAAGTGAGCCGGGAAAGATAGGCAGTGGGCCACTTCACACAGCCTTGGTCAGGGAGGAAAATGTTTTCCTTGGCCCTCTTGGGGTCCCTGGCTCTGTCTGAAAGGTAAACTGACAAAGATTAACGGGAGAAAAGCATACAAATTTATTTAATGTACACGACATGAGAGCCCTCATAAGGCAAAGACAACCCAAAGAAACAGACCTGAGTATTTTATGCTAGATTTGGTGGAGGGTGGACGGTCATGGAGGAATGTGATAGACTACAGAGTAGGAGGAGGTTTGTAAGGGTCCTTCTTGTTGTCCCTTTGTCTTCAGAGATAAGCTGTTCCTTTCCTCCAGGTACAGAGGGAGCACCTCTCCTGTGAGGGTTCTATGGCCTGTGTCAGGGAAGATGGGGTGTGTTGGGGGAGGAGGCCAGAGTGAGCTTCCTGCTTCTGCTGTTTTATCAAACTCCTTCGGTACAAAATACTCACCGTGCCAAGGTGCCAGGCACTGGGGCAGTGTGTCCTGAATACCATTACCTTCTAAGCCAAGCTGAGGAGCTTGTACTCAGAGTTCTGAGTCATGGCATCATCCGAGCTCTGCTTTAGGAAGATTAATCTGACAGGGAGGTGTAAAAGCAGTTGGAACTGGGATCAGCATTAAGCATACCAGTTACAGATCTAATGCAGTAATCTGGGGAAAATATAATGGAGTCTTGTAGGAGACCCTTTGGTTTGCAAAAAATGGGAACCAACTTGATGTAGCGGAAGATGAAAGGTAGAGTATATTATAAGGGAACTGAGGTGATTCAGGTGGGCAATTGGGCCCCAGGTTAATATGGTATAAGTTCAGGGCTTCTAACTTAACCTGACTGCTATAGAGAACTTGGGTTGGCCCTAGCAATATATACTCACATTGTCAAGTGTTTTCATAAAATTTGTAACAGTAAGTCATTTTAACTACAGTTTTATTGAATGGGGATCACTGTCCCTCTGCTTACTCGCTGACGGAGTCTGTATCAGCCACTACTGGCTATTTTTTCTCTTGGGACAGTTGGGGAAAGCTGACTCCACAGTACCTGAAATCACGCACTACTTCAGTCTTTTGCAACAGTTATGTATTTTCTTTTTAGGTTCATGTCTTAGATGAACCATTTCTAATCTTTAGATGGAGCATTTAAACACATGCCAACTTGGACTTTGCTTTAGGATCTACATGTAATAACACTGCTCAAGCCTTGCACTGTGGGCACAGTGACAAGTTGGGGATTCTAAAACACACTTTTTGAAGATTTAGAAGAGAAACTCATATACAAACAAGACCTAAAATATTCATTCAAAAAGGCGATAAAGCCTGAGTGTGTATTTCAGCTGTAATTTGAACAGATATTTTGGAACATTTCAAGAAAATAAGACTAGACTGATTTGAATGGATATAGAGGGTACCTTCTTCTATCATATAAAACTGTATCTACTGAATTTATTTATTTTTGAATATGTATATTTAGACAATAATTAAAGAAACAAAAGTGATAAAAAATGATAGTCATACAAAAAAATTGTAATTCAAGATCATAATTTCAGATCATGCCGAAAGCAGTAAGATAAATTTGAAAATGAGTAATCTCTAGATTATTTCATACCACAATTGACAAAGAAGGGTGAGTTATAGAAACACATTAGCACAAGATGTAAAGATGTGGGTGATTTGACATTAAATAGTGACATCACAGAGATACCATAAGACTCATAATGACTACTCACTGACCATCTAATAGCAAAACAATTAGTGAGTGTTTTCGATTCAAAGAATATTTAAGATTGGTCACTGCATAAAACCACTGGAATGTGCTGACATGCTGCTTCTACATGAGACAAACATGGTAGAAGTTCCCTTAAATTGAAAACAATCCTAAAATCTTATATGACATTACCAATAACAGGGTGTAAGGCTGATAGAAACTATTCTAAATTATCAATAGTAAGAAAATTTTCTAAGCTAGAAGGAAAGTTTAATTATCTTTCTGTTCTCTCCACAGAAAATAATACTTCAAAATTCATCACATTAAGAAATAATGTGATAGTATGTAGGCAATGAATGTAGGAATATTATTTTAGAGGTATGCCAGACAGTTGATTAACAAAAAAGTACAGTATATTTTATTTTTCTGGGTTTTATAATATTTGAGGTAATGAATTAAAAATCTATAATTTTTGTGATTTATTTCCCATTCTAAGCAAATATGCATATTCATACCTAATTTTGTATAAACAATTCTTTTTCTTTTTTTTAAATGCGGGCCCTCACATTGTATAAGCATCAGGTCCTATGAAAGTTTGGAATGAATGGGATCCAGGAGGCTACCAAGAACCCACATACTTCTCTCTTGCTCTCTAATGTTTTGCTCCTCCCTGGGGCTGTGCCACAGCTGAAGGGCTTTTCCTGCTCTCAGTTTGCATATGGCAGACGATGGCTCCCCCACAACTACCAACACACGTATATAGGCTCCAGATACATTAAGAGGCTGTAGATGACCCATTTGTCCCAATTCCAAATTCTTGAGAGAACGATTATGATAGGCCCAGTTTAGATGAGTTGCACCTTGTTGGTTCAATCAGTCAGTGATAGCCAAAGAGAACAAAGTCACATGGCATCAGCATGGCTGCTGGGGGCAGGACCAGTCAGTGCCTGGTTGTCAGAGAATAGGGTTGGCTCACATCGAGGTTGAACTAGAGGGGTGCTGAGTAGAAATGAAAATATACAAGAATAGAAGGAAAAGCTAAAGAGTTTCACAACTGATGAAATTAGAGTGGGGAGGAAAACAAGAATATTAAGTGGGAGGAGC
Organism: Miniopterus schreibersii; assembly: GCF_964146895.1. Classification (NCBI taxonomy): domain Eukaryota; kingdom Metazoa; phylum Chordata; class Mammalia; order Chiroptera; family Miniopteridae; genus Miniopterus; species Miniopterus schreibersii. The sequence continues at coordinate 38,253,565 of NC_138105.1, read as the reverse complement.
ACCCTTTATGGTTCAGTGTGGGGATGGCAGTGATAACCAAAGTGAGGGTCACAGGGGAAGACTGAATTCTCAGAGCTGTAGCAGGTAAATCAGTTGCCCTTCCTAATCAGGAAATTCTCTTTGTTGGGCTAATCCTTGGAGGCTTTGATAAATTTGATTAAAGGAGGCCATATTCCCTTATAATATTTCAAAGCTCATTTGTTATTTGTGAGGATATTTATTTATTTATTTATTTATTTTTATTATTTGTCTGAAGGAGCCTGGCAGCATTACTATTTAGTTATACTGCTAATTAACCTTCAAGTATTTGTATAGCACATAAGAAATAATAGCCCGGCTGGCATGGCTCAGTGGTTGAGCATCGACCTATGTACCAGGAGGTCACAGTTTGATCCCCAGTCAGGGCACATGCCTGGGTTTCTGGCTCAATCCCCAGTAGGGGGTGTGCAGGAGGCAGCTGATCAATGACTCTTTCATCATTGATATTTCTCTTTTTCTCCCTCTCTCTTCCTCGCTCTGAAATAAATAAAAACTTATTAAAAAAAAAAAGAAAGAAAGAAAGAAAGAACTGCGCATATATACTGTAAGGATATTTTTAAAGAAACATTTTACCTCTTTATAGCTCATCAAGATTTTTCATATGCTACCTTTTTTTTCTTTTTTTAAATATGTCTTTATTGATTTCAGAGAGAGGAAGGGAGAGGGAGAGAGAGATAGAAACATCAATGATGAGAGAGTCATTGATTGGCTGCTTCCTGAACGCCCTCAACTGGGCATCAAGCCAGCAACCCAGGCATGTGCCCTGACCGGGAAAATTGAACTGCGATCTCCTGGATCCTAGGTCGATGCTCAACCGCTAAGACAGGTCTGGCCAGGCATATGCTACCTTCTTAATACTATCATTTCAGACTGATGTTAACTCTGTAAGTTCTAAAATTAAAAAAAATAAGTGTTTGTTACCTAGCATACTAAATGGCCTTAGGCTCTGGTAAAATATGTATATTTACTGAAATTGTCTTCTCTTTTTTTTCTTAAATCAGATCTTTGAAATATTTTCCCCACAAGAACAGATACCTGGTGTACACAAAAGACTCTTGCTTTCTTATCTTACTTTTTCATTCCTTCATCCTATTCACTTATGCCACCCCAAAAACCTGCTACTGGAAAACAGGGTCCTGGCTAAGATATTTTTGTGGGGAGAGAGTTCCACAAAGTCAATCACATACACTACACTCTTGTGAATTAATCATTAATCTCCTTTCAAGATATCTAGACCATTTACAGTAAAACTTACTGTTGCCATTTGAAACTTTGCACTCAAAAAGACTCAGTGCTACCCAGTTGGTCTGATAACCAGAACTGCATCTTCAATACAAATCTGTCCCTTGCTCTTCTCAGCATGCTGTCATTTGGAAGGTTAGTATTTTAGTGCTTGAGAGTCAGGATTTAGTGCCTTTGCTCTGGTATCTAGTTCCTGACTAACTGCACAAATATTACCTTAATGATTGAAGGGCTCTTTGGGCTAATGACAAATTAAAAATATTAAAGACTGAAAATATCAATAGAATAACATAAAAATAACTAGGTTTTCATCACATAAGTGCTGGAAAAATACCAAAATTGGCTTATAGTAAATGTAAATCACCTTATAAAAATATATAGGACATTCAAAGGAAAAAGTGAAAACCAAAATAATCTTGAACATATGGGTATCGTTAGCTATAGACAAAATTGTCGTCTCCGTTTGAGTCCACAGTTTGCCTAACCAATTTTAGCTCTTTCTATGATTTGCCTAAGCTCCCTGACTTCCCTACTCTGTCCCTGCTCACTAGACCCAAGCCCGTTTCTGTCATTCTATGCCTGGCTTTCTGCCCTCCACCAGCGCACTCAGTCTCTCCCTCTCTTTCCTTGGCCCTATCTAGTCATTTAAAGGGAGTTTGTTATTGCTGAACTCCTTCCACTAGGCTCAAGGGCATCAACATTTCCAAAGCATCTTCTCCAGCTCTTATCTCAGTGACTCTGAAAAGGGAGCTTATAAAAAATAAGAAAATTTTTGGATTCAAATTCCAACTCTGCTTAGTTGTATTAACAAAAGCAAGTCACTTAATTTTTTAGGCCTCAGAGTCCTCAACTGTAGGATGATTAGGTTAGAGTAAATATATAATATTCCCGACAGCTCTAAGAGACTAAAAGCTGGAGCTTGGGGACTCCAACCTTGCCTCGTCCATCTGTGGAAGCTTACTTCTCTAGTTTGTACTGATCGCAAAAGGACCTACTCTGGACTCAGTCACACTGGGTGGTAGCAGAATTAATCCTTATTAACATATTTATTTTTCCACCCATGTAACCAAATGAAAATGCAGACTTTGTAAGTGGGCTCTGAAATTCTCTACTAGCAGAATATAAGCCACTGCCCAGCCTGACATGGCTCAGTAGTTGAGCTTCGACCTAGGATCCAGGGAACTGGGATTTGATTCCCGGTCAGGGCACATGCCCGGGTTGTGGGCTCGATCAGTGACTCTCTCATCATTGATGTTTCTGTCTCTCTCTCTCCTTCTCCTTTCCTCTCTCTGAAATCAATAAAGATATATTTTTTAAAAAAAGAGTGCCTTTTGAAAAGCATACATTAAAATATATATGCCACTTTCAGGCTTGTTGAGCTGTGACTGGGCTCCTTCCCCTACCTCAAATCACATGTCAAAGGTATTGACTTATTCATAAGGAGAGCACAGGACAGGGAGAAGCTGGCCTGAGCTTGTTTTCACCCCTGAGGGCAACAATGAGGAGGAGCAGGAGGAAGCTGAGCCCCTGTGAAGAACACAGTCTGGAACCAGCAATGACACCTTCCTGATTGGGTTTGTCAACGTAAGAAACATTCAAGCCTCTGAAGAATTTTTGTGTGTTGAGCCAAAACAGTCAACATTGCAGGGAAACAAAATCTCAACGGATTGAGAGAGTTCTCTGGAGAATGGCAGTCTTGTACCTTATTGTATACATTATGACCAAAAGAGGAGTTACATGAAATCCAATGGTGATAGATTAGGGAGGTGGGAGAAAACAAGCAGGGGTGGAGGGAGGGAAACAAAAGCAGGGGTGGGTTAAAATATTAATTTTAACCTCTGGGATTGGATAAAAAGTAAAACGATAGACACATACTTCTTTTACAAAGGTGGGCACAGGATAGTTAACAGGCAACAATTAACTCAATGACAATGAGGAGATTTGTGGTCTTCCCAGAGCAGGTGCCTGTGATTTGACGGGTCCGAAAAAGGGAAAATTACTTTGACATTCCAACAAGACAACTGGCAGGCTCAATTAAGGTAAAAACTGACACCAGCCTAGGAGGCCTAGGACATAACTACCCATCATAAACTGCTTTTAGTTAAAAAGTTTTCGTTTCAGACCATCCTTTGTGGTTACTTTAGGTCTCTACAAGGCTGCCACAAAGGCCTTCCCTGAGCTAGTCAGGCTAGCATGGGGACCCTTTTCGTCCACAGGTTGCTACGAGGATTAAAAGAGAAGATAAATAGAAAGTACAGACTCAGTCAACACTGTTTAAGATGATACTAAATTTCAAAGGCATGCTGTTGGTACTTAGGCCCCTGACCACATGTAATGTAAGTACTGATATTATCAATTACTACACCTATGCATGGACTCTGGAATATTAATTTTAACCATGGAACTATTTTTATTTCTCTCTATCCTTTACATCAGGGAAGTTAACAGTCTTTCATGTAGATTCCCAGTATTTTAAAACTCTCAACTCCTCTTCCCAGTAATTCCACCTTTTCTGCCTGGTGCTCACATTTTAATTACGGTCTTCCTGTGACCTTTTACGCTCCATACTGACTGACTTCTTATCCTGACCTTAAATGTCTCTCTCTCTGCTTAGCAGTCTGTCACCAGCAGATATGGAAAGTCTACTCAGACGTGGTGAGGCCAACGGGAAGAACAGGATGCGGGACGGCGGCTGGAGTAGAGGGAATAGGTTGATAGCCGGTGGAGAAGGGAGGGTCTGGAGAGAGGAAGAGAGGGAGCGTGGCCAGAAACACCCAGCCATCTGCCACGGTGCCTGCCGTGCTAGGCAGAGCAGGGGTGCCAAAAGAGGTGAGGAGGGCTGCGAGGTGGCAGCAGTGTCCCGCGGATTTGGGGGCGTAGGACCCGAGGCCGGTGCCAAGGCTGACGCAGAAAGCAATACTTTTCATCCCTGATGTTTGGACAAGAACAGTTAAAGCAAGGCTGCATTTTACAAGTACTAGTGTTTAAGAGCACAGGCTCTGAAGAAGGGTTCAGTCTTGAGCTCCACTGTCTGCTCTGTAACTTTGAACAAGTGGCTGGTCTCTGACCTTCAAGGTGAACTTCAGTGTGAAGATGAAGATAATTAACTCATAAGATTAATGAACAGGAAGTATCTAGTAGTATACTGATAGTGGGCAATAGTATTGTTTTTATGGCTGTTATTATTTACTATAACTGAAATAATGCCCACCACTCTGATTAGCTTGCCAATAGGAAAAAACCTCCAGAGAAGAAAGCAATAAATAATGGGGAAAACAAGGCTTTGGTTTGTTTTTCTAATCTTTAAGGTGATCCAGGAAATAAATGTTTAAAATTCTATTAACTCTGGTGAAGGCCTGAGGGGGGGGTGGTGTTGTGGGGTGGGGGAGAGGGGTGTTGTGGGGTGGAGGGCATCAATGGGGGGAAAGGGGACATCTGTAATACTTTCAACAATAAAGATAAATTAAGAAAACACACAACCAAACTAAATAAACTGACAAACAAAATAGAAAAAAAATTTCTATTAACTCATTTTAACTTAGTAGCATGGAAGAAACAGAGCTAAATGCCCTTGAATACTAGTCAGCTCACATATATGGACATTTATTTCAGATCTTTCCCCAGGAAAGACATTTATTTTTGTGTTTTAATTAACTACTATAGCATTTATCCTCAATTTTATTAAGAAATCAATTTTATTCAGAAACTTTAAAGATTAATATGATCTTAAATCACTAGTAAAATGTCTTCACATACATTTCATTTGGACTTTTAATTTTATAATAAAGGAGGCAAATTCTGCTTACAAAAATTGGTTTTAATATTGAAAAAATGTCAAATTCTAATTAGAATAAAGTGTAATCCATCTTAAATACTTTAAATATTTTAATAAAGCTATAAAATGTTCTTTATTTGTGGATAGAATTAATAAAATGCTTCCACCTAAAGTACTATTTTAAGAAGAAGTTTGCTTTTAAAATATATCAAGAACTAAAATTATAAAATGAATTTAAGTATTTATTTTACTAGAAATAATACATGGTAAAATTACACATGCAACTCATGAGGATTCAATTTCCCTTCTATATTCAAAACTTGATATTTTCTGCTTATTTTATATGATTGCATTTGATGGCACAAATGCCATTTAAAAAAAATGTTTTTATTGATTTTAGAGAGGAAGGGAGAGGGAGAGAGAGATAGAAACATCAATGACTAGAGAGTCATTGATCGGCTGCCTCCTACATGCCACCTGCTGGGGATGGAGCCAGAAACTTGGGCATGTGCCCTGACTGGGAATTGAACCAGGATCTTCTGGTGCATAGGTGAACACTCAACCACTGAACCACACTAGCTGGACACAAATGTCATTCTTAAGACTTGTTTCATTGGAATCTGGAAACTTAACATGTCCCCAAATTATTTTGGTTTTTATCATTCTTTAAGGCAGGTTTGTCATAGCTTGCTTAATATATAATGTTTAAGAGATTCTGATTCATAAAAGACAGTGTGATACCTAAAACCAAAAGTGAATTTGGGGACTAGGTTCCTTTGCAGACCCAGAATATGGGAGTTATGAATAATCATCTTTATAGAAGCCCAGAAAGGGGCTGTGGGAGGGATAAAGTGGCTCACAAATAAGGTCAGCTAACACCAGAATATAACTGGACAATTTCCTGGAACCACAAATTCTTTGAGGAGAGGCAAAAGAAGAGATTTTTCTGGTTGTTATTGCAAAGTCTACACAGTTCTTGGTAACCTGGGGATTTTCGCACCTGTAATGAGGGAATCCAAGAAATTTAAAGATTGTGTCAGTCACTCAAAATTCACTACTTCGCATGCCCTTGTGGTGGCCAGCTCCCAACATGGTTCCCAGTGGTCTTCGTCTCCTGGTATTTATGTCCTTGTGCAGTGTAACCTCTCACTGAGTTGGGACTGATTTGTATGACCAATAGAATAGGGCATAGTGATGGCTGTGACTCCAGAGCCTACGTCAGAAAAGGTAGCACAGCTTCCCCTTGTTCTCCTGAATTATTCACTTTGAGAACTACAAAGGATTAGCCTAAGAAAGAGCATTTCCAGTTTGGGAAGGGTAAATAATTCCCTGGCTACCCAAAGAATTTAGTCTTCTGTGTTCCTAACATTGAGTATCACTCCCATCCCCAAACAGGGGCCCTAAAGAGTCCTCTTCCCATTTTAACATATACAAATATGATATAAAAGCAGGAAAACCTCTTCCCTGGGTTAACCTATCTTATTGAAGACAGGCTGACATTTTAAAAAGTTTATCTTAGATAACTAGAGAAAACAAAGGGGAAATAAACAGAGACAAGGAGTACAAAAGCATTCTGCCTGGCCCAGCCAGTGTGGCTCAGTTGTTTCAACATCGTCCTGTGTACCAAGAGGTCCCTGGTTGGATTCTAGGTCAGGGCACATGCCTGGGTTGTGGGCTCTATCCCCAGTAGGGGGTGTGCAGGAGGCAGCCAATCAATGTTTCTCTCAGTGATGTTTCTCCCTCTCCGTCTCCCTTCCTCTCTCTCTAAAATCAATAAAAACATAAAAAAAGCATTCTGCCTAATACACATTATATAATCTCATTTATATTTAATCCCTATAAATGCATGTGTATGTATACAAATGCACAGAAACAAGTCTGGAAGCTTAAGTGCTCATCTATCATTTATGGTTACCTGTGGAAGAGTAGAGGTATGGTATGGCTGGGTGTGTATGGAGGACGAGGATTAGAAAGAAAAGCAGAGAAGGAAAGGAGACTTGGTTTTTAAAAATATCTATTTTGTATTATTTGAAAATTGATGATCAGAGTATATTAATGAACCACTGTATAATTATAAATAAATTGTACAATATAAAAAATACAGAAGTGAAAGCAATCTAGTTACAACATAGACACCTCCAATTCTATGAGCATGTTTCTAGGACTCCTTGGCCACATCAGCACTTTCTTGTTGAACCTGACTCTTTAGAATGCTATGCTGCAAACTTTCTGGGTTTCTTTCTTGGTCAGCTTCCACAAGAGATGCATCTTTCCAAGACCCGCTGTCAAAGAGTTGCCTTGGAGCTATCATTTGGCACCTTCAAGGCCAATATCAAGGAGCAGATTCCTCTGTCTCCAATTGTATCAGTCAACAACTGCAACACTAATTGTGGGTAGAAAACCACCCCAAAACATGCTGCTTGAAACAACAATCTTTTTTTTCTGTAAGTCACTGGATCCAAGTTCCGGGATGGTTCCAAACCTGCTCCATGTCTCTCATTTTTCTTGGACCAGAAGATGACCCAGGAATGTTCTTCACATTGTGAAAGGCAGGTGTGGAGAGAGGCAAGCAGAAACATGCAATACCTATTAAGGTCAGGCTCAGAATTGTCACACTGTCACTTCTCTGCATATTCCTTTGGCCAAAAGCAAGTGGAATGACCTAAGCGCACTTCGATGGAGTGGAGAAACATTCTACCTCTAAAGAGAGGAACTATAAAGCCACATTTCAAAGGGCACACGTGCCTGGAGTAGTGAAGAATTGGGAAGAATAATGTTATCTAGCAAGGTTATCCACCTGGGACCTTTCAGCTTACTTCCAATGGGCAGTAGGGAGATATATTTCTTCTAATAGTAGCTGACAACAGGAATGATTTGACCCTGCAGGTGAGATCTGCTCCTAACTCTAGAAATCAGGCTTTGTCCTTGCATGCTCCTTAATATGCCATGTTTTTGTCATGGAGATGAAGTAGTATTGATTACTAATTCCTTCAAATATCAAAGTGGACAATGGTTCCCACAAGTGATAGGTTATTTCACAGGAAATAGGGGATTAGAAATACTGCCCTAGAAAGGGTGCTGTGCTTGTAGTATTCTGTTGACTGTGTATTAATGGTTTGAATGTTATAAGCCTTTATAAATTCTTTAGTTCAAAATGGTGCTAAGACTTGTCATGTTTTACAACTCAGGAACCCATAAAACTTCATTAGAATTAAGAGGATCTTTTTGACTAACCCTCTCAGTTATCCGGGTTTCCCTTTGTTTAAAAGTAAAAGTCTCTTAATTAAAAAAAAAAGTCCACAGAGTTGATTTTTAAGATAGGAAAGGAAGAATCACACTCCTGTCTCCAATAAATAGAGGCATTAATAGCTTTAAAAAAGAAAGAGAAGATCATTAAATTCTCCGGTTCTTCAGGGACTTAAATGGGCGGGGACTCCTGTAGTTCTCTGACATTTGAGCCCCACTCTAGGGTTATTTCCGTGGTCCCCACGTTACTTTCAAGAACAACTACCACTTATACTCCCCAGGGTTTCTTCTTTGCTCAGGACTGGTTGTGGAGCAGCAAAAGGAGTAAAGCTGGTGTCCAGAAATGAACGTGGTGAATACCGCGCCAGGTCCATCCAAGTGCGGCTGCAGGAGCCGGAGGGGAACGGAATCGCCCCCCGCGCGCACCGGGCAGTCACACGCAGCTCTTTGTTAATGAAACAAATAGTGTACCAGAAAATGCGGCGGCTGGGAAGTGCGGTGGTGGGAATAGACCGGGGCATTTGTATGCATAACTGCGCGTAAGAAAGGTCATTAATGAGGCGCTTCAAACGCAGGACAACCCAGGGCACCATGTCATTGGCTTTGTGCACTTGAAGGCGAGTGAGAGTGCCTTGCTCAGAGGTTCCTCTTTGTGTGAAAGTGGGGAAACCAAAAGCGTGCAGCTACTGCTGGCTTTTCATTTTCGAATTGTAGGCTCTTGGACCAAAATACTCCCGCACCAATACACTCCCGCACCAACAATACTCGTAGTTGAGTTACTTCTCCGTCGCTGACCGAGCGAAGAGCGACAATGGCTCGGTGCGGGCGCCCGCAGCTCCGGGAGCCGCGCCAAGGGGCCGTCCGCCTCGCTCCGCAGCTGCGCGCTGAGCCCCGCCGCCAGACAGTCAGCAAACGCGGGCACCAACCGCCGCGCCGCCCGGCCGTTGGGCGGGTGGTAATTTCTGGGAACGGGGCGGGGTCCCCGGGTGTAAGAGGCTGGGCAGGGAGGAGGAGCGGGCGGCGCCGAGGGGCGCGGGGCGGGCGGGGCGGGGCGCCACGAGCGTCAGCGGCCGGGGCGGGGCGGGAGCCGGGCTGGCGGCGCGCTGCTACCCGCCCGCGTCCCCACCTTTCTCTTAGCCCGGCTGAGAAGTGGAGACGGGAGGGACGCGGGATAGGAGTCTTCCAACCCCGGCCCCCAGTAACTGTCAGATTGCCCGAGTGCCCGGCAGTCCGGGAGGAGAAGGGCGGGAGTCCAGAGCCGGGGATGGGGTGCGAGCGGGGCCCGCGGGGCCGCTCCGAGAGTGGAGAGGGTGTGTGTGTGCGTGCGGACCCGGCCGGCTGGGAGAGGCGGGCGGGCGCTGCAGGTGCACGCGCGGCCCCGCCGCCCCTGCGCCAGTCGGGGAAGCGGCATGGGGGAACTCCGAGCAGGGCGCGGGACGAGTGGGGAGAGTCAGCACCTGAGAAGGCGGGTTAGGAAGTTGGGGGGTAAGGGGCGGGCGAGATCTGAGAGAGCCACGGCGGCAGGTTTGGGCGGGCTGGTGGGGGCCGAGGGCGGCGGGCCTCGCCGGGTATAAATAGCCGGCCCGGCTTTGACAGGCGCTGCGGTGACTGGCGGTGCTGCCCCCCCTCGCCGCGTGGGGAGGGGAGGAGCGCTCGGAGCGGGCGGGGTGGGGGAGGCGGACTCGAGTGTCCTGGTGGCGGCGGCAGGAGGCCGAGGGGGAGGAGCCGAGCGGGGGGTGGAGGGAGAGGAGCGGGTCGAGGGCGGGGGCCACCATTGCTCACTGCGCCGGGCTCTGTGTCGCCGCCGTCGCCTCGGCGGTTGGGGGTCGGTGGGGCGGTGCGGGCGGGGGGCGCTGCGCGGAGCGGCGCGCGGTGTTTTGTCTCCTCCTCTCCCAGTGGAGCGTCTCGGGCTGCCGGGGAGGCCCGGCTCCCTCCGGACGCCCGGCCAACGGCGGCGGCGGCGAGTCCGCGGCCCTGCCGGGAGGGAAAGCGACGCCGCGGTCTTTCTGGGCGACGCGGAGAGCAGGTAAGAGCGCGGACAGCAGAGGCTGTGGGAGGAAGCGCGGAGGGCGCGGCGATGAGACCTCGCTGTCCCGAGTGCCGCCGCCTCCCTCCGCGTCCCCCGCCCCGCGCCTGTGTTGTTTGCTCCGGGGTTTGCGGAGGGGTTTTCCGGAGGCTGTGGCCGTGACACCGGCCGGGAGCCGAGGGGGAAGGGGGTGGGTGCCCTCGGGCAACGGTCGGGGAGCGGGACTCGGAGAAAGGGGAAGGCGCGCTCCGCGGCTGCCCGCGGGGAGTGCGGGGCGCGGGGCAGGGCTGAGGAAGAGGTTACGGACCCCGGCGGGGGGGATGGGCCGCGCGCAGCTGGGCTCGCTGTGTTTACATCTCGGCGCGAGTCACCTCTGCCGAGAAGCGGACTGAACTGACCCGCCTTCTCCCGCGGGGAGGCCAGGGCGGGGGTCCGGCTCCGGAGGAAGCGCGTCCTGGGAGGGTCCGGTAGGGCGGGAGGCTGCGGCCGACGCCGGGGCAGGGCGGCCAGCTCGGGGCGGGACCTGGGAGGCTCGGGCTGCTCGGGGTGGCTTGAAGGGCTGGAGAGCAGTTCCCTTCCCGCTGGCTTGACCGCCGCCTCCCACCTTCCCTTCCCAGGCTGCTAGCTCGCACGGCAGGTTGTACTCGGTCGTTCTTTTATTCTCGCGCTCCCCGCCGGCCCTCTGCTGCCACTTCCCCTACTCCCCGGGGGTAGGGAGGCTTGTCTCTGTTAGGAATCAGTTTTAAACAAAACAAAAACGGGCTCTGTAACACGCGCGCCCAGTGACCGCCTTCTGGATCCTCTCTTCGCGAAGCTGGCCCTTGGGGACCGTGCTAGCGGCTGTTTTGGGGGGCGCGGGCGGAGCGCAGGGAGGGTTCTGCTGGGGCTGCCCCAGCAGCTTTGCGAGCAGGGCAGCCGAGCCCTTCTCTTGCTCCAGTTGGGCATTTTTATTGCATGTCAGTAAAGGACGGAAAAAATATTCTAAAACGCCAAGAGTAATCCAGACTGCACAGTTTCTGATGTTTCTCATGGGCCAGTATCCTGGGCTCTCTTTTTTTAGATTCGCTGCAGAATAGCCTTCAAGTTTTAGTACCTCATTAAATGAATGAAGGGACACTTCATTGTAAAACTGTAGAATTTTCCTCCTTTCTTGTGGTAATGAGCATTTACTTCAGATGTGTGGTTTAAATTTTAATCCAGTGATGAGAGTACAGTAGTCGTGTGTTCGGTAATCAGATTTACTTTCCTTTTTGTCTGTGAGTCTCTTTGGAAAGGTAAATTAAGCACTTTCTCTAGTGCCATAATCACAGAAGAGTGCCCGAATCACAGGAGAATGTATGTACCCTTTACTAAGATATGATTGGATGTTTTTGTTTCAGAGTTTCTTTCCTCAGAAGGTAGAATGAGTTCATATAAAACTGGAAGCTGTTAAATTACATTTAAAGGAATTTAGGAATAATTAAAGTTTATGTATAGTGCAACACAGTTTACACAGTGTGTTCATATGAATATTATTGAAGTATCCTCCTAGTAAACAAATGGAATAGAAAATTTAAATATATTTGGGCATCTGAAATTTGAATGTCAACCTGTTTTTAATTCAGCTTGTTTTTAAGCTTAGTGACTTACCTAATTGAGCAATCATTGCTTCTCATTTCCGACATATATACTCAAAAAATCAGAGTTTCGTTAGAAAGAATTTTTTTAACTGAGATTTTTCTATCCAAAGTTAATAGATTGGTAACTGTGGCTGTGGTAGGGCCTACCAGTCTTGATGGCCTTTACTAGCTCACAGATTTTACATCAAAGTTGTTTTGTTTGTTTTTTAACAGATTTATTGAGACATAATTCACATACCATTCCGTTCTCCAATTAAAATATACAGTTTGGTGTGTTTTTTCCTCTTAAACTCTTAACCAAGGATATGATTTATTGATTTCAGAGAGAAGGGAAGGGGTGGGGGGAGGGGGAAGAGAGAGAGAGAGGGAGAAATGTCCATCCTTTGCCTCTCATTTGGGCCCAGGCCAGGGATAGAACCCAAAACCTAGGTATGTGCCCTGACAGGGACTTGAACCTGCAACCTTTTGATGTACAGGACAATGCTCCACCCAACTGAGTCACCCCACCAGAGCAGTTCAGTGGTTTTAATATATTCACAGAGTTGTGCCAACTATCATCATAATCAATTTTAGAATATTTTCAGCACCCCAGGAAGGAACCACATACCCATTAACAGTCACTCTCCATTTCCCCCCAACATTCCCAGGCCTAGGCACCATTGATCTACTTTCTGTCTATAGATTTGCCTATTCTGGGCATTTTATATAAATGGAATCATACAATATGTGATCTTTTGTGACTGGTTTCTTTCAATTAGCATAACGTTTTCAAAGCATCCATGTTGTAGCATGTTGCGTTATTTCATTTCTTTTTATTGCTGAGTAATATTCCATTGTATGGATATACCACATTATTTATCACTTAGTTGATGGATATTTGAGTTTTCACTTTTTAGCTATTATGAATAATGCTGCTGTGAACATTTGTGTACAGATTTTTATGTGGGCGTGTTTTCATTTCTTTTGAGTATCTCCACTTTTAAAAAAAGTAATACCCCAAATTAATCCATTTTGAGTGCAACAATTCAATAATTTTTCGTAAATATGTAGAAGTGTTAAACTATCACCACAAACCAGTTTTAGAACATTTTTATTACCTCTAAAATTTCCCTCTAGCCTTTTTGTAGTTAACCCTTGTTTTCACCCCCAGCCCTAGGCAACCACTGATTTGTGCTTTGTCTCTATAGACTTGCCTTTTCTGAATATTTTATATAAATCGAATCATACCAGATGTAGTTTTGTGCATCTGGCTTCTTTCACTTATAATATTTTTGGAGTTTATCCTGTTGTAGCATGTATCTGTGTTTTGTTCTTTTTTATTGCTGAATAAGTATTCTATTGTATGGATATACAACATTTTGTTTATCTGTTGACCAGTTGATGGGCATTTGAATTGTTTCCAGATTTTGTTTTTTTCTTTTTAAAGATTTTTAATTGATTTTTAGAGAGAGAGGAAGGGAGAGGAAGAGGGAGAGAGAGACACAGCATGCCCCCTATGGGAGATTGAGCCTGAAACCTGGGCTTGTGCCTCTATAGCGAATTAAACCGGCAACCCCTTGGTGCATGGTACAAGGCCCAACCAACTGAGCCACACCCACCAGGACCATTTCCAATTTTTGACTGTTGCAAATAATGCTGCTTGAGCATTTGAGTGCGTGTCTTTATGTGGACATATGGTTTCATTCTCTTGGGTACGTACCTAGGAATAGAAATGCTGTGTCATCTGCTTAACTTTTTAAGAAACTGCCAACCTGTTTTCTAAAGTGGCCATACATTTTACATTCCTAACATCAATGTATGAGTGAGTTCCAGCTTCTTCACATTCTTGCCAACATTTGCTATTGTCTATCTTTTTTATTATAGCTATTCTAGTGTGTATGAAGTGGTTAACTCATTGTGGTGGTTTTAACTTGTGTTTTCCTAAAGACTCAAGGTGTTGAGCATTTTTTAATATAATTATTAGCCATTTATATATCCTTTTTGGTGAAATAGATATTAAAATCTTTGTGCATTTTTGTCTTTATTATTGAGTTGTATATTTGTTCTTGATATGTTCTGGATGCAAGTCCTATATTACATAGATGATTTGCAAATATTTTATCTCAAGTCAGTGGCTTGTCTTTTCATTTTTTATTGGACTCTTGAAGCACAAAAGTTTTAATTTCTTTTGGCAGAAGTTTAAATTTTGATGGAGTTTAATTTTCCAAGTTTTTATTGTATAGATTAATCTTTTTTTTTTAAATATATTTTTTTATTGATTTCAGAGAGAGGAAAGGAGAGGAAGAGAGAGAGATAGAAACATCAATGATGAGAGAGTCATTGATCGGCTGCAGCCTACAACCCCGGCATGTGCCCCGACCCGGAATCTAACCCTGATCGCCTGGATCCTAGGTTGACGCTCAACCGCTGAGCCACGCCTGGCCGGGCTAGATTAATCTTTTGTTATAGGAACCCTCTGCCTAAGTCAAGATCTTGAGGATTTTCTCTTTATTTTAATATATCATTATTGATTTCAGATTGAGGAAGGGAGAGGGAGAGAGAGAGACAGAAACATCAATGATGAGAGAGTCATTGATCTGCTGCAGCCCCAACCGGGGCATGTGCCCTGACAGGGAATTGAACTCTGATCGCCTGGATCCTAGGCCGATGCTCAACCGCTGAGCCATGCCCGGCTGGGCGAGGATTTTCTATTTTCCTTTATTTTCTTCTATATGTTTTATAGTTTTTGCTCTTATATTTAGATTTATGATCTATTTTAAGTTCATTTTTATGTATGATGTGAAATAAGGGTCTAAATTCAGTTGCATATGGGTGGTTTTAGCACCATTTGTTGAAAAGACTGTCATTTCTCCATTGTAAAGATTTATTCTGCACTCTCAGTTATTTTCCATTATCTGTATGCCTGTTCTTATGCCAGTACCATCTCTGTCTTGGTTAATGTGCTTTATGGTAACTTATGAGACCAAGTAGTGCTAGCCCTCCAATTTTGTTCTTTTTCTTTTTTTAATCCTCACCCAAGGATATTTTTTCATTGCTTTTCAGAGAGAGTGACATCAGTGTGAGAGAGACACATCGATTGGTTGCCTCTTGCTTGCCCACTGACCAGGGCCAGTGATTGAGCCTGCAACGGAGGTACATGCCCTTGGTTGGAACCGAACCCCGGGGCCCTTTAGTCTGAGGGCCTACGCTCTAACCATTGAGCCAAACCTGCTAGGACCAATTTTGTTCTTGTTTTTAAAACTTGTGGGTATTCTGGGTCCTACATAAAAAGGATTGGCTTGTCAGTGTCTGCAAAAAAATCTTGGAATTTCGATAGGGAATACATTGAATCTGTAGATCAGTGTGGGGAGAATCGCCACCTTACAACATTGAGTTTTCTAATACACGAACATGGAAATTTCTTTCCATTTATTGATCTTTAATTTTTCTCAGTGATGTTTTATAGTTTTCAGTGTACAAACCTTATACTTAAAAATTATTTTATTGCCCGGCCAGGTGTGGCTCAGCGGTTGAGCACTGACCTAGCATCCAGGGGTTCTAGGTTCGATTCTGGGTCAGGGCACATACCTGGGTTGCGGGCTCGATCCCCAGTTGCGAGCGTGCAGGAGGCAGCCTGTCATTGACGACTCTCTCATCACTGATGTTTCTGTCTCTCTCCCTCTCTCTTCTTCTCTCTGAAATCAATAAAGATATATTAAAAAATAATAAATAAAAATAATTTTATTGTGATAAGAACACTTAACATGAGATCTGCCCTCTTTTTAAGTGCACATACAGTATTGTTAAATATAGGCACGTTGTTTTATAGCAGATCTCTATGTTTGGCAGAGGGCTCCTTTTTAATCCTAGTTCATTCAGAGTTTTTATCATGCATGGGCGTTGGACTTTGTCTAGTGCTGTATCTGCATCTGTTAGTGTGACTGTCGCAGTTTGCCCAAGACTCTCCTGTTTTTAGCACTGAAAGTCCTGCATTTGGGAAAACCCTCAGTTCTGGACAAACCAGTATAGTTGGTCATACTAGTGTCTGAGATGTTTGTGGTTTCTGTCTTTTATTACATTAATATGGTGTATTATATTAATTGATTTTGAGATAATAAGCCAGCCTTATATTCCTGAGATAAATCTCACTTGATTGTGGTATGTAATCTTATATGTTGCTTGATTTAGTTTGCTGATGTTTAGTTGAATATTTTTGTGGCTATATTTATGAGAGCTACTGGCCTGTAGTTTTCTTGTGATATCTTTGGATTTTGTATCAGTAATATCTCACCGAGTGATTTGAGAAGTGTTCCTTCAACTTTCTTCATAAGAGTTTCTGAAGGATTGGTATTATGTCCTTGAATATCTGGGCCTGTTTTTTTTCTCTTTGTGAAAATTTTAACTATTAATTTCTTTACTTGTTATAGGCCTAGTCATATTTTCTGTTAATTTTTGAGTTTTAGTAATTGTGCTTCTGTGAATTTGTGCATTTCATCTAAGCTATTTAATATTTTTGACATATAGTTAATAATATCCCTATATATGTTTTTAATTTTGCCAGTGAAGGTAGTGATGTCTTCCTTTAATATGTAAAATTGGTAGCATGTATCTATTCTAGTTTTTACTTGATCATTCTAGCTAAAGGTTTGTCAATTTTGTTGCTCTTTTCAAAGAAACAAGTTTTGGTTTAATTGATTTTTTTCCAGTTTTCCTGGTGTCTATTTCAGTGATTTCCATTTTAATCTTTATAATATCCTTTCTTCTGCTTGCTTTGGGTTTAGTTTGCCCTTTTTTAGTCTCTTAAGGTAGAGGCTTAGGTTATTGATTTGAGATTATCTTTTCTTAACCTAGGCATTTATTTTTTTTATTTTTTATTTTTTTAAAAATAAATACTGATTTCAGAGAGAGGCAGGGAGAGGGGGAGAGAGAGATAAACATCAATGATGAGAGAGTCGTCCTGGGTAGGCTGCCTCCTGCACGCCCCCCCGACTGGGAATGGAGCCCACAATCCTGGCATGTGCGGTGCCGGGGAATTCAACTGCGATCTCCTGGATCCTAGGTAGATGCTCAACTGCTGAGCCATGCCTGGCCGGGCCTACCTAGGCATTTAAAGCTATAAAATTTCCTCCAAACACTGTGTTAGCTGCACCCCATACATTTTTATATGTTCTGCTTTTTAACATTTTCATTCAGTTCTAATATTTTCTGATTTCCTTTGTGATTATTTCTTTGATCGTTGGGTTACTTAGAAATGTATTGTTTAATTTCCAGTTATTTGTGGATTCTCCAGATTTATTGTTGTTGATTTTTAACTTAATTCTCCATGTTAGTAGGAAGACATGCTTTGTATGATTTTTCTCATTTTTAATTTATTGAGACATTTTTATGGCTTAGTATGCAATCTATTTTGAGGAATGTTTCATCTGTGCTAGAAAAGAATATATATTCTGATGTTGGTCTGAATGGTTTGTAGGTGTTAGGTCAAGTTGGTTGATAGTTTTTAGGCCTTCTATGTCTTTGCTGATTTTCTGTCTAGCTGTTCTATCAATTATTGAGAGTGAGATGTTAAAATATTGCCGTAGCCAGTTTGGCTCAGTGGGTAGATTGTCGGCCCCTGGACTGAAGGGTCCTGGGTTCAGTTCTACCTCAGTTGAAGGCTCAATCCCTGACGCTGGTTGGGCACGTGCGGGAGGCAGCCAATCCATGTGTCTCTCTTATATTGATGTTTCACACTCTCTCTCTCCCCCTCTTCCCCCCTTCCACTCTCTATAAAAAGCAATGGAAAAAATATCCTCGAGTGAGGATTAAAATATATATATGTGTATATATATATATATATATATATATATATATATATATATATATAATTGAGGTATCTATTTTTCCTTTTAGTTTTCTCACTTTTTGCTTCATGTTTTTGGGGTACTGGTAATAGGTATGGTATACAGTTATAATTGTTTTATCTTACTGATAAATGGACCTTTTCATCATTATGAAAGATCCCTATTTGTATAGTAATATTTTGCCTGGCGTAAGTATAGCCACTGTAGCTCTTATGCTTACTGTTTGCATTGCATATCTTTTTCTATCCTTTTACTTTCAACCTGTTTGTGTGTGTTTTTTTTTTAATTTAAAATGTGTCTTGTGGACCACATGTAGTTGAAATGCTTTCTAAAAAAAAGTCTGACCATATCTGCCTTTTGATTGGAGGGTTTAATCTGTTCACTTTTATTTTTTAAATATATCTTTATTGATTTCAGAGAGAAGAATGGGGAGAGAGAGAGAGAGGGGGGAGAGAGAGAGAGAGAGAGAAAGAGAAACATCAGTGATGAGAGTAGTCATTGATTGGCTGCCTCCTGTACGTCCCCAACTGGGGATCGAGACTGCAGTCCGGGCATGTGCCCTGACCAGGAATCAAACCTATATCACCTGGATCCTAGGTTGATGCTCAACCAATGAGCCACGCCGGCCGGGCTATTCTGTTCACATTTAATGTAATCACTGATAGTCAAATTTGTCTTCAGTTTTGCTAGTTTTTGTTCATCCTCTGCTGCCACTTCTACAGTTAATAGATATTTTCCAGGGTTTTACATTCATTAGATTTTTTTAGTTATTATCTTAGGTTGTTCTAGGAATTACAGTATGTATCTTTTTAAATTTTTTAATCTTCACCCGAAAATATGTTTTTTATTGATTTTTTTTAATAGAGAGGGGAAGGGGGAAAGAGAGAGAGAGAAACACCATTGTGAGACAGAAACGATTGGTTGCCTCCCATGTATGCCCCAACTGAGTATAGAACCCGAAATGTAGGTATGTGCCCTGACCAGGAATTGAACCCACAACCTTTTGGTGTATGGGAGGATGCTCCAACCAACTGAGACACCCAGCCAGGGTACAATATAGATCTTAATTTATCACAGCCTATTCAGATTGACTAATTCAATTAATGGTAAAATATAGAAACTTTGCTTTATTTTCTCCCCTCTCCTGTCTGTTAGTATTGTTATGTATATTAAACTTGTATGTATTAGAAGCCCTGCAATAGTTTTATAATTTTTTGCAGGTGTAAGTCTTTTAAAACAGTTAAGAAAAGAAAAAGTATTTAAACTCTTTTATATTTGCAAATATATTTATCTTTTAATGTACTATTTTTTGTGTGTGTGTATTTGAGTTATGGTCTGGTTATTTCCTTTAGCTAATGGCCTTCCTTTAAGGATTTCTTGTAGGCAAATCTTATCAATGAATTATCTTAGTCTTTTTTTGGGGGCGATTATTTTTTATCTTCCCTTTATTTTTCAGTAGTAGTTTTGCTGGCTATATAATTCTTTGTCACAGATTTTTTTCTTTCAACATTTTGAATATGTCATGTCCTGCTTACTAGTCTCGTTGTTTCTGATGATTTGTTTTTCTGTGCTTTTAAGATTTTCTCTTTGGTTTTCAACAGTTTTACTATGATGTGTGTAGGTGTGGATCTCTTTATGTTTATTCTATTTTGGAATAATTAAGCTGAAATCTATAGATTAATATTTTTTAACAATTTGGTAAGTTTTGACCGTAAGGGTAGTTTCTTTAAATGTTTTTTTCTGTCCTTTTTTCCCCCTCTTCTTTTTTTCTGGGACTCTCATTATATGTATGTTGGTATGTTTGATGGTGTCACATACATCCCTGAGGCTGTGTTTGTATTTTTATAATTATTCTTTTATGTTCTTCAGAATTGGTCATTCCTATTGATATATCTTCAAGTTCTCCAACTCCTTTTTGTCATCTCAAATACACTTCTGAAACCTTAGGTCAGTCTCTGAACTGATTATACAGTATAACATCTACTTGTTCACTTTCCTGCTGTTAACTAATTCTGTCATGGTAGGTGCTAAATAGGTAGGGGGAAAAGCAACAGAAGAAGCCTAAGAGAGCAATATAATGTGTTAGAATGGTTACAGCATATCAAAATCTTCATATCACTGTGCACATTTAATAGTATAGTATTCGTTCTTTTAGGTTCTTGAAAGACTGCAGTCAACAGGATAATGTAGTACCTGTTCTCATGAAGCTTAAGGAGACAGACATTAAACCAGTTCCTGGTGAGGGCGCATGCTGCGGTTGTGGGCTGAATCCCCAGTTGGGGGTGTGTGGAAGGCAGCCCATCAATGTTCACTCTCACATCAGTGTTTCTCTCTCTCCCCCTTCCTCTGTCTCTAAAAATTAATAAAAATTATTTTTAAAAGCAACATATCTTTGGATGGTCAACATACAATGCAATATACAGGGGATGTGTTATAGAATCGTACACCTGAAACATATATAATTTTATTAGCCATATTCACTGCAGTATATTCAGTAAAAATTTAAAACAAACAAAAACAACATATAAACAAATAAGATACTTTTAGTGTGATAAATATAATGAACAAAGAAAACAGGGTAATGTGATATCAAATAGAGAATGATGGGGCAGCTACATGAAAGTGGAATATAATTTTGGGGAGGAGAGCCAAGGGGGAAATGTCTCTCTGCAGGGGTGGTATTTGAGGTGAGATCTGCATGATGGGTGGGGAGGATTCTGTCTGTCGGTGATCTGGAAGAGCCTTGTATCCTAGAGAACAGGAGGTTCAGAATAAGCTTGGGTCTGTTGTAGGAATACGGTCAGTGTGGCTGGTCCTCAGCCAGCCAGTGAAGGAGAGATGAGGGGTGAGTGAGGTCAGAGAAGCTGGGTGGGCTAGCTCTGGGTTGGTCTTTATGTAGACCATGTTAAAGAGGGGTGGGAACCCACTGGAAAAATATTGCAGTGACCTTGATTCTTGACTACAAGTTTATTTACAGCTCAGTATTCAGTTTTTTCCTTTAACAGTTCCTGAGTGTGAGTAAATATATGTAGGGTTTTTTAAATAAATGATTTTAGCTTTATAAAGAATATCAGGGAAAATAACTTCCTTGAAATTTAACCCTCTAAGAATAAAATAAAATACCAATATGTACAAAACTTTAAATTTGTAGTACATGTACAGCAATGGCAAAGGTTCTTGTGATAACAACTTCAACCAATTTATATTAGTATTATAAAATTATATTTTCAACTATAATTATGGCCCAAAAGATACAGAAAACTTCATGTAGTTGTGTGATGACTGACTTTCTAAGTAATTTGGTATGTAAACATTTTTTCTTTCACTATTTCACTAGTACAAACTCACAGTTATTTTTATTTGGCTAACCTGAAAATATTAAAATACTTGAAGTTATAAAATTATAACTTCAAAATTACCTCAGTTTAGACAGTGTGGAATAGCCTTTCAAAGCTTTATGTGAATAAAATTTGTTAAGATAAACTACCCTTTCAAAGTATCATTATTGGTTATTAAAAACTAAAACCTATGGTTTTTATTTTATTTATTTACTTTTTAATCCTAACCCGAGGATATTTTTTTTCATTGCTTTTCAGAGCGAGAGATAGACATCGATGTGAGAGAAACACATCGATTGGTTGCCTCCTGCATTTGCCCTAACTAGGGCCAGGAATTGAGCCTGCCATCGAGGTATGTGGGGGAATCAAACCTGGGACCCTTCAGACCGAGGGCCAACACTCTAACCACTGAGCAAAACCGGCTAGGGCTGTGCTCTTATCTTTTTAATGGGGATCTTCCCAAGTCTGAGGGATGACATCATAATTCCATATATAACCCTTGTGAGGAAAGATATTCGCCACATGGTATAGCTTGCCATACTGATGTCTTGTTTAATAGGATTCAGTGGCTCCTCCCTTACAATCTCCATTTTAGCATTTGTCCGCAGAGGTCCTTCAAAACAAATTCTCGTATTCATCATTTCGTGCTCTCTTTGTAGGAAAGCCATTTCCCTCTATAAAGCCTGCCTTCAGAGGAATATCATGAAAGGGGGAAATGTAGTGACCAGCTTCATTCTTAAAGAAGAGGCTATTATCAGCGAGTGGGGCTGCCTTGCTCCTCTCTGTGGTACTGGACTGTAGCATGGCGTAGCCAGGGCTCTGTGCTCACTCCCTCCAGCTAATTCTGTGTTAATGTTGATTTATAATGTGTAGCTGAATATATTTCTTGTCCCTTTAGTCACACACAGGCATATTTTGTTTTTTGTTTATTTGTTTTTTCAAAGAGAGAGAGAGGGTGGGAAAGGGAGAAGGAGATAGAAACATCAATCGGCTGCCTCCTACCCTCTCCTTCCTGGGGATGGAGCCCTCAACCCGGGCATGTGCTCTGACTGGGAATCGAACCAGTGACCTCTTGGTTCATGGGAGGACGCTCAGTCCACTGAGCCACACAGGTGGGGCCAGGCATACTTCATTTTATTGCATTCCACGGGTATTATGTTTTTTACAAATTGATGGCAAGACCCACCACCAGCAAAAAGATTAGGACTGGCTTTATTGTGTTACTTGATTTATTGCAGTGGTCTGGAACCAAACCCACAATATCTCCGCAGTATGCCTGTATATATTAGAGATAATAAAACAGAAGAAGGAAACCAGGAACAAGAATAAGTTGAGCCAGGGGTTAAACTTGTCTGTTATGTGCCAGATACTGGTTTGAGAGGTGTATATGCAGTGGTGATTAAAATAGCTTTGGGCCGCTCAGCTGGCGTGGTTCAGAAGTTGAGCATTGACCTATGATCCAGGAGATTGTGGTTCAGTTTTCCTGGTCAGGGCACATGCTTGGGTTGTGGGCTTGATCCCTAGTCGGGGGCGTGCAGGAGGCACCCAGTCAGTGACTCTCTCATCGTTGATGTTTCTCTCTCTCCCCCTCTCCTTTTCTCTCTCTGAAATCAATAAAGATATATTTTAAAAAATAAATTAAAATAAAATAGCTATGAGCCAGCTCTAATGGAGCTTATATTCTAGTTTGTGTTGGTGGGATGGGTAGAAAGATTTGCAATGTGCTTGTACGGTAGTCTCCCCCTTATCTGTGGTTTTGCTTTCCATGGCTTCAGCTACCTGTGGTTCACTGTGGTTCAAAAATATTAAATAGAAAATTACACAAAGAAACAGCTTACAAATTTAAATTAAGTGTGCTGTTTTGAATGCTGTGATGAAATCTTGAGCCTCCCTGCTCTGTCCAGCCCGGGATGTAAATCATTCCTCTGTTCAGCATATCCACACAGTACTAGATCCCTGTCCCTTAGTCACTGAGTAGCCCTCTTGGTTATCAGATCTACTGTTATCACAGTGCTTGTGTTCAGATAACCCTTGTTTTACTTCATAATGTCACACATACCTAACTTTGATTACAGTACATTATTATAATTGTTCTATTTTATTATTAGTTATTGTTGTTAACCTCTTACTGTGCCTAATTTATAAGTTAAACTTCATCAGAGCTATGTATGTATAGGGAAAAAATAGTGTATATTTTTCAATACTATCAATAGTTTCAGGCATTTGCTGGGGGTCTCAGAATGTGTCCTCCATGGATAAGGGGGGAACTACTGTAAATAAAAAATCTCACTTTATACTTTATTACAGAGGAATTACAAAAAGCTGATAAAATCTAGACAATTAAAAAATATTCTGTTTTTTGCCTGCAATCTTTAATGTCCTTGATATGACTCATTTAAAATAGGATAAAGCTGCCCTGGCTGGATAGCTCAGCTGGTTAGAGTCTTACCCTGATATATACCAAGGTTGCAGGTTTGATCCCCAGTCAGGGCACATACAAGAATCAACCAATGAATGCATAAATAAGTGGAACAACAAATCAGTATTTCTCCCCCCCTCGTCCTTCCCTCCCTCCCTTCCTTCCTCCCTTTCTCAAAAAAAAAAAAAAAAAAAAATCATTAAAAAAAAAAAAATCCCTAATCGAAAGCTAACCTGTCTTGGTTTCCAAGCTAGCATATGTTAATTTGCTTTATTGGATTATAAATGTGGCCAAAGAAAAAACCCCCAAAAACTTCATAATTTATATTGTCTGTAGGCTCCTATTCAGCTATAATCAATGAAAATGAGGAAACTTAGAGGAGCATTGTGGGAGGTTGATTATAAAGCTAAGCTTTAAAATTGGTTTAAGAAAAAGGTCACATTCATGTATTGGGGTATAACAAGCAAATAGTATAGTGATTGCAGAATTAATATTAAAACTCAGAATCTTTTGGGTTCCTATCTATGCTCGAAGGCTAGTGTTCCAGTGTTTTCATGAGTAACCTGACCAAATTTTGAGTAATTTTATTTATAACCTTACAATATGGATACATGAAATTAAAATAGGTTTTTCTTATAAAACTCAATTCTGTGTTAAACATGTCATACTCAAAACTCTAAATTTCATGGTTATCTACACTTAATTTTAGATTATAATTAGTAAGAACTAGAAAGTAGATTCATTTTAGAACGGATTAGTAAATGTTTTCATCTTGTGTTTTTTTCTCTAATAGTGTGCTTAAATAAACTTTCAGTGCAAGTTCATTTTTTACGTTTTATAATTTCAACGAGTTGAGAATGTTCCAGAAAGTCTGCCTTCATAAATCTTTACATAATATTTGGACTTGGAGATGTTGTTCTTACTATGTCATATCTAAGCATTTAAACTCAATCATGATATCACTCTATAATGATAAAGCATTTTATACCTCCCATTTATTATATGTGGGAAAGACGGTGTCCATGTCCTCTACATTCCAGATCATCATGTTTCTGAGGTTAATAACTTGCTCTTCAGAAAATTGTTAACATAGCAGGTCTAAAACCGCTATCCTTAGAAAGGCCTGCTTGCAAGGTTGGCCCTTGGCTGGCATCTGGGAACTTGGCTCTCAGGGTGTTCCCAGTAACTGATAAGGGTGATTTCACTGTGCCTAGACTGTTTGTGCAAACAGTATGGTTTATGTTGAACACCTGCTTTCCTTTTGGGAGTCTGGAGTTTTGGTATACATAAGGCAGAAGGTATCCCTGTGGCCTGCCTGCAGTGAAACCTTGGGTGCTGAGTCTCCAAAGGGCATGCCTGGGCAGAAACACTGCACACACTTTGGTGCATTTTTGTTGCTGGGAGAGGAGTAAGCTCTGCCTGACCTTTCATGGGAAGAAGAGAACATAGGAAGCTTGCAGATTGATTCCTTCAGATTCCACCTATGTCTGTTTTCTTGTAACCTGCTGTATATCCTTACTCTAGCCATGAGTACAATGATATGCTGAATTCTGTGAGACTCATGACACACTTCTTCAAGACTAAAAGATTCTGCCCTGGTGAGGCTGTAGATTTGTATTTCAACCTCTGTGGTTGAACTTTAGTTCCCTTGCCTGGTGATTAGAGTCCCAGGTACAATAGAGAAGATGCTATTTAGTCCTTCAAATAAAAATAAGCATGCATTTGTTCATTCATCCATTTATTATATGTCCTACAGGCCCATTCATACCTATGTTTCAGGCCCAATGGAGGAAGCTGTAAACCTTTGGCTTAATTAGGTAAAGGGAGATAATCTTGTAAATAGTTTAATGGGAGTCTAGGTGTACTTTTTCTCCTAGCTGCTTTTATAGGGGTCTTTTTTATTTAGCACTGTGAAAAAGTTTATGTTTTGGTTCTAGGTAGTTCTTTTACTTGAAATATGGGTAAATTTGAATTAGGATATAAGGCCTGTATCTAAGAATAATTTCTTGCTAATACAGAATTGCAGGCCAACATTTCTTTCTAAAAAACAATAAAAAAAAGTAAAATACTAATGCATGCTACACATAGATGAATATTGAAAACATGAAGTGAAAGAAGCCAGTCACAGGAGACCACATATTATATTATTTTATTTATATGAAATAGCCAGACAAGCAAATCTATAGATACAGAAAGTAGATTAGTGATTGCCAGGGAATAGGAATTGGGGAAGGATGGGGAGTGACAGCTAATGGACATGGGATTGGCGGAGGGTTCTGAAAATGTTCTAAAATTAGATTGTAGTGATATATAACTTTGTGAATATACTAAAAACCATCGAGTCCTGGCCCATTGGAGTGTTGTGTCAAACACCAAAAGGTGGTGGGTTTGATTCCCATCAGAATACATACCCAGATTTTGGGTTTGATACCTGGTTGGGGGCTTGTGTGGAAGGCTACCAATCAATGTTTCTCTCTCATATCGATGTTTCTCTCCCTCTCTTTAAAATCAATAAAAAAATAAAATAAAAAGTAAAAAACCCCAATGAATTATACATTTTAAGTGGGTGAACTTATGCTAATTATATCTCAATAAAGCTGTTTAAAAAATGATAAACAGCCTGGCTGGGCATGGCTCAGTGATTGAGCATCAACCTAGGATCCAGGAGATCATGGTTTGATTCCCAGTCAGCACATGCCCAGGTTGCGGGCTTGGTCCTGGGTCAGGGGTGTGCAGGAGGCAGCTGATCAGTGACAGCTTTCTCATCATTGATATTTCTTATCTCTCTCTCTCTTCCTCCCTTCCTCTCTCTGAAATCAATAAAAAAATATTTTAAAAAAAATGATAAATGCATATGCAGTTTTGTTAGATATTGCCAAATTCCCCTCACAGTTTTGTATCAACTTGTCTTCCAAACAGCAATGTATAAATAAGTTTGCACAATTTTACCAACAGAATATGGTGTCATTCATTTAATTTTCACCAATCTGATGGATGAGAGAAATGATATATCATTTTAAAAAAATTCTATGAGTGCCCTGTTTGAGGAAAGCATCAAGCTGGCCTTTGGAAAAAGGGTTTAAGGAGAGGGAAAGTCTACCCACTGTTCTGCCCTAGATCCTGGACCTGAGCTGCAGCCATCAACCAGGTTTCCAGCCTCCTGTCAGCCCTGGGAACCACCCTCCAGATCAGCCTGAGCCAAAGACTTATTAGCCTATCCTGTTGCTGCCATTTCTCTTGATTAGTAAAGGCTGTAGGCAAGGAGCCAAGGACTGCAGTTCAGTCCTGAACGTGTTTTCCCAATAATTGCAACTAAGTTTTCAGTCCCTAGTTTACTTAGGCTCATAAATGTGCAATTAATGCATAATCTCACCCTTACCTTACAGCTCCTGCATTCCAGAGGCCGGCATTATTTAATGGTCATTTGAAAAGTACACTAACGTTTAAAATTCATGCTATGCAAAAAAAAAAAAAAAAAAAAAAAATTTATGTGAGTGAATTTGAACTTCTTTTCATATGTTTAAGGGCCCTCTTTATATCTTTTTGTGAATTGTATGTTTTTCTTGAGGTTTTTTGGTTCTTTATTTATTTTAAGCGTTCTTAATATACTAGTAATATTAGCCCTTTGCGATATAGTATCCTATTTCTAATATCATACATTGAGTTTTCCTTGTTTTTGTACTTTATGTAAATAAGACCATACACATAAACTTTTTGACGAGAATGTGGTCTGTACTTTAGTTATAGTACTCTGTACTATAACTTAATTGTAGTATGAGCAGAATTGACTTCTGGGTGCTACTTAGATTTGCTATCTTTTCAACAGAGCTTTTCAGTCCTGATAATTCACTTAGTATTCATTATTCAGTTATTTGCCTTACTAGTGCCATGCCAGTTTTCATCCCTTCCTTCTAAGTTCCAGACCTAATGGTGGCTCGTTTCTGAAGTCTCTCTAGAAACTCACAAAGCCAACTTGGGTGTTCCTTTTTTATGTCCCCACTGTACTTTGTAGTTTCCTTTATGGCATTGACATTGTAATTCTTCTGTATGTTTCTCCTTACTAGACTCTAAGCTGTTTGAAGGCTGAGTCTTCATTTTTGTGTTTCTGGCATAGTGCTGCTTGGTGTATAGTAAGTGCTCAACAAATATTATTGGAAGAACTGGTGTAGTAAGAGATAGGAAAGAGGTGATGTCAGTGTAGGGCAAAAATTGTCCTTGGAGGACAAGTGGAATTTGAAGAAATGAAGAAGACATCCCTAGTGATAGGAGAGCACCAGCAAAGACATGGGGATGTGAGTGAGCGCGGTGCCTGCAGTGAACAGTGGAGGTGCTCCTCTGATTGGAGCGTGTTTGCTTATTATTGTATTCGTCACAGCTTTCTGTGTGCCTGCTACATGAAAGGCACTGGTTTAGGTGGTGAAACCACAGATCTCAACAAAACGGCTACACTGACTTTTAAAACTTGGTGCTTTTGGAAGTAGTAAGGAGTAGATTAAGGAGGTAAAGAGGAGCGAGCAAGGTTTTAGAGAGTACTGAAGGAAAGGCATAGGTGTTGGGCTTGGTGTGGTTGATAGGAGGTGCCAAGTGAATGATCTGGTGGAGGCTCTTATTTCCCATGGGTTTTGAGTGAGGGAGGTATCTAATGTGATTGAGGGATGAGAATTATAGAAAATGATAATCGAGCTCTGAGGGGATGCGGTTGCATTAGAGCTGAGACCTGTAAGACAGCTAGGAATTGACCCAGTGGTTAAGCAGGGGAAGGAGAAAAGAATATAGGAAACTACAGACAACTATGGTATAAAGTTAGATGGAGGGAGTAAAGGAAGGTGAGGCTGGCCAAGTGAGTGTGGATTAGAGACATGATTTCCATACCAGAACATATCAGAATAATGTTTCTTAACTTCTGAAATAGACCTAGACCTCTTGCTTGTTCCTGCTAAATCAGGATGCTTGCAAAGAGGTTGGGATTTCATCTTGCTGGTGATGAGGAACCCCTGAAGACTTGAGAGGGGCACGACGTTCCTCTATTTCAGACCACCTTGATACTGCAGGAGGTGGGCTGGAAGGGGGGGGAGATGAAAGGCTAAGAGACAAATTCTGAGGCCCTACAACCATATAGAGAAATGATAATCAGGACCTCAACGAGGGCAGAAGGTATGAGATTATAGAGAAGAGGTCAAGAGTGAGAGTATGATGGTGTTAATGTTTTTTAGGCAACTTGTGTGGTGTTGGGGTAACCTACTGAGTGAGCTAAGCACAGTGGGAGAGGTAATACTCTCAGGAAGGTAGCTAAGGAAAAAAGGAGTTTAGTTGGGGACATAGTCTCCTCCCACGCTTTCCCCCATTCCATTTGATGGTGCTGTGACATATCTTTGGATTCATTCTTGACTCTTTTTCTCTCACACCCCACATCCAATTTGCTAACAAATCTTTCCACTTTACCTTCAAAATATATCTAAAAGTTGAACAGTTTTTATTTTCGCCAGACCCTACCACTCATCCTAGCCACTGTCATTTCTCACTAAATTATTATACTCGCTTTCTAACCTCCCTGCTCATGCCCTTGCCCCCTGTCTGTTCCTAACCCAGCCTCTGAATGATCCTTATATATTAATCAGGTCACCTTCCTCCACATAAAACCCTCCTCCTGAAAGAGTCCTTGCTGAAGGCCTCTGTGGCCCTTTGCCTCTCTGTCATCATCTTTCTTCCTTTTGCTTACTCTACTCCAGTCACATTGGCCTCCTTGCTGGTCCTTGAAGTAGTCAGGTGTGCT
The DNA here is from genome assembly GCF_964146895.1 of Miniopterus schreibersii. NCBI lineage: Eukaryota > Metazoa > Chordata > Mammalia > Chiroptera > Miniopteridae > Miniopterus > Miniopterus schreibersii. The sequence continues at coordinate 38,224,266 of NC_138105.1, read as the reverse complement.
CCCTGTTGCAGATCTTGAAGTTTCTCTTTCCTTTGAAAAAGGCTTTCCCCCCAGTTATTGGCATAGTCCTACTTTTGGGTATTTAGCCATATGTCAATCTTTCTCTGACCATTCAGTTTGAAATTGCAACCTTCTTTGCTGCTGAATATTCTCTCCCTTTGGTTCATTTGTCTCCTTAGCCTGTATCACCATCTACATGTGTGTTGTATATATTTTGTTTATCTCTCCCCAGTGGAATTTAAGATCCATAAGGACAAGGACTTTTGCTTTATTCATTGCTGTACTTCTAGCACCCAAAACTGTGCTAGCATATAATAGGTGCTTAGTTAATATTTGTTGATTTACTGAATTAATTAATGACATGCCTGGGATATCCTGGAATAGATGTATATGAATTATTATACCCTATTAAATTTCATAAAGAAGTAGAGGCAAGAAAGTGTCTAGTAGACAAACTGGAGCCCATGAAATGGTTTAGACTGGAAAAGAGATTGGTGTGAAGCCATGGCAATATACGAGACATCTTAGAGAGCGTAGAGTCAGAGAGGACTAGGGATGGAGTCCCCAAAATACCTCCATGTAAGGGTTGACCACAGAGTAAGTAGCATTGTCCTTAGACTCAGCCAAGTAGGAACCCTGCTCTGGGCCCTGTCTGTGTTTTAGAGTTCCTCATTTGGCGTTCCTCCAACTACCCCCCTCTTGATAAGAGTAAGACATGGGGGTGCCAAGGGAACTAGTCCATCTGGTACCTATTTCTAGATCAAGTTCTGAGTATTTGAACCCCTGCCCATGTGGCCTTTCACAGGTCTCTTTTCTGATTCTCTCTTCTCTTGACCATACTACATGTATGGGCTTCTCTAGGTTTGAGGGATGGCCAAAGGGTAGCAGTTTGCAGGCATGTGGCCAGAGCTTGGGATGCCACATGTATGTATATGAGGCTCCCCGTAGTATGGAGTGGAGCCAAATTTGGGAAGAGAAAAAGGAGACAGGCTGCAGGCCAGGTGTGTGTGGGGAGTATGGTTTTGCCCTGCCCCCACAGAATTTGAGGGAGTCTGAGAAGTCCAACTCAGAACTTAGCCTTTTAGATTGTTATAAAAGTGTGTATGCCAAAATAGGAAGATAGAATGATAATTTAATAGCTTGTTAGCTTGATTTATAACTTTAAAATATTTATACATACGGTATATAGGCTCCCATTTATAGTCTTACTCCAGGCTCCTTGAAAATTAGGGCTGAGTCTCTAAGAGGAAGTTGAAAAGGAGGAGCTAGGGCGGGAGAAATAAATTCAGGATAGAGTTTCAAGGAGGGCGTGAGCCACTGTAAGTGCTTCAGAGCCATTAAGTCCTATGAAGCCGGAAATGTACCCATTGGATAGGACAACCAGAATTTAGTAAAACTTTCAGTTGGTGGTGATGGGTGACAAACTTCTATAGAAGGAGGGGTACCTAATTAGGAAGTGGAGACAGAGCATAGAAGACTTTTCTTCTAGTACATTATCAAGAAAGGAACTAGACCAGTAGTTGGAGGAGCATGCAGGGTCACTGAGGAGGACTTTTCCATGCTTAAGATGAGTCTTGTAAATGTTTAGATGATGAGGGAAAGGAACCCATCGTTTAAAATGATAAGGTTAAGGAAAAAGAGGAAATAATTGATGGAGCAAGGCCTAAGCTCCAGTGCATAGGTCAGCGGATTAGCTTTTGAAAGAAGGAGGGCTTTTGAGGAGGCGTGGGATGTTTAGATGTGTATAGAATGTTTGGAGGGTGAGGAAGAAGGAAAGTGACTTAATAGGGAATTATATATCATCAACATTGCTTTATAGTAGTTTTTTGGGTTAGTTTTTTAAAATACTGATTTTATATTTCTGGGGATCAAGGATTATACCCTGCAGCCACTTGAAATATAAGCCCCAATATGGGGCATCCGCTGTGTATGTTGAATCTGTCCTTACTCAGTAATTGTTATTTAGTGGTGACTTGGAATTTTAAGTTTGATAAAAATTTCTGATTCCTCAATAACCTAGAAATAATTTTTTATTATGTGTATTATATAATGTATGTCACCAGGCTTTGGAGGTGGTTTGTAATAAGTACATATTGTCTGAATTACACGTACTTTGGACAAGAATATTTTTAATAGAATTATATTAATACTGTCTTTTCCCCCTCTACTAGTTCCAGAGAACTGCTGGTTTATATTTTAGCTCTTGCCAAGTTGTGAAAATAGTGAAGGATGCATAGACTACTTAACATTCAAATTGTAAGTAAAATTTATTTTTTCTGTTAATATCTATATGTTTAGAAAACAGAAACTGAAAATAGTCATTACCTTATATGATAATGGTGAGCTTGTGTGTGGGGCTGTTTTTCTTAATTTTTATCAGGATACAAATACTTCCTCAGCTGGTCCGAAAGTAGTGAGTTATCTCAATTAATTGCCTGCAGCCAATTACAGATGGAAGCTCACAAATACTTCCTCTATTTTGTTTTGATAAGATCAAAAGATACTAAAAGGATCAAAAAGGATACTAATAGTATTGAATTGGTCTTAGGTAGTGAAGTGAAAAATTTTTTTTTTCCCTAGGCATTTCTTTTTATTGTAGGAGTTTATGGAAATACTTTATTATTATCTCCAAGTTGCACTATTGAAAAATTGAGAGTGAATAAACCTGGTCAAAGCTGCAAGATATCACCATCTTGCAGGTGTCAAATGCTGTTTAGTTGTAAAATTATTTATTTAAAAAAAGAAAGAAATGTATTTTCTCTTTATACTTAATTTTCTGCTTTTTTAAATTTTTGTATGAAAAAATCCTGTTAGAAATATCTAATTTCTCTATGAAAAATTTAACACATACCAAATCAAATAAAGTGTAACTTTTTGGGAATATTCTAATGCGTAACTCTAGATGATATATTGAAATTCATCTCTACTGGGGAAAATTGAATTATGTTTACTTCAAACCATTTGCTATATTGCATATTGAACCAATAGTAAAAAAATTACTGAGAAAAGAATGATAAATAATATTAAAGGCATTCCAAGTGATTTCACTATTTTCAAACTACTATATTTGAAAGTATAAGCTACTCAAATAATCTGTTTTATAGTTCTTATAAAATATTCAAAGTATGAACACAAAATGAGATCGCTGCCGTAGACAATTCTAATTATTCAAATAAATCAAACGAGCCAAAGAAAAAGAGTGAAATATTTACAGACTGATAAATCTTTTAATTTGCTATATGGGCAAATAATTTTAGAAGATGGCTTGCTCCAGCACATTTCATGTTTTTAATGCATAAAATATTTTTTAAATTTCTATGAAAATATTTCAGGAATAAAAGTACATCTTCATAAAGATTGAAAGTTATAACATTTTACCTCTTAGAATGTAAATATCATAATGCCACGAATGTGCAGTAGCTTGGTAAGAACTTAATTTCACTATGTTCCCGAACTTGACAATGCTAAGAAGTAGAATGCTCATTACTGCCCTCTTTTGACATGGGTGTATAAGGGTATTCCCCTGTTTTTTTAGTTTATACAAATGTTAAAAATTAGATTGCAGAGTAGGTTGTGCTTTATATCTTTCCTATATATTTTTAATAACTTTTCAAATTCTTCCTCTTTTTAGGCTCTCTGGTTAATCATCTTTAGAAGAATGGATTTCTGGATATCTACTCCACTCCTCTATTGACTTTTAAGACATGATAATGCAAACCTATAACACTGGCAATCATCCATGAACCTTTAATTGTACTGATTAATAGCGTTTCACGCTTCCTCAGGGAATAAACAATGACATCAGCAGTGGTTGACAGTGGAGGTTCTGTTTTGGAGCTTTCCAGCAGTGGAGTAGAAAATCAAGAGGTTAGGCATCCAATGTATTATGTTATTGTTTTGTTCATAGAATTCAATGCATGAACTAGTTTTGAAATTGATGGGAAACAGGTATTTGAGAATAGAAATGTACATTGCATGAAATTGTACATGTACATGTCACATGTCCTTATATAATTTAGGTAATAGAAGGTTGAGGGAATGTACTGCCAGGCTCACCTGAGTTTTTGGAACATGCATATATTGGAATGAACTGAGAGGAAAATATTGAAAGAAAGAATACTGTAATATTAGTTGAGAGAGAGAGTTAAATTCCTGATAAAATTTATTGTTTTGGATTATAGAGTGTTATAGGTATATAGCATACCTAAATTAAATTAATCTTAAATTAGAATTTTGTATCTCCTTTAGTTGCCATCTTTGTTTTTTGATTATTTTGTTTTATCTAATTCAGTGTGGGGATCCATATTTTAATCTAATGTATATATATTTAAGACTTTAGATAATTTGTAAATCAGAAAAGAAACTCGAGTTTTGAAATTTTATACATACAGAATTTTTTACATTATTAGAATTTTGTGTTTTCTTTTTATCGATAATATTAAAGAATAAGAAATGGGAGTAGAAAAATAACAGTACCAGAAATATATGAATTTCCAGGGTCTGGCTTCTGTTGCCACCATTCAGTAAATACTGAATACTGGGAAGGAGCTAAATTAAAATATAATAATGCTGTCACACTAATGGACAAATATTTGGTCAGACATGAGGTGGGAAAATAAAGAGTTTACTATATTTAGAAAATCTATTTTCCCTGTATTCTGTGAAAGACACTGCTGTTACTGGTACTCATTACCAGCATAGTGGTATAGTGACATGACTGAGAAACAAGTTAGAGCGTCAGGCTGTGTGTTCTGGAATCTGGATTCTTTTTCTTGCTTTCTTGGTGTCTGTCAGTCCTCTAAGATAGCTATGGGCAACTTCAGTGGGAGGGAGATAAAGCGAAGGCTACAACTTTTCCTTTGTTCTCAATGGACTTGTAATAACTCAGATGTTCCGGTCGTATTGGAATCTAAAACTGGTTCAAAGTCCATTAAGAGAAGCCACAGCTACAGAACATACTTTATTCTCGTAATCAATGTCTACTTCCTCCTTGAAGATTTACTTCCTGTACGGTCACTTCCAGGTGTGATAAACTAAAGAGACTGGGACTTGGGGGACTTCCATCCATATCACCCAAATCAGTTATTGCTGCTTCTTCAAGAGCTTTCTCTTTGTATTATAGTTTTTCTCTGTTGGTATCTAACCCTATGAAGGGAGCCGCCAAGAACAATAGGCAGAATATATTTAATTTACCTTGTGTTGATTGGGTACCGTCAATATGGGAAAAGAGTACTACAGTTTATTTCTGGAAGACTTATTTTTTTACTTTTCATGGAACCCTGAGTGTTCTTGGCCTGGAGAACTGATTATTATGGAAGAATCTGATAAATGAAGTCATTTTATCAAGGCATTATTGACTAATGATTAATGTGGTAGCTTTATAGGGTGGTCACAAGCATTTTAGGTAGCATGGAATGAGAGTGCGGTAAACTATTCTTGGGGAACTTTTTCTTCAGCAAATATTAACTGACCACTTACCTTGCGTAAAGTACTTTTCTAGGCACTAGGGTTAAAATGGCTGTGAAAAGTAAATTAGGGCTAGAAATGGAGGGAGGGGTGGTAGGGGGTATTTTACGTAGGGTGGCCAGGGAAGGCTTCTCTGAAGAGATGATACTTTAGTTTAGATTTAAATAAAGTAAGGGATTGGGCAATAGAAACGTGGGGAAAGAGAATTCCAGGAAGAAAGAAAAGCCTCTGGGATCTGAAAAATCTTCTAATTTTACAAAGGTAGTTTTGGAGATAGTGATATTTGAAAGATAGATTTTTTCTTATAAGCAACTTTTCAGGAATATATCTATAATATATATCTGTAATATCTATACTCTAAAATGTAGGTTGGAGAGAAAAAAATGACCTGTCAAGATTTTATAATCATAACTTCAGAATCTGAAGAAAAAATAAATGTGTAAAAAGTGGTGGGTACTATGTTGTACACCTGAAACTAATATAATATTATATGCCAACTATAATTGAAAAGTAAATTTAAAAAAATAGTAGTTGGCGAAAAAAAAGTGGTGGGCGTTTGGAGAGTTATTAATATAATTTTCAGGCTTTATTTTTATAACTTTATTTCTTTTTATAAAAGTAACACATTTTATAAAATTAGGATAATTCTGTTCTCACAAAGATACCCAAAAAATAAACTAGTCATACCTATGAGTATAGATTTAAAAATCATAAAAAATAGTAATAAATATACAAAATGCAATTATATGTTGAAAAATCGAGTTACCAAATAGGATTTAGATATATAAGGCTAATTCAATATTAAAATCATTACTATATCTCCCCACTAATATGACATATGACATAAGATATGTTAGTGGGAATAAAATACTTAATGAAATAGGTTTTATGAAATTCTGTATCCACTCCAGATAAAAACTCTTAATAATATAAATATAGGTGTCTTAACATGATAAAAAATAACTGTTACAAATCAGTAGCCTTAATCCTATTTAATTATAATGTACTGGAGTATTTTCTTTAAAATTGGAAAGAAGATAAGTGTAGGTACTACCATTACTATTAATATTTTCTGCAATCAGGCAAGATAATGAGAAAATATAAATATTATAAAGGAGATCAAATTATTATTTGTAGATAATATGAATCTCTACCCGGGAAAACCAGAGGGAATCCATGAAAACCCATTGAAACTAATGAAAGTTTGGCAGATAAAAATTAACACAAAAAATATTTAGCTTTTTTTTTTTGTAAGGACTGTAATTAGTTAGAAAAGATCATGGAGAATAAGATCCCTTTCAGAAAATTAACCAAAAATATAAAGTATTGAGGAATAAATATAAAAGATATATGGGACTTATTTGAAGAAAATTATTGATGTTGAAGTACACGAAAGAAGACTTTAATAGACAATGGGATATATTTAATACTTAGAGAGGTGGGAAGGGTCAGCGTTGTGGAGGAAGTCAATTTCCTTCAGCTAATCCATATATTTAATTCCATCTTTATCAAATGTTAGGGCGACTTTGGGGAAAATTGATTATATAAACCTAATGATTGCATGGAAGAGTGAACATACAGGAATGGCCAGAGCACTTTTTGAAAAGGAAGTGTGTAGCAGGTAGGTCTCGCAGAAATAGAGGATTAATGCAGGGAAAAAAGGATTTAAATATTTATGTGTTTTAAAAAATATGTCTTTATTGATTTCAGAGAGAGGAAGGGAGAGGGAGAGAGAGGTAGAAATATCAATGATGAGAGAGTCATTGATCGGCTGCCCCCTACACGCTCCCTACTGGGGATCGAGCCCACAACCCAAGCATGTGCCCTGACTGGGAATTGAACCGCGATCTCCTGGATCCTAGGTCCATGCTCAACAGCTGGGTCATGCCAGCCGGGCAAGCCAATATATGAATTAAAGTGGATACGAAAAAATTCAATTCAAAAGAAGACAGAATAAAAATAGAACAAGGAATAAATGAAACAAATAACAAAGATCAGGATGGTAGATTTCACTCCCGTTTTGTAGATAATGTTAATTGTAAATATTCTAAACAGTCCAAATAAAATGTAAATATTGCCAGATGGGGTTTAAAAAGAAGTCTGTTTTATGTTTTATACCAGAAATTCATTTTAAGTATTGACAGCACGGCTTAAAAGTAAAACTATAGAAATAGATATATACCATGTAAATTTAATCATAAAAAGGCTGAAGTGGTTTCAGGACAAGATTATTACCAGGGATAAAAATAGACATTTCATAAATGATGAAAGGACCATTCGTCAAGAAGACTTAACAACCCTAAATGTGTGTGTACTCAGTATTAGAGCTTCAAAATATATAAAGCATAAACTGACAGAACTGAAAGAGGAAATAGGTAAACCTATAGTATTAGTTAGACATTGCAGCATTTGTCTCTTGGTTAATTGATAGAACAATTAGAAAATCAATGAGAATAGAAGATTTGAACAATATTATCATCCAACTTCACCTAATGGACATTTATGGAACACTACCTAACAGTACACATTCATTTCAAGTGTACATGGACAGTGAACCAAGATACATCATATGTCAGGCTCTATGTCTCAATAATTTTTAAAGGATTGAAATCATACAGAAAAAGTTGTCTTACCAAAGCAGAATCATGTTAGAAATGAGCATAAAAAGATACTTGCAAAATCTGCAAATGTTTGGATATTAAACAGCTCACTTTTATATAACTTATGGATTAAAGAATAAGTTACAAGAGAAATTAGTAAATACTCAAACTGAATGAAGATGAAAACAATATATAAAAATTTGAGGGATGCAGTTAATGTACTTAGAGGAGAATTTGTAGTTTCAAATACTTATATTAGCAAAGGAGAAAAATCTAAAATCAATCGCTTAAGCTTTCACCTCAGTAAGCTAGAGTATGAAGATCACATTAAACCCAAAGTAAGTAGAAGGGAGGAAATAATGAAAATAGAAATAAATCAGTGGTCTGGCCTGTCTGGCTCAGTGGTTGAGCGTCAATCTGTGAACCAGAAGGTCATGGTTTGATTCCTGGTCAGGACATATGCCCAGGTTGTGGGCTTCATCCCCCACAGGGGCATGCAGTAGGCAACAGATCGATGATTCTCTCTCATCACTGATGTTACTCTTTTCTCTCTCCCTTCCTCTTTCTGAAATCACTAAAAACATTTTTAAAAAATCAGTGAAGTAGAAAGTGGACAGAGAATAGAGAAATTAAACTAGAATATGATCCTTTGAAGAAAATAAATAAAATTGACACATGTCTAAATACACTGCACAAGAAACCCCCCCCAGAAATTACTAATATCAGGAATCAGACATTACTATAGATCGGGTGGTGAATGTCTGGCCTGCGGGCTGAAATAATTTGGTCTGGCCCTGCCAAGGCCTCACCAAAGAGAAGCAGTTCCAGTCATCACATTAGGGGTGAGTTAATTAAATGTTTGACCAAATATAGCAGGCTAATTTTTAAGTTGATAATTTTATATGGCCTGTGAATGATGTTAAAAATATCGAAATGGCCCTTGGCAGAAAGAAGGTTCCTCACCCCTGCTATAGAGAATAAATATGAACAACTTTATGCTAATAAGCTTGAAAACTTAGATGAAATGGACAAATTACTTGGAAGTCACTACAGAAGGAATAGAAAGTATAAATAGCTCTCTATTTTTAAAATAAATTCCTAATCAGAATCATATCTGCAAAGAACACTCCAGGGCTACCTGGCATTATTGATGTTTTACCAAGCATTTAAGGAAGAAATAATACTAATCCTACACAACTCGGAAAAGTAGAGGACAAGGGAGCATTTCCTAACTCATTTTATGAGGACAGCATTGCCCTGATGCCAGTAACAGATAAAGATATAGAAAAATCAAACTACAAACTGATATCCTTCATGAACTTAGAAAGAAACATTCTTTTTTAATCCTCACCTGAGGATATTTTTTTCCATTTCTTTTCAGAGAGAGTGGAAGGGGGGAGAGAGGAACATTGATGTGAGAGACACACATTGATTGGTTTCCTCCCGCACATCTCCCGACTAGGCGGGGAATTGAGCCTGCAACCAAGGTACGTGCCCTTGGCCAGAACTGAACCTGGGACCCTTCAGTCTGCAGGCTGACACTCTAACCACTGAGCCAAACCGGCTAGGGCAGAAATAAACATTCTTGATAAAATACTAGCAATCTAATCCAGCAGCATATAAAAGGGGTCGTATGTCCCAAATGGGTTTTATCCCAGTAAGATAGATTTAATGAATTAGTATATTCACCATATTAAGTAAAAAGGAAAAATCACGTGATCATCTCAATAGCCACAGAAAACCCACTTGTTAAAACTGAACACTTGTTTATTATACAAATTCTTTAGTAGTATTGGGCAGCTTCCCCAACCTGGTAAGTGCATCTGTGATAAACTTACAACCACCGTCATGCTTAATTATGAAATACTGAATTTTCCTTTTAAGGTTGATAGCAAAGCAAGGATGTCTGCTCTAATCACTTCTATTGAACACCGCAACATTGGTACAGGGCAAGGAAAATAAAAGACCTACAGACTGGAAAAGAAAAAATAGAACTATATTTCTAAGCGATATGATCATGTACATAGAAATTCCTAAGATATCCATACGACTGTTAGAACTAACAAATAAATTTAGAACAGGTGAATATGTAAAACATCAATTGTGCTCATATATTCTAGCAAGATATAACTGGAAAATGAAATTTAAAAGGCGATACTATTTATTTTTTAATCCTCAGCTGAGGATATTTTTTCCATTGCTTTTCAGAGAGAGTGAGGGTGGGGGAGAGAAATATCGATTTGAGAGAGACACATCAATTGGTTGCCTCCGTTGCAGGAACGTGCCCTTGACTGGAATCAAACCCGAGACCCTTAAGTCCAAGGGCCTACGCTCTAACCACTGAGCCAAACCAGCTATAGCAAAAGGCAATACTATTTAACAGCGTCAAAATAGCATAGCCATAAGTTTAATGAAATAAATAAAATATCTGTACACAGAGAACTACAAAATATCAAGAGAAATTAAAGACCTGAATAAATGGAGAGAAATACATGTTTATGGATTGGAAGACTTACGGGTAAGAACAAAGTTGGAGAGCTTATATTCCTGGTTTAAAGACTTACTATGAAACTCCAGTAATGAGACAGTGTGGTATTCATAAACCAACAGACATATGGATCAGTGGAACATAATGGAGACCCCCATAGGCTGATTGATTTTCAGTAAGGGTGCTACTGTCATTTTGTGGAGGAAGAATAGTCTTTTAAACAAATGATAGTGAAACAAGTGCATATCCACATGCAAATAAATGGACTACAGTCTTCACATCATATACAGTGACTAACGCAAAATTGAGTGTAGAATTAAATGTTTAAACTATAAAACCGTCTGAAAGAAAACGCAAGAAAATTGTCTCAACCTTGAAATAGGCAATGATTTCTTAGATTGAACATACCAAAAAAGAACTTTAAAAGAAAAATATTGTGAGTCGAATGTCATTTAAATTAAAAACTTCTCCTAAAATTCCATTAAGAAAATGTAAAGGCAAACCAGAAATTTGGGAAAAAATGTTTGCAATACATATATTGACAAAGAGCTTGCATTCAGAATATATAAAGTCATAACTTGGAAAATAACCCATTAAAATAGGAAAATGATTTGAAGAGGAAAATCATACGAATGGCCAGTAAGCACATATAAAAATGCCCAATATCAATTAGCCATCAGGGAAATGCAAATTAAAACCACAAGAGATTTAGTCCCCCTGTGTCTGCCACGAGGAGATACTACTACATACTTAAACAGAATGGTGACTATTACCAGCAGTAATGCCACGTGTTGGAAAGGCTGTAGAGCAACTGGAACTCTTGTATGTTTCTAGTGGGAATGTAAAATAGCCACTTTGGAAAATAATTTGACAACCCTTTTAAAATTAAATGTACAAGCACCATTTGGTCTAGTAATTTGGCTCATAGGTAAATGTGGAATGGAGAGGAATGGAAGAGGGGAGGAAGAGCAGGACATTAATAGGAGCATTACAGCCATATGAACATGGTGAATGGATAAACAATGGTTATATCCACACAGTGGAATTCTCAGCAATAAAAAGAAATGAACTCCTGATACAAGCAACAACATGTATAAATCTCAATGTTATGTTAATTTAAAGAACTGAGACCGAAAACAGCATGAACTGTTGATTCCACATATATGAGATTTTAAAAAATGAAATTTATAGCCCGGCCGGGTGTGGCTCAGCGGTTGAGCATCAACCTAGGATATAAGCGATCAGGGTTTGATTCCCGGTCAGGGCACATGCCCGGTTTCGAGCTTGATCAATGACTCTCTCATCATTGATGTTTCTGTCTCTCTCTCTCCCTCTCCTTTCCTCTCTCTGGAATCAATAAAGATATATTTAAAAAAAAAAAAAAGAAATTTATAGGGATAGAGAGCAGATTGGTTGCCTGGGCCCCTGTGCATAGTTGGTTGGGTAGGTGGTTGTGGTGAGGGTTTGACTGGTACAGGGGGTGCACAGGAGCCTTCTGGTTGATGGAAATGTTGTTTCTTGATTGTGATGGTAATTGATGGGATGTCTACATTTATGAAAATACCTAGGTAAAATTGATTAAAAATAAATGATTTATCTGTTGAGATAGATTCTTTTTAAAGTATTTCTTTTTAAAGTTTTCAAATTACCCCTATAGGCTTTAGAGGTTTTTTTGGTTCTTGTTCCATTTGTTATTTTTCAATGGAAAAAAAAAGTATTTTGATTTTTCTTATTAGTTATATAGGATCATTGTAAAACCCAGTAATCTCAGACATACTGAGAAAATGAAAATCCTTCTTTTATCTGAGTATGCTCTCATCAGGTTATTAATTTGAGATATATTTTTCCAGACTTTTTAATGCATGTGTAAAATAAATATATAAATAGAATTATACAACAGTACTGTCCTGTTACCCATTCCCCCCCACTTACTTGTATCACTGATATTTTTCCATGATAATACATACATATCTCCCTTAACTTGTGTAAATATACAGTAGTTATTCAATCCATTTCTGATGTGTGTATTTTTAAAAAAATGTATCTTTATTGTTGAAAGTATTACAGATATCCCCCCATTGATCCCCATTATGACCATCTTGGTTAGGGGACTTGTCTTAAAACTGTGTTTGCATAGCAAGCACACTGAATTTATTTTAGTGACATAGTTATTTGGAGTGGCTTCTGGGGGTAAACAGTTGGGGAGAGATTTAGTCCCCTTGTGTGTGCCACACTGTATATTTCATTTTTGATAAGGCTTTGAAGGTGGCTTTACTCTACCACAAAAGAAGAAACTTGAAACAGATTTATATATTTTTAATATACTCCCAACTTTCATGTCTTTCAATTTATTTCTAACAGTGATAAAAGGACTACAATACCATTGCCTTCAGCCATTTATGGTATTTATCTTTGGAAACTTCTGCTACCTGGAGAGCACTGACTTGAGTGCATTATGAAAATGCTTTTTAGATAAGCACTGCACTGTTGTGCTTGTCCTGCCTCTTTTTACTAAGAATGGCTCTCCTTGAATGGAAGTTTTTTGAGATCATTGATAGTGCTTACAGTAGCCAGATAATATAACAGGCTATCCTGTTAAATCTGAATTTCAGGTAAACAACGAATAACTTTTTAAGTATGTTCCAAATATTTCATGGAACAGCTTTTACTTATTATTCATTGTTTATCTGAATTTCAAATTTAACTGGGTATTGTGTGTTTTTATTTGCTAAGTCTGACAACCTTAGCTTATGGGGAACTAAGCAGGTTGTGCCTAGACCCACTGAATCTGGAGTTGATGCATTCTAATGATTGCATATTTTGGTGAGTTGAGCAAGATTATAGTGATCCTAAGTAAAATAACTTAGTGGTTGTGTGAGTTTTCACTCTATTTTTATAAAATGAAGATTCCTGATTCCTTTTCCACGCTCCTTCCCAGTAAAAATCACTAACTCCTGTACACAGTACAAAGCAGTAATTATCTGCATATCTGTAGCAGTGGCCTCTGGACCGTCATTTGGCAGAGGAAAAGCTTATGAAGTTACTTGGCATTGTAGATTAGCAAATGTTGAGTCTCTGAATACCTGTTAATATTAAATGCATTGAGCTACGAATACATAAGTGCCACTTCAGTTTACATGAAGTACATATTGTTGAAGATGATATAAAAGTTGACTGAGAGCTAAGCAGTCTTGCTGTCAGACATCTTACTGTCTTGTCAAGGAGTTGGATATATAAACTGATAATTATAATACAGGATAATGAACAGTGGTACTATTGGGCAGACGACTTGTTCTGGAAGTACTTGGATGGAAAAACTGATTGGGGGATTATAAGACAACTCCCTGGAACTTGGCCCTTAGTGGGTGGAAAGGGTTTCGACAGATATGGAAGGTAATTAGGCCATAAAATAACATGAAAAACAGTCATGGAAGCTCTCATGTTTGAGAATTGGGGGCAAAGCAAGTAATAGAAAAGTTATGTAGCATAATGCAGGAAATACGGCTGTAAAGTTGATTTATTTGTTCTTTGGGGCTGCCATCACAAAGTACCATCAACCTGGTGGCTTTTAAACAGAAGATATTTATTGTCTCTCAGCTCTGGAGGCTAGAAGTTCAAAATCAAGGTGTTGGCAGAGTACGTTCCTTCTGGTGGCTGTAAGGGAGAATCTCTTCTGTGTCTCTCTCCTGACTTCTGGTAGCTTCCAGAGCTCCTTGGCTTGTAGATGGTGTTTTCCCTGTGTCTTTACATCATCTTGCCTCTGTGTGTGTTTCTTTGTGTCCAAATTTGCCCTTTTAAGAAGGACCTGCTCCTATTGGATTAGGGCTTATCCTAATCTCATCTTAACTGGATCACCTTGTAAAGACCCTATTTTCAAATAAGCTCAGATTTACAGGTACTGGTGGTTAGGGCTTCACCATCTTTTTGGGGGGACACAGTTCAACCTTTAATAGGTGGATTGAGGGTTATATTTCAAAGAATGTTAAAAACCATTGTTTAGTATGTTAAACTTTCTTTTTAGACAATGGGGAATCATGAAAGCTTTTGCACAAAGAATTCTGATTGTAATATGAAAAGATGCCCTCCAAAGTTGAGGGCAAGTATAGTATGTTTGAATACTATTGTTACCATGTAAAATAGCTGTCACTAATTTGTGCATATTTAATTTTCAAGGGACTTTAAGTATGAATATTATAATCTCTTTAATTTTTTATTATTTTTTTGCCCTCACCCGAGGATATTTTTTCCATTGCTTTTTGGGCGGGGGGTGCGGAGAGGGAGAGTGAGTGAGGAACATCCATGTGAGAGAGATACGTTGATTGTTTGCTCCCCTCCCGTTCGAGCTCCTACTGGGGTCGGGGATCGAGCCTGCAACCAAGGTATGTGCCCTTGGCCAGAATTGAACCCGGGACCCTTCAGTCTGTGGGCCGACGCTCTAACCACTGAGTCAGACCAGCTAGGGCTATAATCTCCTTTTTAAATAAGAAACTGAGGTTTAGAGAAAAACACAGGGTGGGGGAATAGGAAGAGATGTTGATCATTTGTTCCCAATTAGACCTGTTACGCTTGAAGTATTGGCTGAATATTCCTGTAATGATGTTAAGTTGGTAGTTTAAAATTTGGGTCTGGAGTTCAGGAGATGGGTCAGAGTGGAAAGCAGATATTTAATAATCACCAGTATAGAGGTGTTATTCGAAACCATGAAAATAGGTAGGCTCGCCTGGGATGGTAGTATAGAGTAAGAAGAAAGGAGATGCTGAGGACAGAACCGTAGCAAATTGGCTACATTTGAGTCCCTGGGGATGGAAGAAGAGTCAGAGGAGACGCTTAAAAGTAGAGTGGTTTCTTGAAAGAGAAGACAAAAGATAGAAGGGATGATTTTTTTAAATGAGGTGGTGGTCAGTGTGTAGTCTGCAGAGTGGCAGGGAGGATCAAGACTGAAGTAGAGTTTGGTCCCTGGTGACATTTTGAGTGAAGAGTGTCAATGAGATGGTGGAATCCAGATTACAGGCACATAGAGAAAATGAATCAGGGTGTTAGACTGTCTTTATGAGGTGTACACAGGGATCAGGAGCAGAGATCTGGAGTTCAGGTAAAAGGAAGGAGAGAATTTTTTTTTTTAATCCTCACCCAAGGATATGTTTGATTTTAGAGAGAGATGAGGGAGGGAGAGAGAAACAGCGATTCGTTGCCTCCCATATATGCCCTGACCAGGAATTGAACCTGCAACTGGGGTATGTGCCCTGACCCAGAATTGAACCCACAGCCTTTTGGTGTATGGCATGATCCTCCAACCAACAGAGCCACCTGGCCAGGCTGAATTTTTTTAATAAAAAAATTTTTGCTTTTTATGGTTAAATGGAAGGAACCATTAAAATATCAAAACAGAGAGAAGAGTGGTCCAGAAACCTAATTGGTGGGGAAAGGAGTTTTGGCCTTCTACAGAATTCTAATCCTCAAGTATTTCATGGTTTAGAAAATTTGATTGATTTTGTACTGGTAGGGTGGGGATGGGTGGTTCACAATATAAAATAATCTCATGTTAATGTTACTGTTAAATATACTATCCGATTTCAGAGGGATGAAAGAAGTTATAAGTCCCGTGGGTTATACGTAAATAAAATACTCACTGCTTGGGTTAATACTAGTTCAGCTGCTACTTATGATGCTGCTTTCTGAGTTTCTAATGAATGGAGACCTCATCTATCTTTACCTGTCCCATGCTTCTCATTAACAGCTATGTTCTAGCTGGGTGGTGCTGCCTGTAGGCTGTGGTTATAAAGCTGAGCAAGAGGCATGGTGATTTGACTGTTACTATATTCAGTTTGTGGGAAAGAATATTTTTTAATGGTAAAAAGTTGGACTCATATTTTACCTTATACAGAGTAGGAAATTCAGTGTTAATATTCAGCATGTACTTTCTTTTTTAATTTGCTGTATCTTTGTTTTGTAATTTATTTAAAATTTTTTATGAAATGTTTGATACAAAATGAAGAGTGTATAAAATATATGTTTCAGCCTAAGAATAACAGAAAGAATACATGTTACCTATCACTCAGGTTAAAAAATAGAAATCACTAGTATTTTACTGAGCATGTCCCTCTCCCATATTCTACCCTGTCTGTTCCCAGAGGTGCCATTATCCTGTCTTATATGTTATTTCTTTTCTTTATAGTATCATTGCCTGTGTATATATTCCTAAATGACGTACTGTTTACTTTGAAAAAATGAATAGTGTACCAAGCTAACTATGCTAGGAGAGGACAGCATTTCCACAGCTATATGAAGGCTTCCAGGAAAAGGGCTGACTAGTTTGGCATTGGGTTCACTGATTTTCAAGAGCTTCTACTCAGGCGATCAGTAAGCGTTGTCACGACTTAGTTATTGGAAACATAGGGCCATCTTGGTCAGGAATCAGGCAGGGCTTCAGTAGGGACCTTATATTGCATGTTCGTGCAGCAGGTATATGGTCGCATGGAAAGAGTGCTGTTCTTTAGTTTTGATCTCTACCCTCTTTATGGTCTTGTTTCAGCACTTAGGACTGTATCAAAGCAGAACACACTGGGAAGTGAAAAGAGTATTCTCAGCTGATCCAGGTGGCAAGGCAAGGTGGGGTCAGTGGGTACATCAAGGCCAGCTCAATAGGAACGAAAATCTGGAATAGGCTTATCTGGGTGTTCTGTACTTAGGAACAGTGTCAGTGTTTATCTTGGAGATGGCAGTTTATCATCCTGTCTTAGGTGTCACACTACTACAGTCTGAACTGGTTGCCCTTTAAATCCTGTGCACAGCTGCATCCTGAAACCTCCCTTCACAGGCCTCCCTGAAGATCACTACCATCTCTCTCCCGGATTGGATCCCCTATGTTCTGTATCCTAAGTCATCTTTTTTTTTTAAATTACAAATTTAGTCCTAGCCAGTTTTGCTCAGTGGTTAGAGCATCAGCCTGTGGACTGAAGGATTCCGGGTTCGATTCTGGCCAAGGGCACGTACCTTGGTTGCAGGCTCGATCCCCAGCCCTGTCAGGGCGTGTGCGGGAGGCAACCAATTGATGTGTCTCTCTCACATAGATGTTTCTCTCTCTCTCCCCCTCCCACTTTCTCAAATTTACTCTTTTTTTGATAGAAAACACTTCCCAGTTGCTTCTTGAGAAAGGATGCAGGGAAGGTAAATGCGAGCTCATTCATGTCTGAGAAAACCTTTATTCGGCTTTCATAAGATGGTTAGACTGGGTGAAGAATTCTAGGTTGGAAATAATTTTCCTTTAAAATTTTGAAGAAGCAGCTCTGTTGTCATCTTCCTTCCAGTATTATGGTTGAGAAGATTGAACTGAGTCCTGAGTCTTTGTGTGTGACGTGTATATTTTCTAGAAGCTTGTAGAATCTTCTTTTTGCCCCCAGGATTACAATATTTCACAATGGTGTGCCTCAGCGTAGGTCTCCCTTAATTTTTTATACTAAGCCCTTGGTAGGTCCTTTCAAATGGACAGCTTAGGTCCTTCAGCTATAGAAAAATTTCTAGAATTCTTTGATTCCTTTCCAACCTCCCCCTCCCTCTCCATTTTCTTTTTTCTGTAATTCCTGTTATTCAGGTATTAGACCTCCTGGACTGTCCCCTAATGCTGTTCTCTTCTCTCTCCTAACTTTCCATTGCTTTATCTTTTTTCTCTGGTTCTTGGAAGACTGCCTCAATGTTATCATCTGATCCTCTGTCTTTTCATTTTAGCTATCGTGTTTTTAATTTTTAAGAACTCTTTTTTATTGTCATTTTTGTTTTCTGTTCTTGTTTTATGGATATAATATCTTATCTCTGTGAGGAATATGAATATATATGTGTGCATGTATGTATATATTCTGTCTTAGATAACTAGTAATACTTGGCAGTCTGCTCATGATTTAAAGGTGAGGACTAAAAAGCAGATTGGAAACTGTTTTTGGTACAGTACTGATACTAGCAAATGTGCCTAATAGACCTCAGAGATGCTCTTGTTTCTCCCTCTGCAATCCTCTGCTGAGGTGGGGAAGGCTGGTTGCCTAGCATCATGGAGGAGGGAGCGAGTCTAGGAATCAAAGTGCTTTTCAAACAGGTTTAATGGGATCTTCCTTGTCTGAACCTCCTCCTCTCTCTCCCACCTGCTGCTGCTCCATTTCCAGAAGTCACTGGGATTGCCTTCTGTGGATCCTCCAGTGTCCTGTGCTCTTTCTCAGCTGGCTCTGCTGCCACGCTCTGATTTGGCTTTCCTGGGTCCGCTAGACCACTTACTAACATTCACCCATCCACTTTCAGTCTTCCAAGGTTTTGCTACCCTTATCTCTTCTCCTTTGTAGCTTTTATCTCTTCTCCTTACTGCTTCTTTTACTGCTTTCATGAGAATAAAATTATATGCATGTTTTTAATTTGCCATCTTAATCCTAAAGCCCTGATTATTTAAAATGTTTAGTCTGTGTCTCCCCTCTTAAGACTTGAACAGATCATTAAAGTTAGCCCTCTCCATCTCTTGTTTTGGTTTTTACATTCATATTTATAATACATGAAACTCATTGTGTGGACTCCTTGAGACGCTATGAACTCAAGAGTTTATAAGTAAACCCGGCATTTGTGAATAAAAAGGTTGATTGTTTTTTAAATTTGCTCTTGTAGGAAAGTGAAAAGGTTTCTGAATATCCAGCAGTGATTGTGGAGCCTGTACCAAGTGCCAGATTAGAGCAGGGCTATGCAGCCCAGGTTCTGGTTTATGATGATGAGACTTATATGATGCAAGATGTGGCAGAAGAACAAGAAGTTGAGACCGAGAATGTGGAAACAGGTAGACATCTCATCATATGTTTATTATTTCTATAACTTTCTCATTTTGTAAGTCATCATTACTATTGCCAGATGAATAATATACCAGACAAACCTCCTTTTAATGCTATTTAGTATAGCTTGGAAACCAGTGGGACTTCTCTTTTTTAAGGGAATTTATATGGATATAAGAAGTTCTATATTATTTTTTGAGGTGTAACAGAATCTTATCTCATGGGCCCTAAGGATAAAATTACAGGCCCACAGTAATAAACTTATTTTTTTTCTGGGAGTGCAAAAATTAACTAGTTATTATTTACTTATAGAGGTCAGTAGGCTAGTATATGAGGGTAACTTTTTTTTAAATTTAAAAATAAGTATGGTATTCTCATTCTATAACAGATTGAGTTTCTTTGAATCAGTATCGGTGGAGCAGTATGATTGCTTTTTTCTTAGGTCAGAAACATCTTTGCAGTAGTCTATCAGATTCCTCTTCCCATTTTGTCTTAGAAATTGTGGTGTTTCAGTGTGTCTGCGGTGAGATAACTGTATGTTTAATTAGGGATTAGTGTGTAATTCTTGGAGAAACCTTTTAATTTTTGCCATTGACCATAAAGAAAATAAGAGTATTTTACCACAGGATTGTAGTGACTCTTTTATAATAATAAACATTAAAATTTATCTTTAGCTATTAATGGTGAAAAAGAACCCATATGCTTGGTGTACAAACCTAATAAAAATTCTTAAGTATTTTGATAAATTCCTATAAATGTAGCAAAGTCTCATGATTAAATATTGTGAGCACTTGAAGTCTTTCTGCTTGCGGAGGCCCAGTAGCACTCCCTAGGACTGCTAGCTTCTTCTAGCTTAAAGCTGCTCTCCCTCCAGCCTTATTTGTTGTTGAGCTGAGGGATTGGAAGCTCCCTTGCTCTTCAAAGCAATGGTGACAATGCCAGCAAACCCATGTGAACAGTTCATTTTCAAAACAAGTTGCCAAACGCTTCAGATGGGCTTGGTGACTGTAGCCTGTGCTGGTACTTGGTTTAACGATAGATCATGCAAGTGGCAGGAAGATACATGTGTTTTTCAGAGAGTTTGGAGAGTTTTCCAGTCAGAAGCTAGAAGTTTAATGGCAGAGATGAATTTTCTTCTTGAGGAAAACAATATGGAAGAACAGCTGAAAGTATTCTGCATGATGAAGTAGCTGTTGTAACTGATTTTATTATAAGAGCATAACTAAACAGAAAACTAATAGCGTAAGAACAAAAAGTATGATAGCAAAGTTGAGGAAAATATTCAAAAACATAAGGAAGACTGATTTTAGTAGCAAATTAGGAATTGTAAAAAAATGAAAATTACAGTGCCAAGTTTGCATCAGTAGAAAATTGTTTTATCACAAAATATTTATCACATTAAAATACCAGAGCAGGACATCCAAATCTTACTGGTTGTACAGTTGGTGGCCAGTGCTTCATCAATTTAAGTTACTTAGGTAAAAAGCAATTCCAAATAGGAAGCAAATATAATCCACTTAATAATTTTATTTTCTTAGTCTTCTTGAACTCTGAGGGTGATGATATCATTTGCAGGGCAGAGATATGAGTGATTGTGATACTGACAAAGAGGATATACAAAGTCTGGGTAAAGTAACAGCTACTTTTGTGATATTTTAAAAGTGGTTTTTGAACACTTAATAACATTTTTTAGATTTTTAAAAAAATACTGAAAAGGAAATATTAGTAAATAACTCATTATTCTAAAATAGTCTAAATGTGCTGAGAAGTTCATCTTAATTTTTAATTACATACTGGCTCATGGATTTTTAATGAAATCTATGCTTGCTTTATTACTTCTAAGAATAAAGAATATAGTATAGCTATTCTTGTCTCTCTTTATAGAACAGCACCATAAAACTTAAAATTCAGATATAATTCTTTTAAAAAAGGCAATGCCAAATTCATACTGAAAACTGCTGGCACGTACATGTAGTCGCAACAATTTAAAACACTTGTATTTATTTATCATAAGGCGTGTAAACCATAGAGTCTATAGTATACTGACTTATTTGACAATCCTATAGCTCATGGATTTTTAATAACTTTATAAGGATCATTAATATATAGAGATTAGTTTAGAATAGTTAATCTGAGCTTAATTTTGTTTTTAAAGAATCAAATGCCCAGCCAGGTGTGGCTTGGTAGTTGAGCATTGACCTAGGATTCAGGAGATCGTGGTGAGATTCCCAGTCAGGGCACATGCCCAGTTGCGGGCTCGATCCCCAGCCGGGGGCGTGCAGGAGGCAGCTGATCAATGACTCTCTCATCTTTGATGTTTCAACTTTCTCTCTCCCTCTCCCTCTCCCTGAAATCAATAAAGATATATTTAAAAAAAATCAAATACATTTTTAAATGAGTAAAATCTGAATAAATTTTCATTCTTTTGACATCTAACATCTAGAACGTATGCAAATGAATGGAAGTTGTTATGACTTGTCCTAACATGTTTCCTTTTAGGTCAGGGGTGGGGAACCTTTTTTCTTCCAAGAGCCATTTGGATATTTATAACATCATTCGTGGGCCATACAAAATTATCAATTTAAAAATTAGCTGTGAAATAAAGCTCCTAGTTTTATTGAATTTTGAATACTGCCTATGGTTGCCTTGGCAGGGCCAGACCAAATGATTTTTCGGGCCCTATGCAGCCCTTGGGCTGGATGTTCCCCGCCCCTGTTTTAGGTAGTAGAGTAGGATCAGGCTCATTTCTCGTAGTATAAAGTTTTCACTTAAATTCCAGACATGTGTAAATTTTGGAGAAGCTGAGTGGGAAGAAAAGCAAAGGAATATTTATAACCTGGTTATATCAGTTTTTATTTGGGGAATTGGTGGAGGAAACAAGATTCATATAGAATAAGATTTCCTTTTGTACATCTAGGAAACACTTCCTGGAATGCTCCTACATTACAACTTAGGTTATAAAAATGTTCATAATTATACTTATTGATCTGTATGTCAGTTCTGTGCATGTTTATATAAGTTTTTTTTTTATTATTCCTATATATCCATATGTACATACCCACACCAGAAACAGTTTCATGATATCATCCAGGCAGGAGTACTAAAATCATATAATGATGTATATTTAGCCACCTTTATTATTTTGTGAATAAAATGATTTTTTAATTTTGTTACATGTAATTATAGGCTATTTTGCTTCACCTTTTAAAGACTAAAAGTCTACTTTTCTCTTACAGAGCTTATGTGTAATAGTAGTCTTCTCAAAATTTATAGGAAAAACCAAATATGTTTTGAAACTTTGAAAATAGGTATATTCATCCAAACCTATAAACTGCTTTTTTTTTTTTTAATATATCTTTATTGATTTCAGAGAGGAAGGGAGAAGGAGGGAGAGAGAGAGAGAAACAATGATGAGAGAGTTGTCATTGGTCGGCCACCTCCTGCACCCACCCACCCCTAACTGGGGATCGAGCCCACAACCTGGGCATGTGCCCTGACCAGGAATGGAACCATGATCCCCTGAATGCTAGGTTGATGCTCAACTGCTGAGCCATGCTTGGCCAGGCAAACTACTTTTTGATGATAGTTTAGGATTAGTAGTCATAAATAGCCTTTGAGGAATAGCAATGCAGTCTGGATAAAGGGTGGTCTTGACTGGCAGGCAGGAAATACCTCTTTCAGGGGCTGCAGACTCCACCAGTTCTGGAGGCTGCTCCTTAGACTGATGGTGTGAGTTGGAGGTGGAGAGGAATCTCTTGAATTCCCCTAAGATTGGAAAATGCAGTTAAAAAAAAAAAAAAAAAAAAATATATATATATATGACTGTAAATTTTAAATGTTGGTTACAAATTACTATTTATTTTATCTTATTTTTAAATATACCTTTATTGATTTCAGAGAGAGGAAGGGAGAGGGAGAGAAAGAGATAGAAACATCAGTGATGAGAGTGTCATTGATCGGCTGCAGCCCGCAATGGGGGCATGTGCCCTGACCGGGAATCGAACCCCGATCCAGGACCTCCTGGATCCTAGGTCGATGCTCAACCGCTGAGCCATGCGTGGCTGGGCCAGATTACTATTTAAAGAGTAACAAGTTTATGCCAGTGAAATTAATCGTAGATAATTTTTTTAATTTTTAATTTGTATTTATTCATTTGAGAGAGACACCGATATGTTGTTCTACTTATTTATTCATTCGTTGGTTATGTGCCCTGACTAGGGATTGAACCCTCAGTCTTGGCACATCAGGATGAAGCACCAACCAACTGAGCTACCTAGCCAGAGCAATAATAGAAATCTTATATAACTTTTTGTAGAAACCTTTTAAGACTTGTCTAAGAAGATTGAGCTGTTTAGGCTCTGCCTCTTCATCTTGTATGTTAACTTACTACATTCTCTTAACTTTTCACTTAAATTTATGAGAACATATTAATGAGTACATCGCATTTTTTATGTACAAGTGCACTGTTTTCAACATGTTTCAGAAGAAAGTTCAATTTGCAGGATTAGGGAATGTTTTAGAGAAAGCGGAGGAGGACAATTGGTAGGATTTGGATGGACAGGTAAGAAGTTGGCAAAAGGCACTTTGGACTAAGGGAAATGTCATTAATAAATGGGTGGAATATTGAAGTTCAGGGTTTATTTAGATGATACTGAATAAATAAAACATTGACAGGCGGTTCCATTAAGAGTTGTGACTAGATTGTGATTTGAACCCAAGAGTTAGTCATTAGGTATATAAAATGCGGAAATATTTGAAAAGTTTTGAGTGGTATGGGAAAAGACAAGGCCGGAAGGCTAGTTATTGTATGATTCAAGGGATGACTTGAGAAATATTAAAACAAGGTTAGAAGCAATAGGAACAGAAGGGGCTCATATAGGCTATGTGAGATCTAATAAGACATGGCAGATTAAGGGGAGAGGCATAGTTAAAATATTACTCAGTTTTTTGACAGTAAGTGATGGTGATAGTATCATATATGGATTTGAGGAAGGGCAAGACTGTTTCAGGAGGCAGGTAAGTTTGGTAATAGGTGTGTTGATTTTGAATTGAAGCAGAGTATCTAAGGGGACATATTCAGGTATTTAAAGATAGGACCCTGACAAATGGATAGTCAGCGTCTCATCACAAAAGAGATGGCATACTCAAATTAGGATAATTTAAGGAATGTTAATTTTATCATTCCCCTTTCAAGGAGTTCTGTTTGACCAAACCCAGTCTGAACCTGTTGATTAAACTCTGTTGATTAAGTCAGCCTCCTGGGACCAACAGCAGAGTGAAGAAAGGTGGAGAGTAGATCTGGAGGGACAAATGGAAGTCATCTGGTACAACTGAAGCTTAGTAAAGAAAGGTCAAATCATTCTCATTGAAGCCATGGAAATAAATGAAATCTCCATGGGGAAAGGTATTGGAGAGATTTCCCCAGGGGAGAAGATATTTAAATTCGATATTTGTCTCTCTATGATCCAAGAACAAAGGACACAGAATTAAGGAATTAACCTTAGGGAATGTTTACATTTCAAGGAACATGAAGAAGCTGAAGAGTAGTCAGAAAATTCTGGGTGACTATTCCTGAGCTTTTTTTTTTCTTTTTCTTTTTAGCCTTTTAAGTAGCTCCTGTTAGTAGGAAAGGGAAGAATATTGGTTGGCTTGGTTAGTCCTGGTTTAAGATTTCCACTTTATCACTTACTTGGCAGTACTTAATGTTTTCAGAGTCTGTTTCACTGACATAAAATAGGACATCAGGGTTGTGAGGATTACATAAAATAATTATATAAGCAGGGAAGGGGAACCTTTTTTCTGCCAAGGACCATTTCGATATTTATAACATCATTCTCAGACCATACAAATTATCAACTTAAAAATTAGCCTGCTATATTTGGTGAAACAGTTAATTAACTCACCTCTAATGTGATGGTTGGAACTGCTTCTCTTTGGTGAGGCCTTGGCGGGCCAGACCAAATGATTTCAGGCTGGATGTTCCCCACTCCTGAAAAGCATAGTGCTTATGATATACTAAGTGCTCCATAAGTGTTCTCTTAACTTCATCAACACCTTTCCATGTGCCTTCAAATATGGAAAGGTCTTTTATACATTAAAACAGAACATGTGTTTACTTCTCTGTTATGTTTATCTCTTTCCTTTCACTTCCACTTGTTAAAAAAAACAAATGTTTTGTACCTTCAGTCTGTACTTTTTCTCGTCACTCTTCCTTAACTTACTGTGCTTTGGCAACTACATTTATCATTCTTCTGAAGCTCTTTGTTTATCAGATTTCAAAGGCCACTCCTCTGCCAAATTCAGTGACCCACAGAATCATCCAGAAATAGCTCCTTCTTAATCTGGCCTTCCTATCTACTGAAACTCTGTATTCTTGCTGTTTTTCTTACTGCTCCCAGCATGGACAGTGCTATTTATGCTTCTGAACTTTTGCTCAAATAGTTTTCTGTCAAGAATGTGTTCAGGTATTATCCATTCTTTAAGGCCCAACTACATGAAATTTTCCACGGTGATTGTGGCCTACGTTAAACACTCCCTTTCCTGATCTTCTGTCAAGCTACCTGGATTTACGCATCTGACCACTCACTTTCTTACACTGTTCTTGTGTGCATACTCCTTTTGTTTTCAAAGTGAGTGTATAAGTCCCTTGAAGAGAGCTCATATTTTTTAATTTTGTCTAGTATAGTATATGATGTAGTGTATTATACTATACATAGCTTTTAGGAAGTACAGATTGAAGCAAATTGAGTTTTGACTTACATTGCAGTATAATCAAGAACTATCTATGTAAAATCTTAAATATTTTTGTTTATATGCTAAATATTGAATACCTTAGGGTTATTTAAAATATAAAAAGGTAGTCACCCAAAAAACATAAATATGGTCATCTAAAATATATCAAAGCATAATGTCATACTTAGATTAATACATTAAAATCACATTAGATTTTAATCATTCTTGCTTACACCTAAATTTTTTTTTTCTCACAATGAAAGCAGTATATAGTCATTGGAAAAATTTAGAAGTATTGCAAAGAGTAAACAAACAGCGAAAATGACCTTTAATCTTAGCAATGAGAGGACAGTAACCTACTGCTTTTCTATACTTCCTGCTGGCCTTTTTTAAAAAAAATGTTTATTTTAAGCATAATTAACATTGTGTTATGTAATACAAGTATAATTACTAATCTTTACTAACAAACATTGGCTGAAAGGGGTCTGGTAGCTTCCTCCTTCTGTCTTCTGATCATTGGGAACAGAACTTTGGTTTTTAACTAGGTATTAAAACATGAAAAGCTGGAGTTAGTAAATAATTATCAAGAAAACTTTTTTTGTGATCAACAAAATTGTGTTTTGAGATTAATTGAGTCTGGTCAGGTGTGGCTCAGCAGTTAAGCATCGACCTAGGATCCATGAGATTGCGGTTTGATTCCCGGTTAGGGCACATGCCCGGGTTGCGGGCTCGAGCCCCACTGGGGGATGTACAGGAGGAAGCCCATCAATGACTCTTTCATCATTGATGCTTCTGTCTCTTTCTCTCCCTCTCCTTTCCTCGCTCTGCAATCAATTAAAAAAGAAATTAGAGATTAGTTGAAAAGACAGATGGATGATAAGAATTTTTATATAATTCAACAGGAAAGCCATGCTTTTTTTTTTTTTAAAATAAATGAAAGTTTAGCTTTTTAAAAATGCAATTTAAGAAAATAAAACCAGATTTCTCTCTTGAAAAATAAGATAAGAAGTCTAGTTTCTTGAAGAATCTCAAGACTAAGTTGGCTTCATGATGAGCTGTGATAATTTTTTTATTTGTTATATCATCAGAAATCCTCCCTGTGGCACAAAAGGACTCTTTTAATTAGAAAATATTGTTGCCACAGGGAGGTAGAAGATCAACATGAAAAACTGGGGATCTGAAAAGGAGCCCCTATCCTAGGATTACCTGAAGGGGAAACAGATTGAGCCAGAAGGAAGACAATGCTGGTAGGTTGGTTTTTAATTTATTAAGAACATGTACAATTTTACATTTAATTACAGTTATTTCAGCTGCCTATACCATATTTTTATTTGAAGGGTGACAATGATTCATTCTTACTGATGGAGGGAGAAATAATACTATATAGTATTTTTCCTCCTAAACAGTTTGCTATCTGAATTCTCCTCTGCCATGTTCCTAACATTTGTTTCTTTTTATAGATAAAGTTCTAGGGCTTTTCACCTTTACTTCCTTGGAAGCTACCACTAAACATCTTCAAGCCTTTTTAAATTCTCATTTCTGATATTTCTGCTTCTAATCTAGAATTTTCCTAAATTTTTTTTAAAGAAGCATTTTCTTCCAGTTATCTATTTTCTTGAGTTTAGCCTAGTCACTAGTTTTCTAAAGACATAAAAATGTGAATCTTAAGTTCATTTAGTTTTGATTCTAGAGTGTTTTGAATTATAATTATACTGTGATTTAGATCAGTTAGAAAGCATTATTAGCCCAGCCGGGCGTGGCTCAGTGGTTGAGCATCGACCTGGGATCCAGGAGATTGGGGTTTGATTCCCGGTCAGGGCACATGCCCGGGTTGCGGACTGCAGCTGATCAACGACTCTCTCATCATTGATGTTTCTATCTCTCCCTTCCTCTCTCTGAAATCAATAAAGATATATTTAAAAAAAAAAAAAAGAGCATTATTAGAGAAAAGTTTTAATATTTTAATAACTGTATTTCATTTTGTCTAAGATGCCATCGATTGTAAGAAACAGCATTTTTAGACCACTAAAAGAAAAAAAATGCTGCCAATTATAAATTTTAGGAGACCATCAATTGTAAGATACACCCTGATTTCACATTTGTCAAAATGTGAAAAAATGAACATCTTAGAATTAATGATCCCTAGCTGGTTTGGCTCAGTGGTTAGAATGACAGCCCACAAACTGAAGGGTCCCAGGTTCGATCCCGGCCAAGGCCAAGTTCCTTGGTTGCAGGCTTGATCCCCAGCACCTGCTGGGGCTTTTGTGGGGAGGCAACCAGTTGATGTGTCTCTCTCACATCGATGTTTCTCTCTCTCTCCCCCTTCCACTCTCTCTGAAAAAGCCATGGAAAAAATATCCTCAGATGAGGATCAAAAAAAAAAAAAAGAATTAATGAAATATGTTATCATGCAATTAAGAATCTTGTGAAATTCTGTGATATATCATCTGTATATTGCATTGTGTGCTCCCCACCCAAAGTCTAGTCTCCTTCCATCACTGTGTATATGACCCCTTTATGCTCTTCATCCCCCCCACCGACCTCCCAAGATCGCTAAATTCTTTACTGTCTTTTAAGAGAAGATGTTTAAGTAAAATAAATCACTTAACTGTATTGTGTAAAAATATACAAAATAATCATAGCATTAAATTATAGAGAGTATAGAAGATGAAAAAGTATTTTAATATAACTCATTTACTTAAATCAATAAATAGTTTTATCGTAATTGTCACTTTTTAATTGGGTTTTGTGATCTAAAAATAAAATGAAGCTTTTGCTTTCTAAACTATAATTTTCTTCCCCTGCTGGAGGATATTTTTTCATTGCTTTTTAGAGTAGAAGGGAGAGAGAAAGAGAGAGAGAAACATCGATGTGAGAGACGCATTGATCGGTAGCCTCCTGCACGAGCCCTAGAGGGATTGAGCCTGCAACTGAGGTACCTGCCCTTGGCTGGAATCAAACCTGGGACCCTTTAGTCCACAGGCTGATGTTCTAACTACTGAGCCAAACCAGCTGGAGTTAAACTATAGTTTTAAAACAGGATCTTTTAAAGGCTCATTAAAATAGCTACTGATTTTTATACACTTGAATACTGTATGTTTTACAGATTATTAATTATGTGAAGAAGAAAATAGTGGCCAAATCAAAGAACTAACTACCTGTCAATTAAGCAGATATGAAAAGAACTGATTTTAAATGGCATTTGTGTACCTTTCAAGAAAAGTTTATTTTATATAAGGGGAGTGATAAATATATCTAGGAAATAGATTATTAAAGGATTTTTGTTTGGTTTTGGAAACTAGTAGAATCTATTTCTTTACACTCAGACTTTAAAAAAAACACTAGGTAACAAGTTTACATATCTAACCATGCATCTAAGTAATACAATTTTATTAATTCAGGAGAAGGCTAAATACAAATTATAATTTTATTTTATTTATTATTATTATTTTTTGGTTAATCCTCACACGAGGATATTTTTTTCATTGATTTTTAGAGGGGGTGGTGAGAGAGAGAGAGAGAGGAAGAAAGAGAGAGAGAAACATTAATGTGAGAGACACATTGATTGGTTGCCTCCCACACCACCCTGACTGGGGCTGGGTATGAACCTGCAACCTAGGTATATGCCCTTGACCCTTCAGAGCACAGGCTGATACTCTTAACCACTGAGAAGCACTGGCCAGGGCACAAATTATAATTTTAAATGGGTGACACACAAGGTTATAGGTATAGAGGGGATAGCTCAGGGTTACAGGTATTGCCTAGAAGGGATAGCTCAGCGTCCTTAGATATACAAATAGGGATGCTTCAAAAACTCTCCAGATAGATTCATACATTCATCCTTTGCCAGCTCTTGCTTAGGACCTCCAGCATGTCAGGCTCAGAGCTGAACATCTTGTGGTAAACAAGACCCTGTCTTTGCAAGGCTTTCAGCTTTGTGGAGAAGGTGAGCAATGAAACACATTATGACAAAAAATGTGATGAGTGTTGACGATAGGATTAATGAAAGTTTAGAAGAATATATAGCAGAGGAATGCTTCCCTGAGGGGGTGACATTTAAACAGATTTGATGGGTTTGAAGTAATTAGCCAAGCTGAGAGTAGCATGGTTGAAAGTCTCAAAGAGATCACGGCCTGTTGCATATGCAGAAAGGAATTAAGTGTGGCTAGAATGTGGATTATGAGAAGGAAAGGGAATTAAAGTGAGGCTGAAGAGGTAAAAAAAAAATCTTACTGCTGAGGGTTTGGTAAACTTTGTTTGTTGGGCCTTAAGGACAGTGGGAAGCCTTTTAAGAGGTTTTTTTCTTTTTTTTTATTTAGCCTCCATGTGATTGAGTGTTGCCTTTTAAGAGTTTTAAAGTATGTTTTTTATACAAATTTAGTTGTTTCCAAAATAGTACTGTAAACAGAGAGTAAAATAAGGCACAGCGTCACCTAGAATAAAGTCTGAACGCTTTACTTCCTTGCTCACTTGAACAGAGTCTGAACGCCTTAGCTCCTCGTTCACTTTTCTTTTTGGATTTTTTTTTATTAATTTATCTTTATTGTTGAAAGTGTTACAGATGTCCCCTCTTTCCCCTCATTGTTCCCCTCCACCCCACATCCACCCCACCCCCAGGCCTTCCCCACACTATTGTCTGTGTCCATGGGTTATGCTTATAAGTATATAAGTTCTTTGATTAATCTCTCCCCACCCACTCCTCCCTCCCTTCCTTCCCTCTGAGATCCCTCAGTCTGTTCCACGCTTCTATGTCTCTGGATCTGTTTTGTTCATCAGTTTATATTGTTCTTTAGATTCCACATATGAGTGAGATCATGTGATACTTGTCTTTCTCTGACTGGCTTATTTCGCTTAGCATAATACTCTCCAGGTCCCTCCATGCTGTCCCAAAGGGTACGAGATCCTTCTTTTTTACAGCTGCATAATATTCCATGGTGTAAATGTCCCACAGCTTTTTTATCCACTCATCTACTGATGAGCACTTGGGCTGTTTCCATTCACTTTTCTTATTCATCTTCCTCTCTGTTATCTGCCTCTACAGATTTGGGCTGTACGTGTGCTCATTGCTTGTACTGAGCTAAAGATGTAGAGATGAGGTAGTTGCCCAGCTAGCTTTTCTTTTTGGGATTAAAAGCTAGGTGCTTTGGTACAATGCTCTTTCAGGAGGAGGAGGAATCATTGTCTCTTATGCATCCTACATGGCCTTTTGTAAACTGGGAAAACGGTCTGTAAGTTTTCTTAGATTCATCGCTTAGAGGAGGTCATGAACACTTTTAACACAGGCATTAACTGTTAATTCGATACCAGTTATTAATCTTTGTGTCACTGTCCTTTTTGGCCATATGGTGAGGCCTGTGGACCTCCTCCCAGAACAGTGTTTTAAAATATATAAAATACCTAGGGTTACCAAGAACCAAATGTATTGAAATACAGCTTTCAGACTGTTTTAATTGTGCTATTTTAATGCATATGCCTCCCCCCCCCCCAATTGCTTTTCAGAGAAAGTGGAATGGGGAAAGGGTGGTAGGGAGAAACACTGATGAGAGAGAGACACCTTGGTTGGCTGCCTCCCACACTCGACCTGACTGGGGCCAGGGACCGAGCCTGCAACCTAGGTAAATGCCCTTGGCCAGAATCAAACCCGGGATCAGTCTGCGGCCCTACGCTCTAACCACTGAGAAAAACTATCATATGCTTCTTGAATAATGAATGCATCAGTAAGACCTAGTGGCAGATCTAAGTTACTGCTGTAATTTGAAAGTAGTGATGACCATAAATTTTATTTTGAGATATCTGTCACAACTGTATTATGATAGGAAAATATTTGATTTCCATTGGTCATGAAGTCATAGATACTGCCAAAACTAATGTGGTTTGTACCTTTTGTAAAAATTAACATTCTAAATTTCAGTTAGAATCTAAAAAACATTTTTCCCAGGTCTCATCCTATTGTTTTAACTTTCATCCACCTTTTCATCCTTTCCTCCTCCAGACCCTGTCCTACTCTTTTCTCTTTTCCCTAATATGAATCCATCATAGTGATCTGAAAGCCATTTTAAATGTGTCACTTATTGAATATAGCCTTAGATTCCCTGCTAAGGAACCAAAAGTCTCCCAACTAGGTAGTGGTAATTTTTCATGCCCCTTAATTGATTGCCTTAATTTAATTCATTATACAACATTCTTATGTTTGAACATATAATATATTTCTTTAAAGGCTTATTTAATATTTTACGATCTCTTGTTGGTCTGAGAACCCCTCTATACCTGTGACAGAAATTTCTGTGGCTGATAGTTCTCAAACTTGAGCATAGATTTGAATCATCTGGAGGCCCCACCTCCTGAATTTCTGATTTGGTGGGTCTGCAGTGGAACTCAAGAATTGGCATTTTCGCCTAGCCGGACGTGGCTCAGTGGGTGAGCATCGACTTAGGATCCAGGAGATGGTGGTTTGATTCCCGGTCAGGGCACATGCCTGGGTTGAGGGCTTGATCTCCAGTTGGGTGTGTGCAGGAGGCAGCTGATCAGTGACGACTTTCTCATAATTCATTTCTCTCTCTCTCTCTCTCCCTCTCCCTTCCTCTCTCTGAAATCAATAAAGATATTTAAGAAAAGAAAAGAAAAAAAGAACTGGCATTTTCAACAAGTTCCCAGCTGATGCTGATGCTGTGTACCTAGGGTTCAAACTTTGAGAAACATTACCTAGACTGTTGGGAATGATGGCACCAAAAGAGAGCTGCTGCCATTGTGAAAACCCAACTGATATTGTAAACATACCCATGACAAAAGATTGTTATTGGGGGTGAAAAGATATTAAAATTCTTTCAGGTGTATATGAGATGATATAATGCGTTACTACTATTAATTCATTAGTAAACATTCATTGAGTATCTACTATATTCCAGGCACAATTTAAGGCATGGGGCTACTAGAGCTGTAGACAAAACAGGTGATATTTCTGCATTCATGGTGCCTAGAATCTAGTGAAGAAACATGTAAGGTCGCTATACTGCAGAATTGCTTTGTCACAAATCAGAATACATAAATTAACTCCTGAAATTGTTCTTTGAATTAATATTTTCAATTAAGCTAAAATAATAAACTCAAGAATCATTTCTTTTCAAGCATTTGTAGCAGCAGATAAATTCTTCTCCATGTGACAGTTATTAAGTATAGTTGAGATACTGGTAAACTTAATATTTATAATGTAAAAACTACCTTTTATACACAAAGTACTGTCCTAGGTCCCCAACTTGAATGAGACATGGTGCCTGGCCTCAAAGGAGTTTACCAGCCAACTAAGTTGAAAAAAGCAAGCATTCAAGGAAATACTTGTATGGAGTAGACATAGTTGGGGAAAGGTGAGGAAAGACAAAGAATTGCCAAATATGGTAGCTAATCTCAAGGTTCCAGACTGCATTATTGCTAATGTGGTGGGTAATATTTAAATCTCATCATAAGGGCATAATTGACAGTTACTGCCTGTGGGTTTAGGGGCAAAGGAGCAAGTCAAATAGAATTAAACATTTCTAAATCTCACCATTTTTATTTTTTAATGTGTGGAAACAGTACCATCAAAACACATGAGTGACTTCTTTTTCCTATTCACAGAAAATCAGGGACCAGCCCTGGCCTGTGTGGCTCAGTTAGCTGAGTGTTGTCCCATGCACCCACTGAGAGGTCACCAGTTCGATTCCTGGTCAGGGCACATGCCTAGGTTGCTGGCACGATCCCCAGTGGAGGGCTGTGCAGGAGGCAGCTGGTCAATGTTTATCTCTCACATCAATGTTTCTCTCTCTCTCCTTCTCCTTTCCTCTCTCCCTCTAAAATCAATTAAAAAAACATATTTAAAAGAAAATTGGGACAGTGCTAAGAACTCAACCTGTTTGCAGTAGTTAGTTACACTTTGGGAGTGGGATTAGGAGATGAGGTAGACTAATTTTTATTTTTATTTTTACATTTCTATAATGTTTTCATTGCATATATCAAGGGAGGAAAGAATGTAGCCCTAGTCTGCCTTGTGTGAAGGATGAAGTGTGTGTGGATTGGGTTCTAGGGTTCACACTGAGGTATCCAAATGAGTCTAAGGTCCTGCTGTGATTTGGTGCCACCTGGTGGTATTTGTGTACTCCAGTGACTGTTGTTCAAGGATAGAATGAAAGATGGGAGGCAGTTAGAGGTGACTTATTTGGATTCTTGTATTCATGACGTTTTACCCTATTATATTTAAATTTGCACTTATTTGTTTAATGTTTCCACACAGTGTTTCATACAGCCAGAGACTATATCCATTGTGTTTACTGGTTTTGCTTAGAGTCAGATACCAAGTATTCGGTCAAGTGTTTGTTGAATGAGGGAGTAAATGAGAAGACATCATGAACCAGAAGAGAATGCCAGGAATTTTGTATTTTATTTGGAGACTGACAAATAATGTAATTTAACTTGAAATTAGACGTTGTAA
The DNA here is from genome assembly GCF_964146895.1 of Miniopterus schreibersii. Lineage (NCBI taxonomy): Eukaryota > Metazoa > Chordata > Mammalia > Chiroptera > Miniopteridae > Miniopterus > Miniopterus schreibersii. Next base: position 38,189,721 of record NC_138105.1, on the reverse strand, counting down.
AGATACATGGTTGAGACACAATAGGCTAGAAAAACAGAGTGCAACCAGGTTGTGGTGGCCCTTGAATAAAACAGGAACTGTGTGAAACGTGATCTGGAGAAGATGAGAAGTGAAAAGAAGGACATTTATTTTAAGCAACTAGAGCACACTAAAATAATAGAAATAGAAGGTATAGCTTCCAAATACTAAGTTGGGGGTAGGTGAGGGAATACCGTAAGCTTGACCGCCCTAACAAGGGGCAACAGGAGAAAATAATCTGGAAGTATAAATTAAAAAAATCAAGCCCTGGCCAGTGTGCCCAGTTGGTTGAAGCGTCCTGCTGTACACTAAAAGGCTGTAGGTTCGATTCTTTTGGTTTTGGTTTTGTGTTAGTTATAAGTGTGGAGTCCAATCAGATGCTTTTTTGGAATTTGATAAGTCATGATTTTTCTCCTTCATTAATGTCATTTAATTGACACATTGTCAGACATCAGACTCTCCTTGCCTTTGAGAATACGTGTTGCTCATCATTTTGCTGTGGTTTGCTTTAAGTTAAGGGCCTTTCATAAGGGATAAAGAACTGTAATTTTCTGTTGTGTTGTCTTTATTTGATTTTGGAGTCAAGATCACACTAGGCTCCTAAATAACGCAGGTTGCCTTCATATATTATTCTCTTGAATTTTACAGCTTGTAAGAATTTCCCTTAAGGGACATTTAAGAGATTTTATTTTGTGGAGAGATTTTGGACTACATTTTAATTTCTTTCCTACTTACTATTATATTCTTTTTTTTTTTATACAATTTATACAGTTTCTTTATACAATTCATTTAGATTTAATGGTTTTATATCTTAACTGCAATTATTACTTCCTTTTCTATATTACATTTATACCTTTCTTCTTATGTATATATATTTTAATGTTTTTATTTATTTTTTTGAGAGAGAAAGGGAGAGAGGGATAGAGAGAGAAAAACATCGATGAGAGGGAAACATCACCCATCAGCTGCCTCCTGCATGCCGCCTACTGGGTATTGAGCCCACAACATGGGCATGTGCCCTGACTGAGAATCAAACCGGTGACCTCTTGGTTTATGGTCAGTGTTCAACCACTGAACCATAGCAGCTGGTCTACACCTTCTTTTCTTGATATCTCTTGCTGGGGTCCATCTGTTTTATTAATCTTTTCAAAAATCATCTTTTGGTTTTGTGAATCTTTTTTAAAAAATTATATTTCTCTTTTTTTTTCCTGCTCTTCATTATTTCCTTTCTTCTTGTTTCTTTTTGTTTGTTCTGTTAATTTTTCCATGTTTATGAGTTGAATGTATTTTGTGCTTCTTTATTTTTTAAACTTTTTATTTCCCGAACTCTAGTACTATATTAGCTATGCCACACATAGTTTGGCATATTGTGTTCTCACTGTAGTTAATTTCTAAATATTTCTTAATTACTTTATGATTTTCTTTATTATTATTATTTTATTTAATCTTCACCAGTGGATATGTTTTTATTGATTTTAGAGATACAGCGAGCGAGAGAGAAACATTGATGAGTGAGAGAGAGAGAGAAAGAAAGAGAGAAACATTGATTGGCTGCTCCTGGTCATGCCCCCACCAGAGATGAAACCCAAAACCTGGGTATGTGCCCTGACTGGGAATTGAACCTGCAGCCTTTCAGTGCATGGGACGATGCTCCAGCCAACCCAGCCACCCATCCAAGGCTGATTTCCTTTTCTTTCTTTCCTCTTTTCCTTTTCCTTTTCCCCTTTCCTTCCCTTTCCTTCCCTTTCCTTCCCTTTCTTTCCCTGTCCTGTCCTGTCCTGTCTCTCTCCCTCCCTCTCTCCCTCTCTCTCTCTTTCTTCTTTCTTTCTTTTTGGTTAATCCTCATCTGAGGATATTTTTCCCATTGCTTTTCAGAGATAGAGGAAGGGAGGGCAGAAGGGAGAGAGAGAGAGAAAAAAAAATCAATATAAGAGAGACACATCAACTGGTTGCCTCCTGCACACACCCCAACCTGGGGTGGGGAGCAAACCTTCAGTGCTTGAGCCAGTGCTGTAATCACTGAGCAACACTGGCCAGGCTGATTTCCTTTTTATTCCAAGGACTACTTAACATACAGTGTAAGGGAAAACATATATTAATTAGATTGTATCAAAATTTAAAATTTTTGTAGGACAGAATACCATAGACCAACCAAATTAAAAGCCAGACAGCAGGCTGGCAGAAGATATTTGCAACACATATCTGATTTATTATCTAGAATATGTTAACATTCTACAGATCAGTAATACAAAAGATGTCACAGAAAAATGACAAATGATATGAATAAGCAATTTATAGGGGAAATACTAATGGCCAATAAGTATGAAAAAAGTCTATCCTCAGTACTTTTTAAGTCTATGCAAATTAATACAACAGTGAAAAATTTCTCATCACCCAACAGATGGCAAAAATTTTAAAAGTCTGATCATATTTTTTATTGATAAGAAGGTGAAAAAAATGGGAACTATCACATATCACTGGTGGGATTTTTAGACTCGCACATCTACTTAGGAGAGAGTGACATAAAATTAAAAATGCACTCTGTAAACTAAATTTCTATTCATAGGTATATACTGTGGACTCTAATGTTTAAGGAAACCTAGATAAGATTTTTTGCAACATTGTTTATAAAAGTGAAAAATGGAGGCAACTTAATTGTCCTACCAGTTGATAATGTGATGATTTTTATTCTCTTTCTCTATACAATAATCCTATCTCCCTCCCTATAAGCATCAAATTTAATTTGATTAATGGGAATTTTTCTTAGTGTACTGAGTATGTATATCCTGTGGTATATACTTAAAACTTAAGTAAAATACAGAAAACATGAACCTAAGCCAGATCATCAGTCTCAAAATTGGTACATACTGGATCCTTATTCATGATAAGGTTTTCATAGTCCATAAATGCATATGGAAAAATAACTTAGGATAAAGTAACTTTGTAGAATCTTAAAATAGCCATGGTCCTTCTCAGGAAAATGTACATTTTGCTAAAAAAATTTTACCTTTTTCTACCCCCTATTAAAAAATCCATGCCTTCTAAAGGCTTTTTATACATATAAATAATTTAACTTTCCTGGGTCCAAAATGTAGTATAAATCCACTAAACTATTTTGTATCTCATACTGTCTCCAACAATTTCACCCTTAGTGAGTGTTCTATGTGAATTGAGAAGGCTTAATTTTTTTTCTTTTGTCATGTTATTTAATGCTACCAGGTGTAGTAGTAATAGGTGCCCCAACAGAAACTTACCTAAAGTAAGTACTGGAAAATTGTGTTTTGGATAAATGAATGAATATGTGACTATAGGTCCAAACATCTTTATTTTAATAATATTTTATAATCCCTGACCATTAAAACAGTAGTATAAAAACTGCAACTAGAGAATTGAACAGTAGTATAAAACATGAAATAATTCATTTTTCTCTTTGTGAATCTGTAGAGTGCATTCCTGTATCTGTTGTCTATCTTCTAGTGTTGGTGAGCCAGCCTTTACTTAATGGTCCTAAATCACTTGATTCAGCTTCTTGTTCTTGACAGACATTTTTCTTGCTCAGTTTTCTTGACACCACCCAAATATGTCCATCACACCACGCCCCAACTTTGAATGTCATCGTTAGTTTGGTTTTATCAGAAAAAACTTAGACTACCCCCGCCGGTTTAGCTCAGTGGTTAGAGCGTCAGCCTGTGGACTGAAGGGTCCTGGGTTCGATTCCGGTCAAGGGCATATACCTCAGTTGTAGGTTTGATCCCTGGTCAGGGCTTGTGTGGGAGGCAACCAGTTGAGCTGTCTCTCTCACATTGATGTTTCTCTCTTTCTCTCTCTCTCCCTTCTACTCACACTCGGAAAAAGCAATGGAAAAAATATCCTTTGGTGAGGATTAAAAAAGAAAATAAAAGCATAGATTGTTTGGCTGCCTCATATTGTTCTTCTACCATTCACTGCTCAAAATTTTTTTCCATTTAAAAAAATTTCTCAGAAAGACTCTTAACCATTGCTGTAGCTTTTGATATTAAAAAGCAAAACAGCCCGGCTGGGCGTGGCTCAGCGGTTAAGTGTTGACCTAGGATCCAGGTGATCAGGGTTCGATTCCTGGTGAGGGCACATGCCCGGGTTGTGGGTTGCAGCCGATCAATGACTCTCTCATGAGTGATGTTTCTATCTCTCTCTCTCCCTCTCCTTTCCTCTCTCTGCAATCAATAAAGATATATATATATATTTTTTTTAAAAAAGTGAAACAACCATTTTGCAATTAACAATTCATAAATGTTACAGTAAAATGGATTAAATTTTTCATCCATTTTATAACTTCTAAGTCTTTTAGATGAATATTGTTTTGTAGAATTTTTGTCCTTGAGATCATAGATACTGTGCCACTTTGGTCGAATTACTTAACTTCTTGGGGCCTCAGTTTCCTGATGTGTAAAGTGAGGGCATTGGACTAAATTGGTGATTCTCAAATGACTCAACCATTGGTAGTTAAAGAGCTGTTACTACTAAAATAGGAAATTGGCATTCTTCTCCCAAGCTATAAAAAGATACCATTAATGGATAAAATATCTCCTCACTTTGATTCCTACCTATAATTTTTTTAAACTTTAAAATTTCTTTTGTCCCTTGCTTGTACTAGTATCTGATAGGGCACACAATTCTGTTTGCTTTTTAAAGTGTAATATATTATCTCATTTATGGTAGTCAGGAAAAGAGATCATGATGTTCAGTTTCCTTATTTTTTGAAAACCTCTAGGTGATGTTGTCTCTAGGCTCCTTTCCAACCATAACATTTTTTGATTCTGTGTACTAGATAAAGGGAAAAACACAAATGAAATCACCAGGGCAAGCTAAAAATAAAAAAACATTGAAAACCTATATAGTATTAGTTACAACTGTAATATTTATATATCTCCCAAGAATTTTTTCCACCATGGTTACTACAGGACCATAACATCATTGAAATAGCCAAGGGTATCTAATTATTTTTGGTCTTATTAAACTTTAATGATAATGATTATATTGTGAAGATTTGTTTTCAAAATGGAGAGGTTGGAGGATGAAAGAGTTGATGCCCAGACTATAAAGAATTAAGAAATGGCCCGGTTGGTGTGGCTCAGTGGCTGAGCATTGAGCTATGATCCAGGAGATCAAGGTTTGATTCCTGGTCAGGGCACATGCCTGGGTTTCCTGCTTAATCCCCAGTAGGGGGCGTGCAGGAGGCATCAGATCAATGACTCTCTCTTATTGATGTTTCTATCTCTTCCTCTCTCTTCCTCTCTCTGAAATCAATAAAAATATATATTTTTTAAAAAATTAAGAAATGGAAAGAACTGCTCAGCACTCTAGTTGAAAGTCGGAGGTCATTTACAAACTTTACCCTGTTCTTTCTTTATCTAAGCTTTGAAATGTCACAAGTTGGGAGTTTAAACTGCTCTTCCTTCTGTATTAATTCTCTTTTGCTGATTAACAAATTACCTCAAATTTTGCAACTTAAAACACCAAACATTTATTATATTGTTCAGTTTTGAGATTAAGGTTTAGGGAGTGGCTTATCTGCGTGGTTCTAGCTCAGGGTCTTTCAAGAAGCTGCAGCCTGCCCAGCCAGTATGGCTCAGTGGTTGAGCGTCTACCCATGAACCAAGAGATGACCGGTTCCATTCCCTGTCAGAGCACATGGCCGGGCTGCAGGCTCCATCCCCAGTAGGGGGCATACAAGAGGCAGCCAATTGATCAATGTTTCTTTCTCATCGATGTTTCTATCTCTCTATCCTTCTCCCTTCTCTTTTTCTAAAAATCAATAAAAATATATTTAATAGTAATTAAAAAAAAGCTGCAGCCATCTGAAGGCTTGATTAGGGCTGGAGGTTCTGGTTCCTAGATAGCTCTGTCACATGACTGTTGGCAGGCTGCCATTGTTCCTCACCTAATGGGCTTCTCCACGGAGTTACTTGAGTGTACTCATGACATGGCAGTGGGCTTCCTTTGAGAGAGTGACTCGGAAGGAAGAGATCAAGCAGAGTTTCTGAAGGCACACCCCATCACTTCAGCTTTCTTATGTTTGTTAGAAGTGAGCCAGTAAGACCAGCCTACACTCAAAGGGAGAGGGGGAATTAGGCTCCACCTACTGAAGGGAGCACTGAAAGAGAACTTTTCAGGCAAGAAAATCCATAGATACTACATGCATTATAACATAAACAGGCCTTGTTACTTTGGTGGTTGGGAAGTGTTTGAGGGTAAGGGCTCTGGTGGAGTCAGAAGTGTTTAGGTTCAAATCCTGGCCCTGCTTCCCATAACTCTCACCTTGGTCAGGGAACCTTAGATTCCTCATCTATAAAATGAGCACAATAGTAATACCTATTTCATAGGAAGATAGAGAGGAATAACTGAGAAAAGTGAAGATAAAGCACTTAGCATAGTGGCTTTTATTTCAATAAGAGTTAGCTATTTTTTACGTTATTTTTTCCTCCCAGGACACAGCAATAACTTTGATATAGGGGATGTCCTCTGTAATGTTAACAGAATATGACTTTGCTCTCTAGTGTCTACCATGTTAACCTATGTATTCTTACTCAGTTTTTTATTCTGCTTATCAATACCTTCTTAATCTTTGAAGACTTGAGAAATACAGATTGTGTGTGTGATGTGTGCATATACACACATATACATGTTACATATACATATATTCACATATGCTACATGGTTTGAGTCATATTGTATGGAAAAATACATGTATATTTAAATCATATACATTTATAATTTTAATGTTTTTTTAAAATATATCTTTATTGATTTCAGAGAGAGTAAAGGAGAGGGAGAGAGAGAGAGAAACATCAATGATGAGAGAGTTATTGATGTCTGGCTCCTGCATACCCTCGACTGGGGATCGAGCTTGCAACCTGGGCGTGTGCTCTGACAGGGAATCAAACCCCAGTCACCTGGATCCTAGGTCTACGCTCAACCACTGAGCCATGCCCGGCCAGGCTAATTGTAATGTTTTGACATGTTAAATTCCTCAAACATGTGTTGTTTTTTTTTATACTCACTCGAGGATATATTTATTGATTTTAGAGAGAGAGGAAGAGAGAGAGAGAAAGAAAGAAAAACATTGATGTGAAAGAGAATTATTGATTGGTTGCCTCCTGAACATATCCCGACAGGGATCGAACCCACAATCGAGGCATGTGCCCCGACTGGGAATTGAACCCACAGCCTTTCAGTACAGGGGATGACGCTCTAACCTACTGAACCACATGGTCCAATCATGTTTTTAAAAGAACAATCCATTGAATGTCTTGTTTCCTTTTTTTTTTTTTTAAATATATCTTTATTGATTTCAGAGAGAGGAAAGGAGAGGGAGAGAGAGACACAGAAACATCAATGAGGAGAGAGTCATTGATCAAGTCCGCAACCGGGCATGTGCCCTGACCGGGAATCGAACCCTGATCGCCTGGATCCTAGGCCGATGCTTAACCGCTGAGCCACGCCCGGCCGGGCGAATGTCTTGTTTCCTTAAGCTAGACCCTAGAAATGAAATTCCTGGGTCATAATATATGAACCTCTTTCATACTTGTGACATACAATGTCACATTGCTTTCCTTAAAGTTTGTATCAATTTATATTTCCAGCAGCATCCTGTCCTTACTGTTATTCCCAGTATAGTATTACTGGTTTATAAAAAGTATTTATGTCTTTTGAAAGCCTACTTAAAATAGCATGGCAGAATTCCATTTACAGTCCAGGAAATTGTGTTTTTACAGGAGCATTACATATAAAGGAATCAGTGTTTTCTGCATTAATTTTTATCATCCACACACATACGCATATATAGTATATGTGTGTGTATAATACCTGTGAAGTATTATGCAGGAATAGATAACAGCTTCTATTTCCTTATAAAATATAAGGCTAACATGGATACATAAAATTAGGATGTATAGCAAGTAAATACACACACTATTCTTAAGATACAGATCAAGAAGCAAATAGCAAAGTAAAAGTTAGGTATCAGGCTTCAAACTGACTCCCACATTGAGGAGAGGGCGCCTTCTTGAGCCAAGCTTACCTGTCACATCCAGAGAGAAAAACCACACACACACAAAAACCCACCTTTGGCTTACATAACTCTCTTCCCTTCTAAATACATGAAAAACTGATAGGAGTGGAAATTTAGATTTGTTATAATTTCAATGATCTACCTAAAGCCAGCAATTCCCTTTGTGTTCCTTATCATCTCAGACCTGGAAACTGTCTAAGATGCTGCCTATCAATGGATGATCCTTATTTTAAACTGACTGGAAATAAAAAATAAAAGCTTCCAGTCATATAGTTCCTTTCGTCCAATGGTTGGCAAGTTTACCTAATGCAAGAGATCCTTATTTGGTTTCAGGGAAGTTGTGCTTTGGAAATGGTCTATAGGTTCTTGTTTTGGGAGGGTGGGGATCATGGTGGTAGGGTCAGGGGAAAGGGCCCAAAGAGTAAATGAGTATTTCGAAGAAATGAAAAAAAAGTCATGGCTATGTAAATTCTGGTTTCACTGACATGTTGGGCAAATATTTGAAAAATGATACTGCATTAATCTTACCACTGGGAAAAATATTTTTCTCTAGATTATCATCACAGTTCATTCAATTCAGATTACAAAGATTATACCTTTTCATTTGTAACTGCCAGATCTTGTTTGTGTTTATTCAGCAAATACTTATTGAGCACTTACTGTGTAGGAGGCACTGTTCTACTCAAATTTTGTGTAGGAACAACTTTAGGGCAAATTTTGTTTCAATTTTTTTTTTTTTTTTTATATATTGTGAAATTCCGAAACCAGGGAAGCATTTTTCTTTTGTTTTTGTTTTAACGAAGCTCATCTGAACCATTTTACTGGTTTGATTTCCTGTGTTAATAAATTTATAGTCACTAAATGGCAATTTATGTCCCTCTTCTATTCTGTTTTAATATGGACTTTATTTGTAATAAGGTTTCTATCAAAAAGATTTTTGAAAGATTATGTTATAAATGAATACGTTTATTCGTTCCCAAATGAATCAAATAGAAGTGAAAGGGTACTTGAATTTCATGACAGCAGATTGGGGAAGGATAGTCGAATCTCCCAGAGGCTGGCATGCGCTGTTGTTTACTAATAAGTGCCTGTTTAGTTTGCCTTGAACAGGAAAAGGACGCAGTCGGTCCGTGAAAGTAGTTAGAAGCGCCTTAACTTTCTGAGTACGGCTTTTAGAATATTTTGTGGGTATGACTTTTTGGGGTTGGTATTCCTGGTTTAAAGTGCAGCCTTTTCAAGTGAACGGGTTACGTGTTGCATAAGCTTTAAAACGGCCAAAACAAGTTAAATAGCCACCTTTATTTACAGCTGCTGGGCTAGGTATTAGATCTTTTCCAGGAAGAAAATTTGACGAATAGCTCTTTTCCAGAGTGGGGACAATTGCAGACTTTTCTTCCGCAGAGCGTGAAATGCGCCTCTTCCTGCCCAGGGGCCCAGCCCTGGCCGCGGCGGCCGCGGCGATTTCCAGCCTCAGGTGTCCCTCTCGCCGCGGGCCGGGCCGGGCCGGGCCGCCCTCGGGCGGGCGTCGGGACTTCCTGTCTGGGCGCGGGGCGGAAGGATCGCGTTGCCAGCCGAGACGGCCGCCGCCGCCCCTGCCGTTAGGTGGTGGGGTTTCTCAGCCCGGCGGCGGGAGGCGGGCCGGCCTCGGCTTCCTGTCGGAGGACGCGCAAGGATCTGGGCGTCTGAGTGTGTGCGAGTGCGTGAGTGTGTGTCGGTCGCACGGCGTGTCTCTGGCCGTGGGTTCCGCCTCCTCTCCTGCCGCCGCTGCTCACGGTGTAAGTCAATGTGAAGCAGCAGCTCCAGCCCCGGGATAAACATGGCGACGTCTCTGCATGAGGGACCCACGAACCAGCTGGATCTGCTCATCCGGGCTGGTAAGGACAGGGGAACTTTTCTCCTGTGCATCGGTGCAGCAGGAGAGGGGTGCACAGAAGGCGGGGTGACTCCCCTGTGGCGGTCAGTGCCGGGGGTACAGTGTCCACCTCAGTCATTGGGGCGGCCGGGGGAAAGGGGGGTAGTGAATGAAGTAATGGAGGCGACGAATCAGGAAGTGATCACCTTGGAGAGTAACCTGCCTCGAATCTGGCGCTGTCGCTTCAGGGTGGGTTCGGCGGGCAGCGGCGGCAGCTGCCGGGCGGAGCGCTGGCAGCGGGTGCTGGGGAGCCGAGCCGCAGTTAAGTTGGGGACTCGGGGGCGGACTAGTTGTGCGCTTCACCCCAGTTGCCGAGGAACCAGGAAGTGAGTGAGGCTGTTGTCTGTCGGCTGCGCCTGCCACGCTGTCTGGCTGGAGAGGCCGCTACCGCCCGCGGTCGGGGGCGGCGGGCTCCCCGGGTGAACGCTCGCCACCCCCGCCCCGTTCTTCTCAGACTCGGTCCACGGATCCACGACTTCCGCATGGACGAGGCAGCCCCGGGCCATGTCCGGTAGACCGCTACCCGCCAAAAAAATGCTCTGACCCTCCCCACCTTGTGCAGTCTCAGGAGTAACGGTTCTGGAAGGGTCACTTAATGTGGAGTAGCCCGGGATGCTGTTTCTCTCGGCGGCCCTCCCCCCTTTCCTTATTTAATGGGTGGCTGTGAAGAAGTAGGTTTATGCCCCTTCCCTCGTGGGTTGTTTTTTTTTAGGGGGGAGAATGGGAATGACACGGAATATCTTGTGTACTCGTGACCTGGAGCGTTGGGGCGTCAGAGAAGGTTTATTTTTGTAAACAGTGGGTGAATGTGAAGGAGTGGGGCGGCGGGAGGGAGTCTTGGCCCTAGGGAAGTCTCAGCACGGAATTGCCCCCTTTCCCCCTCCCCCCCAAACCTCCCACCATAGCGGAAGCGCCTCGGAGAGGACAGAACGGCCGGGATTGACAGGCCTCTGGTTCCAATCTGCTCGCCGAGATGTTCCAAATGAGAACGTTGATTTCTGGGGGCGGGACTCCGGGCTTGCGCTGGGCCAATGAAGATTGGGCGGGAGTGAAGCTGACAATGTACGCATGGAATTGGAGGGAAGGAGAGTGTAAACACGGAAGTGGCCGCGGGGGTGGGGGATGTGCAGCGCCACTGCTGCAGCGGAAGGGCACGGACTTAAGTTACATAGAAGCAGCAGCTTTACTTAATAGACAGCTTAGCGAGGGCCCATAATCGATTCAGCAGTGCTTGCATCCTATTTACTTACTGGAATAATAAACATACATGTTCCTCCCTCCCGGTTCTATTTCATACCGCCATCAATGGGAATTGGAAGATGGGAAATGCCAAAGAGTAATGCTGTAAAAGATGTTGCCCCGTTTCCCATCCATTGTTTTTAGGTAGGGAACATGAAATTAGTTTGGTTGGTGAAACATTCTGTTCGTTTGGGGGGAATCATGAACACATTCGTATCTCTGAATTTAACAGAAGAACTTTAAAGGAACTCTGGAATACTGTAACTGTATGTATTGTATGGCAAATAATGAGTGACCAGCCTTTATTCTATAAAATGTAATACTAAACGTTTCAAAGGTCCCAAAGAAAAAATCAGTTTACTGATTTTTAGTGATTAAAACACATTTGACAGTTATTTTATGATCAGAGCAAGAATTTTAAGTATTAGTGAATAAGGGACAGTGAATACAAGGAGAACTTGGTTCCTTTGTGTATGCTTAGTCCACTAATAGCATAATATGAATTAAAGGTTGGAATTTTTGGCTTTACATGATGGATTGGGTCAGTGATATTTCTGTGAATGATAAACATGTACATTTCAAGAAATGTTTCCAGTGGTTTTGAACACAGTGAGAGAACCTTATAATAACCCCAGCAGTTAGAATTTGGGGGGAAAATTGTAAAGGGCTTAATTTTGCTGATGGAAGGTATTTTTTTCATAGGCTTTTGGGATTATTAGTGAAACTGAATGTGACCTGTAGATAGTTTGCTTGGAGTGGATACATATAGACAGCCTACAGTTTGAAAATACAAAAATTTTATATCCCTTTAAGGTTTTTTTGTGTTTTTTAAGTTAATTGCGACCTCCAGCCCTACTGCATTTCTTTAGTATATACAAACCTTACAATTGAAGTTTGCTTTATGATTTTAATGTCCTGTAAAGAATATGTTTTACATATAATTGTTTTCAAATCATTTCCTCAATCATGTTCATGTAATCTGAAGCTCCTTTACAAGTCCTATTTTAGAAGGAAACTTGAGATAGGTTTGCTGATTTACCCAAGGTTTGTTCAGTGAGTTAAAGTTGGGGAGGAAAGATGGCCCAGAAAATGAAGAACCAGGGATCTAAATTTTTATTGCTGCTAGTTTCAAATTATAGTGGGAGACTAGTTTATGTTTGTAACTGTAAAATGGACAGGAATGATACCTTTTTAATTCCTTTGAGGGAAGTCATCCAGTGTTACACATAATTCTTCCTCAGAGATTTTACAGTCTAATTGACGAGACAGATGAAAATCTAAGTAATATATAAATACATACAGTGATTGCTATAATGGGTTGGTGATTAGTATAGAGTAACTGATACTAAGGAAAAGTTATGGAGGAGATAAGCTTTTAAGTTGAATATTGTTAGCATAACTTTTTTCTAAGCAAGTATAAAACACTTAATGTTACCACTATTATAATATGTTAAGGTACTAGAGGATATATTTTGCTTTTATTTTCCTCCTTTAGAAGCTTAACTATCAACTTTATCAACTTTAGCTTTAGTTATAAACATTTATGCTGTCACAGGAAGTTTGAGTAAAGAATGAAATAAATAAACTTAGTTATTAAAAATCACTTTGACATACAAAATATTTTTGTGGTGAAGACTTGACATACTTTATAAAACTTTCACTGGGAACATGATATATGAGAAAGAGCCTTAACTCTGAAGTCAGATGAGGACCTACATCTAACTGTCACTAAACTATCTCTGTGCTAGTGACTTAACCTCTTTAAGGCTTCATTGGGATTGATTAGGTGATCTCTAATAACTTTTAAAGTTATAAAATTATAATTGGCTCAGAAATATTTAATGGGAAGTGGAGGCTTCTCTTATTCTTGGATTTCTTTACATTACACCATGTGAATGAATATGTCTCAGGTTATGTAATTGGGAGATTACTTACTTTTAGCATGTCTTTGTGCTAAATTGGAACTTGAATATGACTATGATATAGTTTATTTAATAATTTAGGCTCATTTCTAGTATGTACATACATATAGCTTATTATGGGAAAAATGGATGTCTATAGGAAAAAAGCAAATGTCACTTTCTTAATATTTATGGGAAAGTATTGTGTACGTATGGCCTGGGTTTTGTGGAAGATTTTCAATTTAAAATTTTTGCCTCCTCCTTCTCAAATATACTTTCCTTGACTTTTTTCTTTCTTTTTGAGAATTGGGAAGTAGGGTCACCAGAAGCTTTGTTCTACTTTAAGACAGTTATTAAATGGAACGAGGAAATTTTTTCTGGAAATTTAGCCCAAGTATTTTCACTCACAAAATAAATGTGTCTGGTTTTCAAAGTTCATCATGAAATTTGAACTTGAAAATTGTATTTCTAATTTACTATATATTGGAATATCTGGAATCAGTTTTGAAAAGATCATCAATTTGGAAAAAGTTCAGCAGGATATGAAAAGTGAAGCATATGTTGAAATAAAACAAAGGATGGCATTAATTTTTTAAAAAATTTACTTGAAAATGTGTTTAAGAAATTACTCTTTAGAATACAATGCAGCATTAGTACCAAAAATCATCTAAAAACTGATTTAAAGAGTCATGTCAGTGTAGTCAATCAGGATAATTCAACATAAAACAAATTTCCCTCAGAAACAAATTTGGTTGGTGGAGAGGAGCAGGCACACAAGAATGTTCTTGATAATTATTTAAACTCCTTGTATTGCCTGTAGATTAAATGTTCAAAAAGGTGCAAAAAAATATTTATGAAAAACTTTAAAAGAAATATTTTATGTATAAGTGGATAAAATACTTTTGTGCTTATGGAAATGGAATCATAATTTTTCATCAATACATTGATGTTTGTTTAGAAGCTAAAAACCTATAGAAACAGGATAGAATTCGGGTATTTATTAATTACATCTGATAAAAAATTACAGCTCAGTTCCAAAAAACTAAGATTTCTGACCTAGGGATCCTGGGAAACTATGAAGTCAAAATTGTTTTCATAATAATGCTAAGATATTATTTATCTATTCACTTTCATAAGTGCTCAAAGGAGTTTTCTGGAGGCTATGTGACTTGATATTACAACAGATTGAATGAAGAAGCAAATTCAGTAGTCCAGCTGTTTTCTACCATGTATTTAAAAGATTTGTAAAAGTGTAAAAGAAAGCTACTCACTAAATTTTTATTTGTTTTAGAAAGGTTTAGAAACGTTATTTTGCCTAAAAATATTAGTTACGTATTGAGTTTATTATTTGAAGTTTATTAAACTTCAAAATAAGTATTTTGAAGTTTTCTTAGACTTAATTTCAAATAGGCTAAAGACACGTAGGACTATTTATACAAACAAAATCTCTGCAGTCCTCAATATTTTGGATGTAAAAGGGTTTTTTTACCAAAAAAGTTTGATAATAGCTGAAGTAGTTTTATTTAGTCAACATTTTTTAGTACTGTGGCCACTAGCCACATGAGGCTACTGAGTATATGAAATGTGGGTGAGAAACTGAATTTTTAATTTAAAAAAATTTAAATGTAAAAACTGAAGCAGTGGAAAACTTTGTTGATTACATGTTGAAGTGACAATATCTTGGATATACTGGGTTAATGAAGGGTATTAATTTCACCTGTTTTTTTACTGTGGTTATTGGAAATTTAAAAATCATATGTAGCTCAGGTTATATTTTTATCAGACAGCTCTACTTTAGAAAATAATTTTATTCTCTTTCCCTTTTAAACCTTATAGCACAACTATTGATTAGAAAATCAAAGGGGAACAGGTGAAGATGGTGTGTCCCAGACTCTTACAGTTTCCCTCTTTTCATGGCATTTGTTTGTATTCTTCACTCACCTGTTATGTTACAGCTTTGGGGCATTAGAGGACGAGGTGTGGTAAGAGGTGGGTCTGGTAGTTGAGTAATGACCTTGCTTGTAGGGAAATACCACTATCACCTAATGAAGTGTTTCCTAATTTTTTTCCATTGCTCTCAAATTAAATTGCTATTAATTTTTATTTTTGACTTTAAGAACATTGTTATGAACTAGATCCATTGCCAGCATTCTCTTGCAAAGCTGAGAGGTATGTCTCTTGTCAGACTTAATTACCAAGTTTGGTATTTAGTAACAGCTGTTGAGTGAGTCTGGAATAGTCTACTATACAAACACCAGTTGATTAGAAAGCTAGGAATGGAACAAGAAGACTCTTACCAATAGTAAAAGAAGGCATAAGCAAATTTAATGGTACTATGATTAAAATTAATATAGTTTTGAAATTTATTTGATAACATTTATTTTTTAAGGAGTATTAACCAGCAACACCAACTACTAGTGTTAACTAGAAAATATCTCTTAGATTACTTTTGGCGTCATTGTTTCTATTTTTAAAATGAGTTGTTTATTATTTCCTTTCATATTTTTCTAGAAAGACACCAGTAAGTCAGGATTTAAGTAAGAAAAAAGGAATTTTCAGCCCTTGCTTAGAGTTTGCTTACTTTGATTGCACAACACTGTTATATTCATGTTTATCCTTAAGAGTTATGCAAAATTTTTCGTTTAAATTGTGTTTGAATTATTGAGAATAAGTAGTATTTAAAAATTTTTTTTAATTACTTGAAGAAACTTGAAGAGAAATATTTCTTAAATTTCTGTTATAAAAAACGGCTTGTTGACTTATGTCAATGAAAGAAAAAAGAGAGTGCTCACTTTCACAAAATGGGTGAAATATTCTTGGAAACTATCATGGGCACATTATTGTAAATTGATCTAAGTGTGAGTTCTTGGGTATTCATTTTTTAAAATTGTACTGAGGGTTATATTAGTATATAAAAATGACAAAATCAGTAAGCATCAAAAAAAGAAATCAGTGCTCTTTTTGACAGACTTAGCTTACAGAGTAACTTTAAATTAATTTTGCACTTTCATTTAGTTTTGAAATATTTTACTTCTATTTACATTTTGTCATTCTCTGACCTATTAGTTTAAGCTTCACGAAGCCAGTAATCTAGTCACACTTGTCTCTCAGTTTTACAGCATAGGGTTGCGATAAATGCTCAACAACCATTTGTTGACTGTACATAAGAGTATTAGATCTTCTGATTGATACTGCATAGAAAATTTATGCATTTTCTACATTCTCATCCTAAATTTAAAGTATGAATAAATCTTAAGTTTGTATGTATTTTGTTTTAATCTTAAATACAAAGTTTCTTGAAAATATAATAAATAATATGTTGAGGTCAGAAATATAATAATAAGCAAGAAAGTAATTTCCACTGACATAATTAATACGAAATTCTGGTTTTGAAAATGTACCCCAAACTGTAAGAACTCGGCAGCATAATATATGACTTCTAGGCAACGTTTATTTTGTTTATAACTTGAAAATCTGATAAAATTCTTTTGCTGTATTATCAAATGCTTGAAACTCTAATTTTAATATGGTAGTTTTTAGGGTATGTCTTAATGCAATTACATAAGGAATTAGTTTACCCAGGATGGTTTATTAATAGCCCCTAAGACAACAGCTAAATTGCAACACAAGCAGACCTTGAAGAGAATGAAGTTCCTAGTATAAATTTTAAAAACCTGAGAATTTGGTTACCAGGGTTCTTTAGTGTATGTGAGTATTATAGGGAGGTACTTTGAAAAAAATACTTGAGAATTGTAATATATTTTATACTTACTAATACTAAGTTTCTTAAAGTTGAGCTGGAAGGACTGACTGAATCCTTTGCCTCGGTGAAGCTGCAGATAAGAGTAAGCAGGGTCACCTAAAGATAGATTTACTTAGAGGTTTGGCTGCCTCTCTGGAACCAGTCAGCTTTGAACAGATTTCCATAAATGGAAAGAGCAACTGGAGAGACCCAGTACCTTGGTTGAGAGTGTGGGTGATGTGCAACAGGTGGTAAAACAGTCACTGGGTTTTTTTAATAAACGCTCTCCAAATGCCTGGTGTTAAAGGCTGAGCATTTGGGGAATTTTGAGACTAAGTAGATTTTTTTTCAATTAAAAGTTTCCTGGAAACAGTTTTAAAAGATTTATATCTTTAGTGTGTAGAACTTGTGAATTTGTAATATGGTTTTATGGAATTTATATAAATATTTCCTTTTAGTTCTTTTAGAGGATTACAACCTGTTACATAATCATGTTTCAGAATCTTTTACCAAGTAAAACATTCAACATTTTAAGTTGGGATGTGAAATTAATATTTTGTTAAGATACTAAGTTTGTGCTTGAATTGCCCATTTTCTTGTAAGGTCATTGGGTTGTTCTTAATTTCAATACATAAAAGACATACTTTCATGCCTACTGTATAAAAAGTCTCTGTTAGGAACTAAAATAGATATAACGATGAATTAATATAGCCCCTCTGATCTCAAAGAGTTTATATTCTTACAGGAGTGATAAATTTTCACCATTTATTGAATTCTTATCTATGTGTATGTTTTTTATGGGAGTCACCTCACTTTGTTCTTACAACTGTAATGAGGTAAGGAATACTACTGCTTTGTGAAAGAGGAAACTTAGCCTTACAAGAAATTAAATTGCTGGCCTAGGGTAACAGAAATTATAAGTGGCAGAGACTAGAACCCAAGCTCTTATACCTGGAAGGCCAGACCACTGCTGTACACTTTACTGCTTCACAAATAATTCAATCAGCAAAACATAAAATAAGTGCAAGGAGAGAGTTAAAAAGGTAGTAAAATTAGAGAAAGCTTCATGAAAAGAAAAAAAAAAAACACCATAAAAACTTTAAAAAAGTTTCTTGGGCAACACCCAGCAAAGTCCAGTGAGGTCCTGAAGGAGAGAGAGCAAGGTTATTGTGAAGAAAATTCCCATGTGCTTTGCTGCAGCTAATGCACTCACCGAGGACGGTCTGTAGGAATTGAACTAATTCATTAAAGTAACTTAGAAATATGTGTTTCTGACTGATTCTGATACCATTACCCCTGATTGTAGTAACAGTATATTAAAATATATAATTGACTTTATAGGATTGTTAATCCACAACTATCCTTTTTCTCCCTAGGTTAGTTTTGGCCTAAAATTGATACCGGTTTAAAATTTCAAGAGTTTTTCTTTGTTTTCCTTTGGATAAGATTTAAGAACTTCTCAGTAATTTTTAGTCACTCTTAATAGTTGCTTTATAATCAACATTTATTTTACAAAGTGAGGATATTAGATTGTTTTGGTGTTTAAAATATCTCTATAAATAATTTATATAAACTAATGTGTATCAGTGACAGAGTTATGCACATGAGAGTTAATTTGTATTTATGTCTTCTACAGCAGTGTTTTAATTTAGTAATGTGTTCAGTGCAAGTGCATTTTTAATTGAATAGAACTTATTTTCCCCCCAGTGGAAGCATCAGTTCATAGCAGTAATGCACACTGTACAGATAAGACAATTGAAGCTGCTGAAGCCCTGCTTCATATGGAATCTCCTACCTGCTTGAGGGATTCAAGAAGTCCTGGTATGTGAACTGCTGCCCTTTTTTATATTAAACCTGTCACTACTTCGTGTATCTAGAATGACTTTTTAAAAAAAAAAAATACAAGGGGATTGTTGGTGTTCTCAAGATTTCTTATACATGAATACCTGTGACAGCAGTAATTGATATTTAGTTGTCAAAGTTCCCAATTCTTAAATACTTAATTTTTGTATTAGGTGAATGCCCACTATAGATAGACAGAAGTTTATTAAGTTGCAATTTATACTGTCATGTCTTGTTTCCTTAACTCTGGGTGAATGTATAAACCTTTGTACATCAGTCCTTAAGCGAATGGCAGATGGGGACAGTTGCCTCCTATGACCACTTTCAATTTATTGATAAATAGGCAGTGGCTCCAGGGAACTGTCCATTGTGGAAAGAGGAGGAAACTTCCAGCATTTCCTCACACTCCCTTCAGGCAACGAGTTTTCATTTTCTTTTGGGCCCCTTTTTTCTTCAAGTTTGTCTTTGAAAGTTCTGTTGTCCTAATTTTCATTTGCCCTCATTTTAATCAGATGTTAATTTGGCTTGATACCATAAGTTTGGATTTTCTTATAGGGTTTTACAATAAATACTAAGAGCAACCAGACTTTTAAAGTAGAATAGGAATCCTATGTATTCACAAATATGAGAAGAAAATCAGGACATATTGGTCAGTGTTAATCCATGAGAGTAGGTATTAACTGTCTCTTAATTGAAATAGAAATGTCATCCTGATGATTTATGCCCATTGAAAGAAAGCCAGAATGACATTATTGTGTGTAATAGAGGGCTAAATAACAACCTATGTGTACCGTTTTAGTGACCCAAGATTCAGGGTTGCTCCATTAAATAAAGTTTTATGTATTTAAAGATGATATTCATTGGGCTGTAATGAGCAGATTTTCTTTTTCTTCATATTTTAAAATGAATTGTGAGTGCTTGCTTATCACTGAAATCACATTTATTAAGTGTTTTAAATTTTATACTATGTGCATGAATTAACTAGTTAGAGAATAATTACCGGTACATGGAAGGAAAGTAATTATTAAATAACTCATTTTATTTTCAAATATTTTCCCAGTTGTCAAAATAATGCAGTCTTCAACAACGAGCTTGAAAATATAGGGTGGGGAAAAAGTAGGTTTACAGTTGTGAGTACTGAAAACACAGAGTTTATTCTTATATTATTTATTAATTATTGTATTATTTTCCTTACAACCAACTGTAAACCGACTTTTGCCCCAATCTGTATATAAAAGTGTGAAGAACGGAAGATGACTACTCATCCCCCTCTTACCCAGAGGATTAACATTTCCTTCAAGTTGATTTTTCTTGCATTTTATTTACTTAACGTACTTTTAAAAATATATATATATATATTTATTGATTACAGAGAGTGGAAAGAAGAGAGAGAGAGAGAGAAACATCAATGATGAGAGAGTCATTGATCGGCTGCCTCCTGCACGCCCCCACTGGGGATTGAACCCACAACCGGGGCATGTGCCCTGATTGGGAATTGAACCGCAATCTCCTGGATCCTAGGTCAGTGCTCAACCGCTGAGCCATGCCAGCCAGGCTCTTACATACTTTAGATCATATTGCATATTCATCAAGTTAACTTCAAGTTCTTATCCTGTTTCAATGAATTATTAGTAAACCTCACCTCTACGAAATATTGAATTGTCCACATTAAGAAGCATTAATGGGGGTGGGAAATTTTAATTTTTCAACTTTTTTTTTTTATAGTGGAAGTGTTTGTCCCTCCTTGTGTATCAACTCCAGAATTTATCCATGCTGCTATGAGGCCAGATGTCATTACAGAAACTGTAGTGGAGGTGTCAACTGAAGAATCTGAACCAATGGATACCTCTCCTATTCCTACATCACCAGATAGCCATGAACCAATGAAAAAGAAAAAAGGTAAAGTATATTTATAAATTTCTGGAAAAGTAGGTGAAATTTTTTCTGGTATCATTTTCCGCATCAAGGGAAGGGATGTAGGAAATATATACTATAGATATGTGGTTGATGTTTTCTTAACTAGATATTCTCATAGAATCAACAAATTGAGATTTTAATTTTGTATTTTAACATGTTCATACTGTTTTAAAGGGGTTGGTATTTAAGCCCTAAAAGTAGTTGCCTGAAAATGGTATTTTAATGGAAGGAAGGAAGATCAGAGATTCATGGTACATTTGTCTTAATTTTTGGTCCTTTTGGGTACTTGGTTACTTTTTTAAAAGAAATTTAATATTTCTTTATTTTTCATAATCTTGTCTTCCTACTCTTTTGTGGGCATGAAACTAAAAGCCCAATTTTCTTCTCCACGCCTTTAAATACCAAGATAGCCAGTAGGAACTTATAAGTGAAATAAACTCATCAGTGGGTAAAGAGTATTTCCACTTAGTTGTCTCCTGCTGAGACTTCCACTCACTCACCTGATCCCGGTAGGTGGGGCACAAGACTCCAGCATATCTCCAACATCCTGAGGAGATGGGCAGCAAGTGAGTCCTTTTCCTGTTTGAATCAAAGGTAAAATTTGAAATGAAATCCTATGTAAATGGGTACTCATCTGATTCCTCTTTCTTCACATTTTAGAATAGGGGGAAAATCAAAGGCAAAAATATAGGAAACCATATTAAAAATAATGTTTTTATTTATTACATAGAAGTATTTCAAATTCCTGTGATATTCATGGGTCTGTGCTTATTGCTGAGGGATAAAATGAAGAATAAGACAGAGTGCCTTCCCACATATAGTACATATAGATTTTATGTATCTTGAGAGAGAGATGAATGGGAGAATTTAGAAGGAAGAACCACTACCTGCTATAAATGTTTAAAAGCAAAAGTCATACATATTAATAGCCCTGTTTACCCACTGCCCACTGTAGCCTTTGGCTGTTTGTATCCAATGGGAGCTATGACAAAATACTTAAGAAATTTTTAGGTTTAAAAGAAGATGGAAAAGGCCATGAAAAGCTTGGATCATTTAGGGGACCAAGACCACTAGATAAACAGGTTGATATGTGGAATTAACCTGCCTGGTTTGATATAAACCAGGAAATAATTTGCCAATTTAGTACTGACTTTATGTATTTAAAAATGGATGGTTTTATTAATTTAAGAATTACATATAACATCATTATTTGTTTGTGTTTAAGTACATTTGGGACATACCGTTAGGTAGGTTATTTTTTAATATCACGGTCTTTTGTATTTCCAGAGCTTTTAATGTGTGTTGTAAATCTCTAAGGGAACATAGCATGCAGTGTTCTAAAAGTTTTATTTGACTGTAGAACCCTTTTTCCTACTGATGAAAATAGCCTGTTTCTCAAGTAATATGATTTGGGAAATGCTGCTTTACAAGGAAATAAAGTAAGCCTTTATGGGCTAACCTGTCTGTTAAAGAAGTGTGGAGTTTGTGCTTTAGGAGACAGTAAAGGTGTTTGTATTATTACTGATTGGTTTGTACATATAAATATAATTTAATTTACATTGAGAAATTAAGCTCTCTTTTAACAAAGAGGCCAGTGAACTTTTCCTTTTAATTTTGGCAAAGCATACTTCTTATTGATTAGAATTATCATAGTGGAATCCTAGATCATAGTATCTATGTATTTTTATTTATTTATTTACATGTTTTTAAACATAACTTTATTGATTTCATACAGAGGAAGTGAGAGGGGGAGAGAGAGAGAGAGAGAAACATCAATGTTGAGAGAGTCATTGATTGGCTGCCTCCTACATGCCCCACTGGGGATCACACCTGCAACCCGGGTATGTGCCCTGACCAGGAATTGAACCTCAATCTCCTGGATCCAAGTTCAATGCCCAACCGCAGAGCCACGCCGGCTGGGCATTATATATGTATTTTAAAATATAAATTAAGTTACTTTAATTTAGTTCTTTATTTGGCTATAAATAGTGCTTGCTAATGAAGAGTAGAGACATCATAAATCCCAGGTGTATGGACAATCACCAAATCTGTAATAATATACAGGCATACCTTGGAGATACTGAGGGTTTGGTTCCAGACCATTGCAATGAAGCAGGTATTGCAATAAAGTGAGTGACACAAATACTTTAGTTTCTAGTGCATATAAAAGTTGTGTTTATACTATTAAGGGCACAATAAATGGCATTATATCTTTTAAAAAAATGTATATACCTTAATTAAAAAACACTTTGTTGCTAAAAAATGCTATCCATCATTTGAGCCTTCTGCAAGTTGTAATCTTCTTGGTGGTGGAGGGCTTGCCACGATGTTAATGGCTGCTGACTGATTGGGGTGGTGTTCACTGAAGGTTAGGGTGACTGTGGCAATTCCTTAAAATAAGACAAAAATAAAATTTGCTGCATTGATTATTTCACTTGAACAGTTAGAAGCCATTGTAGGGTTATTTGGCCTAATTTCAATATTTTGTTTCTCAGGGAATAGGGAGGCCCGAGGAGAGGGAGAGAGATGGGGAACAGTTAGTCAAAGCAGTCAGAACACACACAACATTTGTCTATTAAGTACACTGGCTTATGTGGGGGTGATTTTGGCACCCCAAAACAATTAACAATAGTAACATCAAAGAATCACTGATCACAGATCACCATAACAAACATAATAATAATGAAAAAGTTTGAAATACTGTGAGGATTTCCAAAATGTGACAGAGATACTAAGTGAGCCAGTTACTGTTGGAAAAATGGTGTCACTAGACTTGCTTGACTCTGAACCTTCTGTCTGTAAAAAAAAAAAAATGCAGTGTCTGTAAAGTGCTATAAAGCTGAGTACAATAAAACAAGTTGTGTATGTATTTTATCTGAAAATACAGTATTCTCCTCATTCATGGTTTTGCTTTCCACGGTTTTAGTTACCCACAGTCAACCTAGGTCTGAACACATTAAGTGGAAAATTCAAGAAATGAATGATTCATAAGTTTTGAATTGCACAGTTCTGATCAGTGTGATGAAATTTTGAGCCTTCCCACTTTGTGCAGCCCTGGACATGAATTCTCCCTTGGTTCAGTGTCTCCATGCTGCTTATGCTCACTGCCCGTCAATCACTTAGTAGCTGTCTCGGTTACCAGATTGACTGTTGGTATCGCAGTGCTTGTGTTCAAGTCACCCTTATTTTACTTCATAATGGCCTGAAAGCACTAGAGTAGCGATGCTGGCAATTCAGATATGCCAAAGAGAAGCCGTAAAGTGCTTCCTTTAAGTGAAAAGGTCTGTATGTACTTATAGGAGAAAACACAGTGTATAGAGGGTTCAGCACTTTCCACAGTTTCAGGCATCCACCTGGGATGTATCCCCCACAGATAAGGGAGGACTACTGGATAATATATGTGAATACTCCCAACTTCTTTGTTGAGGCTTCTGTTTACCTGCCAGTATTCATTCATCAGTGCTGAGGATCGAATGCAATGCACTTCAGGCTTACGCCTTCTTTAGGGTAGAGAAGTATAGCTCTTACTTTTCTGTTCACTGTGGATGTTAGTCTGAGAGAGCCTTCTGACAGAAGCAAGGAGAAACAAAAGTGAGGATATAAACATGTATTAGACATGTGACATAATTACTTGGAAGATTTCCTTACCGTTATAATGTACCTGCATGTTTGAGGGAAATTTAAACACTTATGCTTAAATTCTGGTGAATTGATTGGCTCAGAGCAGGAGAGAGTGTTTAAAATTATATTTTTTTACCTTTTCTCATTTGAGCTCAAAGGGCTTCGCAGATTATCAGATCCTCTGCAGTAGCTAGGTAAAGCTTTTTCTAACAATACTGTAGAACAGAAAACAAACAAAAAAATTGTAGTAGAATGTTTCCATTGCCACATTATTGGAAAAGGTTAGCAAACTGAGGCTCTGACCATATAAATAATAGGTTAGTAGTACCTGACTTGCCATATACATTGAGATCACTACCAACTAACTGCTCTAATCTAAAATTATGGAAGTGTTTTTAATGCTCTTCTTAAATGAGACTTCTTATATATACTGAATATATTAATCTACAAATTAGTCTCCAGTTTCATGAATAATGTGTTATCAAAGAAACTGCTAATCATGCTTATTATTATTTTTAACGTATGGTTTCAATATCTTATTTTTTCAGTTGGCCGTAAACCAAAGACCCAGCAATCACCAATTTCCAATGGGTCTCCTGAGTTGGGTATAAAGAAGAAACCCAGAGAAGGAAAAGGTAATTTGGGGAGAGCTAATTTGGAGGCGAGGTGATTTTTCAGTCAGGTGACATTTTTGCATTTGTAAGAAAATTATTTCTAGTACATGCCTATATGGCAGTACTGCCTTTAGTAGTACTTAACAGGGATGTATCAGCATTACCTGGGAGCTTTTCAAACTCTATGCCCAGTCCCTACCTGCCTGAGTTTTCGTACCCATAGATACACAGGGGAAGTGCAAAGGGGTGGGTGTTTATGTTTATTTGGAAAAGGCCCTAAGTGCAGTCTGATGTACACCCTTTGTAAGAGCCATTGTTCTAGAGGACATGTACATATAACAGCACTCGTCCTCATGTAGAGCCACTTAGGATTGAAAGTTTACAACTAAGACTTATTTTTTATGTGTAATTTCTTAACTGATAGAAGCAGTGCAAGAAATAATTTAAGGCAAGCTGAATTTAATTTCCCAGTCAACAAATTTGAATCATGTCAGTCAGGAATCAGAACAAAAATTTACCATTTTTTTGCGTTAGAATTTGTATATTCTCATTACAAACAAAAAGAACAACAAGCCTCCTACATTCTGTTGTCTCCTAATTTGTTGGGTAAGTGGATGTCAAGTAATATTTTAATAATGGTTTCAGGTGTGCTCTGGTAATTTGATAACTAGAAGTTGATCACTCCCATGAATAAATGTTTTCAGACCAGTATTCAATAGTTGGATCATTAAGTCTCTAAGCTTACCAAGAAATTTAGACCAAAAAAATCCAGTTACAGTGAACTTTTAATGTATTTAGTAACTAATAATTCAGCTTGGGACAGATTTAGGATACTTTTCTAAAAATATGTGTTTTTCTTGATTTCAGAGAGAGGAAGGGAGAGGTAAAGAGAGATTGAAACATCATTGATCGGAGAGAGTCACCGATTGGCTGCCCCCCTTTGGGGATGGAGCCCAAAACCCTAGGCCTGTGCTCTGACCATGGAATCGAATTATGACCTCCTGGTTCATAGGTTGACGCTCAACCACTGAGCCATGCTAGCTGTACTAGGATACTTTTATTTCCTTGTCTGTCTTTGGTCATTTTCATTTCTGATATTTTAAGTTTTATCTTTCATTTTATATGGAAAACTTTAAAACTTACGTAATAGTAGTAAATAGTTATTACTGTTTTTTAAATAATTCCCATTATCAGTGGTATCTCTGGTATTCGAAGACCTTATGCTTAACAATGAAGCAAAACTCTGTGATGGTCTGTTTTTACCAATAAAATTACCTTTCTTTAAAATTTTGGTCTTTATTAAAATTGAGGCAGTATAATGCAATGTGAAGGTTAAAATTATTGAAATCACACCTGAATTAAAAATCCAGCCAGTGTTTTCTTTTCTATAGAATTATCACCACCTGTTGAGGATGGAATAAATTTGAGTACATTAATCCAGAGTGATCCAAGTATTGAATATTGGTCTGAAAACCTTTATTTGTGGAAGTGATAAATTTTTAGTTACCAGATTGCCAGAACACACCTGAATTACTATAATTCTGCATAGGCTTAATGAACTACCTGGTCTGTTAGAGAAGGCTCCCCTTTCTGAATTCTGTTTTCCTTAAAATCAGAAATAGAATTTGTTAATTTTACTTGGGGAGGGGATGATGACTATGCCAGAACAGTTTCAGGATAGCCTGAGGAGTGTAGATGAGTCTGATTCAACAGATCTGGAAGCATTCAAATCCCTACTACGTACAAGGCATTGTCTTTGTTGTATAAAAAGTTCTTCCAGAATAAGTTCTCTGCTGACTTGTACTATGTCTGCTCATAGTACCTGCTAATCTCCTGTTCATAATCAAAATAACATTGTCCCAGCTATATATCTTTTTATTATTATTATTTTTTTAATGTATCTTTATTGGTTTTAGAGAGAGGAAAGGAGAGGGAGAGAGAGATAGAAACATCAATGATGAGAGAGTCATTGATTGGCTGCCTCCTGCACACCCGACTGGGGATCGAGCCCGCAACCCGGGCATGTGCCCTGACCGGGAATCGAATCCCGATCGCCTGGATCCTAGGTCGATGCTCAACTGCTGAGCCACGCTCGGCCGGGCCCAGCTATATATCTTGATGTATAGTAGTAGAAAGTGATGTAGTTCAAAGGCACTTTTTTCTTTTTTTAATTGATTTTAGAGGAGTGGGGTGTGGTGGGGAGAAACATCCCTTTTCAATAAATTAATAAGTGCCTTTTGATGAATTCTGATCATAGAATTTGAGCTTATATAAAAAATATACAAGTTCAAATAAATTTATTCAGTTTAAATCTGTAAATTAATATGATTCTGTTTTAGGTTCACTTTGTGCTATGCTTTATGCCTTTGCCTTTATTGAACTCAAAATCTAGGATAGGGTGATATACGATAGCACAGGATCTCAATTATATTAGTATCATAACTGGAGACATACGTAGGATATTATTTTAAAAATATAGCAAACAAGTACATTTATGAATTTTGTTATAATGAAAGATACTTTATATTACTTACTAGACAACACTATTTGACACTACAAAACTTGCAAATATAGTCAAGTACTTAATGACAGACTCTTAGTACATAGTACATTTGTGTTTCACAAATAGTAAATTAATTGATTTTTATCCAGCACAATTAAATACTTGCTTTTAATTATGTGTTTAATTATATTAATGAATTTAATCATTGTCTATCGTTGTTTTCAAAGGAAACACAACCTATTTGTGGGAGTTTCTTTTAGATCTACTTCAAGATAAAAATACTTGTCCCCGGTATATTAAGTGGACTCAGAGAGAAAAGGGCATATTCAAGCTCGTGGATTCAAAGGCTGTCTCTAAGCTTTGGGGAAAGCATAAGAACAAGCCAGACATGAACTATGAAACCATGGGACGAGCTTTGAGGTAAGAGCACAAAGGAACAAGTTTTCAAACAAAATTTATATATCTCTTTCTATTGTCAGCTGTTTGAAGAGAAGCTGTAAAAATTCCTTATTTATTATAACTTTTAAGTTGGGGGGATATTCCAGAGGAGCTTCTTAGATTTGGATATAGATGGGGAAAGAGGTGTTTGGTCTGAATGTCTAAAATTTCAACTTGATTAGAAAATTCATTTTTGCAGAAAATGTGCTTTTGCATTTAGGGTTATTCCTTAATATAAAGTTAAGTTGAAGACCTTTAAGAAAAACGCAAATGAAACAGTTTCCAAATTGTTAATTTACTTCAGTTCTTGCAAATTTGTTATAATGGATTTATCTTGGCATGAACATTTCTCTTAAGTTTTGTCAGTTTGAGAAACCCCAACACTTGTAATGTACATAGCTTCTTCTAATAAAGGGTCCTTGTTACATAATTTATGTGACAGTATTCACATATCCCACAGATTCATCTCTCCTAAGCACAGCTTAGTTAATTTTTCCACATTACATCAGATTGTTTCTGTAACCTATGTAAATCAGAGTTGAATTTTTACCAGTGTTCATAAAATACAGTAAAATAGTCTATATTTAGGTTAAATTACTTCCTTTAGGATGAACTTGTAGCTATTTCATATATCTCAAGTTTGTAGGGTTTATGGCACCAGGTTTCAACTTCATTCCTACTTCAGGTTCTCAGCCATTTGAACAATCCAGGCAGGAACAGCTCCTTATCTTACAGAAATAAGTGAATGTTTCTGTTAGTATCCATTCTGCATGGTGGTGGTTTTGTTTGGTTTTTGGGGGGGGGGAATGTAATACACTTGATTCATTTAGTACTTTTTCCCTTACAGATATTACTACCAAAGGGGTATTCTTGCAAAGGTTGAAGGACAGAGGCTTGTATATCAGTTCAAGGATATGCCTAAAAACATAGTGGTCATAGATGATGACAAAAGTGAAACGTGTAATGAAGATTTAGCAGCAGCTACTGATGAAAAATCGTTAGAACGAGTGTCACTGTCCGCAGAAAGTCTCCTGAAAGCAACCTCTGTTCGTGGTGGGAAAAACTCATCTCCTCTAAACTGCTCCAGAGCAGAGAAGGGTGTAGCTAGAGTTGTGAATATCACTTCCCCTGGTCATGATGCTTCATCCAGGTCTCCTACTACCACCACATCTGTATCAGCAACAGCAGCTCCAAGGTATGTGAGGGAAACTGTCAGTTGTATTTACTTTTTAGAACATTCCTTGGCAAAATATGTTCTTTTTTTAATGTTAGCATTCTAACAACCCACTGTTGGTCAGGATATTGAAAATATACCTGATATTTTAAATGTACTTTGTTGTTGTTGTTAAAATAGGTGATGTCTCATTTAACCTGATTGGTTTTTATGGTTTTATAGATGGAACTTAATGTGGGCTTTAGTTTTCTAAGTATATTTATTTCATGGTAGTTAATATTCCGTATGTCAGGGATTATCAGTACATATGTAAAATTTGGAAGCACTAGTGTGTATATTTTGTATTTGCATTCATCTTTTGCTCAAGAAACCCATTTTCTAATTTAGCATTAAATACAGTCTCTTTTTTTTTAAATTTACTAGGACAGTTCGTGTGGCAATGCAAGTTCCTGTTGTAATGACATCGCTGGGTCAGAAAATTTCAACTGTGGCAGTTCAGTCAGTTAATGCAGGTGCACCATTAATAACCAGCACTAGTCCAACAACAGCAACCTCTCCAAAGGTAGTTATTCAGACAATCCCTACTGTGATGCCAGCCTCTACTGAAAATGGAGAAAAAATCACCATGCAGCCTGCCAAAATTATCACCATCCCAGCTACACAGCTTGCACAGTGTCAACTGCAGACAAAGTCAAATCTGACTGGGTCAGGAAGCATTAACATCGTTGGAACCCCACTGGCTGTGAGAGCACTTACTCCTGTTTCCATAGCCCATGGTGCACCTGTAATGAGACTATCAGTGCCTGCTCAACAGGCATCTGGCCAGACTCCTCCCCGAGTTATCAGTGCGGTCATAAAAGGGCCAGAGGTTAAATCAGAGGCAGTGGCAATAAAGCAGGAACATGATGTGAAAACTTTGCAGCTGGTACAAGAAGAAAAACCTGCAGATGGAAATAAGACAGTGACCCACGTAGTGGTTGTCAGTGCGCCTTCAGCTATTGCCCTTCCTGTAACGATGAAAACGGAAGGACTAGTGACATGTGAGAAATAAAATAGCAGCTCTGCCCTTGACTTTAGACTGTTAGTGATAGTACTAACATAAATATTTGCAAGGGATGCCATCAAGAAAAGTCAAAAGGAGACTTTAAAACATTTTTAATGCATATAGGAAAACAATCAAACTTACTGGAAATAAGTTACCTATCCCATGTTTCAGTGGGAAATGAACTACATATTGAGATGCTGACAGAAAACTGCCTCTTACAGTAGGAAACAACTGAACCCATCAATAAAAAGGATTGAAAGGGACCAAGCAACTCACTACAATATCAAGTTACACTAAGACTTGGAACACTAATGTTCTGTAAGAGGTTATAGTTTTCAGTGGGGAGGGGTTGGGATGGGTGATCTCATTGTTACATATAGCAATTTTTGATGCATTTTATATGCATACCAGCAATTATTACTGTGTTCACACAGAACTCACTTAACTGGTGCTATGTGAAGACTCTGCTAATATAGGTATTTTAGAATGTGAATTGAAGAATGGATCCAAAAGCTTCAGAAAGAGGATAGCAAAAAAGATCTAGTGCGATTTTTTTTTTTTTTTTAATATCATATAGCTTAAGCTGATTTAAAACAAAGGCCTTAGACTAATTTTCGGTTTTCTTTATTGAAATAAGCTAATGGCTTGTTTGTGTAAAGCTTTTTTTATTAAAAGAAAAATTTTAAAAATCTTGTACCTAGCACAGTATTGTTATAGAATTTACATGTAACATTTTATATGGTAGTTTAAGTCTGTCAGTTTCTTAATTGTGGACAAATTAACAGTTGGCTCTGGCCTTTTGCTGTAACATGCCTGTGTCACTCACTTAGCCCTGTCATCTGTGCAGACATCAGTTTCAGTTCTCCTGTCACTTGGAAGTTAAGGCTCAGCATGAATTTTTGTCAGGTAATTCTTAATACCTGGAGTTTTCTTTCTTTTTTCTTTTTTTTTTTTTTAGTTGAAGTTTAAGAGGGAAAGTACCAGTGTTCAGATTTGAACTATAATAGTTTGTATATTCAACATTTGAAGTATATTCTATTTTGTTGTACTCTTGTTTCAAAGTGTATTCAAGTAGGTTTTCTGAAATATAGAAATTTATCTTGCATTTTGGTCTCTGGTGATATTTATAACTATTCAAAAGCTAGTAGAGACATCATTTTAGTTAAGAAGTCCTGTTTCTCCTTCCCAACTACTGCGTAAGAAATCCTACTTCTGTTTTGTTCTTTTATGTTACTATTTGGCAAATACCTGCAAGTAGCCACTTTCTAATTACTGTCGTGAACTATAATGTTCTACTTATCATAATGAATTTGCTATTTTAATGTTGGCCACACTTAAAGAATTTATATTTTAAATCAAGACCATTTGTTTCTCAATCATACTTTTTGAGGGTTAAGAAGAACAAGTAATACTCTGGCCCTTTTACAAATGAGGAAGTGGAGGTACCAGAGGGATTACATGAGTTTCTGAATTTCACACCAGACTAGGTCGTGTAACTCCACATCTTAATGCTTTCTACTACAAAAGAAAAGTTGTCTATTTTTACATCTTTTAGAAATTTAAATAAATTGAAACAATATTTTGTGGCCTTTAAATTGTACATTCCTTCTGATACTAAAGTTGACAAAGATTTTTATAACCACTCCCTTTTGTAATCTTTTATCTTTTCCATAAACATTCCCGATGGTACTTTAATAAAAGCTCAAAGAAAAACTCACCTGATTCTTACCCCATTTGAGAGTTAATCTCAAATTCTATCTCTTTAAACATTTCCTACTCTATGCTTTGGCAATTAACTGCATTCTTTTCTAAAAAATTTATTGTTGAAAGTACTGCAGATGTTCTCCCCCTTTTCCCCAAACGGACCCTCTCCACCCCACTCCTGCCCCCCCAGGCGTTCACTGTGCCCATGGGTTATGCATATATGCATATAAGTCCCCCTCTTCCACTTCCCCAGTTGTATTCTTTTTTGCACTGCAGTTCCATTTGTTGAGTCATGTCTTCCATAATACTGTTGTAGGGCAAAGATTATAGATTCTACCTTATCTACACCCCTCCCCAAGTGCTGAGCATATTGGACATGGACATTTATTGATTTTGGTAACGTTTGCTAAGAATATGTCATTCTGTGGAGGATAGCTAGAGAAACTTAAATTTTTAGTTCTTTTCCCCTATGCTGTATTAATTGGTTCTAATTAGGTGAAACCAGGGCTACCTAGCTTCCTCCACCACTCTACCTGAACACTTTTGTGTACCTCTTTCAGAATAAGTACACCTATGGTCTAAATTTGGAAACATTGACAACAGTATATATTGACTGGAGTGTGTCTGGTGATGGACATTACCAGTTGTATGGCTTTTAATCTCAACCCTTTTGAACTGTAAATCATACTTGCTTTTTGTGTCCAGTATATTGGAGAACTACCTAACGATAGCTTGATGAATCTAGTTTCCAGCCTCACCAGGCTTTTGAACAGTGACTAATCAGCAGTCTGTCCATTTATTCCTCAGGTAATCTAGCAACAATTCTAGCCTTCACCACCCTGCTTACCAAATGACCAGTACACCACTTTACAGAGAACAGGGAGGTCATGAGCTGTAAACTCCCCCACTTTCAGGAACCCTTGCTATAGGACTAACTACTTATTCCAGCATGTATTGTTACCTATCTCTGGAGGGAGGCAGGTGTGCCTTCTTCCTGTACTCAGCATCTCCTTCCCTTTCTCACCTACTTGGTTTCCTTGTTCCATCATTCTTGAGTAACTTGAAGTCTGAATTCTGGCTTAGAAACAGTTCTTGTTGAGTGGTTAAATCAAACAGATACTTTATTGGTTAAGTCAAACAGATACTTTATTTTTATATATTTTTTTCATATGATCTTGTGCCTCAACCTCCTTAAAATTCTCTTGGTTTTCCATAACACCCCTCTTGCAGTTTATCTCCTGCCTGACCAACTCTTCTTAGTTCATTTCACTTTCTCCTTCAGCTTTCCCATTTAATGTCTATGGGGCTCTTCCTCATAGTTGTAAGAATTGAGTTAATATGTTAAGGATTTAGAACCAGTGCCTGGCACATAGCAAGCACTCTATTAAATGTTTACTATTAATGATTTCACCTCAACGTAAATGTTAATCTCATTCATGCGTATGGTTTGTACTACAAATATATTGTTCTAGCCTATACTTGAAGCCTTAAATGGGATTATCTAATTGCTAACTGGCTTTTCCTCCTGAATGTCCAATTGAACTCTTCCGTCTAAAATCTGTTCCTCTTAGCTCAATAAATGATGTTGCCAGTAACCCATTACTCCTTAGCCTCCATGACAACCTTGCTCTTACTTGTGCTTTTCCTGGTAACCTCCCATAACTGACTCCCCCTACCGCTAGTAATATATTTTGTCTTCAGCTGAAGATCTTATTTATGGTGGTGGCCTCAGCCATTTTGGTGAATTACAAGTGTTTTCCTGGATCTCTCCCATGTATACTGAAGGTATACATGTTATTAAACTTGCTTTGTTTTTCTCCTGTTCATCTTTTATTACAGGATGTCTCAACCAAGAACCTTAAAAGGAAAGAAGGAACAGAGCAATAGGCTATACCATTCAGCCTAGTTCTGTAATGGCTTATAACAACCTCAGTTTGTGTAAGTACACTCTACGATGTTCACGATGATAAAACTCGCTAACGATGCATTTCTTGGAACATATCCCTATCATTAAGGTAGCAGGTGACTGAATTGGTGGACATTTGAAATTCACATACTACTTTGGCTTTCATTCTCATTCAGATTTGCTTACTCAAGGCTGCTGTGATAATCTCTTCAGGTTGGTGTACTTTGGGGTAGGTAAACAATAGTTAATGCTTGTACTTGTAAGTATTCCAATCAGTGTGTTTCTCACCAACATGATTATTAGTCATGCTAAGATTTGAACCAAACGGTACAGTTGTTCTTTCTGCTTGACATTCCTTCCAGGTAGCCCCAACATTTTATGTATACAGTACTGAAAAATGTCATTTGTTTCAAAAGTTGTTCCAATGCAGAATAGTTGGGTGAACCATGGCACTGAGATAACATAAGTGTAAGCACAGCAAAGATGCCTTCAATGTGCAGTTAGAGATCTGCCGTTGTCCACTTTAAAAATGAAGATCTGTTTGTAAATGAATAGTGCGGGCCACACAGTAGTAAAAGATCAAATCTATACCATATTCTTTTGGGACTAAAAAGACAAGATACTAAAAGTACTATTTTAAGAGACCATTTATTAATCTAAATATATACAACTTTAATTCACAGACATACTCATTGATTTATTACCAATAGGTTATTTGTTGGGATTTTGTTTAGAAGGGGCTTCACCTGTTATCTTGACTACTTTCCCAGTGAAAGAGAATTCCAGGTTATCTTTTACATTCTTTGTAGACGCTTTGAACCAATCACCTGGCTATCTGAGGAAATTGCAATGACAGCCTCGTAAACAGGCTTTCTAGTTTCCCATCTCTGAAAAGAAGGTCCCACTGACTTTATTAGCCACTGCCACCTAACAGCTAAATAACCTATTGTGAAAAGCACATTCCAATGCAAATCATGACACTGAATGACATTCCAATGGAAAACTATAAATGCATATGTGATTGAAGACTGGCCGGTCATGGAATCTCTTCAAGAAATACAATAATGGGGAACATGGAGGCACAGCAAGAATTATTATGAAGAACTTATCAAGACCAGCTATTTCCACTTAAAAAAAACAATAAACCCGGGGCCTCCAGGCTAAACAGTTCCTTTGTACACTACTACTTTGTTAGACCTCAAAAACATCTTAAAGCCTTAAGAAAATGACTATAAATTACTCTATAACTTATGATTTGCATGGTTTAAAAATGTTTATGCTGTAATTTATTAGTTTTACATGAAGATATAAAAAATAAATATTGCCATGCATATCTTGACATTTAAAACCACAAATAACTTGAAATACTGTCTAGAGAAATTGCTCCTGCATACTTGTTAATTATGGAAGACTCAAAGTATTTTTATATAGCATCATCAAACTGAAAGCGTCAAAACAAGCCTAATTTAATGCCCTTAATTGATCTAAATGTAATGCTAGGGGGAAAGAAAACAATACAAGCCAAAACTGGAGTGCAAAACACCTTTTTCACTGCAGGTTTTAATGGAAAAGGTTTGTGAACTAGTGGGATTCCTTCCCAAGGGCATGCTGGACACATGGAAAGTAAAGTGAGAGAAACTGGGATTCCTTCCTTAGGCAACTTCTCATTCTATTTCAGTGTCCTGAAACATCCCTGGTTAAGATTGGTGATTTAAAAAAAACCGTAAGGGTTTATGAAAGTCCATCAGGTTCCTCATTAAAGCTGAAGTCGCACACTAGAGACAGGTGGTCTGAAGGATAATTGAAGGATGGTAGCCGGTTGGCCCCAATCTGTTCTTCAGTGAGCAAATCAAGAGCTGACCTCACACTTAGAGCATGTTTAGAATACCAGATATAGTCCAGGGTGTGCCGGTACTCTCCTGAGGTCCGGATCTTCCAGGTAGTATATGGAGGTTCCGACTGCCCATCAGCACTCAGGAGCTTGTAGGCGCTGTTCAGGTTGAGACTAGAGGAAGCAAAGTGTTTGTAGACCTCCTCCGTTGGCTCTGCATTGAAGTCCCCACAAACGATAAGGGGAATCTTGGCTCCTTGGGTGATGTTGTGCAGGTTCCGGAGAAGGTCACAGCCTTGAGCTGACCGAAGCTGCTCCCAGCCAGTGCGTGCTTTTAAGTGGGTGACAGCGATGCAGAACTGTCGACTTGACTCCTTGCACTCTAGGGTCTGTGCAATGGCCACCTGGTTGGTTTTCAATCTCATGGCTGTCAGCCTAATATTGTAACTGTGGATCAGCTTGAATCGGTTCTGGAGAAAAAACAAGGCACAGCCATCTGGTCCATTGTTATGTTCTACATCCAGACAAGGGGACCAGGGCTTGGGGAAAAAAGTGCCTTGATAGCCCAGTCTGCTGAGGAGTGGTTGGAAGGTGTCAAAGTAGTGGTCCACCTCTTGGAGGCACAATATATCGGGCTGGTAGGCTAGGATTTCTTCTAGGATGAGACATTTCCTTTCTTCCCACTTGAGTGCTTCAATAGGGCATTGTGCAAAGTTGTCTTTGCCTTCTCCAAGAGCTGAAATTAAAAATTTTGTCACTTGTCAGCTACTACAGAACCATGACTTCTAAGTACCTGGGAGTCTCCTTGGGTTTGATAAGACTTAAGACCCTCTCAGCACTTCCTGCTTCAGGTGACTGCCTAAACTGCAGTAATCCAACAAACTAAAAAACCTCTTACCATCTAGATGAAGCAATCAACTGATTTTCTTTTACATTGAAACTATTTCATGGACATAATATTTTAAGTTTTAGCTTTAAATGGTGTTCTTTGCAGTTCCAGGGATCTAAACTATGTCAGATGAGATAAATATATTTAACTCTACATTGACTAATAAGCCACATGAATTGATAGACACCACTCAGAATGGCTGGGACCCACTTTAAATGGGCAGCTTTTCCTACTTATGGACGATCATCTGGAAAAAAATAAACGAACCAAAGATTGGGGGGTCAGCAAGAATGCCCTTTTCTAGGGCAAAAAGTGGCCCTTGTTCCTTTTTCTTAAAATTTCTACTGCTACATGAGATATACTACGGGAAGTTGACTGACACATCTATTTTTTAATTCAACAGACTCAGGAAAGGATTCTTTTCTGCCATAACAATCTAATATCTTAATGAGCAGAGAAATGAAGCAACATCTCTGGCTTCAATTATACAGATGTATATGGATGAGAATCTGGCCATAAGAGAACTCAGGTTCAGCATCACCCACACACGGTTCCCATTCCCTGCAAAAAGTTCCATGCTACCCATTCAGGAGACTCAGTTTCTCCCTTGCAAATGCTATCTTAGTGCTGTGGACTAAAAAGTGGAGACAACAGAAAGTTCTGAGGCTGGTAAGACAGGGTCCTTTCGATTTTGATGTGCTGGGAAACAGACCTTCATTGTTACTTGGATGGCCTTACAAACATGGGAGGTAAGGAATGAATTTTGAGTTGCTGGATTTATTAGTGAAAACCTGATGACTGGCTTTCCTAACTTGCCTTTCTGGGAGCTCACACTGTCCTTGTCACACCATCCTACACTTGCATCTGCCCACACCCCTTTCCCTCCACATAAGACATTGGTGCACCGGGAATGTGCAGAAGCAGAAAGGCGGTCACCACAAACTTAACTGCTCAGGAACAAAAGCATCAGGCATACCTTGGGCGAGGATGTTCCACTGCATGACTCTAATAGGTTGGTGGCTACTGGGGCAATCTGTCCTCAGATCCACAAAATCCCTTTGGAACCGGGGAGGTCGAGTGTGCAGGACTGCCCTGCATTCCTCAAGGAGCTCTTTAGGATCAATGGGCTCCAGATGTTCTGGGTCAGTTGACTCCAAATACTCTGAATGCTGGGAGGCACGGCTGCTGATCAGTGTCTTGGCGAGAGCACTATAGAGTCTGCTCGTACCGTTTCCCATGGAACGTGCTATAGGAAAGAAAAGGAAAGCACAATTACACACTCAGCTCCTTTTCCTGCCTGTCTTCCATTTTCATCCAGCTCAACTGCAAGGTAAAGCTTTTACTGTCCATAGAAGCAAAGACCTTAATTAAGGGCAGTTCTGCCATTAGCACAGAGATGTGTCAAAGGCGTTTCATGTTCTACCTTTCTACTAGGACAGGTAATTGAAAATACTATTTAAATTGGTCTCTGAGAACTAAGATAATTCTTTTAAGAGAAAAATACACCTTGATGTTTACGGCTTCTAACATATTTGTCTTTATAATTTATAAACACAGTCTTGGGAAAGCATGGCTAAAACAAAATTCCCATTCTTTTCTACATATTTAAATAAGAACTTGAAAACCAGTTTTGTAAAGAGGCAGATGTTAGAAAGCCCATGTTAATCCTCGAGAAGAGATTAGGTTATAGCAGGCTGCTGCTCTAGCATGTCATCTATCCAGATCCCTCCGTTAGGGAAAGAAATGGCTGGATTAAACCCAGACCCCATTTCTCATAGATGTTAACTATAAAGCAGGGCTCTGGCTTTCTGTGAACCCCATTGAGCAACAAAGTCGACAATCTATTATCAATTGCCAGATTTTTTAAAAATCAGAAGGGATTGGAAGAGACAAGGGGGTAAGAGACAGTTGCCCACTTTTCCTGGGATCCTGGAGGGAGAACGGGCGAGGAGATGTACTGGAGGCATACAGTCTTGAGCATTTTCCAGTGCTTCACTTTTTATCTTAATTATAAATCATTAAGGAGAACAGAGCACAACCTTCAACTAATTAGCATGAGGGAAGTTGTGCCTGCCACTTCACTTGCAAGCAGTAGATTGCTGCTTTCTCTTCACCGTGGTATAGTTTAAGGGCATGTTTTACTTGGAACTACCTCCAAAATTCTGTGCATGATGAACCTTTGTGTGGAAGGATCTGGATTTCCCTACCACAGCCATATCTTTGCCTTCTTTTGAAAGACACAAAATTTTATGTATACATTAACAATACATTATTTGGCAGCCCAAAGGGCTGTATCTGAAACTAGATGTCAGTCAAATTCACTGTGGCAGGTCATAAGAGAAAATTCAAATATTTACCACTAAACGTCTTTTAAACATCAAGGTCAATAAACATGCAAGCATGGTCCCATTCCTTTTCATCAACTCAAAGTAGTTTTTTCCCAGTAAGAAAACTAGATTAAGGCAAAGAAGCACACCCCAGTTTTCCCAACATTTAAGTGTACATGCATCAGCAAGCAAGACTGTTCTTTTTCACACACAAGCACATGCACAAATGCACACACACACCTGTTTCAAAACCGATTTAAATATATTAAGTTCAAATATATCTGCTCGCCTGTCTGAATATAAGGGTCGAAAGGAAGAAATATTCTTGGCTGGCAGTACAACTTTGAAGACCTTTCTGTACTACTATATATACATATATTTAAAAGCAGTTAAAGTCTTACTGGTTTCTCAAGTGTGGTCTCCAGATCAGCATCACAACAATAGGCCAGTGTCACAGGGGCCCAATGGAATGTTTTAAATTTGAAGCAAACAGTAATACTTGACATCTGCCAGACTCTAGGAACTACTAGCTCAATGTAGTTCAGTTTCAACAGGATTGTTCTACATCACTTTGATGACATATTTGTGCAAGCTGAGTTTTGGGGTGGTTACTGTGATAAAAAGCAAGCATGTGAAAATGACTGAAAAGGAGGGTAAGTGTCCACTGAGAGTTCAAGGTTTGAGTTATGTGAGCCAGAAAAACTGCCCGAACCACACAGTTCTAGAAACTTAGAAAAACCTTCAGATAAGAGAATATGGAACAGAATAACATCTGTTCAGACAACGAAAGCATGCCAGAAAGACATGCCCAGAAAGCAAATCAAAACTGTACCCTATTGCAAAATGAGTGGTAGGTGATTAAGAAAATGGTAGAATGGCCTAAATCATAATGGGAAAACAGAGAAATGGGGAGATACAGCATTTGAGAGAGAGTGGCAAGTATTATGTTCTTATGTTAAGCAAAGAAGATCCAACACATGAATAACAGTTCTTGTAGCAGGAAAACCAATGCATAGAAATGAAACCCTAAAAACTATAAATCAAAAGTTTGAGTGCAAAGTTTCAATCATGCAGGATGGATTAAGCTGTGGAATTCTAAAATATAACGTGGTGACTAGTTAATAAGACTGTATTATATATTCAAAATCTTGAAGAGTAATAAACCTTGTGTTTTCACCACACACACATAACTATGATGACAGATATGTTAATTAGCATGATTGAGGTATTCATTTCACAACGTATACACATCAAAACATGTACACCTTAAATATGTATTTTTTATTTGTTAATTATACCTCAATAAAGCTGGAAAAACAATTTTTAAAAAATCAAGTTAAAAATTGTATCAAACATCAATGCACAAAGCTTTGCCTTATCTTTGTTACTCTAAAAAAGAAATTGTAAAGCAAAACAATCCTTGAAAGCTACTTACTGAAATAGCACACCACATACCTGAGAATATCAACCCAGAATGACCAACACCAACTGGACTGTAAAGAGAAAAAAGTCCCTTGGGCATCTAGGCAAAAACAGCAAGTAACTTATAAGGAAAATAATATGTAGCTCATCTATATGTGACCCAATTTTATTTTATATCCAGCGAAAAATAGGAATGTTGACTTTAGGAGCCCTTCTTGAGGAAACTACTAGAGCAGGGGTTGGCAAACTACAGCCAGAGGCATTTTTGCACAGTCCTTGAGCTAAGAATGGTTTTAAAGGTTGTTACGCGACACCAGACACTACTATAACCCACTGGAGATATATCAGGAAACAGATTAAACTTTCTGCCCTCATGGAGCTTATGTTGTAGTGGGGGGAGACAGACAAGATGATAGCTTGTCATATGGTAAAAGTGCTATGGAGAAAAACAAAGGAGAAAGGGCAAACGGAGTTGCTAATTTATATAGGCTCAACGAGGCCTCACTGAAAGGTGAAATGTGAGCTGAGACCTGAGGTGGTAAGGAAATCAGTAAGTCTCACGTAGATCCAGTGTAAGAACACTCTGGGCAGAGGAATAGCAAATGCAAAAGCCTGAGGAAGGAACATGCTTGGCAAGGGGACTGGAGTGACTTACAGAGTAACTAGAAGATGAGGTCAGTGAGGACAGGGGAGCCGGTCAAGCAGGGCCTCATTGGCCATTCTAAGGACTTGAGCCTTTATCTCAGATGGGCAGCTGTGGACAATTCTAGGAAGGGGCGAGGATCTGATTTACATTAAAAGAAAAATCTCACTGGCTGATGTATTAAAAATACACTATACTGTGGGGAAGTAGGGGCAGGCATAGGAAACCCATTAGAGGACAGTTATAATAATCTAGGCAACAGACACTGGTAGCTTGGACTAGTGGTAACAAAGTGGTGGGATTCTGAGTAAATCGAAACTGGAGCCAGCAAGTTTTGTTCATGACTTGGACATGAGGAGTCATGTCAAAAGGCCTGCCTCCCGCCCGGCCAGGCATGGTTCCGCTCTTGAGCATCGACCTAGGACCCAGGAGATCGCAGTCCAATTCCTGGTCAGGGCACATGCCGGGGTTGTGGGCTTGCTCCCCAGTTGGGGGCGTGCAGGAGGCAGCCAATCAATGACAACTCATCATCCACGTTTCAACTCTCTCCCTCTCCCTTCCTCTCTCTGAAATCAATAGATATTTTTTAAAAAATGCCTGCCTCCAAGGTTGCCAGTCGGGCACCTAGAAGGGTGAAGCTGCCAATACCCATTGGGAAGATTTGGTGAGTTTGCAGAAAATAGAAGAGTTTGGCAATTAGATGAGAAAGGCACAAACTGGAAACCAATGTCTGGGAGATGTTAGTGGACAGCACACCAAAGTGACTTTAGAGAGAAAATAGGTCACAGGATTGAGTTCTGGGGCAGACTGGGGAAGATGGGCTAAATGTCTGCAAAGATGGCATGGCCAGGGAAGCAGGAGAAAAGCAAGGTGAGCCTGATCTTCCTGGAAACAGTGTCTCAGCCATGAGGTGGTCATCTTCTGTATCATGTGCTACATACAGGGCAGTGCAAGGGAAAGGAAGACTGAGAACACACCTGGATTTGGCAACGTGGAAAACGCCAGTGATTTTAACAGTG
The DNA here is from genome assembly GCF_964146895.1 of Miniopterus schreibersii. Taxonomy (NCBI): domain Eukaryota; kingdom Metazoa; phylum Chordata; class Mammalia; order Chiroptera; family Miniopteridae; genus Miniopterus; species Miniopterus schreibersii. The sequence continues at coordinate 38,147,964 of NC_138105.1, read as the reverse complement.
AATTCTGGGGTTTGGTGGAGGTGTGGGGAGATGAGGAAATAGGACAGAGAGAAGTATTTGCGGAAAATTGGCCCCTAAAGGAGAGAAATGGGGTAGTGACTAGAGATGGAGGCAAGAGCATGTGGGGAAACTATTATACCATGTTTATTGTTGGCCAACTGGGGTAACGCAGGAGGGGAACCCAATGAAGCAGGACTCGGGCAGGACGGCATGAGGATACTGACAAATCCTCTCCCCAAAAGGCAACCATAAACCTGGACAGAGATGTCAAAACCAGCTGTTCCCGTGGCCTGGGTATGGACCACAGGCATGCAACAACTGGGACACGCTTATTCCTCGAGCCCAGGAGCTTCAGGTCAGAACAGCGCTACTCTGAGACATTCCGCCCTTCCTCCCCCTCCGATCTGTGGCACTAATTCAACCAGGGCGGCAAAGAGATGGAGTTATTAAGTTAATCTTCCCACAAAGAAAAGCCCAAGTTGCGGTGGCTTCACTGGTCAGTCTATCAAACATTTAAATAAGAAATAATACCGCCCTAGCCAGTTTGGCTCAGTGGCTAAGAGTGTTGGCCTGTGGACAGAAGGGTCCCAGGTTCGATTCTGGCCAAGGGCACATACCTTGGTAGCAGGCTTGATCCCTGCCCCACTTGGGGCGGGAGGCAACCAATCCATGCCTCTCCCCCCCTTCCTCTCTCTCTGAAAAGCAATGGGGGAAAAATAAAAAGAGAAAAAGAATACCAATAATTCACAAACTCCAGTGTACTTCCCATGCACAGCCACTCTAGAAGACAATTTGGCAGTTTTATAATCAAGCATGGATTTAACATATGGCCTAGAATTCATGCCCCTAGGTATTTACCTGAGTGAACTAAAAAATTAGGTTCATGCAAAACTACATATGCAAATGTTTATAAGCCGTTTCATTCATCATTGCCAAAATTGGAAGCAACCAAGGAGCCTTTCATCGTGCAAATGGATAAATGACTGGTACACCCATACAATGCAATAGTATGCAGTAATAAAAAGAAACAAGCTGTTGACTTGCAAGATTCATCCATGCAACATGGGTGGATCTCAAACGCATTTCAAATGTCAGCCAGGAGATGCAGGGGATCTCAAGAGGGGATACAGACTTTGACAAATGAATTAATTCTCAGGCTTGGGAATTAATAACTAAACAAGAACACTATGAAGACTCCACATACTATTTTTATACTTTTAACACAATACCAAGACTTAGACCCACTTTAAGAACTGCAATGTAGTAAGGCCATTTACGAAAACAAAAAGGCTAAAGATTATGGGGCACCTTTCTCTCCCTCTCCCATCCTAAGAATGACGCTGGTGACAATACAGCTAATGACTACTGAATGCTTAATACATGCACCATTCACAGATTCTGCTGGCTTTTAGTGTATTTTCAATGATCACAATCCTGGGAGGTAGCTACTCCTATTATGCCGCTTTTAGGATGAGGAAATAACTTAGTAACAAGTCGCACTGTCTCTCACCTGTTCTTAAAAATAACATTCACTTTTTTTAAAGTTTGAACCATTAAAAAAAAAGTCTTTTCACCCATAAACACGTCTGATTGCAATATTTCAAGCCATTCTACTGAAGTTATGCTTTAGTAGGACATTAAAAAATTGCCAAAGGTTCAGAATAGCTCAACACCAAAAGCCGATTTCCTGAGGTGAGAGCGCATAAATAAATAATCAGGGTTTGATGATAAGAGATTGAAAAATACAAAATCTTGATAAAACCTCTGCTGAAATCTGGCACTCATACTGGCTTCTAGGTTCCAATTTTATATGTGTTTGGATATGGGTATTTTCTATTAAACCCCATATTGTATCCGGTTTTTTACCAATACTTTTTCCCTTGGGCCACTTCAGGAGAAAAAGTATCAGCCATCATTCTCTGTGATATGTGTTATATCATTTATACAGGCAACAGGCAGATCAAGATAGCTTTATTTCTTATGCCTGGCTGTTCATTTAGCAACACCACGCCTACCCCTTGCCACTGCCTAATTCCAGAAGCATGTTTCCCTATACGTGTAGAACTGGATGCCTTCACGCTGTGCGTTATTGCTAATTCCTCGCTGCTCTTTTACTTTATAGGAATTAAAAACTCTCCTTACCCTTATGATATAGTACTTACAGATGTGCCAGAGAATTCAGATTATGCAGAATACATGTTACCCTTCATTTTGCCAGTCACCACGTCCAGAGCAAAAGCAGACCGCAAGGCAAGCTCCCAGAGGGCTGAGCACGAGTTTGGAACCGATCAGGGGCTGATGATCAGAATGCCGGTGAGAACCCTAGCAGCTGAGACCCAAACCGACGGGGACCCCCACTCCCCGCGGCCCTGACAGCACCCACAAATCACAGCGGAGGGGCCTCTGCCCACATACCCTCCTCCAGTGACCCAGCAATTGCTTCTTCCCGAGTCTGCCCAAAGCATTCGGTCCGTGAATAATTTCTCTCACCGTGAAGTTGGAGCTTAGTCTCTTCAAACCGGGGCTTGGCAAAACCGCGAATTAAAAACCAAAAACTCAACCAGAGCCAAGGTCATCTGGGTACCCACCTGGGACGCGGCGGAGCTGACCCGCCGCGGGCCCACGGAAACCTTGACGGGTAAAAGTGCACAAAAACTGTAAACGACAGACGTCACAGGAAGGCGCCCCCGAGCGGTCCTGTGCTGCCACCTGGTGGCCGCGCGCTGAGCCGCCTCAGCCAGCGCGGCCGGCGAATCCCACCCAGCTGCAGGCCCCTCAGAGCGGGCTCCTGAATAAACGCGGCCACCCTCGAGACTCTCACAAGATAACCACTGACATAAAGCAGCCTGGAGACTGGATTTGTGGCATCTTTATTTAAAACACTGCAGAAATCAATCAAGATTCCTAACCCCCCTGCCCGCACAGCTTTAAGAATCAAGCCCATGGCTGGGTGTGGCTCAGTGGTTGAGCATCGACCTAGGATCCAGATTCCCAGTCAGGGCACATGCCCGGGTGCAGGCTCGATCCCAGCCAGGGGCGTGCAGGAGGCAGCCAATCAATGACTTTCTCATCATTGATGTTTCTATCTCTCCCTCTCCTTTCCTCTCTCTGAAATCAATAAAGATATAGTTAAAAAACAAACAAAACATGCCCATGTCTCCCTTGACACCTGGTCTGCTTCTCTTATGTTGCTCTTGATATTTGAACAATTTCTGTCCTTTACTCCCTAGACTGTAAGCTCCAAGAGGGCAGGGACTGTTTACCTTGCTTACCCATCCCAGGGCTGAGTGTGAAGCTGCAGTACATTAATTCCTGGATCCTAGAGACTGGATTCTAAGTGCCAACTTAGGAAGACACCCTTTTCTGGTAAGTAAAAGTGAGATATTTTAGTCAGGGACCAGTCTTCAAATGTCTGTTACTGAGCACTGGTAACAGACTGTGCCAGGCATTCCTGCGGTCCTTAGTAAGTGAAAGCTTCATGGCCAAAGCTTTGACTTTTCTCAGCAAGATCAGGCTACAGTTCTAGAGGCAAAACATTCAAACACATGACTCAAGTTAGGCTGCCTCGTTTCAAATTCTGGCTCCGTCTTTCACTAATAGCATTCCCGGAACAACTTATGTACCTCTCTGTGACTCAGTTTCTTCATCTGGAGATCAGTGTGCAGCCTACTTCACTGGGCTGCTGTGAAAATTCGGTTAAACTAACTATACCCAGCACTTCCAAGTGGTCAGCTAAATGTTAGCTATTCTGTTCCACCTAGTGAAGTTCACTTTCTGGGGTTCAGGAGAGGGCTGCTGTCATCTGACAGCCTAGCATGTGCCATACTCCTTCCACGTACTTTCATTCCTCTTCCCAACAATCCGGCAAAGCGGGTCCTGTGTTCGCCATTTCACAGGTGTGGTGACAGGTTCAGAGACTGCAGTTTTCTCCGGGTTACATAACCAGGCACCTGGGGCCGGAGAAGGCTGCCTGCACCTTGGACCGCTCAGCAGCATCTCGGCCGGCCCCAGTCAGGACGACGGCAGTGGAGCCCGGCCAGGGACACGCACAGGAATAAACAGAGGTCGAATTCCACCTCCTCCTGTTGACGTCACTGCCATCACGGCACACCGGCTGGCACAGCACAGAGTGTACAGAGCAGTGTAACGCCCCGCGTGGCACTGCTAGAGATACCAAGTAAAGGTCATGACTCTCAACCTAACGTGTCTAAAAATACAAGCACCTAGACACAGCGACAATCCCAACGACCTTTCTTTGCTAGGCAGCAGTCACAGAACAGGCAAGAAGGCCAAAGTGTTTTCCAGAAAGGCTGCGCTGTACCTTCGGTCCTGCCAGATTCACCTAGAAAATATTACTCTGGAAGAAATGCCCCCACAATAAAGGCCTTGGTTAGAACCTTTAGCTGGTGCTCAGTCGTCAGCTGGCCAGCCAATCATTTGCACATGTTGGGCTTTTCTAGCAAAATAAGGCTCTGCAGTGGAATGTGAAGAGGCAGAAACCAGACGACACTGGTGGGACAATGGCTGTCTACTTGGACCTCAGGCCTGCATTAGGACATGATGCCCACCACTAACATTCCTGGGAGACTCAAGGAAATGGTCCATTTTTACAGGTGTGAATGTAAATATGAAAGCTAAAAGGAATACTTTGCAGACAGTAGTACAGAGTTCTTCCCTCTAGATCAGGGGTTCACAAACTACACCCCACGAGTCACATCTGGCCAGTGCTTGTCTGTGCATTTGGCTGCCTCTGAGCTTTCACACTTGAAATACTGAAAAGAAAAAAAAAATCATAAGAACAATAATGTTTCATGATGTGAAAATTCTATGAAACTCAAATTTCAGTGTCTAATAAAGCTGATGGGTTAGTTATCTGTGGCTGCTCCCACGCTGCAATGGCAGAGGCAAGCCATGGCCTACAAAGCCTGAACTACTTCCTAACTCCCAGAGGTAAATTAAATATGGTTCTTCCAAAGGAAGAGTCAATAAACTAAGCTGAGTCAAGAGAGACAAAGGCAGGAGACGCTGAGGGGAAGTGTTAGGACAGTTCATTCAAGAATGGCATGTGGATCAGCTGTGCGAGTAGCACCACTCCTCTGCCACAGAAAGAAGGGGCAGGGTGGCTGCCTACTGTGGAAGGGCCTCAGTGGGAAGCAGACCGCGAGCTGACTCTGGATCTCAGGGATGTTATTTCTGAAAGGGGAGTGAGGAGTTAAACAGATAGGAGAACACAGAAAGAAGCCCTCCTTGCCCCGGCCGAGGTGGAGGTCTCCAGCCCGCTCCCTCTCACTCAGGTGGATGGAAAGCCTGGCTGTCCACCCTCCTGCACAGCCTCTCCCGCCTTCAGGAGAAACAGGCACACACATCTCTACCTACTAAAATTAATACAGGAGAATATTATGGACACAAAACACGAATTGGCTTCTATGAAAAATGGAGCAATCAGAAAACCAGAAAATGTCTAGGAATTTAAAATGACTGTGAAATAGAAATGTTCAGAAAATCTCACATAATAGGAGATAGACATGAAAAAATGAGAGAGGAGACAGAGGATAGATCCATATGGCCAACAATCTAACAGAGTTTAAGAACACAAGAACAAGACAATAGAGTGGGCAAAATAATCCAAGAAATAACAGACATTTCTCTTGTGCGAAAGAATGGTACGTCTTTAGATGGCTCACCGATGCTGAGATGCTGATTCTGATGGAATTTTGGACAAGAACAAGAAAAATCCTGTGAGCTTCTAGAGATAATACATACAAAGAGATTTAAATTTCTGAGGGAAAAGGCTGTTATTAATGGGCATGTGTTACTTTTGTAATTTAAAAAAAAAATTTATTTAGACCCTGGCCAGGTAGCTCAGTTGGTTAGAGCGTCGCCTCACACATACATCAAGGCTATGATTTTGATACCTGGTCAGGGCCCGTACAAGAATCAACCAATGGATGGAGGCATAAGTAAGTGAAACAACAAATTAATGTTTCTCTCCCGCCCCCTCTAAAGTCAATAAATAAAATTAAAAAAAAAAAAATCATGGTAGAAATTAATTGTAGAGCACATGTCAGCCAAATCCATAAAATCTGACCTATAATTTGAAAGATGACATCTTCCTTTGGCAGTCCCTCCATGACAGTTAGCATCCATGAAAGCAAAATATTGAAAGGAAATACAAAACCATATATCCAAGGTATCATTAGAATCTGCTTTGCACACCGCCCTGGACGAAGCATTATGATATGAGTCATGAGCGTATCTGCATATCTGCAGATGGGCAGCCTGTCAGATGGCCCTGCCCCAAGTACTGGAAGTACAAAGAATTAGGAGAAAGGAAAGAAAAGGCAAAGAAGACAGTGGGGGAGGGTGTGACAAGTCTAAGGCACTTCCCAGACATCCCACTGCAGTAATTTTTTACCATAATTTTGGCTGCCTGCAACTTCCAGGCACTCACTTTCATTGACTTCTCATAAAAATAAGAAACTTAGTGAGAAACTTCTATCAGGCATCTAAGCATTTAGTAAAACAAGTGTCCTCCCTGGCTGTCCACAGGGCTATACATCAGATGCGCAGGCGCCATTCTCAGATATGAAAACTCAGAAGATCTGAGTAGGGCCCACCCATTTTTTGATAGCGGAAGGAGAAAAAAAGATTTGACAGAATCAGTCAAATCTGATGGCAATAATTTTCTTTAGCTCTCTTTCCCCTAGGCACTCTCCTGCCCACATCCCTGTCAATAAATTCATGGTGGCTGGTATGTTTTCAAGTGTCGCTTTGAGACCACGCAGAGACAACAGGACAGCCAGCTAAGATTTCAACTGAGGTCTTACTTCTTCCTATGGGAAGTATGATTTCCCCTCTTCTAAAAATAAAAATAAATCCTAAATATTTTAGCTGCTTTTTGATAAAGCACAGGTGGCTCTCCTATGTAGCCAAACACCCAAGGACGTCATCTTTGGAATTTCTATTTACTAAAGTATGATGACCATTCAAGTGGTTATCAAGGTCCTATATATATATTTTTTAATTTTATTTTTGTTTAAAATATTACAGATGTCCTTTTTTCTCCCCAATGACCCGTTCCACCCTGTCCCTTCCCCTCCCCAGTCCCTCTCCCCACCACTGTCCCTGTCCTTGGGTTGTGCATATATGCATATATATTCTTTGGTTACTCTCTCCTCCTCCACCCACCCGCCCTCCTCCATCCCTCTGACATTCATCAGTCTCATCTATGCTTCCATGTCATTGAATCTATTCTGTTCATCAGTTTATAAGTTCTTTAGATTCCACGTATAAGCGAGTTCATGTGATATTTGTCTTTCGCTGCCTGGCTTATTTCACTTAGCATAATATTCTCCAGGTCCATCCATACTGTCAAGGTCCTATATATTCTGATTAGAGTAGTGACTCCTCACAGCAAAGGCCTCCCTCCCTCCTCCTCCTTCCAAGAAACCAGAATATAACTGCCCCACTCACTTCTCTTTCAGTAGACATCACAGAAACCTCCATGATAAATTTATCTACCTAGTTACTCCATAAGTTGTTCAGCCACACTGATACATTTCCATTACAATGTCCCTCTGTTGGGGGCAGACATCCTGATCATGCTCTGTTGACCATTACTGTTAGCTATAGTTATAAGAAATTATTAATCATGTTCTGTTAACTGTGATTGTTCTGTTCCAATTAGAAAAATGCATTTCTTTGTCCTTCTACCCAATATAAGCAACTGGCTTTGGGGGTGGGGTGGTTAGAGCAGATTTTTGTGAATGACCTTACTGCTCTCCTATATTGCCCGCAATATTGGAATAAACACTTATATATGATTCAACTGTCTTTGCTTAACTGGCTCAAGTGGTGACAGACAGCCCAGACCCATTGCTGTCTGGTTTCCCATCTCAGGTTTTTTCTCACTGAACTTCCATAAATACACCAATGCCTTCCCTTTCTTCAAGTCTGCTTTTGTTCTTCCTCTGGGATCTCTTGAAGAGGTTAACTTTTTCCCAGAATCCTCTCCCAGTTTCCTCAAACTTTCCAGGAATAAGTACCTTTGGAAATAAGGAGTGGAGCTTACATTACTGCTCCCATACCTGTCACGTTCTTCAGGCACAGTGAGGTCTCCTCTTCCTCCCTTCACCTATTGAAAGCAAAGTTTTTCCCCCCAAATCCAGCCACACTGATTTCTCTTTGTCAATTGCTGCTGCAAATAGTCATGAGACACAATGCAGTATTTTGCCATTTAAGTGTACTGTGTTCAATACTTGTGGATTAACTGATTATCTTTTCTTCTAATTAAAGCCCAAATGTGGGCTGCAATGGGTGAGCCTCTCCCTAGGAAAAACACATTCATGATCATGGAAAACACTTGAGCCTGAAAAGATGGTCTTTGCTGAAAGGGACTTCCTCATCTCCCACACCCTAGCACCATTTGTAAACCTTTATCTTAGAATAAAAGGTGTCTAATCTCATTAGTTACTTATTTTGCAAATCTCATTTGTCTTACTGGACAGTGAAACCCTTAAACCAATCAATGTCCTAACAAGTAGATGACCCTAAAAGTGTACGAAAGAGGAAGATTGCCTAGATTTTGTAGTTAATTGTCTACAATAGTTTAAAGACCATAATAACTTATCTGTGAAACTAGGGTATTTCAGAGGACTTCAAAAAGTTCATTAAACACCTTTCTGTGCCAACAGCCTGACATTCTGAATGTTCTAGCTGACCTGACCATTTTTTCCCTCAGGTAACAACACAGCTATGTACATCTGTATTACACAAGCTATCTGTGTTTCCAAGATGGACCTACTAACTCTCCCCAGAGGGACTTAGAGGGAATTGAAGATATGAGCCAGTACAGAAGACACCAACTGGTTTTCTTTTCCTTCTCCCACCCCAAACCTAACAATTTTCCTCTTGAAAATTTCCAGCAAGAAAAAACACTTATATGGTGGTGCCCATTCTAACAGTTATTTCAGTGTGTCAAATTCCTATAGAACTGGGGGAAAATCTGAACTGCGGTCAAGTTCACCCTGTTTAAAGAATAATCTAGAGTTTAGAGTCTCAGTTACCAATTTAACGTCTTAATTTTAAAAGTATCCCTCAGCCTGTAAATGTATAATTATACTGCTCACGTTCTACATATAGGTAAACTCATAGTTAGCTTTGTAATAAATTTGTGTCTTTAGTAATTTTGGGTCCTCAAGAATGGCAAAAATAGCCCTAGCCAGTCTGGCTCAGTGGTTAGAGTGTAGGCCCTCAGACTGAAGGGTCCCGGGTTCGATTCTGGCCAAGGGCACGTACCTTGGTTACAGACTTGATCCTGGCCCTGGTCAGGCTCCTGCCGGAGGCAACCGATCCATGTCTCTCTCTGACACCGATGTTTCTCTTTCTCGCCCTCTCCCTTCCACTCTAAAAAGCAATGGAGGGGAAAAAAAAAAAGAATGGCAAAAATAAATAAATGAATGTGTGCCTCAGCATAACATATGCCAATAATCTGAATAGAGTTTCAAGTCTTGGCTTCAATCACATTTTGGATTATCACTTTCATTAATTCAAGAAAGCCACACTGAGCATATTCTTTCAGTTTGACCTTACATGATTCCAAAACTTTTGGGAGTGAAGTGTAGATATTTATAATGTAGGATGGTCACATAAATGTCTCAAACAGCAACAGCCTAACTTGAGCACAACCCAAATACACTTTTTAGTGTGATGAAGTAACTGCCAGTTTGAAAGAGGAACTTACTCATTCTAAAAGTATGATTAATTTGTATGTAACTTGTGGCCACAGGAGTGTGTCCTCAGGCAGAAACCAAGGTGGCAAAAAAAGTCCCAGGTATGTGATGTATAAAATTGGCTCTTGGAGAAGGAAGACATCACACCTTTACAAGATCTTCACCGAGGTATATAGGACACAGAATGACGTAAGTATTGGCGGAGCCTCCAAAAAAAAAAATCCAGATAAATGTAAAACGAGTGACTGCGTGTTACAGTACATTGTTAACATAATTATTTAAAAAAAACCCCAAAAACCTGAACATCGAGGGTATGCAAGCCACACGGTCAAATAAGTATAACTTTCAGTGACTTCTTTTTTTGCATAATTCGCAAAATAAGTAAAATCAACACAAATTATTTTTGGCCTCAGAAAGGGGGAAATTCAAGGTAGATCCAGGCGGAGAAATACTGAAGGCACCGCATCCAAAGGTCCACCACAATGAGCCCGAACACGACGCTCCGGATGCAAGCCGCAGGCACCGAAAGGCGAGCGGGCAGCGCCGAGCGAGGAGCCCCCCGCCCCGCAGCCCGCCCCGCAGCCCGCCCCGCAGCCCGCCCCCGGCGCCCATTCATTCCGCGCGGCGCGGCCCGCGCCCTCCGCCCCGAGCCGCCGCGCACTCACCTGTCCGCGGAGGCGGCGCCGCCGCGCCCGAGGCCGCCGCCAGGAGTCTGGGGGACGCGGGTGGGGGCGCGGCCGCCCGCGGGGAAGCCGGGCGGCGCGGGCCGCGGCCGGGGCCGTGCGGGCGGCGCAGGCCGGGCGCGTCCCTCTGCAGCAGGGCGGAGCAGAGCCGCCGCGGGCTCTGATACATGCCGCCGCCTCCGCGGCTCCGCGCGCCCTGGGAGCGGGGCTCGGCCTCGGCGGGCGGGCGCAGCGGGCTCTCGGCTCGTCCGGGCGGAGGCTCCGGGCTCCTCCTCGCCCAGCTCCGACCCTGGGAACCGTACCGGGCAGGCGAGCCCGCGGGACAGGCTGGAGCGCAGCTGCCGCGGCGAAGGCAGCGGCGGGACTGGCGGCTGCGGGCTGCGAGCCTCGGACGGTACCCGGTGAGCGGCGCGCGGACAAGGCGGGCGCTACCAATTGCGACCCGGGGGGGATCCGTGGGCGCAGAGCCCGGCGGGGCTAGGCTCGGGTTCCAAAAACCCGGGGCATTTTATTTTGAAACGAAAACGATCACAAGCTCATTGTGGAGGGAAGGCTGTAGGGGGTCTAAGGTCACAGGTATCCGACGGGGCGGTTTTAAAGAAATGAGCCTCCCCTCCAGCCAGCTGGAATGGAGGCGCCCTCAGGGTGGGAGTTCCCAGTCTGTCCCAGCGCTAGGGCTCTGGGACACGTGTGTGTGCCCGGGAGACAGCACATGTGTGTGCGTGTGAATGTGTGTGTGAATACAGCAAAGGGCGTCCGCTCCCGACCCTTTCGGCGGAATATGTTACGTTAAACGAAACTGAGCACCCTAAAGCGCTAACTGTGTGGGGGCGACGGTGACTATGGCAGTGGCCCTTTCCTCCGGGATGCTTCACTCGGGCAAAGCGGGCAGAAGGTGCTAAGAGAAATGAGACCATTAGGCTCCACAAGGTAGATTAAGAGCGATGCCACAAGTTTGGCGATAGGGGTTATAACGGGCCCGGAGTTCCTAGAAGGTTCATGAGAAGGATGGGCGTTTGAGCTGGGCCATAACGCGGAGGTCTAAAATTTACACGTGTGGAATTGGGGTGGGGAGTGGGGTGATTTACACAAGAAGAAAGGAAAGAAGCGGAAAGCCCTGGGTATTATTTGGGTGAAACAACTCCTTTTTAGTTATGTAGGGTGGAAGCTAAGAAGTAAGAAGACAGATGCTTGGGTAGGTTACATTGTGGAAGGCAGAGATTAAAATAGGCTTAATTTGGTAGGAAAAGGTGAGCTGCTATGTTCTGTGACTTGGGCAAGGATGTGATTAGGGCCCTGCTTTCACTGGAGGACTTGTAACTCTGGCACATGAAAAGAAAGAGTAGACCAGCTGAGATGAAAGATATTCTAGACCTGCTTCTGGTACTGAAAAAGAATGGGTGGAGGAAACATCTCAGATGAGGCAGGAAATGACTAGCCAGGAATGGAAGCGGGGTGAGGGGGAGGGAGCCCAAGACTGGATACCTCTCTGAATTACTTATGAGCTACAAACATTTTCTTGTTGGTTGTCCCATGATTTTGCTGATTCTCCTATTTTTTTCAGACTTGGGTTATATGGAAAGTGACCTCACAGGGTGATCTGATCATAAATTCCTAACTGGGCAGGTCATGGTGGGTAGTCATACCCCAGGCACATAACTTTTTATAAAAGGTTTATCTTTGCCGTAAACAAACTCTGGTCATTGTTTCTATGCATCTAGGTTAACACACCTTTGAAATAAATCCAACCATCCTTAAGACAGCACATAATTTTTTATTTATTTTTTAAATATGTCTTTATTGATTTCAGAGAGAGAAAGGGAGAGGGAAAGAGAGATAGAAACATCAATGATGAGAGTCACTGATCGGCTGCCTCCTGCACGTCCCCCACTGGAGATCAAGCCTGCAGCCTGGGCATGTGCCCTGACCTGGAATCGAACCTTGATCTTCTGGATCCTAGGTCGATGTTCAACCGCTGAGCCAGGCTGGCTCGGAGAGAGCACATAATCTTGTTAACTATCCTGTAGTCCTATCCCGGTTTAGCATTTCACCACCTCCGTAATTTTAAATGCATAAAAGAAACTGCAAAACTGTTCATCTCCAGAGCATTGGCAATCCTGCTCCCCAGCATATGTCGTCAATTTGGTTCAGACAGACTCATAAACTCCTCTACAGGTTCAGACATTCTTACATCAACATACCCAGTGCCCAGAAGGAGTGGATTAGTCAGATGACCCAAGATTACAACTCCTGAGAGGCAAGTTCCTTGGCAGGTCATTAAACTCTCTTAGTCTCATACTTATAAAACAGGTAGAATGATACCTTAGTCATTAGAAGTAACAGGTAATAATAAAATTAGCTCATTTTGCAAATACTGGCATACCTAGGTTCTTTGTGCTTTGTTGTATAGGGCTTCACAAATGTTGCTTTTTTCTTTTTTACAAATTGAAACAAACTGCAGTATCTCGGAGGTATGCCTGAATAACAAAAGGTTAAGTTGGAATCTAGGTGATAAATAGATGTTCACTTACAATTCTTTTTCTTGTCCATATGTTTGGAAATATTCATAATAAAGTGTTGGGGGAAAGTACTTTGAAAAATTAAAGTACTGCCCGGCCAGCGTGGCTCAGCGGTTGAGCATCGACCTAGGATCCAGGAGATCCTGGTTTGATTCCCGGTCAGGGCACATGCCTGGGTTGCGGGCTCCATCCTCAGTCGGGGGCGTGAAGGAGGCAGCTGATCAATGACTCTCTCATCATTGATGTTTCTATCTTTCTCTCCCCCTCTCCCTTCTTCTCTCTGAAATCAATAAAGATATATTAAAAAAAAAGAAAAATTAAAGTACTATTCAAATATAAACTGTCATTATTAAAAGGGATTCAAAGAGCATGCTATCCTGAAAGTAGTATTGTTTTTGTTATGTTAAACACTGTTACTTTAAGCAATCAAAAAGATATGAATTAAAACTGAATCACTTCAAAAATTTATTCAGTAGGCATTTGTTTAGTACATGTTATGTCTCAGGCTTTATGTCACAGTTTAATGGGTGAGGCATTGTATGAACACAAATACTTACAATATCTGATAATAAATATAGAATCATGATACAATCAAGATGCTGTGGAAACACAGACCAGGAAACACCTACTTGCCTGGAAAAGTCAGGAGAAGCTTTTTTATTTTTAATGTTTATATATCTTTATTGATTTCAGAGAGAGGAAAGGAGAGAGGAGAGGGACAGGCAGAAAGATGAGAAAGTCATTGGGGATCGAGCCCTCAACCCGGGCATGTGCCCACCGGAATCGAACCTCGATCTCCTGGATCCTAGGCCGATGCTCAACCGCTGAGCCACACCTGGCCGGGCAGGAGAGGCTTTTTGAACAAGGTGATTTCCCAGCAGAAAGGTATGAGGCAAGGTGTCCTCCGAGAGAGAACAGCAAGGCAAGGAAGGGAGGGGTGTCCTAGGAACAGTAACTGCCACCACGCCTGAGAAGGCTGTGTGCAGGGCACCCAGAAACGGGGAGGGGAGGGCAAGGGCCGATGCGGTGGAAGCTGTGGGCAGGAAGGGACAGGACACATGAAGGGTTTTCAGAGGAGTTTGGACTTGATCCTGAGGGCTCTGAGGAACCTTTGAAACACTAAGCTGACCGGTCGCACTCTCAGTATTGCGGTTTTGAAAGATCATTCTGTCAGCAGCGTGGAAGATGGGTTGGAGACAGGATAGAAGGAGAGCAGTGCAGGCAGGCAGAGCACACGCGGGCCCGAGCCTCTGCAGGACAGGCCGGGCAGGGCGCTTATGTAAAAGGAACCCACGCAGGGATTCGGAGCACAGTCCCCTTTGTCCCTCAGCGCTGCCTCCCAGGCAAATGAATCGGGAGCAGTGAAGGTGGAAATGAGACGGGCTTAAGAACTGTGAGGGAGACAGAAACCACAGGGGTGAGAAACAGATGAAGTCTAGGGGAGGGAGGAGATGAAGTCTAGGGATGACTTGGTGACTGGTTTACCAAACAAGGAAAACCACTGGGGCTGCCTCTCGCAGAGACACTGAGTTAAGACTGGAACATGTGATTGCAACGTGCCCCTGGAGCACCCAGGTGGGGTCACTTGTAGGCAAATGAAACTATGGACCTGGAAGTTCAGGGCAGGGTGAGGGCCACTTTTGCAGGTTCAGTAGTTACAGCTGTGGATAATGAGATCGCCCCCAGAAAGTCTGTCAAGTAAGGTAAGAAAAGTGTTAAGGCTGAAATTCCTGTGAACCAGGTACCTTTAAGGCTTGGCGCAAGGGAAAGAGACTGGAGACCGGATCAGAGAAGGAAAAGTAGGGGAGACTGGTGTCTTAGGAGTAACGGAACGGGCTTCTAGAATGGTGTAACAGTGATGATGCTCCCAAGAGGTCAAGGTGGGGACTGAATCCTTTGGAGTGGACAATTAGAAGACGGCTTTCAGGTGAGAAAGATGAAGGGGTTTAGAAGTTCAGATTGGTAGTTACGGAATAGTCATGGGGATGTAAAGTACAGTATAGGGAACATAGTCAATAATTGTAGTAACTACGTATGGTGCCAGGCGGTACTAGATTGACCAGGCTGATCACTTTGTAAGTTATTTAAATGTCTAATCACAGGGCTGTATGCCTGAAACTGATATAATATGGTATGTCAACTTCAATTAAAAACTATATATATATTTTTCTCTTTTAAAAAAATGTATCTTTATTGATTTCAGAGAGAGGAAGGGAGAGGGCGAGAGAGAGAAACATCAATGATGAGAGAGTCATTGATCAGCTCCCTCCTGCACGCCCCCTACTGGGGATCGAGCCCGGGCATGAGCCCTGTCTGGGAATTGAACCACAATCTCCTGGATCCTAGGTCGATGCTCAACCACTGAGCTATGCCGGCTGGGCCATATCTTATTCTTTACAAGATAAGTACATAAAGCAAATTTTTCATTATTTTAACATTCATAATAGTATTGAAAACTTCAAAGCTTTAAGAAAGATGAGCCCTAGTCTTGAGGGTTTGAGGGTTTTAAAGGCTGGGAGTTTAGCCCTGGCCTAGTAGCTCAGTTGGTTAGAGTGTTATCACGATATACCAACGTTGCAGGTTTAATCTCTGGTCAGGACACATACAAGAAGCAAACATTGAATGCATGAATAAGTGGAACAACAAATTGATGTCCCCCTCAAATCAATCAATAAAAAATTTAAAGGCTGGGAGTTTTGGGGAGGTCTTAGGGAAGGATCTCAGTAAAATATTCATCAGCTTTTCCAGGTGTGCTTTTTCAGATTTGTGATCTCCACTGATTGTTTGGTTCCAGGGAAGGGGGTCATTAGTCATCGCAGCTTGTTCTGGCATCACCTCCCTGATTTTGCTGCTTTTCTGGGCCTGGAGCCGAAATACAGCTGAGGCCTAGATGTTATCTCTAGGGAGGAAAGGTCAGGGGGCTTCTCAACTGCATGACCAGCAATATGCCAGGGGAGGAAAGGCCACCCTGGGGACAAGGTCTGGCACCAGTTTTGCCTGTTGCTAGGCACCTGGGGCTTTCTACCCTGGTGACCTTCTATATTGGGCTGCAGATTGCTTGGCCAGTTTGTTCAGCTGTCTCAGTTTCCCCATTCCACTTGCCAAGGAATTGTGCTAGCTTCTTACTATACTGCCTCAGACAGACAGAAAAGATAAAGGGTTATGTTAAAGAAATGGAGTTTCTGCACGATTACACCATCTATTATTATAAAGCAGATTTGTTTTCTCTAGAGTTCTTTTATAAATGGAATATGCAGCATGTACTCTTCAGCATAATGCTTTTAGGTTCATCCGCGTGGGTCTTATTAGTTCCCTCTGTATTACTGCTGGGTAGTGCTGAAGGACAACATTCAACAGAATAAACTCGAGGCTCTCTGTCTCTGGCTTTATTAAGCAACTCATGAATCTGGGCAGCCTCCCATCTAGCAACAAGGAGGAGCTAGAGGAGTCGTACAAAATGAAAGGTTTTGATCAGCGGGAAGAGGGCGGGACTAAGAAGTTAAAAGAGTGGGTTATTTCCTGCAAGGACACCTTTTCTTAGGGGAAGGCAAGGGGTCTTAATAGGCAGATCCCCTCGCTAGTGCTGACCGGGAAGTTCTGGACCGATTGGTTTAAAATTCCACTCCTGGGAAATGTTGAAGCTTAGTTTAGTTGTTAGTTGTGGTTTGGGGATGTGGCTTAGCAAAAGTGACTCCATTTTAGCCTGTGTCTTTCTTTTTTTAACAGTAGTTTTCCATATATACTACAATTTGTTTATGTGCTCATCTGCTGTTGGACATTTGGATTGTGTCCAGCTTTGGCTTTGAAGAATAGAGTGCTGTAGACATTCATGGCTCATCTGTGTGTGGACACATGTTTTATTTCCCTTGGATAACTGCCTAGGAGTGGAATGGCTGGGCTGTATGGTAAATGTACATTTATAAAACATTGCCTCACTTCCAGCCCCTCCTTCTCCCTAGGTAACTATTACTAACAGTTTTTTTGGAAGGAGACTGCCTCAGGCCTCAGGAGTCTTGGGGCCTGGGCCAGTACTGCAGAAGGCAGAGGAGGTGCCCGAGGGAGCGGAACAGCCTGGGGCAGCCTCCTCAGTTGCCCCTAGGCTTGCTGACTATGAAAGGATTGCTTTTCCATTTCTGATGAATAATTATGTTTAAAGAAGGTCTGGCTGTTTAGAAACAAATATCCTTTTGCCCTATAATATAGATTCTTTCTTCTGGGGCTCATTTTTCTAGACTCCATTCAAACCATAGCCCTCTGGGTACAACTCAAAAGAAATTTATTTTTCTTAACATCTCTGCGCTTCATATGCCCTAGATGGAGATTTAGCAAACTTCTGGTCTTTTCTACATCACCTGGAAGATGTGGGTAGAAGCCACCATGTGTTCTGTTTTCAAATGGTAAATTCACCCAAATTTGATCAATTCTTGGGGTTGAGACAGAGACACCTTAACTGTAATTCTTAGCACACTGAGCATTTGCCCTTTCCTTTAAGAACGAAGTTTAGACCGTAAATTCTTGGAGACTTGTTTTCTCATGTTAACGTAAGAAATCAATCAAACCTGTGAAGAATTTTTGTGAGTTTATTTAAGCCAAACTGTCAACAGTTGCCTGAAAGCCAAAACCTCAATGGACTGAGATACTGCTCCACACAATGGCAGTTTTGCACCTTGTTTTATAGATTACAATCAAAGGGGAAGCTGTAAATGGGTTACATGAAATCCATTGGTGACAGATTAGGAAGGTGGGAGAAAGCAAAGCAGGGAAACCTCTGGGATTGGATAGAAAGTAAAATGATGGACACATTCTTCTTTTACATAGGTAGGTATAGTTAAAAGTCAACAGTTAGCAATCATCAATAACAATGAGAAGATTCCTGGTCTCTGCCCTGGTGCATTGAGGGCCCTGAAAAAAAGGGGAAATTCCTTTGTTTTTCAAAGGCGTGTGTTAATCGGGTATGTTATCTCAGATGCAAAAGACAACAGACAGACTTAGTTAAGGTAAAAATTAACCTTTGTGAAGGAAAAATACTGCCTCAGAGCATGACTACCCACCATAAACTGCTTGCTTTTAGTTAAAAAGTTTTAATTTCAGACCATCCTTTGTGGTTATTTTAGGTCTCTGAGTTTGCAAGGCTGCCACACAGGCCTGCCTTGAGCTTGTCAGGTTTAGTATGTGCCCCCTTTTTGTCTACACTCAGAAGGTGATGTATGTTGAGTAGCTCAGTTTCATGGCTCCTAACTCTGATTTGGGGCAAGAGGGTATAAGGATCTCTAAGCACTCATTCATTTTTTTCATTCCACAAACACTTATATTGAGCACCCACCATATACCAGGCACAATACTAGGTGCTGGGCATATAACCGTGAATGTGGCAGACAAGGGTGCCCTTATGGAGTGTGCATTTAGTTGAGGGAGGAGACACAGATAATAGGCCAGCATAATAAATGGGATAATTATACAGTGTGGTCAGTGCTATGAGGGAAATAGCTAGGACAGAGAGTGAGCAATGTTTGAACTGAGACTGAATGATGAGAATGAGCCGCGGTGGGAAAATCTTTGATGACTTTGAGGGACAGAAGGAGCCAATGTGTCCAGGAGCCAGATCACAGCTGTCATTTAAAGAATTTGGATTTTATTCTAAGAACAGTGAAAATCCATTGGAGAGTAAGCAACAAAACATACATCATCTGATTTATGTTCTTAAATATAAAACACAGAAACAAAATATAAAACATTTTGGGGTTGGAAGGGGGTGTGGTAAGAATGGAAGCCAACCCTGCTGAAGACCTGGGGTTCCATGCAGAAATTCCCCTCTCCTTACCCATGGAGTCTTTTCTGGCTGGGTCCTAGCACTGCAAAAAAGCCCTTTGGATGTGCGAAGACAGCAAAGGTGCCACAGGAGAACTTGGATCTTAGGGCCCAAAGGGTGTGGTGAGGTCTTTTCTTAGCTTTTCCCCCAGACATTGACTGTGGGTCCCTGGGCTAATGGAAAGTACTGATTGGGTGGGTGATGACTCAGTGATCCAGCCACAGGACCTGTGTCACCAAGTCATACAATTTCCAACAGGAACGGGGGAAATATTAGTCCATGGTAATGAAAATGACAGTGAATAATGAAATATGAGCAAAATACCAGATGAAAATACAAAAATGAGGAAAAAAAATCAGCAAGTAGTAGGGAGAGGACCTTTAAGTCTTTTGGACTAGAAAAGAAGCATAAAGAGAACTTAAAAACCCAGTCATCCCAACAGACTTGATTATTTTGTTTTCTCAAACAAAGTTTGATATACAAATGAACTTAAATATAAAATAACTTTCTTCTCTGAAGTAAATTTGCAGCAGCATAAGCAAAGTCTTTAGAATGAGGATAATTTATTCATGTTTCTCTAATGTGCCCTTGACTTCCTGCCCCATTTATTCATGACATGACTTTCTGTTATAATTCCCAAAACAAACAAGGATAGATTTAATCTTTTAAGAAACCCATGTTTCTTAGAGTATTGAAAACAGAAGTTTTATATTAGCCATGGTTTCTTTACTCACTTGTGTTTTTTTCTTCTAAGGAGAATAAATTGAGAGCCAATCCTTTCAGTATAAACTAATGATGTAAACATTTTTATATAGGTGTGTATATATATATATATCTATATACCTATATGTCTATGTAGATCTATCTATCTATCTATCTATCTATCTATCTATCTATCTATCTATCTATCATCTATCTATCTATCTATCTATCTATCTATCTATCTATCTATCATCTATCATCTATCTATCTGTACCTATCATCTCCAATTTCATTATTTTAAAATTCTGGTAAAATACATAACATAAAGTTCACTTTATTTTGGCCATTTTTAAGTGTGCATTTCAGTGGCATTAAGTATATTCGTATTGCCCTTATTTGCAGGTAACATGGTTTTCTTGATAGAAAATCTCAAGGTATCTCCAGAAAACAAACAAGAAAACCAAACCCAAAACCTGCTAGAACTAAGTGAGTTCAGCAAGGTCACAGATACAAGGTAAACATACAAAAATCAATTGAATTTCTATATGCCAGCAATGAATTTATAGACACTGAAATTACAATTACAATACCATTTATAGTTATTTTTTAAAAAGAAAATACTTAGGTGTAAATCAGCAATTGCACTCCTGGGCATTTATTCCAGAGAAATGAAGACTTGTGTACAAAAATCTGTATGTGAATGTTTATAGCAGCTTTATTAGTAATAGCCAAAACCTGGAAACAACCTAGATGCCCTCCAACAGGTAAATAGTTTAACATTAACAGTGATGCATCCACACAGTGGAATGCTACTTAGCAGTACAAGGAGAGAACTATAGGCACGTATACAACTAGATGAGTCTGTAGAGAATGAAATCCCCAAAGATTATATACTATATAATTTCATTTATTCTGTACTGACAAATTTAGAGAAAAAGGGAAGAGATTCATGGCTGCCAGGGGTTAAAGAAGGAGGGAGGTAGATGAGGCCACCACGAAGGATCCTTGTGGTGATGGAGCTGCTCCGTATCTTGACTGTGTCATTGTAGATAGATATCTTGGTTGTGACTTGTAGTATAGTTTTTCAAGATGTTATCACTGGGGGAAGTTGAGTAAAGGCCAAACAAGATCTCTCTGTATATTTCTTACAACTGCATGCAAATTTACACTTATCTCAAAATAGAAAGTTCAATTTTAGAAAAAGACAAAATCTGCCTGCTCTGTTCTGTGGTTCCCCTTCTTGGCATTTTCCCTGACTTATTAGGGAGGCGTTGTTCTTACTCTCTTCCTGTGCCCCGGGAACTGTGAGTGCCCAGAACGTGTTTTTGATGACCCCTAAATACGTCACAGGGGCCTGCTGTTTGTCAGCCTGTGTGGGAAGTAGCCCACGCATTTCCTAAGCAGATTTCCCTGATTGTAAGGGGTTAGAGTTGACAACAGGGACATTAGTGAATTACAACACGGATTCCCATAGAATCCACGAGGAGAAAATGAGAGGTTAGAGCTCGCTGATATGTTCCCTGAAGCCTGGGAGGAGGGGCCTGGGGGAGAAGCCGGGAGGCAGCTCTGGGTGGCTCTGCAGCGCCCTGCGGCCCGCTGCCCACTGCCCCCCCCCCCCCCCCGGGGCATTTGAATTTGGGTGGATGCCCCTAACATATCCATCTTTCAGTTCACTCTTGAATTGTTTCTTTCTAGTCCTTGCCTTTTTTTCCCCTTTTCTATTAGTTGTTGAATTTTTAAACTTAAAGATTATATGTATGTATGCCTGTTTTAATAAGCAGAAGGGAAAAGGAACTCCTGTCGACTGAGGGCCAGTATATTGAAGCATTTTGCCTTTGTTATCCAAGTTTCTCGGGAAGGTAGACATCATTTTCCCCATTTTCTAAATGAGGGAATTAAAGATCAGACAGGTTATGTGACTTCCCCAAAGGTCAGGCAGCCAGCAAGTGTCAGAGGGAGCATAACACAGGTAGATATCTGGCTTTAATGCCATATCTGTCTATCTATCATCTATCT
Organism: Miniopterus schreibersii; assembly: GCF_964146895.1. Classification (NCBI taxonomy): domain Eukaryota; kingdom Metazoa; phylum Chordata; class Mammalia; order Chiroptera; family Miniopteridae; genus Miniopterus; species Miniopterus schreibersii. The sequence goes on along the minus strand of NC_138105.1, from coordinate 38,126,504 downwards.
ATCTATCTATCTATCTATCTATCTATCTATCTATCTATCTATCATCTATCTATCATCTATCTATCTATCTATCTATCTATCTATCTATCTATCTATCTATCTATCTATCATCTATCATCTATCATCATCTATCTATCATCTATCCAGCTCTCCCTGCCTCCCTTTCTCCCTTCCATCCCAGACAGTAAAAATTTGCATTATATATGCTGAACTTTCATTTTTACATGGATGGCATGTTAATTCTAAATTAATATAAAGTGGCAAAACATAGTTTTAAAGCAAGTTTCTAGCTCAGGTAAATGTTAGCAAACTGCCTTAGTCTTCAGCGGCCTCTTTGATGAGGAAGAGTATCCGTGGCCAAATGAAAGTTTCTCTATCAATTTGCTTAAGTTATTTATACTGAGATGCTATAAATTATAGAATTCTAGCACTTTAATAAACCCAGGTTGAACCTCTCTGGTTTACAGGTCAGGAAACTGAGTCCCAGAGTGATGATTTGGCTCAACATTGCACAGTGGGAGAGTCAGGATTAGCACCTACATCGATTGTCTCCAGTCCAGTGCTCTGTCGAGGTTAGCATGCTATTAGAGAAGGGATTCTGGGGTTACTTTCCAGGCTCATAATCTCTTTACACGGAAGGAAGCCTAGCCTGGTGTTTAAGATCACACGCTCTGAAATCATCTGGCTCCACCTCCAGGATATGTGTCATGAAATAAGCTGTGAACTCCTCAAGGCCCATATCCTCTTGTGAGCAGAAGTAACAGTAGTACCAACCTCCATAGACTGTGGTGGGGATTAAATGAAATATTACATGTAAGTGCCTAGAACTGAGCCTAGTGCACAATAAACACTCGATAAGCCTCAGCCACGATTTAAGTAAGGGCTTTGAGAGGATGTCGTAGAGAGCTGCCAGGTTATTATGGAGATGATCTCTTTCTAAGGCATTGGAGCCAGGTGTTTACCTTTGTTTTTCTGCTGCTTCTGAAACTTTGGAGAAGTCACATAACCTGTCAGAGCTTTAATTCCCTCATCTAGAAAGAGGGGAAATAGTTCCTACTTTGCACAGAGAATTAAATAACACATGTAAAATGCTTAGCACAACATATTGGCACTCAATAGACAGGAGTTCCTTTACGATTTTTGCTGACTGAAACGTCTCTGTAGCTTCTGGTTTGAAATGCTCTCTTTGGTTGCCAGGTGTCTGCAGGGCTCAGTCACCATATATGTGACCATCATTTAATCTGGAACAGAGTGGCTCTGAAACTCATTGGTCTAACCTAGACTCAGATCACTGTGCTTTAAAACGTATGCAATACCATCTCATAATTAACGTGGTGTTCCTTGTTTGAATTCTTCAGGAGAACCAGTTGCAGTCTCCGGGAAGGCGTCAGGCTGTAGGCGGCAGGTCAGAGCTCTGGGCTCATAAAATCTTGGGCAGGAATGCAGGGTGCTGTGTCCTAGCCGTGGGCTCTGGGACAGGGTTCCCAGTCATGATTTCTCATTCAGGGATGAAAGAGAAAACACAGCCCTGGGAGGGCTGCTGTGAAGATCAAGCTGTATATAACTCAGGAAAGTAATAGTAACTAATATTTATTGAGGATTTATTATGTGACACACATTGTTTAATTAATTCATGTAATTGTCACAGCCATCCTATGAGGTAGGTACAATCACCACTGTTGTTTGGATTAAAAACACAGGCACCAAGAATTTATATTACTTGCCCAAGATTACACAGCTAGATAAGAGGTGGAATCTGGATTTAAACCTAGGCATGTGTGGCTCCAAAGCTGAAGCCATTAACCGTCAAGCTGTACTGTCACCAGGGCACCTAAGAGATGATAAATGAATATTAGTTTCCCATTCTTTCACCTAAGATGGGCTTTTGCCATTGGAAGCCATTTTCCATGTGGGAGAAATTAGTGTCCCCTCATCAGGAGGAATGAATCCAGGAAATACCTAATTAATAGTGAGCATAGCACTGGTCTAGTAGCCCAGTTGGTTAGAGCATTGTCCAGAGGTTGCGGGTTTGATCCCTGGTCAGGGCACATGCAAGAATCAGCCAATAGCCTGGCCGGTGTGGCTTAGTGGTTGAGCATCAACCTATGATCTAGGAGATCGTGGTTCGATTCCTGGTCAGGGCACATGCCCGGGTTGTGGGCTCAATCCCCAGCAGAGGACATGCAGGAGGCAGCCAGTCAATGACTTTCATCATTGATGTTTCTATCTCTCTATCCCTCTTCCTTCCTCTCTCTGAAATCAATAAAAATATATTTTAAAAAAAGAATCAATCAATGAATGCATAAATAAGTGGAACAACAAATTGATTTTTTTCTCTCAAAAAATCAATCAATAAAAAATAGTGAAGGGGGAAAAAGAAAAAAAATAGTGACCATGATTTCTTGGATTTAATATTACAATAATAAACTCTAGGAGCACAGAATTTTAATTAATACTTTATGAAATACATATTTTAAGATTTTTATGGAAAAATTTTAAATCAAAGCCAGTGGGAGAAGGAATGATTGTAAAAATCAGAACAGATAAACAAGTCACAGGAAAAGGAATGAACTTTGAAGAAGCATCTGTTACGTCCTAAGCACTGTGCTGGCTGGTTTACCAACCTGGTTTTGTTTAATTCTCATAAACATCCCTGAGAGACCAAGATTGTGCTGGTGTATGGCTGAGGAACCTTGGGTTCATGGAGGCTGAGAAACTTGCCTAAGCGCACACATCTGGCAAGTGTCAGAGCCAAGGTTCAGCCAGCCGTGTCTGAGTCCTCCGTGGATGGCTTCTACCTATCCCCGCCTCTGTTCCAGAAGTCACATTCCTTGTGACTCTGCCTGGCATTGTAAGTTATGTAGTGTCCTTGGCAGTGATTTTCATTGCCTGTGCATGGGCCATTCCCGGAAAGCCTTGCTCTTAAGTACCCCGTAGCTGTGGCATGAATGGGTGCAGGAGGAAGGTCTTGTTCCCTCTGAGCCACACAGGCAGTGATGACATTCAGCAGCTTGCTCAGAAGTTGACAGGGGTCCAAGATTGAGGTTTAGTTCTGTGCCCTTAAATGCACACAGGCCTGGGCTGACAGGACGGCCCATTTGGTAGGCCCTACAGGGGTCTATTGACATGAGCCACCAAGGAGGCTTCTGGCAAAGAATTCATCCCAAGGTTAAAGGGCATCAAGGCGGACAAGCTTGACCTAAGCCTTTGCTCCCAGGCACCGGGGAGAGAGAGGTTTGCCTTTTTTGCCAACCCTGAAGGACACCAGTCTTGAGTCCTAGGGAGCAGGGTTTGTAGTAAAACGTAAAATAATAGTTTGACTAAAATCTCTGTGACTGGGACCCATGGATCAGGTATGACAACACTAAGGTGGGCCTGAGGCATGCAGAGGCCTTGGGAGCACATTGCTGCAGGGAGCCAGCACCCCAGGGAAAAAGTGAGACATGTTTAAGGAGGGTGGACAGGACTCAAGTGTGAGCACATGGCAGACGCAGCTTCAGACTCCTAGAACCCCAGAGGAGGGGGCCTTGAATTGAGTTTGAAGGACCCACACCAGCAAGTGAGGTAGATTCAATGAAATAGTTTTGATATTAGTATCCTCATATTATCTGTACTCCCAGGTCGGTATGATGAAAAAAAGATGGGTTAGGATGTGCTTTTAGCGTGTGTCTTATCCCAGAGACTTCAAATTGTGATAAGTCTTCAAATTGTGAGAAGTATGGGGGGCCCTGCCGGCGTACAGTGGGAAATCAGTCTCGCCTGGGGGTGAGCAGCTAGTAAGGAAAGGTTGCCCTGAAGAAGTGATGTTTGCACTGGGGTGTGTGTGAGAGTGTTTGCCAGATGTGAATGGGTCAAATAAACAACAAACCTTTATTTGCACAAACCTTTACTTAAACCACAAGACCCAGGAGATGTTTATTCTCTCGTTTACAACACAGAGTGGTATTTATGAAAGCAGAAGTTAGTGCTTGAAGGGTGTGTCTTACACGGTTGGTCAGTTTTGCCTTTCAGGGCATGGGACTAGAGGGCACCTGGCAACCTTTACTCTTTTTCTGACTCAGTTGCTTACAAGTTGCATGATTTTAAGTAGATTTTGTAGCTTCCATTTTTTCTACATGTATTCGAGGGCAGAGAAAGGAGTGGAGTCTGCCAGGGATCTCTACTTTTCCTTCTGGTGCTTTAAAAAACTGCAGCTTTTCAATCATGCAGCTTTTGAAGAGCACCCTGATTATTTCAGCTTTAGAGGAAGGGCTTTTCCTTTCGATTTCATAATTCCTCAGAAGTGTCCAACCTTTCCCGTTGACTCTCAGAGCAGGCCTTAGGAGAATAGAGTTTATTTTGCTATCATGTGAGGTCGCATTATTTTATTGAACACATGTTGTCATTCATTATTGAACACCTGGTCCAGGTGCTGAGTATACAGAGGAGAATAGGATGAGTCATCGCCCCACCCCACTGTCATTGTAGAGGACAACCATGTCATCTGGTAATTGCAACATGTAGTGATAAATGCATTGCAGAGATACAGAGAAGGCATTATAGGAGAATAGAGGAAGGCCACCTAATGAAAGCATACAGTGGGTTCCACTTGGAGATGGAACAAATAGGTGTGTAAACCTTTAGTGGATGCTTATTAAATGGATATGGCTGAACAAGTGAATGAATTGTATTGCTGTTGTTCCAACTTCACATGGTTAGATGGCTGATTCTAAGACCCCCCTCTGTTGTTCTTTCATGTCATAACAGAAAAAAAAAGTAGTAATGGCTGCAAATGTTATGATTACAAAGAGAAACCAGGCTCCGAGCACATTCACCTGGGTAATGTTTACCTGCACTATATGTTTTTTCCTAACTTTTCATTAGGTGATTGTTCCTACCATTAATCTTTCTACCCAGAGACTGGAAAGACTGCCTTTGGCCATTTTCATCTAACTGTGTTAGATCTTAGAAAGGAATGAGTTTATTGTATAGAACACAGAGACAGGTAGGAGCGGAAAACCTGGGGTAGGGAAATTCAATAAGTTTCCTCCCCAGAATGGGATCACCAGGGGGGTGATATGAGTGTGCAAAATGATGCCATCATTACTGAGCTGCAGAGATAGCAAGGTTGAAAGATTGGAACTTTCCCCTTTCCCTTTAATTTGCTCTGAACACTTGCTATAGTAAAAAATGCGATTGGAAGCCCTAAGTGCAAATCATCAACTTCAGAAGAAAAATGTTACTTTTATGCTGTCCATTAAAACATTTACCTCCTCCATATGCTCCAGCACTTAACCAGAAAAAGAGGAATTTGCCCAATGAAAGTTGAGAGCACATTTCTGAGAAATGGTTTTTCATAAATCTTGCAAATTACTGCACTCAAATATTCTAGGTTGTAGCCAGACTGACCTCTGGGGAGCGATTATCAGGGAAATAACCATGAAGAGCAATAAGATCTTGCACAGATCTGAGTAGCAACACCAGGATGTGACCTTTTTGTGCAGGAGGCATTCATGTGGGCCGCCTGTGTTGCCAGGAGCCCTGTAATTAATGGGGCACCAGAGAACAGGTTCTTCTCTATGAGCTGCTAATTAGTTCTCCAGGAGACACAAATCCCAGCCACATCCAGAGTGTCATGTTCTCACTGCTGCTTGCTGAGCAGAATTAGATGAGTGTGCGAGGGGCGTGGCTGACTAAATCCCAAAACCACTTCACAGTCCTGTCTCTTCTCCCCAAGTGGGCCCACTTGAGGAAGACAATGGCGTTGGAGTAATACTTAGAGTTTCTGCGTTCCTTTTTGGGGGGAGATGCATGATTTCATTAGCAATATCATGAGTATCAGATATTTTGAATGGTTTTGGACTCACAGATTGTTTTGCTTTCTTTTTACTTGTATGTTTTGCGCGGGGAGTGTGATGTGGAGAACACCACTGATGCAGGCGCTCTGGGGTCCAGGCACCCGAGCACCTGTGGCCCACTGTGGGTTCTTGGCTCCATGCAGAAAAGAATTAAAATGTGAGCCAGCACAGAGCTTAAAGAGAACGTGAGTTTATCAGTGAAGCAGTGAGACAGAGAATGGGCTACTCCACAGGCAGAGCAGCCCCCCTTTAGCGGGATTTGCTTCCTTTATTGAGGTTTATTTAATGGCGAGTGGGGGGGAGTGTGGGAGTAGATAGGGCATTCAATGAGGGGTAGGAATATTCAGGATCTTTCTGGGGAAGGGGTGGAGACTTTTCAGAAGAGGCCCATTGGCCATTTTGTGTCCTTATATGGACTTTCCGTTTCCGATCATGGCAGAGCAGGATGTGTTGTTGAGTACGCTGGTGATTACAGTGAGCGTGGAATGAGGCTAGGGGTTACTATAAGGTGAAAAGAGTCGCCACGTTGGATTGAGCTGGTCTTTGCCGATTTTAAGCCATCAGTCCATGGTGGTCTTACTATCTTCTTGACAGTTCCTGTAGCTTTTATTGAGTGCAGCTGTTTGCCACATACCCTTTCTCACTCCCACCTATAATCAGGGGAGGTGGAAACCTGCCTACAGAGTGACCATGCATGGTTGTGCAGGTTGAGCCCTGCGACGACCAGGGCCTCAAATCCAGCCCACTGTCCACCTACCCAGCATGTCTTTGTGCACGTTAGGACCCACCCATCCTGAATTTTTAAGTACACATCATCCTGACTTCCTAAACTAATAGTGTCCTGGCCTTTTATATCCTGGAAACCAGCTTTATCACTTACCAGCTAGCAGTCACTGAAGCCTTGGGAGAGTATGAAGTTTGAAGCAAACCTTTTAAAACCAAAAATTAGGTTGGGTACCAGGGTATTGTCTATGGTTGGGTATTTGCTGGAGGAAGAATCACTCACCCTCGTCCACCATGCCACGTTTCACTTCTCCCGTCCAATATCGAGGTCTGTAAGTAAATAGATGGGATTATTTGTTCACAGTCTCAGCATTACAGTTAAATTTGGTTAAAAACTTACAGGACTTGAGTACAAGTTGGCAAATTATGAAGCTTCTGTGCTATATGCAACAATATTTGGCAGTGAAGAGATGTTGGCATATTTTCCAGGGAGACCACGAAGGTCTGGTTCACCTGGGTAAAGGTTGCGTGGTAACTGATGTTTAACACCCGGTGGCTGCAATTCTGCTGAATCAGTCTTCTCAGACCAACACCATGTCCTTGGCAGTGGAGTGCTGGAAACACTGTGAGCTCTAGATGCGGAGGCTTGGCCTCAGCCCTTTCCAGTTGAGGGAACTTTGGCATATTACTTAACTTCTAGCTTCAACTCCCTCACCTGTGAAATGCCTTCTTCCCATAGTTGTTAGAATTAAATAAAATACGTAAAGCATCTAGCATGGAGCCTAGAACAGCATCATAGTTTCTCAGTTGATGGTAGTCTTCCTTCCCCCTCTTAAAAATCTTTAATGATTTCTGTATTAGTTTCCTTGGGCTGCCATAGCAAAGTTCCAAAAATTGTATGGCTTAAAAAAACAATTTGTTCTTACAGTTCTAGAAGCCAGAAGTCCAAGCTTCTTCCTGGCCTCTTCTAGCTTCTGCTAACCTCAGATGTTCCTGGGCTCAAAGCAGTGTAACTTCATTTCATCGCCATCTTCTTTCTGGGTCTGTGCCTTCACATGATGTTCCCTTTGTGTGTCTGTGTCCAAATTTCTCTCTTATAAGGACTCCAGTCATACTGGATGAGGGCCCATCCTAATGATCTCATCTTAACTTGATGACATCTGGAAAGACCACATTTCCAAATAAGGTCACATTCACAGGTACCAGGGGTTAGGGTGTCAACATGTCTTTTTGGAGGGTACATTTCAGCCCATAACAATTTTCCATAATATGTAGAAAATAATAATCAGTAACTGTCTAATAACTTTAGAGTTTCTAGAAGGCTTTTATTATCTCTGCCCAGGGAGACAGGACTTTATAAAGGGGGAAATTCCCATTAAAACCAGGTGATGGTTTCATTACCGAAGGTGTGGATGCCAGTTTAGATTTGGTGCAAAAGTCTCTTGTTTTGCTAAAAACCACAAGAAGATACCTTTTTTTCACTTAAGATTTCACCTCAATCACTTCTCCATGTTACAACATAGTTTTCAAAATTTTCAAGGTTGATATATGATCTAGTTGATATACACAAGTTATTTCCTGGTTCTTGGGTATTTACAAGTCACTAATCAAGAATGTCTTGATTGAATCAAGAATTCAACTGATGTCATATAACTATATAATACCACCAGACCAGCCTTCCCAAATTGGTGCCATGTTCTTGGTGACTGAGCATTGGAAACAGAGTAAGTTGTAGAGTCAGACAGACCAGGAAGTCACATCTCAGCCCCAGGTCTTTCCAGCTATGTGAACTTGGCATATTAAAAAAAAGTAGTAGGCCCAGCCAGGCGTGGCTCAGCTGTTGAGCGACGACCTGGGATCCAGGAGATCATGGTTTGATTCCCGGTCAGGGCACATGTCCGGGTTGCAGGCTCCATCCCCATTCGGGGGCTTGCAGGAGGCAGCCGATCAATGACGACTCTTTCACCGTTGATGTTTCAACTCTCTCTCTCCTCCCTTCCTCTCTGAAATCAATAAAGATATATTAAAATAAATAAATAAATGGTAGGCCCTAGCTGGTTTGGCTCAGTGGTTAGAGCATCTGAAGACTGAAGGGTTCCGGGTTTGATTCTGGCCAAGGGCAGGTATCTTGGTTGTAGGTTCAATCCTTGGCCCCAGTGGGGGAGTGTGCAGGGGACAACCAATCAGTGTGTCTCTCTCATATCAATGTTTCTCTCTCTCTCTCTCTCTTCCATTCTCTCTGAAAAGCAATGGAAAAAATATCCTCAGGTGAGGATTAAAAAAATAAATAAATAAATAAAAGTGGTAGAACAATGTTTAAAATAAGCATATATTTATGTTCATATGAAAAACTGTATCTGATTCTGGCAGAAAAGGATCTGGAAAAAACTGTAAGGCAGAAAAAGCCCTGAGAAGTGGGAATAAAAATGAATTAGGGGCTAAGGACATTCACATTTTACTACATGTATATTTGTATTAAATTTTTTTTCAAAAAGATGTACTTTTCCTAGTTTTTAAAGAACCAATTCAACGAACCAATTCAAAACCAGGTCAACCAATTAAAAAAAAAAAGCACCTATTTTAAAAGCAGGTAATTGGTTGGAAACTAAGGGAATCTGACATTTTGAAAATATCTATACCAATTCTTCTCTATCACTTACCAATTGGAAAAGATAATTATGGTGAAAAGACAATTTGAGAAGAGAGATAGAAAAGAGAAATCTTTATTCTTACTGCTGTCTCTGATTAAATTTTCTTTGTAACCCACTAATAGTTCATTCAGATATCTGAGTCTCTTTAATTGTCCTCCTTTTTAGAGAAAGAAAACACCAGAAAAAATTTCTTTAAAAAGCAAATACATCCTTGCCTGGGCCAGGTAGTTCAATTGTTTGGAGCCAAGGTTGTGGGTTCCATCCCTGGTCAGGGCACATAGAAGAAGCAACCAATGAATGCATGAATAAGTGGAACAACAAACCCATGTTTCTCTCTCTTTCTTTCTCTTGCTATCTTTCTCTCTCTCTCTCTCCCCCCTCCCTTTTCCTGTCTCCCTTCCTCTCTCTCTCTTTAAAAAGCAATTTTAAAAAATTTGAAAAAAAGTGCAAATACATCCTTTTATTAGATCTGTCCAAGAAATATTTGGAATTTTTGCTTTTGTTTTTTCTGATGTTGTTTTTAATAGGCTTCATTTTTCAGCTGAAGCTTGATTTTTCATTGTAAGTAAATATTCTTACTTTTTAAAAAATTGATTGTAGAGAAAGGAAGGGGGGAGAGAGAGAGAAACATTGATCGATTGCTTCCATACTTGCCCCGACCAGGACTGAACCTGAAACCTGGGTATGTGCCATGACTGGAAATTGAACCTGCAACCTTTTGGTATATAGGCTGATGTGCCAACCAACTGAGCCACACCAGCCAGGGCTATTCTTCCTTCTTTATATAAAATTACTCTTAGTGTAAAAGGTTCTGGAAAGTATATATTCAGTAAACATTTCAAAATGATTGCAAGTCTCCTGGATATAATAGTAGTGGTTTTTCAGTTATTTTTTTCTACAGTTCTGTTCAACAAATTTTGTTTTCTCAAAGGATGCATGGATCAGCATCACACAGCATGTGTTACCTTTAACATCTGCTTTTGAAGGGTAGTGTTTACTGGTTTTAAAAATAAGGATTCTGCTCTGGCTGGTTTTGCTCAGTGGTTAGAGCATTGGCCTGCACACCAAGGGTCTTGGGTTCGATTCCCAGTCAAAGGCACATAGATTGGATCCCTGGCCTACTTGGGGTGTGTGTGGGAGGCAACCAATAGATGTGACACATCAATGTTTCTCCCTTTCTCTCTCCCTTTCCCCCCTCTCTTCCACTCTCTAAAAATCAATGGAAAAATATCCTTGAGTGAGGATTAATAAATAAATAAATAAGGATTCTTCCATTGTACTCTTCCCACCATCCTAAAAAATACTTAATACTAGGAAGTTAGTGATGTACCTAAGAAATAAAATTACTTTAAAAAAATGTAATTTCCTTATTTCATATTCTTCAATATCATTCTAATGTTATCATTCATTTAATTTCCAGCTGGCTTACAAACAGGCCTTTATAAGAGATCATTCCATTTTGATTTATACTTATTGAAAGGTTACCAAAAGTTTTCACAGACAATTGGGCCTGATAATTTTATATTTGATTCATAAATTTATGTATTAATACCAGTTAGTAAGATACGTTTTCAGAAAATATAAGAAGTTTCATAATCAGTCGTTGACAGGTTACAACAGTTCAGCTAATGTTATTTGAAAACCTGACCAAAAGAAAACAAAACAAAACCCTGGCGTGATTCTAATAAGTAAAAACAAGCACTAAGTTCAGGCTGAGAGGTCACTGAGGTTATTTCGAAACAGTTCATACGTCACTAGTAAGAATCCAAGATGGTTTAAACGACTCTACGTACGTATGTGGTTATACATTGATTTGTGTAATGCTTCTTAGGGCTGCCAGTTCTCATTATTCTTTCACACCATCATCATTATCAACTTCATTTAGAAAGAATTTGTTAGTCACCTAACTATACATCATAGTGTGCACTGATGATACCCAGAGGAATCCAGATACATAAACACAAATCGTGGCTGCTGTTAAAACATTTGACATTGTGCCTTTTGTGAATTAGGTGGCACAAATGTGGCTTCTCTCTGAGCTCATAGATGAAAAAGATGAGACTCTGATGATTCGTGTTGCTTTACTGCATTGAGGACTGGTTCTTAGGCATTTTCAATCTCTAGTAACCGCAAGCACAGAATCCGGCACATGGGAGTTGCTTAATAAATGCTTGTTGCGTTACAAGATGACCTGAATGCAAATGGAAGTGTCAAGGAGACAAAAGTCTCAGGAAAGTAAACTTAATGCTGACACCACAAAAATAAGTAACTTGAGGACTTATTTTTTAGAGAGAAACAATAAAAACATACTCTCCTGGGTAACTAACATGTAACTAATTTAGATTTCATTTTCAAATCTTCTTAAATAATGTGGGATAAAAATATTTTTTTAAATCAGACATTTGAAATATAGGGTGTTCCAAAAAATGTATACACACTTTGAGTAATTATTAATTCCAATGGGTTAAATCTGGAAAGAAAGAAGCATCAATTGAGCTATCAGAAAAAAGTGCGTATACATTTTTTTGGACACCTTGTATATTGAAAAATTGAGAAATATAACTTTCTGGAAAATAATGAGATTTCAACATTAGGAAAGCTAATAATGCAAATCAGCTCACATATTAATAAATTAAATAATCAAATGGTGATCTCACCAGATGCCAAAGACACTTGATAGAATTCAATATGCATTCCTATTTTAAAAGAAACTTTTAAGGTGTTCACCCTCCCAGGAGCACGCCTGTGCCTTTCCCGGCCCCCTTCTTCCCTCACAGGCATGCATGTTCTAAACTCTAAGGGACCCCATGAGACTTGCAACCAGGGGAGCAATGGGCAGCAGCAGCTCGTCCTGGGCCAACCCCCTGAACCTGTCTCCAAGGCCCCTTTCTCTCTCTGACTTCTCAGGGAGCCAAAGCAGCCCTCCTAGGCTCTCCTGTTGCTTCTGGTTTCCTTAGCTCTTGTTTGTTTCATTGTACCCAGCTTTAATAAGCTCTCAAAAAAAACCCCCCACACCTTTTATAAGCTTTGATAAAGGCAGAGAACACTGCAAATATAATAATGCGACATTAGGGGTTTCCCATTAAAGATGGGAACAGGATAGACATTCCATCATCACGTTGTTTTTGATTTTTGCTTTATACCATTCAGAAGCACATTGCAAATGAATTAAAATCCAAATATAAAAAAGTTTCATAAAAGTACTAGAAGAAAGTATAGGAGTTTAAAATTTTTTTTAATTTTTAAAGTAATCTTCCTCTCTCCCTCCCTCCCTCCCTTTCTTTCTCTCTCTTTTCAGTGTTTTTGGTGTTGGGCAGGCCAGGAGAGGACAGAAGGACAGAAGTAACGCCACGAGCTCTACAGGTACAAGGTCAGAGGCTGGTCTCCATGTACTGCACATCTTTGAATTTCTAAAAACCTTTGGCGCATTGTAATAACCTCAGTCAACCTCCTGACAGCCAGCCAGGAGGTAAACGGAAGGTTTTGGAACTAGGGACTGGGAAAGTGCCTGGCTCAGCAAGATCCCTGGGGGGCGGGGGGTGGGGCAGCTCAGCTGACCCAATGCTGAGCTTCAGAGTGGAGCTGGCACAATGCAACAGGAAACTGGGGGAAATGATATCTGGAACCAGGGGCATTGCAGAAACCCCATGCTTATATAATTCCCCAGAAAGCCTTTTTTCTGAGAATATTTCAGAAGAGACATTTTGAATTATTTCTGCAGAAGACATTTTAGCATGTAAGAATTAGAGAGCTCAGAAAGAAGACCAGGATCTCTGTCCCCCAATCGCACAGAACACTTTCCTCATTATTAGCAAGCCAGAGCGTACGATACTTTTGTGCTCTAAGAGCGAAACCCTTACTTTCTTCGGGCAAGTAGTTGGCCGTTTCCAACGTCGAGTTACGGGGTGCTGTTGTAGGGGGCGGGACCGCTGCTGGGTCTTAGTCCGGGGGGTCAGACGGTACTTGGTTCAGCAGCCTCGGCGCTTGGGTTCTGGCTAGGAAAGAATTCGGAGCCAAGACCCAGACTAAAAGAGGATATTTATTTGGTAACATGACAGAGGTGGAAGAAGTAATTCCTAGAAGAAATGGGCTTGGGAAACAAGTTATAAAGGTGAAGGAAGGGCCTAGGAGCTTGGGAGAGAGGAAGCTGATGCCAAGGTGCCTGGAGGGAGAAAGGGAGAGGCCAAGACCAAGACGAGGGCTGCTCCCTGGGGGGGAGAGCACACTGGGTCCTCCGTCCTAAGGGTTTTAAGGGAGGAGATTTTAGGGGCGGTCCCAGGGGAAGATCTTAATAGAATATTCGGCAGTTTTCCAGGTGTGTCCTTTCAGGGTCGGGGTCTCTACTGGTTGATCAGCGCCTAGGTGGGGGTCATTATCCAGTGCAGCTGGTCCTGAGGTCAGGTGTGGCTGGTTCTGTGCTTTTCTGGACCTGGAGCTGAAATACAACTGAGGCCTAGGTATTATCTCTAGGGAGGAAAGGTCAGGGGGCTCAAAACACACTTGACTAGCGATATGCTAGGGGAGGAAGGTCACCCTGGGTGCAAGGTCCCACCCTACAGTTGTCCTTTGTTAGGCACCTGGGGCTTTCCACCCTGATGACCTTCTGTACCTGGCCCTTGCTCTGCGCATGTCTGTCTAACTGCTTATCACAGTACCTCTTATGTTTCTTTGTAGGTTACAAGCTCCCAATAAAAGGGTGAGACAAGCCATCATCCTGTGTTCCTCAGAATTGTTTTGTTCTATAGCACTGTGACATTAATCTCTTTCCTAACTCAAGCTTTATAACACCTCTGTCTCAGCATGTCTGTTCCCCTGGCTCCTTATTTCCTATACATATAGGATTGGGGAGTAAGCTTATTACTCTTAGCAGAATCCATTTATAACCCCACAGGGCTGGCAGGGATGTTGAAATATTGTTAGAGTGATATTGAGGTATAAATCTTGCTCCCTCCGTTGTCAGGTCTTCAGACCAGGTCAGTCATTTACTATTGTTTCACTACACATTGATGGCTTTTGGTATCGATCACAGGTCAATTAGCAGGTTTTGGCCAACCCAGCATTTTAAGTACTGTGTGTGTGACTTTGATTACATTGGCTGTTAGTGGAGGAGCTGTACTGGAATCTGAAGATACAAGGTGTGTATTTAAAACTCTTATCTCACCTGTGGCTGCTTTTTAAAAAATTGTTTTATTTCAAATAATATCACCCAGACCTCTAGGGCTTCAAAGTGTTTTTCTTTTTTCATTTTGATTGTCAGGTGTTCTTGCTTAAACCTTAAAAAAAACCCAAACCTCTTGATTTTTCTAACTTTACACACATTTCTAAAGCACTGGGGTCCCCTGTTTGCTCCCACAGGTCTCAGTTTTGAGAGCTTGAGATTCCTCCTTAAGGAATCCTTGTCTTAGTCTTGCTAAAGGGACAAAATACACCTGAGTAAGTGTGAAGATTTTATTAGCCCATCTAGCAACTGGAAATTGTACAAAATGGAAGGTTTTTACCAGCAGAAAGAGGGTGGGCCTAAAAAGTTAGAAGAGTGGATTATTTCAGGCAAGGACACCTTTCCTTAAGGAAAGGGGTGTGTGTGTGTGTGTGTGTGTGTGTGTGTGTGTAAGGGGGGGATCCATTGTCTTATCAGACAGATTACTTTACCACACTGACCAGGAAATTCCAGACTGATTGGTTTCAAATTCTATTCTGCTGGGAGAGTCTGAAACTGCAGTTAGATTGGTTATTAAGTTTTAGTTCGGTGACTTGACTTAGCAAAAGTGACTCCATATGCATAGCAGCATCATTTATAATAGCCCCCAAAGGGAAATAACCCAAATGTCCATCAACTGATGAATGGATAAGCAAAATGTGGTGTATCCATATAGTGGGATGTTATTTGGCAGTAAAAAGGAATGAAGTACGACACATGGATGAACCTTGTAAATGTTATTTTAAATGAAAAAAGCCAGACACAGAAGGTCACTTGTATAATTCCATTTACATGAAATGTCCAGAATAGGCAAATCCATAGAGACAGAAAGTAGATTAGTAGTTGCTTAGGGTCAGAGGGTTAGGGGACAGCTAATGGGTATGAAGTTTCTTTTATGAAAATGATCTAAAATTCAATGGTGATGTTGTATAACCATGTAAATATATTTCAGACCAATGAATTCTATACTTTAAAATGGGTAAATTGTATGGTATGTGAATTACATCTCAACAAAGTTGTCTTATTGTTAAAGAAAGAGCACATTTAGAAGGAACCAGTGAAAGAATGGCACTGGCAACGGCGTTTAGATTTGTGTGGCAATCGGGAAGCCACTCCTTAACCAGTTTCCTTCCCCGTAACGTCTACTGCCTACAGCCCTCAAGCTGATCTTCCTAACGGTCTCTGTTTCTTGCGTCAGAACTGTCACTCAGAACTGTCACCAATGACCGACTGCCTAAATGATTCTTATTCTCCAACCCACCCCTCCAAGCTTATGTCCGCATGAAGCTGATAGAACTTCGGGGCACCTTTTACAGAAAAAAGGGAAAATATTATTTTCCCTTATTACAAAGGGAAAATAAAGTAGGGATGCAAGTGTCTATTAAAATGAGAACAAGAAGGAGTTGTGTAAATGAGGTGTTCTGAAACTTAATCGTCCTTATTGACAAGGAGAATCTGCTTCTGCTGATCATAAAAGGAAGCTTAGATTTTATCCTGAGGCCTCTGTGTGCCTCGCACATGTGACCGCTGGGGAAGGTTTTACTGTGTGTCATAGTACAGTGGACCCGCCGCCTCTCCTGTGCTCATTAGTGGGTAGATATGGGTTAGATTTAAGTCAACACAATAATCAGCTTCCTCTTTATTTTTCTGAGACAAGTAATGGATCCTTCTGTCCAGTATAGGCCCATTGTATCTCTGTGTCTCAGCACCCTGTACACCCCCAGTAAATATAGCTGGGCTGTTCTTTGAGTGTGAAGTGAAAGCTTTGATACACTTGCCCTTGGGTGTTTTCCTTGCAAGGTTAGTGTGTTTAATTGGTTCATTGTCAGTCTTTTGGCTGTAGGGTAGGGATACGCACAAGTGTGAAAACCATGAAGAATTGTCTTTCAGTTATTGCCTTTTCTAGGTAAAAAGCAGTGCAGGTAGGTGTGGGGTAGTGAACAGACTCCCTCTGGAAGCCAGGGACTTGTCCCGTGCCTCTGTAGGACTCTTTTCTGGAACCCCCATGGTGATGGTCAGCACAGGTCAAGACCTTGGGAGTGAGCTCTTTCTAAATCTGGTGGATTCATTTTCAATTGCACAGAATTCCCTGGAAAATGACAGACTAAAAAATGCAGAGGGGGAATACTTCAGGGGAAGTTGCTGGGAAATAAAGCATTCCTTTTTCCCTTCAGAGTCTGAACTCCAGGCCTCTGACTCATGTTTAGGTGTAATAGCAGAGCAGAATGTGATGGCTGTTCTTAAAAAAGTCGTTCATGAGCTACATTTCTTTTTAGGTTCTGTTTAAACCACAGATATAAGTAATGAGCAATTATTATTTTGAAATAATAAGAAAAGGTTATGGTGTAATTTTTGTATTTAACCAAAGAAACATGGCATGAAATGAAGTAGAGTGGGTCAGGGGTAACAACACACTGCTTCAAGGGTCAGACTTCCTGAATTAACTTTTGGTCTCAGCAACTGTGGATTATAGATGAATAAATCCCTCTTGAAAAGAAATTACTGTTTTATCTAATGATAGAAACAATGTATATGCACGGGAGGAACATTTTTGTCTACAGAAAAGAATGAAAAAACCCCCCCAGAACAATGTTCTGTAATTCTTTTAATTCTACCACTCAGAAATCATCTCTGTAAACCTTTAGTTTAACATTTAAGTGTATTTTCCTTTAGTGTTTGATATAGATAATAATTTTTATATAAAAACATACCATTTGAAAATTTAGAGACTATGTTAAACAGTGGGCTCTTTGCATTCAAGAATTGAACATTCAGAGTTGTGCATATTTTTAGCAATCTGGAAGGCCTATGACATGTAGAAACACAAGTTTACTGTCAAGCTGGTTGCTAGCAATGCGTGGGCTGGCGGGTGAGTCACGCAGTGGCTTCCAAGTGTCCACACCTCAGTTTGGCTTTGCTGTTCTCTACAGGGGAAGAGTGACTAATTGACAATTTGTGGTCAATACTTCTTCGTACCTCTCAATACACATTCTCCCTTTCATAGATTAGACATACTGTCACTAAGTAGAGAAAATATTCCTAATTTCCTTTGTAAATAAGTGACTTAATTTTGGCCAATGAAATGTAAACAGAAGTGTACACAATTGCTGGGAAGTATTGTTTTTCATTTCTCCTGGGTGAAATATGATTGCTATGGCTGGAGCCCAGCAGCCACCTTGCACCTTGAAATTATATAAGTGCTACAATGTAGAGGAGGCTGGCCGTGAGCTGGAAGGGTGCTGGCTCCTGACAGTTTTGTGGAGCTACCATATCAGTATTGGGCTGGCTGCCCTCCAGATTTATTTTATATAAAAGAGAAATACATTTCTCTCTTGTTTAAGCCAATGTAATTTTTTTTTTTTTTCCTGTTCTTACATTCAGTTAAACTTGATCCTAACGATTACAGGCTTGTTCAATGTCATCGTTTACCTAATGTGGGGAGTTGTTGACTCACCTGTGGGAAAACAGGGACAAGTGATCTCATTGTGGAGGTCAGAGCCAGAAGTCATCCTGGGTCTTGGTTTAATGTCTATTCGTGTCTATTCCTGCCAAGTTCTGTCTCCTGGGACCCAGGTCCTATGGACCCAACAGCAAGCACAGCTCTTTAAAGCTGAATCTTGCTTTGCATTTTTGGGGTGAGTTGAGCTTGGGGTGGGCCAAGAAGTCCCTTCAGCCTCAGGGGGAGCCAGTACTGAACAGGGAAGAGTAGTCAAGAACAACCAGAAGATGACGGCATCCCAGAGGGTTTTTTCCTAAGCTGTTCTTCATGTACATCCAGGGACACCTGGGATTCCCTCAGACCCTTTCAGAGTCCATGAGGTCAAGGTTATTTTCATAATAATGCTGACATGTTATTTACCTTTTCCCCAAACTTTGAGAACTGCTGTTCTAGGTTTTCTTTAGAGAGAGCTTATCTCAACCACAGTGACACCACTATAGGAGCAGGAGCTGGAGATAGTTGTCACATCAATGGGTGGTGAATGTTTCTACCTAAAGACTGTCTCTGGGCTGTAATCTCCAGAGAAGGTGGACCCAAGGTCCTGTGGGTGCAAAAAGAGTGCCAAGTCCAGGGAGGTGGGTGTTAGGAGCTACAATGTTTCCCTGCCAAATGCATATGTTGAGTTCTAACCCATCAGTTCCTCAAAGTGTGACCTTATTTAGGAGATAGGTGAAGTTAAAAAAAATTGTTTTTAGGTTTGGTTTGGCAATAATTTTCTTTTTTTAAAAATTGAGGTGTAATTGACATATAACATATTAGCTTCAGGTATACAACTTAATGATTCATGATCACCACAGTAGGTCTAGCTGAC
Organism: Miniopterus schreibersii; assembly: GCF_964146895.1. Lineage (NCBI taxonomy): Eukaryota > Metazoa > Chordata > Mammalia > Chiroptera > Miniopteridae > Miniopterus > Miniopterus schreibersii. The sequence goes on along the minus strand of NC_138105.1, from coordinate 38,107,786 downwards.
ATCTGTCACAATATATATTTACATTTTTTTTCTTGTGATGAGAACTTTCAAAGTCTACTCTCAGCAATTTTCAAATATACAATACAGTATTATTAACTGCAGTCATCATGCTGTGACTATACATTTGAAATACCGCTCATTTGAAAAATGTAAATTGTCCTTTCCCTAGAATTTGACAAAAGTTCTGAAAGGTTAAGTGGACAGAAACCTGGGAGTTATTTTATGTGAGAGCCCACAGGGCCCTTAGGGGACATCTCTGCGTCCCTGATCTTGCAGATAAGGTAACCAGGCCAACGTGGCTGCCTGGGGTGGGCCGTGGAGAGCCAGCTAGCATATTGCTCCCTAATGAGGGAGCAGGTTAGAAGCTCTTGGCATCAGGTGCCTCACACCAATCTGGATGTTCATTCTAGGCCCCCAGTGGAGTTTAGTGGGTGTGTGGGGCAGGAGAGAGAGCAAGAATCCTGGTGTAATTCCTTTTGTCCATCCCTCTGTCCCTTTGCTCCCCCATGCAGTTCCCCCAGACTGGAAGAAGTGAGCATTTATTTTTTAAGTCATCCTTTCCAGCAAGACAGTAAGCCTCATGGCTGGGTTAGGGTTACCAACGCTCCTACTTTTCCTGGGACTAAGAGCCATCACTCTGCTAAAATGGGCCGAGTCCCAGGCAATCCAGCAGGAGGAGGTCACCCTAGACCTGGCTCTCTCTCTCTCTCTCTCTTTAAAATGTCTTTATTGATTTCAGAGAGAGAAAGGGAGAGGGAGAGATAGAAACATCTATGATGAGAGTCATTGATCGGTTGCCTCCTGCACGCCCCCGACTGGGGATTGAGTCCGCAACCCTGGAATGTGGCCTGACCGGGAATCGAACCTTGAACCCCTGGATCCTAGGTCGATGCTCAACTGCTGAGCCACACCGGCCTGGCATGGACCTGGCTATTCTAAGCCTAGGGGTTTATTCCACAGACATTGAGAGGAACTCTGTGATGTAAGCTGAGCTAGTCTTGGGTTTTTGTTGGGCTAAAGACACCGAGGAAATCTCTTTAGCTCAGAAGGTTGTTCTGTATGAGGGAAGTTCCTGTTCCCCTAAGGGCCATTTGGGAAAGATCAGGAGCAGTTCTGATTGTGACCCTAGCTTCAGTGTGCCACCAGCATTTGGTGAGGTACAGAAATGAGCATGAGAGGCCCCATGAGGAGTAATTGTCCCACTCAAAATGCCACTCATTGAGCTGGAGCAGGATTGCCTAAGCTTGGTTTTCAAGCTCAGTCTTGATAAAGAGGCCCCCTCCCTCTTGCCTCTTGCTCTGGAGCAAGGGAGTGGAAGGTTTCAAGAGGGTATATTTTAAAGGAGGGAAATTACATGCAGAGGTAAGATATTTGCAAAATCTTACTTCCTTACAAAATGAAGGCCTTGAGCAGAATGAATCTCCTAGTCATGGGTCTTACAGGACACAGCTAGTTCCAACTTGGAGAGGACCTGGAGACTGAGTCCAGAAACTTCCATGTAACCTTACAGATCCTAATATAACTGTATACAGTTCTCATTAGAGAGCAGTCCATTTGTCATCTTCATAAAATTCCAACTTAGAGCAAATGTTCGGGTCTTGTAGTATAAAGCTGCTTGGACAGGGCAAGTTTAGCATCAGGAGTCTGAAGCTCAGGGATGAAAAAATGGACGAGAATTCCCTGATGGAGTGCTGTCTTCAGGAGGTGTTTTCCCCCCTGCTGGGGGCGCTATATGGTGTAGAAGCAGAAAACCCCCTGCAACAAAGCCAGCTCAGAGATTTTACACAGAGCCTATTTCTTTGCTTGTAACAAAAGTATTGTAATTCTTATTTGATCACCTTTTTGGATATGTTTAACCATGAACTCTCTAGTATTTACTCAACACTTGTAACCTGTCTTCCTTTACTACAGTCAGGAGAGCTATAAATACTTCCCAGACTTGCTGGTAACTAGCATAACCAAATGTTTGGTGTACCTGGGGCAGTCACGCTGATGATGCCTGTTGTCATGGCATAATTATTAAAAGTGCCCCTTCACTCTCATGGCCATCTCATGGGACTTGAAGTTGGTGGTGGTGACTGACTGTCTGGGCAGGTCCCTGAGCTGAGGCATTCATTCTAGGGCAGCGGTGGCAATTTCTGATGTGTTGTAGGTGTTGAGTGACAGGCAGTGACGGCAGTGCTGTTTCTGGGAATGGCTCTGGGAATGGTCCTGGGGTGCGATTGGACATTTTCCAGGGTGCTTTGTTTCTGGCTGTGTAGCATCGAAACCTGTTTCTCTGGTCTTACTGGGAAGTCTATAAGCATCCTACTATATTTGATCTTATGAATTCTAACGTGCACATTTTCCTACATTTTTCTGTTTTGAAATTGGGATGCTTCTTACAATCAGTGACATATAATAGTTTAATTAGTAGTGTTATATCTTTCTTAGTGGTTTATAAAATAATGGTGTGCTTTATAAATGGTGGCCTGTTAACTTCAATGAAAAACAGTGATGCCTGGCTGGGCGTGGCTCCTGGGACCCAGGAGATTGTGGTTCAGTTCCTGGTCGGGGCACGTGCCCGGGGTGCGGGCTCGATCCCCAGTTGGGGGCGTGCAGGAGGCGGCCGATCAGTGACTCTCTCATCATTGATGTTTCTGTCTCTTTCTGTCCCTCTCCCTTCCTCTCTCTGAAATCAATAAAGATATATTAAAAAAAAGAAAAAAAAAGAAAAAAGAAAAACAGTGATAAACCACCTCCCACTTATCTTAGTCCACTTGGGCTGCCGTAACAAAATACCGCACACAGATTGGGTAGTTTAAACACTCCAAGTTTATTTTCTCACAGTCTGGAGGCTGAAATTCTAAGATGAAGATTCCAGCCAATTTGGTTTCTCGTGGGAGCTCTCCTCCTGACTTGCAGACAGCTGCCTCTCACTGTGTCCTCACATGGCTTTGCTTTGATGAGTGCACCGAGGGATAGAGGGGGAGAGAGAGAGAGAGGTAGATTAAGCCTGAGTACTCTCTGACGTCTCTTTTTACTAGGACACTAATCCTATTGGATTGGGGCCACCCCCATATGACCTGATTTAACTTTAATTACTTCCTTAGAGATCCCACCTCCAAACACAGACATACTGGGGGTTTAGTGCTTCACTGTACAAGTTTTGAGGTAACATAAGCATTTAATCTGTAACACTGCTTAAATCAAGTAAAGTAGATCATATTGTTTGCATCAGAGCACCCTGAGCCTATAGAATGCAAACAAAAATGGAACTTAAGATGAGATGGCTAGAATCAAAGTAACGGAGTCCTAGGCCACTTTTTTCCTATTTATCAAATTCTACCCAGTTTTCTAAAAAGAAGTTGTGTAAATCAGAGCTTCCTAGCAGCAAATATGGGATATTTTGCAATGTCTGACAGTTTCTTCAAAACCCGCATTACTTGTACACTTGCAGAGTGACCTAACATTTTTTGTCATTTACCTTCCATTCCTTTACTACATCTGAATTTCTCCCTCACTTTTTAAACCATTAAAGAAACTTACGAGATACAGTTGTACAGTTGTTAATGTAGCATTGTGTGTTTTAAAAAACTGTTTCCCATAATGTGGTCCAGTCATTTTGCAGTATGACTGACATCACTACCATTACCGTCATCAATATTATCACCAAAAGTATTGAAGTGTGTATGTGATGACTATGGTAAGTGTCTATCATTGAGTCTTATTGTTTTTATTTCTGACATGTCTCTTGAATTTGATTCTTTCCCTTCCCACCGGCACTGTCCTGGCTGGGATCTCACAGTCTCCCACCTGGGTAACTGCAACTTTCTCCCTGCATCTAGCCTTGTCCTTGCCTCTCAACCTGTTCTCCTTATAGTGATCGGAGGTCTCTCTGGCATCTCAGGAGCCTTGGGTCTTGGGAGTTGTGGCTGAACAGCACAGGGACATAAGTGCTTCTGGTAGGAGGTATTAGACATTTTCTTTATCCAGATATTCTTCATTTATGTAATCATCACGTTGCTTAAGGGCTGGAAAAATTCTTCCCCATACACAAAAAAATTGAACCCTGTCCAGTCTTGTCAGGAGGTCCTGAAATAAACCAGATTGAAGAAGGGGTAATGGTGAGCGCATGTATGTGCACCCACAGGCCTGTGCATGCACACACACATGCACTATGAATTGGAAGTCATGATAGGAAATGTGGCACATTGAGCCAATCAAGGGCTAAGCATTTGGTGGGGATGTTGGTTCTACCTCCAAGCTTTATCTGGTTACATGTATGAGTCTTAGGGGAACGAGCTGAGTGTATTATTTAGGGTCAAACTAGATCATTGTAATAAAGATATTTGCAATAATCAAGTAGCTTAAAGAAGATAGAAGTTTATTTCTTTGTTAGCCACAGTTCAAGGTGAGCTCTGCTTCATGAAGTCATTCAGGTACTCAGATACCCAGTTTTCTCTACTGTCTTCTAAATCCTGGCCTCCAATTACATGGTTGAACATGAGTCACAGTCAGTCAGTATTCTAATTTGAGGGCAGATGAAAGTACTGGAGGAACATATGTGCAATATCCTAAGGCCTGGGCCTGGAGCCGCATGCTCATGTTCCATTGGTGAGGAATCATATGCTCCCATCTACTTGCAAGGAGGGCTGGGAAATATAATCCCTAGGTAGGTGCCTACATGCCCAGTTATAACTCTACTATTATATGGCAGATAGAGAGAAGGGACTTGGGGGGACAGCTCTCGGATATGTTGAAAAAATGTGAATATACAGGATCATAATGCTTTGGGTCCGATGATTTGATGTGGAACAACCTTTCATTGAGCTTTCTCTGTCTGCAAAAGGGACCTCCTGGTTCTAGCATCCAGGACAGAGGTGGTGTTTACAGCAGGTCTCTCATAGTAATGGTGGAGTCCTCCTTTGAGGGATATGCATGGGGTCCTGCACCCCCGTCATGGTGACAGTAAGTTGCCACCAGGATTGAGTGAAAAACTTATGTAAACAATCCTGGAGGATTTCTGGAAATATACAGGAAGAAGAACCCTGGGAGAACACTTCCTGTTACTGAAGCAGAGAATACTTAGAATAGTAAGACCTGGGGTAATTATTCAACTGTGGCCTCTTAGGCTGATGGAGCCTGGGCATTTCAGGTATTCATAGACTTGATTATATTATTATTATTATTATTATTGGACATTTAAAATAAAATGTCACTTTTATTGATAAATTTGGGACATAATGGACAACTTCACAAAAGACAGTTTATTGGTAATAGTAGTAATTATTGTTTTTTTACGTAACAAAAACCTTACTGTCTCCCCTTGCTTCCAACATACAGTGCAAACTCTTTTACCTAATATCAAGGCTCCTCACGGGCTGACTCTAAGCAGCACTTCACATCTAATCTTTCCTCACCACCCCTTGCTCTGGCTACATCGTATTAATTACTCTCCCCCAGGCGTGACAGGTATTTTCATGCCTCCGTGCCTTTGCTCTTACTGTTTCATCTGCCTGGAATGCCCTTCCTGTCCTGGGTTACCCTTACTTGTCCTCCAAGTCTCAGAGCAAGTAATAGTAATGATGACAGCTAACAATTAAACACCTGTTATACGTCTGTCCTAAGCAGTTTACATGGTTTATCTCCTGATTTTCACAGCGGATATGAGATAGGTGCTATTCTCCTCCTCACTCTACCACTGAAAAAACAAGCTCGCGAAGAAATGCCCAAGGTAGTGAGTGTCAGAGCCAGAATCTGGACCCAGGAGGTTGGCTCCAGAGTTGAGCTCTGGACCAGTATGTTACGTGAAGTTTCCCTACTGCTGACCTCAACCCTGACCCGACCCCTGCAGCGGGACCCAGACTGGGTCAAGGACAGTTGTTGTCTATCTTTGTAGTCTGCTTAGTGCTCTCTCTGACATTTAGTATATGCCAATAAATGTGTGATGGTCGGTTTTATGTGTTAACTTAGCTACGCTACAGGACCAGTTATTTCATCAAACACTAATCGGAGTGTTGCTGTGAGGCATTTTGTAGATGTCATTAACACCTACAGTCAGCTGGCTCGAGGTAAAGGAGATTAGCCTCGCTATCTAGACGGGCCTGTCCAATCAAGTGAAAGGTCTCAAGAGAAAACTGAAGTTCGGGTGAGGACTGTAGCGGGTTTCCAGCCTGCTGCCCTGCTCTGTGGGCTTCAAAGTTGCCTAGACTGTCTCCACAATTGTATAAGCCACATCTTTGCAGTAAATCTACCCTCCTCTCTGTTTCTCTAGTAGAACCCTGGCTGATATAGTTGGTTACACTTAATGATATAGGCTGGTTTATAAGGTGTTAAGGTCCTTGTTTCTTGATAGTAAATCGAATCTCGACTTCCTCCAGGGTACATTTAATGATGTTTTAGAATTCCCAACATTTTTAATATGGTCACATTTGAACATGCTCTATGTTTTCTCCTGGATCATGTATTCTACAAGAATCAGAGGGTTCTCTTGTATCATCCTCAAAACCCAAAACTCATTGTCATTTCATCAGAAATTGATTTACTGTGAGGCAAAAAGCTTTAGGGCCACTCTCTCATGTGGACCCTTCAAGGCTCTGGGAGATTCCTAGCAATGTGTTCTCGTGGACGCCTGTTTTTCACGAAGTTTGCAATCATAAGATATTGTAAGAAGTGTATTTGGAAAGAGATTTTGCAACGTTTTCATACTTTTGAGAAATGACTGACTTGATTTGGACCTGCATGAAGGGAATCTTCTTTAGTCATCTTTAACCTTTTTATTTAAAAAGGGAAAAAATTGTAGGGGGAAAATGGAATGTGAAACAAAAGTGCTTAAGAGGAGTGACAAAATCAATAGAAATTTTTCTGTTACCAAGAAGTAAATTGTAATAAAATTTTCAGATCTTAACCAAGGTAGTAGTCCATTGAGAGCAAGAACTAAATTTTGAATAGAAATGATGAATAAGGTCTTAGATTGTTGGGTAATATAGCTGATGAAGGGGATCAATCACATAAACACATTAGGGAAAGATTTACATTCTTGCTTACTTGATAAAATACTCATATTGATTAAGACAATATAAAATTCATAATACATCATTATGAGTATATTAATGACAAAGTATTGAATGAAATGTCGATTAGTCATTTAGCATTTAAGATTAGCTACTGCTCAAGAAAGCCTGACATGCCCTAAAATTTTATCTCTCCTTTATAAATGACACTTGTTAGAGGTATTTTCAAATTTGACAATTTTAAACATTTGACATGGCTTCAATAATGAGTTACGAAGCTACAAGAAACTTCTTTAAACAGTCAATAATCAAAACACATTTTGATCAGTCATAATGGAGGAAGGACTGTTATCTTCTCTCCTTTCTATAGAAAGTGATCTTATAAAATCTCATGATATAAAGAGACAAAGGATATACAGCCAAAAAATGTAACAAAAAATATATTATGGAAGTGTGTCTACTAATTAACCAGTAGAACAATCAAGTTAATTAGCAGAACAATCAAGTTATTCTAATTTTGATGATTATGATGTTTGACAGGTTTAAAACATTTATAATTTGTTGAGGTTTGTTTTTTGGTATTAAATAAATATTTACCTAATTTTAAACTTGTTTTTATTATAGAGTACCCCCAATTGGAGGAGCACCGGGCTCCCCACAACCTTGTTTTCAACTTTCACTAGTGCTTTTTCTCTTATCTGTTGCCTTTTGCCCTCCAAAAACTTGAGGTTAGATTTTTCGGGGGTCCAGAGAGTAGGATGACATAGAGCCACAAGGATGAACTTCACACCAGGCTTAATTCAAGTTTGCATCTCAGACAGATGATCACATATTCTGATCACAGCTCCTGTGGAGCTGCTTGAGTGTGGCATTTGAGTGCTACCTCAAATGTTAAGTCAGCAAATTCCAAGCATTTAGTACAGAGGCTTTGGCCGTAGGGCGATTACCTGATCTCCTTTGAAAAGGTGGTCTGAGCCCTAGCAGGTTTTCTCAGTGGTTAGAGCGTTGGCCTGAAGGGTCCTGGGTTCGATTCTAGCCAAGGGCATGTACCTCAGTTGCAGGCTCCATCCCAGCCCTGGTTGGGGCACGTGCTGGATGCAACCAACCAATGTGTCTCTCTCACACCGATGTTTCTCTCTTTCTCCCCCAACTCTTTCTGAAAAAGCCATGGAAAAAATATCCTCGTGTGAGGATTAAAAAAAAAGAAAAAGAGCCCGGCCAGCGTGGCTCAGCGGTTGAGCATCAACCTATCACCCAGGAGATCGAGGTTCGGTTCCCAGTCAGGGCACATGCCCGGGTGGCGGGCTCGATCCCCAGTCGGGGGCGTGCAGGGGGCAGCTGATCAATGACTCTCATCATTGATGTTTCTATCTCTCTCTCTCCCTTCTCCCTGAAATCAATAAAAATATATTAAAAAAAAAGAAAAAGAAAAAGAAAAAAAAAAAGGTCTGAAGCTAACTTTAGACTTTAGGATCTCCCAAATAGCCTTATTTTGTGATTGGATGTCAGTTTTCAAGTGTCCTATTCCATTGCCTCCAAGAAGAAAGGACCTTCTGTCCTTTGAAGCTGGAAAATACAAGTCAGGTAGATTAGACAGGGCCCATTTTTCATTTGGTTGATAATTCCTGAAACTTGCGTGAAATCAACCTTGCATTTCCATCTGGCAATTATTATTGTATTAGCATGGAAACATCGAAAAGCCATGGTTGTAAACCTAGGCCTCAGGCCCTTATCCACATTTTTGTCTTTCAAATTCTTTTATTGCCCACTAGATGTCATCCTCCACCCAGTGAATTTATTTCAGAGCTGAGCCTTGGGTGAGTTCTTTAGAAAACAGAGCTATTTGGCCAAGAGTTTGTAAGTGACTGCAAAACATATTTTCAGTTACTTTCAAATAGGACACCCCCCTCCACCCCACACACACTTTGCAAGAGGCATTCATTATTTCTTTAGTAAAAAGAAACCCTTCAAAATTCATCACGGGAAAACAGAGGACAACGGCAGTCTTTTCTCTTTCCAGCTCATGGCTCAGGTGCAGAGCTGGACTGAAATACGAATTGTCTCTGGAATTATTTCCTGAGCAAAGCACAGAGCTGCAGAGGGGCGTCGGCATTTCAACCTGTTCCTAGAGGTGCGGAGACTTTCCACCCCCCTCCTGTCCTCCCGATAGCATCTCGGAAAGGACCCTTTGAGGGTGAAGGAAACGTCATTGACTTCATTTCATTTTCTTGATGTAATTGGCATTTTCAATCATGAAATGTATGTGCGAACCTTTTCATTGGATGCTGAGGTGACAGAAACCCAAAAAATTAACAATGCATGAGGGCAGTTTTTTATTTCCACGTTGTTTAGGCTGAAACAACAAGCATATTTCATGGATGACAGCCACGTCCCCTTTTATTCCAGGAGTTTGGCTAAAGAGTGTTTCCCTGAGAACCAGAGAATGAAGGCAGTCGGTGTGGTATAGCTTTGTTTAATTCTCTCATGATTTTTATACTACAGATGCCCCCTAGGTTACAGAGCTTCTGTACAATTTGGAAACTCCAGAGGCAAATGGGGGCACTTTGGTGGTAGCCGGCAAGGGTTACCAAAGCCATGTAGCTTTGGGCCGGGAGTTCCAGATCCACTTTTTATTTTAAGTCATTTAAACTCTTCAGATAGTAATTTAAAGCAACTCTCATCCCCAGCCTTCCCAAAACAGCAGTATCCCCAAAATGACAAAAATGAAAGTGACAGTTTAAAGTATAGGCCTGCGATTTCAGGTGTGAGCTGACTTGCTCTCTAGAAATCTGTGGGCCAACTATGCCTGTAACCAGGACTCATTTAATGAAGGTTGGCTGTGTGTTTGAGTGATGTGCTGTCATTTTGCCAAAACATTGAGGCCTGTATTTTATGTACATGTCTGTACACACACACATACGATTGCAGAGTTTTCCAAAAAAATTATGCCTCTTAAATTTTAGAGTTTCATGTGCTTTGAATTTATTAGAATACTCAAATAAATCTTAGTGTTTGATGAGACTGGGTCACTGGTGGCTGTCCCCAGACCATTAATCCTAAACCATAATTTGACATCATTCAGCTGATATTAAAACATGACCTGCTTTTCCTAGCCGGTTTGGCTGGGTGGTTAGAGTGTTGGCCTGCGGACTAAAGGGTTCCGGGTTCGATTCTAGCCAAGGGCATGTACCTCGGTTGCAGGCTCCATCCCAGTCAGGGCATATGTGGGAGGCAACCAATTGATGTGTCTCTCTCACATCAATGTTTCTCTCCCTCTCTCTCTCCACCCCCTTCCATTCTCTCTGAAAAGCAATGGAAAAAAAATTCTCTGGTGAGGATTAAAAAGATCAAAAGTGACCTGCTCAATTTTCCTGTGTATGTGTATGAGTGTGATGACATTTTGACACAGTTCTTGGTGTTTTTGTTTATTTTTAAAATTTTTTTTATTTTTTAAAAAAATATATCTTTATTGATTTCAGAGAGAAGGAGAGAGAGAGAAACATCCATGATGAGAGAGTCGTTGATCGGCTGCCTCCTGCACGCCCCCCACTGGGGATGGAGCCTGCAACCCGGGCCTGTGCCCTGACCGGGAATTGAACCTCAATCTCCTGGATCCTAGGTTGATGCTCTGCTGCTGAGCCACGCCTGGCCGGGCTGGTGTTCTTGTTTAGATCTCAATGACACTGGGTATGAATTACACATAAAACATGTCCTTCCCAAATTACAACTTTCCATATATAGAGGGTCCTCAAGGAGGAGAAATAGATACGAAAATAAATTGAATTAATTCATCAAGTATTTAGAGAGCACTTACTATCTCTCAATACTTTTTCTCACTACAAAAGTAGTACATATACATTGTAGAAATTTGGAAAAAATAGATAGGCATACAGAAGAATATATACCCCATTCATAATTCCACCATCCAGAGATTTCAACATTCATGTTTTGGTGATTTATTAATATTTGGTTGATATATTTCCAGTTTTGGGCTCTATCTGTGTATCTATTATCATCTATCTATCATCTATCTATCTATCTATCATCTATCTATCTATCTATCTATCTATCTATCTATCTATCTATCTATCATCTATCTATCTATCTATCATCTATTCATCCTTCCATCCATCCATCCAACTTAATCTATATCTATACATCTATCATCTAATTTCATCTGTGTACCCATATCTATCATCTCTTTCTCTCTAAATTGTGATCATGTTGTGTATATTATCTTGTAAACTAGTTCTCATTTCTTTCTTGTAACTTAAATATTCTACAACATGATTGTTAATGGCATAAAAGTGTTTTGTTATTCAGACAGGTTTTTTTTTTTTTTTTATAATCTTCACCCTGTAAAAAGGATATTTTTACATTGATTTTTAGAGAGTGGAAGGGAGGGAGTGGGGAGAGAGAGAAAGGAAGAGATAGGGGGAGAGAAGACACATCGATTGGTTGCCTCCCACACGCGCCCCGACTGGAGCCAGGGGTCAAACCTGCAACCCAGGTACTTGCCCTTGACTGGGAATTGAACCCGAGACCCTTTGGTGCTTGGGACAAAGCTTTATCCACTGAGCCACACTGGCCAGGGCCCAACAGTTTTTACAACCAATCCCCTGGTGATTGGACAGTCTTGTAGCTATTATTTCACGTACATTTATGATTAGTTCTTTAGGATGAAAACTGTAAGTGGAATTTTTAAGGTTAAGGGCATGTATTTATTTTAAGGTTCCTCCATGCTGTAAATTACCTTCTTATCTTTTAAAAGCCAATTTACATTTACCCCTTAGAGCTGTATGCAAACGTTCCTGGGTCTTTGCACTGTTGCCTTAGAAATCTCTTTTATAGCAACTGCCAATGCTTTTCCTTGGTTTTCTTAGTGAAAAACAAACAGGTTTATTTAACCTCAGCCTTCAGATGGCCGTCTTAGCACATTACAAAGGATATTTTATACTAGATTAAAGTGAGAGCAAATAAACAATAAAAAGTAATAGTATCGCGTCTCTGACTGAGAGCATTTATTACAACAGGAACAGTTTAGTTTTAATTACTAGTGATAAACACTTCATAGGCTACTAATAAACGTCCTGCAGTATATCTTGAAAAAATGCAATAAACTCTTTGTCAGGTGAGAATTCACTGTAGCCCTTGACTCTAAATCTGTGTGGAAGGAAGGGTAAAAATGCCATTTTCCTTGGTGAGAAATACTGGAAAGACTGAAAAGGAAGCGAGACTTAGCAGGGTTCTGGAATAATTACTACCATCAGGATGAAATTGTGATCGGTACCTGCACATTAAAGTAGCACTAATATTGGGTCAGGTCAGTGCCTTTAAATTTTTTTTTTAACATTCAATGTAGTGCTTAAGAGATAAATGAAAAAGTTAAGAATAAGTTTAAGAAAAAATACCATGCTAGTACCTGGTTACATTTGAAAATGTATTGCTGCATAGATAGATTAGGGATGAAATTGCTTTTGGAAGGCTTTGGCATACTGTTCTTGGTAAGGTTGGCCAAATTGGGGCAAGTCAGAAAGTATTCAGGCCTGGCCGGGTGTGGCTCAGCGGTTGAGCGTCGATCTAGGATCCAGGAGATCGCGGTTCGATTCCCGGTCAGGGCACAGGCCCGGGTTGGGGGCTCCATCCCCAGTCGGGGGCGTGCAGGAGGCAGCCGATCAATGACTCTCTCATCATGGATGTTTCTCTCTCTCTCTCTTTCCCTCTCCTTTCCTCTCTCTGAAATCAATAAAGATATATTAAAAAAAAAAAAGAAGAAAGTATTCAGGTTCTAGGTTATAATCTTTATTTGTACTGACTTTAGAGATACTATTGGGAACCAGGAAAAAATTCCTTTTAATTCATTTTGTTGAATTTTCTTTTAACTTTATTAATTATTATTTTTTAATTTTAATCCTCTCCCAAGGATATTTTTCCATTGCTTTTCGGGGGGAGGGAGAGGGAAACATCTGTGTGAAAGAGACACATCGGTTGGTTTCCTCCCACAAGTGCCCCAAACGGGGCCAGGGATAGAGCCTGCAACCGAGGTATGTGCCCTTGGCCGGACTCGAACCCAGGACCCTTCAGTCCTCGGGCCGACGCTCTAATCATTGAGCCAAACCGGCTAGGGCCAAAAGACATTCTTGTTTAACATTTGATCTGTGTAGTCAAACTGTCCTCCTGTATGTTCCACTTCAGGCCTGCCCCAGCCACGGATATTTTCATTTTTCTAACCTTCTGAGTGGAAACTTATATCTCACTGTTGTGTTTATGTGCATCTGCTTTATTATTAGTGAACTTAAAGACACTTTACAATGCTTGTTGTTGCTCATGTGAAGTTCTTTTGTGATGTGCTTATTTGTATTCTAATCCCATTTTTATTAGGGTGTTTATTTTTTTCTTGTGTTTCATAAGAGCTTTTAAAATCTTGTGCAAATTTGTTATTTTTCTGTCATATATATTGTAAATATTTCTCAATCTGTTTGTCAACTGCCTTTCCCTTTTTGGATGCTCTTAAGAAAACATGCAGAAGTTTTAAAAATATGATGCAATTAGGAACTCAAATCAGCTTTTCCAGCCCATGTAAAAATCTGACTGGATTTGACAACAATCTATCAACACTCTGCTCACGGAATAAGGAAAGATAGAACGGGAAAAGATGATGAGTGGACCTCTCTATCCCTGTCCTTCTAAGTCACTGTTATTCAGTGGGGTTGGCTAACACAGGGTTGTCACACGGGTAGGAAACGATAAGTTTCCTTGGTGGTTATAACACTATTGGCTTCTTTTAGGCTGAGCTGGCTCGAAGGGAGGGCATGGCCTCTTCGGGGCTGGGGTTGGACTTCCAGGGCACTGCTTCCTCAGTCTTGAACGTACCACTGAGTCACGCTGAACTCCCAGACATCAGGGGAACACTGGAATCCTAGGCACCGGTGTCGCAAATGGTGATGCGAAGGGGCGGAGAGGAACGGTGTGGCCCGTGTGCACACGTGCGCCCTCTGTTCATGCCTCATCGTCGCACTGGACTCTACTTATAAACACAAATTCAAAGATCAGATTACTAGGAATTCGAAGATGGCAACCATGGAGCATGAAATCGAGGGTGAGACCCTTTTGAGTGGGGGAACACGTGTGACTGGTTCTAGCCATGAAACAGGCCCTTTGGGGACCCACACTAATTCCTGCTGGTGGCTGGGCCTGGGCCACGGGTTAAGGATCCACGCACGCAGCTGGGGAGAAGAAAGGGACCTGGACCAGGGCAGCTGACGGCAAAAAGGATCTGAGGCCCTAAGAATGAACCCATGGCCCAATCTCTTACCTCCAAAAATCATTGCCCCATCAGCAAGGCCACTCTTCCTCCACAAAACTAGCCTCTGGCTGGGACATTAGCTTAGTGCATTGTTGCTCATTTCAGCCGGGTCCCAAGGGAGTGTGACCCCTTGGCAGCACCCAAGAGCCCTGGCTGGCTCCCGTAGGAAATAGTCCCCTGCCTCTACCCACGAGCCCCTACCCACGAGCCCGTCTCCACTCACACACAGAGATGCCCTGGAAAAAAGGAACAGTAGAGATCTTGGAAGCGCCCTCACAAAATAACCTTCCTTCCTGAAAACATACTCGCTCCCTAGCAGAGCGGCCGGCTCTATTCTGTCCTATAGCTGCAACTGCGTTCCTATGACTGGTGAGGGACCCTCCGTAGGAGTTTGTAAAATGCTTGAAATGCCCAGAAAAAAGACACCAAGCAAGCAGAAGGCACTGTTATCACTCGCTTGAAAGTCTGTGTTTTGTTACCAAACATTCTCCCCCGGCGACACATAGATCAGCAGGGCTTATTGTCAGCAAGGCCACGCGTGGCTCTCACATCCCTGCAGAGGGTCCTGGGCGTACGGACTCCCCGAATTGGAATGAGACTGTCCATAAAGGTGCTAAGGCGCAAACACTGCAGCAGGGGAGATTTGACTATTCTTTTCCCCCACCAACCAGTGGAGAATCTAATACCCTAATCCATCAGATCTCCCAGACAGAAGCCACAAATCTTTTTTGTTTTGTTCAGCATACTGGCACAGCGACAAGTTCATATTAGCTCTGTCCCGAATCTCTCTTGGAAGCTCACCAAGGCGCACCAAGTTCACACGGAGGGCCGAGGCAAATAACCCTGGGACGCAGGTGATTGTTTGTTTATGGACTTACCTTGTTACAGCCCAGCCTGTACCCCAGGCCTTTCCAGGAGAGCTTCATAAAGAGTAATAGTAACTGCCATTCATCACAGGCTGAGCTTCTCTCTCCGTTTCCTGCCCCTTTAATAGATCCCCGCAGAGGGTGGGGAAGAAAGCTCCGGCTATTGTCAGACAATTGTATTACTTTGCTCTCTCCAAGCTCATCAAAAATGCTTTGGCTGCTGCTTGAGGGAAACATATTTTTGCAAAGATGACACGGGTGTCGTTTGTAGATCTCGTTACCGACCTTCGGCCACAGCTTCCCTTGGCTTCCTGTCATCCCCGGCTTCACGGGCCTGCCGGGAGCGCCTTAGGGGTCAGGGCAGGGGCAGGGGCCCAGTGCCACCGTCCTGCGCTCAGCATCGTTGCTCGGGGAACTTCGAAGCACTTACCAGTGGCAGGGCCCTCTGTTTCTCTGCTGAAAATAAGGGAGAGTGCTTGGCGTGGATGGGGCACCGTGTGAATCCCATCAGGTGGACAGGTACATTGTGGGAGGAAAGTTTCTCTGTGTAAAGGGACATGTCCCGATCCTTCCTGCGGGGGGAACTTGTTCAGTCTCCTCTCTTCCTCTATTTTTCTTGCTTTGCTTTGAACGTATTTTGAAAATGGATTGTTTGATCATTCAGTTGATTTCCTTCCGTGGAACAACAGAATGGTCTTCGAAGTGCTTAAAGGTCTGAATGACAAACTCCCTTCCTTGGCATCGGACGTATTCAGTATCCAGATTTATTCATTTCCTTCAATGTGGCCATGCGTCCAGCTGCCAATGGAAAGGAGACGGGGTGGGGTGGGGTGAGGGGAAGCCTCAGGGCTCCCCGGGGTCTTCCAGGCAGCCCGACGCCCCTCCCTCCTCCCCACTCCTTCCCTCAGCCAGGGTGAGGGGCTCGGCTGCTTCCCAACACCAGGCACAGAGCTCAGTCAATACAATTGCCACTTTTTTGGTGTGCGTACCTGGCTTTATTACCTGGCGTTACCAGAGCAGTTACTAATCACTGTTAAACAAAGTTTAATGCAAAGACTAAAAATAAATATTTCAAGTGTAGCGATTTCCTAAAATTATAATAATTGATTCAGAGTTATAATAATTTCCAACTTAGTAATAAAGCTTCTTTATATACTACATTTTTCATTCTGTGAGCTAGGACACATAGAAATAATATCCGCAGGAGATCCCGCTGTGGGTAGCAATTTGATCAAAAACCAGTGAGCAAAAATCTGAGTGCCTGCCTTGGTCGTGTAGAGAGAATACACTTGCTCACTGCAGACATTTGGAAGCAAATGGGTGTAATTTGAGTGAATCCCTGGGTCCAGACACTAATTGCTGATTTCTCTTGTCTGTACCCTTTAAAAATGTACTAGGTTAGGCTCTGTTGCTATTTTTTAAGTGTTCTGGATTGTGAATGATAAGGTCAGAATTGATCCTGACTTTGTCATTAGAACAGCCCATCTTTCAGACCTTAGGGCTTGACGATTGAGATGAATTTCACATCTTGAACAAATTTTAAATTCAGAATAATCAATTTGGGGCTCATTGGAAATTCTATTTGTATTTTCTCCCTGTGGCATGAATATCATGTCTCTTTAGGTGCCTCCTAATATATCTGGGGTTCCTCCCATAGATGTCTACTTGAACTCACTGGGTTTCAGCTTCTGAGAGGGTGCCACCCACCTCTGGGTGCTGTGCGCTGGCTCTCTCACCTCTCCTAGATGGGCTCCCTATGTGACTCTGAGTGGATACTACCTGAAAGAGCCTGTCTTTCTTGATCAGCCCTCATGTTGTTCTCTTCCTGTCAAAAAAGATCTATTGAGCCCTGACCGGGAATCGAACCTCGATCTCCTGGATCCTAGGTCGATGCTCAACCACTGAGCCACACTGGCTGGGCTATTCCTTCCTACTTTAAACACCCTCCCTAAAGTGGATTTCATTTATGCCACAAAGCCATGTATGACACCAACTAATGACAAAGAGACACACATACTAAATTTTATTAAATAGGTCATTAATTTATGTGTTTTCTTCCTAGAGAGTGAGGACTCTTTTTCATATTTGAGTAGCTAGAGCCTAGCATAGTACCTGGAACATATGAAGGATCCAATAAATGTTTGCTGGATAAATAAATGAAGGCAGGCAGGGTTTAGGAAGCTTAAAAATGGGACAGTCCTTTTCTTGACTATGGTGTTTGAGGTGGAAAGAAGGGAATGTGAAAATAGACTGCTAAGGGTCCCCTACACATGCATGTTTATTGCACCCCTAAGTGTGCTAAGTACTTTACGTACATGGCATGTATGAACTCTCATATTTAATTTCACAAAGAAAGAAGCATTGGTCTCATTTTACAAACAAGGAAACTGAAGCTTAGTGAGTTTATGAGACATTTTTAAGTCACACAGCAGATTACCTGGCTAAGCCACCATCGGGACCCAGGCAGAGGTGAGGTTCACTTCAAGTTTAGTGCTCTTAACCATTACAATGGACTATGCCCCACAGACTAACTGTCCCAGTGCTTTGGTTTATGCAGACCTGCTGGTGGGGTCTCTGTCCATCTCCTCTCCCACTACCCTCTGTCACTCACCCCCCTTTCAGGATGCTGAGCCTGCATATATTAGTGTTGGGGGAGGGAAGACATCAAGGTGTGAGTCTTTCTTGAAAGTCACATGTAGTTTGAGGAAAGGAAAGGTATAGTTGGATTAAATTTCTAATTTTATTTGCTGTTAGGTTTTTTTATTTTTTTGGGGGGGGCAACATATGGTAGTAGGTCTCTGCATTCAAACAAATCCCTAATGAGTTGTTTGAAAATGAAACTATTGCCTTATTTGAGGAGGAGGAGAGAGAGGTGAAAGCTTTCTTGTGCTTGTGTGTAGTATCAATCAAATGTTGGGTTTTAGAATAAAATCATTAATTTGGGGGAGTTTCTGCTGCTTCTTGGCCTTATTTATTTAGTCACTCATTTGTTTAGGGGTTCTAGCCATACTGTATCCCTGAAATTCTGGGTGGTGGAAATGCTTGCCCTTTAAACGCAGGGGCCACTGTGGGTGCAGACTGATGCTTCCCTTCAGATCTGGAGCCAGAGAATTCTCTTCTCTGGAAAAGGGCCCCCTCCCACCTGGCCCAGTGCTTTTGACTTTGCACCACCTCAAGGTGAAGGGCGGTAATTAGCACACTTAGAGCAGGCCTGGCTTATTACCTTCTGAATGAAGTGGGGGACACGTCCTCCCTTGCCTGTTTAGCTTTGGAAGGACACTCTGGGATGGATGTCATCTGCTCCTTGATGTAAGGAAGGGAGACTATTAAAAGGCATTAAAAACATCTTTTTCGTGATTTCACTGGACTCCTGTGTCTTCACGGACCCTGGCAGACTGACGGAACATTACACAAATAACTCTCCTCCTTAAGCAGCCACGAGGCAGCAGCAGGCGTTTTTTTCCTCTCGAGTCTATCAACTGAGAATTGATAAAGTCATCACAGAACAACTGTAGTTTGACCCTGACCTGACAAAAGAGATCGAAAATGTCTTGAGTGGAGAGAAGTGAGGGGGCTGGGAGCACCATTGGCTCAGAAAGAAGCAGCAAGTCGGCTAAGGGCTCTCTGCTCGAGTGTGTTTAATAACTGAAAAGTAAATAATGAAAGGGCAGTCAATAAACAATTGTGGTTTAATAAATTATTCATTTTAACAATACTCGCAGTGTTTGCCCAGAGAAGGGGTTCCTGTGTGCTTTCTGGCAATCCTCTGGGTCTGGGCTGAAGCTGCCCGCATGCGGAGTGGTTCACATACTGGACAGCAGAGGGCGCACACGCCACACCGCAGAGAGGACGGGCTGAGCCCAGCCCGCGCGGCTCAGCGTTTAGGGGGCAGAGAAAGATAGAGATGGGCAGGCGCTGAGAAGAGGTGGAGAGCTCCATAGCAACCGAGGGGATGGGCGCGGCAAGGAAAAAAGTATTTTTCACAGGTAGGTCAAATTCAACCCTGTACCGAAGCAAGGCATAAGGAAATAGAGAACAGTTGTTCCATATTCCTTGGTTAAAATAACTTATTTGAAAACTAGAGGATGACAGATTCGAAACAGTCAGGCCAAGGGCAAGGAGATATTTGTAAAACCCAACAGATTTATTTCCATCCTCAGATCCGAACTCCGATTTTCAGCAAATGCTCTCAGCAATCAGGAGGTTGGTTCTCTGGGGTTTCACTGCCAGTGAACAATAGAAAATGCCACACAGCTGCCGAGGGGCCCTGGGTGTTTGGAACAAAAGCCCACCTGGCTCTGAAGTATGCCCGGCATGGAGAGGCATCCCTAACATCAGTCAAACTCTGTGTTCCTTTTCTGTTCGCACTGTGCTGTGCTGAAGCCTTATTATATTTATGGAACGGTGTCACATGGGACAAAACTGCTGTAGGTTGAGAAAGGCCACTGCACTCCCAGGGATATTTACTGTATACCTAAAGTGCTGAGGTGTGATGGGCTTCTGCAGTAATGCGGATGCTAAAGCAAATGGTATTTATTTACAATAACATGTGAGGCGGCCTGCAGGGAAGTGTCGTCTTGTTTATAATCAATCCCAGCTCCAGGCTGTTGTTGCTGCACAACCAGGCTTTGCTTTAAGTGACAAATTGGCTTCGTCTTCTTATTCTGACTGTCATTTTTCTTCAATGGGGATCCATCATCTCCATTACAAGGCCTTGGAGCTCTGCACCACACACAGACACACACAAATGCACACTCCGTGAGTGTGCTCAGGAAAAAAGCCTCTGTCTCCCATATGCTTACGAACAAACCCCGTTTCTACCACTGCCTGTGTGAGCGCTAAGACATTGACGGGAGCAGGCGGAGTGGAAGAGGGCGCCGTGCTTGTGGTGAGGCAGACAGTGAGGCAGACAGTGAGGCATCTGGTGCCAGTGGGTCCTTATTGACTGACAGTGGTGCTGTTAGACTGATTTCAGCTACGATCCTGATGGGAAAGTGGATGTCTCAATCCACAAGACTAAGCAAGCTAGAATATTTAAAAGGAGACTTTTTGTTTTAAATTTAAATTTTAGATGAAGTCTTCTCTCAGCTTGTGGCAGACAGACTCTTAAGATGGTCCCCCCATAATCTCTGCCTCCAGGTGTTCACACCCTTATGACTCTCTTCCCTTGAGTGTGGGTGGGACTTTCGACTTCCTTCTAATCAATAGGAAGGATATGGCAAAGATGAGAGGGTGGATGAGATTACACAATCCTGTTACACAGGATTGCAGCCTCCATCTTGCTGGAGTCTCTCTTTCTCCCGTGCTGACTTTGAAGAAGCCAGAAACCATGAAGGAGAACCCCACATGGCAGGGAAATACAGATGATCTGTCGAAGCTGAGGGCTGCTTCCTGCACCTAGCAAAAAACTAGAGCCACAGTCGTGCAACCACAAGGAGCTGCATTTTGCCCACCATTTGAGAGTGAAAGCAGATCCTTCCCCGGTGAGTCTCAGATGAGACCACAGCCCCAGTCAACACCTTGATTGTAGCCTGTAAGACCTTACTCATTATAAGAGAAAATTAAAGCTACATAGAGATACCATTTTTCACTTACCAGATTGGATGAACTCAAAGCTTTGACAGTACCCTCTCTTGTCAAGGCTGACGGGGAAACGGGGTTCTCATATATTGCTGGTACCCACTGTTATGTCTCCTATGGAGGGCAACTCTTAAATACCTCTCTAAATTGCAAACACATACATCTTTTAATCCAACCGACCGACCACTTTTGGGAATTTACCATACCGATATGCTGGCACATGTATACAGTGGTATATGTTCAGAGTTATTCACTGCAGCATTTTTCTTACTGCCAAAAGATTGGAAACAATTCAGTTGCCCATCAGTATGGAACTGGTTAAGTCAGTTACGTTGCATCAATACAGCAGGATGTTGAGCAATATTATGCTGCAGTATAAACAAGAAGGAAAGTCTCTACAGATTGGTGTGGAAAGACTGACAAGTCCTTGGTTAAATGACATGGTTAAATGGAACCCTCCCCAAAATACCAGGGTGCAGAACAGGGTTTGGAGTGCATTACCTTTGGTGAATAGCAGGGAGGACAGAAATGTCTATTCACATGAGCTTAGATTTGCATAAAGGCACTCTGAAGGATGTCTTTAAACATCTGACAACGTGGTTACCTTTTTAGAGAGCGGATTGAGGCCGGAGCAGGAGTGGAGGTGCTTCACTCTGTACCTCTGAAGATTGTTTTTGTTTTTTTTTAAAAATATATCTTTATTGATTTCAGAGAAAGGAAAGGAGAGGGAGAGAGAGAGATAGACACATCAATGATGACAGAGTCATTGATCGGCTGCTCCCTGCACGCCCCCGACTGGGGATCGAGCCCACAACCCGGACATGTGCCCTGACCGGGAGTCGCACCACCATCTCCTGGATCCTAAGTCGACGTTCAACCGCTGAGCCACGCCCTGCCAGGCCTGAATACCTTCTGACTTGCATATTTTTGCAGAAGATTGTTTTTGAAACCTGTAAATGGTTTACCTATTCAAAAAAATTGAGAAAGATTCCAGGCATTTCCATGCTTTTTCATCTCGCCGTCTGGGGAGTGTGGACCCATTTATCATTTACGTAGCATGTGTGCTGCCTCTTGCCTTAGGCAGGAGGGGACAGCTTACTGTCATGGTAAAGAACGTGCCTGGAATTGGGCGTCAGTCAAACCTGGATTCCAGTTTTGGCTTCATCGTCTGCTAGCTGTGCGATCCAGGGCAAGCTGCTTCACCTCTCTGGGCTCTGCTCCTTCACTTGGAAGAGGAGGGTGCACCTCATTTCGTACGTGTGAAGAATAAATCAGATGCTAGTGTCATGCTCGGCACAGTGGATGGCAGTTACTAAATACTCCCTTAACCAATGGCTAATGCTAAGCTATAAGCTCCTAGATGCCAGGGGCCTTTTGATTTGTGTTTCTGCTCCTTCTGTTATTTTCTTCCAACAGCTCAGTCTTGAGAGTGCTTTGTGCAAACTCAAGGGTTGTTCATGAACATGACATGATGTGGATGGTGACATACTTGTTTCTTGAGTAACTGCAGGGAGACAAGTATTCTGTATTTAATTTATAATTAAAAAGAATAAGTCCCCACCTAGTGCTGGAACACAAGGGCAGAAAATGCTGCCCCTTGTGCCCCTTGAGGCATGGCCTACCTTGGTTTCCAGTATCAGTTGGGAGCATCAGGACGATGACCTGGGAACCGGGGCTCCCAGGTGGGCTAGGCTCCCCACAAGACTCAGGGGGAGCAGGCCAGAGGCTCAGCTGGTGAGCCTCAGGTATGTTTCACCATGCTACAGACACTTCTTCTCACGCTAACGCTGGAGCCTGGGGAATCATTAATTCAACAAAGGATTATGAGCACCTACCACGTGCTTGACAGCCGAATCTGGAGAAACAAAGACAAATGTGATCTGATGGTTTTTTTAAATCCTCACCTGAGGATATGTTTTTATTGCCTTTAGAGAAAGGGAGGGAGGGAGAAAGAGAAGGAGAGACAGAAAAACATTGATCAGCTGCCTCCTGTATGCACCCTCATGGGGGATTGTACTTGTAACCTAGGTATGTGCCCTGACCTGGAATTGAACCCACCACCTTTTGGTGTATGAGAGTATGCTCCAACCAACTGAGACACCCAGCCAGGCCAATCTAGATTTTGATCATAGGTAAAACCAATCCTGAGGACAGTTGTCCTTTGCTTACTGTGCAAAATATGTGGATTCCTCCCAACTCCTTCTATCTTCTATCCCTTTTAATTTTGATATTTTATTTTATTTTTAATATATATTTATTGATTTCAGAGAGAGGAAAGGAGAGGGAGAGAGAGAGATAGAAACATCAGTGATGAGAGTCATTGATCAAGTCCACAACCCCGGCATGTGCCCTGACCGGTAATCGAGCCCGGATCACCTGGATCCTAGGTCAATGCTCAACCACTGAGCCACGCCCGGCCGGGCTAATTTTGACATTTTAGATGTAGCCAAGACCATACTATTTTCCAGCTCACCACAATAAAAAACATTTAAGACCATTAACCTGAAGGTCAAATGCACAGATGTCAGGCAAGGACTGACTTTAGGTTACACAAGGATGCATTTGGCTGAATCCATACGCGAGAGAAGTAACACTATAGCAGCCACAACGAGAACAGGGGGATGCAGGCAGCTGATTTATTTGCATTCAACTCTCTGTGTACTGGTCCTCAGGGAACAAACAAGCTTTTTTCACCAGACTGGGGAGGTGAGTTTGTGGCTGGTATCGGAACCTGTGTCCTCTCACCCTTAATCTGTCCTTTATGACCTTTTGCAGAGATGATTTTTCCCGTTTGTCAGATCACGACTACAATGGTGCCAGTGAGAGGCTGGCGTAAAGATCATCAAGAATCTGCAAATTAGAGGCGTTTATTTAACACTAAAAATACTGCCGAGGGCTTTGATGTTATAATTCCAAGAAATTGCTGACCTTCCTCAGTGCCAGAGATAACTGCTTCCCTTTCTGAGACAGCTGATTCAGTCTGTCCAGCGGATGCAAACTGAAAGCGAAGCGAATTAGACCTGTTACATTCTGCGTGATTAGTCCCTAAGCTGGCCTCTCCTCCTTCCTTCTTACTTAGTGGCAAATAGTAGCTGTATGTATGTCCAGCAAATTATGGACCCAAACAATTTATTGCCCCCTCTGTGCCCTCCCCAGGGGTCTCCAGTGCAAGGGATGGAGGTATTGGCTCCCCTGCAGCCACTAACACGCAGGTGCTCCGACTCAGTGACCTGGACTTCAGAGACCCCTGTGTGACCCTCCATGGCCGTGTGGGTAGCTCTGTGGGTGGCCGACGGCAGCACCTCACTCCCGAACCTCACTCTGCCTGTTCATTTTTAACCGCATTTGGAGTGCACTGTACGCTTTCCCGACCCCTGGGGAGTGGAGCAGAGAGGCCCAGAGCCGTAGGCTGGGACCGTGGCCATGCTCGGGTGGCCACTGCGCTCGAAGGAGCCGCTAGCTGCCAGGCGTCTCTTGAGAAGCACCCTTTCTCACCTCCGCCGCTGACCCGCAAAGGGCAGAGCCTGCCACGAGATCCCCAGCTCAGACTGGGGTTGTTCGAGTCATTTCCTGCAATGTTTATCTGGTCCTCTCTGTGTACCTTGCCAGCCAGAACAAAATAGTGCTGCTATGGAAACTGCAAACACCAGGCAATCCTGGCCCTGCACTTGGCAGCCGGGTCTGGAGAGAGATAATAGCTTTTGTTGTTATCTACTGGACGCTGATGCTCGGTCCCTCTACCCTCAGGCCCTAACTAGGGACACGCTGACTGCGCCGGCAGCGCTCTCTGTAAACTCCCCGAGCCGTGTGATGCTGGAGATAACCCGTACAGCCAGGCCAGCTCATTATCCTGATGACAACCCCGGGCTTCGTGTTCCCCTGACAACTTCTGTAGGCTCCTCACTCTCAGGTGACCCAGAACTCTCAAAATGGCCTGCTGACCTCTGTAACCCACTGAGCCCAGCTGGTTGGCAAATCTGACGCCCCGATTTTCTTCCTTCCAATGCTGCTAAACACATTCTCCTGGAGACGCTTGTGACTCAGGTGCCGTAGGATGCGGTGGGGGGCCTCGGTCACGCTCGTCTCGGTGGGAGCAGCCTATGACAGTCCACGGCTGGGCATGCTCCGTCCCGAATGAATACAAGTCCCAGCCCTCTAAACACGCATTTGATATGAAACGGCAAAGATTATTAAAACTTCTCTGTTGGCTGCAACATTTAATAAGAAGCCAGTTTACTATATCTGACATTAGCCGTAGTGATGCTCGGGAAACGGGCCCCAGACTGAATAATTGGGTGCGGGAGCCTTTCACCCCTGGGTGGCCAGGTTAAGGCAGACACAGCCTGGCAGGAGTTGGTGTGGACAAACACAGCTGTGTTTAGAGTGTGCCGATGTCTTGGTCTATTTTTCCAATGTTTGTGCTTTGAAAAGAGCTTTCTGCTTTGAAATGCAGCCTCTCTTGTGCTTGGAGCTCACAAGTGCAGCAGGAGAAAGTTATTCCATCTCTATTTCTGAGGGTCTCAGGGACCGGCTTTCTTAGACTCTTAAAGCAATGGGATCTTCCCCCACCCCCAATCCCGGGCAGCACCCATTTTATCTGGTTTCAAACTGCTCAATTCTGGAAGAGATAATCGCAGAAAAATCTTCTGACCCATTTGCTTGCAAATGCTTTTCTTTGGTAAGAAATGTTTGATATTCTTAAAGCTCTTGCCCCATGAAGTGAGGTGATTTTCAAATTCTATTTGATCCTTCTAAAAAGCAAGCTAGCCTTGTTTTCAGAAAAACCGTAGCACAGGCACACACACACAAAATAGTTCAAGTTCTTGACGGTTATTTCACCCTGTAGTTGTTGCTTGCAGGAATATTTGGAGGAGAGAGGTGGGTCATTGTGAAGCCATAGCCGAATGATCCTCCCCGCTCTTTTCCAGGAGAGACTCGAGTAGAGCAGTCCCCTGCTAAAAATTTCATGGAGGTCTTGCATATGGTCATTTGAAAGTTGGAGGCCAGCCTTGGTGTAAGTAGGGGAGCTGCAGCCAACACAGTGCCCTGCAGAGTGTGGGGTGTTCACCCTGCTGATCGCCTGGCCGACTGGTTGCTGTGCTCGCGGCCACTGTCCAGCATCATAAGAGAGTACTGTGCCGATTATAGCTAGCCCTGGAAAAGATCAAAATTCAAAATTCAAAATGCGGTTTCTATTGAATATGCTTTGCTTTCACACCATTATAAAGTTGAAAAATCACAAGTCCAACCATCTTGAGTCAGGGACCATCTGTATTTACATGACTTATCAGTGGTTGGATTTCAGCGGGCCATAGAGGCACATTTTGAATTTGGGGGTGGGGGGCATGGTGATGAAGGGAAGGTGTTGCTCTACATAATTATGTAAGATTTTAACCTCACTCTGCAAGAGGAAGCCTTGCCAGTGCTAGGGCAGGAGTTCACTAAATCCTATGGGTTTGGAAGAGGAGATGCACATGGATATGTGACATATATGGCACAGGCAGCTAGAGCAGGCAACTTGGTTTTCTTGGCCTGCAAAGGGTTTGTTTTTAATTCGAAGTAGTTGCCAAATTACAAAACTTTGGAGATTTTATATAGAAACCCAGATTTCTGTCTTCTTTGGAGCAACTGGAGGATCTGGCAACAGTGGCCCGCAGTCTGCAGGGTAACAGCTGGGAGACTGATGGAAGCTGCTTGCTTTAGACAAGTCGTGCCTTACCCAGGCTGCCATGGTTTTGTTCCCACCCTGTGTCACAATCAAATGCCCCAACATTAACTGCAAGGTAGTCTGTGTGCCCAGGAAGAGAAAAATGAGACAAGTTGGTAAACACATAGCATTGTCCCTGCAGCAGAGGTTAAAAGAAGGGCATGTTTTTGAGACATCTGAAGTAGGGTATGCCCCTCATTGAGGACATGGTTCCTATCTGGGTTCTTCTCCCCTACAGGGAGGGAAACTACACCTTTAGTACAGAGTATTGGGCTCTCTTCTGGTGTGTAATTCCCTTTAATTCCCCAACCTTCTAGGGAGATCTGCTCCACCTCCCTATGTGGCCTTAGGTCGAGGGATGCAGAGAATAAAGAGACATCACAATGAAAGGAAGTGCTGCATGCCCCACCCCTCCCTGCTGGCTCCCTTAGTGAAGCAGCGGCATCCACCTGCAGTCCATTTCCAGGAGTCCCAGACAGTGACCAGCCGCAAAGAGTGGTGACCTGCCCCACAGCTGGGAGCACTTCCCAGTAGAGAGCTCAAGAAGGAGGTAGCTGAAGCCTCCTTTTGTTAATTTCTACTAAAGAAAGCTGACCTTGGGAAGGGGATGCTAACTGTTTGGGTTGTGCTTTACCATAAAAATAGCTCACAGCCCAGGTCTTATCAGTAGCCTTTACTATTGATCACCACTATTGATCCAGCACCTACACAGCCAGGCAACCAGCTGGCTGAATACTTTACAAGCTCATCTCATTAATCTTCCTGACAACCTGAGTTGGATGGAATTCTCCCCATTGTACAGGTGAGGAAATGGAGGCTAAGAGAGGTCATCGAACTCAAGGTCACAGATCTGGTGAGTGGCAGAGCCAAGAATCAAACCCAAGTCTGTTTGAGTCTAAAGCCAGTTCCATACTTTGCTCACTAGCAATGGGTCAAGTTCATTATATTCATTTATGAAGAACACCAGCTGTTTTCTTTGTCGGTTAACCCCCCTCAGGGGATCCTCAGCAGACAGGCCTCTCTTCACAATTGTTGAGATCTCAGATTATATTCCAGGATTTAGGGCAGGTTTGGGGTTGCTCTTGGGGTTGCAGCTAGAATAAAAAGTCCTGCTTTGTGAAGTGTTTTAGAGCTGGATGTCCTAAAAGTCTAGGAGATCTTAGAAAGGAACAGATTCCAAGGCTGTTGAGGAGTTTACATCACTCCTTGATAGTACAGATGGTGTCCTGGAGATTCTGGCCTGAAATTGAAAAAAGGAAAAAGAGGAGGAAAGGGAGGAAAGAGAGAAAGAGAAAGATACAGCATACAATCCATGCACATATAAATGACCTAAACGACATGGGTAAGTTAATATTTAAGCTTGCGTGTCTATATATCTGGCTCTGGACATATATATATACACAAACACACACACACAGGTACACACACATACACATATTTAAATTATGCTTTTTACAAATATGAGAGTCAACTCTATTTTTGTAGCAGGATTTTGAGTGCTGTTCAATGACTGGGGTTAGTGCTGGGGTCGGTGTTGAACATCAGTACTCAGGTGTGAGTTGAGATCAAGGTTGACAATCAGTTAGATGGGACCTAGGCTGAGAAGCATCGTGAGAAGTTAAGAGAGGGGCTCAGCTCAGAGGCCAGGAACAACCAGGTGACATCACAAGCCTATCTGTACGTGGCATGTAATGGTAATGGCCTGACCTGTGGGAAACATGGGTCTTTCTCACTTGGATTTATAGGTTAAATCGTTTAATATGATGATGCCTTGGAATTGCTTGGGATAATGGTGATTTTCCTTCCCTGAGAACTGCTGTTCTATTAGGGTCTGTCTCCTTAAAAAAAAACACCCTGAACTTTCCCTGGGCAAGAGTCCTGACGACGGGCGCAGAGCTGGCAGCATTTATTTCAGGCAGGTACAGGGGCGCTGACGGAGACACACAGCTGACGCCCGGCCCTCCCTCCTTCCTTCTTTAGTTTTAGATCTCTTGTCTTTTCAGAACCCAGGCTTCGAAATTCAGAATCTTTGTAGTAAAATTTGGCTTCTTCGTTGTATCTGAGGTTGAAGTTCAGCGAAAGCACCAAGTTTTTCATAGTTTCTGCCAAGTACAACATTGAGATGACCTCCTTTTGGGTGTTCAGTGCTTTTGCTGTTTTAAAGGAAGGCTTCAAGCCCTTGCATTAGGTAAGTCAGGCCGCTTTACCTAAAATATGCTGTTTTCTGCCTGCGGGGGAAGGGAACAGAGCGCACGTTGGAAGTCAGAGAGCATCCCTGACAGTTAAAGTGGAATCAATACCCATTTCTTCTTGGGACCCAAGTGTATCGTTTAATTTCTAGGCGTGGGGAGATCCCAGGCATTCCAATTAACAACTGATTCCCTCCCCCCCCCCCCCATATACAGAGTGTAATAAAACAAACACTGCAAACTTGAAAAAGAGAGAGGGCAAAGAGAAAAACCATGAAACAAAATGTAAAAAGGCAGAAATCCTGTTTCCCTCAGGCTAGTTAGTGCTTTTATTCAAAGCTGAGTGTAAGGTAACCATGACACCCAAAGTCTGAACCAAGGCTGCTTCTAGTGAGTCACAGGGAATCCGGGAGGGTGAGGGGTGACAGGGAGGGGGGCAAGGAGTGGGGGGCTGGAGTCCTGAATTCTCAGAACTCCTCCTATTGGACTGGAATCCTTCTTTGAGGAAGCTGGAGCGGGGGCTCATTGGCTCACCGAGGCCTGTTAGAAGGTCAATAATTCTAATTTATAGACCATCACTAAATGACTTTAATACCCTCTAATCCTGCATTTCAGTAAGATGGGTAGTATTACCCTTGTATTATGTATTTTATAAGGGTAGAAATGGAGGTTTGGAGAGGTTAAAAAACTTGCCCACTTAATCGCTAACACTAATAGAGCACTTATTATGCACCAGGGCAAGTTCTAGGTATTTTGTATGGATAATTTATTTAATTTCTTGCTATCCCTATGATATAGGCCACTCTTATTCTCCCCATCTTACAGATGAGGAAACTGAGGCACCCGAGGTGAAAATGCTCATCCAGTCACCTAATTAGTGAACGGGAGGGCCAGGATTCAAACCAACTCTGCCTGACTCCCCAACTTTTCTTTTTCCTACCTTACCATGTTGCAGCTCAAAATATCAAAACATCACAAAAATCCAGAAAAATAACATACTATTTTTATTACTTTATTTTCTAGGATACCTTTATGTTTTTTTCCCTACTTTTTTTGGGCAGCAGGCTTTGATGACCTCTTTACATGACAATGCTTTTGTAATATCAATTTCTATAGCAAGAATAGATAAGTCAGTCCTTTTAGCATGATTGAGCAAACCTTGTATTTTATTTTATTAGAACTGAGAATACAGAAATCATGTGATGTCACACACAGACAAACTCAGTTAACACAACTATCGAATTTTGGCCTATGATAAAGGAGTTATGAAAATTCTATTTTGCATAATTCTCATAAAAAATACCTAGTGTATTTATAATTGTACATCATGTATTAATGACTGTATTCCTGACAGAAAAGAATTTTTGTTTTGACTAGGCTTCAATGAGAATTGAATCTTGCAGTTATAATTTTACATGTCTGAAGATTAAAATAATTTTCCACAGCTTCTGGCTCCTTACATTTCACATCTCGTTTCTCTTTGGCTACCCACAAACCTCCAGTGGTGGGCGCTATAGATAGGGCGATGCTGCCTTCTGCTTATTTGGGCCAGTCCCAGTTTACACCCTTTGTCATGACATCATTACTAATAGGGTCTTTCCTTTCTCTCTGTCCAGGGGAGGGGGTGCGGAGTTAAAAGTAGCTCACCTGGGACTCATTTCTCCTCTGATTCCTGGGGAAGGAATCAGTAAAGAAAGGAGGTGGCTTGGTTTCATGTCCCTATAAACATGGTGAGAACTCGACCTCTTGGTAGACTAATGACATTAGAGAGGAGAGACCTTTTATGTGGAATGTTTCTAGTTTGATAGCCCTGGTTTAAGATTACTATGGTCAACAAACCTAGATGCTGTAGACTTATAAGGCATGATTCCTGGGGAAGATTGTGTTACCTACACAGCTATCTGGGTATAAAATGAGGACCTAAAAACTCTGCCACATTATTACTGTGGGCCAGAAGGAGAGTGTCCAGTGTGGGAAGGGATGATCTGGGAAATCACGTAGGACATCCCAGACACTACCCTGCTTTGCCTATACCTCTTAATTGCTTATACCCTTAAAATTACTAGTACAGCTTGATTTTGGTCAATGTCTCTGATTTATAAGTCTGATTTGACAACCTGACCTTTTAGGCTAGCTCGCCTGGTTTGAACAATAGCTTATAGTGTATCAGGGCCTTTGGATACATTCACATCTTTGTGTGACCTCTAGTTCTGTCTTTGTGTTGTGATGTTGGGCACATTGGCACAGAAGGAGCTTTTCTGGAATCCTACCAATGATTTGACTAGACACAGAAATGACAAAGAACTTCCCAGGTGGTACTGATATTGCTGCTCTGGATTCCACATTGTGAGAACCACTGGTTTGAGACCATTGATTGGACTCTCTGGGTCCCAGTCCCATTTTGGGTCTTGCTCTGAAAAACAGGAGTCCAGAAGTCTTTGAAACCTTGCTTCCCAATGCTGCTTACACTGCTCCTGGCCTTGCCATTTAGGACTCAGGCATAAGTCTCTTTGGTTTCACAGAACCACTGCATTACTACACTTTCTAATCCCAACCTCCTTTCATGTCTTTTAGCAACATTTAAACTAGAGAAATTGCATATCTGGGGGGCCTGGTAAGAACACACACTTGACACACCCTGAGTAAGTTTCTACTGCTTAGAGCACCTCATTACTCCACAAGGCTGTTGAGGATACAGAGGACCCAAGAAATAGCACTCTTTCCCCTCCAGTCCTGTTGTTCAAGCGTATTGGAGACTCTATAAGGAAATTAGATGATGTCAATTTAAGATCTAATAATAAAATGCCAACAATATAGAGATACCCCAAAGTTGGATACAGAGCCTCTCCCATTATCAAATTCCCAGGGAGGAATTAAAGTTCAATTATTAAATCTCCTTGAAAGTTCCAATCCAGATCTATTAAAGTTCCAAACAATGTAAAATTAGAAATAAGTTGTTATGTTAAAGCCCCCAGATCACCCCCTCCCATTTCTTATTTTGCCGAGTCACTGGAACCTCCCCCTGACCCCAGTACACATACCAAGTACAACCAAGTTCAAGTTGCAGCAGCCTGCACCACTTCTGCTGACACCTCCCTCACTGTCCAAGAGCCTTAGCTGAAGATCAGGTGGCCTAAACCTGTATCTCAGGGCTCATTTGCCTTTGCCAGAATCTGGGTGTCTTTGTGGAAGGCCAGAGCAGAGGGAGCATTTGCTAGAAGCCAGCATGCACAAGGCCTTCCTTCCACAGAAGCAGTCAGTTGCCTGAGGGCAAAGCTACCATAGTCTGCAGGAGGGAGCAGAAGTTTTCCCATGAACACAGACCAGCGGGCTTTCATATGCAGTGTGGCCTCCCAGGCCCACAGATCTAGGGCTCTGTCCCCAGATTCTGATTCAGGTTGGGGGCAGGGCCTGGCAACCAGTATTTTCACAAGCACCTCAGGAAGGGTTGGCCTGCTGCATTTGATTGCAAATTCCTTGAATGTGTTCCCAGTTTCTAGCACAGCATCTGGAACTTATTAGGAGCTCAGCGAATATTTGTGTACTGCATAAATCACTTTGGATCTGAAAGGTGAGCAGGGATGGCTGAGAATCTTAGGAAGAATTTCGTACGGCTCTTCACTATACTGGTAGTTCTCAGCTTTGTCAAGGATAAGAGATTCTTCTCATGAAAATGTATTTGTTAGTATGTTCTTGGGCTTTAGGTTCTGACTGAGGTGGGTCTGGGAAGGAGGGGAGGAGAGGACATTATCAAGTCAGTTGCTTCTAAAATTATTGGGACTGTGTATACATTTATCAAATCATCACACTGTACATTTAAGCATATTACAATGTTATCTGTCAATTATACCTCAATAAAGTTGAAAAAAATTCCTGGGACTGAGGAACCCAAAGTTATGTCAAG
Organism: Miniopterus schreibersii; assembly: GCF_964146895.1. Classification (NCBI taxonomy): domain Eukaryota; kingdom Metazoa; phylum Chordata; class Mammalia; order Chiroptera; family Miniopteridae; genus Miniopterus; species Miniopterus schreibersii. The sequence continues at coordinate 38,075,239 of NC_138105.1, read as the reverse complement.
CTGTTTGTCAATGAATGTCACTTTCTATAGTGACTGGTGCCGTTAGTCAGACGGAACCTGCACTGGATGCGGAATGCAGTTTCTTTCCTCCGTAATGCTTTCTAATTATAATCTTATGCAGCTTCTTCTGCTTTCAGGTCTGCTTTGACTTCTAACTGTATTCTGTTAGCCCTTATCTCTTACAGGCTGATTTTTAAAAATTTAGGTATTTTGTGCAAATTCTTGTCTCCATGGAAGTTCCTGGCTCCTTGTTCAGCTTTCCTCTTTTTCTCTGTACCTCTCCTGCACACCTCTAAAACAGATTGAAATCTCTGCAGCTAATTTGATTCTCCAAGAAATCACTGAAAATCCTTTGATTAAGGAACTTAGCCAAAAGCAATCTGTGAAGAATGAATTTTAAACTTTTCCTTGCCCATACTATACATTTCTCAGAAAGTCACAGATTTTACATAACAGGACCTGGCAGTGGGTCCTCAAACATAGGCCGAGGCATGTTTTCCTACTGGTAGGAAAGTTGTCCCTAGACCTAATGAAGGTAAGAGATAATTATGCAGCAAAACGTGATCTGAGCTGCTCGGCCCTCGGGTGTTGTAGAGGTGAATGAGGTAATTCTACTGCACGTGAGAGTGTGAGAGCCTGTGTGCCACCAGCGACCATCTCAGGGAGACCAGGTGAGGCCCTGAGCCACTTCCACCACTTGCATGTTGAACGCCTGCAGGTGAGGCTGGCTGCTCCCCTGTCCTGTGCGCCGTGGTGCAGCCAGTCACTCTGCTCCTTCCCTGTGCGTCTGAATCCTCCCTGTGAAGGAAAGTCCAAATTCTGAGACATTTTATCCACTGCATATTCTCAGTCTTTTGGACTTTTCTACCTTCACCTGTGAAGCAAAAACCTAGCCCTAAAAATAATAACTCTGGGTGCTGACAGTGCACATTAAGACAATCTCTGTCCCCTTAGTTCCAGAGTAAACGGATGCATATCTTGTACCTTGGCCAGTCAAAGAAGTTGGGTCTCAGCCACCACACTCATCTGCTATCTCTGCTGGTCTCTTGCAAATCTCTGCAAACCATAACCCAGGAATAGTTTATTTTCATCCACAATTTGTTTCCCATCTTCCATCTGCATTACCAGTTTATTTTCCCAGAAATGATTTCTCTCTGCCCCCATGCCAGCATCCATCAGAATCATCTGAAGTGTGTTAAAACACAGGTGGCCGGGACCACCCCCTGAGTTGCTGATTCAGTGGGTTTGGGTTGTCATCTGCGAACCTGCATTTACGATAACTCCCCAAGTGATTCTGATGCTGTTCCTGGTCCAGGGACCACACTTTGAGAACCACTGCCCTAAACCAATTGTATTGATTCTGATTAACTTCCGGACTGTGATAAATTTAAAATACCATCAGGTTAATTTAAATAGTGTCAGGTGGAGATGATGTTTAATTAATTCTGATTAAATTAAATAAATTAGATCAATTTAAAATGCCATCTGATACATTTAAATGCCATCAGTCAGAGATGATAGTTCACCCACAGGTCCTAAGAAAAAGGGCAAAAAAATCAAGAGTGAATGAGCTTGGAGAACCTTTTGCTCCTACAAATTCTTCAAATATATGCAGGAAGAGGCTGAGACAGCGAATTGTGCACATTTGTGTTGATGCAAGGACAACAGAACACGGTGATATTACGGTGCATTATTTTATCAGCTCAGCTAAACTACGTGTCGGAATATAACCCTTACAGCCCGATATGGGCCCAGTATGCTGACAAGGCAGGCATTAGTCCTCTCTCTTAATTTAGAAAATGGCTGTTGAGGTTTTGTTATGTGCAAGACACCAGGTTAAACATAGCTGCAGAAGTCAGATGACAAGATAGTGTTCTACGAGTTTACGACCCAGTACGTAAGGTTAGCCAGAGCTATTCTACAAGGCATAGCATACGTGTCACGAGTGAAGCACAGGTTCATTGTTTCACATGTTCAAAGGAAGAAAGGATATGTGAGGCTGGACTTGTAGAGCAAAGAATGAGGGAAAGTGTAATAGAAAAGGGGGTCTTTCCAGGGGACAGTGAACTTCCCAGGGTGGGACTCCGAGCTGGTTGAGTGCTTGAGGACACAAATACAGCACCTGGGCAGGGAGGTGGTCGCCGAGAGCTTGAGGGTGCATAATTTAGAGATGCTTTGAAGTACTTGGGAGGATGTGCCTAGATTACATGCAAGTACTGCTCCATTTTATACAAGCGCTCGAGCACCCATGGATTTTGTATCTGTGGGGGCGGGATCCTGGAACCAATCCCCTGCGAATCCGAGAACAACTGTGCTGAGAATGCCAGTCTCCCATACTTATGCCATCGAGGTGCCAGATTTATTCATGTAATTCCCTCTGCTCTCCGATATTTTTTATTCCGGATAAGGTATATTGAGGGAATTAATATAATGAGTCCTGTTGCGCAGGCGTCTTCGGTAACTTTCATCAGTCACTCACATTCTTATTTTTCACTTACCAAGGAGGCTTGAAAAGTTAACATAGCAAGCAGGGGGCAAAATTAATTGGTGTCTAGATTTCCGTAACAGTTTTGTTTCCCTTTTTCTTAGTGTCATTCCTGAGAAGTGTGGTTTGGATGAGAAGGGCTCACATTGTGTATGGGGGGAGGGGTAAGCAAAGAGAGAGCGAGAGGGAAAGAGTGAGCGGGCACTGAACTAGGTAAGAAAGAGAGAGCAGAGGATTTGTAAAAGTCTTAAACAGAATGTTTACAATGAGTATTTGCTTTTCTTTCAAGTTTCAGGAAAATTTGTGCAGGGTAAGGAGAGGAAGTTTCAGTCTAGTTTTATTACTTCCAGGATTCTTTATGAGTTTGAAAGTGAATTAGAACTTGAAGAAATGACCCTGCCCTTTGTCTGACTTTGCAGAGCATCAGTTTCCATGGTTCATTTCCTCTCTTTTTTTAAAATTGATTTCAGAGAGAGGAAGGGAGAGGAGGAGAGAGAGAGAAACATCAATGATGACAGTCGTTGATTGGCTGTCTCTGGCACGCCCCCTGCTGGAGATCGAACCGTGACCTTCTGGTTCATAGGTTGATGCACAACCACTGAGCTACACCGGCTGGGCCCCGTGGTTCATTTCTGACCAGTTTCACCACTGGACAACTCAGTAGTCCCCAACAGAAACGGATAGTGATAGTTGACATGAGAGGAGATTTGGGAATCTTTAGAAGAGTGACTGATTTTCCCCATGTCCAACCAGGACTCTTTAAATCTATCTTTTCACTTATTTCCCCACCTGGCTAGAACACAGAACTTTCTTTCCTCCCATTGATGACTTTTTAAGGTTTAAATGACCTCCATTGGCAGTGTTAGTAAAAATTTGAATGAAAAACACAAAAGTGAGGAAACCATCACCTAGGAGACACCCTGTTCTCTGACTGTGGAAGAAGGATCAGAACATGTGGGTGAGAACTGGAGGGATAGGGGTAACTTATCTGTGGGAGCCACAGGTTCCTGTAGTTTCAAATCACATTTGAACTATTGCCAGACGATTTCTGAATAACTGGTGATTTCTGTCCATTCAGACATCCATTCAATTTAGTGAAACAAACATCAGTCCATCTGATTGACTGAGTTGGCCCATCAGTTTGACTAGAGCCACGGTCTTTCTTTCTTTTTTTTTAATCCTCACTAGAGGATATTTTTCCATTGCTTTTCAGAGAGAGTAGAAGGGAGAGAGAGAGAGAGAGAAACATCGATGTGAGAGAGACCCATTGATTGGTTGCCTCCCATACTCACCCTGACCGGGGCTGGGAATCGAGCCTGAAACTGAGGTCCATGCCCTTGGCCGGAATCAAACCCGGCACCCTTCAGTGCGAGGGCTGGTGCTCTAACCACTGAGAAAATCCAGCTAGGGCAAAAGCCATGGTCTTTTAAGCACGCTGGTGTGTGGAGGGTGGTAAGAAACTCTCCACATGGGGATCTACTAGGGATGTTTCTTTTTCTCCGTGAACATACACACGCCCAGGCTCCTTCCCTCAATTTGGATATGCCTTTGGGGTTCTGAAAAGGCACTAAGGTCATTCTGACTGGCCTCCCAGCCCTCGATGGGAACCTTTGAGTTAAATAGTCACTTTGCAAGGTACTTTGCAAGGCCTAAGGTGGTCTCCAGGCCTTAGCAGCTTTAACAGTACAGGAGTGAACTGATGGTTGATTTTTCTGAAAGAGAAAACATGAATGATACTGCACTTACCCTAAATGACTGGGAAGATCATTTTGAGGGTGGGGCTGGGTGTCTGGTGCCCCAGTTCATGCTATAGGAAAGCATCGAAGCGCACAGCACACATGCGAACCTCTGGTTCATCGGAATCCTTCACTTCTCTCGACTCCTGCGTGGAAGCCACTTTCAGGCTGGCTCTGACAGGGAGGGGCTTTCTCTTTTGAATGTTTGTTTTATGATCTGAATAAACCAGCCTTGTGGGCAGAGCAATAAGGCCCCTGCATGAGGAGGCTGTGTGCCATCCGGGGACTTACCAACAGCTAAGCCACACGACGAACCGAGATTTATGATCACCTTCCCAGTCAATTAAAATTCCAGATATTATGAAGGCAGAATTCAATTAAGGTTAATTGGGGCTTCTGAAAACTGCCTTTCCAAGGGGAAACCATGATGGGATTGCGACTCCTAGTGGGTTTCGATCAGTTTTAAATAACTTTCCGGGCCTTTCTTTACTTGGCACAAGACCCATCCCCTCCCCGCTGCCTGGCTCCTGCTATTACCATTTGATTCAGACGCTGATTTTGCTGTCATAAGTTATCATGGTGACTTATTTGCTTTTTGCTTTGTCTTCTTAGAAACAAAACAAAACAAACCCCCAACAAAACAAAACTCCCAAGGCTCTCAGCAGACCAGAACCCTAACAAAATCGTAACCCGTGCTTTGCGGAAGCCACAGTGGTCTGACATGAAAGAAATATAGTCCTTTGGAAGATTGTGACAACATTTCAGAAGCAATTATCCAAACTGGAAAAATAACCCATTTCTTTCCCTTTGTCATTAAGGTGGATGAAAAGGTTCGCAAACATTTTGTCAACGGAGGGAGAGAACGTAGCAGGGGTGGTGGGGGGGTGGAGTGGGAACAGGTGCAAACAAGAATTACGATGCAAGTCAGGCTTTCCATTCCACCCTAAATTTTATTTTCTTGTCGTCAAGGGCTATTGTGACAGTTCTTAGCACAGTTGATTGAACTGGGAAAACACATGGGACGGGGCCTCTGTCCCCGAATGCAGAACATGTATTCCGTAGCTCACAGAGCATTCCGAGCAGGGAGTGAATAGTAATTTCAGCAGTTTATTTTCTCAGCATTTCCAACCTATTGTTCACCACTGGAGACTGATAATGCACAGCAAAAGAGGAATTTTCTTTTTGAAAAGAAGAAGAGATAAGCATGCGAGTAGGGGAGAGACATGGCCATGGCTCCGATGATCCGTGGTTTTTCCAGGGCATGAAGCTTTACGCGTTTGCCGCGGGCAGAGAGGAGCAAGGTCCTCCTTGAATTTGCACCCCTTTCCTCGGTCCACACACCACGCCTCTCCTTGGACAACCGCTGGGGCACATGTGCTGGGGACACATTCGTAGAGAGGGCTTTGGAAATGGCCTTGCTTCTGTGAGAGCAGGGCAAGGGTTCAGGTGAGATAAGTATAAAGGCTGCCAGTTCGCATCGTTTCCTGCTCTGTGCCTTTCCAGCAGGCGGCACAGCAAGGCCCGGACAGGCTGGGACATGTGAGGTTATCTACTGGCTGGTAGATGTGGCAATTAACGGGTCCACATAATGTCGTGCGATTTAAATGAGCTCCTTTTCTTCCTTTTAAGATATGTGTTTATTGATTTCAGAGAGAGGAAAAGAGAGGGAGAGAGAGATAGAAACATCAATGTTGAGAGAGTCATTGATCGGCTGCCTCCTGCAGGCCCCCCGCTGAGGATCGAGCCCACAACCTGGGCATGTGCCCTGACTGGAATCAAACCACGATCTTCTGGATCAGAGGTTGATGCTCAACCGCTGAGCCACACCGGCTGGGCTAAATGAGCTCCTTTTCAATGCCTCTTTCGTTCACACGTGAGGGTTGTGTTCTGATTGCTTCTGCCCCTTTTCAAGAAGGGCACACATTGGAATTGTTTTCTAGGGATTGATAACCTAAAAATAAAAGGCCACAGTGAGAGGCAACCAGCATTTACTTGAGATTAAAAAAAAAAAAAGCTACTTGGGAAGCACTGATTCAGGCAGAAGCCCAAATAGTGTTCAGATTAGGAGACCAAAAAAAAGGTATTTATGACAAAGGGAAGGGGAACAATTCCATCAACAGAAGGAAGCATTTCTGTGGCACAGAAAAGCTAACATAGTGATGCTAATTCCAAATGGTGTTTTCACTTTTTAGTTCTGAAGCCATCAGTCTGGTAGTCATAATATTTGCTTTCTTACTATTCTTGCAAACAGCTCTTTGGGACACGATGCTGCTTTAGGTCCAGCCCAAAGGCTATTTAGGACTGGACCTAGACATTCCAAGGGTTTAAGGAGTAAGATGCGCAAGGTGGCAGCTCCGGCTGCATTTTGAAGTGGCTCCATTTATGTTATTTTTTAACAGGATGGCAATAGTCTCATGAGTGCAGCTTCCCACACATCGTTTTTATCTAGGAGAGAAGGAACCTGCTCTCCTACTTATCTTTGCCTATTTCCTGTCCCTTCTCTTTTATTTCCGGCAGGTTGGAAAAGGAGAGCCTGAAAAACGAGAGGTTCTAAAATTGCATCAAGGTTGAGGGGGAAAGTTTCTGTAATCAGAAATCTGGGGTGTAATTATATGATAGCCAGAAGAAAGAAACAGGCAGGTGGAATAAGCCTCCAGAGTCTGATCACTAATGAATTCTCTCTGTTCCTTATGGAAAAGAGCCCCATTTGTAAAATTAAAAGTCAATGCCTCTTTGATGAGAGGATTTGCACGCTCCACAGTCCTTTTCTCCCATAATGTACACTTGGAAAGAAGAGCCGGGAAGCCGGCCCCCTAGTCAAGGGCATTGGAGCAGAGCGGCAGCCTGCTTCCCCTCATTTCAGGGCTGTGTGAGCCGTTTGCAGAGCGAGCTTGATCCGTGGTACGTGCCTGGCTGTTTTGAGGAATATGGCCTTCTCCACACAATGTTGACATGCCCAGTCGATTCAGAGGAGAAAAACATTTTAGTTAGACCAGTCTTTTGGCATTGCATAGCCACAGTAAGTGGCTGACTGAATTTTTCACTTTTTATCCGATGTTTGGGGGCCACATGGAGTTTGTGGGTCTGTGTTCTAGCTGCTGGAAGTGCAGGAGCAGGGGCCACCAAACGGCACAGGTATCACAATTATCTATCTGCTGATAGAGTTTCTAGTGGAAACACTTATAATTTGAGGAGACCAAGACACATCTACTTCACAGATCTGCAAGGTTACCTGATATCCAACCTTTGTATTTCTTTTGGGTCACATAGTAAATGCCACCAATTACCAGTCACCTTAGCAGACCAGAAGCAAGGCCCAGGGGACAATTGTTTGCTGCAGCCAAATGTGCAGGCTGAGGAGAGCCAATGTTTAAGTTTTCCAGAAATTTGTGAGCTGGATGTTAAGCACAGCTATCATTCTTAATAAATTCAATTATATAAACTTATAATTCAATAAATTATTCTAGAAACAAAGGCAATCCTCAGAACACATCGTTTCCTAATTATTTAACAATGATAGATGTCTGGAGGCTATTTGCACCTATTGTGTCTGTGTGGCGGAAATGCTGTATCCTGATTACTCTGCGCCTCTTACCAACTCCCCCTTCATGTTGGCCACTTGGAATGAGCAATGGTGATAGTGTTCACACCACTGAAATGGGAAATCCTGCAAGCCGGGGCTTTGTTTCTTTGAGAGAGTGCACTGGTGAGCATTTACCAGCACACCACTGTGTGTGTGTTAGAGTGTGTGTGTGTGCGTGTTGGTGGGCTGGTGGCATAAGGACTTGTGTGCTGAAAAAGCAGAGATGTTTGTTTTCAAGTTGGGGGAGTGTCTTTGTCAGCTTGGGCTACTACAGTAGGAACATCATGGACAGAGTGGCTTAAACAACAAACATTCTTTCTCTCAGTTCTGGAGGCTGGGAAGTCTGAGATCACGGTGCCGGTGTGGTCAGGTCTGGTGAGGACTGTTTTCCTGGTTTTCTTACATGGCTGCTGGCTATGAGGGTGGGTGGGGAGGAAGCAAGCTCTCTTGTGTCTCTTCTTATGAGGACACTGGTCCCATCATGAGGGCTCTTTCGCCAAGACCCGACCACCTCCCAACAGCCCCATCTCCAATAGCACCACACTGGGGATTAGAGTTTCAACCTATGCCTGTGGGAGGACATGCTCAGTCCATAGAAGGGAGAAAAATCCCATCAGGGAGCAGGTGGGGTTGGGTAGGTTACTCGGGACCCTGGGCTTCCTGGAAGGAGAGGGAATGTTATCTAAGGACAGGAAGCTTCCAAGAGAGGGGTGGGAGGATCCAGGTTCAGGTACTTTCACTTTGTGGTTCTATCTAGGTCAGCCTGAGGTAGGAGGGGCCCCTCTCCTCTGCTCTCTCTGTCCCTGTGCTCTTCCCACCTCAGTATCGTCGAATGGTCCATACCAATACCTAGCCTCACTCCTTATGAGGGGAAACTACCAGCAGACCCTGGATTTGGTGGCTCGGGTTATGTTATTGACCAAATGTTTGTGTGTGTATCCCCCCCCCCCCCCCCATCATGTCGAGGAAGCCCTGATTCCCAGTGTGTTGATGTTTGGAGGTGAGGCCTTTGGGAGGCAAATAGATTTAAAAGAGGTCATGAGGGTGGAGCCATTTGATGGGATTAGTGCCCTTCCAGGAAGAAGAAGAGACTTGAGAGCTCTCTCCAGGAGCATGCTCGGAGAATAGACCATAGACCATGTGAGCTCACGTGGTGAAACCAGGTCTCACCAGACCCCTTGGACCCCTAAACTCCAGAACCGTGAAAAATGAATGTCTGTTATGTTAGCCCCACAGTCTGTGGTATTTTGTTACAGCAGCCTGACATCACTGAGACAGATTATGAGAATAATTTAGTACAGATGGGTTGGGGGTGATTTCAAGGTCTTTGCTTACACACAATGAAAGAAACAGGTGAGGGTTCCAGGGTGTGTCCACTTGAGTTTTAGGAGGATAATGGGAAAGATACTGAGCTGGGAACCAGGGGACTGGGCCTTAAAGTCAGGTGCTGCCCTTGGAGCTGTGGATTATTGGGCAGGAAACAAAGCCTGTGTTCACTCAAATATAACAGCACGTTCAATCATGATGTGAGAATCAAAAAGGAAGGTTGTTTGAAAATTGTTAACGTTGTGCAATGGAAGGTGTTGGTAGTCTAGGGGGCACCTTTTTTTTTAAATTTAATATATCTTTATTGATTTCAGAGAGAGGAAGAGAGAGGGAGAGAGAGAGAGAGAGATAGAAACATCAATGATGAGAGAGTTGTCATTGGCTGCCTCCTGCATGCCCCACTGGGGGTGGAGCCTGAAACCCGGGCATGTGCCCTGACTGGGAATTGAACCTCGACCTCCTGGATCCTAGGTCAAAGCTCAACTGCTGAGCCACACCCGGCCCGGCCAGGGGGCATCTTTTAATTCACAGGCCCAGTGATAAAGGAGATTTTCTAAATTTTTGGAACCCCTTTACCTCTTTTTCCTTATGGCTTTCCTTCTCTCTCCCTAATATTTAATTTCCTTTTTTTGACTCTCTTATTTCCTTTATTTTGGTATTCTTTCTTCTCTTCTTCCTGTTTCTATTTTTCTCCCCCAAGCCCTTTTCCTCCACTCTCCCCTTATCCCTTAACTAAATTCTATTATAGAATTAGAGTATTTGGAATTCATTCTCTTTTAAAAAATGTCAATCACCTTTTGTTATTTGCTCACTAAAAATGTCCCCCCCCCCCTCGTGCAATTAGGTGCATTTTACAATTGGGGGGCCCTTGTCACTCTCCTGACTCAGTGGCCCTGGTGTTGTTCATCTTGGGAGTAAGTTGTGGAAATTGCCAGGGAGCTCCTCTTGCAAAAGTGGTGCGTGCCGTCGGGGCTCAGACTCCTGGCCCTCCTGGCCCTCCTGGAGGGAGGGATAGCAATTAACCTTGGCAGTGGAGCAGAACCCGCTTGAATTTGTACTTGCAAATCCGTACCTCTCCTTAAGCAAATATGATGGGAAGAATCCAGATTTTCATCAAAAATAAATTAAAAAAGGAGTCCTCACATTATGAAAGAATTTGCAGGGAGATTTCTTTCCTGAGCAATTCTTCCTCTGTGTATTTAAGCCGTGTTTTGATTCACATAAATTCATTACCGATGAATTTGGGCTTTGGCTAGCATCACGCCCGGAAAACGGAGGCACACCTGGGATGAGCTGCAGAGGCAGCTCACGTTTTCAGTAAGTGTATTAACCAGTATTAATCTGATTTCTCATGGCACTTCATTGCTTTTTAAGTTTCCTTCTTTTAAGGGGGAGGTCGAGCCCAGGCGAGCTTGTTGCCCTGCTCTGTCCACTGGGACTCAAAACACAGCCCGTTTATTTGGGCTCTTGGCGCTTTCCTGTATCCTGTTTTCACTTTAGGCAGGGATTTTGGTTTCTGTGATGCGTGGCATGAGAAATCAGGTCACTAGTCAAATGCGTCATGCGACAGACGAATGATCTGCCATTGAAACAGCACACAAAGGATGTTTACCAAATGGATGGCCCAAGACAGAGAGCATCAGGCAGAGCCAAGCAGGGAAGGATCCCCAGGAATTGTCCAGGTGTCTTGGACTAAGAATGTCCTGGCCAGGCTGGATCTCAGAGCCGCTGGAGCCCTGTTCTGGTGGCAGATTCACATTTAATGTCCTAATGGCACTGGCAACGGTGGTGGGCCGTACCACCTTCTTCGGGGCAGAGTTTGCTAAAGGGTAAATGGGGAACTGAAGCCCGCAAGCTGTTTCCCTGACTTTGTGTCCACAAAGCTTCCTCTCTAGTGTCTTCTGAGACCCCCCTGATGTGCTGGAATGTCGGACTCCTGGGAGAAGATGCAGGTTGAAGTGAGACACGGAACCACGGGGAGTCCTCTCTGCAGAGGCTGCGATTCCCCTTGAAGATGTTTTATTTATTTCAGTTTCCTTTCCCTCACTGTCTGTACCAGACCACCCCAAGCTCAGTGGGTGAAAGCAAGAGAAATTTACTCTCACTGTTCTGGAGGCCAGAAGTCTGAAGTCAGTTTCACTGGGGCTGAAACTTGGTGTCGGCAGGGCTGGGCTCCCTCTGGAGGCTGAGGGGTCTGTTACCGGCCTCCCCTGTCCCAGCGCTGCTCAGGCAGGCACACGGCCTTCTCTTTTCCCTGCGTCAGCTGCCCCTCTGCCCCTCTCTCAGGAGGATACCTGTGATTGCAGCCAGGGCCCGCTGAGATAATCCAGGATCATCTCCCCACCACAAGATCTTTAATTCAGTCGTGTCTGCGAAGTTTTTGCCAAGTAAGGTAATATTTACAGGAATTAGGACCTGATATCTTTGGGGCTATTCTTCAGCCTACTACACTGCCCCTCTTAAATTTTCAGCAATACTGTGTTTCAATGTCAAACAGCAGTAATTGTTGTTATTATTATTTATATATATATATATATCTTTATTGATTTCAGAGTGAGGAAAGGAGAGGGAGAGAGGGAAATATCAATGATAAGAGAGTTATTGATGGGCTGCCTCCTGCACTCTCCCAACTGGGGATCGAGCCGCAACCCGGGCATGTGCCCTGACCTGGAATCGAACCTCGATCTCCTGGATCCTAGGTCGATGCTCAACCGCTGAGCCATGCCCAGCTGGGCAGCAGTAATTGTTATTATTGAGTGGCACTGCAAAGATCTTCCAAGGACACTCTGCCAACGGAGGGCTCTCTGGCCTCTTAGCACATGGGGTATGTGTGTGTGTGTGTGTGTGTGTGTATTTGATAAAATAACTGGGCAAAGCGAGGCATTGTGGCACCTACATTGCTTCCAACTGCCTTTGCAGGATGATAATGAAAAGCAGAATGATCAGTTTTATTGTTGTTTTAAAATTCTGTAAGAACAATGAACCCTACATTTTCTGTACCCAGGGCTGACCACTCCCATACCCACCATCTTGGTATACTACTGCTCACGCTAATTTCTTTTTTTCTTAAATATGTTTTTATTAATTTCAGAGAGAGGAAGGTAGAGGAATAGAGAGATAGAAACATCAATGATGAAAGGGGATCGTTGATCCACTGCCTCCAGCACACCCCCTATTGGGGATCAAGCCTGAAACACTGGTAATCGAACCCACAACCTTTTGGTGTATGGGACAACACTCCAACCAACTGAGTCACCTGGCCAGGGCCCTCTGTGGCTTTTGACATTAACGAAAGACTAAGTGGCTTTCATGACCTCTTTGCCCTTACTTCTGTGTCTTCTCTCCCTTCCGGGACCGTTCTTAGGGGAGGAGCAGCTCTCTGGGGGAACACCCCCAGGTTGTCTTTCCTCTAAGACTTAGGTGAATCCAAAGCCAAACTAGCCATAGTTCCAGCCCAACTGAAAGCTCCATGCTGTAGCCCCCATGGTCCAATTCCTATTTTAACCTTCGCCTCATCCCTGTGGGCTCCTCTTTGGGAGGGTGGAGAGGAGCATGTGTACCTTGCAGGCCATCTCTGTGGGGTTTCCAGGTCCTCCCTCCTGTGGTGACCTCACAGGCACTAGTCCAGATAACGATTGCTTCTTTTCTCTCTGGAGAAGTTTGACATTTCCTAAATTGGCACCTGAGGCTCCTTTAAGATTTCCTCTTTTAGCCTCATCCCTGGAAGTCCCTCTCTCTTCTGTAACCTGCTTCCTCTGCTGTTTCTTTGGCTGGTGCTCCTCAGAGGCCAGTCCTTAAGGCCAGCTCCACACTGGCCGAATGCCAGCGTGTTTTCCTTTAACATCAAGCTGATGGGCCTTCCCTCGGACAGCTGGCCCCACCCGGAGCCGCCTTCTCCAGTGACAGGAGCCATGTCCTTTGCATCTTCGCCCTCCTCACAGCTCCAGGAGTTTGTCTCCACCCCAAGTCCCCCTTGTCTCCATGCAGATGTTTGGGTTCTTGGCTCCTTCTGGCACAACAGCAGGACTGTGAGCGTCTCCGGCCCAGGTTACTGCCACCGGGCTCTCCTGTGTTACTCTTCCTCTGCTGTTTTCTCTCCCTGCTCCCCTCCCCCACACCCTCCACAGAGCAGCCTTTTAAAATCGCATCTTTCAGAAACAAAATACTTCAAAATACAGAGACAATAAAAGACAATACCCACCAAGGGACCCGGAGATAATTTCCTCACATGCATTTTCTGACAGCTTTGGCAAAGCTGCTTCCCAAACATCTGCATTGACTCTTTCCCACCACAGGTGTGTGCTTAATGCGGCCGTGGGGTAAATTGCAGTCGGAATTGTAATCACTTAGGCGGCCTGGGACCCGCCAGGCCCTCTACCTGGATTTATTTCTTGGGGATCCGGGGTGAGGGATGCCTGGGCCGGGGCACCAGGGCTGCACGCAGTAGGTCTGCCTCTGCTCTGCGGCATGGAGACGGTGGCCTGGGCTCGGGGTTTTTGAAAGACAACACCCGCCCTTTCACATCACTGCCCCAAATATCAACCTGTTGTTAATTTAGTCACTGTGCTGCCATTCTTCTGCTTCACTGGTGGGGAAACGAGGCACTGAGTAGTCCAAGATTAGATCTTAACTACCTCAGTCCCCTCCTCTTTGAGACAAAGAGGATGGACTCATGTTTCTCCTCCCCCTAAAATGGTTTGATGCCCTAAAATCACTCCTTCCAAATTTATACACTGTTGCTGAGGAGCGTGGCTGCCTCTCTCATTTCCGTGGGATGTAGAAGGTTTTCTAGCAATCTGTAGGCTGAGCTCAATGCCTCTTTGTGTTTTCTATCACCGTCGAAAAGAAAATCTTCGGAATCATAGGAGAAAGAAAGAAAGAAAGAAAAAAAACATGAAAAAGTCTCAGAAAGAGAAAAGTGCCTTCACGATAGCCTGTGTTCCACAAGAGGCAAAGGACCTTGACGTTTTCCCAGGAGTGAGCGAGCAGGCGCAGCGACTGTAAGAGTGAACGCAGGGTTTCCCAAGAACTTTGGGATAAGTGCAGGAGCGTGGCGGAACTTCTCAATGAGCTTTCTAAGGCATGATGTACGGGTTGGAATCTCAGATGCCTTTATGTTCCTCGGGGGAGGAAGAAAAAGGTGGTTTTAGTGTGTCTCTGACTCTACCTTTGTGCTCAGTAGCCTTCAGGCCTATGCATGTATGTATGTGTGTGTGCTTCTACTTACGTATATATGTATGTATGTATATCTGTATGATTCTATGTATGTGTGTATGTATCTGCCAACCTGTCTGTTGGTCCATCCCTCCATCCATCGGCCTTTCTGTCTCTTTATCTCACTTGCTCACTCTGTCTCCTCATTTTTGTCTCGTCACACTGAAATTACTTGTCTTCCCGGTTGGAATGAATAATGAAGCATTTTTTTCTCCCCACCCGCGGTATGTCAATCTTTCTCCTGAGTGGACTGTTCAGATAGGTTCATTGAATTAAAATTCCAAGTCTGCCCTGAAAGTCAAAGCATACATCTTTAATGCTTCCTGAGGGTTTTCAGAAATTCCAAGACAGGTGATCGCAGCCGCTGACAATGGGGCCCTCTTCTCTGAAGGGTCCTGGAGACCTTTCAGTGTGATCCTCCAGGACGTGTCCCCAGGCACTGCAGGCAGGCACAGAGTCCACATCTTCCCACTGCAGTTCTCTTTGTCTCCTGGAGTGTGGATGGGATTGGAGGCTGTGAATCCTAGGGATGACCTCTGCATGCCTCCCCTCCTTAAGGAGCTTGAGGTCTTGGGCAGCAGTCCTGCCTTTTCTGAAAACAAACTTAGTCCTGCAACCTACAAAAAGAATTTCTGAAGAGCAAAAATCTATTTTAGCACCCTGACCTTGCTCATTTTGGCTTGCTGGAATTTATTATTGGTAGTTGTCGTTTATTGAGAATGTAGGTACTGTTATAGTGTTTTACATGCATTAACACACTTCTCACAGTGACCCAGTGGGGTAGATACTATTAATAGCCCTATTTTACAAGAAAGGGGTTAATGAGGTAACCGATATCTTTTGGATGGTAAGGCACACATTCTACTTGGGGATTAAACAGGCAAGGGAATCCAAAGTGAATTTCTGTCCTACCCATATTTTACTTTTAAATTCCCAACTGACAGGCAAAAATAATTTTAGAAATAGGGCAATAGAATAAATAGGGCAGGGAAAAATAGAGCGATGATGACTGGATTCATGATCGGCCAGGGTTGGTGTGAGTGGAGGCGCTTGGTGTTATCCCGAGATCACCCTTGGCCCCTGGGCCAGGGTCTGCTTCCCAGAACATCTGTAAGGCAGATGGGTCGCTTTAGCCTTTTGCCACAGCGCTGACAATGGCTCCTCTTCATCTCCAGCCCCCCTCTGCCCCACAGGAATACAGCCTTGCTGGATGGAAGAGAATCTGGGTTTTCATCTACAACCAGCTTCTGTTGACCTCTGCTCTTAAAATTTATTGGCCAACAGTGGCTCCTGAGGGGTGGGATGGGCAGAAAGGGAAGGGAACTCTCAGGACCAGTTCCCCACACCTCTGACCGTTTGCTTCTGTGTCCACTGGCAGGTGCAGGGTTGAAGGGAGGGAGGGAACTGAACCCCAGTCGCTGCTCCTGTGAGATGGGTGGGCTCCGTTGCAGCCCCTCAACAGTGTCAGCTGCTGCTTGACATCCTTCTGGCCAGAACATTAACTGCCTGCGCTTTCAAATGGGCTACACTTGGCTTCTGTTCTTAAGCCTTTAAACCCAGGCACAGAGAAAGAAAGCCCCTCTCGTGTAGGATATTGACAGCTTATCTGAATTTAGAGGCCATGTGGAGTGCGATTTTGCATATGTCCCTTCATGATGCCAGTTGGCACTGCAGAGCTCAGCACAAGCCCTGAGCGTGTTCGTGCTGATCCCCCTCCACACACACATACACACACGGGCACACACACATGCTCCCACACCCTGTGCACTCCAGACCTTGTGCTTTAAGCAGGTGACTAAGCAGAGGCTGCAGAAAGTACTTTACAGATTGGTCTGAAATGGCTTCTTTCAAAATGCCATGAGATCCAGTTGCAGCTCCCTCCCTGGGAATCTATGAGGAAATGCCGCGTTACCAGCACAGTGTTCAGAGGCACAGGAGCCGCTGCGCTCGCCAGCTCTGTTCTCTGCCAAACCTCTTTGGGGCATGAGCTCTGTCTGGAGCTTTCGCTGCCAGAGCCTCCCATTCTCCCCCAACTCGGAGAGGAAAGCATTCACTAGACCTGGCAGGACATGGGCACTAGATGGAGCCAAAGGTCTGTGAAACATCTTTTGGGGCCCTCTTAAATCTGTAATTCCGCCCTTAGCTGAAGAATCCTTGTAGAAGAGAGAGACCTTGATCATAAATCCCACACGCAATAACAGGTTCATAATGCATCCTAGTGACTACATGCTGTATTTTTTTTCTCCCTGAGAAATAAAATTTCTTTTTCAATGGAGAAGGATGTTCCTTAACATCTAACATGTGCTAATGTTAAATCTCTTTCCTAAGAGGCCAGCCAACTAAGCCTTTAATGTGCACTGACCAAGACATCTGGGCCAAGTCTGCAGTGAAATGCGGGTTGATAGCTGGAGGGACTGAGAACACATAAGCCACAGTCTTGGCAGCCTGGATGGAGAGGGTTATTTTCCTCCTGAAAAATGAACATTTGACTTGTCAAAAACATTTTCGCATCGATCCAACTGAGACAGAATCTGCAGGTTAGAGAGACAGGTTTACAGAAAATCTTTTTCGTTTTGGAAGGGAACTTAAGGGAAAAGCAGAGACTAATTTCTTCCATTTAAAAAGTATTAAAAAAAAAAAAGTATTTACCTATTTGAGAGCGAGCTTAAGAATAAAATATTGATGGGACAGAAATACAGTTCTTTGTTGCCCAGACTGTCCCCTTTCCACAGCCCTCCATGTTACTTGGGTAGGCAGAATCACAGACATTAAAAAAATTGCCAAATGAGACAATCAGCAGCAGAAACTACAGAAAGCACAGCACAATACATCGTAGTTATTCTTAATATCAGTCCTTTTCTCAGCAGTGCCATGCAACCACGGTGCTCGAATGTCCTAATTCTGATGCACTTTTTGGTACCTTACTGGTGAACTCTTTACGTGTTGATTGTTTATCATGTGCAAAATGTGAGAATAGGTAAAAACAAAAACCAAACCAAAAAACCCACACACCAAAACTTAATTTGATGTTGAGTTGCAATTCCTTCGAAAACTCTCCCTGCTATAAACCTCCAGCTCATTCCCCAGCCGACACCTTGGAACTGCACCAGGAGGGCAGGTGCCTTCTTCACTCGGCTGCCCAGCACCTGGCATCACGAAGGATACATAGTGGGGCCTCAATCTACTTGCTCGAGGAAAGAGGGGCAGGAACGTCTGTCTGGCTGTGGGCCCTGCATGGAGGGAACATATTAATTTCTACGTTTTTGTAGGTGTCACATTCTGAAATCTGCTTATTTCAGATGGACCCTTCCAGAGGCAGGTATTTATTTACCTGGAGACCTGCAATCTAACAAATGGAAAAAGCAGATAAAAATCACCCCCATTACAGAAATGGGGACGACTACTGCTGCCTTCCAAAGAAATCAGACCAAGAGTCTCAAAGTTGAATGCTGCACAGTTATTTTTAACAGGTGTGTTGTTTTTACTATTGAGTCTCACAAGTAGGAGGCATTTACTCTGTCAATATTTTTCTTTTCTGGAGTTTGATGGTGTTTTGCTGGTTTCTGTGAAGCTGGATCACCCTGCCATATTTAGTTCAGGCGCATGTGGCCGTTGGTGAAAGGGAGGCCTGTGTACAATGAGGCATGTACACGTGCCTAGTCCCAATTCACAGTTAGACCCCAGAGGAACAAAGCAGTAACTCCCGGTAAAGTGAGACAAGCGTTTCTTTTCCCATTGCCACACCTCTGCATGCTTTTGTGTCAAGCTTTATTTCCAGAAATAGAATAATATAGGAAGCAGGCGGATGTCTTTCAGCCTTTGAGTTTCTCTTTAATACTTCAAAAGACTTCTTACTTGCAACCCCTCTCCTGGTCTCCCCTCCCCTGCCCTCCCCTGGCCTCCCCTCTCTTCCCCTCTCCTCCAGGCAAGGAGATAGGTCCCTTTCTTTCCTTTCAAGATGAGATAAGTCATGGTCTCCAGTTTTAGTGGTTCTGCCTCCTTGGGCTGCATCTCCACTTGGCGATGTGAAACCACAGGTCAAGGCTGGAGGATGTATCTGCCACCCAACACCTGTGCCACAGAAGCTGGGAAGTGACCACAGTGGGACCAGAAACTTCTACCTCCTTCCCCGCTGCTGAGGCCGCCCACCCAGCCGGGAGGGATCTAGAACTGGCCTCCAGCTCCTTCTCCAGCCAAACTCTCTTCCTGCAGACCTTCTGTTGGCTGTCAGATCCATGAGGCAAACGGAATGCCGCGCAGATCTGGGCTTTCTCATTCAGCTACTCTCTCCTGGGATTACTCTAGTCAGAATCTAAGTCTACAGCTGCAGGAGACACTTCTTGTGGTCCGCATTAGTCCCTGTACTGCCCGAGTCTGTTTGGCTCAGTGGTTAGAGTGCCGGCCTGTGGACTGAAGGGTCCTGGGTTTGATTCCAGCCAAGGGCATGCACCTCGGTTGCAGGCTCGATCCCCGTCCCTGGTTGGCGCGCATGCAGGAGGCAACCCATTGATGTGTCTCTCTCACATCGATGTTTTTCTCTCTCTCTCCCACTCTCTCTGAAAAGCAATGGAAAAAATATCCTTGGGTGAGAATTAAAAATATCCCCAAAACAGAAGTCCCCATATTGCTCTGGGGCAGCACCCCACCTCCTTATTTCACAAGGCTCATAGCAGGAAAACTCTCTCTGAAGATATCTCTTTACGGATATTCTCATCAAAACACCTCCCAACAGCTCTTTCTCTTCTCTGCCCTGTTTTTATATATTTGAATCCTTACCCTAGGATATGTTTTATTGATTTTTTAGAGAGAGAAGGGGAGGGAGAGAAACAATGATGTGAGAGAGAAACATCAATCGGTTGCCTCCCATATGTGCCCCACTGGGGATCCAACCTGCTACCTTTTGGTGTACAGAACAGCAAACACTCCAACCAAATGAGCCACCTGGCCACGGCCCTGTTTTCGTATTTTTATCAGAATACAGGACCGAGAGTTTGGGGAGGGGCCCGGGGTCATCTCTGTACATCTGCAGAGAGAGTTCTGTCTTAATCATCTTGATATCAGATACCAGTTTTTTTGGCACCTCAGTTGAAATGGAGACAGAAAGAGTCTCATTCTGATAACTGGTTCCTTGAGTAAAAACCAAATGTAAAGAGATCTATGTCAACGATAAAATTCTGTGCAAATGTCCCTTATTAGCATCACTGTTCCCTTCTAATCTGATAACAGAGTCTTATGACAACTGCTACAGGAAATATTAAAAGACCCTTTCCAGATGGAAAAGGTACTATGGGGAAATAATGTTTAGATTCTAGGATTATTGGTGAGTGATAATCTTTGGAGGAGTAGCAGTTAATCTCCAATCCTGCATCAGAGGCAGTGGACAAGTTATGGGTAAATCATGGGTAAACAGTGTGTTGTGGTTGTGTAGTGAAACCATCATTACTGAGGATACATCCCCAAGTCAAATTGTGCGGGACAAACAAAGGCAGGTCAGGTAACTGGAAAACAAGGCTGTTGTTTCCAAAGCCAAAGAAAAATTCAATCCGCATTAATAACAAAGGAATGAGAGGGATGGAGGGAAGAAGGCATTCTAGACAGAGAGCCTGGTGAACAAATGGAAAGGAGAAGGGACTCCATGTTTGTGCGTGTGTGTGTGTGTATGTGTGTGTACACGCGTGCATGTTGGAGCACATGCGTGCCTGTGCACCCATAGATGGGAGAAAGGTGTCTTTACAGCATTAATTGGACTCTGAGCTGGCCTGACAGAAGGTTGGTGGAGGGAAGGTTTTAAGAGCCAGTGCTGAGTTTACATTTGATAAACAATGAATGCTGAGTCACACTGGGTTCTTCCAAAACATGTTTTCCATCACAAAAGTAGTACATGCGTGTCGCAAAAACCGAAAACATAAAACGTGCATATAACCAGAGTGGTGTGTTTCCACTGCCGTCTGGCTCAGTGACTTCACACTTCTTCCATCTTGGTCCAGAGCAAGGCTTCATCTCCACCTGTAACCACTCTCCAGCGCTCACGTCTCAATTGATTTGGGCCCAGACTGCGGCTCATGAACGTCTAGTGTTGTTGGACTAGACACTGGTGGTTTTCCACTGGAGGTGGGTGCAAAGGCAGGCATGGGGCCGTGCTGGGTGGACACCCCGGGGAGACACACCACCCTGGGCCGTGGCTGGTTCTCACTGTGGAGCAAAGAGAAGGTCACTGAGCTGCTTATAGCTTCTTGCAGCTCCTGGAGTTGGCCAGACTTTCTTCTGTGGGGCTTACGGCTTCTCCTGTCCCCCTGTTCTGCTCCTGGTGGTGCCCCCTCCATGTCTTGTCTTTTCTCCATGGGGTCTTTTCTCCCAGTCTTGCTCAGTCTTAGACCTTTGCTCTGTTTGTGTGTGGCAGAATCTTCCTGCCCTAGATTTGGGGCAGAAAACAAAAACATTTTGTTTTATTTTTTTCTTAAAAGTCAAGTATTGACAACATTTGCCTTCTCTTATGTGCGACTCATGCCAGGGTACCAGTAAAGGGTTTTGGTGGCTCCAGTTAGGGGGAGAGACATACTGATTAATAATCTGAACTGTCCCCATGTGTACAGTGTAAGAGTGTCTCTAAGGAACGGTCTCTATGACACTGTCCCTTAGAGAAAACCACTGTTTTCGTCTGTTCATATTATTCCAGGCATTTAATGACAGGTGCAAATATGACGTATCATTATGGCTGTACCACTCACGGAGATGGGACCCTCCTCTTCTGCGTCTTGTGCTTTTCCCTGAACACAGTTAGGACATCCTTCCAAACTGCTAGCATAGCTCAGCCTCAGAGTCTCCAGGGGGAGGAGGAAAACGGTGTTTTGGGAAAGCTGCTCAGGCGGTTCTGGGAGCAAAGCCTCCCCACACCCCAGCTGCTGCCCGATGACCCCTCTACGGTTAATCCCTCACCCTCTGCGCGGTGCTCACGTGGGCGCTGTGCCTGGTGCCGTGCCAGCGTGCTCACTGCCACCTCTGATTCTAAAAGTGCCCTCTAACCTCCCTCCCTCCCTCCCTCCCTCCCTCCCTCCCTCCCTCCCTCCCTCCCTCCCTCCTTCCTCCCTCCCTCCTTTCTTTCTCTACCTTTAAAACAACAAAACCCCCAAAGCCACTGACTATAAAGAATGCCGTTAATGAGGAAAAGAATCACAGAAAGGTTTTTCTCTGCTTTTCCTTTCCCTAGTTAGAACTGTAACTGAACTTTGGTCACCCTGAGGGGGGAGACCCATGAAAAGTGTCTCCGGGGTTAGGAGAGTGTCGGTGCCACTGTGCTGGGCTGGGGCGGGCTGCCCGGGGAGCCCCGGGCCTGAGCTGCCCCCCCCCCCCCCATTCCCCGAAGGCGGCCTTCCTCCTGCCACTGCCGCCAGGTCCTGCTTGGACAGAGCCGGGCTTCGGCCGAGAGCCAGGAGAGGGAGCGCCCCCCCCAGCAGCCGCGGCTCGCCAGGCAGGGAGGGGAGCCCAGCCGCACCCGCTTCCCTGTCCCCCAGCCCCCGGGGCTTCCCCGCTGGTATTTTTCCCTTTAATAATCACGCATATATTTCTAGGCTGGAGGGGGCCGGTGCTCAGCTCGGCCTCCATCGACACCCAGCCTCTGTTATCAGCTTCATGGTCAGGGGCCCCGTTACAAGTTAAGCTTTTCCCTGAAACAAGGGAGACAGTTCAGGAACTATCTCTCCAACTTCAGTCGTCTGTCTCTGTCAATAAGGAAAAATTTTTGACAAGTTTGATGTTCAGTTTTTAGGAGCAAGATAACCTTTTAGAGCTGGGAGAGGAAGGACAGGAAGACCTTGCCTTTCACCCCGAGCTTGTGGAAGGAGATTTTAGGGCCATGGTTGCTGGGCTTCTTTTGCCTCTGTGACAGCTGCTTTTTTGTTTTTTTTTTGGGGGGGGTGGTGTTGTGTGTTCATTTTCAGTTGTCTCCAGGAAGTGTTTGATGTCTTCCTTGATCTCTTTGGTAACCCATTCATTGTTTAATCACATGCCATTTGAATTCCATGTGTTGGAATGTTTTCTAGTGTTTTTATTATAGTTGATTTCTAATTTCATGCCTTGGTGGTCTGAGAAGATGCTTGATATGTTTTCAGTCTTCTTGAACTTGTAGAGATTGTTTTGTGTCCTAACAAGTGGTCTATCTTTGAGAATTTCCTGTGTGCACTTGAGAAGAATTCTGCAGCTTTGGGGTGGAATGTTCCGTAAATGTCAATTAAATCCATCTGATCTGGTGTGTCATTTAGGGTCACTGTTTCCTTGTTGATTTTTTTGTCTGGAAGATCTATCCAGTGAAGTCAGTGGGGTGTTCAAGTCCCCTACTATGACTGCATTGCTGTTGAACTCTCCCTTGAAGTCCTCCAGAAATTTTTTTAAATAAGTTTAGGTGCTCCTAAATTTGTGCATATATGTTTACCAGGGTTATATCCTCTTGTTGGATTGATCCCTTTAATATTATGTAGTGTCCTTTCTTCTCTCTCGTTATGGTCTTCATTGTGAAGTCTATTTTGTCACATATGGGCATTGCTACCCCAGCTTTTTTTTCATTTCCATGGAAAATTTTTTTCCATCCCTTCACTCTCATCCTGTGTGAGTGTTTTGCTCTGAGGTGGGTCTCTTGTAGACAGCATATATTTGGGTCATGTTTTCTACGTGGGCCTTTTTCTTGAGCTCAAATGCCAAGGCTGGTAGCAAACATTATAAACCACGACACCGGCAATCACGAAGAAGAAAAAAGAAGATTCCAGAAGGGTAGAAGACATCCTTTGATTTTCTTAGGAAGAAGGGACACGGTTATATTAAAATGCTTCAGAAATTCTTCTGACCCTTGGATGGGATTTCCACTCAGGAGAAGGTTAACTCCCCCTCTTTACATTTCCCTGCCCAGTGTTTTATTTACGACCCCTTCTTTCCATCTTACCCATGAGGAACTTGATGTACCGGTAGGCTTGGTGGGTCTCAAGAAGCAAGTGGAATTTGAAACCTTTGTTCAGCTGCTTATTAAGACAGAGTCTCTGTTAATCTCCCTTTTTATATTCCTCCTGAATCTGAGATCAGAAGCTACTGCAGATGCCCAGGAGAGTTTCAGCACAGAGGGAGGAAGCCCACTGAGATTTCGGAGTGCCAGCTCATGGGGGCTGTTGGCCCGGCCCTCCCCTCACCTGGTTGTCCCCAGAGCAAAGAATTCTGACTTGATGCCCTAGGTGGACCATCCTGCTTCCTGCTGTCAAGGTTCTTGGGATGCAGGACAACAAACTATCATCAGACAGGATCTTAACTATGGACTTCCAATTAGTGGGATGCACACAGGCATTTTTTTTACCCCTAGAAGAAACAGAAGGGAGTTTGCGAGGGATCAGTGAGCTTTTCAGAAGTCTATCCATCCAAGATGTTTGGAGCAAGAGCCTTTTCTCTGGGGACAGGCCTATACCAATTCTGACTCACGTACCTATTCAGAGTCTGAAAAAGAAAGCCAGGACTTAACAGCTAAGAAATTTGACTGAACCTTGTTAGAAATCAATGCAGTGAGTGGAACTGAGCCGGTAGATGAAGCTCCAGCCAATTGGGGCCTGGGATTTGGGCATTTTTGTTCATCAGCTCGCGGTCTAGTTTTGTTCAGTGATAACCTGATAGCAGCTCTGCATGCTGATTGGCTGGGGGAGGTTCTCTTCTCCGACAATGAAGATAATCCATCATGTTACTGGCTTTTGTCTTGGCGAAGGTACTTAGGTTTCAGCCAGCTGGTTAGCTGCCTCAAGGCCACCTGCTTGACTGAAAAATAAAGAATCAGTCTCTTTCCCTTTGCAAGAAGGGGGAAGTATTGACTTGTGTGATGATTTTAGGTGGATGATTAAGTTTGGCCTCTTAGGCTCCAGCTGAAAATTCAATTCAGATGACTGGTTTTCCTTTTCATACACCGTTGAGCAATCCCGTGTGCTGCCATGGCTAATGTCCCTGATGCTGATTGTCCCTTCACTTTAACAAAGCACAGAATCCCCAGCCCACTCTCTATTCCCTGTGCCTCCCAGCTACAGGGACATAATGAGGAAATGCACTCTTTCTGCTCCCGTTAAGAGTGCTACTCTAAGCAGCCATGCTCAGAGGCTCTCTCAAGTAACCAAATGGCTCTGGAGGAGAGAGTCAGAACGGGGATGATGTCTCTGATGGTAGCTGATAAAATGTGCTGGTTTCCCCTGGTGCATTTCACATGTACAGTGCAATCGGTCATTCTTCTGGTGCCACTTGGCTGATACATCACAATCTCAGATGCCAAAGTAGTGAACAGGTTCAATGTGTATGATCTTAGCCCAAAACAGGACAGTCATTTTTGACTCACTCATTCCCCGCATCCAATCCATCAGAAAATTCTGCCATTCAATCTCCAAAACATTTCTCCAAACTTCCTACTTCTCTCCATGTTTACTAATCAGGAAAAGCCTCCATCGTCTCCCACCTGGACCACTGCCATCACCTCCCAAGTGGCCTTTCTGCTTCCATTTTCTGCCTCCTGAAAACAGTTCTCTCCACACCAGTGAGTACTCTTTTTAAAAAACAATTAGGTTACAGAGCTCCCTTTATTAAGATCTTCTAATAGCTGCTCATAATTATTAGGCCAAAATGAAGCTCTCCAACCGTGTCTTCAGTACCTCATGAGATCTGGCCTCTGCCCACCTCTCTGACCTATCTCATCTCTTCCTCTCCTCAACCTGCTCTTGCCATGTCTTGACAGCTTCAAGTTCCCTTCCATCTTAGGGCCTTTGGAGTAGGTATTCCCTGTGCTTGGAATGTTCTTCCCCAGCCAAGGTCTTCATAGGGCATCATCATTTTTATTCTGTTTTCACCTTCAATGTCAACTTCTCAGAGAATCTTTGTTGACTAGTCGAACTCAAGTAGTCTAGACCTTCTGAATTATGTCATCCTGTTTTGTTTTTGAACTAGCACTAACCAATACTATGCATTTTCTTTTTTATTTGTTTATTGCCTGTCTCCTTTACTAGAAAGATTGATCACAGCCTGGCCGGGCGTGGCTCAGTGGTTGAGCATTGACCTAGGATCCAGGAGATTGAGATTTGATTCCAGGTCAGGGCACATGCCCAGGTTGTGGGCTCGATCCCCAGTTAGGGGCATGCAGGAGGCAGCCGATCAATGAGGACTCTCTCGTCATTGATGTTTCGATCTCTCTCTCCCTCTCCCTTCCCCTCTCTGAAATCAGTAAAGATATGTTAAAAAAAAGAAAGATTGATTACAATATGGACTTTGTCTGTTGTGTTCAGAGTATGCCCAGTGCCCAGAATAGTGTCTTGTAAATAGCAGGTGCCCATCTGGTAAATTAATGAGCAAAGCCTGCCAAGGGAAATTTCCTAAGTGATGCAGAGACGGGATGCTTTTGGTGTGGCCCTAGCAAAAGTTAGGGGATGAGTCCCTGGCCAGGTAGCTCAGCTGCGTTGTACATCATCCTGATACACCTAGGTTGCAGTTTTGATCCCTGGTCAGGGCACCTACGAGAATCAACCAATGAATGCATAAATAAGTGGAGCAACACATTGATGTTTCTCTCTTTCCCTTCCTCTCTCTCTAAAAATAAATTTTTTAAAGAAAGTTAGGGATGAGGCTGGATGACATTGTAGGTTTATTTTTGATCTATATTCTGAGTTTCTAAGTTATCAGATGTTTTCTGAGGCCTAATGTGTGTGTTGCTGTTAAGTGGACTCAAACAATGACAGCCTCTTATCTGGAGGAGGTAGGAGACTGACCTCATTCTCAGCTGATCAGATCAATCAACTGAAAAGCAAAATGTGCCGTTAATTTTAGGATCCATTATATGTGACATTTTTGTCTTGCTAAAGGTTAAGGCCAACAGGAGAATTGGAGAGCTCACTAAGCATCGTATCTTTATTCACATTTGGAAATTAGTTGGCACAGGGAACAGTCCGTGTACTCACCCTGATTTGGGGTCTAGGTCTTATTTTTCCAGGAAGGGCTGGTGTCTACTCCGTGTCTCAGAGTCTAAAATCTCTTATTCATGCATACACAAAGGGCAGGCATGATTCACACAGGATGAAGCCCTGAGCCTCGCAGACAGGAGAAAAATGTAGAGTCGTGATACTTAAAACATTTCTCAGCCTTAGTTGTCAGTGCTGGGACCCACTTCAGCACATTTCTGAAATGAACTCTGCTAAGGCTAGGTCAGTGACACCATAAAGAAGAATTTTGTAATTAAAAAGGCTTAAAGGGATCACTGGCAAGATGGCTTTTTTTAAAAACCAAGTCACTTAAAGAAGTAAACTCGATAGAAGTACTTCCTTACATCAGTTTTGCCCATCAGTCAAAGTGAAGGGAGCCAGGCTGAGCAGAGACGCCACTTGAGAAACTCTAAGGGGCGGGTTTTAGAGCTCGGCCTCCGCTGGAGAAGCCATTTTTCACCTGATGAAGGCATCTGCACGGTGACTTCAGTGGTCCTTAAAGTTTGATCATTTATAGAGAAAGATAATAGGATTAGAAATAAGATATAGATAAAACAGCTCATTGGGAAAGTCCTACATTTTATGCACAGCTATAAGCCTCACTATTTAAATTTACCAGATGGATACTAGTGATTTAAAATATTATGCTGAGCCTGGCCGGAGTGGCTCAGTTGGTTGGGCGTTGCCCCATGCACCAAAAGGTTGCCAGTTCCATTCCCTGTCAGGGCACATACCTGGGTTTCGGGTCAGTTGGGGAGCATACGAGAGGCAGCTGATCGATGTTTCTCTCTTCCTCTTTCTCTTTCTCTCTTTTTCTCTCTTTCCCCCTCCCTCCCTTCCTCTCTCTAAGCATGACCTCAGGCGAGGATTAAAAAAAAAAAAAGAAAATATTATGATGAAAGAAAACAATCACCCCCACCAAATCACATAGTATCTAATGTACATTTTACTGCATTGGACCCACCTGGGCCTCAGAAATTACATCTTACTGGCTGTTTAATGAATTAGTCAAAATACCCCAAATCAGATACAACAAAATGAATGAAGAAGGAGTAAGTCAGAGCATCTGGTCCTCTGGGTGTTCTGAGGGAAAGCACTGATTTTCACAAGCCATCCTGTAATGAAAGCGGCTGGAGGAGTTGACTTGAATTCAGCCTCTCTCTTGAGGGGAAGGTGGTTAGGATCCATCATGAGACATTATCCCAGGGGAGGAGTTTTACATCAGAAACTCGACTGGTTCTTTCTTTTTTCTTTTTTTAAAATCCTCACCTGAGGATAGTTTTTCCATTGCTTTTCAGAGAGTGGAAGGGAAGGAGGGAAAGAGGGAGAGAGGGAGAGAGAGAGAGAAACATTGATGTGAGAGAAACACATCGACTGGTTTCCTCCTGCATGAGCCTGGACCACCAGGGTTAGAGTCTGCAACTGAGGTACATGCCCTTGGCTGGAATCAAACCCGGGACCCTCTAACCACTAAGACAAACCAGCCAAGGCTCGACTAGTTCTTTCTGATAGTTGTTTGGAATGACCAGGACCACACATATACTCACAGAGCAAAAATGGCCACATAACTCTGAGGGGCAGAGTAGAAGGTTTAGAGAGTATTGGAGCTTGAAGATCTCAGAGGGCTTCCAACCTGAACTCCTCCCTTCTTCTGCCAACAAAGATGCTGAGGTCTGAAAGGGTTCAACGATATACCAAGTGCCACACAGAGAGTTCATGACTAAGTGAGGGCTAGGACCTCAGTGTGGTGACTCATTGTCTTTCTCGACAGAATGGAAAAGTTAGAAAAAAAAAATGATTTTTTTCAGTTTTATTGAGAAATAATGGACATACATCCCGGTGTAAGTTTAAGGCATAGAGCATGATGGTTTAATTTACATATGTTGTGAAATAATTATCGAAATAGGTTTAGCTAATATCCGTCACCTTGTGTAGATACAATATGAAGAAAAGAAAGAAGAAAAGAAAAACAGAAAAACAATTTTCACCTTGTGATGAGAACTGTTAGATTTACAAACGAAGTTTTGATGCCTCGAACTGGTGGCAGTGCCTTAATCATCTGTGTGTTGTTGGGCCTAAGAGCCTCTTCCATCCTTGTCAAGGGCTGTGCTAACCATCTCTCCTTTCACACAACAAAAAATTATTATTCTTTCTGATGCTTATTATATTGTCTCTTAAGTGCTGTCTTTCTACTGTGAAGTGACATGTAGTGAAAGAGCTGCAGTGTCTGAGTTTGAACACAGGATCTTCTACTCCAAGCTGTCTATTCTTGGGTAAAATATTTTACCAATTCCTATTCCCTGATCTTTGGAAAAGTACAAATGTAAGCAGTGGTGAGCTTTAGAGATGATCTATGCAAAGGCTGGTGTGTAGTAAACACTTGGCAAATGGTAGTTGTTATTATTATTATATTAGAGGAAATATTGTTTATTGGTCAAGACAGTAGGCACTAGAGTCAGACTGACAGGCTTTGGATCCAGCCTCCCCCACTTCCTAGTCCTGGGACCTTATTAGCTCTGTAAGCCTGGCGTCCTTCACTTTTAAAATGGGGAAAACAAAAATACCTGCTTCATAGAACTGTTGTGGAGATTTAATGATATAATGTGTTTAATAGTGCATTCCTTGTTGAAAAGTGTCATCAACATTGGCCATTATTATAATTATTTTAAATTTTTCCATAGAGGAAATGTCTGGAGTCAGACATTTTCTGTAAAGGGTCAAATAGTTAATGTCATAGGCTTTGCTGGCCATAAGATCTCTGTGTAACTACTCAACCTTGCCATTGTAGCAGGAAAGCAGCCATAGACGATTGTAAATGAATGAGCGTGGCTGTGTTCCAATAAAACTTTATTTACAAAAACAGGCGGTGGGCCAGACTTGGCCTGTGGGTCATAGTTTGCCAACTCCTGATGTATAGCAACGGAGAGCTCCTGCTCTGTCGCTTCTGGAAGAAGGCATCCTCTTGGTAGAGGTAACGAGGACAGGTGTCTTTCCCCATGGAAGGAAGAACTAAATGAGTCCCCTTTACGTACGTGTATCGAGACAATTCATTTCCTACCCACTGATCCTGGCTCGGACTGCAGAAAAGAAAGAAGCATCTTGGGCAGCCATAAAAATTAAGGAGTGAACGCTGATAAATAGACACTCCATTGCTTTATACAAAGCATGGTGATTAATAACAATAGTCAAGTGGTAGTGAGCTAATCATTAGGGTGAGGCTCCAAGACTTATCAATAGGTGCAGGGTTAGGTGTTCCCCACAGAGCATGTGGGCAGGGAAAGCTATTTATGGGGAAAAGGGTCAAGTCCTTGTGGTCTCAGCAGAAACCTGAGACCAATTTCTTTGGTTAGAGTCGGGGGGAGGGCAATTAAAAAGCATCATACCCTGGCCAGTGTGGCTAAGTGGTTAGAGCATTGTGCCGAGCACCAAAGGGTCACGGGTTCGATTCTTGGTCAAGGGCATGTACCTGGGTTGCAAGTCCTATCCCTGCCCCCCTCTTGGGGCGCATGCGTGCAGGAGGTAACCAGTTGATATGTCTCTGTCACATTGATGTTTCTCTCTGTCTCTTTCCCCCTCCCCCCTTCCTTTCTACTCTCTCTGAAAAGCAATGAAAAAAATATCCACAGGTGAAGATTAACATAAAAAACAACAACAAACAAACAAACAACCCCCCCACCACATTTAGTAGAGAAGGAAAATTCTCTCTCATATTTCTGACAGTAAATCGTTATACCATTTTAGAGCCTTCATAGCCACATGTTGATAATTAACTTTCCCAGAATCCTGTTTACTACGGACCTTTGACTCTCTGAGGGGTCACTGAATTAGTCATATTTGATTGGTGTTCTAGAGCTTAGGAGTATGGTACCTTGCCAGTTGTCAATTATGGAAATATTTATATTTTAATTATGCAAACAGTGTTTCTATAGGTATTAAAGTATATTTATTTTCTTGGGCATGATCTTATTTTGTTCTATTTAGATAACAGAGTTGACTTTCCTTCCAAATGAACTCTTTTTATATTCCATTTCTTCAGTGTGCTACTTTCTAATTTCTGAGCTTACGTTTAATTATTAATTTTGTATTAGTAGATGATAAATTAATGTACAAACTTTTAACAGCATTTGCTTTTTAAAAAAATTGTCAATTACAGTTGAAATTCAATATTATTTTATATAAGTTTCAGGTGTACAGCATAGTATGGTTAGGTATTTCTATAATTTATGAAGTGATTCTCCCGATAATTCTAGTACCCACCTGGCCCCATACATAGTTATTACAGTATTATTGACTACACTCCCTAAGCTGCACTTTACATCCCATGACTGTTCTGTAATGATCAATCTGCACCTCTCAGTCCCTTCACCTTTTTCACCCAGTCCCCCAACCCTCCTCTCCTCTGGCAACCATCAGTCTGTTCTCTGTATCTATGAGTCTGATTCTCTTTTGTTTGTTCATTAATTTTGTTCTTTAGATGCCATATGTAGGTGAATAAAGGCATTTACTTTTTCTAAAATTGATTTTTAGAGAGAGGAAAGAAGAGAGAGAGAGAGAAACACCCATTTGCTGTTCCACTTACTTATGTATTCGTTGGTTGATTCTTGTATGTGCCCTGACTGGAGATTGAACCGACAACCTTGGCATATTGGGACGATGCTCTAACCAATTAAGCTACCGTGTCAGGGCCAAGGCATTTACTTATTAAACAAGAGTCTGTGAGATACAGTTTTTTAACCCAAAGTGGTGATTCTTCAGTCACATATTTGGAGGATGGAGGGTGCTCTGAGTATGGTGGTGGTGGGAGAGTGGGGTTGGAGAGCAGTGTCTTGCCTTGGAAGCCCTCCCACGTGTGGCTGGCTGCCCAGCTACGGATAAAGCTGAGTGCCCCCTGGCAGACAGGTAGGACCTGACAGAGATGAGGCAGAGGGGAGCAGACAATGTGGGAGTTCAGAGAGAATGTGGTAAGGAGACCTTCCTCAGTCATGTCAGCTGTACCCAAAATGTGCAAAAGATTAAGAGTCAATATAGTCTATTTGATTTGGCAGAAAGGTTGGATTGGGTGATCTTGAAGAGTAATTTCAGTGCTGTGGAAGACATAAGCTTTATTTTAGATATTTAAGGAAAGAATGAGCGGTGACGTAATGAAGATTTGACTGTTGAAGGATTAAAATAAAGCAATATTTGCAGGCAGTAAGTGGCAAGGCCGAGCCATGCAAACATAGCACGAGGAGAAATGATGCTTCCAGCAGTCTTGCTGGGGTCATAACATTACCTGGAAGAATGGGGGCTGGAACCCACACCTACTGATACCCAGTCTTGGGAGGATTTTC
Source organism: Miniopterus schreibersii (assembly GCF_964146895.1). Taxonomy (NCBI): domain Eukaryota; kingdom Metazoa; phylum Chordata; class Mammalia; order Chiroptera; family Miniopteridae; genus Miniopterus; species Miniopterus schreibersii. The sequence goes on along the minus strand of NC_138105.1, from coordinate 38,043,590 downwards.
CACAGAAGAGGCATACCAGCATATTCGATGACAGAGGGAAAGACCAGCAGAGGCTAGGCTGAGGCTGCAGAGGCAACTGGTGTTTGAGATGGAGACCTTTCTTCTTCTAAGGCTGTGAGGGAAGACCAGAAGGTAGATAAAGAGACAAGGGAGGCAGGTAGAGGACCACTTCTCTCCTGTGGAGAGTCCTTGTTAATGGTAAATGAAAAAACCTCTCTCTACACCTGCACACACACACACACACACACACACACACACACACACACACACACACACACACCACTAACACACAATAGTGAGTGATAGATAGGCATTTAATAGTTCTTGCTTGTGCTGAATCTTTTCAAGAAGTTAATCTGAAAATGATTGCTGTGACTGACTATTGTAGATTTAGGTAGGGAGAGAAAATCGTTTCCATTTTAGGTAGGGAGAGAAAATCGTTTCCATTTTCTTATTTAAGTTCCAGAGTTTTTAGGACTATTTTAATGCAATCCTTTGCCCACACAATATAGATTACGGCGGAGCTAGCTATATTTCATGGAGACATGAGATCACTATCCTCCCTCCCTCTCTTTTACGAACTGATTTCTAAATGTTGAGTACGTCCAAAGACTAGGATCTATAAAGTGGCCTTAACAATTTTACCAGAACTAACTACTAACCATTACAAGATATATCTTTAAGGTAGCACAATACAAATAATAAAAAATCAGCCAACTCTATGTTCCAGTCCTGTTTGGGGGCTCAGTGGACAGCGTGTACATTTTGTAAATTTTCTTCCAATGTTATTTTGGTTTAGCCTGTTAGGAAATGCTAGGGGAAGAAGAATGGGTGCTTTACAGTTAACATCAAAAAAGACCCAGGCCCTGGCCGGCTTGGCTCAGTGGCTAGAACATCGGCCCTTGGACTGAAGGGTCCCAGTTCGATTCCAGCAAGGGCACAAACCTCAGCTGCAGGCTCCGTCCCTTTGGGGCACATGCAGGAGGCAATCAATGTGTCTCTCTTACATCCATGTTTCTCTCCCTCTCCCTTCCATTCTCTCTGAAAAGCAGTGGAAAAAATATCCTTGGGTGGGGATTAAAAGACAAAAACAAAAAGCCAAAAGAAAAAGAAAGACCCGGAATCCTTTAGTTTCACGTTTATTGTGATGACACGTCTTCATTCCTGCTCCGAATGCTGTTCCCACCTGGAGTTCAGGACGAGAGCTGTAGCTAAGATGATGCTCCTCTTGGGCTTGTAATCAGAAAAAACCGGAGATCCCAGAAATGAACAGTCAGTTCATGTTTATCCGAGGTTCAAACATCCAGAGAGCTCCCATTAGCAGAGTGAATTTCTAAAAGTGCCAGCCTGTGATGAACAACTTTCATAATTGTCACCCGCGGCTTGGAATGGTCCTGAGGTGCCGTCTGGGTTATTAAAGAGCGATTCCTTTTTGTTCGGTTTTCGCATTCAATTTCTTTCATTTGATTTTCTAATTTGCTAAAAATGGATTGAGTCTGAATTATTGAACCTTAGCCAGAATATTTGATGAACAGGGACACTGAAGTTCTAGCCGTTTTGTATGAATGGAGGCAAAGGGAAAGAAAATCCTGCCGTATTCTTTATTATTATTATTTTTTTAATCCTCATGCCCTTGGCTGGATTTGAACCTGGGATCCTTCAGTCCACAGGCTGATGCTCTAACCACTGAGCCAAATCGACCAGGGCCTGCCATGTTCTTTATTCTACAGAGGTGACAGGGATGGTGAGAAAGTCCCTTCTTTATGGTGAAGCTGCTTGTTGTGAAATGGGAAAGGAAGTTTCCTTGCCTACCTGCCTAATCACCTGAGCTCAATCACAAAAAAATAATACGCACCAAAGGGTTAAATCCTAATACCTGAAGGGCCTGCAGTAACTGCTTCCCTGGTCTAATTACCCACAGAGAGCGGGTGGGAGCCCAGTCTCGGCAGGAGGCCCTGCCCTACCTGCCTGAGTGATGAGGTGGGAACAGGGCTTATTTAAAATCCCAGACACAGCCCTCTCTTCTGCCAGTTGTTATTTCCCATCCTCACCTCTGGACACTTCAGCACATTCACTGGAAACATCATCACAGGAGAGCTCGGCTTTGACAGCAGCCTCTCTGAAATTATTTATTTTCCCTGTTCTGGCTTGCACTTGAATAATTCTCCATCAACAGCACGTCTGATTGAGTTGGCATCACAGACCCTTTTGTATGCTATTTTTTTCTTCTTCAAGAAATATTAAAGTCTGAATCAAATTGGAATAGTTGCCTGGTAATGATCTCATTATATATAAATACAGAAGCGCTGGCAGGGGAGATAATGACTCTGAGACTCAGGTATGCGGCGCCGACGACTTATTATCTTCCAAGGAGCGGCCCCCACTCCACCCTCCTCCGGCTCCCCCACAACATCCCTTTAGTGTAAGGTTCAAGCTGCAGAAAGCCGATGGCTGATTGAAGCTGGGAATCGGGTTTTTTTTCTCCCCCCTTCGTGACATATGTTAGGAGATGAAAGGAGCCTGGGCTGTGTGTTTACTCTTCATTTGGGAGTTTCACATGTTCTGATTCATCGGAAAGACTGAGAGGCAGAAGGAGAGACATTTGGTGCTGGCTGAAAACCATAGCCATTCTCAGTGTGAAGTTTCCTCGTTTGGTGAGGATAATTGTGATGACGCAGTTCTGGGTGTAGACACCACTAAGAGATTTTTAAAAATAAGGGGCCCACCACCCAGTTTGAGCTCTTATACAGCAAAAGAACACACCCCGATGGTGGCAGTAGGGGTGGGGCCTGGGGTGGGAAAGGCCCTCGGAACCTGGGAGGTTACTAGTCATGAGCCCCACTCATCTATTCTGGCTGCCAAGGGGTCAGCGATGAGTTGAGCACCTCGCAGATGACCACATACAGGGTTTGACTCCCAGTATGGGTGAAGCAACCCTGGCAAATCCCTGTGATTAGCATAAAAAAAAGAAACTGGGTAGGAGAGGATAGACCACATTGCTCTCAATGTCCCTGCTAGGTTCTAAAGGGGAATTTATTGAAGAGGGGTTTGCCATCTGCCATCTTAGACCAGAGAGAGGTGGCATGGGGGAAAAGTACTCGGCTATTTCTGTTGGCATGGGGTAATAAGGTTTATTTTTCCCTTCTGATGTCCATCTTGGCACTATCAAAATACAGAATAACATCGTAGGCATCATTACTGGGCAAAAAGATGGAATGAGTGGCAAACATATTTTGCCCCTAGTTGAAAATCTTTCATGCAATGTATGTGGTATGCTGTTGAGCAATGACAATAAATTCCTATAGGCTGAGAGAGTATGGCTATAAAATCTAAAGAAGGAACAAGTTAGTCAGACTAGATGGGGGGTGGGGTGGGGGCTATGTGGCCTGAGGAGAGCCCCTGGTATCAGGTGGGACCATTCCCATTTTCCCATTGTGGGGACAATCAGGGCAAATGTCCTTGGCCACAACTGGATCCACACTATACACATGCCATTTGACACTGCTTTTCCTTAGTTTATTATGTGTTGACATTTGTAATGCCTTAGCCCCAGCAAAAGAATCTTCTTTATCTCCCACCAGTGCTACAGGTACTGTTGGGATCTGGAAGGGTGTTTCCCCCCACTTCTGCTCTGACTTCCTTGGGTAATGGCAACTGAATATGAATTTTACTGGTTCGTAGAAATTGAGTGGAACCCTACCTTCTTGAGTTTCCCCCCATTGATTGTGGAGGGAATCTAGAGAAATACCCAGTTCAGTAATTACATGTCCCCCCAATACCTAGTTATAGCTCAGGATGCCTCCATTTTTATGATAATGATGAAAATACTAATAATAAACTACTACTCTTTGAGTGTTTAATATGAACCAGGCACTGTGTCAAATGCCTTACACATTTTATCTCATTTGACTCTCACAACTAAGGAGGTAGATATGATATCACAGATCATAGCTTGATGTCCAGTGGGAGAAGGATTGGTTTGTGGCTACAAATATTTGGAGCTGTGGAGGCAGGAGAGGCGATGATTTATATAGACCAGAAGTCTCTGAAGGAATCCCTTATTTCCTCAGCCCCTTTGCATTTATTTAAGTAGTTTTAATGGTGACTTCATTATTCAGCCTGCATTGTTCAGGAAACCATAGAAATATGAGTCACAATTCCTGCCTACAAACCACCTCTAATTTAATAGGTGGATAAGAGTAGAACATAAAAACACCACCACATGGAACACATTTGGGTTTGGCCTCTACTATTAGCTAGCCTTTCTGGGCCCAAGCTTCTTTTAAAAAACTAAATAATTGAACTGGATCAGAAGTTTGCAAACTTTTTTATAAAGGACTAGATGTACATATTTTAGGCTTTCTGAGCCATGAGGTCTCTTCTGTGACTACTCAACACTGCTGTTGTAGCATGAAAGCAGCTGTAGACAATCTGTAACAAACGAGCATGGCTGTGTTCAACTTTTATTTACAAGAAAACTTGTAAATAAAAATCAGGTGGGCCAGATTTAGGCTGTTACCGACCCCTGGACTAGCTGATGGCTATAGGCTCTTTCAGGCTAGAAAGTGCTATAGATTCTTTACATTCCACATTGATTTCAGCCTTGGAGTGTGGAGACATTTCTTTGGCTTTTATCTTCTTGAGGAGGAGTATATAAAGAACGGCAATAGAAGTGGTCCTGGAGAGGCACCAGGAGGGATTCCCTGCAATGTTCTGATTGAAATCGCAATGGGAGGAAGCCATTAAGTAAGGTGGGGAGAAAGGTTCCATTAATCAGAGATGGGTACTGCTGTTTTAGCTGGAGATCTGGCTATTAGCTCAGCAGGAAGATGAGGAAGACAAGATGGTGTAGGCTGCAAACACGGCTTTCCCAAAGGCAGAATGCTGAAATATTCTCTTTAGAACAAAAATTTTATGTCATTCCTTAGAATCCAAGACAGTAAAAAATGACATTTTGCTTGTTTTGGGAAACACAATCTAACATAGCAACCTAACAATCTAACACAGTCTAACAAGCATAACAGTCAAATACAATTTAAACATAGATTGATTTTTGTTGAAGAAATACACACACATGCACGCATATATATATATATATATATATATATATGTATGTGTGTGTATATATATATATATATATATATATATATATATATAATTTTCATATCTTTGAATAACTGGATTTTCTGAGACATTAAAACAAACATACAGTTGCAGGACTCTTCCTGTTGCAAGTGACAGAGACACCTCGCTCAAGTTGACTTAACAAAGGGAACATGTGGACTTAGAACACAGTACAGTTCAGGGGAATGCTGGCTTCATCTGGGGTAGGATATCAAATGAGGTTATTAGTTTCTTGCCTCTTTCATTCCTGCCAATTGATTCCTCTGTGCATCAATTGCATCTCCTGACTGACTCCTTCCTGGGTAGTAGGGTGTTACCTCAAGATTTACCTCCTGCAGCAAAGGAGTAGAGCTGCTTTTTTTTTCAAAAACCGTAGGATAGTCTCCTCATGTCTCCTTGACCCTGATTGGGTTAGATGCCCATTCCTAAGCCAATTTCTGCAGCCTTAGCCAGTTGGGTCCTACTACATGGATAAGAATGGTGGAGGGAGGTTCCCCAAAGGAGAGCTGGGTTGCATTTAGCAGGAAGAAGTGGATGGTTGGGTAACAAATGAACAACAGATGCCCCCAGCACAATGATCCTTTATAATTTTATTTTATTATTTATTTTTATTTTTGTTCAAAATATTACAGATGTCCCTTTATACTTTATAATTTTAAAAACACTTTATGGAAATGATCTCATTTGATTTTACAGCAATTTTATGTGAATATGTTTGTCAGCTCTTATTATTTCCATTTTCAGATGAGAACACTCAAATCACATGACTGGTTCAAATTCACGTAGTTTGCAAAAGAGATTGGATTAACTTTTCTGTCCTAGTGATGTACTGTCTGAGCACTAAAGGACAAAACTCTTACCTCTCCTGTTTTGGACTAGATATTTATTGATTGAATTAGCATTTTGGGCAGTCATATCACACTGGTTTATACTGATTTTATGGCAAAGTTAGAGCCTCACTGATTTGTCACATGATTGGTGGTAAAATGTAATGCACCTAAATGGGTTTTTTGAACTTAAGGGCAGGGTTACATTTACTGCTGTGATATCTTATATTAGATTTCTGCCAAAATATTAACCATCTCTCCTGGCTTTATGCCATCTTCAAGTTTAAGAAATGTACCCTATTTCATCCTTTAAGTAATTGTTAAAAATGTTGAACAGTAAGATCTATGTAATACTGAATAGTTACTGATTTTAATCTGGAATGAGATCTCTACCTTTGCTTGGCTCATTGTTTTCTGTAACTGAGATGGATGGAGGCTAAACTGATGTATTAAAAATATGAATCACTTCAGAGATGGAATATGTCTTCTCATTTGATCTCTTGTCTCATATTTCCAATATGAGCAGAATTTTGATTGAGAACATCACCTTTTGCAATAGACAGCCAAATGATTGGCCTGGTGTTAATGGTAACTATTATTTTGTGACCCCTCCCCCCAATATCATTTATTTTGGATAGAGTTAGGAAAATTGTGGCCATCTAGTTAAATGTTAAATTTCTACAATGAAAATAATAAGATAAACACAATGATGACCAAGAATCAACATTTGGTAATAAATACAGTAGACAGTACACATTCCCCCAGTGACTTAATTTTCTTTTGCAGATTAGCAAATGGAAATTCTACAACTCAAATGTGAGACAAAGATTTGGTCAGAAAGATCATCTGGACTTAAGCATCTTGGGCAGGAGGGTGGTGGGTGGGTTTGAAAGTTGCCTGCTGGTGGGAATGGCAGTGAAGTTTACATAAACGTGCTCCCACCATACATACAGCTTTGCTTTGGGTTTATTAAAAAAACTTTACAGGAGGATGATTTTGTATTAGAATCAATTACTATTATAGCTTAAACAAGATGGAGAAACATCACTGTACCATTCAATTTCTCTAAAATGACTCCTTACAAGGATTGGTTTTAGTCCTGAGCAGGGAGGTGTGTTTCTTTAGCTCCATTTTGGGAAGGTGTGGGGAGGGGCTGGCAAAAGCCTCTCTGTCCCATGTGATCATCTTGTCCTCAGCAATGGCTGGAGCACAGCTGTTTATGGCTCTGCATACTTCTCCTATCTCCTCCCTCTCCCCCACCCTTAGATACTGTAGAAGTGCCTCTATTACTTGGGTATTTCATACAAGAAAATTTGCCTTCAGATACACTAACTTAAATGAAGAATAATTTACAGGGAATCAACAGTAGAATAGAGAGTGCTGAAAATCAAATCAGCGATTTGGAAAATGAGGAAGCAAAAAACACCTAATCAGAACAGCAAAAAGAAAAAAAAATCCAAAAATATGAAGACAGTGTAAGGAGTCTCTGGGACAACTTCAAGCATACCAACATTTGCGTCATGGGGATACAGAAGAAGAAGAGAGGGAGCAAGAAAGTGAAAACCTATTTGAGAAAATAATGACAGAAAACTTCCCTTACCTGGTGAAAGAAATAGACATACAAGTCCAGGAAGCACAGAGAGTCCTAAACAAGACTAACCCAAAGAGGCCTACACCAAGACACATCATAATTAAAATGCCAAAGGTTAAAGACAAAGAGAGAATCTTAAAGCAGCAAGAGAAAAGCAGTTAGTTACCTACAAGGGAGCGCCCATACAACTGTCAGCTGATTTCTCAACAGAAGCTTTGCAGGCCAGAAGGGAGTGGCAAGAAATATTCAAAGTGATGAAAAGCAAGGACCTGCAACCCAGATTACCCTACCCAGCAAAACTATCATTTAGAATTGAAGGTCAGATAAAAAGCTTCCCAGACAAGAAAAAGCTAAAGGAGTTTATCATTACCAAATCAATACTACAGGAAATGTTAAAGGGTCTTCTTTAAGAAGAATAAAAGGAAAAAAAAGAGATTAAAAATATGAACAATAAAATGGCAATAAATACATATCTATCAATTGAATCTAAAAATAAAAATAAGTGAAAAAGAATCTAATGAACAAAATAAACTGATGAATAAAGTAGAACCAGAGGCATAGAAACATGGAACAGACTGACAAATCTCAGAGGGAAGGTGGAGGTGGGTGGGTGGGAAGAGATTAACCAAAGAATTTATATGCACATGTGCACTACCCTTGGACACAGACTATAGGGTCATGAAGGCCTGGGGTGGGGCAGGATCTGGGTGGAGGTGGGCAATGTGGGGATAAAGGGGGACATCTGTACTGCTTTCAACAATAAAGATTTAAAATAAAAAATAAAAATAAAAATGAGAATTTGTCTTCAAACTAATGAATGGGTTTCAAAGAAAATGAATGAAAACTATTTTCTTCCTTTTCCCATGAAGTGATTAGCTATACAATCTGGGAAAAACCGTTTCTATGTAAAAGGACACGTACATAAAGAGCTAACTTCTGCCACCTTTCCCCAATCGCACTCAACAACAAGAAAACAGCAGCTGTTCTCTTTTTGGTGCTGTGACCTGCCCCTCCTCTCCCAGGGCTCCTCCTCGGCCCCTTTCTTTGAGACACTCCTTCCTCAGCTACAAGAACAGGTTATCAAGGTGATAATAAGCGAGAAAATGTTCCAGCCTTGTTTTAAGCGTCAGCCACATCGCACTGCTTAAAAGAGGTTAAATGCTTGTGTGAACCTGTGCTTTCCAGCCTGCAGCCGTGCAGCCCTAAGCTAGGCTGATCTCGCCTCCCTCGCCCCCTCTCCACCAGGGGCTCGGATGATTGAGGGAGCCTCAGCCTCCCCAGCAGCTGCTGACTTGCACTTGGAAATTCAGTCCTCTCAAGGTAATTCCTCAGCTTATAAAAAAATTTCTACAAGCTGAAAAAAAACAGAAAACAAAAAAACCTCCAGCAATGAATTCCAAATTTGATGCCTCCCATGCCAAGCAGGATAATGGTAGGCTCACTGCCCTCTACAGACACCAGCCCGGAGATGGGTGGGGAGCATTGTGCCATATGAAGTAATTTTGTGGGCTCATTAGAAGACTCCTAGCTATTTCTAGAACACCACTGTCAATCTTCTTTCTCTTCTGAGGTCATCTAGATCCTAAATGACTTGGGAGCTGTCCGGGCCACCCCTACACTGCAAGTGGCCTGGCTTTGTATGCACATCACAGAGCAAAATTGCTTCTGTCTTCTCTTGCTTAGAGAGGCACTTTGTTCCTAAGGTTGGAGACCAAACTAATTGTGAAAGGAGATGTGGAGTTACCATTGGTATGGAAACTCTCACCTCCTGCATGCTGGTGGAGATGGATGTCATCATTGGCCAGAGCTGATGCGGTACCAGGCTTGGAGAAATTTCTCTTGATGCAGGAAAGTTGCCCAGAGAGTCTTTTTTTTTTTTTTACTTTTTATTTTATTTTATTATCCTCACTCAAGGATATGTTTTTTATTGATTTGAGAAAGAGAGGAAGGGGGATAGAGAGAGAGGGAGACATTGATTGGTTGCCTCACGTATGAGCTCCAACCGGGGATTGAATTTGAAACCTAGGTTATGTGCCCTGACCAGGAATTGAACCCGAAGCCTTTTGGCATCGGGATGATGCTCCAGCCAACCAAGCCACCTGGCCAGAGTCTTTTTAAAAATTTTAGATCATTATTCTCAAGCTGTAAGAATTTTCCCTTCCTCGCCCCAAAAGCTGCTCCTGTCCCCAGTAGCAGGAAGTCCCCGGTGGTGGATGCGGGTGCTGCTGGGACAGTCCTCTGCCTCCTCACTGGCATCTTTGCTGTGGGAGGATTTGAGTGTCCTTGTCTCTCAAGGCTTCAGCTCCGAGTTTTAGGATGTGTTCGGGCAAGTGCAAAATCCAATAGTCACTGAACCCTTGATAATCTTTTATGCCCCGTAGAAGTATGTTTTTATTCATTCGTGTCTTCAGGAGGTAAGAAATAAAGCTGTTCCATTCTAGGCATAAATTAGCATTTATAACAATGCTGTTCGAAAAAGGTAATTTAAATAAAACTGATTAGAATTTCGATAGGGCACCTAGGAACCTCTAAGCAAATGCTGATCAGGTAACGAGTGGAACAAGTCATTTATTTTAGTGGCTCAGCTATCTGTTTGATGGTTGGGTCACAGTTTCCCAAACATATATGGTGACCATTAATTATTCCTTTCTGGCTCAGTAATTGTTCAATTTAACTACAAACTGGGCTTATAGGTGAAGCCACAGAAGACAGCAGAGGGAAAAAGTAACAACCTAGATAAATATTTTCTTTTTGTAATAACATTATCTAATTCAAGGACTCAGAGTAAGGGGAGCTATTGTTAGACTTCGGCCTTGGTCTTGTGTTTTTGCAATGGACTAAATTGCTCACCATTTGTTAAGCAGGGACATTTAAGCCCCAGAGTGTGGAACTTTGCAAATTGGCATTCAGCTGTGCAAGTTGGCATTCAGCTTGTCTCCGTAGGTGTAGCTTCACCTTTGGGTCAGTGCGCAATGTGTTGTAAGTGGGACAGAGAAGCTTCAGAATGCTATCAATTGCATCGCATGTTTTTCTTCCTGGAAAATGTTCTGAATCCATCTGAAAGGCAAGCTTATTTGTAGGATCTTTCTGCTTTGATATTTTGGAGATTTTCTTTCATTAAGAAGGTGAAAATGTTTCCCTCTTCATGAGGTCGTCCAACTCACACCCAGGAAATTCTTGATGTGGCTGCTCCCCCAGAATATCATTAAGTTTAATATTCTGGTTTGCTTATTGATAAACTTTCTTGGTGGTGAAAATTAGTTTATCAGCCCTGTTGTCTTGATATCTTGGTACTAGGATGTCACTTTCTAGAATGCAGATTAGAAGTTAAATTCCAAGAAGGGCAATAAGGTAAAACGTCCCTCCCCTCCTTCCTCAGGATAAAGCACTGTTTTAAAGGAACATTCACTGGTTTATTAGTTTTAACGTTGCCCTCCTTCCCGTGTGTGTGCAGAATTTCCAGGGATGTGGCTCTACAAAGGATATCCTGCTTTGAATGAGCACCTAATATCTAAGCAGGTGAGAAGCAAGGGCCCACACACTCCTGGGGCCTGATGGGCTAATGCTTGGCTTAGCAGTTAGTGTGAATGGCCCTCGTCTTTATTTATGTTGCTGCTAGGAAAGGGAACACCTTCCACCACGGCCGGGTACAAAGCAGGCATCCGAGGCGGTACCCAGTGGAGGTATGTGCCTTGCTCATCATGAATTAATAAAGCTGGGGACTAGGGAAGGCCCACATGCAGGCCCTGGAGTGACAAACACATGCAGAGAATTTCCTTTGTGTTGGAAAACAAGAGCAAGTATCTCTAGGGGAGAGTGTTTGTGGCCCAAACTCACTGTACCAATGGGGGGGAAAAATGTGAAAGTTTGGCATTGCTGGAGGACTTGGTAGCAGCCTGGCTCTATGTTTGCAAAATTCAACCATCACTGGAATACCTATTCCTTCTAACAGGCCTCAGGCCATTTTAAAGCTGAATAAACTAAGGCAAAGAGAGGTGAAAAGAATTACTTCACAAAATAATTCTGAGGCTCAGGAGAAATAACAAGTTGTCCATCTCAAAGCAATTTTAAATCACCTAGGCCTATGCATATCCCTACACCTCATTTTTTTTTTTACTGGAGTAGGCTTCTTAAATTTTATTAAATTTATTGGGGTGACATTGGTTAATAAAAGTATTTAGGTTTCAAGCGTACAGTTCTATATCACTTATATATTGCATCGTGTGTGCACCAGCCAGTCAAGTCTCCTTCCTTCACCGTTTACCCTTTTCTACCCCCACCCCCACCCCCACCCCCCCCTCACCCCGCCCCTCTTTTCCTGTGGTAACCACCATACTCTTGTCTGCCTACGCCTCTTTTTAAAAATAAAGTAAAAAGGAATTAGATACACTGTTAGAGATGGCTTATATTCTGTACAGTGATGATTTTGGTTTTAATGAATTATGCTATTTAGAAATATGCTAAGAGAATTCACTACCTTGAAACAAACAAATGGCAAATGGATAAAATATTGTGTTTGGGGTAATTTATTTTCTCTGGCTATGTTAACTCTTGAGCAATTAATTGATTATTTCCCTAATGTGAACACTGACTCTATTCGTACTAAAACAATTAATTGGACAATTGTTCTAGGGTGAGCATTTACTTTATTTCCCCTTCTCTTCCCCTCCCGCACATGCCTGGCTCTCTCTGTGAGAGCAATTTCAATAGCATGATGTCTATGTAAAGATTGTAGGCTCTCAGAAATCATAGCAAGGAGCTCTGGCTGTGCATTTATTCTCAGCAGATCTCCACCTATCTTTGGATTTTTATGCTGTGCTTGCTTCACTGAAAGCCACGTTATAATGTCTCCATTATTTTGGTGGGCACATTAGAGCTGATTGTTTCTCGCAGCAGCCTTCAGCGCCCCCCGTAACCTCCACAGCTTACCTTATCATAATATCGGAAAGCAATTTCTCTTGACTGCTGTGAGCCAATGCCAGAAATCCAAAACGCTGCCACAGTCATTAAGTGATTTCCAATTAGTTAATTGGTTTCACAGGCTGCTTCTTTCTAAACTGCACCTTCAGTGAAAGGCAGAACCATCCATTTTTGAAAGAGGAAACATCCTGGGGCCTTTGGGTTTTAAGATCCTAAAGCAGGGCACATTTTGGAAGAATTTTCACTCAACACACTAGTCCTACAGAACAGAAAATGTTATTATTACAGGAAAGAATGGAATTTCTCTCCTGGCTTTATTTTAGGGTTTACTTTGCCTACTTGAACTCAGAATCAAACGACCACAGAGTAGCAGGAACATGGAGAATTTCTAGAAGAATCAGAAACACAGTGATTCTTCTGTAGGGAAGCTTCCCTGGCCTCTGTTGGGGGTCCCATGTCTGTGGGGCCACTCAGGGTGCTGTATCAGACCTCACTGAGCAGGAGGGCAGAAACCTTAGCCTGGTTCTGTGAGACGCTGCTGTTTGGAAAGGGAATTATATGTGGTTCTGCATATGGACTGGCAAAAGGAAGGGGGTGAAGGCAGGTCAGACATCGGCCTAGAGCTTCCCTCATCAACATGTGTGTGGTTAATGGGGGGGGGTGCATAAACATGATTTTTGAGCAATAATAGGATACATATTTACCCAATAGGGAAATAGGGTAATGGTTACCTGATAGCATAACTCAGCCATCTATTTCCCTCATAGGGAAAACTTGGCTTTAATAGTAGAAAGAATTCATAAAAAATGAATGCAAATTTTCCTCTCTATTAGACAAAGATGCAATCAATCAAATAAGAAGCATCGGAGTACAGTGTTTAAAAGCATGGAGTCTGGAGATAAGCTACCTGGGTGGAAGTCCTGACTGTCACCTTTCAGTTGCGTGACTTTGGGTAAGTTACTTGACCGCTCTGTGCCTTGGACTCTTGGGAAATGAGGGAGAGCAATAACACCATCCTCACAGGGTTGTTATAAAGAGGAAACAGGTGGTCAAAATCCCTAAGTCCCTTAGAACCAGGTCTGGTACATAGTTTGTTAAATAAACCAAACTTGATACTGTGCCACGTTTTGAAAGATTCATCTTTTGTTCTCTCTGTTGAAAAAACTCCTGCTCACCTCATGGTTTGTTGTTTCCCTGTGAGAATCAATACTCAAAGGAGGACAACAGACGAGATGCTGGCAGCCCACTCTGTGGGCCAGTCCATCTGTCAGTCAACAAGGTTCCCTGCCATCAGATCTTTAAGACCATTTCTTTTCCCCAGACTCACTCAGCCTGATCTTTTTGGTTAACGAGCAGTGTTTATGTTCGAGAAGGAGAGAAGTAGATTCAGTTGGAAGGGTACTGGAGGCAGTGATTGGAATACCGGGCCAGAAAAAGGCAAAGAACTTCAGTGTGTGTGTGTGTGTGTGTGTGTGTGTGTGCATGTGTGCCCAAGTGAGAGAGAGACAGAGACAGAGAGAGGCAGGGAGTGACACAGGGACAGAGAGAGGACAGACAGGTAGCAACAGAAGATCTTCGGTGTGAGTGGGAGAATGGGCATGAGGATGTGGGCACGTTGCTGAGAAGAAAATCAGAGACAAGAGGAATAAGGGAGGCAAAGAGGGGACCGGAGGACAGAAGACCCGACTGGCTCTGGTGCCTTCCTGTCTGTTTTAGAGGCAGTTGGTTCATCATTTCAGCAGCCTGGAGTCCTTTAGTAATGACTTTATGGATTAAAATTTAAAACCAAATTAGATGTGTTTACAAAACAACACCCACACTGAATTGATAACAAGCTGCCAAAGTTGGGCTCGCAGTTGTCCCGGAGCTCTGGCTGTGCTGTTGGGAGATGGTCCTGGTCGCTGAGGTGGGCGCAGCTGTAGCCGCCTCTTCTTCGGTGTCCTTTTCCCTGCCTAAGGATTGCACCTGTAGGCGCTATGCTGGGGGGCACGAGCAGTGCATTTACACACGCAGATTCTGGCCTTGATAGGAATTCTGTCAGGAATTTGTCTGCTTTTGGGGTGTGTTTTTTTACATTTTTATTTTTAAATCTCCTTATGCAGCATGTCCATTCCAGTTGAAACTATAGTAAAATATGAAACCTCATGATTATACAGGATTTTTGAGACTGGTGCTTGGAACGTGAAAGGGTTTGAGGGATGATGAGTTCCCCTGCCCCTTCCCCCAACAGCCTCTCCACTTCCTAATTGGTTCAGAGGGGGAGACGCTTTTATTCCAGTTTTATGGAGTAGAACCAGTATTTTCTACTCGCATATTTTTTAGAACAGGAGCTGCTCTTTCAAGTTGTTAATCAGTATATAGGACAGAAGTATAAAGGACATCAAAGGGAATGCCGCTTGGTCCTATCTAAAGAGAGCCATGCGTTTTTCCTGTAATGAAGTTTATTGATAGATTTATTTCTATGGTCCATGAAGGTAGTTAGGACTCAATAAATATTAAATCAATCAGCCAGGTACCTCTCTCTGCCCTCCGGGTTAAGATCTACTGAAACAAGATGAATATCACATACCTTTATTTTTAAAATATTCTTTTGCCTTCTATTGTGGGAAATAAAATCTGAAGAATTCCCACCCAGGGAGCCTGAAGAGGGTTGTGCTCTTAAATTCATTTACGAGCCAACAAGAAGATTTGGTTGGAGTTGTTATTTCAGCAATAATAATGCTTGTGAAATGGCTCCTTTATATAAAGGAGTTAAGTGCTAAAATGACACTGGAGCCAAAGACAGCGTGGCTGCTGGTGATGGGCTAGGGGTGTGCATTGTATCTCCTGAGGGTCAGGAGCAGGGAGCGAGGGCGCAGGGACAGGACTTTGCCATCTGTTCATCACAGGATTTAAAGCCGCAATTCAATTATGTGGGATTCCATGCTAATATTCCCCTCGTCGAGTGGCTTTTCTGTTTCAGAAGGTGGCAGGATTCTGCCGTAGAGTCAGCGTGTGTCTAAAAGCCCGATTCAATGTGCTGTGGCGTCTGTGGAATATTTTAATCTTTGGATATTATTTATATTGAGAGAGGAGCATCTTGGGGGACTGGAGCTGCATGAAACCCGCACGCTGAACGGATGATCTTTCACTTCCAGAGAGGCTGCATGTGGCTGTTTGGGCTCCAGTGGCCCTGAGTAAGCTGTTGGCTTCTCCCTGACCTGCAGCAAACCTGCTCTCCGGCTCAGGATGCATTAGAAATAAACAAAACACACTTGTTTGAATCGATCCCAGGCATTAAGCAGCCCCTGGGCTTCATGTCAGGTGTCTGATAGGAGTGGTTATCCTGGCTCGCACTGGGGTTTGGGCAACAGGAAATTTACAACTACATGGGCTAGAAGTGTGACCCCTGGATGCACCGAGTCTTATGAATGTTCCCTGGCTTTCGAGCCTTTAGGAAGCTCCTAGCCAGTAGGAGGGAAGGTGATGCCCTCTGTGAGGGTTTTATCCCTCCTCACTGAGCTGTCTCTTACCTTGTCTCCTCCACCTTCAATGCCCTTCTTTCTATCTCTAGATGCCCAAACTCAACCCATTCTACAAGAGCCAGCTACAACGCCACGTTGGTTTTCCGTGGCGCATTCCTTCACTAAATTTTACCCCCAACCCACCTCCCAGTAAAACACCCAGGAAGCATAGTGTCCTAGGAAAAGTGCGGAGTTTGGACTGGATAAGTCTGAGTTACACTCCTGCCGCCGGCTGTTATGGTTAGTAGGTGTGTTTATCTGGTAAGGCTTCTCTTTTAACCTTACTTTTCCTTAATGTAAAATGAAATAATACCCTTTACTTCAGGGTTTTTCAGGAGGATTAAATGATGCCACCAAGTACAGGGCCTGCCAGAGAATACTTGATAGGTGTAAGTTCCTTCTTCCTTCCCAAGCCACTCAGTTAACTGGAAGTCTCAGCCTTTTGGGGGTCATGGATCTGCTTGAGAATCTGCTGAAAGCTATGGTCTCTCCTCCTAGGAAAGAAAAATACGTGTACAAATTTCTGTACAATCTCAGGAACTTCAGTGATCCCTAATGTTCCCAACAAAAACATCCTTAGGGGTGGTTGATCCCTAGGTTAGAACCCCCCCATCAACTTTTGCAAGATACATGCAAAGCGCCTGAAAAGGGAAAGGGACCTGGCACTTAGGAGGGGGCTGACCAAACACTGGTTAATTACAGTCAGAACATACCCCATCCCTGGAGGAAATCTAGCTGTAATTTTTCCTTCTATTTAGTTTTGAGAAGTTGTCATGTACAAGTGGCAGAAATACCTCCGAGCAGAGAGTCTGGTCCTTGACTGACATGTCTTCCAGCTGGCCTGCCATACCAGGTTTCAACAAATTTGGCCTTTTCAAAACTCTTCCCTTTCTTGTCGGACTCTATCCTGTGTGTGCTCCTACCCAACCAGGCGACGTGTTCTGCTCACGTCTCTGTCTTCACTCTCTGCATGGGATTTGTAGCAATTATCCTTTGGTTGGTCCCCATGTCTGTATTTTGGCAGGCCGCCCTGCCCTCCATGTGAGAACTGCTTTGCGGACAGTGCAGCCGGAGCTCTGCCAGAGTCTAATGTCACCCTTCGTCAGATGCCGGCTGGGTCCCGGGGTTGTCTACACCTGCCCCTCCCCTTCTCAGGTCTGCTGGGGCACATTCCCCTTGCACTGTATTTAAAAGAACAAAAGGATGTGAAGTCTGGCTGTGATCCAGTTCATCCGAACGACGGTAGCAGTGAACCTGGGTAGTTCAGGCACCTCTGTTTTTTATAGCCCGTGCTACCTGGATTGGTTTGCCTGGCTGTGAACAGCAAGGAAATGAACTGGATTAGTGCCATATTTCTATTGCACTTTGTGCTGGGTAGCCTGGGCCTCTGGACACAAAAGTTTTCTTTAAGACAAGGTCACTTCTCAAGAACAATTATGCCCCCCCGGGAGTGAATATGACTAATCGATTTGGTTCAAAAGCACCTTTTTCTCATTTGACTTTCACTTGGTATTTTCCCTAAAGAGCAACAAGGACAAAAACCTCTAGAAACCAACAGACAAGAACCAAACCAAAATCTCCCTTTCCTCCCCAAACCACTTCCCATTGATGTGCCTATTGTGACAGCACAACTGCATTTTGAACACCTGCATCTGACAGTTTAAGGATGCTATGCATCACTATCTCTCAAACTTTACTGGGCATTCAGATTGCCTGGACATCTTGTTAAAATGCAGATTCTGATTGGGTGGGTCAGGGTGAGGCCCATCTACCCAGCTCCCGGGTGACCCCCATGCTGCTGGTCCACGGGCACAGGTGGAGAAGTGAGACTGTAGCCTTTTCCTCCAAGGCACCTGCACCCCACGATCAGGCCCTCCCAACACATGCCAACCTGCGTGGCCCATCAGCCCTGTACGTGGCCTGCTCTTCATCACAACCGATTCTATTGTCTCAAAGCAAATGCAAGTAGAAAGGCTCAGTCTTGACAGAGAGCAAACTTTTCATGAAACCAAGGCAGAATCCTAAATATATCACCCACAGAAACCTCCCTGCCTGCAAGTCCTCATGGGCTTCTCACTAGTTATTTAAAGTTCTAAGTAGAAAATTGTTCATCACTCAAAATTTAGAACAGCCGAGAAAAGTGCAATGAATGTAAATTTTCAGAGTTTTGAGTACTTGAGGCAGTGAAGAACAAATTTTTGGAGCTTGATTTCAAGACAAGAAAAACTCTTATCATATCCACTCGTTCTTTCTTCCCTCCTATTACATACCATTCTTGTTTGTTTGTTTGTTTTCTGACTCTTGCAAAACCACCTGAACTCTTTTCTAGAATGAATTGGGTATATATTAACAAATTAATTATGTAAGCCTTTGTTCTTTCAACACTGAGTGTCTACTATGCATAAAAACATTGTGGCCTTGACTGGTTTGGCTCAGTGGTCAGAGCGCTGGCCCGTGGACTGAAGGGTCTCGGGTTTGATTCCCGGTCAAGGGCTTGTACCACGGTTGCAGGCTCAGTCCTCGCCCCGGTCGGGGCCTGTGCGGGAGGCAGCCAGTCAACGTGTCTCTCTCACATCGATGTTTCTCTCTCTCTCTCTCACTGTCTCTTCCATTCTCTCTAAAAGATCAATGGAGAAAGTATCCTGGGGTAAGGATTAACAACAACAACAACAAAAAAAACAAAAAAGAAAACATTGTGAAAGCAACCTTGCTCCATAGTTAATAAAGCAAGCCATTAGCCTCTGTGGGTTTCCACTTTCATATCTGAGTAGCGCAGGGCTGTGTGTGTTTCATGGTCTTAGGGCCATCAGTGAGGAAAGGAATGTTTCAGGTAGTAATGCTGCTTTTTATTCTTTCAAATGGAAGTGTATCCCTATTACAGAAAAATCCTACACAGAATCCCTATAGAGAACAGCAGGAAGCGTGAGGTTGTCTGAAGTGCATTCGGCGGCTTTCCCTGTGCCCTCAAGGAGGATGCAGGGATGCCCTGGATCTAGGTGGAAGATGGTGGAAAATCACTTCTCCAAGGGAGGTTCTCCAGGTCCAAATTCCAAATCCCTCTTTGCTGTTTCCATGTAAATAAAGTTGGTGATGGGAAATCTAATTTAGGAAACATGTTTAAGGTGTGCGAGTCTGAGTGGGTCTGGGTAAAGAGACATGAGGATATGGAGAGGCTGTTTCCTTCTGAGGATGGTGAGGGTAACTGGTAGGGCCTAGGACAGGATGGCGAGGGAGACAGGTAGGGCTGGGACAGGATGGCAAGGGAGACAGGTAGGGCTGGGACAGGATGGTGAGGGAAACAGGTAGGACCTGGGAGAGGATGGCAAGGGTGACAGGTAGGGCCTGGCAGTGGTGGGGAAAGCTGACTGGACGAGGTGGTGACACCTCATGGTTCTTCCTGTTCCAGGAATGGTTGTGAGTTTTGTAGTGGAGAGGCTCATCTTGAAACAAGATTAAACAACATTGAAGGGTGGGCAGAGGGAGAGAGGGAGAGAGAGAGGGGGAGAGAGAGAGGGGGAGATGCAGCCAGCCTTACTCCCTGGGTCTGGTGGGCAGGAAATGAAGCCCAGCCAAGCTGCTGGGAGCCTGTGATGGATGGTGTGGAGGGGCTTTCCTGTCCTTGCAGTTCATCCATTCACATGGAGCTGGTTTGGAAGTCCCACTCTGCAAACCACAGGGGCCGAGTTTAGACTCTAAATCAAGTATTTCTGACTTCACTGCCTTTGGTGTCTGCGAAATGCTTGAGCACTGAGTGAAAAGAGGAATCCCGGTTCTCACTTAGGTCAGTAGAGCATAAGCTCTGCTATGGCCTTTGGGCAAATGGCTTTTTACTTCATATATATAAAGTCTGGAAAAGCATATTTATTTTTTCTTCGCTTCCAGGATGACTAAAAGTGAAGTGTTCCTTCCTGTTGTTGTGAAGGCTGCTGTCTAGTTGAGTTGCTTCTCTAGCAAGAACAGTCAGCGTCATTAATTTTTGCTCTGTACCGTGTGGGCTGTGGAACATGAAACTGACTTGATTGATCACACTGCCACTTCGAAGGGAGCCTGGGAGGCAGGTGGGTGCGTGGGTGGGTGGAACGCTTTGGAGAGTTAATGCATTTGTGTAGTTATCAGCAGCATCGCCCTTCAGTAGATGGATGACATTTTGGATCAGTTTGAGTGTGAGGGGCTGGGGTAAAAATCAGGCTGGAAAGAGAGAGATGGGGTGAAACTAAAGGGACAAAATGACTCTGCCTCAGCCACACCACAGCCCTGGTTGTGAGGTGGGTTGTGGGTGCTCACTTTAAAGGGGGCCAGGCAGATGGCTATGTGTCTGGGGGAGAAAGTGGGATGGAAAAAGAATTGAAAATCACATAACGTAAGGAAGAGATCCAAGACCAAGCCTATTCAATGGCAAAGGAGAAATTCTACTTCTGTTGTGTCCTATTTATTGTCTTCAATTCTTGAGCGTCTGCTGAAGGGAGGGGTGTAGGGTTATTCTGTGTGGCTTCCAAGGAAGAATGGGTCCATTGGAAGGTGAAATGTTTAAAAGAAATGGGTAGCTTCTTGTGGGAAGTGAATTTCTCCTCATATCACCACTCAAGCAAATGCTTTGAGGGAAATGCATGGTCTGGGGCGGACATGGCCTGGATGACCTCCAGGGACCCTTTAGAAGGCTGTCAGGCGATTCCATCGTGTTTCATAAATTTCCTTCTCATCTCCAGTAACAACTCACGAACGATTTTTGGCTTTGCTGAAACTAGATATCCTATCTCGGACAGAATCTGTTTTCCTGTGGAAGTGGAGTCATATAGAATTGGCGGTTTTCTCTCCTTTGAGAAATAAGAAGATTAAAAAATGTAGTTTTTGTGTAGTTGTGGTACAGGGGAAGGAACATAGAACCGAACCTAGAGTGGGATCCTATCTCAAACATATTCATGCTGTGATTTTGGGCAAAGCCTCAGTTCTTTAATTAATAAAATGGAGCTAATGATAGTACCTCAACAGAGCTGTTACAAGAGTTAAATGAGATTATACACACACACACACACACACATATATATACACACACACACATGCATACAGTGCCTGAGACAGGGCCTGGCACACAGTACACTTAATAAATGGAAGGTATTTCCTTGAGTCTCCCAGACAATTAAAAAAACACAATCAGACTATAAAAAATAGCAACTACAGACCAATATCCCTGATGATGATAGGTACAAAAATTCTCAACAAAATAGTAGCAAACTGAATTCAACAGCACATTAAAATAATTACATATCATGATCAAGTGGGCTTCAACCCGGGATGTAAGGATGATTCAACATATGTAAATCAATAAAAACAATTCATCACATCAATGGAATGAGAGATAAAAATCATATGATCATCTTTCTAAGGCCATGAGGCTGACCTTCACTTAGGGTGAATGCAGGTCATGGGTCCAGGACCCACGGGAGGGATGGAAGAATGGGGGGGAGTGGGGATGAAGTGGCAGAATACTGATGTGAGGATGTTGGTAGTTCAGACTAGAACAGGGGTCTTCTCATGTCCCGTTTGCCTCAGAGCAGTGTGTTTGTGTGTGTGTTTTCCTTCTGCTTCTCCTAGGCTCAAGCTGTCTATTGCATCATTTTATCTAGTCCAGTGTTTCTCAAACTCCAATGTGTATAATAATCTCCTGGGGATCTTGCTAAAATGCAGATATTGATTCAACACGCCCATGGAGGAGCCTGAGATTATGCATTTCTAACAAGCTCCCAGGTGGTGCCAAAGCTGCTTGTCTACACTTTGAGTAGCCAGGTTTGTGTCCACACGAATGTGGCCTGTAGAAAGACTCTGGAGCCACATTTAGCTTGTCAGTGACTTTGGACTCCTGCCTGCCTCTCTGTTTCTGCCAGGATACAGGGAGACTGTTTGCTAAGACCTATTATTTGTGAGTACCATGTGTCTCTTTTTTCCAAAGGTGAGGCCCACCTGCACTGTATAAAGCCCATATTTGGGTCTCTTATGGCAGTGCAGCCTTTACTCGGAGTGGTGCTAACAGTGCCGGTGGTGAAGCCCTAAGTACAAACCTGTTTTAGGAAAGAAATTCCTCTTGTTAGAGGGAGCCAAGCTGCTTACAAGGCAGATAACGTTCTGCAGCTTGCTGAATTGATGGAGGACGGCACGAGGATTCAGGCTCCCCTATTTTTCATTCTTTGAATGAAGTCTGTCTTCTGAATTACATGAGCCGTGTGAGGCAGGGGAAAGGAGCAATGGTTCTGGAAACAAAAACAGAGTTCTCATCTTTTCATACAGAAGAGAACGCCTCAGGATATTATTATTTGTGATTTATGGGGTGCTTGGCAGTATGACCAGTGTCTCACCATAGCATGCGGAGAGCTCTGGCCCTCCGCCTTTGATGAACTCTTGGAGCTTCCTAGGGGCAATTTTCCGCTATAGAATAGCTGCTGCATCACAGGATTTTGGCTTAAAAAAAAATCACACTGAATAAGCTGCTAGGAAACCTGGTTTCTATTTCTACTTCTACCACTGACTTATTCTGACTTTGTCTAAATTCCTTAAATCTTTTGACCTGATAGTGAGTCAGGTTAATCACACTTGCTATCCATGTTTGCTTGTGAAATATCTTGAGATGTTTAGTAGCTAAATTAGTCTCAAATATTTGTGAAAACTCACTTTTCCTTCTGAAGATAGATCAGCTTTCACTGACAAGATCAAACCATGTAAATGAATTAAACCAACTAAACAAACAAAATAGAGAAGATGACCAGAGCATCCTTTGTAAGAAAGGAGTCGAAGAGAAGGTGAATTTCCTCCCTACTTTCCTTTCCTTCCTTTTTTTCTGAATTAAAAAAAACACTTTATTTTGAAATAATTTCAGATTTATGGAAAAGTTGCAAGAATAGTATAAAGAATTCCTATATAAACTCCACCCAGATTGCCCAAATGTTAACTTTTTACTACATTTGCTTCCCTCCGCCTATCTGCTTTTTTTGGACCCAATTGAGAGTGAGTAGAAGACAAGTTAGATGCCCCTTTAAACTTAAATACTTCAGTGAGTATTCTAAGGATGTTTTCTTATGTATCTACAATACAGTTATCAGAATCAAGAAATCAAATTGACACTATTATTAAACCTATGGACTTTATTCAAATTTTGTCTATTTTCTTAATATGTCCTCCAAAGCAAGACAAAAAGAAATTTTTTTTCCTTTGGTCCAGATCCAGAGCAGACTCATTTTTTGTACATAGTTGTCCTGTTTCTTGTCTCGTTACCATAGAACAACAATTCAATCTTCTTGTCTTTCATAGAGAAGGTAAATCCTTAACCCTAAGAGCTTTCATAGAAGTTGGATTGACAAATATTACTTTACAGGCAACCATAGAAGGTAACTAGGAAGTCCCAAGTCTGAATTCTGAGATTAAAGTTGTTTCTTAAAGTTATAAAAATAAGACACAATTATTATAAAAGTTAAAACAATACAGAAATCAATCAAGTCAAAGTAAAGTAAAAGTCAGCCCTCCAATCTCACTTTCACTCAAGAGTAAACACTGTTAAAGATTTGTGTATATTGTTTCAGAGCTTTTGCTATGCTCATAAAATGTATACGTTTATGACTTTGTGTTCTAACAAAAAATGATATCATACTATAATATTGTTCTGTAACTTTCTTTTTTTTTGTTATTCCTCACCTGAGGATATTTTTTCCATTGAATTTTAGAGAGTGGAAGGAAGAGGGGTGGGAGAGAGAGAGAGAGAGAGATCAATGTGAGAGAGACACATCGATTGGTTGCCTCCTGCACGTACCCTGCCTGGGGCCAGGGATCGAGCCTGCAACCCCGGGAGGTGCCCTGGACTAAGAATCAAACCTGAGACCCTTAGGTGTGCAGGCCTATGCTATAACAACTGAGCAACACCAGCCAGGGCTGTAACCCCTTCCCTTCCCTTCCCTTCCCTTCCCTTCCCTTCCCTTCCCTTCCCTTCCCTTCCCTTCCCTTCCCTTCCCTTCCCTTCCCTTCCCTTCCCTTCCCTTCCCTTCCCTTCCCTTCCCTTCCCTTCCCTTCCCTTCCCTTCCCTCCCCTCCCCTCCCCTCCCCTCCCCTCCCCTCCCCTCCCCTCCCCTCCCCTCCCCTCCCCTCCCCTCCCCTCCCCTCCCCTCCCCTCCCCTCCCCTCCCCTCCCCTCCCCTCCCCTCCCCTCCCCTCCCCTCCCCTCCCCTCCCCTCTTTCCTCCTTCCTTCCTTAGTATGTCTTTGGCACCTTTCCCTGCCATCATTCAGATCTGCGAGGGTGGACTTTTGGCATCCCTGCTGGGGAAACGAAACCTGAGCTCAGAGGCTTCCATCTCAGTTTTGGTGGTAGCTTTGATTTACTGATGTGCTCAGAGGTGGCCTTGTGCCCTGGGAGAGAGCATCTCGTGTTCATGGCTAGTTGTTCAAGTACACAAAGGCAGTTTGGGGAACATACTCCTTCTTTGGATTCTTGACCTTTCTGCCTTTCTCTTTCATGGTGCCCTCAGATGCTTCTCATAATTTATGGACCTTTGTGAAGAACCTCATTAGGGTGGCTGCAGCCTGGATAATATAGCCTTATATTATATATTATGTATATAATGTTGACATTTCAGAGGTCAAAATGAGATATGAAAAAAATGTTTAAAGCGAACTTTCAATTCATTAAAATCTGTCCCTTTTGCACCGCAGCTAGGTCATGCCATGGTAGATATATATGTATCTTGATACCCATGCATGCACGCAGGCATTTTGTAAAAGTTTTTGTGATCACGTATCTGGGCACCATCCCGTGGGTGTCGATTTCTAACTGCTTAGATAGCCTTTTATCTGTATCCCAGATTAGCAACACAGCTGTTCTCCAGTCTTAGACACACTTGCTTGGTCTTAGAGTGACATTAGGGGGTTTCTTGCAACTGTTTTGCTGAGATCTTTAAGAAAATCAGTCTTGAAGATTGGTTTAGGCTGGTTTCCCCTTTGGTTCTTGAGTAGATTTTCTCTGGACCTTTCCGACCTTTAACTTTATTCATTCTTTGCTCATCCTGACCTTATGGTGCCTTTAAGCCCAAGAGGGCAACTAGATAGTGAAGATCTGAAGTTACTTAGGAGCTTGATGGCTGTATTCATGGGTTTCCCATTTTCCCCCTCTCCCTGCAGCCTCCAGCCTGAGAGCGCTCTGGAACAGGGTCTCTTTCCCTGCAACCCCCTTCTTGCACTTGGGCAAAATCAGAGCAGTGATTGAGTCCTCAACACCCTGATGGCACTGTGGAGTAGGAACATTTATCACACTTCTTGTTTAGGCCCTTTAGAGAATGACATTTCACAGTGTAATTTTACTTCGCAGATTTTCCCCTTGTGAATTTTAACTTTCAGGGTAGAATCCTCTCTACGGCTTCACCTTTTCCCTGCTTTGTGCATCTGTGAGAAGTTGCACAAATAAGGCTCCTCCGCGCATAGCAAATGGAAGCGGGTCACGCTCCCGGGTGCCCTTCACCTCCAGGTTCCTGATTGTTTCTTCCTTATGTGTCGCGAGCAGACCCAAATTGCCTCACCTCTCGCTGCCCTTTCCACTGTATGAAACAAGCAACTAATAGCACACAGCTCTCGAAATTCCCGGACGACCTGCATTTTGATCTTTTTTTATGATCCCTGACGAAATGCCTCAGTAATTGAAATCTAGAGTCACCGAGTTTTGCGATCTTGTCATTTAGCATTTTACTTCTGTTTGGCTTATTTAGACTGTCTTTAACCCCCAGGGCGGTCAGAGTCTGCCTAAGGGACCCGAAGGACTGAAACCAAGAATATCGTCACTCGTTCAAAGGCGAGAAGTTAAGCAGAGGGCCCACGCCGGCTTGGGAGGCAGGAGCAGAGAGGTGTGGGGCTTTTAGGAGGCGTAGCAGCCGGGGGAGGCGAGGCACCTCTGCCAAGATTTATACCACCTGCTACATTTTATTTATTTATGGGGACACGGCTATCTGTTTTTGTTCCCTCTACAGTAATTTGTCAGTGAGTCCATCCTGATTCAGCAGCGCACCGAGGACCCCCACTGCTAATTCCTCTTCATAGATTTCTTTTACCTCAACTCATAAAGCTTCAGCGTTGCTTCTTCGCTTATCATTCATCGGTATTTCATTGCAAGTCCAGCTCTCTTTGATCTATGGTGCAGCCCCTTCCTCCCCCACCCCTCTTCACAGATTGCATTCCTCAGCATTGACGTGTCCGTCATTTCATTTATCTGAACAGGTTCCCTGATGCCAACCAGATCATAATTCCCTTTCTGGTAGCATCACTTCAGGACCTTCCTGGCCATTTCCCTCAGCTCCCAGTATTTGTGGACCAGCACCTAAGAGATTTACTGATGATTGGTCTCCTCTTTTAAGTTTCTGTTTGCTTAGATCCAAACCACAGGTGGTAACTAAGGAGGCCCGAGGATATCTGGATTTGTGTGAAGTGTGTGAGCTTCGTTCTGCTGGGTAGGGCCATGCTGGAATGTTCCATCACAAGCATCGTCACAGAAGAGCCATTTCTGGAATCGCTTTAAACGGGAGGAGCTGCCCACAAGCATTCTGCTGGCCTCTGTACGTCAAATGCTATCCACCTAATTTTCCCCAGAGCTTCGAGATGAGGAGAGTTGGGGTATCAGTTTTCAAAGTGGGTTATCTTCTAAAAAGAGGAACACACCTGTAAGAACTCATAGAAATTTTGTTTGGAAGGGAGTTGCACACTCCTTTTCTTGGGCTATTTATTTTTTGTCAGTACTCTGTTTGTGTGATCTTAGCCACATACACATAAACATGGACAGACGTATGAATAATAGAGAGACATGGGGGAGAGAAAAGAAAAATTTTCCTCTTCGTGAATTCTCACCATGTTGGTATTAAAATACTGAACGCTGCCTTCTCACAAGACCTTCAATTGTCCTGATTTGCATTAGTGACATCTATTTCTCATGGCAGACAAGAGAAAGCTGCCCAGAATTTTTTTTTCTGGTCTTTTTAGCTTTCTTTAAACAGTTCCTAATATTCCACATGGAGGGAGGTTTTGTGGCTTGTGTCTGATATATTAGAAATCAGGAAAAATAGCCTTGTCCTTAAATTGAGTATAATCTAGGAATTTACCCATTATTTAAAATTATATTGCCATGAAGGACAGTCGTAATTCCCCACTCTGTTGCTTTACTCTGTAAAGCATGTGGGGCCTTGATCTTTTAGGGCTGATCTAATTGGCCTGGACTTATCTCATGATGGTGGATAAGAGATTTTCTGAATGTGGGTCAGGAATGCCTACCTCAAATCCCCCCTTCCCCACGCCCCCCGTGAATGACTGAGGATGCACTGACTGTAAGGCACTGTGGGGCCTGCTTTCCCACTGATCCCTGATCTGTGGATAAAGATGTTCAATGAGTCTCCCAGTTAGTCCTAAAATCAAATTTAAAATGGGCTTCTGTTGGAGCTGGAGGGATTTGAGTAGCTATGAGGAAGAATTTCCTGACTCCCAGGATGTCAAATTGCTTCAACAGTTGTATAATCAATCACATTCTCAACAGACCTTAAAAATATTTTAATGACTTTCAATACCTGAAGGCAGAGGGAGAGCACTTTGGCTTCAGGTCCATTACTTAGTTCTGTTGTAGAGAAGACCACAATAGATAATGCCAGTTTGTTAATTTCTGATAATTATACATGGATTTCAGCCCAATATTAATGTTCTATTGGTTTAAAAATGTTCCTGGAATACTATGAAATGAATCCAAGCTGCTGGGTAAGATGACTAAGTAAATAATAGTGAAGCAGTGACTGAAAATGTGAAGAAAAAAAAGCATGAGACAAAGAAATCCTAATAAAGGCTGTATAAGAATAGAGGTAAATAATTAAAAAATAAAATTAATTTACTTAAAAAGATTCTTTTTTTGAAAAGGAGCAAGAATTAACAAAAAAAGAGAATAAATAGAATTAAAACTTCTTTTGTTTTAAAAATTGAATTTTTGAGAGAGAGAGGAAGGGCAGAGAGAGAGAGAGAGAGAGGGAAGCATGAACTTGTTGTGCCCTTACTTGTGCATTCACTGGCTGATTCTTGTACGTGCCTTGACAGGGGATCAAACCATAACCTTGGCGTATTGGGACAACGCTCTAAACAACTGAGCTACTCTACCGGGGCCTAAAACCTCATCTTTGAACAAGAGACACCATCGCATCAGATTTGAGGGCACAAAGGGAAAAAATGGTATTAATGCTTTTTTTTTTTAAGACATCAGAGAGTGAAGCCACTAGGGAAAGTGTTACGTATGTCCAAAAGGTCTGCATTACTTCTCTGGCACCAGGATTAAAAATAAAACATATATGCCTGTTGGAATGGCCAACAAGTAGAGTGCAGTTGAAGAAACCTATGTTTCACTGATCTCTGACATTTAGAGTCGTTTTTGTAGATTCAACCAACTTTTACCAATTGGATTTCTGGAGTATTGTAAAGAAGTTAATTACCCTTTTATAATAGTCTGTACCCTCTGAAATTAGGACTGTGCTGCAGGCGTCGACTGAAAGTGCATATAGGCTGATGGCTTTTAGCAAGAATGAAGACGAGATTTAAAAACATTAACAGCCTCCTAACTGTTCAGCTATATTCTCCTCAAAACGGCTGCTGACAGATTTTTCTTTTTTAAAGCTGAGAGAGAAGTTGACTGATTCACCGTTTATATAAGGGGCATAATTCATCTTCACTGATTAAAATGATCAAGTACGTAGTGACAGCTCTTTACATTCCAGGTAAATGCTTCCTTTGTGCTTTTCAGACATGAATTTCTGGCACCATGTGGGAAAAGCTAAAGAAGTCAGTCTTTGGGGCGTATTTTTATTGAGGAGGAGGCTTGAGATGGATTAATGGCAAATCACAATAAATTATTTATCAGATAATAAGTGTGATAATTGTTCTTATTTATCATCAGCATAACTTGCCTTGTTCCCCTGTCATACTTTCAATCAATCCCTCCCGAAAGATTTGCTCGTTAAAATATACAGCCAAGAGGTCATTCCAACAGTTTTTACTCATAATGGCTGGCTGATTATCTCCTAATTGAAAAATGTAAACGAGGGGCTCTGTAAGTAATGTGAGTGACCCTTGCATTTCTAACACAATGGGGAGAGTCACTCTCTACCTCATTCATTCTACTGTGGGGAACAGTACAATTTTCAGTAACTCTGATGGTCTCCTGAATTAATTGGAAATAACTTTTTTTGTTTTCCATGGAGAAGGAGAAAGCCCCATATGCCCAAATTTGCTGAAAAGGTAGAGATGTAAAACACTGCTCACTACCTACTGTCCCGCTGGCAGCTAATCCATTGAAGCTTAATTGTAATTATCCACCAGATCTGAGGCCAGAGAGGAATACTGATTACCGCTACGTGCCTTTCCGTGGGCAAGACTGTGTATTGAGCCTGTTGCAAAGTGTCAAGTGAATTTATTTCTACCAGCAGCTGTAATGGATCATTGGTCATGGACTATTTCTGGACTTGGTGCAATGGGAGAAAATAATTCAACTTATTTGTGCAGAATTCCTTACAAGGTTGCCGGTGTTGCACGAGGTAACTGATAACACACTCAAACATCCCACACTCTTCTGTCGGAGGCACCTGTGGTCCACAGGGCCCTGGGTTGTTTTCCTCAGGTTCCTCTTCACCCAGACATACACACCAGACAGCCCGG
Organism: Miniopterus schreibersii; assembly: GCF_964146895.1. Lineage (NCBI taxonomy): Eukaryota > Metazoa > Chordata > Mammalia > Chiroptera > Miniopteridae > Miniopterus > Miniopterus schreibersii. The sequence continues at coordinate 38,013,930 of NC_138105.1, read as the reverse complement.
TAAGGTTTCCCAAACTTCCTTATCGGAAACAGTGGCTACCATAAAAAAGAGGTCCACATATTTCTCTGTGTCTCCCCGATCCCTCCCGCTCTCACCTCTCCATATTTCTTGCCCCTTTCACTTGTTTTTGGGTATGACCCCAAGGTCCTAGCTCAGATAGGACCCTTTCCTAATGCTCCATTTCCCGACATGCATGCTGTCACAGCTCACAGTCTCCTCTGAGCATGCCTCTCCTGTGTTGCTCTGTGAACCTTGCCCAGTCTGCGTATCTATTTCTTCCAGGCCAGTCTGCTTCTCCTATCTGATCCAGGAAGTTTTCACACATCTGGGTTGGATCACCCTCTTTTCAAAGTTGCCATCATCCTTCACAGCTCCTTTCTATAGGGTTCCTACTGACACGCTAGGGCATGCCCTTCTGGACCCACACTGCTCAGTTCTTATCACTTTGGCTCCAGGCCCCTTTGCCCAGGTTTTCACATCTCTGCACAGCTCTGTATGTGTCTCATATTCCTTATCTGGCCCTCATCCTGGGACACTACTTAACCCCTCCTTTCTAATGTTGCACAGGGGAGAGCTGGAATCCCCTCCACCCCCTCCACTCAGTGTAGGAGACTGATTCTTCTGCTTTACCCCATAGTGGAGTTTAGACAACATCAGTGTCAACCTCCATGGTAGAGGCCACTTTCTGACTTCCAGTAACCTGGTCAGTGGGACTGGCTTCCAAAAGGGACTTGATTGTCATCTGTGATTTTATCAGTTTATTGTGAAGTTGGCCTACTCCATCTAGGAAATAGGAGTTTTCGGTGAACTGGGTGGTATCATATTCTCAAAGAGTGCCATTCAGATCTTTCTTTGAGAACTCTTTTGGTTTTGATACTGACTGAGATTCAGTGACTCCAGCCCTGTGTGCTAGGCAAGAAGTTCTGCTGATCAAATATTTTGAACCCCCAAGTTAGGATGCATGGATGAACAGCAGGACAGTATATTTGAAATCTTGAAAAATGTAGAATGTTGTATTAGTTATCTGTTGCCGTGTAACAAGTTATCCCAAAATTTAGGTGGATTAAAACAACAAACATCACCCTGGTTGGTGTGGCTCAGTGGTTAGAGCATTGGCCCCCACACTGAAGGGTTGCAGATTCCATTCCTGGCCAAGGGCACATACCTGGGTTGCAAGTTCAATTCTTGACCCCAGTCAGGATGCATATGGAGGCAATCAATCACTGTGTCTCTCTCACATCACTGTTTCTTTCTCTCTCCCCCTCCCTCCCTCCTTTCCACTCTCTCTAGAAAATCAATGGAAGAAATATCCTCAGGTGAGGATTAACAAACAAAAAATACCCAACAACAAACATCTAATTCTCACACAGTTTTTGAGGGTCAGGAATTTGGGAGCAGTTTAGCTGGGTGGTACTAGTTCAGGGTTTCTCGTGGGGTTGTACTCAAGATATTGGCTGAGATTTTGGTTATCTGAAGGCTTGACATGGTGCTTCTAAGAGGACTCACTGATGTGGCTGTAGGCGGAAGGACTCCATTCTTCATTTCATAGGTTCTAAAGGGCTGCTCGAGTGTTTTCACAATACGGCAGCTGGCTTTCCCCAGGGCAAGAGATCCAAAACAGCAAGGTAGAAGCTGTGTCTTTTATGATCTAGCCTTGGAGGTAACACTCTGTTATTTCCACAATATCCTATTGGTTACACAAGTCAGTCCTATTTACTGTGGGAGGGACCACCCAACAGCATGAATACCAGGAGGTAGGAGTCATTGGGAAATCACTTTGGAGGCCGTCTACCACAGATGCATAGACTCATCCTACCCTCATTATCCTTCCAACCATGCTGGAAAGGCGGTGAGGAGAATTGTGCCTTGCTTGGCTCAGATGGAAGAGATAATGGGGCACATTATGTCCTTTGAGTACTAGAATCCAAAAATAAAAGAATCTGATAACCATCATGGTTAAAACAGACTGGAAGTTCAATTCATTCTCTCCTTTGTTCTTTCTTCCAGCAACCTTTGTCTTTTCCAATGTATATTTCCTGGAGTACTAGTGAAGTGCTCTACCAAAAATTATTTGGCAGTCAAACTCAGAGATTCACAGTTTTCATGGCCTGATTGATGACTGAGGATTCTTGCACTAGAGATACATATTTGTCTTTGTTTAACCCAGCATTTCTCAAGTTTATATGTCTACAGATTTTTTTTAATTCTATCATACCTAAAAACAACCTCCCAGCCTTGTGCTCTTTAAAATATACATATTGAAACATTGGTCTAGATAGTTAGATGACTATAACCAGTATTATTCCAGAACATATTAAAATGTTATAATATAAAAGTAGCACATTGAACCTACCTGGAATATGATAGTTCAGTATGCCCACTAGACTAAAACCCTTGAAGGGCAATCTTATATCTACAGTACCTAACTCAGTATCTAAAACTGTTTGCTGGGGAACCCTCAGTTGACCATCTCCTTTACTGTGCTATAAGAGCATCCACCTTGATGTTTCTTTACCCCTGTATGAAATCTCTATTGAAAAGTAGCCCTCAAAGTCTTTCAAGGAGTGTTAACCTTCTTCCCCCAGGAGGAAATTTTCTCCACCTACATATAAACCCCAAGAAGCATTACATTGCTGAGATTAAGCATCTCTTAGCTGGTGTATTTTATGGCTGAATTGTTTGTCTTGGTATGTAAGCCTCTGGGGCATAACCATTTCTACTTATGAGTCTGGTACGGCACTCAGCACACTGTCAGCACTCAAACCAAAATAAATCATCATAATGATAGTCATAAACATAAATCAAGGGAGCACAATTCAACTTATTTATAGCCTTATAGGAGAAGCACAATAGAAAAAGTGCAGTTATTTTCCATCATATTATCCTATATCATTTCCAAGCAAAATGTCATATTGTTCACTAGTGTATAACCAGGTAATGAAGGTTCTGGTGTAACCTGCAAATTCCATGGGGCCAGAGTTAAATGATATGAGGCTAGAAGCTCACGTTTACTAAGTTTCTATAATTAAAACCTGAATTTCTAGGGCTTATTAAGGTAATATTTAACATATAATTATCTTGACATTTTAAAAAGGAAAAGTGTTTAGGACAAATTATGTAGTAATATTTAATCACAGAATTCTACTGGTTCTGCTCATTTTTTCAAAGGTCTGCTCTCTGATTTCCAAGGTGAAGGCGTAAAGCTTAATAAAAAATTTACTCTAATGTTTAACCTAATGGATAATAGTGGATTAGTTAGTGGGTTATCCCTCTCATGTAATATACAGGGTGCCTTGACCACATTGAAATCCTGGCCATTCTTACAGTTGAGCTTGTCATTCATATGACTGAATATGAAAGTATAGTAGCCACATTTCCATTATTATTTTTTTAAATCCTTACCGGAGGATATTTTTTCATTGATTTTCAGAGAGAGTGGAAGGGAGAGAGAAAGAGAAAAACATCAATGTGAGAGAGACACATCGATTGGTTGCCTCCCACAGGCACCCTGACCTGGGGCCAGGGATCGAACCTGCAACCGAGGTATGTGCCGTTGGCCAGAATTGAACCCAGAGTCCTTCAGTACATAGGCCAATGCTCTAATCACTCAGCCAAACCTGCTAGGGTACCACTATTTTTTTTTTTTTTAACTTGAGGAATTTGGAAAATACACCTCCACCTCCCCACACACCTACCCATACTCACTGCCCCCCCCATATGAAAATAACAATCCCTAATATATCCACCATCAAGCAAATCACTTGAACCTTCAATAGATTTCTTTTCAGGCTTTTTCCTAAGCATATACTTAAAAAAATACACTAACACATGACTGTATTTTCTTTTTTGTTTTTTATTAAAACATTTCAGATAGAGCTGAAGTTCTCTTCAACTCCTGCCTCCCTCTTGCCCTCCTCCCTCTTGTTAGTGGCACTTCCTTATGTTTATTGCAATGAACATCTTTTCATATGCTAGATTGTTGTTGTTGTTTTTTTTAAATGATGAGATATTTAGAAGTATAAAAACTGGGTCATGGGTATAAACACTTTTTATTTTAACAGGTGGTGCAAAGTGAATGTTCTAATTTACAGCTACTGCGGGTGAATAGATCCTTCTCTCTAGAAAACCTTGCCAATGCGTGGTATTTTCAAATCTTCACTGATTTAATTTGCATTTCCCTGGTTATTATTATTATTTTTTTGGTTTATTTTTATTTAAAATATTACAGATCCCTGGTTATTCTTGAAGGTGAACTTATTTTCATGTTTCTTAGCCATTTGTATTTCCTCTTTAATGAATTGCCCAGTATATTCTTTGTTTACTCTCCTACTGGATTGTCTTTTTCTTATTAATAGAAGTTCTTCCTATATTCTGGACACAAGCATTTTGTCTTTCATATTTATTTCAGATATCTTCCACAATCTGGTTCTTTGTCTTTGAACTTTGTTTAGGTGTCTTTTATTTCAAAGTAGTTTAAAATTTTCAGGTAATTATATTTATTTGTTTCTTTTTAGTGTTTGTACTTGTTTTTAATTTTAGAAAGACAGGTTTAGTTCCTTTTTTTTCCTCTAGTTACAATGAGTTCACAGTGATTCTGCATCTTAGCTTGATCAGATGTGAAATCAATGCAGAGCTGACACTCCGTTAGTCTATAACTAGTCCTAATGGACTTAATCGCTGGAGAGTCACAGAAAACACCTAATACGTGTACCTCATTTTAACAAAGTGAAGGTGCCATTTCCTGTTTTCATCAATGACTTTATGCCTGAGCTTACTATACTTAGCAGTTGGATTCCCCTCTGATTTTCAACACCATCTAATTAGACATTTGGCAAGCTTCATAGAATGGCTTTCTCATTCTTTCACTAAACTTTTAACAGTAGTTGATAAGCGAAACAAGAGAAAGCTGTGCTCACCAAGATGCATCCAAATACAAAGTAGGTTTCAGAATCGGATCAACATGGTCATGTCACACAGAAAACTCTCCGACTTTCCTGCTTTATATGTACCCTCAGTCCCTCTGTTTTTGTGGTAGATTTCCTATGTACAGAACACCTTCTAGCACATTCATCCTTGTCTGCTTTATTGGCATGTGTTCAGAGTAAGATATCAAGCAGTGAGACAATTGGAAGTTTGACAAGGTCTAAAGTGACTACCGCCTGTTTTCCGTGATGGCAGTGGAATACAGAATCTTAGTGAGAAAGACCGCCTCCTGGCTTTCCACTGTACCCACCTCCAGATGTGTTACACATGCTAATTTAAACACAGGTGGTGGATGGTGACTGCTTTGATAGTTTTAGGTTTATTTTAGATATCGTTAGATTGACAGAGTGGAATGAAAGACATCTTTTTCAAAGAAAATTTAAATGTAATTTATGTGGCTAGTATTATATAGGATGTTCTGAATTAATGAGGAGCTTTCATATGTCTTATGTTGTTTAATTCTCACAACAAACCTGTTAGGCCTTATTTTTAGTAACAGCTTTATCGAGATATAATTCACCTATTTAAAGTGCTCAGTTCAGTGGTTTTTAGTATATTCTTAGAGTTGTGAAATAGTCACTACAATCAATTTTAGAAAATTTTCTTTACCCCTCCAAAAAAAAAAAAAACACCCAAAAACCCCATACCCATCCCTCCACTTCCTAGCCCTAGGCAACCATTACTATATTTTCTGCCTCTGTAGATTTGCCTTTTCTGGACATTTCATATAAATGGAACCATTCAATGTAGTCTTTTGTGACTGGCTTCTTTCTCTTAGTATATTGTTTTCAAGGTTCATCCATATTGTAGCATGGATTAGTACTTTATAATTTATTAATGCCAAATAATCTTCCCTTGTATGGATATACCTCACTTTGTTTATCCATTTGTCAGTTGATTGGAATTTGGGTCGTCTCTAATAAGTATTATTACTCTCATTTGATAAGCGAAGGAACAGTCTCAAGGAGCTCAAGAGATTTATTCACAGCCATACAGCTAGTCAATGCCAAACTACAGATGTTAAATCCAGTGTACATTTCACTATTTTTAGAGACAGTTTTTATAAAAATGTATTTGAGCCAAACTGATAACAATGCCAGGAAGCAAGATTTTAAATGCTCATTCATTTTATATTTTAAGAATGTCTCTTTTTATGTTCTTGTACTTCCTACTTGCTTCCTCTTAAAATTAACGCTACCCCAGCCCTAGCCAGTTTTGCTCAGTGGTTAGAGCATCAGCCCTCGACTGAAGGGTCTCGGGTTCAATTTCGGTCAAGGGCGCGTACCTCAGTTGCAGGCTCGATCCCCGGACCCGGTTGGGGCCCATGTGGGAAGCAACCAATCGATGCGTCTCTCTCACATTGATGTTTCTCTCTCTCTCTCTTCCATTCTCTCTGAAAAGCAATGGAAAAAATATCCTCTGTGAGGATTAAAAAAAAATTAAGGATACTCCAATATTTATGCTTAGAGATATGGCTATTAACTTGATTCCTTTGGTGCTAAATCATTTTCTTTAATTCCCCTGGGTGGGCAGTAAGTTCTTGGGCACCATAAATGAAATGAGATTTACACACATCCAAAGCCCCATTCTCCAAGCACATATACTTTTTGGAATTCCACTTATTTTCGTCGTGCTAACCTGTTAACTTTCAATAGTTTGGTAACTGATGATATTGAACAAATTCCTGGCTGACATGTTAGTTATGATTTGAAAGCATTGAGGACTCAAATGTCTTGAATTTTTCTAGTTCCAAATTTAACAGACTTGGAGAAATCTGCTTCCTTGCTCCAAGTGTTAAGTGTGGAAGCATGTCTCAAGTGTAAAAACAAACTTGATGCTAATAATGAACAATGAGTTTTGTAATCCCGTAACTTATTTTAAGATTACATCATATCTGGTATTGAGCATAGTTATAATGGAATTACTTAAATTGAATCTGGAGAGCATAATAAAAATCTCTCATATATGGAAGACAACATCAATTAATTTAAATGACTCTCCTTGGGACTTACTGGTCATCGTGCTGTGCCAAATACATTATTAATGTTCAAATGAAATGGCCAAACATTCCATCTTCAGCAATATTATTTGAAACTAATGGTTTTTGCTATCTGGTTGTAGAGTGAATAGGAAAATCTGGATACATAGTTTTACATTTGGGAGGGACTTTACTTACATACTGGCTAAATTTCAAGCCTCTTATTTATTTATAGTTGGGGAAACTGAGTCCTAAGGAGGTTAGGGTCAAACAGTGAAGGTCAGTCTTATTTAAAGTCAAACAGTGAAGGTCAGTCTTATGCTTCACCTGCCTAATAACTATCCTTAAGATTCAGCAGATGCCTCTCAGAGGACACATCCCTGGCATCTGTCCTCAGTGCTCCTTGTTTCCCCCAGATTTTCAAGGGTTTTGTAATCATTTGTTATGTGAACTTGGTTAAATGTGAGCCTGACTATGTTCTGCTGGTCTGCGTATTCCCAGTGCCCAGCACAAACCTGGGCACACAGTGGATGCTCTATAAATATTCTGTGAATGAATGAAGCTTGTGTTTCCATGACACATGATCCAGTGTTCTTTCATGCTCTTCTGTCTTACGGTCCAGGCTAGAGCCTTTCTAACTATGTTTTTAGCAATAGGACAGTTTGTTCCCCTGTAACAGCTTACAGAAAACAGCTAAGAGAAGAGCTGTCATGGCTGAGGAAGGAGCCAGGGAGATAGAAGCCCTGTTTTTTTAATCTTCCCTCTCATTGTTCTGTGGCAGGGGTCAGGAGAAGACACATCTCAGAGGAGTGCCGAAGATCCAGGGATCACAGGGACCCCCCCCCCCCCGCCATTCCTTATTTCTTAAGGAGAAATAGCTATTGCATATTTATTAGTCCATGTTCTATTTGAAAAAAATAATCATCTGTTATCTTATATAAGACCCTAAATCTTGTGGGAAGCTAGTTATATGTTCATTCAATTCTCTCGCCAAACATGCAGTGAGTACCTACTGTGTGCTAGACGCTGTATTAATAATTAAGGATACAAAACAGTGAGCAGAGCAGAAAAAATATATTTTCCCTCATAGAGCTTATAATCTGATAGGGAAAGATAGACAGTTAAAAAAAGAAATAAATGATATAGTATGTTTTATAGTGATAAGCTCTGTAGATAAAACGTGTGAAAAGTACAGGGTGTGTGTGTATGTGTGTGAGAGTGTGTGGTGGGTTGTTACAGTTTAAATGGGGTGGTAATGGAAGGTCTCAGTGAGAAAAGGACATTTGCATATAGACCTGAAGGAGGCGAGGGAATGAATGAATCATAAGCTCTCTGGGAACAGTAAGTGCAAAGCCCAAATCGAAAGCATGCCTGGCATGTGAACAGAGGGTTTCTCTTTTCAATCTCCTTTACATGAGATTCCTCTGATTACAGAAAGCCATAGAGAAATTTGATCAAGGAAATGATTTGGTTGGATTTCCTTAGTTCAGATCCTATAAATAGTGAACAGATAGAAAAGTACTTTCATTATGAATGATCTACCCGGGACCACGGAACTCAATTTTGTTTGGCCAATTATGTTGACTCACATATATGCTGATTTGAATTGCCTTCCCATTTCTCTCAGTATTTCTGTACAGAAGGGAAGAGTTAAGAACCTCCTTTCTTAAGAGGTCTTTAAAATAGGCTAGAGTCTCATCTGGGGTAATTTAGGAGAGGCTTTTCCTGGAGGCAGATCAATCTCTCAGGTCTCATTACTGCCTAAAGACGGAGCCTCTTTAGGTGATCTCGAATTCTCCCTGTTAACCAGGAGAAAGTTATTTGGCATTGTCATCCTTTCCCTTTTTCCTGCATCAGGTGCAGAGAAAATACTGGGGCGTCGCAGGCCTCGGGGTGTGTGGGAGAAGTGTCCTCTATCTTTTGGACCCTAAGCACATCATTAGGGCAATGCTGAAGGAAATGAGTCCTGAGAGGTTGCTATGTGATTCTTCTGACCATATTGGCTGTAGACTCTATTTTCTAAATGCCTCACTAGGTTCTTTCAGGGGAGGTTGTTATCTGCTACTCTAAGCAACTTGCTTTCTAGCCAAGTTGCTTGTGGAGAGGACAAGTTATGGGGCTTCTGAACCAGGCTGGTGATGAGAGCGACAGAATGGCAACCAAGGGCCTTTAAGAGCTGTTTTGTTTGGAGCCCTGTCCTGCTCCATGGAGTGTAGTGTTTGTGTTTTATTTAATAAGTGCCCCACACTGACAAATGGGTGCTGTATAGCTTTCCAGGGGGAGGCTGGGGAGGGTGAGTCAGAACAGCAGTGCAGAGGGAAGCTTGGAGAGGAGGAGATATACCCTGCCCTATCATTATCAAGTTCCTACTCATTTGTTGTTTTCACCTCTTTTAATACTTTGTCCTGTGGTTCCCCTGAGGACCAGCCCTCAGTAAGTGCTTGTTACTATTGGAAGGTTTCGGATAGTGGTGTGGGTAGGGGGCAGGATTGGTAGATAGGTCAGGAAAGTTGTGATGAAACACAACAAAGAAATGTGACCCCGTGCCTATACAAATACATCATACTTATGCAAGAGATGAATTCTACTCATTGATTAAGATATTCCAGGTGAGTTCCTTATTAAAGGAACTCAATGGCAAGTTATTTTTAAAATAGAGTTTCTTTCTAATTATTGTCATGCTAACCTGTTAACTTTAGTTTGTAAAATTGGATTTTATAGTATAGATTGCATGAGCGCAGAAAACAACAGCAAGACACCTGGCTAGTTGTCACTTGAGTTCAGCTTAGGGATGTGAAAAGTGCCTGGCTTTAGATATCAGAGAGAGCAGGTTTGGACCTTGTGCCAACTGTCGGCAAGCTGTGTGACTGTGGGTGAGTCACCGCTCTTCCGAGTCATCGATTGGTGTCTGTGCAGAACTGGAGGTAATGGCTCCTCTCAACACTGGGTCATCGTGATGTGAAGTCTTTGGCACAATATAGAAGTTCCACAAGTGTTACCTCATCCCATTCTTTTTTTCTTTTTGTTAACCCTCTCCTGTGGATATTTTTTCCATTGAATTTTAGAGAGAGTGGAAGGAGGGAGAGAGAGAGGAAGAGAGAGAGAAAGAGGGTTTCATCCCATTCTTTTGATGTGCTAATGTTGAACTGAAGGCATCACCTGATTTATCAGAGAAACTGACCAGTTATGGTACAGAAACCAACCTTCCTCAAATTATTATTATTATTATTTTAAAAGATTTGGAGAAGGATCCAAAGTTCTTTTTAAAAAAAAAATATTGTTATTGCCCGGCCAGGCTTGGCTCAGCGGTTGAGCGTCAACCTAGGATCCAGGCGATCGGGGTTTGATTCCCGGTCAGGGCACATGCCCGGGTTGCGGGCTCGATCAATGACTCTCTCATCATTGATGTTTCTATCTCTGTCTCTCCCTCTCCTTTCCTCACTCTGAAATCAATAAAGATATATTAAAAAAAATTTTTTTTAATTGATTTTCATTGAGAGAGGGAGGGAGAGGGTGAGAGAAAGAGAAGCATTGATGTGAGAGCAGAACATCATTTGGCTTCCTCCTGAACACCCCGCACTGGAGATCAAGCCCGAAACCCAGGCGTGTGCACTGACTGGGAACCGAACCAGCGACTCTTCAGTGTATGGGACAAGGCCCAACAACCGAGACACACTGGGCAAAGCTCAAATTATTTTTTAGTGCTTCCCTTGGACTTTGATGACTCATCCTCAAGTCACCTGAGACAATTTTCTGACTCTGGCTCCTGCAGTGCCTCAAGGGCTTCCTTTACTGGATGGACCTTGAGTGTGCCGTGCTAAGACAAATACCATATGATTTCACTCATATGTGGAATCTAAAAAGCAAAATAAACAAACGAACAAAACAAAACAATACTCATAGGTACACAGATCCGAATGATGGTGACCAGAGGGGAAGGCACTGGGGGTGGGTGAAATGGGTCAGTCGTATGGTGACAGATGGTTACTAGACTTACGGTGGTAATCACTTTGTAGTGTATAGAAATATCGAATTATACTGTACATGTGAAACGAATATATTATATGCCAATTTTACCTAAAAAAAGAATTTTAGGCAATCAGAAAAAAAAAATCAGCATCATTACTTTATGGTGACAGTGGAGAGGGTAGAAAAGAATAATTATAATAGCACCCTAAGCACAGCCTTAGCTGACAGCTCGTGTTAGGAGGGACAACCCCGGGTGTCAGCTTGTCCTTGATCATCAGCAGTGCTCTTTTCTAGTTATTATGTTGGTCATAGATACTTGTTTCCTTTCCTCCTTGATTTTTTTTTTTTTTAAATCTTTTTCTGTTAAGGCTTCCTTGCATGATCGCTGAACTGGTAGTTTCTCCTGTTTAAGGGAAGCTTTTGTATTCCCAGTTCTAGGCATATTCTTTGATGGTTCGAACCCCTCTATTTTTGTTTTCTTCTTTCTGGCTAAGACCATCTTTATTTCTCGCTCCCGAAGCCGTATTAACCCAGCCACGATCCCCCCATCAGTAGAGACTGCTAACCACTTTTGTCTCCCTGCGGCGCTGTATTTAAAATACAAACTCATAGTAAGAACAGATGTGCCTAACAGTTAAGGTCTTTTACATGGGGTGTGTTTGTGTGTGTGTGTTCTTGTCTGTTTACCTATTCCCCACCAGTCACGTTTCTAGTAATTTCTAAGGCTAAATAAAAGCCTTTTTCTTCCGAAGGAGAACATTTTCGTAGAGCAGCATTGAGGAGTTTGGTAGCCTGCAGAATCTGCAAGAAAAAGGAAACTCAAAAGGCAGGAAGACTGATAAGCGACCCAGTCAAGCCTGAGTCCCTTGGCAACAGGCTTACTTTTTGCTTCAATACAGTTGCCTTCAAAGCAATCTCCATCCTTCATCAAAGAGGTTTCCAGAGCACTCCCAATGGGTTAACACAAATCCTACTGTTCTCACTCTTTTTTTCCAAGTTGTCTTTCAAAAAAAAAAAAAAAATCAGTCCTTGTGTCTCCATTTCTTTAAATCTTTTATCCTCGGGCTGTATGGATTGCAGATCAGCAGCTAAGAATATTCCACAAAGTCCTGGCTCCTCACCCTGCCGCGCGCAGCAGCGATGGCCCTGAAAGGAGCGTGACAGGCGCGGCCAGGCGGCCCGAGCCGCACACACGTTCCCTCTGCAGCCCCTCGCGCTGTGGATGCTCTTTAGACGGCCATCGGGCCGTTTGAAACTTTCCCGTGATCCCTGAGATAGGAGCCCCTTTGATAGGAGTTAACAATACATCCCATGCGGCCCGGGCTAAGGAAAATACTTTTGACTTCGAGTGAAAGAAACGCTTTGTTCCAGATCGGGTTTTTACATTTTCTCCGGGGCTCCTTTCTCTTGGGAAGCAGCGGGCTCTGGGGCTCGCTGGCAGCTAAGCGGGTTGGAGCCGCCGCAATGCTTAAGTGGCTGCCCTAAGGAGAGAAGAAAGGCGCCTGGAGGGACATGGAGAGGGACAGGACAGAGAAGGAGGTGGAGCAGCGAGAAGAGAAAGGAGAGAAAACCAGAAGAGGTTTCGGGGGATGACAGGCGTGACGGGGAAGGAGCCGAGCCCGGGGGCAGAGCGAGCGGCTGTCTTCAGGAGCCGGGCATCAAAGAGAGCGAGTACTGAGCGCCAGGGGAGCCGCGTGCTTTACAGTGAACGGGTGGTAAAGGAACCGCTTTGGGAAATGTTCAGGGGAGCTTCAGTTTGCTCCTTAATGGTACCCCACCACGTGTGAATTCTTGGCTGTTTTTAAAAGTTAGGCTTTGTTTTAAAAAATTTGAATTCTTGTGCCTGGCTCAGGGTAACAGGGCAGATAACTGCTTTGCTGAGGGGAGTTTAGCTCTGAGCTCCGGGTGCTAATTTTTAAACATCAAAGAAACCCAAGGAGGCCTCACAGCAATCAGACAGACTTGATTTTCAGTTATTTCCAACTGAAAGAGAAGGACCCCCATCTCCTCATGCGTTGAGTGGACGGGAGCATTGATTGCTCCAAGCTCTGGGAAATCTTCCATCAGGCAACAACATCACAAACAAGTGCCACCTATATCCCTGTGTTGAGGGGTGGAGCTCGGACTGAAACCCCCTCCTTTCTTTTATCTTCAGCTGTAGTTTGGAGGCACTGCCCTGGAGGGTTGATTTGCCCTTTCTTTCCCTGGGGTGGAATAATTCCATTAAAAGCCTTTTGCTTAATCAAGTAAAATACCCTACCAAGTGAGTGGCATTTGGTGAACTCGCTCCCTTTTCTTGATTATTCTGGTCTATTGATCTGCGTCTCTGGAGAAATTCTGGAAACTTCCAAGAAGTCTTTCAGAGTGTAAAATATTCTCTCCCTGGTGATTAACTTGAATCAAAGACTAATAAGATGAATTCCTTCCTTGCATTGCTGATCCCAGTTCTTCCTTCACTCCCATCAATCCTCCAGCGCTCAGAGAACATACAAACGAAGAAGTATATTTGTCACCAGTGGTAGCAAAGGCGATGGAATGATTCAGACTGGCCAGGCAGAAATAAATACCTTCGCAGGAAAAGTGGAAGGCACACAGTTGGCTGTAGGAAATTGGAAAGAGAGAATTTAACATGGACATGGTGGAGGGCAAACCACAGAATTATAGTCATCCTATCTCTGATAAATTCCATGAGGTCTGGATCCAAATAATCTGGGAACAGGGGGAAAAATTTCAAGCCTCTCCTTTTGTACTTTATTTAGGAAACAGCGGGATTGGCTTTTGAATTCCTGCAGCACATGAGGCGAGAATGCAGCAAGCTTTTTCAGAGTCTACTCAGAGAAATGAATGATGGGCTGCTTCTAATTTATAATGATGGTTTCATCTCTCCCAGATATTACTTTAGTTCTTGGATGATCGGTTCTCCCCACCTGAATTCTGATTGCTTTTTAAAGATGAAAAAGATCACGGAGGCTGTACAGTTCATTTTTAGCCATTACAAGTTTGCAACTTACCCATCGCTTTTGATATTAGTTTAAAATTCTTTGAATAATGAAAATTTCAGTTTGCTTTAAATGTTTTTTCTTTGCTCCATGACTTAATAAACAAACACACACAAAAAAGCTGGTTAGTTCATTTATCTTTTAAAATGTTGTTTCTGCCCAAAGCCCAGACTTCAGGACGCCTCAGCTATTTTGAATATAGCTAGTGACTTTACTTTATCAGGAGGAACCTAACAGCCAACATACGAAATGCTGCTAATGCGTATTTGTCTTACATAATGAGAGACAGATAAGATGTCTTGTAATACCGAAGCAAGTTATTCTTTTGTGCTTGCTCTCAGATTTCGCACGTTTTTGTGTTTTAATTTATGCTGTAGTTTTTAGGTATTCTCAAGTCTGACCACTTTCATTCATACTTATATAAAAATGCTCTCAAAATCAATGGTAATGTCTTATGCTATTTTTTTTGTTTTTGTTTATTTTAGAAAGAAGGCTTGATCTTTAGCAAAAAGCAAGGATAAAAATTCATGCATTAATCATCCCATTTTTTTTGTCTCCAATTTAAGATCATTGGCTTTCTCTCTGCTTCAGTGTCTTTATTAACTAATGCTTCTTTTTCTTTTTTAAGCCGGGGAAATAAGGGTGAAAGGCAGAGTACACGAGGGCAGGATATAGGGCAAGATACATGCATTCTTTGGGGGTAGGATTCATATCTTTTTAAACATTTATTTTACCCCCGGACTGTCTCACTCTGCCAGATACTTAGGACATAGCTTGACAGCCATTTGATTTTGTCGATAGGATGAGTGATTAAGAAGGGGTTTGTGGGCAAGTCTGGACCGACAGTTCCCAAAGTATGGTTCTGTGGAACACTATTGTAGATATACATTCCATAAAGATATCTTGCGTAGGGCAAAATAGATTGAGAAATACTACAGATTACATATGCTTTAGGGGAGTAAACATGCACATTAGTATTATAAAGACTCTGACAAAGTCCTGTAGGAAAGAGATCTGTAGGAAAGGAATAAACCCAGGGTTTCTCAAATCTGTTTGACCACAGACTGTCCCCTTACCTTTTTTTTTTTTTTTTTGAGACTCCCATCCTCTTAATATCCCACAGAACCAGAGCTCTGATTAACATCCTGGATTAAGATGAAAAATCTAGTCTTCCCTGGGCATTAAATTCAAGAGGTATTTATTGATCGGGTACAATGTCTTCAGGTGTCACAGGAAGTCCCATTAATATGAAAAAGGCGACCATGAAGCAGAAACTTTTATTTCCCATGAGGTCAGACAAAAACTAGTTGAAACAAAAATCTTGATGAAATATTGCATAGGGAGGAACCAGATACCACTTAAAGATATAAATGTCTATTATGGGAAGCAATGGTCAGGCCTGCCTAAAATGTTTGCTATTGCAGAGTTACAGGCTTCATATAATCTTACAGAGAGAAACTGTGTACTCTCCCGGAATGAACAACCATTTAGCATGGGCAAGCAGTGTAGACTGATGGCTTTATGTGTCTTTGATTTTTTTTTTATTTTTATGGTTTTCTAGAGTAAGAGTGGACTGGAAAAAAAATCAGGTCCTGAAAATATTTTTTCTTATGTTTGTAAGGCTCGAGGAGAGCTTTACCACGCGGAGGCCTGTGTACAGCTTCCTTGTGCCTCGTTCTAAGTATCATCAGAGCCCTTGTTTGAGACAAATGGGCTCCATCATTTCTTCACCATTCAGACCTGCAGGAGGAAGACTGCACTGACGTGAGTGAAGCTTCCACGCGGCAGTCACCTTCCCTTTATTTCTGCTCTCCCTTCTTTTTGGTAATGAATTGGGGTGTCGTTAGCTGCCTGCCTTGTGTTCATCACTGTCAGTACTGGCAGGGTAACAGATAACAGCAGAGATTCAAGGCCACCCAGGGAATGAAGCCTGACAGGACCTCATTTATCACTCCCCTTTTAGGGGGTCTCTGTGGTGGAGCCAGCATCAAAGCTGTAATCGAAGCTCACCAGGTCGCACGGGGGCCGGGCAGGATCTCTCCGCCAAAAAGCCACTTGAGCTGTCAAATCTGCTTTGTAAATGAAGTGCTTTTCTAGAGACAGTGTGTTTATAATTGTCATCCTGTATGCAGTCCTTCCACATCCAAGAGCTGCTCTCCCTGCACCCCCTCTCATTTCTTTTAGACAAATGGAACTTACATTATGTAGAGAAAAGCTATGCCAGAAGACGGATTTCTTTGACCTTGGGCAGACCTGAGCATCCTCTACTTCTGCGGTTTACTTTTTGTTCCTAAAGGATTTGAGCATCACCTGCTTGAGCAGCTCAATTATTCAGGCGAGGTAGGAATGGCCTGGCTTGAGAGCTGCCTCTTCTCTTGTCGCTTTCCCTGGGAGAGTCTGTTCTCGTGGTTAACCTCCACCTACGCAGGCCAGTCACTTCCAGGTTTCCACCAGCAGCCTGCTCAATTTGCCACTGTCCATTCCAGAACAATATGTCCAGATCTCTACTTGGATATTCCACAGGCTCCCCAAATACATCATGTCCCAGACAGGAGATATCATCTTTCCTCTAAACCTGCTTCTCAGCTGTATCGTCAGTCTCAAGAAATGCGCCACCTTCCAGCATGAACAGGAGAGGCACCCTAGTTTCTTGGCTCATCTTCATCCTCCTCTGAAATCCAATCAAAGGCAAATTCTGTTGGAAGCAACTCCTAAATATCTTCAATAATTACCCCATCTTCCCCATCTCCTTGTTTCACCTGGATTTTTTTCAGTAGCTTCCTTCATGCTCTTCCTGCCCCTCTCCCCTTATGCTACAGAGAGTTGATCATGTCACTTTACTCCTCAGCATTTAACAGCGACTCCCCATTGCCCATTGCATGGGCTCTACCTCTTCCTGTGACCTTCCGGAGTCTTCAGGATTTGGCTCTTGTCTATCTGACCACTTTCATCTCCTGGCCTCTCTGCCTTGGACTTATGATCCAGCAATACAGAATTACCTGCATGTCCTAGAAGGTGCCAGTCCCTTAAATGTCCCTGTACCTTTTCACATGTTCTTTCCTCTTCCAGGAGTGTCCTCTCAATACCTGCTCACTTGGGCAATCCTGTTCTGTATTTAAATTTCTGGGCAGGGACTTTGTCATCTGTGAAAACTTCTCTCTTTCAGTCATTTGCTTCTTGTCATCAGAATACGTTTCATGTCTGCCTTTCCACTATAAAATAAGTATCATTTATTGAGCGCCTCCAATCGTCAGGCATTATATTAGTTTTTTTTACATATTTGTATTTCATTCTCAAATCAGCTCATAAGTAGATACTATTAGACCAGTTATACGGATGATGAAACTGAGGCTCAGGCTGAGTAAATAGTAGCCCCACGTTCATACGCCTCGTAGATGGTGGGAATGGCCTTCAACCCCGCTTACGTGACCCTAAGCTGCTGCTCTTCGCATTGGTTTAAACCTCACCCGTTCATGTCTTGAGAATAAGCACTGCGTGTCCTTGGTTTTACTTTCCTAGTGCTGGACCCCGTGTTTGGTACAGTGTAGACATTCAACACACAGTTACTGACAGAACGAAACCCAGAAAGCACTCCGGCGATTTGTACTCACAAGGTATATTATACACATTAACTCCTTTTTCACAACAGCCCTAAATGATTGGCACCAACCTTCCCCTTTTTACAGTTGTGGAAACTGAAGCTCAAGCAATTCAATGACTTCGCTAAGGCAACATCCGAGGCAGAATCAGAGCGCTCTCTCTCCATAGCCCAGGTTCTTCTCAACATGTCATGCTGGCTGCCAGTGAATGGCTCCTCTGATGACAGTGAAAGAGTCAACATCAAGGAAGCCACACAGAGAGAGCAAGAGCCTATGATTCAGGCCCGAATTTGTTTCTGTGCCCTTCAAGGCTTTCTGGGGTTTCACTCTATTCTTTCCACCGGGTTTTTTCTGACACCACCCTGTGACCTCCCTTGCCCGCTCTGCAGTCAGGCCGGCCTCCTCGCACGCCCCCGCCACGTCATGCCTGCTGTTCCTCTCTGGCTTCCCTCACACTCTTTCCGCTGCCTGAAGTGCCCTTCTCCGCCGCTGCACCCAGCGAATCCATGCGTCTCTCAAGGACAAGCTGAAGTTCCGTATCCTCTATGAACTATTCCCCATAGCTCCATGCTGCCTGCCCGGACCAAACATAATGTTGCCTGCACCTTATATTTTCGCCTTGGTTACATAATTTTATTGTGGTGCTCCATACGATCTCGTATCCTGTAATCACTTTAGCATTCAAGTTTTATTCCCAGGAATATTGCAGACTCCTTGACAGCAGGGACTGTGCTATATATTTCTTTTATATTCTACATGGTGCAGAGCACAATTCCAGGCAAGCACACAATAAATATTTATTGAATTAAATCCAATATGGCACAGACTACATTTAAACCCTCACAAAGTTCCTTTTCATAAATTATATGGAGTGATGGGAGGGAACCAGTTGTACATATTCAGCCTTGGAAAGTACACAGGGGATTGCAGGACTATAGTGAGGTTCTTGGACAAAGACAAGAGGGTAGCTGGGATTTGGAGCCAACAGTGGGAAGAGGAAGACTCTGCCCGATCAGGGAGGGTGGGAACAGTAGCTGCAGGAAGAGCTCAGGAACAGGAGATCTGCTTCTGTAGCAAAGAGGTTGCCAAGAGCCTCTGTTTTCTGATGCTATTAACAAGTTAAATAATTTCACAGTGTGTTCTTAAGTAGTCAGATTTGCTAACCAAATATCTTGCTGGGTCAGCAAAATAACACTGCTCTCAATAATTTCTGCAGTGTTTTTAGTTTTATTTTTAAAAAGCACTTCTATTTCTTTTTATTACTCCCTTCTCCCAATTCTCTCCCTCCCCCTATGTTGTTCTCCCCCCCCCTCACACACACACTCACACATCCACATTCTTTCAATTGCATAGTCTTCCCTGAATATTTGGTAGGGTTATAGACTCTCTTAAGTGACTAGATACTTGAAAGAGTTTGTGATTTTTAAAAAAACTTCCATCTTGGATTTACATGTTCTTTGGAGAAATTCCACATGTAGAATTTGACTCATTACAGGTACTATTGACCCTAAGCTTATCGTTGAAACACACAATGACATTATATCAAGCCTTTCACAATGTTGATGTATCCCTAATAATATTTTGCATCTTTATTTTAAAAATATATGGCATTTTTTACTCTCGGCCTCATTCCTGTATGTGGATGCTCTAGATTATTGCCAGGAACAGTTTCCTAAACAGTTCTGAGGGATAGAAACCTACTATTTCAGAAGCACAGATTGGGATTAAATGGCAATTTGGGGGACTTTCTTGTCCATTTCCTTGCTTTCTAGTAGAAGAGAAATTAGAGAACATTCCATTCACTTCACTGCAATTGAAAATCGTTAAATGTCTCCACGGAAAAACATGCCACCACCTTAGCAGCAAATAGTTCTGATGTCCTGTAAATGCTATCAAATATTAAGAAGTTGCTCTCCAGGTGGAAATGTCCGCCCCCTTCTTTCTTTCCTCTCCCTTCTTTTCCTCATTCTTGGTGCTTGATTGTAAAGCAATGATATTTCTCCATTCAAAAACTTGTTTGCCTTGGATTCGATTCCCAGTTGGGGCACATACCTAGGTTTCCAGTTCGATCCCAGCCAGGGTGTGTGTGGGAGGCAACCAGTCCATGCTTCTCTCTCACATCAATCTCTTTCTCTCTTTCTCTCTCTACTCTCTTCTGAACTTTCTAAAAATCAATAAAAACATACCCTCAGGTGAGGATTAAAAAAAAAGCTTCCTATTTCCACTAAGGAACTGGTTTTATGGGATGTGGCAGATACCACTGGGTGCTGGGCCATCTCAGATCCACCGGCCTTCATTTCCCTGGTAAGTGTGACCACATACAAGGTTCTGGCCAATGAGCAAACAGAGGATGCTGTGTATGTACTTCCAGACCCATAAGGTGATAAGCGAGCGTTGTTCAAGCCACTGGGTTTGTGATAATTTGTTAGAGCAGTAATGAGAAACGAGCACACTAGGTTTGCTTGTTTCTCTGCTTAACCTCTTTATTCCACATAACTCCGCTCTGTCTCCCTCTTCTCTTCCCTTGCCCTTGTGCTATGAGGCCTATTAGTCTTGTCATTCCATTGGCATTTTGGACAGTAAAACAGAAATAGGCACTTACTTAAATCCCTGTTCCTTTGTGTAATTACTCTCAGGCGCCAAGTAAATATAGCCATTTTCACACATGAAGATGGCACTACCGAGCCCATTTAGTCGCATCTCTCATCACTTTGAACTTGGGTTACTGTAGCAATCTTCTCTGTGTTCTCCACACTATATTTTATCCCTCTAACTAGATAAAACTGATCTTTCTAACACGCTACTCTTATTAACATTAAGAATCTACACTGGCCCTCCATTTCCTGATGAATTGAGATTCGGTCTTCCTTTTAGCTTTCATAATCTGATCCTCCTCTGGATTCCCAAGCTGAGCTTGAACTTTCTATTTGATTGGATCACTGTCTCCTCTATCACCCATCTGCTGTGCCCTAGCAACTGTTGTCCAGCCTGGAATAATCTTCCTTCATCTTTTCTTCTTTCTTTTTATACATTGACATTCTGTACATTCTTTATTTTTATTTTTATTTTTATTTTTAAATATATCTTTATTGATTTCAGAGAGAGGAAAGGAGAGGGAGAGAGAGAGAGAGAAACATCAATGATGAGAGTGTCATTGATTGAGCCTGCAACCCGGGCATGTGCCCTGACTGGGAATCGAACCCTGATCGCCTGGATCCCAATTCGACGCTCACCCGCTGAGCCATGCCCGGCTGGGCTGACATTCTGTACATTCTTTAAAGTCTAGCTTAAGTTCCCAAACATCCCTGATTCTTCTGACTTCTTATTACTCTCCCTCTTCAGATCACTGAACTGCAGTTGGTAACACCTATGTGGCTTTGTTTGTGAACCAAAGGTTATATTCCTTAGTCCCTTTTGCCTATTCTCAAGGCAGAGCTCATGGTAATAATGCAAATGGGTTCATCCTTAGTCAGTCCCATTCTCTCCTGCCTTCTGCACTCTTCCCTCATGACCATGTAATTAATGCCACCGATCCTGCAGAGAGGTAGCTGAGGATAGGGAGCGGGGGCTCAGAGCTGTTAATGGGACCAGATCTGAAAACTGGATGCAGTCAGGATTGTGTTCCATCCACCTGAGTGAACTGTATCTGGAAGTGCTTGACAAATAATGGAATTTTATTTGGCTACTTGATTGACTGAAGAGTTTTTTTTGGAATACTCCCATAGTCTTTACCATATCCACCTTTAAGTGTGTAAGCTGTGCTATCATCATCATCATCATCACCTAAAGCTTCCAGTATTTTCTTAAAAACATAACTCAGATATCAGGTCTAAAACTTCCAGCTTCCTGGGGGTCATCTGTCTTGGTTATTTAAACACATTTGGTTTATATATCCATTCCAGTGGGAAACTCAATGTTTCTTTCATTATCTCTAGGATTCCTAGGAAGTGACATATTTTAGAATCACTGCTGGTTGTGAGTTCTTAGTTTGGATCCATATCTGGTTTCCAGTCTGCATTTTGTTCTCTTGGATGCTGTTTTTCCCCCCTGCATCATGTTGGCCCACTTCACATTGCCCTTATCCAAAGTCTTTCTCCCCCAAATCCCAATTTTAAGATGCTGTTCATTGCAGACTTCACTGAAAATTTGAGGGTTGCTGGTGGTTGGCCCGGAGGGTGTGTGTTTATTGTTTCTATTAAAAGCATGTTAGACATTCCTGTTCTACTCTTGAGATAAACCTGCCTTAAAAATTACTGGGCTTTTCTTCTACCATTCCAGAGTTTCCCTCTCTCCTTTAATTCCTCCTTTCTCCTCCCAGGTTATGATTCATGTCCATTTTGGGGGGAAAATTGTAAGATATTCTTTGTCTTGTCTTAGAAGATTCAAGCTAAGCCTTATGGGCTTTAAGATTGTAATCAAACATGCCTATTTAGATATGTTCCTAAACAACAATGGTTTTCTCCTTGTGAAAAATTCTATAATACACAATTTTTTCCTCTGAATTGGGAATATAAATCAGAATTAATTGTGGAAGCTGTAAAATGTTACCACTCCATATTGTTTGGTATTAGGATTATAGATGACTGCTACGCTCTTTTTTTAGGATTTTATGTTTTCAAAAATTCCTAAAATTAACATGTATTTGCTACTAGAAAAAAGTAAATAAAGCACTTTAACCTAAAACAAATACAAATAAGAAATGATTGCATTGATTAATATGTAGATACTTCTTTATATTTTGAAAAACTTATGTCTTTTAGTTTTAGAGTCTAAACTTCTAAAAGAGGTGAATTTTTAAGTAAGTTCCTTATAAGGAACTAATGCTCTGTGGGTCCGTGATAACTGTGAGATGATATTTACCTCGTTCACTCCCGTAGCTGACATACTGGCACTGCTTCAAGACATTAAACCATTTTATGGGGAAACTTGATGGGTACAAGTTATAGGCCCATTATCAGTGTAAGACACAGAATAAATACTCTTCAGTTGGACCCATGGGAATAAGGCCTGTAAAGCAAAAATCATTTTGGAGAGAAGAAACTAAAGTGATCAAAGTGGACACCCGGAGTACTGAAGGCACACAAACAGTAGAGAAGGTGTGACGAGACACAGCAAGATAACGACTATGGAACATGGGCCTTTTTGGCCAATTTTTTTTAAAAAAAATTCATTTCTGCTGCTATCACTGCTAAATCTACAGTTCAGATTGGGCCAGCTGCTCTAGTGAGGAAGCTTTAAGTAAGGATATTGAAATAACTGAGACAAATGATGGAGTCATCCTTTACCGTAATATATTTTCGTAATGCCTAACAGTCCCCCATTTAATCAAGAGATTGGCAGGACAGGAACAAGTTGGTAATTTACAGTTGGGATGTAATAAAAATGTTATAATTCATGGATGAGGCACCAGACTACATCATGTATTATGAATTTTACTTGACTTGCAATTCTTTCTGGAATTTAAACTGTCATATCCGACCATATGCGTTGACTTTTATCGTGATTTAATGAGCTGTTTGGTGAAAATAAATGTTGACAAAGTTACAAAATTTTCTAATTCTATTCTGTGGGGTTTGTTTATTTGTTTGTTTAAGATTTTTGTTCCCCTTTGGATACTAGAGCTGTCTGTCTTACAATAACCCAAACGTTTCTCTTTCCCCATAAAGCAGGGATAGAATCCTGATCTTGGATGGGCTTTGCTCAATTTGCATGCTTGATCTTGGTGGATGGGTCACTGCCAAAAGAGCCTTACAGACATAGTGATGAACAATAGTGTAGGTTTGTAAATGCAGGACCCAAAGCCCTTCTATCTGAGTGTCAGCTGATTCCCCGAAAAGGTGCTTCATCTTCAGGGTGTGGTTTGGCTTCCGCTTAGTTCTGCTGAGAGGCTGTGTTGTAGCAGTTCAGACTCCTGGTCCTGATGCTGGACTTGAAGGGTAATGATTATCTTGTGAGGACAAGCTCGGTTCCTATGGAATCTCAAAGGAGAATCTCAGCTACTAGACTGATGCTATTGATACTGAAAGAAATGAAATAATGCCAAATTGTAGTGGTTGGTAGCATGGGGAAGGATCTTATCAGGTGAACTGTAATTTGAGCAGGCACACCTTATGCGCTCATTAGGAAAAGTAAGGAACAAGTAATTGGCTTATAATGTACTCCTTAATTGGTTCAACTAACTCTCAGGGTATAAAGGAATGAAAAAGAATCCTGTTTTGGGGTTTGGCTAGGCCAGAGAGACCTCATGAAATTTCCCTACATGATAAAAATGATTAGCCACTCCACTATTTAGCAAACACAATAAGGAAATAACCCATAATCTATTAAGAGCTGCCTAAACATCCCGACCGTGTGATCAATGAACCGGCATGAACGTAAAACTCGGTGGGAATAAAGTGATCTGATGTGTGGGAGGCAGTGACCTCCTTTAGGGCAACTACCCTGAAGAGTGACTGACTTTCTAATCCTACAGGAAGCCACTTACCTCACTGGGGTGACATTTTTCTTACCCATGATTTTCATCCCAGATGCTACTGTTATCTGCACATATAAAGGGAAGTGGAAATTTCAGGTAATTACCTAGATCACAAAGACCCCTAAAACATTTTTCTTCAATTGCCTAGATATTTCAGTCAAATGTTTTTTGGCCTAAGTGATGATAGCCTTAATTTTGCATTTTGCCTTGGATATGTGGACTAGACTATGTCACAGGAGGGAAAAACATTAAAGTTGTGGAAGGTAAAACTTTCCAAAGTGTTTGAGATAACCCATAATGCTATGTTAAAAGAAAATTTGCTTGTGATATGCAGCCTCATGATAA
Source organism: Miniopterus schreibersii (assembly GCF_964146895.1). NCBI lineage: Eukaryota > Metazoa > Chordata > Mammalia > Chiroptera > Miniopteridae > Miniopterus > Miniopterus schreibersii. The sequence continues at coordinate 37,989,582 of NC_138105.1, read as the reverse complement.
TTAATACATTTTTATCCTTCAACATTTATTACTTAAGCCCAGGTTTTAATATTTAGATCAATAAATAGGACATTATCTGAATGTTGACAAAAAGGTGTTAGAGCCTGGCTGGAGTGGCTCAGTTGGTTGAGCGGTCATCCCATGAACCAAAAGATCTGTGGTTTGATTCTCGGTCAGGGCACATGCCTGGGTTGCGGGCTCAATCCCCAGTAGGGGGCCTGCAGGAGGCAGCTGATCAATGACTCTCTCTTACACTGGTATTTTTTTCTCTCTTTTCCTCTCTCTCTAAAATCAATAAAAACTTTAAAAAAAAGGTGTTAGAAATTTTTAGCATCAGACCCTGTCTACTTCTCACCACCTCCACTGCTAATACCTTGTCAAGGTACCATCACCTCACACCTGGATGACTGCAAGTCTCTAAACTGGTCTCCCACTGTCACCCTAGGCCTGGCTGCTGTGTTTCTATTTGTCACACAGTAGCCAGAGTTATCCTATTAAAATACAAGTCAATTTTGCCATTTTCCTACTAAAAACTCCTCATAGCAAAGTCTATGGTCATTATCATGGCCACAGGCCCTGTGAGATTGGTCCCCAGCAACCTCTCTGCTGTCTTCTTTGTGTCCTTGACACTGCTCCAAGCACAATGGCTCTCTTTTCATCCCCAGAGAGAAGTATTGTCTCCCCTTGTCATCTTTGTACTTGCTGTTTCTTGCACCGGGATGTTCTTGCCCCACTATCTGCATGACTCAGTTGCTCCGTTGCTCCAGAATCTCTGCTCAAAAGTCCCCTTATTAGAGAAGCCTTTTGTGATCATTGCCCATAAAAAAGATAATACCCACAATACCCCTTCCTTTCCCATATTCTTCTTTATAGACATTATCATCGCCTGATAATTTCCTATATATGTCTCTTGGTCTGTGTGTTGCCAGGCTCCCCTGCCCCTAAACGTGTATGAGGGCAGAGACTTTGTATTTTTGTTCACTCTCGTGGCAGATTGAATTTTCCAAGATGGTTGCAACAAGATTTCTTGTCTCCTTAGAATGTGACATTGACACCTCCACATTGAGAGATGGGGTGGGGGTGGGGGGTTGTGCTTCTTCCCCTTGAATCTTGGTGGGCCTGGGACTACTGGTAGAGTGATGCTATGTGATTTCCAAGGATAACTCATAAAGGCTATATTGCTTCCTCTTGGTCTTCTTGGGATCCCCACTCTTGGAACCCAGCCTCTATGCTATGAGGAACCCCAGGCTACACGAAGAGGCTACGTTTAATTGTTATGGTGACAGCCCCAGGTGAAGTCCAGCATTGACTGCCAGCCCTGTGATTGAGCAAGGCTTTGCAATGACTCCAGCCCCTGTCACCATCTGATGGCAGCTGTATCAGAGACCCCAAGAAACAACTGCCTAGATTACCCTAGTCAATCTCTAGAACTATGTGATGTAACAATAAAATAATTGTTATTTTTTTAGGCCACTAAATTTTGGGATATCTCATTTAGCAGCAGTAGACATCCGGAACACTGCTGTGTCCGCCAGAGCCTAGCTCAGTGCCTGAAACACACTTCCTCAGTACATATTTCTGATTAGACAAATGATGCGGAACTCTGGAGGTGAAAAGTATACTGGTTTCTTGGTGGAAACTTCTCTTTGTCTTCTGTACCCTAATGGAAACTCTTTTTTTTTTTTTTTAAAATATATCTTTATTGATTTCAGAGAGAAGAAACGAGAGGGAGAGAGGGTTGAAACATCAATGATGAGAGAGTCATTGGTCAGCCGTCCTCCTGCACGCCCCCGACTGGGGATCGAGCCCTCAACCTGGGCATGTGCCCTGACCAGGAATCGAACCCTGATCACCTGGATCCTAGGTCGACGCTCAACCGCTGAGCCACTCCCTGTCGGGCCCTAATGGCAACTCTTGATTAATTAATTTATGTATTGTACATCTTGTATATTTAGATGTTGTAGGTTAGCAATATCCTTTGAATTTTTAAATACATATATAAAAGAGTAGACAGATCATAGGATCTGAATAAAGGAAGGTAAACTGAAGATGAGGCTTAAACGAATGGTCTTTTTCTCATTTTGTGTTTTTTTTTTTTTGTCATTTCATTGTATATAAACATCTTTGACAGAAAGAATGTTAGTAAGTCTAGGAAAAGGTCTTGATATTACCTGCATCCTTTCCGTATTTCTTCCCAGTTGTAGGTGCTAATCGTGACTTACATAGGGAATAGAGAAGCTCTGGCCTCGTTTACATCTTACACTGTTACTATAGTAGAATTTCAGACAAAAGCAAAAAGCAAAGCAGAGCAAAAAGAAAATAACCGTAGTTTTCAAAGTCATCATAACTCACAGGAAGTAAAATTGTTTTGGGATGGGCTCTTTTCTCAGTAAGAAAGCCTTATTACACCTGGAGCTCTATTGTTTTCCTCTTCACTACCCAGTGTCAAAGCCATGGGGTGTTCTCAGACACAATCCTTAAAAATGTCACCTGTATCCAACCTTTAAAGTTGTCCAACCTAATTCAGTGACTTGACTTTAGACGCGAAGGAATCAAGCTTCTGTCTTGGGACAGTATCAAAGATTTAGATTTAGGCTTAATGTGAGTTGCTTGTCCTTTGGCAGGCCTCGGTATCATCATGACCGGCAGCTCCTCTGTCCCCCATCTGACTGCTGAAGCATGTGACTTAGGCCTTGCAGAGACGAGGTAGACTAGGTGACTGTGGTTCTTTTTCTTTGAAAACATGCAGGAGACACCCAGGAAATGACTGCCTCATTTTCTGAAGTGTGTAACTCGCCCATCTCTGCTGACCCCAAAAGGAAACCTGAGCACCGAGGGCTGCCTCAGGGTTGGGAACCATCTCATGAGTAACGCTTTCCCAGTCTCCTGTGGAGTCTATACGTCAGCTCTGGGCAGAGTGGAGCCTTCAGGCAGGGGGAGGGAGAGGGAGAGATGGAAACACCCATGAGAGAGAAACATTAACATCGATTGGCTGCCTCTTGCACTCCCTCCCTGCTGGGGATCGAGCCCTGAAACCTGGGCTTGTGCCCTGACCGGGAATCGAACAAGTGACCTCTTGGTGCATAGGTCAACGCTCAACCACTGAGCAACACCAGCAGGGCTCTCTTTAATCCTGATGATTTTCTGTCTTATTCCCAGTGGCTGACAGCAAGTCTGTAAAATAGCACTAATGAATAAAGTCATATTAGAAATTTAGTGTGGGCTTGAGGCAGAGCACAAGGAGTCAGAATCTAAGACCTGGCACTCAGATAATGCATAGCTGTGACACAAGGTCTGGGATGAATGTCACACCCTAGCTGAGCCATCCCAGCTGCCTCTGCATGAATGAGAGACAGACCTTTCCTACCAAGCCCTGCATTGTTTTAAGTCCCGATTCCTTTTGTTTTAAGCCCCTAAGCTTTGGGGTAGTTTGTAACACAGCAGTAAGTATCAGAATACCATTTCCAATCCTGACTCCCAGAGGAAACCACATTGGACATTTCTATTTTCGGTATCTTCTGGTGGCTATTGATAAATAGCTAAAGAAATTTTCTATTTTGTGATTTATTAATTTTATACATTGTCTATTGATTTTGTTCTATGATGGGTAAATGCTGTCAAATTAAAATCTTATTTTATTTTATTTATTATTATTATTATTTTTAAAATATATCTTTATTGATTTCAGAGAGAGGAAGGGAGAGGGAGAGAGAGAGATAGAAACATCAATGATGAGAGTCATTGATCAGCTGCAGCCCGCAACCCGGGCATGTGCCCTGACCGGGAATCGAACCCTGATTGCCTGGATCCTAGGTCGATGCTCAACCACTGAGCCACGCCTGGCTGGGCTAAAATCTTATTTTAATCAACGCATTTGTTTTGAAGACGAAGAGAAGGATATGGCTTATGGTAGCGCACGCTATGGCCCCATTCATCCCCACCCTCAATTTCTCCTCCCCAGTGTCAACCACTTTCAATTCTTTTAGCACTTATCCTGGATTTCTCAATAACACACGTATACTCCAGTTTTTGATCTTTACACTTTATACGCTATCTATTGGTTATTGTAGAAGCTAAGTTTCAGCTTTCTTAAAGCACACTCCCTACCACTATCCCCTTTCTGCTACACACACTTTATTTCTTCACCCTCTCAGGATTATTAGAGTTTTGAGGTAAATCAATGTCCAGTGTCTACATTATTATGGTTTTATAAATACCTATATTGTTTATACTTAGGACACATATATACTTCAGTTACATTTTCTTCCTTGAACAATCCCCCTCCCCCCCAGAGCTAATAATTGTTCCATTCTTAATTCTGCACAGCTTTCTGTGTACCTGTTAACACAGAAAGGGAAATGGAAGTGTTTGTGAGTGTAACCAAATACATATTCTCATTGAAATAAGTGAATGCAACTCTTCTCTACCATAATATACATAAAATAAGCCATCAGGTCCACTGTTTTGAGGAGACATCCTCCCTAGAGTTGCTCATATCTGGACTGCATGCTCTCTAAGACTGCTACCGCCCCAGGGCTTCCTAATCTTGGGAATTTCTTTCACTTCTCTCATAGTTGGATCCCCTGTGTATTAGCTGGCTATTGCTGTGTAACAAATCAACCCAAAACTCAGCAGCTTAAGACAATAGTTATTTATTTTCCCACATTTCCCACAGGTTTTGTGAGTCATGACTCCAGGAACAGCTTAGGTGGATGGTTCTGGTTCAGAGTTTCTCACGAGGCTGCAGTCTTCTGAGGCTTGATGGGGGCTGGAGAATCTGCTTCTAAGCCTAGGCGTAAGCCTCTTGGCCAGAGGATCTAGTCTCTCACCAAATGGGCCTCTCTATAGGGCTGCTCACCTCATGGCAGCTGGCTTCCCCCAAAGCGAGTGACTCAAGAAAGAGCACAAGACAGCGACCAAGATCGAAGGCTCTGTGTCTCTTATAACCTGACCTCAGGAGTGACAGGTTGTTATTTCTGCCATCTCCTATTGGTCACACAGACCAGTCCTTGTCCAACATTAGAGGGAACTGTACAATGGCATGAATACCAGGGGCAAGGGCTCATTTGGGTGCATCTTGAAGACTGGCTAGTGTATCTTCTCAGTTGGATTCCATGTTTATTTTTCTCCTTGGTTGACTACTTCTTTTTGGTGGATTGCATTTTCTAGTAGCATCCTAAAATAGGTTGACTTTGCACTTGTGAACATGTCTTCAATCTATCCTCATTCCTGGATGATGGCTTGGATTTTGAATTCTAGGTGGATATTGTTTTCCCTTCAGGATTTTGAAGGCATTGCTCCATTTTCAGGTAGTTTCCAGAGTTCTCATTCTCAAGTCATGCCATTTCTGAATCTCCATTGCCATGGGTTCCCTGTTCTTGTGAAAAAGTTCCTGAAACGTTCAGGCTCTTCTCTTTATCCCTTGTATCCTGAAGTTTCATATCAATGTGTGGGGCTTTTTTCCTTCATACATTCATGTATTTTCCTGGGTATGTGTTGGGCGCTTTCAATATGGAAACCCAGAATCTTAAATTCTGTGAGTTTTTATTTTTATTTATTTGATAATTTTTTTAGTTCTCTCTTTCCAGGGTCATATATGCTATGTAGTTAACCTGTATTGATTCTTTGGTTTCCTTAGTGTTATGTTTTCTATTTTAGATCAATTTTTCTTTGATCTACTTTCTGGGAGATTTTCTTAACTTTATCTTCCAAACTTTTATTGATTTTTAATTTTCTGCCCTTACATCTTTAACTTCCAAGAGTCCTTTGTTGTTTGAAGAATATTCTCCTTTTAAAAAACCATTCATCCTATCATTCTACTTTTATCATTTTGCCTCTTTTTTCCCCACTGGATGCTTTCTGAGATTGTCTGGCTTAGTAATCTTGGACTGTTCGCCCTGAAGAACGATGCATCAAAAGTTGATTGGAACTGTGTGCAGAGGCAGAGCTTGTCAAGACGTGGGCTTTAATTTAGGGTAATTGGTTGGTGCTGTTTCTTTGATGGATATCCCAACTCTCAGTATTTATAGGCCTTTTTCTTGGGTTGTTTAGTTTCCTCAGAGAAAAATTACCCAATCTCTTGCTTAGGGTGTATGTGTTGGTGGATGGATAACAAACTAGGCTGCCAGGATCCTAAGAGCTGAGTGGGGCAGGGGGTGGGGGATCTCATCACACCTTATGCATGATCTCACCCAGTTTTCCTGTTTTAGAAGGGCTTTCCTCAGCACTGGCCTATGTCCCTGAGTCTGGAGCTTGTCTGTGTTTAGGCTCTCAGTAAATTGTTGGCATGGAGAGAGAGATAGTCACCCGATTGAGCAAGCTAAGAAGGGGGCCTTTGGGAAGAGGTTTAATCACTTCCTAGATGGACTTTCAATCACTGCTGCTCTGGTTGAGACACAGCTTTCCTTCAGCCTTCACAGGTGCTGGTGTCTCCTGTTGGGGGACATTTACCTTGTCATTACTGCATGTAGAAGGGCAGTGGTTAGAACAGTGGTTCTTGGAGTGGTTCTCTGAAAGGTGACAAGAATTTGTGTAATAATACCAAGATAATATTTGCCCTTCTCACTCACATTCTCCTATGACAGAGGAATTTTCCAGAGACAATATGATGTGATATCACAACAGATTAAATGAAGCAGCAGATCTGAGAACCTAGCTGTCTTCTGTTAAGCCAGACATGACAACGATTTGAAAAATTTTACAACAAAGCCACTTTTCTTACTGTATATTTTTGTTTTGAAATATATAATTATCTTTCATAAAGTATGTTACATATTCATGTTAACATGTACTGAGTTTATTAATATTATTTAAATGAATTAATAAATCTAAGAAGTGCCAGCTTTGTGGTAAATATTGATATATGGGGTGGGCAAAAGTCTGTTTACAGTTGTGAGTAAGAGAAACACAGGATCTATTCTTGTATTATTATTTATCAATTATTGTATTATTTTTCATACGAACAACTGTAAACCTAATTTGCTCCACCCCTGTATATCACTGACATGAGCAGCAGCCCTTTTGGGTCCTCAGTAATTTTTAATAGTATGAAAAGATCTTGAGACCAAAAAGTCTGGGCCATGTGCATTAGAATAACACTCCTGGGTTCTTTCTTCTCCCTCCTTCACTCCTCCCTCGGTGACAAGGAGTGACTTAACTGAACGGTATGGAAGGGAAGGCACAGCTCAGCCCTTTCTCACCTTTCTTTAAGGAGACCCTAAGATCTTAAACTTAAGATTTGCCTGTCTATAGAGAGCATGTGTTCTCATTGGGTTTTGGCTGTGGATCCGCTTAGGGCTTGCTGGGTCTGCCCTGGAGAGACCTGAGTTGGCCCTTCATGGCTTAAATCTGTCTAATTCAGGAGTTGGCAATTTATCTGATTCAGGCAGAATAAGCTATTTCCTAGTAAGAGCTTTATCTGTATTAAAGGAGACATTTAACTTTTAAAAACTTTCACATTTTGAAATGATTTTAGACTTATGGGTAAGTTATAAAACTAGTACAGATAGTGCCTCTATACTCTTCCCCTAGCTTCCCCTAATGTCAATTTCTCAGTAACCACAGTACAGAGATTAAACAAGAGATTCACAATACATTACAATAAACTAATCCACAGACCTTATTTGAATTTCATCAGTTCTTCCACTAATTTCCTTACGGTTCAGGATCCAATCCAGGATTCCACATTTCAGGTGACATTTTGATCTCCTGCTGTCTGGCCCCTTAGCTACATCTTAATTGGTCGGTCGAGTACTCAGTGGAGAAAAAAGGTGTGTGTGTCATTTATCAGTTAGCCTTATCTTCCCACATTTCCAAATATTGAATTTTTCTGGAATTCTATGGTGTGAACAGGTTAGTTCTTCTTGTCTTCCTCCCCATACCCTTCACTGTAGTACTTTGCGGCCTCCTCTAGCTCAGTTATCACAAGTCCACCCCTTTCCTAGCTCCAGAGCTTTGTTGATGCCGCTCTTCTCCTCTTGTCTGTCCCCTTGTTTCCCATGGTTTGCTTTCTGGGAGACTTGCGCTCTCTCCCCGCCCACACTCTGAGAGCTCGGGAGTTAATATATTTTTATTCTTTAATATGAATATTGGCTGGATTTCAGGAAGGAGCAGAGATAAATAATAGGTTTAATCTCCTTGTTTAACTAGAAATCTGACCCTGATATAGCCCCAATTTGTACAGTATTTTTGTTTTCGATTGAAAATCTTATTTAAATACTTTTAATGACTGTTGTACTTAAACAAAGCTGTATAATCACTCTTAAATAATGGCTATGGAACGATTGTGGAAAGATTGGATAGCTTTTAAATGAATTTTATAGGTATACTATTTATTGTAATCAAACATATGTAGGCCTGGATTAGAATGCTTTTTGTCGCCTACCTTGAATTTCTTAGCTTGGAATCAAAAGCCTCGTCCAAGGATTTGCTTTGTAATTTAAACTTGGCTGTTGTCATGGCGCCTCCAGCTGCTCACTGCTCAGAGATGCCTGTGGGCCTCTCCTTGTCTTCTCTTTCAGTTTCTGAAAAGGAAGAATTGCTGGAAGGAACACTATCTTATCTCTGGTTCCCAGCTCCCAACTTTCTTCTATTATTTTCTCAAATTCAACTGGAAAGGAAGAGTGAGGTTGCGGCTGTGTAATACTTTTCTATAAAGTATTGCACCGCCCTTGACTACTTTTTCTTGAATTGGAAAGGAGTCGGGTTCTTTGCAGTTGACAGTATTTATAAGAGTAAAGCATTTTCCTCTCGTCTCTTATTTAAAAATCTTAGCTTTGTGTGTATCTATTCCTTGTCTTTATATTTTTGCTTTGTATTTGGGTACCCATAAGTAATGTGTCATATTATTTCTTGTGTATTTAAAAACTGCATCCATGATTTCCTCTTCGGGGGGAGGGGAAGGGATGGGAATGGCGGTGGAGGCGAGAATGTAGAGAACAGTATCATTGACTGTGTGATACCTTATTTCTTAAAAGACAAAAATCTGAAGCACATATGACAAAATAGTAATGTTCATTTTGAGTGTTTATGATATCATTTGTCTCTCCTGCATTTTTAAAATATTTTTTTCAAATTTAAAAATAACAATTTTAAAGCTAGATATAGCTTGGTTTTAATAGGAATAATAGCGGTTACTTGTTTTTTTGTCATCTAAGAGTGAATTATTTTTCGAAAGAGAAGTGATTCTATCCAATTGAAACAACTTTTAGGTGTGTGAACCATATTTCCCAGGCCATAGTTACCTTGGTGTGGGATGGTATAAACAATAGTCCCAAAGCAATGTTTCTGTATATCTGTTCTCATTTGGTCTGCAGAAAGTCCAGCCCTCTCAAATTTGGTAAAATAAAGGTCTCTAAGAAATGTCTGTCACGTAAATTTCAAAAACACCTCTCCTGGCTCGCTATAAAATGACTCCAGTTACTGCAGACAGCCAACTCAGCTATGTCACTGGTGTCCATCCACCCACGGTGCGCAATGTTCAGATCACCCGATGCGATGAGGGCGCTGACTTCTGTGGCCTTCATACCTAGAGCATTCAAGCAGCCGGCCCCCTTGGTGACAATGTGCATGAAGCTACTGCTGCCACCACCTAGCCACCACTGGCACTGATGTTCTATAGTCTGAAAGTCCTATGCAGGCTTCAGAGAAAGAAGTATTTTGGTGCCTAACAGCACACCCTGCCATGGGAATGGCCTGGAGGAAGAGTCTGAGTGACAGTCACATGCTATGCTCTTTTTAACTTCTCCCTTCCAAACTGGGGCCATTGACTCTGCTTAGGGTGAGTTCTTTCCTAGAAAGAACTTCGATCATCATTAAAATAGATCCCCTGTGAGCCTGTCCCACCAGTGCTTTTGCAATGTCCAGATATGCTACATTTTTAGGAGAACATAACTTAGATTCACGCTGGGATCCTGTTACAAGTTCCAGAATGTTTATATTTTTAAAAACATGATTTAAAAAGGGACTTTTCCTAACATGGATTATTTACTTTGCTGACTTTAGAAGTTATTTTTATAATTCAAATGTAGGCACCAGTGAGAAGAAGGTCTTCCTGAGTCTCTGAAGATTATCTATAAATTAAAGCATAACAATGACTTTAGCTAAATGCAAAGCATGACAAATATAAATATTGCTCAGGTCCCGGTGCAGGAAGTAAAATACAAAACTGGCTATGCTAGCACCTAAAAAAGCTATTACAAGTTAAGTAAATATGTTATAAGGAAGAACAGATCAATCAGAAAGGAAGTAGTTGGGCAGTGATGGAAGTTAGCAGAGTCACAAGGCAGGCCTGCCATCATGTCGCATGCAGTTCTGGTGAGCAAACTTCATCTGTCTGGGGACAGGAGCAGCTTTTGGGAAGTCATCTGACCACCAACCCCATATATAGAACAATCAATTCCATTAAACACCGGACTTCTAAAGCCAAATACTATTGATCTGATTTCATGATCCCTAAGTCAACAGGTTAAAACTGAGGTCCCCTTGGCTGTGAAACTTCTTGTTTTAAAGGCACAATTTGTATTTGGGTTTATATATTGGTCTTTCGTAGGCAAGGTGTGAGTGCATCCATAGAAGAATGATCTACTCTCAGGTTGTGAAAGAAATCAACGATTTGAGCTTGTAAAGTTGAATAAAAGATTCTAGAGCTCTGTGAATTCACTGACATGCCAGCGCAAGAGTTCTTGGTAGCAAACTGCCCACCTTGACAACAGCCCTGCTAGGTACACAGCCCACCAACAAAAGTAATGCTATATTGCATCAGAGCGTTTAGAACACAGAAAACAAAAAGCCACAATTCCACCAGTGACAATTTTGATGTTACTGTTAATTTTGGTGTATTTATATGTAATTGTGTATATGTCTGTATTGTATATGTAATTTAGTTCCTGATTCTTTATGTGTATAGTCAAATACAATTTTTTATTGAATTGCTACTTTATTCTAGGTGCTGCTCTAGGCATTGCGTGAATAAAAGCTTTTGCCTTTAAGAAACATACATTTAAAACAAGGAATAAAAAATAAACAAGGGAAAGATTAAATATATGGCATATTTGTTGGTAATCAATGACATGAGAAGAAGTGAGAGAGAGAGTAATGGGTGTGCTCCCAGATGGGGTGGATCAGGGAAGCCTTCTTGGAGGAAATGGCAATGAATAAAGATCTGACTTGACTTTCAAGAGGATGTGGTATTAAATAAAAAGAGGGAAGATCTAGATTGAATAAGACTTGGGATTTACTGATATATGTATATTACTAAAATTCAATTTATTTCTTTAGGATTTAAGAGTGTGTTAGATATATTATGGCTATTAAATCTTTACTAGCTCTGGCATTTTAGAATATTAGGTACTTATTTATTATATTAGAAGACAGGTGTGTATGCATATTAATTGGAATGGAAGGGAAAGATTAATGAGCATAAGTGAATGCTTCTGTGTGAGGAAGATTCACCAGACCCTCCTGAAGGATTCTGGGTCTTTCCAGAACCTCCCTTTCTCTCCATATAGTAAATGCTAAAATAAAGCAACCCATGTTAGTGCCCTCAGATGCTAGGTAGTTCACACTCCTCCTAAGACTTTACTATCACTTCTAATATTTTCATTTTGTATCTCCCGAATTAGAGCCTAGGTTCATGTCCTCGATAAGGTTTTCCCCATCAGCTGATAAACATCCGAATCAAATTTACAATAATGTGATTTCTGACTGTCTTATTTCTAGCTAATCTATCTTTCAGCCAGTCAACACTATCACACTCATATTGTGTGCCAGCCATGGAGGAATTGAGGCCAGAGATGGAAGACAAAACCCCTGTCCTCCAAGAGGGGACACAATCAAGGGAACTGTGACAGGAAGAGATAGGCGCTGTGACAGATGCAGGTGCAGGTGTGGAGCAAAGGGTCCCAGGAAGGCAGCTGTGAGGTCCCTGGAGTCCTCATCTTAAAAGGAGACAGACTGTCGAGGTCGTGTACCATAACGATTTCTTCTAATTTTTCATGGATGTAAAACAAACTGAAGCAATTCTACCTCTAGGTACATTCTCAAAAGACTCGAAAGCAGGGACTTAAAGAGATATTTGTACACCGGCATTCATGGTAGCATTATTCACAGTAGCCAAAAGATGGAAACAGTGAAGATGCCCAGTGAGGAAGAAGTGAATACAAAAATGTAATACGTAAACACGGCACAGTGTTAGTTAGCCTGAAAAAGGAATGGAATTCTGATATATGCTACACTATAGATGAACCTTGAAACATTATTGTAAGTGAAATAAGCCAGCCACCAAAGGACAAATGTATGATTCCACTTATACAAAAATGTATAGAGACAGAAAATAGGATAGTGGTTACCGTGGGGCTGGGGGAGGGAGGGCTGGGGAGTTACTGTTTATTGGGTATGGGGTTTATGTTGAGAATGATGCAACAGTTTTAGAATCGGATGATGGATGGTGGTGATGGGTGCCTAACAATGTGAATATACTTAATGCCACTGAATAGTACACATAAAAATGGTTAAAATGGTAAATTTAATATATGTATATTTTACCTAGTTTTTTTTTTTTTTTTTTAAAAGATCAGCTGAGATGATGTCCTAATGCATATAGGAAATGCATACTTCCTAATGCGGATTTCCTGGAATTTGGATTATTTCCTTATTCTAGAGCCTAGAAGAGGTTTTACGGGATCAAAGTTTATGGGATTTAATAAGCATCACCAATTGTGCAAGTTTACATTCCTCCCAGGTACATATAGAGATATTGATCCCCCTGTACCCGACCCCTGTCCCCAACTAAAGGAGAGAAAATTACTTTAATAATTCACAGTACTAGCGAGGGACTAAGCTCTGAGCTTTATAAGTAAAAAATGGTGCCTTGTTTTAATATGCACTTTGTCTATTAGTGAGGTTTATAGTCTCTGTTTGCTGTTCAGCTTGCATCCCTTGGGTCTTTTCTGCTCACCCCCACCTACAGAATGCAGGTGCTCGGCTGCCCCACCCTCAGGGTCACCCCGTCAGCCAGGATGCTCGACACATTCACCACCAAGAGCTCTCAGACTCACACCTCAGGGCCACCCTCCCAACTTTCAACCCCGTCAGGTCTCAGGCCCCACATCACTTTGTCTTGAGAATATTTATCTGAATCCTCCGTCAGTTTAGAGATAAAGACTGGAAAACACATTGGATTGTATTTCTATCATGGCTCCTATTGTCACTTCATTGTATTGATTTAGCTATATGTCTGTTTCCTCTACTTACATTAACAGCATTTTGGTGGAAAGAATTGTATGTTATTGTATAATACATGGTGGAGGTCGTATCTGTCCTAGATTTCTAGGTTTTCTAGGTTCTTGACTCTCCCTTTTGTGGATTCAGGATCTATTGATGGAAACAAGCAAGGGAGTGCAGTCCAACCTCTGTGGTTAAGTCTTTGCCATCTCTTGGCCAGGTTTCGAGCAGTCTGTTGAACACTTATTTGGGAGTTCCTTTGTTTGCATTGCCGTGTGCTAGGCAATGCATTGGCATAGGTGTTGGAAGACCTAAATTCATGCTTCAGCCCTTTGGGTGGTTCATTTCAGTTTTCTGGGTCTCAGTTTTCTAACTTGTAAGAGTCAGGCAACAATATCTCTCGGAAGTATCTGGGGATTTAGTGCAGTGATTCTGATCAGGCTCACTGCCAGTCCATAGGAGGGCTTTGTGAGAATTAGAAAAAGGTGTCTTTACCTCCAGGCTGACCCGGCCCTGTGCCAGGACGTGCCCCTCGTGAGTGGAGTGTGGGCTGTGTTCTCCCACCCACCCTCTCAGCTGGAGGGATGCCCTGGTCCAGGTCACAAATTGCACAGCTGGGAGCAGAGACTCCGTGGCTTAAAAAAAAAATCTGTATGGATTTCAGAGAGAGGAAGGGAGACGGAGAGAGAGAGATAGAAACATCAATGATGAGAGAGTCATTGATCGGCTGCCTCCGGCACGCCCCTCACTGAGGATCGAGCCCTCAACCCGGGCATGTGCCCCGGCCCAGAATCAAACCGCCCTCTCCTGGATCCTGGGTCGACGCTCAACTGCTGAGCCACACCAGCCGGGTGACTTCGTGGCTTTTAATATTTAGTGAGTAATGACAAATATCATGCATGTACTGGGGATTATTATTAGTAATAAGTTCTGTCTATCTCTGTCTCTGCCCTATCATCTATCTATCATCTATCTATATCATCTATCTATCTATCTATCATCTATCTATCTATCTATCTATCTATCTATCTATCTATCTATCTATCTAATCTATGTCTGTCTGTATCTATATCTATCTATCTATCATCTATCTATCTATCTATCTATCTATCTATCTATCTATCTATCTATCTATCATCATCTATTCCTCTGTCATCTCCATCTAATCAATCATTCCACCTCTTTTCCCAAACGATTCGAGGTGGTGCTGATTAAATTATAAAATCACACCTAATATTTGCATGGTGCTCTTTCATTGATCTAAATTACTTTATTAATTCTCATAATGGTCCTATGAGGGGAATACCCTGTCTCATTTTACAGGGGAGCTGACTATGTCTCAGACACATATGATAAATGATGGGGCTAGGATGGAAACTCAGATTTTCTGACTTAAACCCATGTTCTTTTTGTTTGTTTGTTTTTTACCAATATCGTGCCATCCAATCAGCTTGTCACTATGATAAAATGCAGTATGATACAACTATTTATATTTTCTGCATTATATCTCAAAAATTGGAACTGCTCTTCAGTAACTGAAATGGAACAAAAATCAACATCTATTAGTATAAGCACAATGGAGACATGCAGAGTTGGTATTCTCTTGGTTTGTGTTCTGTTTTTAGCTATTAGGGAATTTAATTTAATTCATATGCGAGAGAAGCAGCACATTCAACCAAAGGGATGTGGATTACACAGAAATGAGCTGTGTTTAAAAGGGACTCAAATAGCCAGAGGAAAGGGAGATGGGGACAACATCAATACCCACAGCTTAAGTAATCACTCACATCATTTATTGTGGCTAATGTACATTGCTGTGTAAACATATCACATATGATCTTCTACAGGGGGATTTCTCTAAGCAGTATTGTATGGATTTTAGATAAATCTCATACACCCATTTCATATCGCCCTTTGTTACAAGATTTCAAAATGCTTGTGAAACACTAAGGAAATGAAACAGTATCTAGCTCTTATCAAAAGGGCAAGGGTATTGCATTGATGGTTATGAGAAATATGAGCAAAGAAATATTTTGAAATTGCATGTATGCTACTCAGAACCACAGCTCTGGGCTTCAGAAATCCCCTATTGTTAACTATTTTCCTAGAAAAGATACATTTCCGTGATTACTTTTACGGTAATTACTCATGCGTTTCCGATCTCATTTTTACTCTTCAGAGTAAGCGTATTTTTTTAATTTCAGTGGTACAAGATTTGGGAAAATGTCACAAAGTAAATTGGATATAATTCCATAATTCTAGGCTTTGGGGCATTTTTTCCAGAGGTAGAAGGTAATTGTTGCCACCTCTTCCCTGGAGACATGCCAAAGTCATGTGGCTATCAAAACAAAGAGACCCTGGGCTTCTTGAGACTGATGTTGAAACATAAGAAAAAAGAGGTTCACCTCTTCTTATAGTTCTTGTCCTGGAACAGGACAAACATCCACATTCTAGTCTAAATGAGCTGTGTCTCAGGAGAACCGATTTGATTTGTGGCAACACTGAATCTAGATTACAGAGAGCAAGAGAGCCCATGTGGTGCTTGGCATTTTGGCAAGAAATGTGAGTTAGATTGGAAATTACTGGTTTTAATCTCATGAAATTACTTTAAGGATATAAGGAAGCTTTAGGATAGTTCAGTCAAATATTTTTGTCTTCTCTGACAAAACTGGTGCTAGAGTGGTTAGATGACTTCCCCAGTGCCGATGCCAAAACCAAGGCCTTTCAGGTGCCAGGCACACCATTCAACCATTTCCTTTTGTCTTTAAGGTGAGGGTAAATATATTTATTTTAAAAATAGTGTAGTAAGACTTATTTAGAACTTTTTTTGTATGTTGAGCACTGTGCTTTCTTTAATATTTCCTTTAATCTTCCTGAAACCATGTGAGTCTATAAGTACTATATCGTTGTTACCCTATCTAATAGGTAAGGAAACCTTGAGCCAAATCATATACCTGTGAGAGCCAGGATCCTAACCCACTCTTATCTCAGAGACCCTGCTTTCAGCCACCACCTGCAACTAATCCCCTCTGCTGCAGTTTCTTTGCTTTGTGTCACCTTGTGAAGGAGTTTCTGTTAAAAATCAATCCAAGTGATGACACTTTGAGGGAGTGACAACACTCCACTTTCCAACTGGTCACTGTCTCCTTTCTCTTCTTTGTTAGGCTTTCTCTAACATCCTTGTACATCCTTGAAATCGGAGGCAGCCCACGTACTGACAGAAGCATCCCACCTCTGATTCCGGTTTCCAGCTCAGGGCTCCATCTGCAGGTTTTATTTATGCGTTTGACTGTAAAGGTCCTCAGGGCAGTGACTTTGCTGTGTGTTTGGGACAATCTTATTTATAATACAAGGCTGTGTATACTTTGGGGCACACATATAAAAAGTAAAGTAACACTGTTACTCATTTTGATTGAAGGAGATTTATATGTAGTCATTCTCGGCAAAGAGCAGGTAGTTTGCTCAATTGCTATTATGAGCGAGGTAATAAGTGGGTCCCTCAGCCTTTCTCAAACTTCTGCACATTCTTTCTATTGAGGGCAAAGGAAGTGTATTTCCTTCCGCCTTTATTGGAGTTTGGTGGCATAGGGAATACTTGTTGCATTAAAAGACTTTCCCTATTTAGTTGAATGGTTTGCTGCCTTTGGCTTTGTATTTAAGAAAATACACCGTTGGTGGGTGAAGAACATAACAATGAGGCACTTTGTAGCTGAGAGCGTTTCTACCAAGTGCTAGAGCTTGATTTATGGTGTGAATGTTGTTTGGGGGATGATAAATATGCAGTGTGGAGTCAATGCACAGTTTCTTTGCATCCAGGGTCACCCGGTAAGTGATATGCATGCCCATAGCTGGGGTACTGGTTTGCTTCGATGCATGGTTCAGACATGTCCAACATAGCTAATGAACCAGCAGCCGGGTGAATCGAAGTTTTCTGTTTATTTTCTCTGGTGCTGTGTAGGTTCCCAGGAGAGGGCACAAGCAGTGTCCCCTGCTGGCGTGCAGACGTGTCTGGGCATCTCTGCTGACCTGGTGGGGATGCCCACTGAAGTCCATTTGCAGGGGCACCGAGGAGGCTTTGGGTGAGCCCCCATCTTAGCGGGGGGAGGCAGGCATGAAGAGACGGCTCAGGAGCAGGTGGAGATGTTTTGAGTGTGGCGTACTGCATGTGACTGGCATTTGTCTCCTTGGCGCAGCCCCTCTGCCCTCACGGCTGTAAGTGAAAGCCAGATCTGTTTAATCAACTCTACCTAAAAATGGGACACCTGTCATGCTGCTTAGGGACTGCCAAGGGACTGTCTGCAGAGCAGAGGTGTCCATTCTCCCTCCCTCATCACTGTAGACCGCCGCCCAGCTTGGCCCCTCGGACCCCTAGGTTGTCTCATTCTAGAGCATTCAGTTTGTTGACCATCACATTTGTCTGCAGAAAGCTCCGTGACAGCAGGGACGGCTGGTCCCCACGCGATCATCAGCACCTCATGTCATGCTCGTCTCATAGAGGAGCTCGATCAACATGTAGGATGAATGAGGTTTGGGTGAAGAATGAAGTAAGGCCCCAGGCTGTCCGGGGGTGCCCGGCATTGCTGGGGTGAGCTGCTGTGTGTTGTGTGGAGGCAAGAAGGACTGGGGAACATAGCTGCTCTGGGCTGCCGGCCAACCATTAGCTGACCCTTCCAAGTCAGGAGAAGGTAAACTGATACTTAGGGATTTTACCATATATTTTACATTTGGATTCTGTCTTAGTTTCTCTCATGTGACTCCAGGTTTATGGCACCTCTTGAGTTTACAGGAGCAGAGCTTTCGGTTGACTTCACAGAGTGAAGCCAGTGCCGTGTCACAAGCCTCGGTGACTGATGTCACTTAATCATTTGCCATTTGTTTCTCCTCCGTGTCACAGGTTTCAGGAATGTCCCTGGTTGTCAGGGCTGCTCATCTTCTGGCCCCAGGATCAGAGGATTTTAACACCTTTTCACCAGCTGTGTGCTATGTTACCAGGTGTTATTTGGGTGCCACCTGCTAAGCCCTGCTCATCTCATGTTTACTTTCTTTTTTCTCTACTCCTTTTATCCATGGAGCATATGTCTCCATGCTCCTTAAAAATTCATGGCCAAGTATGCAATAGGAACCAGCCACAGTTACAGACTTTTCCTGTGACACATGCTAATGAAACTGGACATGGGCACAGGATGGGGCATATTCATAATGAGGCCATTATATCTCATTTCCATTAGAAAGTTGAAAGCCTCAGGGAGACCAAAAGTCCTATGTGATGTTTCTGAGAGAAGGTAATTGTTCTGGCATCAAGGAAACTGTTCTGGAGATTCCCAGACAGTGGAAAACCTAGTGTGAGCCTGCACAGGAACATGCAGTGATGGCCTTCATGGACGTTGCTAGAACAATGAGGTTGGGACCGACTTAAAGAAGCACCCAGTGTCTTATTTTCCCAGAATCTTTTGCTCTTCCCTGATTCTGGGTCTTGCTATATCCATGTCTTATTTTTCCATCTGGCAAATTCCTACTCATTTTTAAAGACTTGGCTCCTTGGCAAAGCTTCCACAAGTTTCCAGCATTAGGTGCTCCCCATCCACAACCACAGCTTCTATAACATCCTTCAGCGCTCATATTTATTGCAATACTGCCCAAGGGCTGACAGGTTTTTCTGTAAAGGGGCACAGAGTAAACAACTCTGGTTTTGCCAGACATATGGTCTCTGTGGCAACTATTGAACTTGGCTGTGATAGCAGTCATAGACAGTATCTAAATGAATGAGTGGCTGTGTGCCAATAACATTTAATTATGGACACCGAGATTTGGAATTCATGTACTCTTCATATGTCCTGAAATATTCTTCTTCATTTGATTCCCTGCCCCCCCAAACATTGAAAAATGTCAAAAACTATTCTTAGCTCCTGGACTATACAAACACAGGCAAGGGATTGGGCCCGTGAGCTTAGTTTGTTCACCCCTGACTTAGAGCACTTATTTGACCACGACTGTCGCTTCCATGTGACTGTAAGCAAATTGAACTCAGAGTGAGATCCCCAGGACATATGCTTGTGTGGGAGTATGAAGTAGTAATGCTTCCCAATATTTGTTGATTACTTATTACGGTGTCAGGCACCATGCTGAGCATTTTATATGCATTTTCTCATTCAATCCTCATTTAATTTTGCTATCTGGAGACATTAAAAGCAACAATTATCATTAGACATTATGCTAAACACTGTCTATGTAGACTCATTTAATTCTCTCAACAGCCCTATGGTGAGCAGGACTGATAATATCCACTTTTACAGCTGAGGGAAATTAAGCTTAGAGAGATTGTTTGCCCAAGCTTACCCAATCAGGCAGTAGAATGGGGTTAGAAAGGAGCCTTGGTCACAGGACTTGAGGGTCCTAATTCCCAACCCCCATGCTGTAGAATCTCTGGGCTTGGATGCCCTCTTCATGAACTTGAGTGTAAGACAGGTTCTGGGGCCACACATAGTGATGCTGAGACGGGGATGGGAGACTTTCTCTTTTTCCTTCAGCCATTTGGTTGTGTTTAAGAACTACCACAACTCTGCTCCTAACTAGCTGTGTGATGTTTGGAATATTGCTTAACCTTTCTGGGTCAAAGTCTTCCACCAGTGTTGCCAAGAGTTTGATTTGCATGCTGTCAAATGTCTCCTCTTACGAGGTTTCTGTAATTTTATTCTTACTATTTTGTGCTTATGTATTGCTATTGCCTGCCTGTTCTTTCCCCAACCTTGACTGTAGAAACCTCAGGTCCCATGGGGTTGCTTGGACCTGGAGGGGCAGAAGGGCGAAGGAAAATGTCCATCTAGTTACAAATAAATTTTGAAGTCGATAAAATGGCTGCTTAAAGTCTATTTGCTTTTTTTTTTTAATGGAAAGGTAGTTTTTCCAAGAAAAACAAGTAACATTGTCTCTAACAAATGGCCATAGTGATAACACCTTCTATTTCTTTCGTACTATTTAAAAGTACCTTTCGGAAGGCATTATCTAATTCATCCTTCCGATACTCCTTTGAGACAGGTAAGAAGCTTTTTTATTAGAAGATCCTTTTGTGTAGCAGCAGAATGAGGCTTTCTTTATTGTAAACCAAAGGCGCTGATTGTCCCAGAGAGATTTCAGTAGCAGGCCACCAGGCGAGCGGTCATTTCCCAGACTAATGGTCACAGTTCTTAAAAAAAAAAAAGCCAAACTTCTGCCAGAGCTTTTAGAAATTAAAAAATACATTTTTCTCTTACTATAAATGTGGCCTTTGATATTTATAGACCTGACATCCTTGCATCCTTCTCGACAGGTGAGTATCAGTCAGTTGAATTGGGTGGGGTGCAAAGATCTAACTAATTCCAAATAAATGTTTGTTGAAGGAGTGAAGGGATGGTGGAGACAATCTTCAAAATAGTAGGAATGGTCTCTAGGGGGAACTTCCTTGCAACGTGGCCATGTCGCCAAGCTCAAGTGAATTGTATTGGCAAGATCTTTGGTTTCTATTAGATTTGACTGTGCCTAAGCAACATCTCTCTGTTTCTCTACAGATATTGCAATGTCCCCAGAGGGCTTAGACCTAAAAAAGTAAAATAAAACACAGCTTTTTAGACATCTCTGTAAATAAACACACCAAATGACCTTTTCGAGCACAACTTTTCGATTTATGTAAAATGTTGTAACACCTCCAAGACGTCTTTGCAGTGGAGGCATCCATTGGCTTTTAGCTTTG
Source organism: Miniopterus schreibersii (assembly GCF_964146895.1). Lineage (NCBI taxonomy): Eukaryota > Metazoa > Chordata > Mammalia > Chiroptera > Miniopteridae > Miniopterus > Miniopterus schreibersii. The sequence goes on along the minus strand of NC_138105.1, from coordinate 37,968,635 downwards.
TTAGGCAGTGATTCCCGCAAATGTACCCTGGCAGCTAGGGAGAGCCATCAGTAACATGACAAAGGAGATAGAATTTGTTTTTTTTGGGGGGGGGGGGGCTTGCCACTTTCTGTTTGGCACCCAGGTCTCCGGATCCCTCATATTGCCCTTGACCTCTCTACTCCCACAAGAGTGCTCCGCCTGGGCCAGCCCTTCCTCAGGACATTTCTTCTTTCCATCCTTTCCCCGGTCGCCCTCACCCTTTCTTTCTTAGCGCATCCAGCCCTCTCTAAATGGGAAATCAAGTTGATGAGTGAATTCACATTATGGTAGGAATCAATGCTAGGCTTTTGGATTTTATGAGTAAGGGAAATTTAGAAAATTTTGAATTACCGTCATTTCTACTCAACTTCCATCACCATAATTTTATAAGATAAAGGATAGCTTAATACCTTCAAATTAGGATAGATATAATCCTACAATAAAAGATAGTTCAACCTAGAAGAAGATGGATGGCAACTTTATACTGACATACTTAAAAAAAAGAAAAGAATATACTTTAAAAAGAGTTCAATAAAATTATATTCATTTTTATTTTAATTTTACATGAAAAACTGTCAACAGAGCAGTCTACATCAAGAGATCAAGATTGTCGAACGTGATCTGGAACTTTTTTTTTGGCATAACCACTGTCAAATATCAAAGTCACAGGTAGGAATCTGCCAAAACTGTAGCTATGTTTTGTAATTCGTTCACTCACCTTCAGATGTTCTCGGTGAACTAAGAGGAGCTGAGGAACCATAGCCCTCAAGTTACCCGTGGCTTTTCCACAGAGCCTTTTCCAAAGGCTCATTCTGCAGGGCTGGTGAGAAACCTGAGAAATTAGGTTGTGAGCAGGGTTAGGGTTAGCGAATTTTCTGAAAACACCACGTAGCAGCCGTGGACACAGGTCTGTGCACCCTGGGCACCCCATTGACACAACCTGGAGTCATCAGAAATGTACCTAAGAGGTAGGCTTCAGACTGGTAAAAATTTCTGCATGCAGGGGCCAAATGCCACCAACATCTGGAAACTGTTTGTATAAAAGGCATCACTAACCTTCCAAGGGTCATTGGGCAGTTATCTCTAGGCCTTTCTTTTATACCAGTCTGTTCAGTACCATCAGACAGATACTGAAGAGCTTCATAACCAAAGGAACGTCCAGGGCCTTAGCTTTAGTGTGCTCAAAGATCCTTTTGAGAATCTGATAGGAGCCCTAGGCACTCTCCTCCGGAAAATGCCACAAGCCCTTACAAAAATTGCACATTGCTATGTACAATTTCTGGCAATTTATGGATTTACAAAGCCCTACTCTCATAAATGGAATTTGGGGAGCATAAGGATGAAGCCAAGCTTAATGGGAGAACTATTAAGGGCATGGAACCTTCCCTGTGATTTAAAATCATATCCAGGGTGGGAACAAGTAGCCCTGTTTTTAATGTCTCAGAGTCTTAGGTCTTTTTAATTATGTACCTTCTTTCCTATGCAACTAGGCATAAATAGGATGAGTATAATTATATCTGACACAAACAGAAAGATACCTATTTTTGTTCTGGCAAATTAGAGGATTGCTGAATGATAGCAAAATAGTCCCGGTTTATGCTTTGCACAGGAAAATATAGAAGCAATGATTGCCTTTTGATCTTAGGAACCCTCTTGGTGTTCAACCCCATAAACAAGGCATCCCACCTAAGTGGTCATGAAGAATTCATGTTCCAATGCAATGACGCTGCAGGCATTAGATTCGTCCTTAGGCTAAACTCTTCTGTCTTGTAACTGTGATGCTGAGAAGGTACAAGCAGAGTTAATACTTTCATTGTATCCTTGGCTTCAAATTCTCCGTGTGTAACAAAATATGTGCTTGTTAAGTCCTCAAGTTTTGTCTCTGATATTTCTATTGGTGAAAGCGATACTGACAATTAGAGAGAGGTTGCATTGCCCAACGCGCTGCATACATTTTTCATGACACAGAAGCACAATTTGCTTTCCATTCCCTTCCCCTTGCTGTGTTAATGCAGACCATCCATAAGGCAGGGCAGTTATCTCTAGGCCCTTCTTTTATGTCAGTCTATTCAGTATCGTCAGGGTTTCTCTTGTTGGGGGCACACACACACACACACACACACACACACACACACACACACTCACACACACACACACACACACACACACACACACACTGTTTTGCTTTAACTCTTTCTATTGTAAGCATATAAAGAGACATAGCATGATACTTACACACTTCTCCCCCCACTCACATGAGAATTTTAAAATTTTAAAATATTTTATTTTTATTGTTGACATTATTACAGATGTTCCCCCATCCCCCCTTGCCCACCTCCACCCAGACCATGCCCTCCCCTGCCCCTGGCCCTCACCACATTGTCATCTGTGTCCATGGGCTACGCATATGTTTTGTGGCTCTTCTCACCTTCTTTCATTCTGTCCTCAAAAGCACCTGGACCGAAATGACAACCCATCAGCTAAGGGACCCGTAGAAATTTGGGTGGGTCTTCTAATTCTCCCTCATCTCACTGCCTTTCACACTCCTCGCCCCAATCTCCCCATTGCTCTCCACTCTGCTCCTTGGTCTCCTGGTCCCTGCTACAAATAAGAGAGAGTTTGGACCCAGAATGCAAAAGAATGGTTACTTTTTCTTGTAAATAGAGATTGAATTCTATTTTGGCTTTACTAAATATTTTTAGCCAATAGAAAAAAGGTTTGCTTCAAAGCTAGGCTCTTAATGGAACTCCATCATCTCATCTGGTCTGTGCGAAGAAATGTTGAATGGGACTGACTTTGCCCTCCTAAAATGGCAACACCCCTGACTTTATCTAAAGACAGTGATGCTGTTTAGGTCTAATTGTAACTAGTCGAATGTAGTGCATTGAGAACTTGATGCAACTTAGTTTAAGCTACCAGCTTGATCCTTAAGAAAACTAGGACTTGGGAATCATTGTCAAAGTACTGACTTGAGAACCAGTTTACCTGCATTTTAGTTACTGTCAGGAACTTGTTGGTAGTGTGATCTTTATTTAAAGAAGGCTTAGTTCTCCCTGCACAAGGACAGCAACTGGAGTGACAGTACTGTCCTGCAGAGATTGGCTAGATACTCGCTGTCTGCTTCCTTTCCTGGGGCAGGCGGGAAGACCACATTTCCCAGTCTTCTTACTGTTGGGTTGGGGCCATTTCAGTGGTTCTTGGCCTGTGGGCTATGAGGGGAAGTGATGGATGGCATCTTCAGTTCAGGTCAGAAAGCTCCCTTCACAATGATCCACATAGCATCTTCTCCTGGGGGGTGTTGGAGATGACAGCTTCACACTGTGTGCATGAGAGTTGCTTAGGAAAGCTGCTCTGCACTATGACAAGAGTGAGAAATAAACCTTGACCATATGAAGTCATTGAGTTGTTGGGTTTGTTAGTCAGTAGCTAGCATTACTGATTAAAATGACACATTCACATTACCTTTGAGATACTATTGTTAGCTTACGAGGGGGCTGTGTCAATCAGTTCTATAAAATCCTCCCTCAAGCTGACATTTTTGTTTTGAAAAATAAAACCTACAGATAAGCTGAAAGAATTAAATGATGACCATCCGTGTATCCTTCATATGGATTAACCAGTTGTTCGCATTTTGCCACATTTTCAGTATCTTTTCCTTTTAGCTATCTATTTTTTTCTTCTTCTGAAACTTTGGAAAATAAGTCACAGACACCAAGATCTGTAAAGTTTCGCTCCTAAATTTTATGCTTGAGATGATTTTGGTAGAATGGGCAAGACTCTCTCCACCAAATCAATTATTTCCATATAAGTGCTTATTTTGAAAATGTGTTTCTGAACATAGGCTTGGTCTAATTTTTATTATTACATAATCTTAAAGTTGATGGAGTTGATCATACAACCAAAGCTATTTGAAGAAAATGTCACAGTTCTTTTTTACTTTTATAAATAGACCCTTCCTGAATGTTCACTATGTAAGGCGTTTAGGGGAGGCAGCTTCTGACACAGCTCTTAGCTCTCCCAGCTGCTGGTATTCATGCTCTTGTGTAACAAGCATCCCCTTGAGTGTGGGTTGGACTCAGTGACTCACTTTGAACAAACAGAATATGGCACGGTGACGGGATGTCACTACCATGACAAAAGACTGCAATTCTGTCTTGCCAGCACCCTCTCGGTGGCATTTTCTCGCCTTCTCACTTGCTTGCTCTGATGGAACCTGATGCCTCTTCATGTTGGAGGGGCCCAGGTGGCCAGGAACTGAGGAAGGTCTCCAGTCCACAGCTGATGTGGCACCGAACCCTGCCAACAGCACTGGGGTGAGCTTGGAAAGCAGGCCCATTCCTAGCTGAGACCTCAGATGAGACCACGGCCCCTGCCAGCACCTTGATTACAGCTGATGACAGATCCAGAGCTGGAAAGCCCAGCTGACCCTTGCCCAGATTCCTCTCAGAAATTGTGAAATAGTAAATGATGCTTTAAGCCACTAAGTTTTGGGGTGATCTTTTTTTTCAGCAATAGGTAACTAATACAGCGCTGTATTAGATGATTAGGATGTGAGGATGGCTAAATAATGATTTCTGTCTTTAAGGAGCAATGGTTCTGTAGTGATCACTGGAGAGACCACATAAACAAAGTCCTCAGGGATGGGGGGAGAGTGCTCTTCATGCTGCGAGGTGTTGTCAGAGGAAACTGTGTTGAGTAGCTGGCACTGGGTCTGAGTAGGATTGGACCACACTGAGGAGTGGGAAGAGGGCTTTTCTCACATGGAGAGCAGTGCAGGGAGGTGTGAAGGAGGCTGGCATGTTTGGGAAGCATCAGTGGTCTATAGAGTGAGGCAGGATCTTGGGTGAGTGAGGAGGGATCCAGGAGGAGGCATGTGGGGTGTGAGGCTGCAGGGACTGGGTTAGGGAATAGGAGTTGTTCCTTACCAGTGACAAAGTGGTGAGCCCCGGGTTGAAAATTTGTCTGTTGAAATTGGTATCAACCAAGGTGTGAAGAGCACAGAGCCCAAATTTGGGGCAAAAAAAAATTCCTTTGATATTTTCTCATCCACATAGTCTATGCCTAGATAATCCCAAGCTAAGTAATTAAAAGGTCATCATGTTATTTGGTTTGATATTAAAAATGGTTTTGCCTGATTTTTCACTGAGTTCTTTTTGTGGGGGATCATATAGTTACAACCTTTTTTAAGGTGATGGATGTATTAACTCACCTCATTGCATTAGTCATTTCACAACATATACATATATTGAATCATTGCATTCTACCCCTTAAACTAACACAATGTTATATATTAATTATATCTCAGTAAAGCTGGAAGGAAAATATCTGCACAAACACAAAAACAGAAACCTGCTTCATGGCACCTTATCCCTATTTCTTGGGCTTCAGGGGCCTTATTCCTTCCCTGGCAATAATGATGGGGAAATTTTCTTTTTCTCTGAGCCTACAAGTCCCGCGGGCCTGCTATGACTATATTCTTGAATGTGGAGGTGGTGGCAGGTATTGGGCTGTGTATTTACATTTAAACTCACCTATGGAAAGAATTCAGGTGCCAGAAAATCATCACAGCATTCAGTTTCTAGAGGCTGTGGTGAGTAACAGAATCAGGTGTTTCACAAGTCGGCACCTACATAGCATCAACAAGCCCCACATCTCTCAGCTACAGATATTATTAAAGAGAGGACAGTGTGTGCCTGGAGCAAACCCTGTTTTTTTAAAAAAGGTTATTTTCTAATCTGTATTAAATGGAAAAGTTAGGATTCTGTGCTGATGCCCACTTTGTTGGGGGGAAAAAAGTACCTGGGAATCATAAATCCACCACTTGTCAAATTTCACTCATCTTGCATTTAACTTTTTCCCAGTTAAATGATCAAATAGTTTAGCATTACCTATTCTGCTCCTGCTCCTATTTCTTCTCCAGCATTACATTTTTCCTCCCTTGGATTTATTTACTTTATTCTTGGCTCTTTTCCCTACTTGTAGCCAATACTAATAGCCTTCTCGGATAACTGATATTTGCTTTATTGGCTGCCCAGCTGGTACTAATACTGGGATGCCCATTTCCTTGAGAATCAGTAGGGCTTTTGTGTGTGTGTGTGTGGGGGATTTCCCATTTTTTGGAGTGGGACTGATGAAGTCCTGGGCTCCCCAGGGCTGGCCTGTCTTGGTTCAGTGAATGGAGCTCAGGGATGTTGATTCTGGTGATGAGTCCGCCTTGTTAGAATCGCTTTTTGCACTTCTTTCTCAGTTGGGGACATTTGTTCAAGAATCACTGCTATGGCAGGGCAAGTGAGTGGTGTCACCTTGGTGTATATGAAACACAGCACACATCCATCAGTCACAGACCTAGGCATGTGTAAGCCTGCTGCTTGAGAAGGGACAGCCTCATTCCCTCGGCTGAGATTTATCTGTTGCCTGATATCAATTGCACTTAAATCTCACTTCCCCACCTGGAGTTCCTGCTGATATCTCAATCCTCTTTTGCACACTTCAAGTATGGCGGTTGCTGTCCCAGAAAGAAGAAAGGTTGAGTGGAGGTCAGGTCTATAAAAATATTAGAGGAAAGCTTGGGGAGGTCTAAAGTCACTGTAAATTTTTACCAGCTCCTGTATGTCCTGCAGTTTTGCAGAAATCACATTTCTCAAGACTAGTTCTAACTCCAAATAAAAAGATAAAAGCATCTCTTTTGTTCTGAGTCATACTCTATACCATGCCCAAAGTATGTGTACCAGTTGTATACATTGATAAAAAAATTACAGAATTACTCTTTTTTTGGGAAGTTATTATTTCTCCAGTGTTGTCACTTATAACAAAAGAACTCCCAAGTGTCAGGACATAAGAATAATAAAAGAGAAAATCTCAAACAAACCCTTTCCTACACATTCACAGGGCTTCTCTGTTTGTAACCCTGAACCCCACAAGCTACCTGATGCTTTCACTCTAGAAAGTCAAGTTGTTTTGAAGGTTTGGCCATTGTTTTCACTTCCCAGTATCCCAGAGCCAAATGCATTACACCCCCGTTCAATATTTCTTATGTTTACTTTGTTGGGAATGTTCCTCTGTTGGTCACAGTAGAGCAGTTACTTGGTATGCTTCTCCTTTCAGTGCTGACAGACACTATTTTAGTGTTAAGAATGGCTCATAGGTGTATTAGTCAGGACATGCTGTGTAACAGTCAACCACAAGCATGTTAGTGTCTTAAAAATGGGAGGTCTATTTCTCTTGCATGCTAAGTGTCCATTGTAGGGAGACTGTGGGGCTTTGCTCAGTCATCTTCACTCTACTTTACAGCTATGTATTCATTTGTACATTTGCCTTATGTGTTTTCACAGGTGAACATTTTACTAAATATTGTATCCCTGTGAGATAGGGATTGCCATCCTTGTAGCCTCTGATTACAGTTTCTTCTCTGTCCAATCCCTGATCTCACATTTTAGTTTTCTCCTGGGAGAGCCAAATTCCACTTGTTGGTACCCATTTCTGGATCAGTCAGGGCTAGCTAGGTTATGCTGTAGTAACTCCAAAATTGTAGTGGCTTCAACGACGAAGGGTTGTCTCTTAACTCCTATTACACATTGACAGACTCTGCTCTGTCCCCCTCACCTAAAGATCCAAGCTGAAGGAAGCTCCCTATCTGCTTCCACAGGGGCCCAGCATGGTGTCTTAGTTACCTATTGCTGTGTAACAAACAACTCTAAAACTAAATGACTAAAGCTACAGCTATTTACTTGCTCATTATTTTGCAACTTGGGTGGGCTTAGCTGGGCAGGTCTGCTCTTCTTGCCTGGGGTGGCTGATGCAGCCACAGTCAGCTGGTGGGCTGGCTGGGGACTGGCTGCTGCTGGCTGGCCTCACTTGTAGGTCTGGAGCTCAGCTGAGATGGCTGGATCTCTCTAACCACCTGGTCTCTCATCTTCAAGGAGTCTAGCTTGGGCTTCCTTGTTCCAAGAAAGAATGAGAGACAAACTTTCAAGGCTTCTTCTTCTTTTTTTAAAAATTTATCCTTATTGTTGAAAGTATTACAGGTGTCCCATTTTTTCCACACAATTGACCCCCTCCACCTTGCTCTCACTCCCTCCCTAGGCCTTCACCGCATTATTGACTGTGTCCATGGGTTATGCATATATGCATGTAACTTCTTTGGTTAATCTCTTCCCACCCCCCACCCCCCTTCCCTCTTCCCTCTGAAATATGATCGCCTGTTGCGTGTATCAGTGTCTCTGGATATGCTTAGTTCATCAGATTCTTTTGCCCATTAGCTTCTTCTTAAAGAAGACCCTTCAACATTTCATGTAGTACTGGTCTGGTGGTGATGAACTCCTTTAGCTTTTCCTTGTCTGAAAAGCTCTTTATCTGATCTTCAATTCTAAATGATAGCTTTGCTGGGTAGAGCAATCTTGGTTTTATAGGTCCTTGTTTTTCATCACTTTGAATATTTCTTCCCACTCCCTTCTGGCCTGCAAGGTTTCTGTTGAGAAATCAGCTGACAGTCGTATGGGTGCTCCCTTGTAGGTAACTAATTGCTTTTCTCTTGCTGCTTTTAAGATTCTCTCTTTGTCTTTAACCTTTGGCATTTTAATTATGATGTATCTTACTGTGGGCCTCTTTGGGTTCCTCTTGTTTGGGACTCTCTGTGCTTCCTGGACTTGTAAGTCTATTTCTTTCCCCAGGTAGGGGAAGTTTTCTGTAATTATTTTTTCAAGTAGGTTTTCAATTTCTTGCTCTCTTTGCTCTCCTCCTGGCACCCCAATAATACAAATGTTGGGCCTCTTGAAGTTGTCCCAGAGGCTCCTTACACTATCTTCCAATTTCTGGATTCTTTTTTCTTTTTGCTCTTCTGGTTGGGTGTTTCTTGTTTCCTCATATTCCAAATTGCTGATTTGATTCTCAGCATCCTCTACTCTACTGTTGATTCCCTGTAAATTATTCTTCATTTCAGTTCGTGTAGCCTTCATTTCAAATTGGTACTTTATTATGTCATCGATGGTCTCAGTTGTTTTCGTAATACTCCTACTAATATGCTTGAGCATCCTTATAAACATAGTTCTGAACTCTGTATCTAGTAACTTGCTTGGTTCTGTTTCCTTTAGTTCCTTTTCTGGAGATTTCTTCTGTTCTTTCCTTTGTGATATGTTTCTTTGCCTCTACATTTGGTTGCTTCCAGATGTTTGTTTCTATGTATTAGGTAGAGCTGCTATGTCTCCTGGAATTTGTAGAGTGGCTTTGTGTAGTAGGTGTCCTCTAGGGTCCAGTGGCTCAGCCTTCCCAGTCACCTGAGCTGGGCCTTCTAGGTGCTCCTCTGTGTGGGCTGTGTGCTCTGACCTGTTCAAGTTGAGCCTTGGTTGCTGTTGGTGTCACTGGGAGGAATTCACCCCCTGGCCAATCGGCTGTGAGGACCAGCTGCAACTACAGCCAAAGAGCTGCTGTGCTGGAGACACCCCTATGGAGCAGAATTTACTTCAGTGGAGCTTTGGTGTTCACCAAGTGCGCCCCTTGAGTGTGTCACTCCTGGATGTGGTAGGGTTGTAATCCAGCATGATAGAGTCTGATCATCAGGTGCACTGTCTCTGGGGCCTCCTGGGAGGTGCAAAGTCAGCCTGTGCCAGTGCCTTGCCCAGGGCCACCCAGCATGAGCTACACAGCAAACCATAGTTGGCTGCTACTTGTGCTGGGCTTGGAGGTGTCCAGGAGAGGCCAAGCTATGAGCCAACGCAGCTGCTGCTAGTGCCAGGCCTGGGGCCACTTATCAAGTCATATGGGGCACGATGCTGCTTGTTTGAGAGATTTTAGGAAAGTCCTAAGCTTGAGGCGTGAGAGGCCACTTGCATAGAAAAGCCCCTGGAAACGGCCTGGATGAGCTGTAGGTGGGGAGGGGCGGGGCCTCCGGGAATCACGGGGCGGGGCCAAAGGTGTGAGTCAGGTGGTGGTGATTCAAACATGGCGCCTGCCTGCTGGCTGTGTGCGGGGAGGACTCGCCAAAGGAGCCATGGCCTCCGCCAGCCCTTCTGCCTGGGAGGAAGCCGCCCTCCACCTCTCGCCCCGACTTCAGGCAGGTTAGTTCCTCCCCGAGTGTCCCGGGTCCTTTCAGGCTGCTGCCCGGCGCTGGGCTCAGAGGGAGCGTCCGAGTGAGTCCGTGCCGGGCCCTTTAGAGGAGCTGCTGGGGCTCCCGCAGCCTCCGCCACCCTCAGCCACAGTGCCCGCTGGTTTCACAGCCCGAAGCTGTGGGGCCGTCTCTTCCCTGCCCTGGAGCCCTGGGCTGGGGGCCTGCTGTGGGGCTGGGCCCCCTCACTCCTCCAGGAAACCCCCCTCCACTGAGATTCCCTCCTGGGTTTAACCCGCCGCACTGTGTGTGGGCCCGCGGCTGCATCTCCGTGATTCAGCCCCGATCCGCCCGCGTCTGCGCCCCTCCTCCCAGTCTCAGTGCTGCTTCAGTTCCCTGGTTGTGGGGCTTCTGTTCATCCAGATCTCAGGAGGCTCTGAGTGACGGTGGTTCTGTATTTTAGTTGTGATTTTGATGTGGCTGCGGGAGGCGGCGGGTACAGCCGGCACCTGAGCCACCATCTTGCTTCTCTACCTCTCAAGGCTTCCTAAAGAGTGCTTACGTTGTCACTTTCACCACATTTTCTTGGTCAAAACAAATCATGGGGCCAGCTCAGATTCAAAAGGAGAGGAAAGACCCCACCTCCTGATGAAAGAAGCCACAGAGAATTTACGGCCACTTTTAATCTACCACAGCAGGAAAATGGGATTGTGGCAAATCATGTACTTGTTCTTAAATATTTTGCCTGGACATGACAATTGTCACCTCTACTCATATTTCATAAACCAAAACAAATCACATGGTCATGCCTAACTCCAAAGAGGATGGGGAAATGGACTCCTACCCTGTGTTAGAAGGATAGAAGGCCGAAGGTATTTAGTAAAAGGAAATAACAATATTAATAAATATTAATAAATTTTTTCCAATAGTTGAACATAAAGGTTTCCGTTGTTAGGGACTGATAGGTTTTTGAATTGATTTTTAATAGTGAGGTGCTCAAGTAGCAGAATTAGCCAATCAGATTCAAGGCTCTTACATTATATTTAGGCTGTTTGTAAGATTTCTATGATGCTGCTTGTATATGGCTCAAGCCTTCTCTAACAACTAATCATTTTGTAGCCCTGCATTGACTATAATAATCTTTGCTGTGTCTGTCATGGATTTTTTTTTTTTTTTGAGCGTAGCATCAACACATCAGATTATGATGTTTGTCACTTATTGATAAAATGGGTCATCAATGTGCCTTTTTATTTCCTCAGTTCAAGAGCAAGAATTCAATGAATATATGTATGAAAATGATTAAACAGAAATCATACACACAATTGGAATCCTATGTGTCACAAATTTAAATTTAGTAGTAGTAATACTTTGATATGGACTTTGAAGAGATAACAGGAATGTGGAATATCCATGTAGGTTGTACTGTTTCAGTCAGAGATGGTTCATAGTTAAGGAATCAAAGGTTGTTGAGTAATTGAAGTAGGCCAATAAAAGTCATATAGTGTTCTTAACTATTTTCATGATGAGATTACATAAGTCATGTCAAATAAATAGTTATATACAAATATATATACATATATTCATACATATATATGTGTGTGTGTATATATATATGAAACTTAAAAAAATTTCACCAGTATGATTTTAGATTGAGCTAGCCCTACAGCCTGTAGAGAAGTCAGCTGGCAGTGTGAGGCAGGGGATCTGAGAGGCTGGTGCAGGTATGAATGGTGTCGTGGGTAAGAGCAAAGGCTCTGGAGCCCGGTGGATCTGGTTCAGGGCCTGGCTGGGATATTTCCTGGCAGTGTGTCTCAGGGAGTGTGAGGGCGAGCACACGGGTTAGCCACCTTTCCAAGCCTCCCTTGCAGTTCAGGTCATGTGACTGAGTTGTGGCTACTGGAATGAGAGGGTGACTCTTTCAGTCATGGACTAGAAATATACCCTTCCACGTGTGAACCTCACTCCCTACCCCCCAACTCTCTGCATGGAGAAGATTTGGGGGGACAGGGGACTAGGGAGAGGACCAAGAAAATGGAAGCTGCCTGGGTCCTTGAACGACTGGGTGTAGTGCATCCAGCCTAGCTGCCCACCTCTATCACTGCTGCTGCATCAGATTGACACATGAGCAAGATGGTTGCACTTTGTCACGCCATTGAGATCGAGGATTTGTTAAAGCAGCTAGTATTTGTTACACGTGTGATATTAGGTGACATATACAGTCCTTATCAGCTTCCCTTTTCTCATCTAATAAGCTGGGGCAACTAATTCCCACTTTAAGAGATTTGTTTTGGTACAGATTGAAAGAGGTGAGGTTTATAAAGTGCTTACATAATACCTAGCATTTAGTAAATATTCAATAAATGGTAGGTGCTATCAATAATAATAAATTGGAATGTTAGGGTGTTTCCTTTTTTTTTTTTTAATACTCACCTGAGGATATTTTTTCCATTGCTTTTCAGAGAGAGTAGAAGGGAGAGAAAAAGAGGGAGAGAGAGAGAAACACTGATGTGAGAGAGGCACATCGATTGGTCGCCTCCTGCAAGTGCCCTGACTGGGGCCGGGAATCGAACCTGGAACCAAGGTACATGTCATTGACTGGAATTGAACCTGAGACCCTTCAGTCCATGGACTGATGCTCTTACCACTGAGCCAAACTGACTAGGGTAGGGTATTTCCTTTTTGAAGTCAGAACAAGCTACTGTTTTTTATTTAGTCCTAAAGGACTATGAGATTAATTATGGAAGATAGCTTTGGAAAGACTGAGGCAGAATTAATAGTTTATTAAACACTTAGTTGGATACCTTAGGATAAGTAAAAAATAGAAGAATGCCGTACTTGATTTATTTCTTTGGTGATGAGAAGTACCTTAAATAAAGCAGACCAGATAAGGCATATGAACCTGGGAGTTCCTAATTCACCATATTACTAGACGCCAGCATGTGTTTGGTAAGACATTAGAGTTGAGGTATTTGCATGTGTTAATTCCTTGATCTTCACAGGATCCGTATAAAGTGGGCACTACTATAACCCCCATTTTATAGATGAGAAGATCAAGGCCCTGAATAGTTACATATTAACTTGTCCAAGGCCACTCCAGCCAGCAAATGGCAGAGCCAGAAATTCGACTGGGCAGCCAGGCTCCAGGGTCCACACTTTTGACGACTATATCACACATTCTCATAGATACCTGCAGAGTAGGTGCTCCATACATATTTGTTCAATAAGTGAATGAGGCCACTTGACATATTTTCAGAGGCCTCTATCACCCATGTGGGAATTGGAACCTCCTGGATAGTAATCAGATCCCTGATCCTTTTAAGAATAAAAATATGGTGAAAGGGGGTGGGAGGAAGTGTCAGAGAGCCTCGTTAGATCTGCCGGATGCTAAAACTAACCTAGATTTCCAGTTGAGTTTGGGAGAGCGGCACAGCCCCCGCTCGTGTGGTGTTTGGCTCATAGAGTTTTGATCTCCACTCAGATTTCAGGCAAGCCTAACAAGATTTGAATTGGCAAATAAGCGTAAATGCCCACCTTCTGACCTTTGAGAAGCATCTGACTTGGGCTACCTGTGCTCTTCACGGAGATGTCAACCCACGCTGTGCCTTCTCCAGCATGTTCTGCAGTTTTGAGGAAAAAGAAATGTCACTTGAAAACGGAAGCGCAATTTAAACTTAATATTCCCCAAATCACTCTTCGAAGCTTAACTGCTTTCCCAGCAATTTTGTGATAGATAGCCATGCTTATTTTGTATTACAAGCTACCCACAATTGGTGATTCTTTTTACAAGAGATCATAAGGTGGGTGACAGTGTAGCTAGCAAGATGTCTCAAAAGTATTTGCACACATATATCTATATATAGATCTATACCAGCAGAGGAAATAGACCAAGTTGACCTATGATTGCTTTCTTCCTAAAATTTCCCTGTGTCTGTGTCACAGCTCTGATTTTAAATCTTAGTTGGCAAGTCACAGAATGTGCTAGTTTATCAAAGAGATTAAAAAAATGGCATTTTTTTTTGGCCTTCTGAATTTCAATGAATGGAGAATATTTGTCTTCATTATTGATGCATTGCATTGAGTAGTTCTTGCGATGATTAGCACTTTTCTATATTTATAGAGAATCAGCACTTCATAAATGTCAAAAGGCACTTTGCTTTACACAAGTGTCCATGTTCTAACATTTCACAGAGTTAGCAATTATCATGAGAACCACGTGTGGAAACTGGAAAGTAAGTAATTACTAAGGCAAGTAATTTGTTTTTTTCTTGGTAGAATTGGTAGATGGGGAACAGTCCTTCATTACCTGTGTTATTTTGCTTGCCCGTCCTTGACCATGGAGTCACTGTGTGATGGGCGCTTTCTCGTCTCCCTTTTCACTTGGTTCTCTGCATCAAAGTCCTCTCTCAGGTGCTTGTGTATCAGGTGGGCAGTAAATACCTATAAGGTGGGATGCTTGTACTGGGACAGAGAAAATTGCATTTTGATTGTAGGAATCAGAAAGGATAACCTTTTGGGATCCTGTGTAATTATCATATATATATTCATGACAATATATAAATGAAGATTTCAGAAAATTTTTAAAATTGGAGGAGGGTGAAGAGTTTCTGCATAATGCTAAAGTGCTGTTTTGACCATTTACCCTCCACTGGACTGACCAGCTCCTTCATGTCCTGTAGAAATAATCTGTGCCTGGAGGTGGTGTTTTTTTGGTCCCCAGTAAGGCTGCTTTGAAAAGTTGTCATAGCAACACTGGTCACTGGTCACAGATAATATAACAAGGCAAGGAGGTGGCCTCCACTGGACTCCAGGCTTTGTTAGCTCATGCTCTGTGTGCTGGAATGGCTTTTTTGGAACTAACAGTTTATTGTGGCAGAACTATGCCAGAGACCCCTAGAAAAGCCATATCTTGTTCTCAAAGTGGATAGGTCACTTAAACCGCCCCCACTGCCCTCTGCACCCCACCGCTTTCATTACTTAACGGAGCCCATGTCCAGTCTTTTGGCACAGGGACTGCCATTCTCCCCTGAGTCTTTGCCAATCATATGCTTATCGAGTGATGCTCAGGCAGGGCTTGGGGTCTCTTCTCAACAGCTTTAGATGGCACAGGCAGCTTTTCAACACTGGGTGGGAGCCCTGGACAACTTTTTTGGTTCAGTCTTCCAGCGACGTTTGAGATGTCCTGGGTATTGTTTGGCAGACTTATGTCACCTACATATTGTTATCCATGTTACTGCTCTTGCATTTAATGACCATGCTAAGTGATATGACTCTCATCGTTCAGAGGGACAGTTGGCAAAGCCCTGTGTATTTCAGGAAACTACAAAGGAATGATGAATCCCATCTGTCTTCCTGGCACAGATTTTTTCTTCAAGTTCTCTGTGTTAAAGGTCCTGGGCTGTCACGTTTACATTGACTAACTTGTCGTGTCTTTTCAGTTTGATGAAAATATTCCCACTTTCATATTTTTGCTGCTGTTTGATTTCCATGCTCTAATTTCTGGTACTTTGAAAAATCTTTAGTGTCTCTTTCAGAGTCGCATTTCTTCTTGTTCTTTGGCCTTTGTCTCTTCCATTCTTGTTATTCCGGCTTCTCACTTCGACCCTATAAGAACATGATAGGCACCTAATAAATTTTGATCATGTTGAATTTGAGGAGGGACAGAGAGAAAGCACAAGTTGGATGAATGCTATTTTAGTATCACATCTTTATGCTGAAGTCTTGCAAGGGGTTATGGCTTTATGTCTGGAAGTAGAATAGACTTGAACTTTTCCTGCTGAGACCTGGCCATTCCCTGTTTGAAATCAAGTGCAGATGCGTTGGGCTGCAGGCAGAATGTGGAGACTGACACCGTTATACAGGCTGATCTGATAACTGAGAATATTCATATATTGGAAAGATGTCTGTAGCTGTTACAGGAAGCTAGCAAAAAAAAAAAAAAAAAAGAAAGAAGACAGTAATTCCTTCTCTGGAATAAGCCATTTCTATGTTTGAATATTTCCATCAGATTTATTGCTATGATTATTTTAAATACTCTTATGTAGATGGAACAAAGAGTGCATTTTCCCTTTCATCCCAGCGACTCAGGTGATATGTGGTCCCTGATTTTGATCAGCTACGGTAGTGCCATGTGAGAGAGCAATGAGATAATAAATGAGAAGGCAGCAAAGATAAACTGCCCCGTCCTGCCCACTCACCTCCATCCTTTAAACACAGATTGACTCCGGGACATGAAAGGACTGCCAAGCAGTTAACCTGCACAAGCTGCAGTAGAGCTGTGGCAGATGAACTGTCCTTTGATAAAAGCATCTCAGTGCCTCCTTAATTACATCCCCAAGGATTCGCATATCTTAACAACCAGAATGGCCACGTTGCAATGGCCACGTGGAGAAGAAGGTAGAAGGATCAGAAACCAGCGGATGAAATTACTCAGGGACTGTGGTTCTCGGAACTCTAACAAAAGGTGGGGAGGAAACCTGAGCAGCATAGGGAGGAAATCACAAAGCATCTTGATATTGTTTCAGATTCTTCACTTTCCTCCAAACCTGCCATGCCCCACATAACTCAGGAATTGAAGTTTGGTAATTGAAAAGATCCTAGGATAAAACGTTCACATTTCCACGTTCCCAGTGGGGGGAAAGGTTGCATAGAAAGACCCCCAGGGGCTTGTCTGCAGTACTCCTGTAGCTCTAAGTGGCAAAATTTAAAGATAGCAAATGCCATTCTCTCTCCAGTTATAGGGGTCCACGATGACATTACAAACAATGAGATCTCATTTACTATTTGAGATGTTGCAGAAAAACTAAGCGTCAAGGATGGTACTTACGAAATACAATGTCATCTGGCACACAGTTGGTGCTCTATAATTATTTGAATCAAAGATGATGCCTTATCCTGTAATTCAGGACAACCCTGTTCAGTTCAGTGTATTTCAGTTCAGTTCAACAGCCATTTTACCATCAGTTTGCAAGGCTCTGTGTTAGGGACTGTAGAGGGTAATGAGGTACAATCTGATGGTGGTGGTGGAGGTGATTGCCAACATAAGATAAGTGTCAACAAATATAACATCTATAAAACAGGAAATATTAGCTTCACAAGAGAGCTACCGAAAAAGCATCCCCAAGTAGCATGACACAGATATGTGAATATTACTTCCAGAGGACAGGTTATAGAAGCCACATGATAGTCACTGGTAGCCCTCATCTAGTTAGGCATCGTGACGCTCACACAAGATTGAATTTGTGGCCGAGAATGAGTATGTGGTGGTTTTATTGAAACTTCCTGTTGTAGAGGGTGCTGTGTGGTCGGTCTAGTGGGGTGACACAGATGTTTATTTTTCACCCAACTGACCTGGGCTCAGATCCTTCTTCCATTAATGGTTAACATTGTGAAAACTGGCAAATCTCTCTGGTTCTCAATTCTTTTATCTCCAAAATAGCAATTAGATTCCCATTAATTCTAATCTGCAGGGTTGTGGTAAGGATTAAAAGAGATAATACCTGTAATATGCTTAATGCAACATCTGGCATGTCGCAGATCCTTCTCTAACTTGCTCCCTTCCAGTGCAGAGTAAGCGTCCATAAGTCCATGTATTTTTCAGATGCTTTTACCATAACTGTTCCATGGAAAAGGGTAGTGATCCTTTTTTAGTAGCACTAAGGAAACTTAGGGAAAAAAAAGGAGGCCCTGGCCTGTTTGGTTTAGTGGTTAGAGCAGTGGCCCTCTGACTGAAGGGTCTTATGTTCGATTCCCGGCCACGGGCACGCCCTTTGGTTGCAGACTCCATCCCCGGCCCCTTTGAAGCGCATGCGGGAGGCAACCAATCGATGTATCTCTCTCACATCGACGTTTCTCTCTCTCCCCCCCTTCCACTCTCTCTGAAAAGCAATGGAAAAAATGTCCTCCTGTGAGGATTAAAAAAAAAAAGAAGAATCTGCAACTAATTTGATAGACATTTCCCACGATGGAGGGGACCAGTATACTGCAGAAGGTATTGTCTGTGTTTACAAAAACCTAGGGTTGATGTTCAGAGAATTCTTTCAAAACTCCTTTACACACACGATCTAAAAATTCACCTTGTTCACTGTTGAGTTATATTAGAAGAGTAGCCAGCTTCTGCTTATAAATTTGTTTGACTGATAAATATTTTATTTAAAACATAGCTTAGATCTATTTTCATTTCATTCAATATTTAGGTTTTTTTCTTTTGCTGAAATTGAATAACAGTATATCTGTGATGGAAAGTGGTGGTGGATTACATTTCTGAGCAATTCTCCCCCCTGGAGTTTGAGACTCTTTCAGTGTTAAATGCATTATGTTGTGTAGCTTCCCCTTGTATCTTATCCTGGAAGTTTCTAGTTTCTCTTTATTTCCCGAAGGTCTTCTTGAAATAGATTCCCCTTTAGCTCCCTATTTTTCTTTTTTTCTTTTCCCTCCTACCTAGTTATTAAAAACACCAGATTGTAAGTCTCCTGTAGGAAGTATTTCTGTCTTAAACCCCTTTGTTCAATAAATATTTACTCATATGCCCAAAACCCGGGGAAGTCTCCAGTAAATCTCACTCTCCATTTGCAACATTCAGGTCTTTATTGTAGCCACAAAGCATTCCTCATCACTGGACTTTTTTTCTAATTCCCCTGGTGAGTCAGAAAATCACAAAACACTATACTTGGAAAAGTCATAGCAAATGAATATTTTTATTCATGTCATATAGCATATATATTAATTTGTAGAAGATCTTGAAAATCCTATAGATTACTTAAGTGATAACATAGGGTGTACCCCCCAAAATGTATACACACTTTAACAGCTGATAACTCACTTAATTTTCACTCCTTTTCAGGTTTAACTGATTTGAAATAATAGGTGAAGTCAGACTAAGCTTTGAACAAAGAAAATTTATGCTAAAGTGCCACTAGACTATTTTTTTTTTTTAAATGGGGATACATAAAAGATAAAGTTTATGGTACAAAATTGGCAATAGTTGACGAATTGAGGGCACACAGATTCCGGACGAAATGATTCTTGATGTTTGCGGTTCTATTGCTTCGTGTTATCAGCAGTGCCTGGACCAGAACGGTCATCAGTTTGAAAACAGGCACTAACAAAAAAAATTATTCATTTCTGTAGATTCTTTTAAATTTTTAAAATGAACTGTATGTTAATAAACACTGACTTTATAATCAATCAAAGTACATATACACTTTTTTGGGACACCCTGTATTTAAGCACAATATTTTCCTGTGTTAAGTAAGAAAAAATTTCTTTTCTTTTTCCCTTCCCTCCCTCCCTCCCTCCCTCCCTCCCTCCCTCCCTCCCTCCCTCCCTCCCTCCCTCCCTCCCTCCCTCCCTCCCTCCCTCCCTCCCTCCCTCCCTCCCTCCCTCCCTCCCTTCCTTCCTTCCTTCCCACCTAGGTCATTTCATGAAAGGGGAAAAAAACTTACTCTCACAGTGGCTGGTTTTCCGAGATTTCCTCGATTGCTTGCTCCAAATATTTTTTCTCCATTACTCACTTCTAATAGCTGTATCTTATTTAAGTGGAATCACAAACAAGTAAAAAATGTGGCAGTCTACCTTGTTCTTACGCCGTCCTGCCCTTTGAGAGGTGCACCAGAAGTTGACACTCTCCACTTCGTTACAGAGCGCCCCTTCGCGGAGCCCCTCCTGTGCGCCCGGGCTGGTGGGGGGGCGTTGGGCGGGGAACAGGAGCCCTGTGCCTGAGAGCTCGGTTGTAAAGCGCAGGCTTTCCGGGCCCAGCGCAGCTCATATTCAGCCCTGGTGTTGGAAGGAGTTCGTTCAGCTTCTCAGAAGAGGACAGAGGAGAATCCTTTGTTTCCTGAAGTACCAGCATGGATTAGCACAATTATTATTTTTTTTTAATCCTCATTTGAGGAGATTGTTTTCCATTGCTTTTTAGAGAGAGTAGAAGAGAGAGAGAGAAAGAGAGAGAGAAACATCGATCTGAGAGAGACACATCAATTGGTTGCCTCCAGCACTTACCCCAACTGGGGTAGAGCCTGCACCCGAGGTATGTGCTGGAGCCCAACCCAGGACCCTTCAGTCCACTGGCTGACCCTCTAATCACTGAGCCAAACTGGCTAGGGCCAGAAGAATTCTTTTATTCATTTAAACTTAAATTTTTAAAAATCATTTAGTCGTGGCCAGTGTGGCTCAGTTGGTTGGGTGTTGTCCCAAGCATCAAAAGGTTGCAGCTTTGATTCCCAGTCAGGGTACATGCCTGGGTTTCGGGCTCAGTCCCCAGTAGGGGGCATGCAGGAGGTAGCCAATGGATGTCTTGTTCTCACATCAGTGTTTCGCTCTCCTTTTCCCTCCCTCTCTCTCTAAAAATCAACTAAAAAAAAATTTCCTTCTCATTCAGATAAGCTTTCCTCATGTGTTAGGAGAACTGACCACTCTGACTGCCCGGTATTGACCCCCACCTGGAGAGGTGCATTAAGAACCACACCAGACTCTGCAGAGTTCCCCTTGTTTAGAAGTTGGTGCTAATAGTTCTCTAACAGGCATTCTTAATAAATGATAAAAATAACCTTTTAGATACTTAAATCATTTTGCTGCCAAGGGCATTTAATCAGGCCCATTGCCAAATGCTAATTAATGATACAAGTGGAGGATTTCATTTAAATTTGTTCTACTAATATGTTGAAATATAAAAACTGCCAATTGAGAGAAACTTGTCCAAGGGTGGAATATGTAAGGTGAAAGAACAGACACCAAACTTTAAAATTATAGACCTGCTGCACTACAGAAGGTCATTGAAATAGAAACTTTGCAAAGAAGATAATTTGTTTGTAAAAATCTTTTTGTAATTTAAGTACTCAAACTGCTGAAAGATCTAAAATAATGAGGATATTTTAGGCTAGCACTTATTAAACAGGATGAATTCAGCTCGGTTGTGAGAGCAGTTATGGCTGGGTACGCACTACAAAGGCTATCTCTTTCTGTGAACATAGTTGCTTATCCGAATGTTTATGTTTCCAGTTGGTGTTGGTCCTGAGTTTATTTCTCAGCACCAGGTGCTGCTCAGGTCATGCTTTAGGTCTTTCTGATTTGCAGAGAAAGTTCATGGTGGGAACACGGTATCACCAATGGTTAACGACTAACAAGATTTCTTACGTGCTCAGTGGTATGTAAGTATGATATACTGCTAAAACCAAATATGTCTGCAATATTTTATCAACATGTTTTCCACGGGGAAGCCCCATGGTCCAGCTTCTTGCCACTACACTCCTGACATGTCCTGATGGCTTTATTGTGGATTAGCACTATTATGTTAGCTAAAGGCAGAAGGTCTACCTAAAGTTAAGAGGGTAGTGGGGGGCCACACACTTCTGTCCTTACTACTAAATGTGAGCAAAAATGGGAGGGTCTATCTTTTCTTCTTGTGTTAGTGAAAAGATTGGATCTATAGGTCCCTAAACTAGAGCCCGTCATTAACGAAATGAATAATTCTGGTTAAAGAAACAAACCTTTTGCATCAAGGAGCTGTTTATAATGATGGTTTGATGGGATCCACTTTGTGAGGTATAGAAATAGTGAGTAGGAAGCTGTCGGTGATTGACACATTGAGCCACAGTGCAAGATTTAACCTCTGCTGTTCTGGTTGCTTTGGGATTTCCCAACTTAGTCCCTTTGTCTATGTCAGTTTCCCTGCCTAGGGTGAGCCTCCTCTAGTTTGCTCCTCTCTTTCCACTCATCCATTACATTCCAGCTCAAATCCCACACTTGCTGGAGAAACCTTGGAGCACTCCGTCAAAATTAATGTTTCAATCAGCTGAAGAAAGATACTGAATAAATTTAAAATCCAGTGGCACTTATTGCCTGGAATCATATGACACTTGTGATACAGTCTTGTTTTATTATTGGATATTTATTTATTATTCATTTATTATTATTATTATTATTTATTATGCTTGGATACTCATCTCTTCAAATTAGATTTCACATTTAGGGAAGTCAGAGGTGGTATCTTTGCATTTTCCTCATCTCTGCACAGTGCCTCGCTCAGGAAAGTGACACAGTAAATATTTGTCGAGCCAATGAATGAACATAGAGGGTTGAACTCAAATGGCCAGTGTGATCACTAAGCTGCTGACTATAGGGTGTCATTCTCTCTGTGAGACAAGCTGTCCTGTTCTTTCGCTCTTCACTGTGGCCTTAATGCCAGAAGGGGGCCTGGATGCATCTCATTAAGTGAAACATTAACTTTTTAACCACACATCCAAATGGTACAAACATCTGGGGATGCTCAAGATAGACACATTCAAATCTGCATTGCCGAATGACTGCAGAATGCCTGACAAGGGTTCTCAGGGTTTCTTTTTGCTTGCAGAAGAGCTCAGTCAACATTTGGATTTTGGTGAGTGCAGGGTGATGTAACTCCTTTGGCTTCACGAGGAGATTGTATTTTTAGTTGCTCTTCTCAAGACTTGACATCTTCTACCTGGAACTCTAGGGACAAACAGACCTCACAGACCTCTTCTCTTTACAGAGGAGGAAAGTGAGGCTTATGGAGTTTAAAGGATTTGCTCAAGGTCACTCAGCTTGTTATTGGCAGAGCAAACCCACAGAGAGTTTCTGTGCACTTCCTACCACCTGTTTGAATACGATTGAATTCACAGATGGCTGCATTATTTGACCATCAGTTATAGACCAAACCCTGAATTTTTTGACTCTATTATATGCCCTCTCTCTATATCATCTTGAACTATTTTGAACTTCATATATCAAGCCTTGGGAGCCTCTGTCCAGGAGGCTTATGAATGAGGAGACGGTATCATAGAGAAGTCAAAATAGTTTATTTGAGGTCAGTGACACCTAAGCCCATGTAGAAGTGATAGCTACCACCATTGAGCTTTTATTTTGACATTGACTTCTGGCAAAGAAAGAATATTTATTTCCCTCTGCTGTTGCTTGACTGGCCCCTCCTGGAACCAATAACAAGCATTTATAATGAAGACGGTTACTGAGACTACTCAGCGACTGTCACCATCCCCAGGTGATTCAATTCTCAGGAGACTGTGGGAAACTGGTGTGAGGATGTCTGCGGGGTGGGGGCAGAGCAGGATCTGCTAATGCAAATGGAATGAAGACTTTACACTGTGCTGGACCCACGGCCCCATTTCTGCTTGGGCTCTCTCATCTGGGGCAAGGGTGATGCAGATGGTGACCACCTGTGCTCAGGAATGCGCCTGGATGAGCGTGGTGTGTCCTGAGGTGCTGGGACCATCGGCCTCTGAATAGGGAATTTATTTAAAGATCGCATATACCCTGTTACCTTCAGAGGTCCATTGATCTGTGGGCTCTGAAGCCCAGGAACCTGCATTTTTACCATGCCCGTAGCGGGTGTTATGCAGTCAACACTAGATATAAAACCAAGCAGACAAACACCCCCTCCCTCCAAAAAACAGGAACAGACATGGAAATAGCTCTTTCTATGCTGCTTCCAAAATTAGTCTGTGTTTGAATTACCAATAAATTAAAAATATATATATATGACAAAGGTGTCTCTAGGCATTGTTTCAATTAAATTTGTCACCTGGGCTATGCCTACCTGTGCAAATCAATCCAACAGAGAGGATGGTGGTGAGACGCTATGGGAAATAGACAGAATCGGAGCCTGTTAGACTGATTCTTCTCTTCCCCTGGGTCAGTGAGTGTACATTTCCTGGTGGTTTTCCCCCGTGGGCTTTCAAAAGAGATCCTGGGACCCAAGTCCTGTGAGAATGCAACTGATAGAAACTGCAAGAATATTGGAGCACAAGGGCTAGAATTAATTAGCATCCTTAAAACAGCAGCACTGGGCCCTTAAATTTTCGGAACATATGAATGGTAACTGTTGATTTCTCAACCCAAAGCAGAACATCTGTTCTTTTGCAGAGAGTCTAGCAGAGATTGCCGTGCAGTCAGGTGGGGGTAGCGTTGGGAGGAAAGGCAGCTTGTATCAGAGCTGTCCATTCGGATTTATTATTAGACAGCACTCACTATAATTGCTTTCTCAAGAATTTTTAGATGTCTGACACATACACTGTACATCTTGTGGGGTTTTATTGGAACTTAATCCTCTGTAAAGCTATTCCAATCAGAAATGCACACGAGGAGCATCCATAAAATGTAACAATCTGTATTCAGAATTAATTTTACATTAAACACTAGTCATTAATTCCCATCAAGTCATTCTCCCTGTCATTTCGCCTGCCCTGATCTTTGGGAGACCTCAACAAGCCAGTGGAGAAAGGAAAGGGTGATACTGAAGCCAGGGAAGGAAGGGATACAGATTTAGCTGTTTCTCAAGAAGGAAAGGACTATGAGAATTAGAGAACAGTAAGGTGACAGCAAAGAAAATTAAAACAAAAAGGAACAGAATTCTTAACAACATCAAGTATAGACCCTCATCTAATGTATAATTATACATAAAATATCTTTTTACCATTCATTCATTTTCATTAAAAATTTTTTTAAGCCCGGCCAGGTGTGGCTCAGCGGTTGAGCGTCAACCTAGGATCTAGGCAATCGGGGTTCGATTCCTGGTCAGGGCACATGCCTGGGTTGCGGGCTTGATCCCCAGTTGGGCACGTGCAGGAGGCAGCCGATCAATGACTCTCTCGTCATTGATGTTTCTCTCTCTCTCTCCCTCTCCTTTCCTCTCTCTGAAATCAACAAAGATATATTTAAAAAAAATTAAAAACAAATCTATTGATTTTAGAGAGAGAGGAAGAGGGGGAGGGAGAGATATTGAGAGAGAGAGATCTACTTGCTGTTCCACTCATCCATGCATTCATTGGTTGATTCTTATATGTGCCCTCACCAGAGATCGAACCCGCCACCTTGGCATATTGGGACAATGCTCTAACCAACTGAGCTACCCGGCCAGGGCCCCATTCATTTTCATTTTAACTCAAGGAGTCAGAGGGATCTTGGATACAGTCCCAGTGTTGCCACACGTTTGCTCTGTGAACTTTTGGGAAGTTGTTTAAATTTTCCATAAGGAGAGTTTATGTAAAATAATAATACCTTTCCTTTAGGGTCCTAGTAAGGATGAAAGTGAACTAATCCATGCAGGGGCCTAGCAAAGTGCTGGGCGTAGAAGGCATTTAAAAATGCTTGTTATTTCTCTTCTTCCTGCGATTTCTACTAAGTGCTGTGCAGCTGATATTTTTATGTTCAGACTTGATAGAATTGGATTATTTTGTTGCTGCCTCACTAAATTAATTGGAAAGTGAATGGCTGACTACATTAATTTTCTGTGTGGTGCTCTGCAAATAAATATGGTTTCTTGTTATGAGCTGAAGAGGGTGGGGATGGGTTCAACTGGGAGTGAGGAGAGAGGGAATGCTTGAACAGCAGATTCCTTTTCATTTTTAGCAAATAGGTTAGTTATGTCTTTTTTATTCCATTGTAATTGAAATGAAAAATCAAAACCTTGTGGCACTCGCTTTTGTTGCGTTTTCTGCCGTATGTGTAGACACCGGAAGCGCCCTTCGAGTCCGAGTGGGAGGACAAGGTGTAGGAAGGGGTGTGAGCCGGGGGAGGTGCTCACCCCGTCTCAGGACTCTCCTTTTGCCTTGGGACGCCTCCGTTTTCCTTTTGAGGGCTGGTACGTTAGTAGGCTTTAAAAACATTAAAAATGCTTCCCACTAGTATTTTCAGGTGTTAAAAACTGTAGAGTTTACTACAAGATATAAAGGGGCTATTGAGTGGGAAATGAAAGTGGGATCAACACTTAGATTTAGATCATTAGAGTCATTAGGAACGTGGTTTTTTCCAGTGTACTCCTCAGTGGTTCTTAGAGTTACATTTAGTTGGCTTGATGGTGAGTGGTGAATGCTGTTGTGGGTATAGCCAACATCCCTGACTTCTTTGGTGGGCTTCTAAATTATGCTTCGTGTTCGTAAAGCTAATTCAGCCTGACGATTTTATTTCTATAGCCTCCTTTAGTGGTGAGTACCATCTCTGTGATAGGGAGCTCTTATGAGATTTCAGATTTTACCTGGCAATCGCAGGCAGCGTTTCTCTTAGCTGCTTTGTTATTATGGCCAGGAACCAGAATTCCTATACACCAGGAAGAGAGGTTAAATTTAAAAATAAAGTTAACATTTAATATCTTCAGCTTTCACAGAAGATCCTCCAAGTACTTTTCAAGGATTCCTTATGCTTTAATATCAGGTAGAAGAAGGCCATCTTTTTATAAGAAAAACCAACACTACAAGTTAGCTGTAGGCTTTTAATAGTCACTTTCTGCTTTATTGCCCTTCTATAGTAGCAAAATAGAGGCACAAGGACATTGTAAGCAGTGCTTCAGGATTAAGTAATAGAAATGAAATTACTGCCAGGATTAGGAATTGACCCTGGCTTGACACTGGAAATGGACCAAATCTACTTTTATAGAGATATGGAAATGATCAAATCTGTGCAGTGGTATCTATCTATCATCTATCTATCTATCTATCTATCTATCTATCTATCTATCTATCTATCATCTATCTATCTATCATCTATCTGTCTATCATCTATCTATCATCTATCAATTGCTAAGATTTGGGATATAAGCCCACACTAGTTGCTAGTGAAGCTTTAATGAATATAGGGCTAATATTGGACTTAGAAGATATTGAAAAATAAACAACCACAAATTTAAAAAAAAATAGAGAGTGGCTTTACTGGCTTAGATAGCCTGGCAAAAAGCAAATCCATTCTCTTGATACCTTTTCCTGTGCCTCCTTGCTCAAGGTGTATCTTTCTCTCTTGGCAGGTTTTTTTCTGTTTTTATTTTTTGGGGTTTTTTTTTTTTTTTTTGAGTCAGTGCCAGAAGGAAGACACACAGGTGTCACAAGTGTATATTTTCTGGAGCCTCAAAAGGAAATTTCAAGCAGATTTTGTGAGGAAACGGTATTCATTGCTGAACTGCAAATTAGATGGCAAGTGCTCTGGGCTTTCTTAGTAAATTATACAGCTGAAACCTGGAGCTATACTAAACCCTTTGAATTTAATTTGACTGCTGGCAGCCATCAATAGTTAAAAGATTTTAGAAAACCTGAACGCTAATGCTCGAATGTGCTGGTAGGGGATGTTGTAGAAAAGACAGGTGGCTAAGGAAGCCAAATAAAACACTGGCCTTTTACAGACTATTCAAAAACTAATATAATAGAAATGAATATACCGAATGATATTGTAAGTAGCACTAATGCAATCAAGGCACACACAGCCTTACGAGGTACAAGTTCATTTTCCAACTTTGGAGTTGTTACTAGTACAGTATACCTCTCTGCTCTGCAGTCCTCATTCTGGGAAGGCTTGTTGTTCCCTGGGTTGCTAGCCTGTGTCCTTTTGCATGCTAATGCAATATTCTCTTCTAACCTGACGATTACAGATTAGCAAGTTTCTTGCCTAATGCAATTCCTGCCGAGCAGGGAACCTAACTTTTGCCTTAAACAGTCCTAAGCATTTTTCATATGAAATTCAATTAAACTATTTCCTGGTCTAAGTGTCTGTTCAGTTTTTTTACCTTTCAGCAGAATGAAGTTTTTCTTCCTGTGAAAATACTTAAAAGCCAGCCATTGAAAGAAGGTGGGAGAGAGAGGGAGAGGGTGCGGGCTGGAGGGGGCCAACCAAACTGTTTGGCGCAGTCAGCTAATTGTTGCAGCCTTTGTTTTTCTGTTCCCCTTGAAGATACTCCGTATTTTAATTACTGCATGGAAGATTTGTCTTGATTAGATGGCTAGGAGGTGTCAGTGCTTCTGAAAGAGATGAAAATGCACAGGGAAGGGGAAGGAGGCAGGAAAGGTGGATTTATCTTGGAGAGTTTCTAGGCTCTCCTCCCTGCGCCCTTGCCACTGTGCACCTCAGGACCAAACAGTGCCTGGAGATGTTTGTTGACACCGTGGTTGGAATGAGGGGTGTATGGGCAAGAACTTTGCTGGAGCGAGCTTCCAAAGAAATTCGACAAAACCTCTGTGTCTTAATGAGATAGAACTCCCATGCAGCTGGCCAGGGCTTTCTGCTGTACTTTCTGAGATAGAAAAATAGCAGACTTGGCCAGCCAAGTCTAGACACTGGGTAGGTGATGTGGGTATACAGATAAATAAGGCTGAAACCCCTGCACTGGCAACGCTCATAGTCAGTGGGGGAGACAAACAAGTGGGTACCTTGCTGCATGGAAATTCTCTGAGAACATGCACAGCTGCTTCAGAACCATAGAGAATGGGACGCCCAAGGTCACCGCTGGGACATGGGTTGGGTAAGGCTTCATGGAGAAGGTCACACTGGGGCACTCTTGAGAACTGAGTGATGGGGGAGGGGGTCAGCCTATGTGATGAGGATATGGACTGAAAGGTAGTAAAAAAAATTTTTAGCAATTAGATAACATCAGTGAGAGCAGTTGAAAGGAACAGTGGGGACAGAAGCAGGTTGTCCAGCCTGTCAGGGAGAAAGGGCAGCAAAGGAAACCCTTTGGATTTTTCTTTTAAGAAGTTGACTTGTGGAGGAAAGAGCAAGATAAATTCTAATTAGAGTATTTTCAGTCTAGGCTTTCATATAAAGCAAAGCAAAAAGTTGATATCTAGGTATCTCAGGCCCTAAAGTATTCTTATGAAAGAAAAACCAGACTCCATTTCGGGTGCATTTTTCAAATTGCTAACATGATTAATGAAATCAGAAGACCATTGCTCAATTCCCAATTTCTCTTCATCTCTTTAACACAGCCTTTCAAGGGGAATATTCCTCACAGGGAATCTATAAAATTATCCTCTCTTTAATCTGGACAGTTTTTGAATTTTTAAAAAAATAGCAGAGATAAAGGACCTAGTTTAGTTTAATGTATTTTTTTAAAATAACTGTATGTGATATAAATGAGTTTAGCTTCACATAATAGCC
This sequence comes from Miniopterus schreibersii, assembly GCF_964146895.1. Lineage (NCBI taxonomy): Eukaryota > Metazoa > Chordata > Mammalia > Chiroptera > Miniopteridae > Miniopterus > Miniopterus schreibersii. The sequence continues at coordinate 37,939,690 of NC_138105.1, read as the reverse complement.
AGAGAAGCAGTAGACATTTGACTTAAGGTATCATTTAATTGTATAAAGAACTTTTGAACACAGGTAATACATTTTATTTCATTTTTTTTTTAATCCTACTTTTTGTTTTTTGTTTTTTAGAGAGAGAGAGGAAGGAAGAGAGAGAGAAAGGAACATCAATGTGAGAGAGAAACAAGGATTGGTTGCCTCCTATATGCACCCTGACCAGTGACTGAACCCACAACCTAGGTATGTGCTCTGACCAGGAACTGAACCTGCAACCTTTTGGTGGACCGGACAACATTCCAACCAACTGAGCCACCAGCCAGGCTCATTCATGTTTTAAAATGATAACTTTTAATTTTACAAAAGTCAGTATGAGACCCACAAATACCATATTTTCAGTTTCTGTTTTTATTATTAAATTGCATAACATTTTCATTGCTATCAATGAAAGGCTTTGAAACAGTGGTTGTATTAGAGAAATAAACATAGCTCTCCTTCTTACTACCCCCACCCTCCATAATTGAGAAAAAACAATCAAATCAGAAGTTAATTTTTAGAACAAAGTAAGGGAGGAACGAAGGACCATTTGGGAATTTGGGCGTCTGCATGTGTGAGAGAGAATCAGCCTCTGGCCGGACACTGAGTTCAGGTTGACTCTGGGATAAGTATGTGTTCCCTTTGGAGTCTGAGCTTTCAATGTCCAGGACCACTGTACCAAGTTGAAATGGGGTAAAAGAGTAAGGAAAGTGTTAAAAAAAATTTAAAAAGAACATTGCCTATTCCGGAAAAATTTGCGTCATCAAATGGCATCATATTTTTATCATAGAAAACATAATTTTCCCTATCATTACCACTAGAATTTGTTTTACTTAAAGTAAGCAATTATCAAATGCCTGATGAATATGTGGTCTATATATGGCACCTTCATTCATATTTAGGTGGATGCTATTTTTTTTTCAATCCTAGTTATTTGAAAGTTTTATTTTTGGAAAATAATGGACATTTTGAAGTCCTGAAAGATCAATAAATGTTGAAGTTGAATTTTATGGGATGTGGGTATACAGCAACAAGTCTGATTGAATAATTTCTAGTCAGAAAGTATGTGTTTATCTTTTTAACAATTTAATAAAATTGGGGGAAAAATTATTCCCACATCAGGAAGTGAATGTCAGAAATTGGAGTGCAGTGTTTTAGTGTATTGGTTGCTTTTTGCTGTGCCTCCTGTGGGAGTGACCATGAGACTTGATTTGAAGTGGTTACGTACACAGAAGAAAGCCACCACACCTCCAGGCTCCAGGGGGAGAGGCCCACTTATTTAAGGAAAGAAAGTCTGAGTCAGAAAGCAAATATATAAGCCAAGAAAGATATACATTACTCATTTTTTTCTGAAAAACATTTTAATAAAAGTTAATTTTTATATTAATATTTATGAGCCTGAGGTTTCTTGAACTTAAAACAAATAGGGATCACTGCGGACAATTGCTCAGGTTTGCCTTTTATTGTCATTTATTTCTTTTTCTTGTGTGTTTCATAATAGTTCATATTCTTGAAATAGTATATTATACCTTTCATTGTCATTATTTCATTGTATTTATATATCAGTATTTCATATTCATGAAGTACATATGACTACTCATAAATATTCATGTATTTACTTCATCAGTGACAATATTCACAATAAAGGGAGTTGAAAAGCAGCAAATCATAAATCAGTTTCCCTTTGGAATGCCTACTATTTTCTTAGGTTGTGGTGAAAGTGGAACATTTTCCTGGAGGAGGGCACAGATTGTGTATAAACTTGGTAAAGAAAGCCTTATCATTTTGCAAAAAGAAAGACCAAAAAGTTCTTGTTGATAAGTCTAGAGGAAGCAATTAGAATCTCCTAGTAAAGGGACAGATTTCAACCTGTTCTCCAGTGCAATGGAAGACGTTTAAAGCAATGCCGTGAATGGGATGTTGGAATCTGCTCTCTGAGCCTGCCTCGTTATTGACTATTATTTGATAAAGCATAAAAGCATTTTAGTTCAATTTATCTTACTCGTATTTGTCGTGGGGGGAAAAAGCCAAATGAACCACTAATCTAAATTTATAGTTTTACTTTGGAAAAAGACAGAGGCTTGAAAGAACCTTAAAAAGTTAATGAAGTTAACATCCCTGTCAATCAATTTATGATACTCCCTCAAAATAAAGCAGTTTCAGAGAAATGATTTTTCTCATGAGGTCTGCAAAGGCCTGTCTTACCTTTCTTAATTTCAAATTGAAAATGAGATATGTGGACAGATGGAGTGTCAGAGGCATCTGTTAAATCAAATCATGGCCATTGCTGGGGTTTATGTATGTGTGTGTAAATACTTGGGAGTGTTGCTTCCTGTAGGGTATACTGACTAAAGAAAGGTCACAGAAGGACACAGTTTTTGTTCCAAGCCTTGGAAACCTAATAATTTTAGGCTATTGTATTGTGGAGGTAAATTGCATATTGCCTAAATAGATTGATCTGGTATGTGGAATTGTAATTACTGTAAATAACACATATTTAGACATTTTAATTTGGTAGTTTAGTAGGAAGTGTGACAAAGAAATGAATTCATTGTTTATTCTGTGTATGGAAGGTCTAGGTAGGGCTGAAATGTGGTATCATATGAACTGAATCTGAATAAGTGAAATAAACTCCAGTAAACATGTTGTCAGGTAAAACGGACTTTTTAAAAGAATGCATATTTAAAGAATATTTAGGATCCCTATTGGGAGACGGTTGTATGTCTATGCTCCAATTCAGCCAAATCTTGATGCATCAGAAACCAGTTCTGATGCCTGGGAACAACCCAGGGCTGCCTCTGGGGCTGGTCATTTCATTTCCTGTTAGCATAATCCTCAAGCATATGGAAAGAAGTCCGGAGATAAAACTGAAATCAGCTTTGTTCTTTGCTAACAACCCTTGCAAACTGTTGACACTTCTGGCTAAAATGAAGTTTGGGTATTCTCTGTGGATTTCTAGTATTTGGACTGTCCTTGTCTCCACAGATAATCAACAGTTCACTGCATCATATCTAGCAGATGCAAACCTGGCTCATTCTTTTGAATGAGTAATCGGAGGTAATGCAAATTAACACCTTCACCTGGGGAGAAAGAAGATATAACTTTAAAACTCACCCAGTTCAGTAAATGAAAGTATTCTTAACCACAGGGTTTGAATGATAAAGGATTTGGAGAAAAAGCAAGGCATTTCAGTAGAAAATATATGTTCTAATTATCTTCACTATCTACCAAAAGGGGACAATTCAGGCAGGGATGACCCTACATTTAATTGAAATTGAGTAAGAAATAACATGTAAAAACAACTCATATTCATTCTCTCTTCCCTTCTTCATTCTTTTCCAAGAACTGTGCTGATCATTAATATTTGTTTGAAATGTAAAAGAAGGAATTAAAAAGTTTGTTTTATTTTTTATTTTAAATAGCCCATATTCATTGTACAAACCATGTTCCCAAAATATTAAGTCAATGAGGAGTTTGATTTTTGTATTTTTGCTTTTTATGAGACCTTCCCCAATGGAATCATCCTGTTCATATTGCTTTATAATCTTTTTTGTCCAGTTGACATGCCATGTCATTTAATATTCTTTTATAATGCTACTTTCTAAATGAAGTGGTACATAGCATTTTATATCTATATACTAGAATTTCTTTAGTCCCCTAATACTGGACATTTGGTTGTTTTTCATTACTATAAACAAATACAGGTTGAATATGCTTATAGCTAAACCTTTGCATAAATCCATGATTTTTTTTTTTTTTTTTTTCCAGGAAAAATGCCTAGATGGAAGGTTTTTGACATACTGTCTTCCAGAAAGTTTACACCTATTGATATTTATGTTTGTGATAATTTAAATATGGACAGAAGTTACAGGGCAAGATTTCTGGAATATGCTATGTGGGTTGTCATATGAACTCAACCAGTAAAACCTGTCTGTGTGTAGTCACAACCCTGATGGCTATGGTTCTGAGTGACACTAGCTTTCTTTAGATCTTGCCTAGTATTTTGGCACCTTGAGAAAAGACCTGGTCTGTTTGATCCTCAGGAGATGTGGGAATTCTCCTCTGGAAATGGGTTCTGCCAAGTTTGTAATCTGTTCTTTTACCTCCTCAATCCCCCAAGGTAGGACTGTCTTTTCATTTTCTTGAAATTATAAGATTATTGCGCATGATAGGCAAGACTGTGCCCAAACCCTGACCATGGAGTTCCAGAGGCCTGTTAGGATTGCAGATGCGGGAGCCCTGGTCCCCGGCCTACCTTCCTCTAGGGAAGCTTGTCACTGCAGAGAGGCCATCTGGAGAGATGTGCTAGAGGTCAAGCAGGTATGGTTTTAACTGCCACAGAAAACCCATTCTATGGTTCAGGAATCCCCCCTGCCCCCTTTGGCACCCAGCAGTGGAAGCCTTTTCTGCAGCATGGTTACCCTTTGAGCAGAGAAAAATTTCTACAACATATGTGAGACCCAAAAGGTATAGGAATTCTTTAATTGAAAGAGAAATTTTAAACATAAACCACATTATGGATATAAAGAAGCCTTGTGGTTTAATCAGCAGCATTAATAGATACCAGAAAAGCCCTGTTTAGAGATGTTTGTAATGGCTCTGAGGGTGGTTCTGAGGCGCACATTCTAAGGGTGAAGCAGACCATCATCAAAACCATAAAACTGCTAATTTAGGGAGTTCTGTTCTTAGGGTCTCTCTACACTTATCCACCCATACTCCTCCCCGTCACGAGGTAGGAAAACGTGTATTCTCTACACTCTTTGCACAACTCCCAACAGGGGTCGTATCCAGTACTTATTTTAGGCTGTAGTTTAAGAGGATATCAGAGAGCTGTGTTACGGAGCAAAAAATTTCTCTTCTAGACTGCATGCCACATTTACAAAAACACAGTGGTGATTTGCTAATGTATTTAGTAAGATAAATATTCTGATGCCCACCTCTGTCCCTTTATTCCTTCTGAATTTACAAACTTAGGATTTAAAAAAATCCTACCATCAAAGGTTAAAAAAGGAATCTGTTCCCTATATGACTCTCTAGCTATAGGGACCAATGTCTTGAAATTTTCAGTTTTAATCTCAAAAATACTTTTCTCTTGGCCTCCATTGTATTGAATATAAAAATGTTTTTGATCATAAGTCACATTTCCCCCCAGAAAATGTAATCACTGTATTTATGGCTAAAATACTGCACATATGCCTTTTTCACAGTCCTTCTGTCTTCACCTTGAGAGTGTCCTCACTACTCCCTGGCCCTCTGGAACCTATAGGCCTGGGCAAGCACCCAAAAACAATAATACTTGGATTCATAGGGATGAGCACTTTAGTACTGAACTTATTCTCAGGTTTCAAGTTTTGTTTTTCACTGGTCCATTATAAACCCAGGTGAACAATAAGAAGAGACGACAACGCATTTGTTCCCTAAATGGAGATGCCAGCAGCCACGACCGAGGTGTGTGGGTTTTCTACTTGTGTCTCTCAGCCTCTGGACTCAGTAGGAAGTCGTGTGTGAAGGATGCTCTCCAGCCCCCTTGCTGCCCATGGGAATCACCATAAAGCTGTCTGCCAGCAGGCATGTGTGAGCAAATGACAAACGGTACCTGACTCCAGGGGAAAATAGACTCTGCGAAGCTTTTAATGCCAAGCTTTATAATGTTTGGGATGAAATACTGCATCAGATTTCTCATGAGGATGGGAATGACCTCAGATCAGTTTAACAAAGCATTTTCCAGCAGAAGAGAACATGCTTGAATAGAAAAAGAAAATAACCTAGTACTTAAAGCTTAGAGAGGGCCTCCTTTTCTACCTCTTGCTGGCTTTCCCCACTCTTTCATCCTGACTCCCATTCTATAACTCCCGACCATGCTCACTTTTAAAAAAACTCCCTCTATATGGATTTTCAGAGTTGGTCCTGAGGGCAAATATTCTGCCTCATTGAACTCAAAAGTATCCTCATGATGATCAGGTCATGTATACCTTTTTTTTTTTTGGTTCAGAAAACATGGATCCTTTATATCTAATCAGTCATCAGTCCCTTCCTGTACTTGCTTTTAAAGCATATCTCATCTCCACCCATCTTCTCTGTCACCACCTTAGCCCAGATCTTCATTTCCTGCCTGGATTAACACCATTCTTTTATTAATTTTTTCATCTAGTTTGATGAGACTAGAAAGGGCAGGATGGATGCAATAGAGATTTTCAAAGTAAAATTTGTGTGACCTGGAATTTGGGTTGGAGATAAAGGTATCAATGATCATTCTTAAAGGATTCCTGCCTCATCTAGGTGACCATCTGTCAGGGATGTAGAGAAAAATCCTGCTTTTGATGGCTAACGGCACTACCCCATCATTTTAATTGCTTAATTTAATTTCTTCATGTGATCTAAGACTGATTCTAAGGATGTCTCCACCATTGTGCCTGCTTTCTCTACAATGACTTCCTGTGGCATTCTTCATTTTGATACAATATGGAGCAATAATAGGACTACTGTTTAAAATACAAGTTCCTAAATTCTATGAGTTTCTGACTTGTATTGTTAGAAAATAAGTGATTATCTATCATCTATCTGTCTATATTTTCTCTACTTCCTAATTATATCACTATTTCAGAATGGAGATCTTTTCATGTCATTTGCTTTTCCCCCCCTTATGTCTCATGAATCTGATAGGATAAAAGGAGCAGAGTAATAATAAATATTATTGATCAGGCTTTCCCCATGAGGAAGGGGATACACTGAGTATTCATGACTTTATTTATTTATACATTTTTTTTTTTAGTTATCTTGGCAAATGAGTTTACTTGATGTTACTTTCCCTGTTTGGGATTTTCTCTTGATGTGTGGAGAAGATCCTGTCGGATATATTCACTGAAAAAATGTGTGTGTGTGTGTGTGGGGGGGGGGGGGTTGCGGAGAAAAATCATGTCTTTAAGGCTTCCTTAAGGGTATTCCAGACCTGTCTTCCTCTGGCTGTTTATGTAGTTGAGGTTGATGACCCCAAAATTATAGCAGATTAGGTCTCTTTGGCTTCTATCAACTTTCATAAAATGAGAATGTTTTCAAAATAGCTCAATCTGAAGAAAACATGACTGAGAAGCCAGTTTATTTTAATGTGTAAACTATATTGAGCTTCACTTTGAGAAAAGTTAATCATTTTTTATGGAGTTTACTTTTTCCATTATAGAAGTAATACTTGCTCATTACAAAAAACGTCACCTATATTCCTGCTGCCCAAAGGTAGAAAGGATCAGTCCTTCAGTTAGCATTCATCCAGCCCCCTTGAGAAAATAGGTACAGTTGTAATCAGACTTTTAGTATGATTTTTGTACCTGTTTTTTCTTAGGCACCTTTTTTATGCCTTCATAATACTACATTTAACTGCTACAGGTAACCTCTGCAGTGTACTTACCTGTTGGGCATTTAGATGATGTGGAATTTTGCATTATCTTAGCATTTCCAGTAATTAGGATTAATTTCTTAGGATAGATAATGCAAAATGAAATGTTTGTAAGCTCATTATAAATTTTTCTAAATTAGTTTTTAAAAGTTCTTCTATCAGTATGTGTGTCTTTTTCATCTCTGCCCTGATCAGTGCAGAATCTTCTTAGTTAAAAAGGTACTAATGTTATAAACAAACATTGCGCCTAATTGAGTTTTCCTTGATTTCTAGTGATGCTTACAACTTCCCAGTGCTCATTATTATTTGCTTGTTGAGGGTTCTCTTTTGTGAATTATTTGCTTGTGTTTTTTCATGACTTATCTATCACAATCTCAGTGGTTTTCGTTTTTTACAGAATTGATTCAGTAGACTCTTCATATGTTGAAAGTTCATTTTTGTTACATGCATTTTGAATTTTTGCTTGTTTCCCTTTTGATTTGGGTTACATTTTTCTTAACATGCAGTATTTCAAACTTTTATAGGGTAAAATCATCATCATCATCCAACTTTCTTGGTAATTAGAAAAAATTCTAGGTTCAGCTTAGATATTTACCTTTTCCTCAGACGCTGCTCCCTACCAATCAACTTCGGAAGATTTAAAAGAGTGTAATTAACATTTTTTTTAAAGTATAGGAAAAAAAATCTTGGGAAATTTTTAGGAAAAATGTTTATCCATGTTTTGTTATATAATTACAGTGAAATAATCCTGAAAAAGAGAGTTGTTATTTGACTTTGTATTTCCTTTACCGAGGCTGCATTTCATAATGTTTTACATATAGGAATTATGCCTTAGAGCAGTGGTTGCTAACCTGGGGCAGTTTTGTTCCCAAAGGATGTTTGGCAATATCTGGGAATACTTTTAGCCATCACAACTTGGGGGTCATGCTATTGGCATGTAGTAGGAAGAGCCAAGGGGTGCTGCTAAAGACCCCAGAGTGCACACAGCCAGTAATTACACAGCTCACAGTGTCAGCGGGGCTGCTGGGCAGGAATCCTGCCCACGAGTTAGTGCGAGTTGGAATATTATTTCTACTCTAGTACTGGGAGAGAAATTTAATGTGAAATAATTTAAAATTCACCATTTCTCTTTCTCTGTCTCCTTCTTCCGAGTAGACAGTCCATTATTTTCTACTTAGTTTTCCTCCAGTATTTTGATGACTTCCTTTCGCTCCTTTTTAGAAGATCACTGGCTCAGGGAAGTGTGCCAGTGTGGAGACTGCAGTTGACCCTCCTTCTGGTGCCAGTTTTCCCGCACTGGGGACCCTCTCATGGACCAGCTCCTGGCCATGAGTGATCTCTGCTTTCCGCTTTTTCATCTCTTTCCTGTTTAGAGCGGACAACTGGGAAATCGTGATATTAAAAATTGTGAGTAGGATATGTTTGGGTGAAGCTTAGAGACATGTCGTTGCATTTGGGCAGGGCTAGTTCTTCGGGCTGCCTCCCAGTCAGGCTGAATGAAGGGAAAAGGGTAAGAAAGGTTTGTCTCAGCTGAATTCCTTGAGGGAGAACCTACAATCAAGTTTGGGAGAGTCAGGACCAATAAGAAATTCAGAGATAGGAATGAAATAGTTAATGATAAACAGTAGCTAAAAATAGAAACAAGGAGTTCAGTGGAAGCAGGATTGTAGTACAGGAATTGCCACAAACTGCCCTGGAAGAGCTAGGCTGTTTCTTCACTCAGAAAACAGGGCAGTGGCTTTTATTTTAAGTCCATTCCTATTGTATAGGATGCTCATTCACATTCTGTACAAACCACCAAATAAGCAAACAAAACAAGTTCTTTTTGTAATTTAAGAACAATTTAAGTAAATTTAAGCAGATTTAAATGAAATTAAAGTGGATTATTTGTTGTAGGACTTCTAGAGGCTTCATTATGACAGTTGGCACTGGGAATCCAGGAGAGGAACATGCAGATTACTGCCCTGTACATTCATCCCAGCTGAGAACTCTTGTGTTTCACAGAATGTCTGACAGAGCGAGTATTGCACAGCAGTTTTCATCCATGGCTGAAGATCTGAATAAAAATGTCTGTGTGAGTGGGACTTAATATCCCCAGTCTCTACACACACCAGCTTCTGACTGGATTGGCCTGGGCAGGGGCATTGGTTGAGTGAGAAGCTCACTAGGTGACTACACTGTGCAGCTGGGGATGAGCATCCCTACGTGAATGGAACAGGTTTGGAAAGAGCCAACTGAGATAATGTAGAACAAGTATTTCAAACTTGTCAGTTCCTCAGGGTCATCCGAGGGCTCATTAAAACTGTCTTCCTAGGCATCACCCTTAGAGATTTGGATTCAGTGAGTGGGGTGGGTTCCAGGAGTACAGGCATTCAGCAAGTTGTGGTGATGCTTATACTTAGGCAAGTCGGAGGCACAGTCTGCTCTTCTGAGTCTTCAGTGGTGATGCCTTAAAGGCAAAGAGAGAGTGTGGCTCGTGTCCAGCTCTGGAGCACTGTAGAGTCTCACCTTTAGTGCCTCAAAGTGTTATCATTGTGAGTAGCTAGTTTATTAATATTAATAACAGGAAAAGAGCAAAGGGGAGGCCACACATTATAGGCATGGTCATCTGGATAGCTTCATCAGGAAGCTACAGCTTCCCACTCCCCAGGAAGCAACCAGCCCATTCCCTGCAGATCACTGGGGCACAGGATCGAACAAAGCGAGAGACAGACACATGCATACTGAAGTCAGAGTGATGTAGGGCAGATGCTTGCCTGTCAGTCTAGCCTGGGAAAGAGGATCATTGACTAGGAGGGTGAAGCCACTGCAAGCATGTGAAATCTTGGAAGGATAAAATCCCTAGACAGAGAGTTCCCTCTCTCTTGCCTTCTGGTTCTCCCTTACTCTCTCTTCCTCCATGACCCACACTCACCCGCAACGAGGCCTTAAGCAGCTATGGGGCATGCGAATCCCACATGCAATGGGCTGCAGTTGGGAACACAAGCTAAGCTAGCCAGTTACTGGACTGGACTTGAATGTGGAGCAGAAACTCTAGACTGTGGCCTTAATTCCAGCCTTGCTGAAGACAACATTGAACTTCTTCCATGGGGAGATGGACCGAGATAGGACCTTGGAGAGGAACTCCCTTAATTTTACGTCCTCAACAAAGCCTTTGATGAAACCTCATCCTCCCCTGGGGGCCTCAGGAAATTATTTACCCTGTGCTACCCCAAGAACTCCACTTCCACCAATAATAAAAGGTGCATTTTGGGTCCCTTGCAGGCCCACAGAAACTCTTAAGTATGATTTTTTAATGATAAGCAAGTTAAACCAGCCAGAGAAAGACAAATACCATATGATATCACTTATACGTGGAATGTAATGAACAAAATAAACTGATGAACAAAATAGAATCAGAGACTTGGATACATGGAGCAGATTGACAGATGTTAGAAGGGAGGGTTTTGGACGGGACTGGATAAAAGAAGGTGAAGAGAATAGTCAAAAAACATATGTGCATACCTGGCTAGTGTGGCTCAGCTGGTTGAGCGTGGTCCTGTGCACTGAAAGGTCGCTGTTCGATTCCCGGTCGGGGCACATACTCAGGTTGCAAGTTCGTTCCATCCCTTGTTGGGGTGCATACGGGAAGCAACTGATCTATGTTTCTCTCTCACATCTATGTTTCTCTCTCTCCCTCTCCTTTCCTCTCTTCCTAAAATCAGTTAAAACATATTAAAAACAGCAACAACAAAAGCATATATGCATAGCTCATGGACACAGAGAACAATGTGGTGAGGGCCAGGGGGAGGGGAGTGAGGGGTCTGGGTGGATGGGGGCAAAGAGGGAGAAAATGGAAGACACCTGTAATAATGTCAGCAATTAAAATATAATTTAAAAAATAAAAGAATATTCCTTTAATTAAATAAATAAAAAAAAAAAGAATGTATTCATCCATAAAGGTTTCCTGAGTGCTCAGCATACAGAAAGTCCTCCCTTCCTTCCTTTCAGTCCCTCAGGATATTACTGGTTTCTAAGAAGTGTTGGAAATAAAGTAGATGGCTGGTCTTGAGTGTTGAAAGGCAAATGGGTGAATGGGTGGGTAGTGGAGAGAGAGACAGAGACAGAGACAGAAAGACGGAAACCTCAGTGTAATAAGGAGGAAAAACCTTGCTTGTACAAAAAAAGACCTGACTTTAAAGAGAGCCTTTCATATCTTCTTGAAGTTAGAAGCCACACCCAGAGCCTGGTGGCTTTTAAATCTGCAGTGTAGAGGTGAACTTCAAATTGGGCCGATCTTGAGGCAATTATTCTTACACCAATGCTAAAATATTGCCCTGGTCCTCTTTATACCTTTTTATCTGATTTCCTTCTAGAGTTCTAACGCCCAAGGCAGTTATCTTAAGAAGAGGTCAAGCAAGCAGGCTGAAGTTACAGAAGATTATTGCTGTTTTGGTAGAAGCTACTAAGAGCTGTTATCAGCTAAGTGGTAGATTTGACTCTAAGTGAAGTTAAGAGTCAGAAAACATTTATTATCTGGAAAAATTCCTTTAAGGAACAAAAGCTATCCTCTTGTTATGTGGGAATTGAGAACTTGCTTACCCTGCCTGGTCTGACTGAAACAAGGATCTCCAAGTGGGTCCTCTAGATAAGGCGTTTTGATAAACTAGGCCATTACTCAGCAAGTGCCCCTGCGCCTGACTGCGGGGCAATGAATAGGTAACAGTGAAAGTTTGGTTATCTCCTAGGAGACACAGAGTACTAGGGGTGTCCTAGTGGTGAGCATTACCTAAGCCTGTACCCCCAGGTGAGTGTGGCCTTTTTTCTGTACCACAACACTCTACCGTTCCCTTGCAAAGCTGATTAGATGGCAATCAAGGGCACTCGGTTCACCAAGATCCATGTGACACAGGACCACAAGCCCAGAGAGACCTTCAGGCACTTGGAATTGGGAAGCAAGAGATGACCCCTGTCAGCACCAGAGGCAGAAGATGACAGGTGACATTGAGCTCAGGCTGGGGTGGGCTTGTGCACTGAATTGACTGGGAGAGAGAGAGGAATGTGGAGTGACACGCTGACAGGAGCAGTGATGTGACCTTGTTTTCTCTGAGGGGGAGATGGAAAAGAAAGGCTTCAGTGTCTGATGGCTTTTATGTTCCTGTTCCTGTGAAGCTCATGTTCTCAGGCGCCTGTGAAGCCCCCTGCATCCTTACAACACATCCCATTCAGCTGGTGTTGGCCGGAGGGGCACCTCTGCTCTTTGCAGAGCAAGTAGAATAGAGAGCAGAGCACAGACAGTTACCAAGTTGTGTTAAGAGTCATGACGGGGGGGGTACTGGTGCTGCAGGAGGGTCTTGGGGGACACTTATCAGGATGTGTGGGGGGAGGCAGGGAAGGGTTCCTGTAGGTGACATGTGAGGACGAAAAAGGGGTCACCTACTAAACCTGACAAGCTCAGGTGAGGCCTGCATGGTAGCCTTACAGACTCAGAGACCCAAAGTAACCACATAGGATGGTCTGAAGTTAAAACTTTCTAACTAAAAGCAGTTCTTGGTGGGTAGTCAGTCATGTCCTAGGGCAGTGTGTTTCCCTAACGAAGGTCTATCTTCACCTTTACTGAACCTGTCTGTTGTCTTTTTGCATCTAAGATAACATACCTTTGGAATATCAAAGTAATTTATTTTTTCTGGACCTCTCAAAGCACACCAAGCACCAGAGTGGAGACCATAGAACCCCTCATTTTTATTATCATCAGTTAACTGTAATTGTTAATTGTTAACTATCCAGTACCTGCCCATGTAAAAGAAGTGTGTCTATTCCTTTTACTTTTTATCCAGCCCCAGAGATCTCCCCACTTTGCTTTCTCCTACTTCCCTCATCTTTCATCAATGGATTTCATATAACCCCTTTTGTCTTCCCCTTGGATTCTGATGTATAAAATAAGTGGCAAAACTGCCATTTTCTGGAGCAAAATCGGAGCAAAACCCTTTGAGATTTTGCTTCCCAGCAGTTGTCTTCAGTTTGGCTCAAATAAACTCATAAAAATTCTTACAGGTTTGGGCATTTCTTATGTTGACATATGTAAGGTGAAAACCGAATGACAAGGAAGACTTAGCAGGGCAAAGGGGCCTGGAAAAGATTGGGGAACAGCATAGGCAATGGCTGAGTGATGAGAGGAAGCATGGCATTCTCAAGGAACCTTGAGAAATTTAGAATGACAGCAGAGATAATGAGAGCTAAAATTGATGAAACTGGAGAGAGACAATGAAAGTCCTAGTAAATCTTGTTAAGGGTTGGGAATTTATCCTGAGACAAAGGGGGAAATATATAAGGAGGTTAAGTAGAGGACTTCAATAATGTGATTTGCCTTATAGAAGGGTTACTCTGGCCACAGTAGGGGTAGACTAGGTTGGAACGAGGAGGACCAATTGGGAGGATGTCACACATGGTTAGGAGGGCAGTAGCAGAAGGGATGCAGGGAAGTGGGACGGCTTCAAAGCTACAGGGAAATAGAGCTGCCCAATCCTGGCCATTACTTAGAGTGAGGATAGGGTGACAACAGGGTTAGAGTGAGCTGTAGGTTTCCAACTTGGGGTATTTTCACTGAGGTAGGTCTATTGTGTGCCTGGGATTTAGCAAGGCAGTTTTTTTTTGTTTTGTTTTTTTAAATCCTTGCTTGAGGATTTAAAAAAAAAATTGATTTTAGAGAGAGAGGAAGGGAGAGAGAAAGAGAAACATCTATTGGTTGCCTCCCATACATGCTCTGACTGGGATCGAACCCTCAATCTAGGTATGTGCCCTGACCAGGAATTGGACCTGCGACCTTTTAGTGTGGGATGATGCTCCAACCAACTGAGCCACCTGGCCAGGGCTAGCAAGGTGATATTAAAGAGAGTAGTTTTACTGGAATGATGGGCTCAAGAAGCCAGAATATAGAGGGGAGAGCTATGAAGGGAGGTGAGGAGGTGACCTAAGTTTGGGCTATGAATTGAAGGAAACTGGGGTAGGTAGGGTAAGGGGATAGCACTATTTGAGAGAGGAACAGCCTTGGGTCTGTGAGACTAGGGACAAAGATGTAAGTTCCATGGAAGAATGTAGGAAGAGCTAGGGGAACTCAGTTTTCTGGAGGAGGTAACATTGAGTTGGGGTTAAGAATTAACCCCATAGGCAAACTATGTTGGATAGGGAAGGGGCAGAGGAGGGGAAGATGTATCATAGAGATAGAAAATGGAGTATGGAAGCCTTTTGAAGAGGGAAGAGTGTGGGCCTTGGAATGGGACTTACAAGTGGGATTGCAAGAAACCCAGGGCAAACAAGTGTTCAGAACATCTGTATTCCCTGTGTCCATCTGCAAGGATTTCGGTAAATGTAAAAACAGCCGATCTACTGAGAAATGACAATAGGGGACTTGCAATGATACAGGCTTTTGTGAATACGAGAGTCTTTTTCCTTAATATTTGATCTGTATGGGTCTTGAGGAAAGTTTTGTTTGCGTACAATGGATTTTTCCCCTCTTTCACTCACCTCTACCCCTTTCCTATGCTTTCAGCCTATGGGCAGAAACTGTGCCCAAGCTGCTATATATCTTTTCAGACTTGAAGCTACACTGATGTATTGTTTAGGTTTGGTACCTAATACTTTGCATAGAACCTGGCCCTCACACCGTTGTCATTGAGTGGATTTGGGGGGGGGAGGGGAGATTGCAGCTAATTTACAGTAATTAATGTGCTAAGGACAGCAGCTGTAGCAGTCATTAATTCCTTAATCTTGGAGTAGAGAGGAATGGATTAGTGAGAGATAAATATAGCTTATGGCATTTCCTCCTGAGAACAGACCCTTTAAAAACAGTGCATTTCTGCTGCAGTGTGGGGGTGGGGTAGGAGGATGAGAGCCCTTTCCCCTTTCCTTGGGGAATTATTCTTTTAAGAAGGAAGGAGTGGGGATGAGGTGAAATGAGTTCATTTAAAATGAGTCAGAGACAGGAAGGCTGACCCTGGATGCCATGGAAGCTTTTGCCTTCACTCCCAGGACCCCAAGACCTTTGGGTGAAGATTTGCCATTTGAGCTGATACCAGTGTTTCATGCACACATCAAATCTCTGCTTAGGAAGCCAAGCTGGGGGAGGAGAGAGAAAGAAGAAAATCTGGGATGTTTTTAAAGGTGAGATGAGAGGTTAGATAAAACTTAGATGAAATGAGAGAGATGTTAATGGAAATCTTTGCAAACAAAAGCTTAAAGTTTGTTCAATCCAAAGAGTCACTCAGCCATAAATATGTGTGGGTTATTTAGATGCTTCCAAAGGTTACTCAAAAATTGTCTATTTTTCTGCAAAGAAGTGAGCTGTTTATTGCTTCAAAAACGTGCCTCAGAGTGAATGCATCTCTCACCTGAGAAGAAAAAATACTGAAATACATGTAATGCTGGGGAAAGTTTGATTGGAGAGCAGAGAGGTATCTAGGGCTAGATGCAGGAAGTGTGCTTTGCCCAAGCTTTTGAATTGAGGTAAAAGCAGGTGACATTGTCCTCACGTGGCATTGGCGAATGTTGGTCTTTCAGTGGGTCAGGTAAGAGGCCAAAGTGAGGTAGGCTGTGGGGCAGAGAAGGGGCCTTTGTAGGGGAGTTGGCTTTCTGTAACAGAGACCTTTGGGGACTGAAAAATAATGCTTCTGCCTGTACTTCATGGAAGCTACCTGAGAGCAAAAAAGAGATTTGCCAGACTCTTGATGGGATCTTGTTAATTCATAGCTGGCCCTACTGCATGGCCACAGAGTAATAGGGTCCCTCCCCCCCTTTTTTAAATCTTCACCCAACGATATTTTTTCCATTGCTTTTCAGAAAGAGTGGAAGGGCCTTTGCTTTTTAGAAAGAGTGGAAGGGGGAGAGAGAGAAAAAAGGAGAAAAAGAGAGAAACATCGATGTGAGAGACACATCAATTGGTTGCCTCCAGCTCTTGCCCCTACTGGGGCTAGGGCTCAAGCCTGCAACTGAGATATGTGTCCTTTGCCGTAATTGAACCCAGGACCCTTCACTCCATGGGTTGACACTCTAACCATTGAGCCAAACTGGCTAAGGCTAGGGTCCACTTCTTATTCTTTGGGAGACTCTATAATTGAGAATATCTTCTGGTTACTTAGGTAGATTTATACTGGATCCCAATAAAGTATGTTTTGTAGTTCAGATTCATCCTTTTGTTGACTGCTGGGATTGCCTTAACTGGGTTTGAATTTATGTAAAAATCAGGGTTGAGACCTGGGCCTAACAAGTGTGATTATAATGTCAGTACTTTGCAGCAGAGGGAGTGTGGAGGATCCCCTTTCCATGAGACCCTTTTCATGGGAAAGGAGTTGAGAGATGACATTTGCTGAGGGTCTACTGTATGTAGTGTTGTGCTAAGCATTTTTCATGTAGTATTTTAATTCAACCTCAAAATAATCCTTGAAAGGTATTTCCTCATTTTCCCATGTGAGTGACGTAATATGCCCAAGGTTGAAAGACACACACACACACACACACACACACACACACACACACACTCAAAAGTGTTGAACTCCGCACTGTTGGGTTCATTCAGCCTCTCAGAGCCCTGTGGGTGAACGTGACTAAGAATCCTGGTTCCCTTGACTTGAGGAAAGTCAATGGGAGTCATCTGGCTAAGTGTCACCTGCTGCTTTGGTGATGCATTTAAGGACTTACAACTGTGCACCTCGACCTTCCTCTGCCCTCTTCTGGGACTTCCTAGCAGGCTGCAGAAAGCATGGTTCACCCTGTTGATCAAGATGCTGGGGCTTTCCCTCTTCTTTCCCCAAAGCCCTGAGGACTGAGACCAAGTGGAATCACAAAGTGTTATTATTTGTACACTGAAAAATTTATGACTCTTTGTTAAAATATAGACGAATATGTTGGCTGCTGAGAACTGAAGATAAGAAATAAACCAAGTTATTGGCAACATTTCCCATGGGTTTCACTTGAGTGAGAATAAATTATTCATTGGATGTTCATGGTGACAACCATCACCAACCTGACTGCTTTTAGACACTGGAAAAAACACAAGTCAGTTGTTGGTTGTACTGTGGCAGCAGGAAAGAATAAAATAAATTAATTTCAAATTTACACAATGCCCAACCCCTTCTTTAGTATGGCTGAGGCTGTTGAGTCTGTTTGAGGACATGCAGTGCTAACCTGAACCTCTTGTAGCTACTCTTGATTAGGCAGGCTGGTTTCAGGAGTGGGGTTTGAGCATGATTTTGCCCCCAAAGCATGACTCAGCTTGTAGGACTTTATGAGGAGTAGTTTGTTTACAACCCCAATTAATAAAGCTTGCTGTAAATTTGGCCCATTTTCCTTCACCTTGTCAACAGGCAGTACGCAATAGCACAATCCTAACAGTAGAAGGGTTTCATTGGTATTCAGTTTTGATCGTTAAAATGGATAGAAGATAAACTGCTTAGCAGCTCCTCACAACCACATAAATTGGATGTCCAACAGTGCAAAACTCCAGAATGCATCTTTTAAACCTGTGAAAAGAAGCATTAGAGGCAGAACTTAGAATTTGTTTCAACTGAGTTGACAGTAATCCCAGACACAAGAGAGTATGCTGGGCACTCTTCATTTCTTTGAAAATTGATATGTTATGGCTGAAGCCAGCCAATAGCTCTGGAAGAAAAGCTAACATATTCTTGAATTATCCTTGAGGTTTTGTGCTTTAATTTAAGATTGTTCGAGTCATGGTTGACTCCACCATGAGAGTCTTGACTGACTAACTTTGTCTGCCTGGTAGAAACTCACACTTAAATAAGTTACAAACAGTTTTATACATCAATTAATGATATTGATGTGTGTGGTTAAAAAAAGAAACAATTGGTTTTTTCCTTGGTGTGTAAATATGTTTCATACATTTGTTATTGATGCTTCTTTGCTAGAGGTAGAGTTTTCCTTTGTGGTAAGAAAATTTCCAAGCTATTTCCTGCTTGAAAATCCACAGTAGTGACATGTACTCAAACTTATAGTACATGGAATCTAGCAGGATCTCTGCCCTTTGCCAGGTTCTCTTCTCTTCTTGGGAAAGGCCAGCAGGGACCTCTCTCATATCTTAGCTTCTCCTCTCCCCTTTCCTGGGGTTTACAGTTCACCCTTTGTAGCATTAATGAATATTCTGTCCAGCCTAATGCATTCCCATACCTTCAAAGTCCATACCTTCGCTAGTTCATTACTGGGTGGTGGAGGTCGAGGTTTCATAATAGTCATATTTATAGTGCTGTATGTGACATGCTTGTGTCAGTCCATGAGCTTCTGTGAATGTCCCCTAAATTGCCCAGATGGTTGATGGAGGAGTTGGGAGATGTGTTTTTCGTGTATATGCATGTGGGCCATGAGAGTGACCATTGGTGTGGTCTCTTCACCTGGGTGCTTGAACTGGTTTGTTCCATTGTCCCAGTCACCCAGGTGTTCGTACGAAAATAATCCTGGGGTATCTGTGTGGTCTTTGGGAGTGAACTCACTTGGGCAAGTTGTTTAACCTCTCTTTTCTTCAGTTCCTAATCTAAAAAATGAGGTTTATGACTGTAACCACCTTAGAAGTTTGTTATGTGGATTAGATGAGATAAGGTAGGTTATAGATCATTGTAAGTTCTAGTAAATATTAGTTATTTTTTTTTGACTCAGGTGTGTATGGGATGGGGTTGGGGAATGTCAATGTCAATTTCTGCAGATATCTACGATGGCAGAGGGTCATTACCTACTGGTCTGATTTATTCATTCAACTAATACTCATTAAATGCTTATTATATACTCTCTGTTCAAGGCTCTGGGACAATATTAAGCAAAAGTAGACATGGTGGTGCCTGTCCTCATGTAGCTTAGTCTTGTGGGGGAGATAGACATTAATCAAATAACCATAAAAATGTGTATAACTAAAAATTATAATATATGCTAAGGAAGAAAAGTATAAGATACTATGAGAGTATTTCACAGGAGCACTTGACCTAGTTTGTAAAATGATTAAGAGTAAATTAAGTGAAGGCAGAGGGACCTGTATGTGCAAAGGGCATTTGGCAGAAGTAACCATGGTTTATCTCAGGAGTTATAAGAACATCAGTGGGGTTGGAACTGATAGAAAAATGGGGGATAATTCTATGAAATAAGAGTGATGAGGTAGGAATAGTAGGTAGAATACTTACCCCAAGGAATATCCACATCCTAATCTGTGGATCCTGTGAATATGTTACTTTATGTGGCAAGGGGACTTCACAGAAGTAATTAAAATTAAGGCTCTTGAGATGAGAATATTTTGGATTATCTGGGTGAGGCCAGTGTAATCAAAAGGGTTTTTATAAGTAAAAGAGGGTAGCAGGCGTGTCAAATGAGAGGGGGAGAGGGGAAGAGGGAGGAGAAAAGGAAAGGAAGAGAGAGGTTGGAAGATGCTACTCTGCTGATTTTGAAGATGGGAAGGAGGCCACAAGCCAAGAAATGTGTGTGACTTCTAGAAGCTGGAAAGGGCAAGGAAACAGATGGTCTTCTTCTGGATCCTCTAGAAGGAATGCAGCCCTGCTGACACCTCTATTTTAGCCTCATGAGACCCATTTTAAACTTGTGATCTCCAGAACTATGGGATAACAAATTTGTGTTGTTTTAGGCTACTAGGTTTGTGGTAATTTGTTCCACAGAACAGGCAACTGATATAGTAGGCAAGGCCCAGTCTTGTACATCAAAGGTGCTCCCACTTAAGAGTGACCTTGGGGCCAACTAGAGGAAAAGGAACAGCTGGGGTGAGTGTGGCAATCTGAGATAAGGGTAGGAGCTGGGTAACACTGGGAACCAAGGAGAGATGAATCTGAAAGGTTGTGAGACATGGCAGGATCTGGTTGTGAGGGACAAGGAAGCAGCTCCGTAAGTGATGATCTGAGGGTTTTAGACAGAAAGAGCGAGAAGACAGTGATTCGATTCAATATGGGAGGAAGGTGGGAAGGGGAGCCGGAGTGGATAGCAGGACAGAGTGGTTGGGTGGAATTAACAGTGAGCCTTGGTTTTACTGATGTTGAACTTAGAGCATTGACAGAAGAGTCAAGACCTGGAACTTAGGGACACATGGGATGGTAATAGATGAAAAGATAATAATTAGGTTAATAGAATGAATAATAGATGAGGAGTGGAGATTGAAGATGTGCCTCTGGAAGATGAAAATTGAGATGGGGGCCGAAGCAACACACATAAGAGATTTCTTTGAGATAGTTTAAAGATAGCAGGGAAGAGGGAAGGTGCACTAGCATTCACTGAGCCCTGCTTTGACCAGGCATTAGAATACGTTTTATTAAAAAAAAAAAAGTTAACTAATTTAATCCTGATAACAACCCCTCCTCCCCTTATGTTTTGTTAGTCTCACCTGAGGTTATTTTTTCCATTTTTTTTTTTTTTTTTTTTTAATTTATAGGGAGAGTAGAAGGGAGGGAGGGAGAGAAAGAGAGAGAGGGAAACATTGATGTGAGAGAGACACATTGGTTTGTTGCCTCCTGCATGTGCCCCAGCTGGGCCAAGGGTCGAATCTGCCACCCAGGTATGTGTCCTTGACCAGGAATTAAACCCAAGACCCTTCAGTCAGCAGGCCGACGCTCTAGCCACTGAGAACACCAGCCAGGGCTGCCCCCCCCCCCCTTTGTCCCTCTATTAGGACATACTGTTAGCACCATTTTTAAAGATGTTAAATACAGAATCAGAGAAGTTAAGTAACTTGCCCACGTGCATAGTTAGGAGTAGGATAGCTGTTTCCAAAGGCAAAGAAAGAGTAGACAGAGAGAGAGAGTTTGCCTGGTGTGGCGTTACTGAAGCCAAGAAGCAGGAGGGGATCTACAGTGTCAAAAATTGCTCCTTAAAGATTGGCTGATCAGAACTAATGATGCTTCATTGGAACCCACCCTCTGGATCACTGGGTACTAGGTGATAATTTTTTGAGGTATGTTTCATTGTCGATTGTCTTTTTAGTTATATAATGGCTTCTGTGATGATGATGATGATGATGATGATGATGATGATGTGTGTGAAAGAGAAAGAGACAGTAGGAGAAATCATAGATTACTCTTCTCACATGCACAATTAATCTTCCCAATAGAAAGCCAGGTTATAGAGGATATTTTTTATTTTTTAAGATGCCAGTCCTTCCCAGAAGCATTGGTTATGATTTTAGTGACAACCATTGTGGGAAGTATTTGACTTTTGGCTCAGAAGTTTCATGGTCCAGATGAATCAATAATATATGACACATCTTTTAAATCCCCCCCAATCATGTCTATAAAAGGCACTCTTTAAAATGGCCCACCCACATTCAGGCAGAATCAGATGGTCTATTAATTCAGATTGGAATGAGAAACTCTCACCTCTCTGGCTTTAGCTGTTCAGGATGCAGTCTGTGTCCAGTTATGAAAATGAACACTTGTAGTGACCACAGCCCTCAGTCTAATACCCCATATGGCTTGTGCACGTTTGTCTTTGGTCATTTCAGACTGAAAATACAATTAGACTTGGCTGTCAGACAGATGAGATCTGTCATATTTCCCCTATAGGACCTGCACTCAGTCCAGATCAATAAATACAAAACCACTTGCACATAAATTGCACACTAAGCTTGAGCCTTCAATACATGTGGGCTGAAATTCACTTGTATCTGGTGTACACGGCTTCCTGGCCAAACAGTCTGTTTCTGTGATTAGTGCAATTTCATAGCTGGATCAGAAAAACAAGGCTAAAAACCATCGCCATAAAGCAGCAGATGGCTCTGCCACAGCTTCCTGTAAGGGCAGTTCCCCCAGAAAATGGGGTTTTCAGCTGCTTACAGTATAGAACGGAACTTTAAAATTGGGATGAGTTCAAGTCATTTCCTGAGTATAGCTCCATAAAGCTGTTGTTATTTTTTTCCTAGTCCTTCTTGAGATTTCAAACTGAATTTGTAATAAAGTTTTGCCTGGACACGACTTGTCATGTGGAAGAGATGTGATTTATATAGAGATACAGGATTCTCTGTGTGTGCCTCCCAGAGCCAGCTTTTACTTGGTGAGACATACGTGTTGAATTGGTTTCAGGAAGAGTAAGATGTGCTTGCTTTTCCCTCCAGAGACCATTAACCAAGATAACATTTATTTGGGAGGAAGGTAAACTCTAACACCTACCCCCTCCCCCTCCCAGTGTTTAGCTTAGAGGCCCAATTTCGCACAAAGGGAATATTTTTTTTTCTAGTGTCACACTGAATTAGGCTGTAAAATTTGCTGCTGTAGGATATTAAGTGAAGCAATTAACCTAGACTATTTAGAGGCAAGAATTAGACATTTGCTGTATCTGAATAAGAACATCTTTATTTTCAGGAGCTACTGTGGAATAGAAACCTCCAGACTTCCAAATATGGTGCTTGCTAAGCAAAGTGATTATAAAATCAGGTCAAGAGAGAAAAAAAAGAAATCCCCTGTAACACACAATGTAAAAAGACATGTCAAGCAGTGGCTCAAAGGCCACTGCTGTTGGAGGTGGGCTGCATCCCAAGGATGGCTAAATCCACCTGGCCGGGTGCCCATCCCTTCCTCGGTCTGGCCGTTATTCCCTCGGGAGTTCATGGAGGGCCAGTGCCATCGCCTGATGCTGCCCATGCTGAGGTGCTCACCTGACAACAGGAGCTTCTCATGAGGAGTAAATAGGAATCTACCCTTTAAGGGCTATTTAAAATCAATAATTCAAGATTGGTGGAGCAAACAATACATATCGTGTCTCCGGGAGCAGGTATTTTGAGGGGGAATTATATGATTTGTGTAAATTATTCCTGGAATTGTGATAGACTTTAGATGTGTTTTTAATTCTAGTAAGTAAAGTCTTTCTTACCAGGTTTGGATTGGTATGGACCAAGGGTCACCGTCTTTCAGAAGCTGGAGGAGGGTGAAGGGCACGGCGCTGGTCCATGAGAGTGAATCTTAAAAAAACAAAACACAACTTTAGGTGTCATTTTACCAACTAGAGATGAATTTACATGAACAAGCTGGTTTTAAAACATTCCAGCTATCTATCTATCATCTATCTATCTATCTATCTATCTATCTATCATCTATCATCTATCTATCATCTATCTATCTATCATCTATCTATCATCTATCTATCTATCTATCTATCTATCTATCTATCTATCTATCTATCTATCATCTATCTATCTATCTATCTATCTATCTATCTATCTATCTATCTATCTATCTATCTCTATCATCTATCTATCTATCTATCTATCTATCTATCTATCTATCTATCTATCTATCATCTATCTATCTATCTATCTATCTATCTATCTATCTATCTATCTATCATCTATCTATCATCTATCATCTATCATCCATCTATCTATCATCTATCTATCTATCTATCTATCTATCTATCTATCTAATCTATCATCTATATCTATCTATATTTGTCATCTATCATCTATCTATCATATCTATCTATCATCTATCTATCATCTATCTATCATATCTATCTATCATCTATCTATCATCTATCTATCATCTATCTATCTATCTATCTATCTATCTATCTATCTATCTATCTATCATCTATCTATCATCTATCTATCTATCTATCTATCTATCTATCTATCTATCATCATCTATCTATCTCTATCATCTATCTATCTATCTATCTATCTATCTATCTATCTATCTATCTCTATCATCTATCTATCTATCTATCTATCTATCTATCTATCTATCTATCTATCATCTATCTATCATCTATCATCTATCATCCATCTATCTATCATCTATCTATCTATCTATCTATCTATCTATCTATCTATCTATCTATCTATCTAATCTATCATCTATATCTATCTATATTTGTCATCTATCATCTATCTATCATATCTATCTATCATCTATCTATCATCTATCTATCGTATCTATCTATCATCTATCTATCATCTATCTATCATCTATCTATCTATCTATCTATCATCTATCTATCATCTATCTATCATCTATCTATCTATCTATCTATCTATCTATCTATCTATCTATCTATCTATCTATCTATCATCTATCTATCTATCATCTATTATCTATCAGGGTCCTAACAGGAAACAAATGAAACACTCAAATTAGGATAATTCAAGGAGAATCTAAGGAGGTTTATTTACAAAGGAGTGAGTTCATGGAAATCAGAAGGGACAGTTTGGGAAACTAGATTTGCAACAATTGAGCTGTTACCACCCCTTGGGACTGAAAGTGTGTGAGGAAGGAGAAGTCACCCAATCAGAACCAGTTACCAAACCCATGAGAAGAGTTTACTAGAGGGTGCCCTCTCGAGAGAGGAGTAGTGACCTTCAATTAAGGTCTCAGTTATCTCCAGGAAATCTCACCGAGAAGCAGCCCAGGACATCCATACCCTGACCTTGTTCCCCTTCCTTCATCCTTCCCATTTCCTGTTGGGGCTTCCTGTTGGATGGAGGGCACAGGAGCTCTTAAGGGTGTGCTGGGGGAAAGGAAAGAGCAGAGGGTGGCGAGTGTGTCTAAGGGAACACGTACTGCACACTAACCTAGCTTACTGGGTGAGAATACAGTCGATCAAATAGACTTTAGCTTTCTTTAGAACACCCAGCTGAGAGCAGCTACGTTGCAAGAATGGTAGTTTGGAGCAAGTGGGCATTTCTAGAATGACAGGCTTATGTGTGAGAATTAGGTGCAGCCAGAGGACAGTATCAGCAGTCCAGAAGGATTTGGTCTCCAGGGAAAAATCTTTGCCTGAATGGGTACAGGATAAGGCTTGAGGTGGGAGAGCAGAAAGGAAGCTGTGTGTGATGTTTTGCAGTTGGAAAAAACAACAGAGTTCATTCCCCTAGTTTTACTATGGTGGAGACTGAGTCAGAGAGGCTAAGGGTTAGCTTAGGGTCATGTGCGAGTCATTGCAGAGTCAGAGGTCAAATATTGGTCCCTTAACTTGCTGTCCACTCAACTTTTCTCTGTTTTTCCATCTTCTGAACAAATATGATCAACCTAACATTTTGCCACAGCACCTAGAGACAGTAGCCACTCTAGGTATGAGCCACATTTTGAATGCCATTTTCTGTGCTTTGGCAGAAAAATATATAAATGTATACTTGGTAACAGATTAATAATGCTCATTATATACAGTATGTAAGTATGTATGTATGTATGTATGTATGTATGGATGGATCTGGAACTGTGCTAGGTGTTAGGATAGTTAGAAGGGAGATAGTCATGGTGTTTGCCCTGACTTGGTTTACCAAGTAAACTCTCTGGTGCATGGTGTGGCCATCATCAACTGTTTTCTGTGCCATTTCCCTTGGAGGTGGTGAGAGCTGGTCCTTACTCTCCCCCCATCCTCAGGCGTGCCTTCCTCATGGAACCTGGTCCTCCTTGATTTCTCCTTTGGCTTCCGTGATGGCAGTCGCTGTTTTCTCTTGTTTTGCTTTTATTCTTGCTCATTGCTCATTCTCTTTGAAGGTTTAAATGTTGGTGTTTCCTGAGTTCTGTTCTCAGACCTTTTCTCTGTGGGCTCATTGCCTGAGACGAGGTGATTTTCCAGAAAGAAGTAGGGCATGAAACCTCCAGGTTGCTGAACTTACCATCAACCGATCTGGAAGAATCACGAATGTGGAAGAGTGAGACATCTGTAAGTGATGTGTGTGCCTCTGAGATAAAAATAGAAACCACAATAACATCAGAACAAAAGGACTATGTTGGCAGTTCATCTAACTACCTGATAATTACTGCTGGAATACCTATCTCCCTTTGGAGCTGAAATGTCCTCTAACAAAATCATTATGGCCATAAAACCTTGGAACTCATGAAAATTTATGAACAGAAAATAGAGATGTTGAAGAAATGACCTGAGGTGGAGAAAACAGAACCTTAGACAAAACTATAAATGATGCATTAAACTAAGTTAACTATGAAATTGAAGTCCCGCCACATTCCACACTGAGTTGTGGGCATGTATCAGTAAACCCCATCATAAACCAGGGTGTGTTCTTGGCACACAGGAGGTGCATCGGCATTCCTGGTAAGTTAGTTACTGAATCAGACAGAAAATAGGTCATGGTCAGTTGGTTTGTTCTACCATTTCACTTTTTATTTCCATTGAAAATGTTTATCTGTTTTCTCCTTTTCGGTATGTCAGAGTACACACAGTGATTTGACACCCGAGATTATCTGATACTAGAAGGCTGGTGGTGAGATTTACACAAACAATCGAGCTTTGTGAACTGAAGTCCCACAATAAACCCATATCTTCATCATCAGTAACCAGATCTTTCATACATGTTCCCCACTGAAACATGCAATTGTATGTACAGGATGGGACAACACAGCAGACAAAACCCCTGGAGCCGGCTCCTTAGGCTTGTCAGCTGAAACCTTACTCTTGTTCCAGTCTCTTCAGGACCACAATTTCCCTGGATTTTACTTGCCAAGCCATGAGACATTAAAGAAGATTACTCAGCTGTGCTGCCATTTTAGGATGCAGGCATTCATTCCATGCTCTATTACCTAGAGAGAGGGGGGAAAATAAGGCAGACTTTCCACGACAATAAAAAGTACAGCAGGCATTTAAGCTGGTGGGTGGAAGGAGAGATTTAGGTTGTGGACTCACCTCGTGCAGACAGACAACATACCTTTCGGTTGTGCCTTTGCTAACGGAGAGGCATTGACTAGCTGACGGCTCCCATGGGACGGGGGCAGGATTACCACCCACTGGCCTCCTCTGGGGGTCATGATATGAAAGAAGGTGCTTAGAAGAGTCAGCAGGTCTGATTAATATCCTCGAGGCAGTACTTATGAGCCATTTTGGGCCCATCAAATGGCTAATAATAAAATACAGTGGTGCAATTTGTGTTTTTACTGCTGGCCAATTAAGAAGGGGGGGCAGAGAGAGAGTGATGAGTAAAATGACATGTCCTTGCAAAGCAGAAACAACCGTCAGAGCAGCAGGAGGGGGAAAAAAGACACTCTGAAGGGAAGCAGCCAGCCGCTTAAAGCAGCTAAAAGGGTCAGGCATCTCATGTCCTGTTGCCCACCCCCTGCCAGAAAATCCGCTCTTCCTGCTGGTTTGTAGGGCAGTAGATATTTTCAAAGGGGAATAATTATGTGGTAACATATGTTCATCCAGACAGGGATTGGTGAGTTTCACATCAAATAGTATTAAAAAAAAAAATCGCTTGAAGAGGAAATGGTGTTTCTCAGCATTCTTATCAGAGCTCTGTAAGGCTTGCTTTCTTGGTCTTGTGATTTTAGCCTTCCTTGCTCTATTTTAAGCTGGGGGGAATAAAGCTTTGGAAAAACTTTTATCATTTGATGATTATTGTTTTTCCCGGTGTTCATTGAGGGTAGATTTGAGTGCGGGTTTATAAAGACTTGCCCTTTCTGTAATGTTGGGGTGTACTAATCACTCCAGGAAATTCTCTCGGCATCTCCTTGCCAGGCTGCTGTTTAACATGCTGTTATTTTCTCTGGGCGCCTGGCGTTGCTGGAGACCAGGAAAAAGAGAGAGATGAAGGAAGGGAGGAAGAAGTGAGAGGGAGGGATGGATTAAGGGGGAACTAGGGAAATAAGTTCAGGGTTACTTTATGAAGTGAATGGGAGAGAGGGAGGGAGGAGGAAAGGAGAAGCAGGATTCAATGGAAAATGTTCGTGATTTGAACAACCAAGGGTTATATCTTGCTACTTAAGACAAATGAGAGGAAATAAATACTGCCTGCTGCCAGTGGGAGAAGAAGAGAACTGGGTGGGCTAAAGTTGTCAAGATTTATGCATTTCCAAATGTAGTAGGTCACTTAGAACATGATTATTGATCCTGAGAGAGTGAAAAAAAAAAAAAAGAAAATTCCTAGGTAATGTAGGCCCTAAATATGACTCCTGAAACGGGTGGAGGCAGGAACAGGGTATCAATTCCAAGCTGGCTGTTTATGTTGGAGAAAATCCTTGGATATTTTCTCACCCATCTCTTTCATTGCACAGTCTATTTTGACCTCACTTTTTAAAAGACAATTTTGAGCTTTGTCTTTTTTTCCTGGTTGTAAAAACAAAACCCAAGTACAAGCCCTTTGCTTTTCCGCCTCAAGGATCCCGCCCTGCAGTCTTTGGGGAAGATGGTGTTTGTCTCATATCCTTTCTGAGTTGTCCCCCAGCCACTGTTTGCCCGAGTCACGCACAGCCCTTGGTTCTTCTGGGTGAGAAAGAGTAGCCATGTGGAAAGTGAGAGGGGGCGAGGGTTAGCTCCTTCCCACGACCTTCCTCTCAGGCTAGCTATGACAGTGAAACTCCCAGCTAAATTCTTCCTCGTGTGCAGACATTCAGCAAATAAACAATCACGAGCAAGCAGGCACAAAACAACACGGAGCGTCTAACCTGTTCTGTAAACTCACTGAAGTCCTCTCCTTTCTCCTCTCAGGGGCTCCAGCCATAACCTCAGTGACAGGTTCACTTGAGGCAAATGCTACAGAATTCTCGAGACAACGTTCTCTTACCCTTAGTGTCTGCAATAAGCAACTGGAGGTCTCTAAACTGGATACAGGGTTGTTTAGGGATCAAGATTCAGGGAACATCCCTGAAAATACAGGCCCTAGACTTCTCTAGATAACTTTTTACTCTGTTCATGCAAAGGAAGGAGGTGTCTCTAAAATATTTTAGCCAGTTCATAGCTCTCGAATTCCACAAATTTCACCAATGATTGCCCATTTCTAATATCCATTATGCTCATTTACAAGCCATTAATTTCCCCTATGAAATTCAGTATGCTAATTAGCAAAATGTTTTTTGTTGATTAGGGATGTGGATTACAGAAGGCTTTTAGTAATCACCTCTGGAGTTCGGCCTTTCTGCAAAATGCTAGCTAGCCGCCGCAGGGTGTGGACTGCTGATTACAGCAATCCTCTGTCTCCTTCTAGGGTGTAGTCTAAGCTATAAAGGAAAACAAACCCCATGCAAATCTATTTTATACTACATTTGCTAAGTGTTTAGTAAATTACAGATACCTTAGCACATTGGAATACAATCATTGTACTGTAAGTTTAAATGGCCATATATAATATTAATTATGTGTGCCATAATAACTCCCCTTTGTTGGACATTTAGGTTGTTTCTAGCTTTTTGCTATCGTAATTAATGACATGAGCAGAGTTATTTTTACTTATTTGTTCTGTTCCTTCCTTAAAATGAATTCCTAGAAATGGAATTTCTGGGTCAAAGGTTTGCGTGTTTACATGTTGATACATGTTGTTGACACATGTTCTACTTTCATGAAGAGCTTATTCTGGTTGAGCTGGCGGGCATGTGAGAATGTGCATTTTCTCACACACCTGTCAGTGTTTGGTATTTCCAGTCTTCTTAATCTTTGACAGCCTCCTGGTAATCTCACTCAGTCTCCTGGCCTTAAATTCCACTATATGGATAATACCCAAAAGTACATCTCCAGTTCAGAGAGGGAAGAGAGCTTTGGAACTTACCTTGTGGATTCAGCTGACTATTTGACATCTCCACTTAGATGCCGAGCAGATATCTTAAAGTTAACATGTTAGAAACTAAAGCTCCCTCCCACCCCCCACACACATCTGCTTCATGTTCTGTTTCCCCCACAGTTAATGGCTATTCCACCCTTCCAGTTGCTCAGGCCAAAGGCTTCGATGCCATCTCTGACTCGTCTTTCAGACGTCACATACAGTCCTCTGGCTGCCACAGGGCCCAAGTCACCGTCATCTCTCGCCTGGATTATTGGAATAGCCCCCTAACAGGTTGCCCTACTTCTAGGAGAGTCTAGTCTCAACACAGAGGCCAGAGTGGTTCTGATAATTTGTGAGATAGTAGCACCCTCTAGTTAATACCCTCCAATGCCATCCCCTCACTCATAGCAAATGCCTGGATCCTCAAAATGACCCACAAGGCCTGGAGGATATCGTCCCCCTCCCACAACCGATTTCTTCTCTTACCCTTGTTTTCTCCTGCTCTGGCCACATTAGCCTTCTTGCTGTTCCTGGAACACATCAGACAGCTCCTGCCTTAGGACTTCACTCTGGCTCAAAGTTCTGCCTGGGCCACTAGCATTGCTCATAGAAGGACCCTGTCCCACCCTCCAGCATCTCCTAGCCCCCTTTCGAGCTTTGTTTTATTTCATAGCACTTATTCTCTAGTATATTACACAGTTTTTATCTTTATTGTTTATCTGGACCCAAAAGAATGTAACTGTCACAAGGACAGAACTTTTTTCTTTTCTTCTTTCTTTTCTTTTTCTTTTTTTGAAGTAGTAACTTTTTATTGTTTGGAGTTACTAAGTTTGGGGGGTGATTTATTATTCAACAATAGTTAACTGACACAAAACAACACATAATTTTAAAAGAAGAAAAATATCCCCTTACCTTAGAATAGGGGACAGAGAAATGCAGCTAAGATCAAAATTATAAATACTTAAATATTTTACATAGAATAACAGATAATGAACCAGTACAAACCCATATCTAAACTAGGTTAAATATTGTATTACAATTAAGGATAGAACTTTTTTCTTCTGTTTTCTTTATTCCTGGATCCCCGGCTCTTTAGTATAATGCTGGTTACATAATGGACACTTGACGAATGTTTGTTGAGTAAATGAATGAATGAATCTGATAGGTAAAAAAATTAAATCTCATTTTTATTTGCATTTTTTGATTGCTAGTGGGTGGAATTTTAATCATCTTGGTATACAGAAGGCCTCCCTGAGCTTAATAATAAATTCACAAAGCATGAAGGGAAAAATTGATAGATTTGACTGATTACAAATTAAAAACTCCTGCATAGAAGAAAAATCCTTCCCATAAATGAGATTGACAAAAAGGAAATCTACTTGCAATACCTATTTCAGAAAAACAAGGTTAATGGCCCTAATACACAAAGAGTGCTTACAAATCAATAAAAAAGATGAACACTGTAATAGGAAAATGAGTAAAGAAGAAAAACTGGCCATTCACAAAACAAGAAATACATAGATGGATCTGACAAATGTTCGCCATCACTTTACTTTTTCTCAAATGTGCCTTCTTTAAGTCAGAGGGAATTTTTATTTCCCCTTGCTTTCAATTTCATCTTCCCTGAATTTAATTTCCAAGAAACATTCTTATTTTCTCTAACAACCACTGTGTATTTCCAGCTGCTTTTCCCTTAGCAGATATAGCCCCATATCCTGTCTCTCTCAGATTTACAAATGCTTCCCCCTCCTTCTCCCTCCTTACCCTCCAAAATACGCTATTATCCTGGGCAAAACTCCCCAGAGCTGTGATGCTGGGGACTATGCTTTCCTTTACCAAGGAGAAAGATTGCCTTGTGAGGACCAAAGCCATGCTTATCCATTTAGCAGCAGTTCTATTACAAATATTCTGAATCACAGAAAATGTGCAGTTTTGCTATTTCAACAACGATAAAGACCTGTTTGACTTGCGTGGCGTTTCACGAGCAAATGCGCCAGGAATGCTGATTGACAATATTTGGCTGTGGAGTGTCCTAAGCTAATTTTGCACAAAGTTTGTAAACTATGCTCTGAAATTATTATTATTATTACTAGGTGGGGTTTTTGGGTTTTTTTTTGCATGCCAAATGCAGTGCTCTTGTCTCACTTTGGAATGAGCATTTTGTCTCACTCAGAACTATTTGACTCTAAAGATAAAGAGATGAAATAAGACAGGATCATTAACCAGGAAACGCAGGAGTGGAAATAAGCAGCCAGCAGAAGGACCATAGACTACTAAGGCCAAAGATGGTTTTGAGACTTTGATAGTGAGAGAATCCTGGTAGACACCTACTCTCCACTCTAACTGGACCACCCCGATATTCCCAGAAGCAGACTATGATAAACGAATACTCCCCCGTACCCTTGTCCATGTCTAGTCCCCAGAACTGGTGAATGTTATTTTACATGGGACTTTGCAGAGATGATTAAATGAAGGATCTTCAGGTGGGGGAGATCATCCCAGACAATCCTGGTGGATCCAATGTAATCACAAGGAGCCTTTTATTTTGATTTTATTTACTTTTTAAAATGTTTTTATTGCTTTCAGAGGAGGAAAGGAGAGGAAGAGAAAGAGAAACGGCAATGATGAGAGTCACTGATCAGCTGCCTCCTGCACATGCCCTACTGGGAATTGAGCCCGAAACCCGGGCATGTGACCTGACTGGTTCATGAGTCAACTCCTAACCACTGAGCCATGCCGGCTGGGCACGAGGGGCCTTTTAAATGAGAGAGGGAGGTAGGAGTCAAAATCAGAGAAGCAGACATTGGAGTGATGCTATTGCCAGCTGGGGGACAAGGCCATGGCCTCTTGAATCTGGAAAAGGCAGGAAACAGGTTCCCTCTTGAGTTTCTAGAAGGAACATCTCTGCAGACGCCTTGGCTTTAAGGCCCACTTGGACTTCTGACCTCCTGAACTGCATACCTCGTTTTATTGTGATTTGCTTTATTGCACTTCACAGGTGTTGTGTTTTTTATAAATTGAAGGCAAGACCCTCCACCAGCAAAAAGATTAGGTCTGGCTTTATTGCAACACTCACTTTAATGTGAAGGTCTGGAACCAAACCTGCAATATCTGCAAGATATGCCTGTATAAGATAATAAATTTGTGTTGTTTTAAGCTACTGAATTGGTAGTAAATTGTTACAGCAGTAAGAGGAAATTAATGCAAAGAATTTAAGTCCTGTTTCTTTATGTCACTGCCACTGCTCATCTCTAACGTCGACTTGGAGTGTCTGGAAGGTGCGATGCGAAGAGGGCTCTGCTCAGGTGTGCCTTCCATTTGAGATTGCCTGAGATCCTCAGGGCTCGAGTCTGGCTGCACAGCAGAAGCACCCGTGGAACTTGTTAAAACAAGAGAAGTCCAGCTTTAACCACTCTTATCGGATTTCCTTTCCCAGCTTTGGGGGCCCCGTCTTGGTGCTTTATTCTCAGGTCCCAGAGGTGACAGTGAGGTCAGGAAACAGGGTATCTGAGAGTTGTTGTAGCTACAGCTGCTGGTGCCCATAGTGTCTCAACCTCCAGACAGACCTTTTGGGTGGAGCACCCTCCAGTTGGCCAGGAAGTGCCCTGTCCTCACCCAGGTGAACCAGCTTAAGGACTTCAGACCTAACCGTGTCCCCACAGCCCACTCAGGGCAAGCACATGGTGAGAGCTGCCTGTCACCCTTGTCTCCAGGAAGACCCAAGGAGGAAACATCACGGGACTGTCTCTGCATTACACGGTTAGTGTTTCTCTTGTTGTTTTCTTTCTTTTAAATTAGAAAGAACAGAAGAAAAAGGAGAGTGTAAGTACATTAAAAAGTTACTTTGTAGGAGAAATCAGACAGTATTGTTATTCTGAGAGGAGTGGAGTCGTGACCCGTTCGGCCCAGGCCAGGACACAGCACGTGGAAAGGATGGTCACAGATGCCGCCTCCATATGCTGTTATGGAGTCACTGCGCTAAAACAATGAGTTGTAGGGAAGGAAAACAGAGCGTTGAGCAGATCATGAAATTCAGTCCTAAATCAATTGACCCCTCACTGTTTCACAAATGCTTCGGTCAGACCTGTAAGAGGGGAACTCCTTGTCCCCTCTGTGAATGCCCAGGGCTGGGGAAGCCCAGGGTGGTTCTCAGAGGCTGGAGAGGTGAGGAGCCTGGTTTCCAGCGGGGAGCCCGAGAAGGTGAGTGCTGGTGGCACTCGGTGCCTGCTAGGGAGGGGCGGGGAGGACGATTTCCAAGTGCGTGCTTGACTCCACCCAGTCTGCATCGTCCTTAGCCCTGCTCTGCCTTTCTTGTGGGCGTGATGTGGTGGAAATTGGGATGGAGAGAAGATGAATTCAAGTTTAATTAAAATATCTCCAGGATGAGTAAGGGTTGTGGGGGTATTCATAGTGCCTGGCCAGGGGCCAACAGGGCTTATTAGGTTTCCAGAATGGACCCAATCAGTAGATATGTTCAGGGATGGCTTAGAGGCAAGGCGCTGGGAAATTTAGGATGACAAAAAAATAATTTTAGGATTTTCTTTGGTTCAGGAAAAAAGGCCAACTGAAGCCCTTTCTCTGGATTTTTTTCCCTTTTCTAACTTACATTTTTCCATGATCCAGAGCTTTCATTCTTAGGTAAGTCTTTGAAGAGGGGAGAATTGGGGGGGAATGGATGGATTTTATTGGATGCTCCCAAGATACGTTACTTATCAAAGCGGACAAATGTGCTGTTACCATTTTCTTCCTTGAGGAAAACATTATTTATTCGCAGGTAAAAGAACACATTGGTTGGTTGGTAGCTGTTACCATGGAAGCATAAATTTTAAAAAATAAGAAAAGTGTTTTGATACATTAATTTTTAGACCTCCTACACCAAAACCTACCTTTTCCCCCTGAGGTGTGGCATGGCAGAAGGGGGGCATTGCCCTGACCCAGGTCAGGGCTCCAGTTCTGTCTCAGGAGACAAGCCCAACACCCTCTTCTCTCCTTCTGCCTCACAGATTGGCCACATATGCCTTTTAAACGCACACTTGCAGTGGGACTAGTTTGCCTTGGGCTGCATATGAGCTCTGCAAAGCAAAGCACTCTGCCTATGGGATGTGGCTGACTAGCCATGGGGAGAGGAGTCATTTGGGATGGAATTGGTGACAGACCACAGCCAGGATTTCTACGTGGATGCTCCACTTGGTCCTCTAGATGCTCTAATTAGCTCTGCCCTGCCTTTCCTCTGGGTGTGAGATGGTGGAAATTGGGATGATGATAAGATATTAAAAAGTTTAATTAATAACTCCAGTCTTATTTGTGTGCTAACCCTTAAACCTCCCACTTAATTCACTTGTTTGGAGAGAGTGTGTCATGGAGAAGAGGGGCCTTACCATGGTGTTCCAGATGAGCCAGGCACCCCTGGTTTTCAGTTCTTGCTATACCTCTGACAAGTTTGGTGACCTGGGCCAGGTGACAATCCCTTCAAGTCTTGATTTCATCATCTGAGCAATAGACATAATAATTCCCGCATTGTAGTGTTTTTATGGACATTTAAGGAGACAACACTGTCTGCAGAACATGCTCAGCATCTTGCTGGGCTGTCAGTGTGGTGATGATTATAAACATCACTGACAGACACCAAATGTGTCCGTCACTTCCTGACGCTCCCGGGGGAAGAAAGGACACTTCTGTTGCAGCAGCAGGGTCACAGAGCTCCCACATTCCTCACAGAAGACCCCCAAGGTGCCTGTTCTTTTCTTTACAGCTCTGTTGGGAGCTAGCTAAACACCACCCGACTTCACTCTAATGCCAGTGTAAATTTGAAAATATTTCACTGAATTCCCCTAAATAAATGCACTTCTCTAATTTATTCAAGAATTTTTTTTTTATTTTTTTGAGCACCTATTCTATGCCAGGCCCTGTGCTACGTGCTGGGGAAAAGACGACAGATAAGATAGCAGTGGCTTCTGCTCTCGTGGATGTTACAAAGCAGTGGGGACAGGAAAAGATAAGTGACCAGACAGTGTGTTCAGTGTTGCGGCAGGAATATGATGCTGCTGGAGCGTGTTGCTGGGGCACCTGACCCGGGTTTGGGAGGGGCATCTCTGGAAGTGAGATGATTTTTAGAGCTATGTCAGAGCTGGAGGTCTATTCTGAGGCCCTTCTCTGCCTGAGCTGTCCTGAATTGCTACAATTCATTTTTGCTTTCTCTCATTCATTCACTCACTCAGCATTTATTGATGCCTATATTGAGTCCCCAGGCTCTGTGCCAAGCATTGGATAACTACAGTGAGAAATACAGACATGGCACCTTCCCTTACAGAGCTTGCAGGTTAGTGGGAAGTGGGGTGGCCTAGAAATAAATATATAGAACTAAATAGAAGAATAACCCCAGATAGCGGAGGGAAAGGAGCTGTGAGATCATCTAGCCAGGGAGGGGTTTGGAGTCTGAGCTGAGACCTGAGGGAAAATAGGAACCAGGTGAGAAAAGAGATTGGCAGAGCCTTCCAGATAGAAGGAGCAGAACAGTTTGTGGGAAGGTCCTGAGGGGAGGGAGAGCCTGGCCCTTGGAAGGGTAGAGAGAAGGTCAGAGTGGCTGGAGGCAGAGTGGGGGAGCAGAGGGGATTGGCCAGAGGCATCCCTCCCTGGCAGGAGGGAGGTCTTGAGATCTGAGTAGCCCTCTGGCCCCCACCCCCTCTTCAGTTCTTCTCCGGTGTTCAGTATGATAGGGATTAGGGAGGGTTTCTTTGGGAGTTTAGGATTATCCTTCTGTGAGGGATGCTAAGGTGTGTTGCCCAAATCCCCGTTCAGGAATGAAGAATTTATTTCCCTGACTGCCATGAGTGCTGCTCATGGAGAGTTCTCGGCTCTCAGCTCCCTCTGGGGGTTGCCTCAGCTGAAGAGAGCCACTTGCCCAATGTCCAGGGTAGTCCACAGCCAGTAACCCACTGATGGGTACCAGAGTATAAAGGCCTGACCACCTCACCACAACCTGGGACAACTCTGAAGGGCCACCCCCACCCCAGAGTTCCCGGAGGGGTTGGCTGCGGTCTCCCCTGGGATTGCATTGCTCTCACGTCTCCCTCTGCCCCGCCCTGTGCGGTGGTGATCCCAGGAGCATCCCTGAACATACGTCCTGTCTCAATGTTGACTTTCCAAGAACCCTAACCTGGGACAGCCTTAAAATTCGACTATGAGAACAGAGTGGATGTATGAACATCACTCACTAAGGACGGACTGATTTCCGGGAAGGCAAGGATCTGGTTCTGACCTGACAGGGTTTGTCAGTGACGAAGGGTTTTTCATTGTAGGTAGAGAGAGCAAAGAGGCTCAGGGAAGCCTGCGCCGCCCTCAAAGTCCTGCCTAAGGAAGGGAAGTCTCAGCTGCTCCAATTCAGGTCTATGGTTGGGCTAGATTTTTTTTTTGGCCGGATGAAGAATTCTTTTTATTAACTCAGTCACAGGCCTTTTTATTGCATGGTTGCTGAGCCCTTTCCAATTGAAAAGCACATCTCAGTCGTCGGAAACTGGCTGGAACAGTTGCTTTGATTTCCTTTCCCATTGTTTCCTTGTTTCTGCAAGGCCCGCTCCTGGGCTGCGGGCCCCTGGGACAGGTCCTCTCATGTTCTCATCTTTTCACTCCAGGTCCTCTAATGCTCTTATCTTTTCACTCTGTTCTTCTGTTCTTTCTTTCTGTTCTGTTGTCCGGAGAAGTTCTTCAGTTAAATCTTTCAGATCCTGTGCTAGCATAGTTTTAATTTCCAGGAGAGTTTCATTCCGTGAACATTCATTTTTACAGCCACTTCCTGTTCTTACAGTCCAATGTGTTTCCTTATTTCTCACAGAATAGCAATAACTTGTTTTTTAAGTTTTCTTCTCCCAGTGTGGTCTCTGTTCCCTCCAAGTTGTCTGTGCATGTGTAAGACTGGGGACCACCAATCTGGCGGCTCTGAGCAGGGGGGTGAGGGGCTTGGAAGGAAGTAGGGGAGCACTCCCCAAGGAGACCCACGTCTTGCGGGACGTGAGAGGGTGGGGGAGTCAGTGGGTGCCAGTGAAGGATCTGTAGGGCACTCTGGCTGGGCCATTCGGGGCTCCCCTTGCTGTGAGCCTCTTCAGGTCTTTCCTGAGTCCTCCAAGAAGCACTTCCAGTCTCTTGCCAGCATCCCGGGAGAGAGGCTGTAGATTTGCTGATATGCCATCATTATAATATGCCATTAAATCTGCATGTAAGGACAGCTATTCTGATTCTGTGTTCACCAACAGCCTTCTGGTTAGGGGCTGACTTGCCTTGGAGGTCAGCCTGAGGGAAGACTGAGGTGGAGGGTGTTCCACTATGGTCCACACGGCAGGTCTAATTTTTGTTGGATATTAATGCTTTGGGATTCTGGTGTTATACATAATTGTTATTCCTTGTCTACCTGAGATAGATTAGGCCTCTGGCTGGATGGACCCAGACTGTTTGGAGACAGCCAGCTGACTTTCCCTGGAAGCAACGTACTAAATCCCTGTGCTCTGAACAAACTATTGTTGTTGTTTTTTTCCTTTGAAAGCCCACACCCATATTTCTTGAATCTGTTTGGACCGATCCATCCTTTGCATTATAGGCTTGAAATTCACCTGGCTGGCTTTTTATTAAACTCATAAACCAAAGGTATTTTAAGTATTGTTTATGTGCAGGGGATTTGGCTATCATCAGCAAATGCATCTTTTCTAAAAGATTTTTTTTTTTTTTTTGGCATAAAAAGCAGTTTAGCATATGAGAGTGATGGGTGAGGGGTCGAGGACCAGCTGAGCTGGGATTGAATTTTGGACCTGCCATTGCATTGCTGTGGGGCTTGGGAAGATTACTTTCCTGCTCTGTGCTTCAGTCTCCTTATCAGGTTGTCAGGGGTGGTGTAAGGAAAGTGCCTGGAACAGTGCCTGGCACATGGGAAGACTCAGTAAGTGAAAGCTGCTATTATTCTAGAAAGAAGGCACCGTGACAATCACTCACGCTGCGGCCATTGCCACTCTGCTCCACGGCTTTGCATTAGGGGTCTTGTAGACTTTTTAAGTGTTAAAATAAATAAAACCTCGATGTTCCCATCCCAAATAGATTTTCAATTTCTCTTATAACAAAAAGCAGTAAAACAGATTTCTTCATATGTCCCCAGGTTGGAGATTCAGGTCTGACCGAGGGGCTGGAGTCAGAGCATCTATGACTGGCGGTCACCAGCCGCTGGGAGAATTCTCCAGCAAATGTGCAAATGTGGTGAGTTTGTGACATGCCACATCCTCTCCCCTCTCCATCTCTTCCCACTTGCATTTTTGAAAGTAATGCAGTTAATTTTCATGAACATTTTAAGCCCCAATTAGATCTCATATTATACATACTGCAGAAGCTGAGAGATCTTCTGCTAAACTCCCACAAATCCGAATCAGACCCACAGAATTCAAACTTAGATGCAGTACATGCCCCAGAATTCATCCTGGTTCATTTCTGCAGGATTAAAGCAAATGCAGGCTCTCTGAGCTGCCAGCAGGTCTGTGACCATGGCATCTAATTGCAGCTGCCTTTCAACGTTGAGCAGGTCAATAGAGGTGCGATGAGCTCAGGGATAATTTGTCTTTTATGTTTTTCTATGCTGTGATATATAACCCCTCACTGAAAAGGGTCCTTGTGGGTGTCAGCTTCTGTTCCCACCCATAATAGAATAAAGAACTGGTAAATAGGTATTCTTTATATCTATCTCTTTTGTCCCACGTAATGTGAGCCGAGGGACGGGCTCGCCTCTGTGAAGGCAGCAATGGGGGCGTTCAACCCATAAATGATTCTAGACTTGCTTTATGTCGTGACTGGACTCAAGAGCATGTACAGATACTAATGAAATCTTGCCACACTATATGACAGTGCTGAGTAGCCAGGGAGCTGTTGCATCTTAAGCCTGACTTTCTCTGTTCACTCTTGAGACAGCTAAGCACTTCCAGTGGGGTGGAGTAAAGAGATCTGAAGAACAGTGCTGTCTTGAGACGCAGGAGCCAGGGAGGGTAAAGAACTCATTTTGTCTGTGTCTGAAGTGCGATGGTCAGGCAGTCTGTGGGGTTTATAGGATAACCCACAGCATGGCAGGCTAGAGCGAAACTCTGCTGTAAACACTGAGAGTGTGCATTGAGAGTACACAAGGGTCCTGTCCTCTTGACTTTCCAGCCTGTTGCCTCCCCACCCCTTCGCCCCCCAATCTCTGCCCCAGGCTCAATAGCAAAAGTGTGGGGAACCTTAGTGAGGTGCTGTGGGTGGGTGTAGCTTAGGGAAAAAGCTCTCCTCAAGCCAGGAATTTCCACCCACCCTCCTGCTCAGTATCCAGGGCTGCATCACTCAGGGCAACTCCATGGGAGAATGCAGCAGACCAGGCAGGAAGGCCCCCACGGGCAGACGTGCGTCTGTCTTCACAGGTCCTGGCTCCCTCCCCCCGAGGGCAGGATGCTCTCCTCTCCTCAGTGTCCTTTCTCTCTCTCAAGGCTGCACTGCAAAAATACCTCCTGTTCCAAAACC
The DNA here is from genome assembly GCF_964146895.1 of Miniopterus schreibersii. Taxonomy (NCBI): domain Eukaryota; kingdom Metazoa; phylum Chordata; class Mammalia; order Chiroptera; family Miniopteridae; genus Miniopterus; species Miniopterus schreibersii. The sequence goes on along the minus strand of NC_138105.1, from coordinate 37,899,311 downwards.
ACCCATCCACCTCCGTTTTCTCTTCCCGATCCCCCTCCCTCCCTCCCTCCTGTTTCCTTTCTTCCCCAATCATTATATAACCCACGTGGATAAATAGCCCACATGTCAGCTATTATGTCAGTAAATATGAGAGTCCGTGGAAAAGGTCAGCAATTGTGGAGAAATAACGGCAGAACTTCAAGGGGGCGGTGGACCTTGAGCTTCTTTTAATCACGGGGGAGGGGTGGGGTGGGCTGAGGGGAGGGGGAAGAATGTACTGTGTCCAGGGACAAGAGCGATGGCCCAAGAGGTCTGGGGTTGTGTCCTGGCCTTTGCAGTTATTTAGCTCTGTGCCTGTGGGAAAATCGCTGCAGCTCTCTGACCTCAGGCTTCTCGCCTGTAAGATGGGAATAATCCTACCTGGCTTCCACTGTTATAAGGGTCATAGTTATTTAATTCAACAAATACTGATTGTTATGTGCTGAGCACTGGGCTAGGAATGAAACAGGTCTAGTCTCTTACCTGCAGGAGCTTCCAGGAGAGAGAGAGATTCGTGAACAACCATATAATTAAAACTATCATGAGCCACGAGGATGCAAGAAGAAGGTGTGGGCGGTTTTCACAGAGCCGCAGGTGCAGGTTTCTGAGAACGTGAGAATGTTTGCATGGCCCTTGGCATAGCTCCTCCCAGGGTAAAGCGAGCTCTTAGGAGTTTATTTTATCCATGAGTTTATTGCATGAGGACAGGAGGCTAGGTGAGGAAAGCAAGTGTGGTGGCAACAGAGATTGTCCTGTCTGTGGACTTCCCCATCACACCTTCTTCTTTCTAAAGCGGCAGGTTCACCTACAAGCTTCGGGAGGAGGGGTTTGCAGGTTCGGCGTGTGTCCTGGCCAAACACCCTCTCTGTGCCCCTTAGCCTGCCGCCCCCCACTGTGATGAGGGGGAGTGCGAGCTAGTAAAAATCTCAAGCCTTGGAGAGAATGCAGCCATTGTGGTGGAAATATTAATAACATGGTTCCTGGGCTCTGAATTCGTGGAGTGTTTTCTCTCAAGTGCTCAGAGGAGAGGCGGTCATAGGGCTGGGTGTTATTTTCTCTCAGGAGAGAAAGGGGCACGAGGGCTTTGAGGGCATTAGCTGGAAATTTCTCGGATAAAGTCGGCCGGGCTTTTCCCGGGGGCCCTTGTCACCAGGCCGTTGGCGTCAGGGGGACATTTGGATGCCACCCCTTTCTCCTCTGCTGCTTCCTCCTGGTGCCTGCCAGGTGCAGCCAGCCTGCACCCCTGCGGTCCTGTCTGGGCTGTGGTCACCCCCACCAGGTCAGACAGGGCTGCGCTGTCTTCTTAAGACAGTCAGAGGACTGCACAGCAAAATGGAGATATTTCCTTGGCAGGCACAGCTTCTTAATCATGAAATTTACTTCATGTTAGAAAGTTAGAGGTCAAATATTTTAAAAGGCCAATTTCTGATTTAGCCTAGGCTATAACCAAGGACCATGTATGGTTCCAAAGGGGAAATGTATTATTATTATTTGTTGGAAGGTTTAGGGGGACAGGATAGGAAAGGGTGAATGGCCAGGCTTTTGTACTGGATTTTCTTAAGAGACCTTGAATAAGGTGGATTAATTCCTTGGTCAAAAGTGGGTGTGGAAAATGCCAAAGGCCGGAGGAGGGTGCATGGGCCTCAGGTGAAAGGTGGCAGGGCAGATCACGGGCTCACTCAGGGGATGATTATTATTTTTGCATTTGGTTAAAAATTGACAAACTAATTGCTGAGCCCATTGTTAGGGACCGGGCAACCCATTAGAGATGATTGTAAGCAATTTCTCTCTATTATTCCTAATGAGACAGACTGAGGGACTGATGCAGCCTTGTCTTCTGTGTTCATTGCTGAGACAAACGAGGGTTTTATCTCTCGTGCTTCTCTCTCTCCCCGAGCTGAGTGTCTGTGGCCCCAGCCCTGCGCCCTTGGGGCTGCCGTGCAGGGTAGGCTTCGGCTCCTCCAGCCCGAGCACGAGTGGGTGATTCGTTTGTCTGATTCCCCAGTGAGTCCCTTGCTGCCCCTCTGTTTTCCACCTCCTCTGCTTTCCAAACATCCTGCTTACTGCTGGCCGGCTCTCAAGATACCGTTAATCTAAAAACCAAGAATACAAAACCTAGATACGAAACCGAAACCGAAACTGAGTCTCTTTGGGGAGCAGAGCATTGAGTACTGAATGCTAAAGCTTCGAGGAGCCGGGGATGTCTGTGGGGTTTGGGAAAGCCCCAAATATTCTTGAACAGAACATGTAGAGTTCTTCCTGCTCTCAGATACTGTGGGTGTGAGTACGGTGCTTTGGGGGGTGTCCCTGGTCTTGGTTACAAAAGAGAAAGGTGTCTGGTATCACCCCCCTGCGGCTGGGGAATTCCATCCCTGCCCCTGCTTCCTGAGCAAACCCCGAAAGAGATGATGTTTAAGGGCCTAGCTCAAGGGCAAGTCAGACCCCTCGTTTCACTCCTGGTGGGACCGGGACGTGTCTCCCCTCGGTGAGAGGCTGGTTTCCCCTCATGCTCAGCCCTCCCCTGCTCGTTTGTGACTGGGGTGCATCTCTGTTGTTTTTAGCATCAAAATGAATTCCGGCTCCTCTCCTGGAAACACAGTGGAGGAAGCCCATGTTAGGGAAGCTTTCTCCCTTATTTTAAAACCTGTTTTTGTGTCACTTGCCCATTGTTTGTTAAATCATGAAGATCAGGGAGAATAAAAACAGGTAAATGGCTGCCCAGTCGGTTTGCTTGAGCGTATCTCACCCTTCCAGCTTACTCTGTGATGAATCCTGAATAATTTTTACTTCAAAAGAGAAAATGTTCGATTGGTTCTTTTTCGCTGGCAGTTGGCACCCAAAGCTATGAAGCATGTGCCTGATTCTAATTACACCCAGAAATATCACCAACGTCGAGTGTTTGGCCATTGCTAGATTTTCGGATTTTGAAACAGGGAAAACGTAGACCAGTGGTTCCTTTCAGAAAAGACTTGGAGACTGTCCTGGTTTCCTATTGCTGCTGTAACAAATGACCACACACTTAGTGGCTTAAACCCCCCCCACACACATTATCTTAAAATCTTGGAGGCCTGAAGTCCAACATGGGTTCCACGGGGCTAAAAAAATCAGTTTCCACGGGCTCTGGAGGAGAACCCATTTCCTGGCCTTTCTGGCTCCTGGCGGTGCCCAGATTCCTTGGGCGGAGGCCCCTTCCATCCTCAAGGCCTGCCATGGTGTCACTCCTGCCTCTGCATCCCCCACAGCATCTTCTCTGAATGACGCCCCACCTCCCTCTTCGAGGGGCCTGTGAGTACTTGGAGTCCCCCAGATGATCCAGGATAATCCCTCATCTCGGTCCTTGTCCCGATTACAGCAGCAAAGCCCCTTGTGCCATGTGAGATGACAGATTCCTGGGTTCCAGGGATTAGGAAGTGCACTTTTTTTGGGGGGGGGGGGGGTGTATGTGTGCTTATTCTGCCAACCTCAGGATCTGTAGGCAAAAGCAGACTAGAAAACCAGTTTTGATAAATAAGCAATACGAATACATCTTGAATTGCCCTGTTTTTAAAACTTTTCTTGAAACAGTTGTTTTTAGGCCCACACAGGCTGGGAAATGGCACAGACATCCATGGAGCTCCTGTTACAGTGTCCTCTTTGAGATTTGCTTCATGTGAATGGGAGTGTGGGAGTCTCGTAGGATGAGAAATTTACTTTCTAATCTTTTAAAGGTCAAGAGGCAGAGAGACCTAGTTTTAAATGCGAGTTACCCACTTGGAGCAATTAAGGAGAGAGAGGAAAGGGGTATGGATTTTAAGATGTGACTCTGGCCAGCGGCAAGTGGAGGGGAACTGACTAAGGTATTAGCTGATTTAGGAAAATTCAACTCCTACCTTTGGGTGAATACTTGGATTCCTATATGTTTATTGTAATTAATTTTTTTAAAAAGCCCTCTCTTCTAAACTGTTTTATCATTAAATTTTCCATTGGCTTCTCTCTGCACCCAGACGTAAACACCAAGAGCGAACCTCTGAGGTGAGTTCTCATTCTGGACCTCTTTGCTGCCAGTGGACAACAGTGACTTAGAACCCACTTTCACAGACGTATTGAATTGCTGTATTAAGTTAAAGGATACTCTATAGAATTTGATCTCTCTCCCAGAGCAAACAGACCTGAACACACCCAAAGGCCCTTTTCTGAAGGTCATTCATGCACTTAGGCCTCCCCTGCAGCCATTGCTCTTGTCCTCAGCTTGACCATTGGGGCATTTCTGAGTTTCCAGGTCGGTCTGCTCACCCTGTGGCGCTGGCCTCTTTCCGCAGCTGGTTTCTCTGGCGAGCTCAGCCGGGTGAGGCCGAGGGGCTGCCTTCCTCACGCGTGGGCCGCGTAGCTTCCAGGATCTGCTTCTTTAGCTCCTTCTGCTGGTGACTGAGTGACAGCTGAGCGGATGGTCAGCGGAGCTGGGAGACCCTCTTTATGCCTCATGTCCATTCTTTTAGGCAGAAACACAACCCTTTTCCATCGCCTCTGTGGCTGAGTCAGGCAATCAAGGGGAATCATGAAATACAGCCTGTTGGTGCTGGCACCCCTTCAATTGCTTCAGCCAGGCGGAGACAGTCTGATCGTGCTGGCACCTCGGCCTGGGCTTGGCAAGACCAGAGCACACGCCATTCTCCCCATGGCCTGGAACAGGACCCGATGACAAGTGGCTACAAAATGATGACAGAGACGGGCAGAGAACAGTGGTTCAGGGGAAAGGGAGGCAAGCAGGAGGCAGGACCAGGAACAGCATGCAGTTCAGAAGGGGTGGAAAATAGAAAGGGCTCGTGGCTTGGATGGCTTTTTGTTGTGTGTTTTTTTTTTCTTTTTTCTTTTTCCTGTTTTTGCCGTTATCTATGAGGGCAGAGAGCTGCGTGGTACTCTCAAGATTGTCTTGTGTTCTGATTTCGTGACTGTGTTGGTTTAATGAATCATCCCATGCTATTTACTGATGGGGCTTTGCAGAAGAATGACTTTAGGGTAGGAAATAAAATTAGAAATTATCACTAGCATGACATGTGCTGGCGAGGGTGTGGAGAAAGGGGAGCCCTGGGACACTGCTGGTGGGAATGCAGACTGGGGCAGCCACTATGGAAAACAGTATGGAGGTTCCTCAGAAAATTAAAAATGGAGCTGTCTTCTGACCCAGTGATCTCACTTCTAGGAATATATCCTAAGAATCCCGAAACATTAATCAGAAAGAATATATGCAACCCTATGTTCATAGCAGCGCAATTTACAATAGCTAAGATCTGGAAACAGCCCAAGTGCCCATCAGTAGATGAGTGGATAAAAAAGCTGTGGGACATTCACACCATGGAGTACCATACAGCTGTAAAGAGGAAGGATCTTGTACCCTTTGGGACAACATGGATGGACCTAGAGAATATTATGCTAAGTGAAATAAGCCAGGTAGAGAAAGACAAACATCACATGATCTCACTTATATGTGGAATTTAAAGACTATAATAAACTGATGAGCAAAATAGATTTAGTGACATAGAAGCATGGAACGGACTGACGAATCTCAGAGGGAAAGTGGGCGTGGGTAGGTGGGTGGGGAGAGATTAACCAAAGAATTTATATGCATATATGCGTGACCCATGGACACAGACAATAGTGTGGTGAAGGCCTGGGGTGGGGAGTGGGTGCAGGATGGAAGGGGTCAATGGGGAAGAAAGGAGACATCTGTAATATTTTCAACAATAAAGATATATTTAAAAAAAATTATCACCAGCAATGACCAAGTAAGTGGGACTTATGATTTTGATTGAACATGACCATTGTTTGCTGGTTGAAGAATACTGGGCACTATTGAAAGATATCCTTTAACTTTGTAGAAAATCAAGGAAATGTTTTAAATGATAAGAATAAAATTATTTTGTTATTCTGTAGCTTTATAATGTCTAAGAATTCCTGAATAGGAAAATATTTGAAATAGAAATTGAAAATTTTATTCAATTTTACTCAATGGTTCTCAAAATTTAGTGCACAAGCTACCGAAAGAAATTGGTAAGTGCAGACTTCTGGTTACTACACCCAGGATCTCAGATTTAATGGACCCAAATTTGCATTTTTAACTAACTCCAAGGTTATTCTGATGCAAGTGGTTGGGGTCATAGTTTGAGGAAAATGAGATCCTATACTTGGATTTAGGTAATCATGAGCTGTCCACGCAACCCCTCCTCCCAGGGTTTCACATGATGTGATTTTCTCTGAGATAGCAGTTGTGTTCCATGCAGTTTGGGAAGGAGCTTCTGATGGTGCAGTGTATCACCTGCATTGTTATTTTCAGAGCTTTCAGTCTCAGGTTTATTCCCGGTACAGAGATTGAAAGATAATGTGAAATCAAATACATTTGTCTGGGAGTTGAATGTCTGTCAGACCCGGCCATTGATTTCCTGGAGCTTGAATTCTCAGTAAATGTCTTTCCAGGGAGGATCCCAATCAGGATTCTAAAGGTTATATGAAATAGGCCTGATTTCTGAGCTTTCTCTGGGGAGACTGCTTAATTCATAAGCAAAGGGGGGAGGAATTTACTCACCAACGCTGTTTGTTTGTGATCAGCAGCACACATTTTAGAAAAAAACACTGTGTTGATTAGTGGTGTGAACTAGGCTGAGCCAGAAAATATCTCTGTGCAGAGAATCCTTAAGGATGAAATATTTGCACTATGGAAAATGTAAAGATAGCAAAATGACGCCCGGGCTGAACTGTGGGGAAGTTTGCCTGGGAGCGATACTGGATTTCTACAGTAATCTTACTTATTCTGTCACCAGGGGGCAGCATTGCACTTTGGTTGGAAAACAGCCTCTGTGGCAAGCAGCCCTTTAAATTAGAGAATGTCTCTAAATGAGCAAGGCTAAAAACCAGAACATTATTAGCAAGAACCAGAAAACCAACAACACAGAACCCAAACTCTCTTTGTTATGATGTGCCATCTTTGCTTTTCTTGGTGCGAAGTTTAATATTGTAGTATTAAGACTCTCCAGGGCCTACTTTATCAGTCCATTAGTACACACTTAGGAGTGGTAGATAATGCAGAGAGATTATTTTTCATTTTTCCCACATTTCGTTCGGCTCTCCCATTTCATCTCACTTCCCTTGCCTAGCAGCTGCTCTCCTACCTGCTTCCCTCCTGGAAGGGGCAGACCCGGTAGCTGGCCACCCCCAGGTAATGCTGGCAGTTTTGTGGAGCCCGGTGGATGTCCAGATTGCTGGCTGGAAAGCTCCCTGTCGTCTCCTTGATGTGAAAACAGACTCACAATTGGCATGATTCTGGGAAATTCCTGGGGACCACAGTTATTTTATGCACTGATATAAACACATTTTTATAGGAATCAAGCCATGATTTAACAGGGAGTGATGCAAAATGCATAGGCGCTAAAATTTTGCATCTTTAAAATGGACTCACATTACTAATGGGTAAAGTGCGCGGGTGGATTAAAAACAAAACTTCAACCATGGGCTTTAGGAATGTAAATCCTGCTAGGACAGGGATTACATCTGTGTGTTCACGGGCGTATCCCAGATTCCTAGAACAGTGCCTGGCATAGAAGGGAAGAGGGTTTGTTGAATGAATGAATGGACTGAATCATGTGTGTCATGGTGGCCCCTCCCCGCATGGACTTTGCTTTCGAGCAGTAATTCTCTTGGGAAGCCAGGCCAGGCTCTGTCCTTGGCTGGGCTTTCTTCCTTGTCTCAGTCTTTGTCTGTGTTGTTTCTGGGCTTTCGAAGTACAACAGCTGAGAGTGTTTTGAAGGAAAGCTCTGAAATGCAGCCTGCAAGAATGGCTCTAAAGCCCAAATATGTTTGTTTCTCTGAGAAGGGCATATGAGGTGGCGTACAATGACTGCTAATCTCACCATTTTTTGGGGGGCGGGGGTGTGTGTGTTAAGACTGTAGATTTGAAGGTAACTTTCTATTAATGCCCATCTGCAAGGAAGCCTTTCTATTTCACTTCCTCCTCCCTTCTCTTCTCTTCTTCTCTTGTAAGAAACAGGCAGGCTGGGAAACTTGTCTTTGAACAGGAGCAGAAGTATGCACAGGGCAGGGAATTACAGGCACGATGAAGATTAATTACTCTCGTCGGAATCCAGTTTGACTGGGCAAGGTGAGACAGTTCAATTATTTAATCACGTTGGTGCTACCGGCTTCCGAGGACTTAAGGGCTGGGATAGCCCCCCCTTCCTTCTCACTCAGTTTATATGGGAAGTCACTCCTCCGCTTGCTGCTCCCAGTTGAACCCTTGGGCAGAGGGAGAAGAGCAAGGGATTTGGGAAGGAGATGTTCCCATCGCCGCCCCCTCCTGGGTGGCATCCGTGGGGAGTTCTCGGTGCCTGGCTGCCCGTGTCTCTCCTGCCACGGGCAGGCTGCTTCCCTCAGTGCAGAGTGGCTGCTTTTCCCCCTCACACACAGCTTCTTCTGGCTTTTTTTTCCCCTTTGGCTGGAGAATGGCTACCCATGGAGCCACACATAGAGCACGCCACCAGGCCAGAGTACGCGAGAGCAGCGGGGTCCCATAGCGCTCGCTGTGATGATGGATGCGCGCTCTGTCTGCCCTGTCCCTTGTGGTAGGTAGCGGCCCCAGTGTGGCTGTTAGCGCTTACAATGAGGTTGGTATGATTAAAGAACTAAAATTTAAATTTAAAGTTATACCTGAAACTAATACAAAATAATATTGAATGTAAACTGTAACTGAAAAAAAACCCCAAACCCAAAATAAAGTTAAATAGTTTCCTATGGCCTGTGGATACTGTATTAGGCAGGGTAAGACTAGACGCACCCACAATACCCAAGAAATAATAACAAATAAAAAAACACGATGTTAGATAAATGTAAGTAGGTTACCTTGATGCAGGTGTCCCTTGAGCATTGATATGTCCATGTGATCTGTTAAATTCCAGAGGTGGAAAAGAGATGCTACATTTTCCAAATTGATTTCACTATGCAACTTTCTGGTGATAAACAATGCCCAGGAAACATGGATCAGACTGATGAATCTCAGAGAGATGGAGGAGGGCGGGTAGGTGGAAGGGGAGAGAGTAACCAAAGAATTTATATGCATATGTGCACAACCCAAGGACACAGACAATGGTGTAGAGAAGGACTGGAGAGGGGGGTGGGATGGGGTAGAATGGGTCACTGAGGAGAAAAAGGGACATCTGTAATATTTTAAACAAACAAACAAATAAATTAATAAAATAAATCTAAAAAAATAAAAAATTGCCCAGGAAAGATTTTCTTTTTCACCAATGATTTTTAAAATTTTTTTTATGGCACTTAACCATTTCACTAGTATACAGAAGGCCGGTTTGCATTACAGTCCCCCTATAATTAATGTATTGTTCTTTAAATCACATCTCACCATGCCCTCTTGTTTCCACCATGCCCCTCTGCTGTTTCTGCCTCATTAGCATCTGAGGAGGGACAGGGAGATGGAAGTTTCCACATTCTGCTGCGGTTCCTTGTTTCCTCCGGTGGCGGTGAAAGAGCTTGGTCACAATGAACACTGCATTCCCTCAAAACAAAATGAGTTAGGCGCGCCGGTCTTCTCCAGACCCCGGGTAGTGTATCCCCATGGACTTCTGCCCCAGTGCTGCCACCTCCTTAGTGTCACCGGGCCCAGCTGTCAAATGCTCTGTTTAGCATAGATTTTTAAAGTTGTTCCAAGACCAGTTGACAGTTTGTCTAGTGAAATGAGGCCTCTAAAAAATGGCCTTGGGAACCAAATGTCTTTGGCACAAATAGACACAATAAGAAAGGGATAGGTCATGAAATATCACAGTATGTAAGATGGCAGGACAGCGACTGGGCTGTTCTCCCAGCCATCCAGGCTGAGTGATGGAGTCTATGCACCTCACACCCTCATTGCTAAAATTCTACAAAAAGAAGGGGGGGGGGAATGAGCCTGTGAAATCATTCTCTTAGTTCCTGTGGTTTACACATGCTAGTTAATTTGAGCCTTAATGCTGGTGTCTCAGAGTGACAGGAACAGCAGCCAGTCTGCTGTTGTACAAGCCAGTGTATATAGCCTAGTTGCTAACACCCTTGAAAAATGTTCCCAGAAATGCACTCACAAAGAGAGTTCTTTAAATTAAGCTAGATTTGTAAAGAGCCCATTTACTGCCTGACTTAGAGCTAAATCCTGCGGCAGAGTGGAATTCGAGGCGAGCTGCCAGGGAACAGAACGCAGCTTGGGTACCACACCGCGGGCCTGGGGGCATCGGGGAGCGGCGAGATGTCTGCACAGAAGGCTCCCCGAAGCCTGAGGGGAGAGGGGGAGCCGAGCAGAAGGGAGTGTCCCGAGGCCAGGCACAGAGGGGTTGTCCAAGGAGGTTGGGATGCGGAGAATGAAGAACGGGAGAGACAAACGGGTAAGACAGACTTCGCAGGAGAAGAAGGAAGTTATCTCTGCTGCTCTCCTACTTTATATCATTAAAGGCATGGGGCTGAAAATCAAGTTATTTTATCAGGCGACCAGGCCGTCGCGAGTCACCAGGCAAAGCTGCCTCCCTCCCTGGATGGTGAGTCCTGAATTCATGTGTGCAAATACGCAGTCAGACAACACCTGTCCTATACTTGCTTTTTCTAGGCTACACTTGCTTTTAATAGGAGGAAGTTTCACAAATATTCCGACGTACCCGATGTCCAGTCTTTTGGGGAGTTTGAACAGTGATGAGAGGGTGGGTTTCCCTACAGCCAGCCCACTTCCCGAAGCCTTCTGTCCAATTGCTGCCCCCCCCCATCTTCCCCACCGGTGGAGATGACGTGGTGGATCGATAGCCAACTGCAAAATGTTTAGTTGTTTTAGGTCTTGGGGACTCTCACTTTGGTGGGATCTAGAACCTTCTGGGAAGCTTATTAAGGACACAGTTGCCTGGACCCCAGCCCCAGAAATTCAGAGTCTCAAGGGAAGACAGCATCTCTAAGAGAGACCCAGACCTAACTGGTTTGGCTCAGCGGTTAGAGCATCAACACTCAGACTGAAGGGTCCCCGGTTCAGTTCCGGACAAGGGCATGTACCTTGGTTGCAGGCTCGTGTGGGAGGCAACCAATTGATGTTTCTCTCTCTCTCTTCCTCTCTTCCTCTCTCTCTCCCTTTCACTCTCTCTGAAAAACAATGGAAAGAATATCCTCAGGTGAATATTAAAAAAAAAAGAGAGAGAAACCCAGGCTGGGTAATGTTGGGAAACAGGGTCAAGCTATAAAATGTGAATATTTTAGGGCATAGAGGGTGAAGCAGTCTAATTTGATGCTAGTTAAAAATTACTGAAAAAGTCTTGTGGAATGACTTGGTTGGAAATTAGGGCCAAAGGAAATGGAAGATGGCTTGTTTTTCTCACACCGTCGTTCTTGGCTAGTAAAGAACTTCCCAATTAATTCCTGAAGAAAGACCAAACTCCAAGCTATGAACACATTTTAGGATGGTTCAGATGGGAGTAGAGTTGGGCTCATGGATCTCTTTACTTTGAAATCCGGCTGTGGTTCCATCCATCCTCGTAGGCGGGATCCTTTCTGAGTCCCCAGCATCCCCAGCTTGTGTGACATTCCATGTTTTCCTGGAGGGCTGGCCTCTGCCCAGGGTCACTGGAGGAGGGGGAGCTGTAATTCTAGAGTCGGACACACGCAGTCTCTCTCAGTCCTGTTCAGCCACTTAACTCTGTGACTGTGGGAAAATAACTGTCTGAGCTTCAGTTCCCTCCATTGATAAGATGGGTGTGATTGTCATTCCCCGCTGAGCTGTAATCCTTACATGAGTTTACGTATAAAAAGTGCTTGGCGGCATAAGTGTTTAATAAACGTGGCCACCCTGGGGGAGCTTCTCTCCTTTTATCTAGCAGAATCCTCTGCCTTCTACAATGCCCAAGGTTTTGCTATACCTTCTACTGTGTTCTTAGAAATAAGCCTTGCCCCAGGTGAAGTGGCTGTCCATGTTCATAACCTTGGTAGCCTTCATCTGTTGTTATGTTTTCCAAGAAACCAGCAGGTGCTTCCTCGACAAGCTGAGGTTGGGGGTGGGGGACAAGTCAACCTGGTTATGTCAGGACCTGCTGGGTTGTGCCTGCCTGCCAGACAGCAGAACCCGGGACTTCTCTGGGTGGCCTTGTTGTGAAGCGCAATTGCTTATTCACTGAGAGGTACTTACACCATAATTTCAAGGACTGACATGTAAAATTTTCAGCCGCGCCTTGTCCTCGCTCCCTCCTGGGCAATATACAAGATGGAGATTCTAACACCCTTGTGGGAATTCAGACATGTCAAGCTCGCTGACAGGCAATCATGCTTCTAATGAGGGCAGAAGGATTTAATTCAATAAAAAACCGATTAGAACTGACAGTACAAATGTAAACAGGCCCCTGATGAATAATCTCGCTTGGCCTTCTCTGCTGCCGTATTTGTTGACGTCGACCATAACCAAATGCTCGAGCCTATTCCAACAGGACGGGATTGTCGCATGCCTCTTCGTTTCACTGGTGGTGTGATGGGTGAGAGTCCCCGAGATATAAAGCAAGTTAATGTTTCTGCAGTTATTCATCAGCCGGGGTGTCTCCATTTATGGAGAAAATGGGGAGGGGCAGCGTTTGGACAGAAGGCTACAAGAAGTGGGCTGGCTGTAGGGAAATCACCTTCTCATCATTGTTCAAATTCTTCTCAAAATAGATTTGACATCAAGTATTTTGGAATATCTGAGAAAATTCCATTGGCATGGAAACACCATTTGCATTGAAACCATGGGGCTGATTGCTGGGGTTAGTCTCATAAAAATGGCATTTTGGTCTCCTTTTTATGGGAAGAGGGATCCTACGATGACTGGAGGCAGATATTGTTGGGGACTGTTTTTGTCATTTTCAAGAAATTCAGGCAATAAAAAAGGACTCATTAGTCAGCTGCTTTGGTTTTTCCCTGAGACCCTTAGTATATTATGCCAAAAAAATTGTATGAATGTCTGGGATTTTTTCCCCTTGTTTTAGCAACTGGATTTTAAAGACTTTTCATTGGGGTAGTTCATGAGTTGTTGCCTATTATAGCAAATTTAAATTTCATCCGACAATACAGAGCTCCATTTTTAACAGATATGATCAATAATAAGAATTAATCAGCATTATTTCTCGAAACACTCTCTTTGCTTCATTAATAACATTAATAGTAAATAACAGTTTACTCACAGCATTTGAATGTTCTCTGCATTTTTCTATTTTTAAACCTTTGCTTCAAAATTGACCAAATGGTTACTCATCTTCAGCTATTTTGATGGAGATTCTGATCAAAGAAGCAAGAGGCTCAGTGGCCCAGCCCTTGGTCTGAATCCTGGGCTTTGCACCTCCAGGAGGTGGGATCTGGGCGACAACACTGTAGCCATGTACCCGACAAGCTGTATTTGCACTGAGTTCCTCTCTTAGGGGCTACATAATGTTTACACACAAATGGCAGGATTATTTTTCCATATATGACGATGCTATGGGGTTGAATATAACTCAAATTTAGAGTAGTTCTTTGAGATTATAAAAAGGCAGCTCGTATCATATGGGGAGCTCTGTGACCCAACGCTGCAGAGGAAACTAATGTCATATTTTTAAATATTGGGAACCCCTGCCCTGAACTAACGCTGGACCAGATAAGTGTTCTGAGCCGAAACCTTTACTGTGTCACGAACGTGCTGGTTATTGTTATGATGTTGTCCGCGCTTCCGTTTCTACCCTGAAAGGGAGACGGCTGGTTGGCCAGCTGCTCCCGACGGCAGAGGTGAGCGGGGATGCCTCCTGTCGCAACTGAGTGGCGTTGCCAGGGCCTCCTTAGGAAGCTCTCAGTGCATTTGCTCTGCCTGCTGTGAGAAAACAGAAGTAAATATTTAGTACATTTTTGTAGTGACCAAGAACAATTTTCCATTCCTTGGGATTGCTCTCCTTTTGCCTCATTTTTACTCCTTAGTTCACTTCTTGTTCTCATGCTCATGACTGTTCTGCCTCCTCACGTTGAAGTTCAGGAGTTTATGAAAAGAATTCGGTGAATTACCTAAAGCCATTCTGAAGAAAGATGGGAGAAAATCTATTTCCCGAGTGCCTGCTACATGCTCGGTTGAAACCTTTACCCCTCTGAGGCATCATGAGGTCTGTCATCACGCAGAGGAAGCTGGGGATTGGGGGCGGGCAGCAGGGATCAGTCCCACGTCTGGAGATTTCTAAAACCCATGCTTTCTTCCTTTCCACCTTCCCTTCCTTTCTTCCTTCCCTCCTGCCTCAATGATAAATGATTACTTATTAACCACTTTGGATCTTTAGATGCATTTACACTTGCTGTGAACTCGTGAGCTTCGTTTTCCACTCAGGATTTTGCTTACATTCTCAAACACGTACCAGCATCTTGTCTTTGAAATTTTTTTATTCATAGCTAGGAAAATCCAAATCGAGGATCTACATTTTTGGGCTTATATTTTGGAAATCTACTGACAAACAGTTCTAAATATATTAGGAAGTTAAGCTCTTTGCTTTGTGCTCCTAGAAAAGAGAGTGCTCCTGTCCTGTGAGCAATAGAAACAAATTCCAAACGTGGACTCTTCTATTCAACAGCCAGCTTCTGGCTGGTAACACTCTCCTGTGTTATAACGTTATTGTCCCAAGTGATTAAAGTATTTGGATGCGTTTACCAAAGTGCCTTTTCTGTGATCCAGTGCTGTCTCTCCCTGCGCCGCTCTGAATGGAGAGCAATGAGCAGTGCATGGAAACACACAGTCAGCACTGGCCGGTCTGTCATTTCCCCTTTGTTACGTCTCCTGTTTCAGGATTAATTCTGTCATTTTCCTATTGCTTGTCAAGGCTTTGAGCCATGAGCAGTAACGGACAGCTCACAATTCTGACCTTTTCTGTCTCTCACAGTCTTTCGTAGAAGCACTTATAAGAGTAAACAGTCGAATTGAGAATCCCCGTTGGGAGAGTGCTGTGGCCCGTGTCCTTTCCTGTGCCTGCAGGCCTGTTCCCTGGTGGTTCAGTCCTATGGAGGCCCCTGTGCCCCTAGCTGAGGCCCCTGGCATGGGACACTGCAGCCAACTCAGTGGCAGTCTTTTTATTATTATTATTATTTACTTGTTTGTTTATTTTGAATTACAGTTTGCATTCAATCTTAGTTTGTATTAGTTTCGGGTACAGCATAGTGGTTAGACAATCATACTTTACAAAGTGTTCCCCCTGATACTTCCAGCACCCATCTGGCACCGTACGTAGTTATTACAATGTTATTGCCTATGCTGTACTTTACGTCCCTGTGGCTGTTTTGTAAATGCCAATCTGTACTTCTCAATCCCTTCACCTTTTTCACTCTGTTCCCCAACCACTCCTCCCATCTGGCAACCATCAGTCTGTTCTATGTACCTATGAGTTTGTTTCTGTTTTGTTTGTTCATTTATATTGTTGTTTAGATGCCACATATACTTGGTACTGGTCTTTCTCTGATTGACTTACTTCATTGAGCATAGTGCCCTCTAGGTGGCCGCCTCTCTGAGCAGGAGCACACCTGGCTTTCCGTGTGTGGTGATCTCCTGTCCCCTAGCCCTCTCAGCCACTTTGGAGAGGGTGCAACTTTTGTGCTTCATAGGACAAAATCCAATGACTTCCAAAGAAGAGAAGTGCAGCTAAGATGAAGGAAGTGTGGAGGTGAGAGCTAGGAACGTGAATGTCTTTCGGGTCTTTGTGAGAGTCCGAGGAGCCTCTGAAGGCTGAGGGTTCTGCTCTGAATAAACACCCAGGAGCATCAAGTTACTGTCCCCAGGCTCCTGAGACCTCTGGTCTTGAAACTCCTATAGCTCAGTTCTCCTTCTCCAGAGTCTCCCAGAACACACAACATTTCCCCGCCGTGTGAGGGACCCGCTGACTCTCTCCACAGTGTGGCCATCTGTTTCTTTGTCCCAGTGGCTTGAAGAAATTAGACCTTTGGCCTCTCAACATCATGCCTGTGGTCCAGGAAAGTGAAAACCAGGAGCAAATTGGGTGCTGCCGTCATGAAATCATAACCTCCTCCATCTGCTGCAGCCTCATAAATGAAGCTGGCCAGCAGCTCGAGGTGAGAGTGAGGAGCATTTTGGAACCCAGACAGCTCTTAGGTGTCTTGTATTTAGTAGCTGACCATTTGCCCCATTTATACCTAGGTGCTTACCCTGGACTTGTCACTATGGGGTCCTCTTCTCTTTGCTTTTGGCTTCATCTCCAGCTCCTTTAGACCTTTTAAGAATAAAGTAATGAGGAAAGCAAAACACAATGGAACTGTCAGGAAGAACATATATGTACTTGAGACTACATTGAAGCAAACCTCCATTCCTTATCATTCATTCATCCACCCATCTATCCATCAACTTATCTATCCATTTATCCATCCATTTATCCATCCATTTATCCATCCATTTATCCATCCATTTATCCATCCATTTATCCATCCATTTATCCATCCATCCATCCATCCATCCATCCATCCATCCATCCATCCATCCATCCATCCACTTATCAAAAAGTTTTTGCGCATGTTCAGTATTCCCAGAACATGCTAATTTGTCAAATGATAAATGTAACCCAAGTATATAAAAAGTTTTCAGCCTTCCATGATAACGCTTTATTTCGTTAGCCTAATAAAGTGACCCATGGCTCTGTTTTGTGGACTGCAGGAAACCCAGTCAGCCTTTCTTAGGACTGGGTGAGGGTACATCTGGGCCTGACAGTGTCACCTTTTTCTCTGGGTGCTGCTCTGGCTTGGGCTCCCACTTATTGCCTCCTCCCTTCTCCACCTCCTCCTGCGGCTCGCTGTCTGGGCTGTGATTTGCATCAAAGCACAGAAGGATTTTTTCCGTTTTTTGCCCAAGGCTGCTGGTGGGGTGTAGAGATGAACAGATCACAGTGATATCTTAGAAGCCATCTTGAGAGCATTATATCAGAGGGAAGGGAAGCATAAGTGAGATGTTGGCTATCACTGCTCCAAAAGCATCTTGCTCAGCCCCGGCCAGCAGCCATCTCGCTGGTGGGGTCCACTCCCACCCATCCATGCCGTCCTTCCCCTCGCCTCGGGCTCCTCACTAGGGAAGTGACTTTCTTAGCAGCCAGATGTCTCCTCAGGGGCGGCCTAGGCCCCCCAAGCACTAGATATAAACATTGTTTGGTTTCTCACTCTCTCAGTCTCTGTTTTCATATCAGGCTTTGGGCATTTTCTTTGCAAATTAAAAACCACAACACAGTCAGTGTTTTCGTTAAGGAAAGAATAATTTTTCCCTGAAGAGAAATCTGCTGCGTGACCTAGAATGCAGAAATAGCTATAGGCAGCTTCTAGAGTTGCATTTTGCTTCATAATTAAGATTGCAGGACCCCTGCCCACAACTTGAGCATAGGAGGAGACAAAGTGAGCAAAGCAGCTTTGCAGCCGAAAAGTGACCTGACAAGTGTGTGTGGGCTGCTATAGGACCACTCAGGAGGGAGCATTTAATTCCTCCCACTGGTCCCTGGAAGGCTTTGTGGACTGACTTGTATTAGGAATTTTTCAGGAAGATAACAGGAGACTTCATTTCAAGCCACTGGAACAGTATGTCAAAGTCCCAGAGGCGTGCAAACTCCTGGCAGTTTGGAGGCAAGTGTTAGTATAACTGGAGCACAGGGTAGAAAGGTTGGGCAAGGACCATGTGGCATGCTCAGGAGTTGATAAATTAACCTTATATTGGCCATGCCACGATCAGATCTGTGCTTTAAAGACTGCACCGTGGCAGGGCGGGGGTAGACTGGGGAGAAGTGAGGCAGTCAACTCCAGTGAGAAGCCCCGAACTCCAGCAGGGGATGGAGAAGAGGGCATGGAGATCAGATAAATGACAATCCAAGTGACTTCACCAGTGTGCCTAGAACAGTGTTTGCATTGAGCGCATAGAAGTCAACCAGTAAATACTGGTTGAAAAGAAGAAAGCTGGAGTTGGACATTGGTGTCCACAGACATGCAAAGCGACCATCATTTCAGGCACGTAAGTGTGGCTGAGTAGCCTTGTTGTGCTGACATACATGATAGGAGTTTTAAAATGAATGCAGCACCTCTTTCCTGCCATTTTAAAAGGATACTTTGAGGATGGTTTAATAAAGAGGCACATTTCAAGGGTGTGGGTAGCATGTAGGGGAATGTTAATAGATAGAAAAGTGCCTGGGGGCCGTTACTGTCCCTGAGCCCCAGGAGACCGTGGGAGGTGGTCTCCCTGGGGCTTGAAGGAGAAAGTTACCTAGGGTGGGCTGCCTTGACAGGACCTGAGCCCTGCAGGGGAGGTTTGCAGTCAGCTGGAAGAAGCCCAGGGAATGAATGCCTTGCCATTACTCTTCTTCTCTCTCTGTCCGTCTTTTAGCTGGCCTCCCCACTGACCTAATTCCACTGGAAGCTGAAGGTGGAGGAGGTCGGTGGCCCCTCCCAGCCAGAGGACAGGGTGCCTGCCATTTCCTGTAGCTCTGCCTTTTTAACTCAAGGTTAAAAAGCACTGTGGAGGCAAAAAGCACTTCTCCTTACTAAACTCTAGTCTGCCCCAATCCCCTGCTTCCGCTGCTGCCTCAAAGCTACCCAGGCTTCAAATTAGACCTGGGGCAATATGCGTAAAGCGCAGCCACTTTCCCGCCTCTGCAGTACTGACCTGCGACCCCCTGGCTGACAGGCCCAAGCCCAAGCCTAGTTTAGTCACCCAGAGAGTGAGCTCGCCGGGCGCTTCATTCATACAGTGGCAAAACAGAAGGCTCTCCTTAGCCACTTGAAATGTGGTCAGAAAACATGAAGGCTCAGGCATAATTAAGGGCTTTATTAAAAAACACAAGCCCACGCTGGTGGTCACCTTGAACAGGGAACAGCGTGACCGTTCAGGTTCTAGGTTCAGGTCTGCAGGTCACTGAACGTGGGGGGGGGGTCCCAGTCAGTCATAGTTCTATTAAAAACAGCCTCGATCAAACTTCTCGTCTCTGTATTACTTCTGTTAAACTCAAGAATTTTGCAAAGCTTTGAAAAATTAGACTAATGTAAAACCTCTGTGGGGAATTGCTGTCACCGCTGGGTAGAAGGCGTCAACTATTAAATCACAACACTTCTGCAGGCAGCCGGGCGTGGAGCGTGGTGTCCCACGGAAGCCACGGAGAAACTGAAACAGGCAGGATGCAGAAGCGCGGTGGGGATCTGACTAGGTAATACTGTTTCAGGGGTACATAAACCTGTCATTTAGCCTCGGGATTTCTGTCCTTCGTTACCCTTCTCTGCTTGGTTTTCTCCTGTGCTTTCTGACAAGGAAAACAAGGCTGTCATAAACCTCCTACCTCGGCTGGTGGAGCGCTGCAAGCAGCACAGGCTTTTCCTACAAAACACGGTCAGGAGACAGCAGGGCTCAGTGGTCCTCCAGGGTTTGACGCGGTTGAACCTAGCGGCCATTGGTTTGTTGGATGCTCATGTGCCCCCTTTTCTGGGAATTATGTTTTTCCAAATGAAGCCAACCAAAGAGGCTCTCACTTTGACCCCTCTTCTCAGTGAAGTCACAGTAATGGAGGTGGGTGAAATAAGGTATCTCTTTGCTGGACTTTCCTAACACTCAACTCCATTGCCCAAATGAAGACGACAGCCCACAAATGTTCAGAGACAAAAAGAAGCACACATCTCTTTAACAGGGTGTTATTAGAAGAAATGTGCTGATCAGATGCTAACATTAAATCATTACCTTCTTAACTTAGCGAAAGCCAAATCTACATTACATTGAGATCAAGCAGGGGCTTCTCTTTTTAAAATCCCAGTTTTCTAGAAATCCTTTCTTTAACTATGACTTTGGTAGTGTAACCATAGGTATCCAATCAGGGATAAAAAATAAAATCACTATTTTTAAAAAAAATAGCTTGCATTTTTTTTAACTCTTGCTTTTACCTGCTATAATATATACTCTAGCTCCTTGCAAAATCACCCTCTCAGGTCCCCCAATAATTTCTGAAAGTTTCCATGATGTGACCCATGTGTGCTCATGAACCAGGGCAGTCACCTACCCCTTGGCACCTGCTAGGCACAAGCCCGCTCCTGATTCTGCTGGGCAGTCCTGCAGCCACCAGGTGCTGCTGCGTATGTCACATCTGTTTGATATACTGGAGCGCCTTGTCATCAAAGCTTTATCCTGTCCTCTCAGTTGTGAGTGTACCCAGCTATGCTATTTTAGGCAGGGACATAGGGATAATGTCATTCTCTTTTAGCCAGGTAGCAGGGCAGCAGTAGTTAGGGTCCTCAAACTAAAAACATTAAAAAATGAAAATAGCTTCTTCAATTTTAATTCTCAAGTATCTTCTCTTTCCTCCCAAAGAATATTAATTTATAAGGGTTGAAGAGAAATAGCCATATGATAGACACCATCATCTTTTCAACTAGCCACTTATCTGCTGGTCCTTTTTTTGGATCATTTTATTGCAAGAGGTTATGCAGTCTTGCCGGGAAAATCGACTCTTGACAGTAAATATCTGAGGCCTAGCAGTGGGCACTGTTCAGATTTAAGCCAGGATCCCATCATTATAGGAGTGAGGTTGAGTTGGAAATCACTGTTTTTAGACTCTCTCAAGCTCATTCCTAAGTAGACAGTGTGATGAACCAACCTGGAGGATAGCATCTGTTGTGGCTGAATGGCGACCCCTCACCCCCATTCACATGTCGAGGTCCTAACCTTCAGTACCTCAGAATGTGACTGTATTTGGAGATAGAGTATTTTATTTATTTATTTTATTTTTTTAATCCTTACCAGAGGATATTTTTTCCATTGCTTTTCAGAGGAGTGGAAGGGAGAGAGAGAGAGAGAGAGACATCGATGTGAGAGAGACACATCGATTGGTTGCTTCCTGCATGCGGCCTGACCGGGGCCAGGGATGGAGCCTGCAACTGAGGTACATGCCCTTGGCCAGAATCGAACCCAGACCCTTGCCTGCGGTCTGACGCTCTAACCACTGAGCAAAACCAGCTAGAGTCTTTTTTTTTTTAATTAAAATATTTTTATTTAATGATTCATTAAAGACAACAGTGCTAAATCTATTTCATGGCAATGTAAATAACATATTTCTATGAAAAATAACAATATTGAAGATAGAGTCTTTATAGAGGTAAATTAAAATAAGGTCACTAATGTGGACCCTAACCCAATATGACTGGTGTTCTTATAAAAAGGGAAATCTGGGCATGAGATGCACCCAGAGGAAAGGTGATGTAAAGACATGGGGACAACACAGCTGTCTACAAGCCAAGGAGAGGGGCCTGGAACAGATCCTTCCCTTGTGGCCTGCAGAAGGAACCAGCCCTGCAACACCCTAATCTCAGACTTCTAGCCTCCAGACCTGGGAGACAATATGTTTCTGTTGTTTAAGCTGCATGGTCTGTGGCACTTGTGACAGTAACTCTGACTAATACAACATCCCAGGAACAGTTCATATCTGTGGTGGGACAGGCCCTAGAGGCTGACTCTGCCTGCAGGCGTAGGAGCAACCCACTCTGCATGTTACATGTGGTATCTGAAGAGTGTGGTGGCAGATTGGAGAAGTGCCAACGTCAAGGTGGGCCTGCAAGGGGTGACAGGTGGTGTCCTAACAGGAAGGTGGAACTCAGTGGTGAGGAGTCTGGAAGAGGCAAGATGCTCAGACTCAGGAAGGCATATATCATTGTCACGGCGCCTGTAAGAGCTGAATGACGAATAAAATGACAGAGCTCTGTTTTTTTTTGTGTGTATTTTTTTTCCCCCATTCCTTTTTCAGAGAATGGAAGGGAGGAGGGAGGGAGGGAGGAAGGGGGGAGAGAGACGTTGATTGGTTGCTTCCTGCATGTGCCCCAGTGGGGCTAGAGATTGAACCTGCAACCCAGGTACATGCCCTGGACTGGGGATCGAACCTGTGACCCTTCAGTGTGCTGTCCAATGTACTAACAACTGAGACACACCAGCCAGGGTGACAGGGCTCTGAGAATGAGGTAGGGAGCAAGACTGGGACTTGGTGGTGGAAATGGGGGGGGGGGGAGGATGTGGGCACCTGGTTGTATGAGGAGTGTGGTGACCAGTTACTAGCATCTGATCACAAAGTTAGCCTGGGACTATCAAGGTCATTTTCCATCCCAAACACTTATATTTCTGGTCTGTATGTCCCTAAATCACCCCTGCCTAGGTATATGTGGGGTCCTAGTGTCTAAAGCAAGCCCAAACCTCTAAGAGGTAATGTCACATGGCTTCAGTGGTGAGTTGTAGTGGCCCAGGGAGGCAAGGAGGTCATTATACTGACAATACAATTCTGCTGAATGAACAAGAGGGGACATATTCCACAGGAGCCATTTACTTGGTGTGCTTATTAATTTCCAATGTGCCTTTCTGGGATCTTTCCCAGAAATGTCATCTATGACTCCTGGGAGGAATTTTTCCAAGCAGGTGTCACTGCTCTGCTGCGTATAAAGGAGCGTCTAAAATCAACAGGAGTTGTCTCTTATGTACCAGGCAGGGGTCCCAGGCATAAGCAAAAATGCTCAGCACAGGAGAGATGGTAGGAAACATAACTAGGGTTTCAGTGTTAGTTTTGCCTGTAAATGGAAAACAGTTTAAGTGGTTGCTCCACTGGCTCGTGAAAGTAATCGGAGCTGGTAGCAGAAAACACAGCCTCAAATTTGCTGGGCCTAATGCTCTAGAACAGCACTTTTCAAACATTTTGCAGCTATAGAATCCTTTGTTCAGATGGATGCTTAAGGGGACTCACGATGCGACAACAGAAGCCAGAGGCACAGCTTTAGCTGTGAGGCCCACATCCTACTGTCTCTCATTCGCCACCCAAGAGTGTTGGGAGGAGTGTAGTTTGAACACCACATGGAGCTTGTAGTTCACTCAAAAAGAGTAGCCCATTCATTAACTGGCCAAGCTGATATGATTGTTGCAAAGTCTCAGAAATTTTTAGATTTTTAAAAAATATGAGACTTACAATCTTAAAAGACAAAAAGAAAGTTAGCCACATAGTGGTCCCAATTATTAACTGTCCTTTAACAAGCCCTCCCCATATTTAATGGCTCGAAATAACAACACTCATTTAATTTGCTCAGGAACTGCAATTTGGGTGGGGCTTGCTAGGGACAGCTCTGCTCCAGTGGCCTTGGGCTGGAACATTCATTTCCAAGGTGTTTTTCACACACGGTTGGCTAGTTGGTGCAGCTGTCAGCTGGGGGCGCAGGTGGGACTTTTGGATTGGAGCCTGGACTCACTTTCACATAGGCCTCTCCTTGGGCTGCATACAGCGTGGCAACTGGGTTCCGGGCAGGCCGTGGAAGCTGCTGGTCTTGTAAGAACTTGGCTTGGAAACTGGCACCGTGTCACTTGCACTTTATTTCATTGGTTGAAGCAGTCGCAGAGCCCACCCACATTCACTGGGAGAGCCCATGTCTTCGTTAAAGAATGTCAGAGAACTTGTGGCCATCTTCAAACCACCGCAGTGGTCCTTTGTCTCTTTTTCCCTTTCTGTGTTTTATATCAGCATCTCCTTCCTCTTCCTCAGCAATGACAGGAATGTGTGGAATTATTTCTTTGCACCAGACACTCGGCTGGGCGTTTCAGCAACACACAAGAAAGGAGGGACCATCTCCCATTCACGAGAGAGGCTTTATTTCCTCTACAGTCTATCACTGAAAGAAGGAGCCACTATGTGTGGTCCCTTACATTGAACAAATGTTGTCATGTTGCTGACCAGGATCATTAAGACCCAGGACTTACCCTCAATGAGTTTACAGTCAACAGCTATTATACAAGACAGAGTGTGGCCTGTTTTCTTGTGGGTAAGTGTGTCATGAGAACACAGAAGAGGGGGAGATGGATTCTGGCTGGGGGTGGGGAAGGGTTCACGGAGGAGGCAGAGGCTGAAGGAGCCCTGGATGAGAGCTTTGAATGAAGAACATTCCACGACAGAGGAATCTGGTGAGCAGGTGCTTAGATGCTGGAAAGTGCCGGGTTGGTTTAGGGAACGATGCTTCCTGCGTTGGGGCAGTAGCTTGACGTGCATGATTGAGCTCAGGAAGATAACGCTGAAACCATGGGTTGAGGTCTTGTCAGGAAAGTCCCAGAAGTGCGTTTTGAAAGCTCTGGTTTAGAATACTTAAAATTTCTCATGTTTTATTTGAGAGCAAAAATCTCTTCTGAGCGTACAGAGATGTGAAGTTTCGAAATGCCATCCGCAGCTGCTGCGAACGGCAAGACGGCTCCCGGTGGAGGGGAGATGGAGAGGCCCGCGCTTCTCCCCGCGTCTCTGTCCGGCCTGAGTGTGGCCATTTGCTTTTGGAGAGACTCCATCTCCTGCTGAAAGCGGTGAGTGAGGATTATCGCTTTCCCTGTGCTCTCCTTTTAGTCTCAAAGGCCTGCCTGCTGGTGTGGCAAAGGTTTCCAGAATAGCTATTCCTCGCTTTGGGTAAGATGCCCACGGTCGGCTGGAGGAAAGCGAGTGGCATGTGGGACGGGGAAGCTGGCGAAGCGGCTGCTGTGCCCGGGTGCGCAGCCAGCTGACAGCAGGATCTTGGAGAACAAAGCCGCAGAGAGAACGCGTGATGGGGATGGCACAGGAAAGCATGCTTCGAATTAGAGGTCAGGGTGGCTGGGGGTCCTTTGTGGTTCACGGGCTGGGTATAGAGAAAGAGTGTCGGTGGGTATTTCAAGTTAGGAGACAGTGTCATAACCAGAGGAATTGTGATAAAGAATATAGGGACTCTGCGCTTCAAAGGGAAATGAGAGAGCCAGAATTAGGTTGTTTGTGGGTGCTAGCAAGGCCTGCCAACATTTTGAAGGAAAGGATAAGGTGCTTTGAGGTGTTTGGCCACTGCAAGGTGACCAGGGAATTTGTTAGGTGTGTGTTGCTGTTAGCCCCTTCCCAGAGTTGTGACCAAGCCAGGGCTCATGTCAGAACCCTACATACGGGCCCATCACAATGTGTAATCATCTGATTTATTTTTATTTCCTTTTCTACTGTTTATTTCTCTCCTGTCCTCCCCTCAAATGAAGATGTAAGTTGCACAGGAGTGGGGACCTCGCCTATGTTGTTGACGACTGAATCTCAAGAACATAGCTCAGTGGCCAGCTCGCGGGACCCCACTCCATGGAGAATGGTGGAATGAATGAATGAATGAATGAATGAATGAATGAATGAATGAAAACTGCCTTCATTCAGAGTTGGTTTTCCCCTAACTTTTGGGGAGAACACTTTTCCCATGGCCAGTCATGCAATGTAACTTTTCACTAATTGTGTCGCAATTCAGAAATGTACTCAAGGACAGAGAATAAAGAGGAAGGGGCCAGTAGTTGTGGGTGGCAATGGAACTGCAAACATCCAGGAGGAAATGGTAGTTGGACACCAGGTGAGAGGTATCATCTTTATAAGGATTGGAAACACCACACATTTGCACGACGCTGCACACCTTTCAGAGCCCCCCTAGGAGAAAGCAGGAGGACAGGGTGGGTATCAGTCCCTGTTTACACAGGAGAATGGGTGGCAGAGAGTCGTGAGAGGCTCTGGGTGGAGCTGGAGTCAGGGCCTCTCCCACCAGTTGCTGGGCATGCAGGAGGCTGGACTGATTCCCTTGTCCATGACAACCTTGTATCCACAGATGAACACTAAGAATTTGAAAGAATTGCTTCGTGGAAGATGGGTGGATATTCCCACTGTCTGTGTGACAGTTAGTGGTAACCAAGGCAGAGCCAGGGAGGTGAATAACTAAAGGTTTAAAGGCAATTGATTCCTAGCTTTCAGGCTGTCTGAGCTCAATTCAGGTAGGTGAGTAGAGGTCTTAAAAATATGAACCAGTTTCTTTTTTCTTTTAACTTAAAAAAAAAATGTGTGCAAGAAGCTGAGCCCCCGGGAGGCATGGAGCCAGTCTGTTTGTTGTCATTTAAGGCCATTTCCTTTACAAACATGAAACACCTAGGCAAGTCACAGGTTCATCATATCTCTCTCCTGAAATCTGTCAGCATTTCTCTGGGAAGGGAACCCCAGGGCTTACTTGGCATCACTTGTACCTGGTGCAAGAGCCCCTCTCCAGGCCCTGCAGTGTAGCTGTGTCTGGTCCTAGAAGCAGAGTGGAGCTCTGTGTCTTTGCAGGCTGGGCAAAAGCTACAGCTCTGGCAAAAGCCAATTCGCAGAAGTCACTGTGAATATAGATAGATGCACAGCGATGCCCTCGTGATTCTGTTAACTCAAGGTCATGATGTCTAGGGAAGTGGGAGAAGCGTTTCTCTTGGGTCAGCCAAATATACACCCAGAAAATGTACATGAGAATGGTTTCTTTCCTCTACCACTAACATCCTAGATGAATCCTTAGCAGGAACTTGGGGGTATCTAATGTATATGAGGGAATTTCGTCCAGGGATAGTGCACTGGCAAGATGGACTGTTATTCTTAAAGCTGTGTGCTTTTCTAATTCAGCAACAAAATGACTTCACTTAAGATGAGGTCTTTTGACTTACTGTTGATTTGTGTGGTTCCTTTTTGCCATGTCCTTATGTGAAATATGGTAGGGCATTCTCCACATTTTAATTAATCTTTTGCCTCTATTTATCTGTTAGAGAGCAGAGATTCTCAATTGCTTTAAATAGAAGGCAGCATTAAAACCCAGACAGGTCAGGAAAGTCAGGCTAAGTGGCTGTTTCACTTTGAATGGGGTTGTTTAAGATTTTTAAAGTTTTCTAACTTCTCATCTTCAAATGTCTTTTGAAGATGAAATGTGCGTGTGCTAGTGTAATGGGGTCAGTCCTCGACTGTCTGTGGGTAATTGAGGTCCTCAGACACTAACACCGTCACCTCTCGATCCAGCCATTGTAATCCCTCCACCCACACGACCCTCACCTGATATTTGCTGGAACTCAACAGGAAGCACAAGGACATTGTTCAAGTTTCCTGGTTCGATTGTCATAGTCTCTGGGCTTCTCTAACAGAGCACCATAGACCCGATGGCTTGTGAATGACATGCATTTATCTCTCATAGTTTTGGAGGCTGGGAAGAGCAAGATCAAGGTGTCAGCAGATTTGGGGGTTGGTGAGGGTCTGCTTCCTGGTTCATGTACCACCTTCTCTCTGTGTTCTCATCTGGTGGAGGGTACGAGGGAGCCCTCTGGAGTCTCTCTCTCTCTTTAAAATATGTTTTTATTCATTTTTAGAGAGAGAAGAAGGGAGAGCGATAGAGAGATAGAAACACTGATGAGAGAGAGACATCAACATCGATCGGCTGCCTCCTGCACGCCCCCTACTGGGGATCGAGCCCACAACCTGGGCATGTGCCTTGACCCAGAATCGAACCGTGACAGCTTGGTTCCTGGGTCGACGCTCAACCACTGAGCCACACCCGGCCAGGCTGGAGTCTGTTTCATAAGGGTACTGATCCCATTTATGAGGACTCCTTCATTCATGACCTAATCACCTCCCAAAGGCTCCACCTCCTAAATACCCTCACCTTGGGGATTAGGTTTTAAGCTAGGAATTTTGGGGGGACACAAATTTAGTCTATAGCAAGATTTGTCCTCTGATGTGCAGTGAAATGGAAGAGAGGGTAAGTGATATGAGGGAGGAGGAAACCGGAGATGAGACATAAAAAGAAGGCGGGACAGTCCTCACTGCCCCAGTCGCTGCAGTGTTCTATCCTGATTGGAGCTGCCCAGACCCGGACTTTTCCTGCTTGGCCCACAGCTTTCATCAGCTGGGAGGGGTGTCTGCTCATCCTGCAGGAGCAACTCTCGTGTGCCCCAACTTGGCTGCTCCTTTGTCAAATGGACTCAGACGCAAACGATGCTTGCTCTTTGGTATCCTGGACATGCTCCAGTAGAGGCCCCGTGGTCTGGACCGTCTTTGAAACCTGATGACTCAGTCTACCTCCTACCTCGACACTGCTGCTTTCTTTGGTAGGAAAGATCAACGAAAATCCCATTATTCAGCCCGGGATATTGTGATGGCAATTTCCTTTGAGCCTCTTGGCAAAACCCTGCTTGCTTTGGAACTGTACATATTGGATCCATTGAGAGCCATTATTTATCTGACAGGATATTTATAAAAATCCGCATTAGCTGCAGCTCCCAGTCAATATGTTTCTCCCTTGCTGACAGACATCACACCAACAGGCTTGAAATATTTAAATACAATAGTCCCTTCAAGGAATCATTAATTTTTCTATCACTGTTAGAAGTGATAATTTGATGGAAGTGGATTTAGTTGAAATAGCTGAGGCGACTGGACTGGATAGTTTCAAGTGTCTGGACTTCAGAGACGCCTGCATAGGACCCAGGGAGGGTTCAGCGAGGACCAGAACCCCAGGTGTCAGGCCCACCCCCAGCGCCATCCCACCCACTTCAGTCAGGAAGGCGGCAGGCTCCCTGGGCCGGCGACGGCGAAATATCAAGGAGAGGGAGCGAAACGGACCCAACCACCTCATTACTGCCCCGTCTCTTTCCGTCCCCGCCTCGCCTCCCTCCTGCGTCTCCCTGGCTCTCCCCTGCCCTCCTGTCTCTTTTATCCCCCACTCCATTTTTCTCTGCCTCTTCCCTGGCTTCATCTTTTGCTCTTTGATCTCCCCCTTCTCTTATTCACATTTCCTGCTGTGGGTGGCTGCGCTGAAATTGAGGACAGTCTTAAGTGTCACCCCTGGGGTCACTGCTCTGGAGAGGGGAGGGGTCCGGGAACAGCATATGTATGTGTGTGTGTGTGTGTGTGTGTGTGTGTGTGTGTGTGCATGCACATGTCTGGCTGTCGCCTCAATCCCCCCCCTATGTAATTAATGCAGAAAGTTTCTCTGACCCTTCACAGTACAGGATGGAGTCAAACTGTCTGACTTTCTGGACAGATGAAGGGCTTGGCCCTTGTCTGAATGCAGGGACCTTGTGTTCCTGGGTATGTTTCCTGACGTGAGGAGAGAGGTCTGTGCAACTGTGTGATCGCCAGGCTAGGGTTATGTTCTTTGCAAAAGCAGCTTCGTACCAGAAAAGGCAGATCTGATTTGAAGGTGGGGCAAGCAGCAAGATGAGAGACATGTCTTCCTGCGTAGTTCTTGATGACAAATCTTGATTGAACCAGGAAAAACAACAACAACAAACAATTCCGTGTAGAGTTCAGTTGTCATGTTGGGTCAGCCTTGGTGTTTTTCTCTCAGGTTTTTTATCTCAGCCAAGTTTGCAGTGAAGAAAGAAACCAGAAGCTCAGAGGAGCTGTAGGCAGGGGGGTGAGGAGGGTGCCCCATGTCCACCCTGGTAGCAGTGCCACCAGGGCTACTCAGCCGTGTCCTCTCCTCTTGCTCCCTTATCAAAAACAGTTGTCTCCTGTATTCCATTCCTTCTCTCTGTCTCTTTGGACCTAGTGTTAACTGTAGTTGTGATTAACTCTTAGCTCTAGGCCATTCAAAAAAGAAAAGACTAATGACTTCACTTCTGAGTTCAATGATCTTACAACATATTTGGGATGTATCTGGAGAGAGAAAAAAGTTAACAATTACAAGCAATATATGATTAAAAGTGTAAGGAAGAAGTGAAGAGGGAATCCCCCTTTAAGCTGCGGTGGGAAAAGGTTCTAGTAGAGGAGAACCGTGGAAGGTGGTACTGGATCATAACGAGTGGAGAGGAGAGAGCAGGGGAGTTGGGGGGAGATGTGGAGAAGCCACAGAGCACCAACAAGGGCTTGACGATAGGAAATAGCTAATATTTTGTGAAAGTATAATCCCTCCCCAGAGTATTTGCTCACAGGAAGGATTGGAAATGAAAGAATCAAATTATTAAAGGTGTGAATTTCAGGCTCCAGGACAGGTGGGTGGGCATCCGGTGCTCGTTTCAATGTGTGGACAGTGATTGCTCACCAATGTCTACAGTGAATTCTGCAGAGAGGTCTACCTGGCTAGCCGCTCACCCTGGACCCTTACAAGTGACATCTTATAAACATAATGTTCCTTCCTCTCCTTGCCTTAGAAAACATCACTGTTAGACTCCACAGGGCTTACTTAGTGCCGGTTGTGAGATGTATCTCCTGCTATTCCTGCTGAGAAAGCCGTTTAATCTCTGGATTCATCCTCAGGGTCCGTGAAGAAAGAAGTGGTTTAAGAGCATCCACAGTGGCATTCAGGCATCAAAACCATCTTTCTGGGTTGTCT
The DNA here is from genome assembly GCF_964146895.1 of Miniopterus schreibersii. Lineage (NCBI taxonomy): Eukaryota > Metazoa > Chordata > Mammalia > Chiroptera > Miniopteridae > Miniopterus > Miniopterus schreibersii. Next base: position 37,869,161 of record NC_138105.1, on the reverse strand, counting down.
CATTCAGAGGCATAGGCTGTTTGAGCTGCCAAGGACCCTAGAGACCATCCAACTCACAGTTTCTCAAACTGGTCACACAATCTTGGGGATTTGTGAGTTATCGACAAGATTTTTAAAGTTTTGAGTTTTTACTTAGATAACAACCTAAAAAAGAATGACGCCGTGTTCTGAAGGACCACTTTATTACCAAGTCCTGCTGGTAATGCCATCGTACCTGATGGCATTGATGATCATGTTGACGGTGTTAGGAACTTACTTATGCTGACTGCTGAATAAAGAAGAAAGATGGCCTTCACGTTGAAGGCCATGGTATTAAGAAGCCATGTGTGAACAAGGACTTTATGAACTTTCAATATAATTGCCCTCCCTCCTTTAATAGCCTTAGGTGCTTTGGAGATACTGTGTGGTACCCTGCCTCCCATTACAGAGATTAGGTTCCTCAGCTGGGTGAAGTGGAAGATTTGCATTGATGAAGCTCAGACAGGTCCCAGTAGGAAATAAAAGGGGAGAGACAGGAAGGAGCAGGGAGAAAATAAACGAGTCTTTGGAGCCTCTGGGTGAGTTCGCATAGAAAATTGATGAGGAAGATAGAAAGGATTTAGGCCAGTTTTGGTATAAAAAGTCTGGGAAATAAAAGGAATAAAGGAAATGGGATTTTTAAAGAGCGGCTCACAATTATAAGTGGGATCTTCTTGTATATCCTGGGACCCGAGAAGAGAGAACACTCTCAGTTAGAAGCTCCTCTCCACCAGGAATTAAATATGTTGGTTAATATCTTTTCCAAGATGTTGGTTAACATCTTTCATTCATACTATTCATATGAAATTTTAATGAAGGCTGAGCGTTCAAAGCTTCAGGGGACTTTGGGTAGTTTCCTTTCAGGACAGAAGAATGGTGGGTGGGGTGAGGAAGGGTGAACAGGCTGCACACCAGGGAAATGCATGGGCGGGCACAGATGATGCACATTTATCCGAGGAGAAGATTAAATTATAACTGAAATAGAAAGAAAAGTCTGATGGGCTTGGGAGGATTTTGAACATGGGTCAGGGCTCATTAAATAGATGACCCTTAGATGAAACAATATGCCATTTCAAGTTCATTTTAAAGCCTGGCACTTGCCATGTTCCCACTGCTGGTGGCTCGGTCTTATATAATGGCATTTTTAGGGGCTTTAAGTAGAAGAGCACAGTGTTCAAACCCACTGAAACTGCTCCAGGTGGCTGTGGAGCTTTCAAAGAATGGCTTTCTCCAAAGGGAAAGAAGGAGAGGAAGCTTTCTGCTCCTAGATTTTAAAAGTTGGAGGCACTATGCTTTGTAAATTTGGAGACTCCATCACTGTTAATTGTTATATGCACAATTGTTTGGTAATCCAGGCAGGTTGAAAGGCTTAGTTTGATTCTACAATCTGTCTTGGTCAGAGTGAAGAAATGCTTGGCACTGATGCTTGTATCAGTTCTATTTACCATGGAATGGAAAGATGCTATGAATCTGGGCAAGAACTCAGTAACAATGCAAGGCCATACTTCTGGGACGGCAAGATGGAAGCTCATCAAATTTCTCAACCAGTTCTGAAGTTGGTGACTAAAGTTGGTGATTTAAAAACAAAACAAAGCTATGATTGATAGTTCCAGGGACTGTGTTTTTTTTTTTTTTTTTTTTTTTTACTGAAAAGCAACCAGGAGACTATATTAAAAAGCTACAGAAGAAGCTAGTTTTTGCTAGTTACAATAATGTACATATGCCCAGCTGCTCTTTCTTTTAAAAAGCTTTTTGGGTTTTTATGTTTTTGGGCAGTAAAACCCACATTTATTAATGAAATGCCAAAATTAGAGGGCTGGTGCTGCCCCAAATGCATGGCTCTTCTGATACCTAGATTCCAAGCGCTGGGAGCAATAAAGAAACTGTTCCAAATACCTCATTGTCATTGCCCAGAAGTGCACATTTTCAAAGGATTGGCCAAAGGCAAGTCTTGTCTAGCAATGATGCAGGCTGTTTTATCTACTTTTTCTAACAGAACAACATGCCGTGATGTCATTTGATTTTTACTTTGTCCAAACATTTATGAATTGTCTGCCTTCTTTTTTTTTAAATTTTCTCATTAGACCATGACAATGAATGGTACTTGGCATCAGTTCCATCATAAATATGGATTGATTTGAACATGGACAACGAAATGACAAAGTATTTCTGGCTCTGATGACTAAGATGGCCATCTAGCTTAATATTTAACTTATATTATTAAGTTATAATCAAATAAAAACAAAAAAAAATTTAAGTTTTTATAGAGAACTCATAAACCTCTGAGAATATACCTATAAAGCCCAGTGCTAGTTGCCTACCCAATATCTATTGTACCTTTATTCCTTGAGGACCTTGATTTTTTAATTTACCCTCCCATATTACTTTACATTAAAGGGTATCTCTTAACATGGTTTTGCCTAATGAGATATAAGCAGAAAACTACTGGAGATTTCAGGGAAAGTTTTGCATTTTTTTCTGCCTTTCCTTTTTCTTTTCTTCTTGTTGGGAACTTTGATGTGATGTCTGAAGGTGCAGCTGCCGTCTTTTACCCATGAGGCCATAAGCATGAGAACAAAGGCCTACATGCTAGGATATGAGAATGGAAAGATGATTACCTTGGTCCCTGATGACATCATCGAGCCACGTATCAGCTCTGGATTGTCTACTGGACTCTAGTTGTGGAGACCTGTATCTGTTACTACAGCAGGGTTTTCTGTTAGTTGCAGAAGAATACAGCCCTAAGTGATATTCCCAGATTGTTCAAATTTGGTTGGAGTTATTTTTTCATTAGTAAAGCAAGAAAATAATTGATGGGCAGTTTATTTATTTGACCTTTCCATAAAGTTATATGCAATTATTAGCTACCTTTAGCACCATTTCTCTGATTTCCTGCTTTTCTGCCCAGGACCATGTAAAGCCTTCAGACTACATGGAACAAGAATCAGGGTTCAGGGTTAGGAATTATCTAAAGCTAAGCATAATGGATGTTTGTAGTTTCAACATGCTAACAATCTAATTGGGCACCTGGAGTCATTGTTATTTCGTTAAAAGAAGCATTTTGTGGCTGGTTGTATGCAGTCAGCTAAGTTATTTTATGGCATATCCATATGTCATGCTCCATTTGATTTGCATATCACCTATTTTCTCCCTGAGTATAGTCATTATTTAAACACTTAATATTTTATTAATATATCCCCAAAATATCCTGAATGGGCATAAATACTGATAGGAGTTAAATAATTGAGAATTAATCATAGTGATTTAAGATTATAGTTGTTCCATTTCAAATGAACTGTTATTGTGTTCCTTTTGTTAGATTTATTATTAGATGTATTAAGCACTCTTGGAGCTATTACATGATAGCTCTCTTATCTTTTCTGTCTTGAAATTTTAAAAACAATTTGAAATAACCTTATTGGAAGTGCACACCTTGAAAATACAACAGGCACTTCCTTTTAATTTCAAAATTTTTTTATTGAGATAAAGAAACCACAAAACTTAGAAGTTAAATCCAATAGTTGTCATTTCATTTTTTTTTTTTTTTAAAGGGGGGCATATCTGTGACTGGTAGGCTGAGGTTCCAGCAGACTTTTCCTTTTGTTATCAGAGTTCTTGGAGGAAGAGAACTGGGGACTGAGGCAGGGGGCAGGAATAGGAGAAAGTGGATTTGCTCTCTGTAACAAAGCAAGGGTGATTTTTCTGTTCCTTTGGGGAAAAAATAGAGAGAAGAATGAGAACCAAGTACATTGGTACATGTCTGGAGCCTAGCTTATGGAAACATCTGAGGACATTTTTTAATATAACAGCTTTTTTGAGGTAACTCACATACTATAAAATTTACTCTTCTAAAACATGCAATTCAGCATTTTGGGTATATTTATAGTATGATGCCACCATCACCACTATGTAATTTCAGAACTTTTCATCACCTTCAAAGGAAACCTTGTACCCATTACCCATTACTCCCCACTCCCCCTCCCCTTGCCCCTGACAACCTCTAATTTAGTCCATGTTTTTATGGATTTGCCCTTTCTGCACATGTAATCATACAATATATGGCCTATTGTGACTGGTTTCTTTCACTTAACATAATGACTCAAGGCTTTTTTTCTTGTGCAATAATATTCCATTGTATGCATAAATCATATTTCAGTCATCATTGGTAGACATTTCGGTTGTTTCTACTTTTTGCCTATTAGGAATAATGACGCTATGAACATTCACGTACAAGTTGCTGTGTAGATTGGCAAAGACATTCTCTTTGACCACACTTTAGTCAGACTCTTCTGAACCATCTTCTTAACTAGGTTTGACCTTGGTCTCCTCTTTGCCAGGCCTGCATAGCTCAGTTTTAGCAAATATCCTAGTAAGTCAGTTTAGCAAGAATCCTCCACCCTTGATAGCTGACCACCCCTGATATCTGATCAAATTCCTGACCCCCACTTTTGATTTATAAGTCAATCTGTCTTCAGCAAGAATCCAGTTAAGTTAGTTTAGCAAGAACCTCTCTACCCTTGATGTCTCCTCTTAGTAATTTTCTATCCACTGACCACCTCACTCTGCTTGTTGGTTACAAATCCCCACCTGTCTTTGCTATGTTTATAGTTGAGCCAGATCTCTCTCCCCTATCCCGATAGTCTTGACACCTATCACAATAATCCTGAATAAAGTTTACTTTACCATTTTAACAAGTGTCAGAATAATTTTTAAATTTATTTTCATATATGTCTTATATGTTTTCATTTCTCTTGGGAACATAATGAGGAGTGGAATTGATGGGTCATATAGTAACTCTACATTTTGAGGAGTTGCCAAACTCTTTTCTAAAGTAGCTAAACCATTTTACACTCCCACCAGCAATGTATGAAACTTCCAACTTCTCCACCTCTCTGCTAACACTTGTTATTATCTACTGAGAAAGGTTTTAAGAACAGAAAAGCCAAATATTAGTTTTTGAGTTTTGTTGCTGTTCTGTGGTATAATTTTCTGTGATCTTTCCTACCTTCAGTAGAGTCTTCCATAGCAGAAATGGTACGTGGAGTGGGCTGAGAGAAAGGGGTGGGTGCCAGGGTGCCAGACCCCACTTCTGCAGAGGCCCGGTTCTGGGAGAAGAAAATGGGACTTGGGTCAGGAGCAGGCACTGTGAGAACAGAACCCCTGGGAAGAATGCTCAGGATCCAATGGGAAATTGGGATGGGCCTCAGTTGGTACCTGGGTGACAGCTTTAAGACATGGATAATACACCTAGAAGAGTCGCTGGTACATCCTTGCTGTGCAGTAATTGGTTTCTTCCCCTGGACTTTCTTTTACAAAAAATTTTATAATAACATTCTACTTTGTAAAAAATAACCACATTTGCAATTATTCTCAAAACAAAGACCATCTTCCTGGCAAAGTTAAATGACATACACCTATTTTAAATAAAACGACTTTAAATTAATTTTGCTGTGATAAAGTTTTGCATATTTTGTTATATTGTTGGCATAATTAAATTTATTCCAGGGGGTAGCAAAACCATGATTCAGAGTAGCTGTTTTGCACAATATTCAGGCACAATCGCCTTTGGTCCTGTTCACCTCATATGCTCTGGTTACGTATTTTGTTCTCAAAGGACAGGGAAGGAAATAAGAGAAAGAATAAAGCCCTACTGCTTTACCCAACACGCGTATCCATGTCTGTACTTATGTGCAGACCCCGGAATGCATCCTCCAAGCACCGTGTGCTCGGGATTATGGAAACTCCTGACGGCCCCACAGCGCTCTCCGCCCCGCGGGATTGGACACGACACACACGCGTGATTGATCCACCGGCTTCCGCTCGCTCTGCTGTTAAAAGCCTCATAACTGCTCAGCTTCTCTCCTATGACATGTATTTTTTTTCATATATCAGACATGGAACGTTTATTTTCTTCTGAAATGGGCTCTTTTACAGACAGAATAGTGTCGCTCTAGTACGTCTTTTAAACAGATCTGTCCTTCCAGAAGTTAAAGAACGAGACTAACAACAAAAGGACCTATAAACATAGGGATTAAAAATTCTAACTCAAGTAAATTTTTTATGGTGCTGAAGCCCAGTGCCTCTGAAGTAGGAACTAGATGGTTTTCTATGAAGACGCGAAGCTTTTAATTAATATTCATAACAGTTGGCATGCATAATTTCAGTCACTGGAGGACTGCGACCGGCTCCCGTTGGTGCAATAGGAATATATGGAGGGCCGCGTAACAGTAATTAACGGCCGAATGTGAGGGCCGCAGGGTCAGACTTTCCCCAGAGCGCAGGAAGCGCTGCGTGCACACGGATGCTTTCTGGAACGAAGACGATACTGAATGCCATATAGCTCCTCTTCTCTAAGTTGTGTATTGAATGCTTTTCTTAAACACAGACAACTTTGGGTGTAATGAGGATAATTAAATGCCGAACAGGCCAAGCTCGAGTGCTGAGAGGCATTTAGGAACGATGGCAACAGATATAATAACAGGTAAAAGAAAAAGTGGCTCTCTATAAATGTCCTCCATCTGCAAGGTAGCAAGTGGTATTCGAACACAGAAATTCGCTGCATTTTCGTGTTTGAAATAGCCACATGGCCATTTCTGGTCTGATTCTCCTTCTATCACTGACTACACTGGTGAAAATCAATAAGCCATTTATGTGTTTATAGGCCAGCAAATAAATACTCATTCAATTCCATTTAGTTCAGTTCAACGTAGCTATAGAGCACCTCGTTTTGTTTAAGGTTTCTGGTGGTACCGAAAGACAGTCCTTTCCTCAAGAAGCTTAAGAAAAAACCTGTGTATGCGATTGCGGAGAGCTGTGGTCTGTGGTGCCAACAGCGTCTTTTCCCCCTTTGATTTTTGTTATTTTAATATGCTTTTCAGAATAGTTTTTTTGGACAACAACAAAGCTGATAGATAAAATAGAACCTGCGGCATAGGACAATGCCCATTTGGGAATATGTTATTTTTTTTAGATGCAGTCCTAACTTTTCTGTCCCTATGGTTTGCTAATTATATAATAAAAAAAGTGACAAGGTGTGATTTTGCTAGGCACTAGATGTCACGCCAGAGGCTGGCTGTGCAGAGACATTGTATAGATCCCAACAAGCCTAGGGTCAAACTGCAGTGTTTGGAGCATACTATCTAAGAGAACTTACAAGTGTGGGAACTTGTGTTTTGCGATGTGATTTTCTAAACCACGATCCTAATCTTTCTGTGCAAGACATGACCTTGCACATTTTACTGAACTCCACCTTCACTGCCGGCCTGAGTGGTGATATAGGCTTTGAGTGGGAAGGGGAAGAGTGATTTGCAAGAAGCCTGTACATTTTAATCCTGAGAACTCTGTGTGCTTTTGGGGGATGGGATGAAGAAGCAGCCGCAGAAAGCACCTCAAAGACTGACATCTCTCACCTCCACCTCCATCAGCTGCATGTTCTACTAATTAGAGTATGTTTAAGTTATGTAGTTTCTCTAAAGTGCTGTCTATTCTGGAAGAGCTAAAGCCAGTTATTCGAATAATCATGTCGTCTATGAAGGGGGCTAAGAGACTTGCAGATGGGAATTTGGGGAACGGAGGTCAGGTGAGTGAGATGATCCAGGTGTGGAGAGTGGATGGTGAGCTTTGGACATGGAGGGAAGAAGAGGGTGTTTGGCTGAGTGCCCTGGAGTCGGGGAGCAGGTGTTTATGGTCTGAACTGCATCTTCCCCAGATTCCTATGTTGGAGTCTTAGCCCCCAGTACCTCAGATGGAATGTGGCTATATTTGGAGAAAGAGCCTTGAAAGAGGAGACTAAGGTAAAATGAGGTCATTAGGGTGGGCCCTCATCCAGTCTGACTGGTGTCCTGATGAGAAGAGGAAACTAGGACACAGACACACACAGAGGGAAGACCGTTTCAAGGAGGGAGGGAGGGGACTGCCCCTGCGAGTCAGGGAGAGAGGCTCAGGAGAAACAACCTGCTGATCTTGGGCTTCTAGTCTCCAGAACTGGGAGAAATAAACCTCTGTTGTTCAAGCCACCCAGTACGTGGTGTTTTATTATGGCAGCCCGAGTAAACTAACAGAGTAGGGGACCAAGCAAGTTGCAGGATGATAAAGTTAGCTTTCTTTGCAGTTTGTCTAAGGCCCTCACACAGGTGGCATGTGGCCGATGACCCCTGGGGGATGGCGGAGGTCTGAACACGGAGGCTGTCAGACTGAGAAGGCTGCGGAAACTCATCTGGGACCCCTCAGGCCAGGCTTCTCCGGCTGTGCTCTCCAGGAAAGCCTCATTTCTCCCTGTCCTGTCCCTGCTCTTCACCTCTTAGAGGGAAGTGAGGAAAGGGCGCAGTGGAGTAGAGGAAGGAGGAAGGAGCTCTTTCTCATAGTCTTCCCGGGGGCAGGCAATAGAGGGAGGCACTGCCTTTAGAGAATTTAAAACTAATAATAAAACTGCCTATGAGTTGGTGTGCTTCTAATTGTCACCACGGTCCAGCAATTTTAAACAATGCCGGTGGTAAAATACTCCCCTCTGAAATAAAATATTTTGTTGGTCTAAGGGCTAAACAATTGCTATGGGTATTATTGAGTTTTATGAATATATATCTAAGCATCCAATTGAACATGTTTTTATTACCTCTCCTTTAATAAAAATTGCATTCTCGAAAGTTCATTTGAAGATGTTCCATTTATACAGTAGGCCCTGACTCCGGCCGAGTCAGCTGCAGGAGCAGTTTAGAGAGTAAGTTCATTAGGGTTCGGAATCACTCGGGCTCCCTTGGAGCGTAGTTTCTGTCTCCAAGCTCAGTGGTACTTCATGTTCCTGCTTTATTTTAAACAGTAGGTTAGAAATGAACAAAGGGATGGAGCTTGAGTTACTTCAATTTCATCATTCTGTGTGACCACTTGACGTTTCGGTTTGTGTTTAATACTTTAAAGAGTGAAACTGAGTATGAACTGAGAGGTGTAATCTTTTTGTTTTGTAAGCACACCTTTTAGTTCAGGCATGAAATATTTTACTGGACTTGAATACTGTCATAAAAATTAAAATTAAGATTTAGTTTTTCATCTTAAATTGGTAATTTTTTTAGTACTACAGCACACCTCAAAAATAATGGTTATTCCAAAAAATAACTTTGTAGTATGGAAGAAAGAATCATTAAAAACTTCCCGGCCAGGTGTGGCTCAGCGATTGAGTGTCGACCTAGGATCCAGGTGATCGGGGTTCGATTCCCGGTCAGGGCACGTGCCCGGGTTGCGGGCTCGATCCCCAATGACTCTCCCATCATTGATGTTTCTGTCTGTCTCTCCTTTCCTCTCTCTGAAATCAATAAAGATATATTTAAAAAAAAACAAAAAAACTGACCTGCCCTAGCGGGTTTGGCTCTGTGGTTAGAGCTTGATTCCAGCCAGGGGCATGTGACTCGGTTACAGGCTCCATCCTGACCCCGGCTGGGGCACGTGTGGGAAACAAGCAATTGATGTGTCTCACTCACATCGATGTTTCTCTCTCTCCCCCTTCTACTCTCTCTGAAGGAGCAATGGAGGGAATATCCTTGGGTGAAGATAAAAAAAAATTAATAATAAAAAACAAAACAAAACAAAAAACTGACCTGCTCCAAGTGTTAAATGCTCAAGTTTCACCTCTAGTCCCGCCCCGCCCCGTGTCTCTTCCTCTCTGTTACCTCTGAGGGGAGCAGAGCCTTGATCTGGTTCCTGTGTCTGAGGTGCCACTTAGACCTCACGCCCTGGGAGCTTAGAGGTTAGCCGGCTAGGAACGTAAATCATACTTTCTCACATTAGCATTCTATAGACATTCAAAGTTAAGCTGTGCCAAGGCCCAAATGAATGTGAGATTAATTCACATTTACTTCTTACTGGTTCATTCAACCAACAGTCCTTGAAGGCTGACAGTGTGTCTGGCACTTTGCTTGGTGCTGAGGATGCAGAGATGATTAAGCCTAATCCCTGCTCTTGGAAACTCCTCATAGAGACTGGGGGAGAGAGGTGTTCAAGCCAATAATAGCCACACAGGGCATACACTTAGGGAGAATAGATTAATGAGCCCTGTTGGGCTGAGACTGGATGATGGTTTTTAAGTTGCTTTTTTTGTATTTTTTTTTAAAGGAGTGTGTCTTTGCCAGGAAAGATGGGACAGAAGGTTGTATGGAGGGGAAGAGTGTGTGTGAGATAGGGAGGCACTGAAGTGAATGGAGAGTTTGGGGAAAGGTGAGTACCCTGCTGGGTGGGCACAGTGGGTGGGGAGGTTCTGGAGAGGAAGCTGGAGGGGTTGTAGGGACTGGGTTTTATTCTGAAGTCTGTGTGGAGACATCATAGGACTGATAGAAAAAGGATGACTTGATCAGACCCACATTTTGGGACTAGTGCTTGGGTAGCAATGGAGCAGAAGGAAGGGAGGCCAGAGGAGAGGGGGAAAGTTAGTAGGCAAGTTCTCTGCCTGCAAACCAGGCACATCAGGCTGCTGGCACCTGGGCCACCCGAAGAAGCCTCAGAGGCTGGGCCCCAGAATGCCCCCAGCCCTGTCTCTCAGGCACCCTTTCCTCAGTGATAACTGTCAAGTGAACGCCACCCACATATGTGCTTCTGCCCTGATTGGGCCGGCTCAGTCCCCCAAAATTCTAAGTTGCATGTGCCATTTTGTGTAAATTTTATTATATTCTTCATCTGCTAAATTGAATCTGGTTTATTTAATAAAATCAAAGGTGGGGAATGTATCAACTTCTTCTATTAGTCTATACTCTGGTTTCTTTGTTTAAACCATTATTTAATTTTTTCAAAATAATTCAGATAAGTGGTTTAATAATATATCAAAGGTTTCCCTGTGAATATAGGAGTTCCCAGCCCTCTCAGGCAACCGCTTTCAATGTTTCGAGCTGTTCGGCTGGTATTTACTGCCATATCTTCTAAATCACCGATGAGTGCGTAGGGAAGGGCTTGTCTTCATGGTACATGTCAGGGGGTCAGGAATTTTTGGAGTGGCGCAGAAGGAGGGGCATCTTAGTGTTCAGTGTTTAGACCTATGCTGAACTTTCTTGATTTCTGTCCTCATGTCTTCCGTTCTCTACCCTGTGCCTGTTACCATGAAATGGGAGCTTCTCTGTACTTAGAGGAAAGGACAGCAGGTGGTCTCGCTGCCCCTGCTCTGCAGACTTCCTACCAACACCATTAGTCAAGCCCCCGACCTCCCCACTCACCCCTCCGGAGATAAGCTGATGCCTGCAGTTCCTGAGCCTTTCCTACTTCGGGGATGAATTGATTGTGTCTTTAGGCACTTGGCACTCAACAGTCTCCTCACTCTGGTTCCTTAATTAGCTTTACATCTTCCAAATATTTGTTGATAGTTCTCATGCCTTGCTGTTTCTTTGTCTTTGTACTTTGTGGATCTGTATCTGTTAAACATTTATTATTCTTAGTTTAGTGTGATTTTAGGGAGTAAAAGGAAATGCATGTGTTATTTCAGGGTGAACTGGAAATCACCAAAAAGCAAATTGTATAACAATAACAACCACCATGACAATCAATTACAGTCTTAAACTATTGAATGCCCTTTCAGGTAGCTCATTTCATTCGATACTCCCACACCTGGTCCAGTTTCATGGCATGAGTTGGTGGAAGAATTAGGACTGGAACCAAGGCTCCTCTCGTTAGTCTGGGAGGTTTTCTGGAGGTTCCTACTTGAATAAAACACATCTCTTTTAGACATAAAACTGCAGATAATTTTAATAAGAAATAGGTCAGTTTTTCCCTCTATGACTATTATAACTTCACATTATTGCATATTTCTAAAGATAAGCATCTTTTTAGCATTTGTAATGTACCACTTGCTGAATAGATCCTAAAAGCACAAAATCTCCCTGTGGGCTTATGCTCTAATGAGACATATAAGACCATAAAGGCAGAAAATGAATAAGGGGAAGTTGGGTAATTCTCCTCCGGTAGATGCATTTGGCATCTGGCTTTGTGTTCAGAAACATTTTTCTTTGTTGAATCTTCTGGCCTTCCCCACAACCACTTAGTTATGGGAGAGACATTTAAGGGGAAGGAGGAAAAGACTTCTGAGGAGAAATTCAAAGGAGGGGGAAAAAAGAAATCACTGTAGAGTTGGATATAGAGCAGGAGCTTAAGCACAGACTGTGTGAAAACAGACATAAACCCTCCCTTGGTCTACACACGACCAAATATCCCACCTAGAAATGAAAACACAGAGCAAGTGTTCCCCAATGTTTTATAAATGTTTGCTCCCCAACGTTTCCTCTCTTTCTATCTCAAGAGGGTTATTTTGAAGTCATCTCCTATATAGCATAGAAATATTTTCAAACGAAGGTGGTAAGACAGTATGAAGCTGGTTGCCACTCTGAGAGACTCAGGAGGTAGTCACACTCATTTTGCACCTCTGTTTCTCAGTCTCTAATTAGATGTGCACTTGAATATAAGGACAAAAATGACCAAAATGAATGTAGGTTCCAAAGCCATTTCTGACAGTTTTTGAGGTTTGTCAAGGTGTAAGGGATAGGGGTGAGGATTGGGGCTTAAACAAGGGAACAATGGATTGGAACGGATGGATTTTATCACACTAAGTATTCTAAACCATGACTGCAAATTATAATGATTTTCTTGTACCATCAAGTGCCTGGTTATATAATGGCTGTTCCAAAAATTACCCCCTGCCTTTACTCCACAGTTCTAATCAATGTGCTATATTTTTCTTGGGATACTCTGGGGCACAGCCTATAATGTCAGCCTACTCCAGTCTAGGTCCCTTTTTGAGGTTCCTGCCTAACAATCATAATTCTCCCTTGAAATGAGGACACAGTGGACAAAGTTGAGAGAGTATGGGTTCTGGATTCACACAATTTGGCTTTGATGCCTGGCAGTTCCATATAGTTCTGTGATGTCAGACCCAGCTTCTTTATATGCAAAATGGATATACAATAGTATTTGCTACCCTGCACAGGTTTCTTTGGAAGAGGGAGTGATATAATAAATTCATAATGCTCAATCAGTGCCTGGGACATAGTAGATGCCCAATAAAAGGCAACTATTATTGTTCATATTAAACATGTAGTTTCAAAGAGCCAAATTTACGAACAAAATTCTATTCTGTTCCACTTCCCCTCAAGTTACAAACAAAACTCAAAACCATGTTTGTCTTTTAATTGTAATACTTTTATGTAAAGTTTGAAAATTAAAGCCAATGAAATAGAAAATAATACTAATATCAGATACTAACTTAATGATGATATGAGTTATCTATCAAACTCATCAGAATAAACACTTAGCTAACAACTAGTATATGCCAAATATTGTATATGTAGAACATGGAAATGTGAATAGAATTAGTCTCTGGCTCCCAACAACTCACAGTCTTGAGGGCTGTAAAGCTTTATACATAACTGTGCTACCCAGTATGGTAAACCCAATATTGGAAGCAGGATGCCATTGGAATACAAAGCAGGAATGGCTAATTCTAACTCATGGCGTGAGTGAAGCTGTGCAAGGTGGTAGGTGTGGTTTGGATGAGTCGGGTTTGGATTTAATCAGACATGGAGGGGGAGGAAATTCCAGATCTAGGAAGAAACATAGCAAAGGATGGGTGGTGGACACTCATGTTCAAAGGAGAGGTCTGGTCTGGCTACAATGAAGTTTTGTGGAGAGAGACAAATAGGGATGAAAAGGCTGGAGAAAGATGTTGGGGTCATATTCTTAAGGCTTTACATGCCTTATGGGAAGTTCCTACCTCAGTTAGAATATAATGGGAAGCCTGACAATGACATGACCCAATTAGAGTTTTAGAAGAGGCAGCCTCGTGGGAGAATTGCAGAGTGCTGAAATAGAGTCAAAAAGTTCAATCAGTGAGCGAGCTCCGGGGCTGATCTGTTAATATCTGAGCCGTCCCGAGAGTGGGCGGGCGGGAGGCAGCAGTGGGGAACAGTGGGATCTGAACCTCACTGCAGAAGTAGAATCCATAGAGTCGGATGACTAGTTGCGTACAGGTAAAGGGTTGCTGGCATTCAAAAAAACCTTGTTGTTTTTCTTAAAAAAAGTAATGCATCCTGGATGTAAAAATTCAAATGCCATCAAATATAAATGTAAAGGGAGATTACAGTTCTTCAGAGACGCCCTGTGTCTTTGGGAATGTTTGGGGGGAGAAATTCTGGAGAAGGTATCTGGATTATGTGTCTGTATGCTGTGTGAGAGTTGCTGTAAGATACATCTCTAGAAATAGAGCTGTTGGGCTAATGGGTTACTTCCACTTTGTAAAGAAGCCGGGTGAGAATGAGAGAAAGGAGGAGAGGCTGCCACAGAGAGAGAGTCTGCGGGAAGTGGATTGAGTGGTGGCACTTTTTCCTGGGTGAGTCAGGAGGGGCTGGGGCTGCGATAGGTAGGACCGGGTTAGGGAGGAAAGGAAGAGGGACACTGTGTCCTTCAAGGCCAACGAGAAGGAGGGACTGATGGATGAAGGAATGGGAGGATTTTGAAGAGGATGGTTTGGAAGGTGAGTGGTTCTGATATTATCAATTATTTCAGTGAAATAATCATCAAATACTTGGCTAAGGATCAGTAGGGTGATAAATGTGGGGGAAAAACAGAAAAGGCTTGAAAAACACATTTTGGAGGATGGAAAAGAGAATCATTTGGGAATGAAGTATTTTTAAAGCAACAGCTAGTAGGGGCGCAACTGAGGTTGTAATGCGTGAATTTGTAGAACATCCAATATGCATGTAAAATTGAGTAGAAACGGGCTGTCATTCTCAATCTTATTCCATAAAACCTTGAAGAGTAACTTAGGCTTATGCTTAAGGTCTTTTGAGAAGGCAGAAAAGAAGAAATTATGTCAGACTACATACAACAGAAGTTATTAAAATAACTTGTTATTTTTTTCCTGCTTGATGTCACTTATTATGGCAGCTGCTACCCCATGTCTCTCTCTTCTCTTTTGTAAAACGCCACCCAGCTTTGCTCTTGCCCTCACCCGCTGTCCCTTCTCCCCCACTGCCCCTTTGAGCCTCTTAGATTTTTTTACTTTACTTTTGAGGATAACTCCATGGCTCTTTTATTTATATAGATCCATTTTATCTTTCTGGACTTTCTCCAGTTCCCTTCTCTACTCATTACCTTGGTCATTTCAGCAAATGCCAGGACTTGAGCGTCACAAGCCAAGAATACTCTTGAGAAAGCAGGACAGAGAGAAAGATTGCAGACACTTGGTCTTAGATATTTTTGCCTGTCACACAGCAATTCCCAGCAACCATGGAGTGGCCGGCAGCAAAGAAAACTGCTGTTTGAGTTGACCCAATAGGACATGATCAAGCAACCCAAGTATTAAATATGTAATTACTAAAGACAGATTGCAACTTATAGAGCCATGTGTGGGCAATATATTTGTTAACATGCAAGTTATTATAGTTGCTGTATCTGAATAGGCTAAGAGTAGAGCATATATATATATATATATATATATATATATATATATATATATATATATATATTAATTACTTTGATGGGACATTATTCTAAAATATTTCTTGTGCAATGCTTTTATTTTATATCACCTTCCTTGGCACTTCTTTAGGCATCTTACAGGTATTGCTAATATTTTGGATTCTTGAACTTTTACTTTGTTCTCTAAACAGGTTTGCTTTGACTGATGCCCCTTGTTCCCTTTGATCTTTGGGATGTTGGCCTTGACCATCCCTGTCCCTGAATTGACCTTTGTCCAGATCTTTTGCATAACTGCATAATTCTCTCCCCTTAGATTCTAATTCAAAATATCACTTTCTTAGAGGGCCTTCTCTGATGAGCTTATCTAAAAGAGCACCATTCTTGCCCTGGCTGGTTTGGCTCAGTGGTTAGAGCGTCGGAGCATGGATTGAAGGATGGTTTTAGGTTCAATTCTGGTCAAGGACGAGTACCTCAGTTGAAGGCTCCAGCCCAGCCCTGGTCGGGGTGTGTGGGGGAGGCAACCAATCAACATCAATGTTTCTCTCTCTATTTCTCTCCCTCCCGCCTTCTCTCCCTCTTCCTTCCACTCTCTCTGAAAAAGCAATGGAAAAAATATCCTTGGAGAGGCTTTAATAAATAAATAAATAAGCACCGTTCTTACTCCCAGTCTGTTTAGTTTGGTGGTTTCTTTATTTACTTACTATTGCATATCTTTTCATTAGAATATCAGCTCCATGAGGAAAGGAATCCTTTCTGTCTCACTTACCATGGTAATCCCTACAGGGTCTAGCCCTGTGTGAAGAACAAACATTTAACTGTTTCACTTTGGACGTGATTTCAGTTTGATGGATTTTTTATGGAAGCTGAGGTTGTTTATGTGGCAATTATGGTTTTCCTAAGGTGAGTTTTGATACTTTCTATGTTAATATATACACATACTCATGCTCCTTTCATTCTCCTTCTTAATTAAAAGCCAGTGGATAGATTTATAGTTAATGATAACTTACAATAATATTTGAAATTACTTTTATATTACTGCTATTAAAAATTTTTTTTCTAAATTTTATGATCCTATGACAACATTCTCTAATACGGCAGAAAGCCCAGACATGATATCAACCAGGTAATTGTTCTGCAAGAGAAAGGTGACTCCAAAGGGAAGACAGTTCACGAAGGAGGGGGCTCTAGAGCTGCGACTGGGAATGTGCATCCTGGAAAGCACGGGTGCATGGTAGTTCTGCCAGCGCAGATAGCGGGAGAAGAGAAAAACATAAACAAGCGCAAATCACAGAAAAAAACCCCAAGGTTTATGAAGAACCTGAGAGAGAACAAAGAGATGCTTTTCTTATTATTTTAAAATTTCTTATTTTTAATTATAGTTGACATACAATATTATATTAGTGTCAGGTGTACAACAACGATTCCACATTTATGTACATTGCAAAGTGATCACCACAGTAAGTCTAGTACCCACCTGACACCATGCATAGTTATTAGAATATTATTGACTGTATTCCCTATGCTGTACTTTACATCTCTGGGACTGTTTTTTTTTTAACTTTTAGAGTTATGATAATAATAACATAAATAATCAAGAATCTCTGCTTATTATAGATGGTGTGATGCAAACAGATGAAAGGGAGAAGGCAGAGACCATTCAACTCCTATTCTGATTTCGCTTTCTATCTCAGGAGAATGGTGCTGAGACTGAGCAAACGAGAGCAAAAATACTTAATAGGCAGTTGAAACTTGGAGTAGATGAAAAATAATCTTGTAGTGTCTGGCTATTAAAAAATAAAACCTCAAGTTTTTTGATGAATGATATTATCCTAGGCCACTAAGAGACCAAGCAAATGTAATACGGGATTTGGGGGTTTGGCAATTATTTTAAAATTATGGAGAAATGAAGAGATTCCAAAAGAGCAAACATGGGAAAATGGTGTCTGTATTATCAAAATGGGAAATCCTGTTGGACATGTGGATAGTCAACATAGTTCTAGAAGTAAACCATGAATATAGATAGGGGAAATCATAGCTGGTTGATATCTGTTCCCAAAGAATTTTGTCTAATGAGTGACTCACTAACCTGGAAAGTAGTAGCCTTTAGAAACTTTCTAACAGAGCTTTGTTTTCAGTCTGTCTTGTACATTTTAAAAAAATTCATGACTTGTTTTAAAGACACAGAAGCTTATCAAATTTGTGGATGACAGAACCTAGGAGAGAGAGAATATAATGGATGAGAGTCATCATTCACAATGATTTCATCGGGCTGTAAAGACAGGTGTAACTCAACAAGATAATATTTCAGGATGATAAAAGCAGCACCCTGTTTTTAGGGTTTGGAATAGACAACAACCAGTTTTGCAAGTATTGTTAGGCAAACATATGATGAAAACACCTGATATTCAGCCCGTCCCAACCAAATGCAATGAAAGTTTGCATTTTATGGGTGATTGTAACCTAGATCAGAGTTGGCAGGATTAGTTATGATAATCTGACCATATCTGGAATATTGTTTTCGCTTTAAGTCATGTGAATCATGTCCCATGTGGAATAGTTGGGGGAACTCTGGGCATTTAACCAAGAGAACAGAAGCCTTAGGAGCACTTGAAGGCTCTTTCTAAATGTGTAAAAGGCTGTCACATGAAAGACAGGGTAGCAGGTATGACTCTACAGGATAACAGCTTATGCCCATTATTAATATAACATTTCAGTTTCCCAGGAAAGACTCATAATGACTTAGAGCTCTCTTGGTACATTTTTACTCCACTTTTGCTTTTTACACAGTTTTTAACACTACTTTGCATTGCATAGGGTTTTACATGTGAATCACATTTATATGGATTTGATCCTCACATCAAATGTGGGAGATGGTGAGGGCATTACCACCATCCCCATTATACAGAAGAGGAAGCCGAGTCTAAAAGATGGTGATGCCTTTCCCCTAAGGTGAGGTGGCTTCTGAGTGATGGAACTCTAGCCAGAATTTTGGATTTTGAGTCTTAGGGCTAGTGCTATTTCTACTCCCATATGCTTCTAGAAATAAAACCTTTTCAATTAATTAGGACTCAACACAGTATTGGTTTTTCTTTGACAAGAAAAATGCTCAGTTCATGCTCTTTTCAACAAGTCTTTCAGTTCATTACCTTGGGCATGTGGCATGGCACACACCTTTAATAGTTATTCACTGAGGTGACAGAACGCCCTGGGTGAAATGTGCAAAAAAAACCCCCAATGAGATAGCACAGATTTTAAAGGAATGGGAAAGATTCCCTCTTAAAAAAAAATGGGGCCAGTTTTGAGGGTACAAAGAGGTTGAGGATGATGAATTAGCATGTTTTTTCTATCACACATTTTGTTGTTGTTGTTTCAGTACCTTTTCCCTTCTTTCAGCAAATCGTTGTCATCTTAAAGTGATTTATCTGTGAATGACCACTCCTTAGAGTATGTAAATGCTCTAGCAAAATGGAGATAAATGTGTAATATGTTGCCAGTTACTATGTTTATTAATTATAACACATGCTATTGCCCCAAAATGTTCATGTTCACTTATAATACAGCAATTAAGAGGGTGGGTAGTCTCTGGCATGTTGTTGCTCAATTATCCCATTTTCTACCCATGTGGCCCTAAGTAAGCTGCTTAACCCCACCAAGTCTCAGTTTTCTCATCTGAAAATGGGTCTGATCCTATTGACAGGAGAGTGATGTTGTGAGAACTAAATGAGATAGTCTTTATGAAATGCCTGGAACAGAGTAAGTGGTCTATACATTTTAGCTATTTTTATCACTCACCAATTCTTAACAGAGATTGGGATGGCAGTAAGGAAAAGTAATGATGAAAGAGTATGTTCAGTGTTTCTCTGTGTATGGGATGGAAAGGGTTAGTGGTACTAGAAATGCATTCTGGATCTGTCCGTTGGTGTTTATTGATTTCTCAGGCATAGGCTGAGAAAGTCCACTGTGCGCACGCTGGGGTTGTGCAGTCAGTGGTAGAAGCCCGACCACTGAGGCAAGTGCATATGGCCAGTCCACTCTGGGCACAGAGGAGTGGGTTCCCCACTATGGGATTCCATAGCAACTTCTCTTTCCAGAGTTCACTGATATTATGTATGATATAAGGTAGGCTGGCACAGTGTCTTAGATTTATATAAAGGGAAAGA
Organism: Miniopterus schreibersii; assembly: GCF_964146895.1. Classification (NCBI taxonomy): domain Eukaryota; kingdom Metazoa; phylum Chordata; class Mammalia; order Chiroptera; family Miniopteridae; genus Miniopterus; species Miniopterus schreibersii. The sequence goes on along the minus strand of NC_138105.1, from coordinate 37,849,545 downwards.
GCTGGAGACAGAGCTTCACCCAGGAACTTTTCCAGTCAAGTTCGGCATTCTAATCATAAATGAAACACAGAGCTACCCACAGTGGGATTAGTAAAAACAGAGCCAGAACCATCTTAAAATGCCAAGCATTAGTGATGAACTTAGTTTTTAAAAAAATAAAGTTATATTTTGACATGACATTTGCAAATGAGCTCCCACTGTAAGTGATAGCTTAAATCTTTTCTTCTGAACTGTGATTTCTCTAATAGCAGACATTGATATTCTGGATATCTTTGTTGCTTAGCTTGTGACATATTTAGTATGTTTTGGTGCTGGGATGGATCTTCTTGTTCCTTTTGCAGGGACCCATTGCCCATGGTCCTTAGCTGTCTGCGACCCATGGGTATTCAGTGCGTGAAAAAGTGAGATATTTTCCTCTAGAAAGCACCAACATTGAAAGGATTTTAACAATTTCTGAAGAAATTTCTGTAAGAGTGGTGGCACCCTTCCTGGCTTTCCTACGCAGAACATGCTATGACTGAGCGTGAGCAGATTCAGAAGGGTTTGAAATGCAGACACTAGTATATATGACCGGTGTGGTCTTAGGGTTTATCGACGGCACTGGCTGCGTTCCTTTGACATGACCGGCCCCACTTTGCTAAAATTTGCTCCTGCCTTTCTGTCCTTTCCTTTGCTGCCATGCTGTCTTACTGCTTATTTTTTTTCTTGGTGTGCCTATCTTTCTGCAGTAGGCCTTTTCTCTCCTAATTTGCTGTTTCTAATCTGTGGGCTAGGAAAAAAAGGTAAGGGAACATTTTAGAATGGTGCATAAAATGTGAGAAACTGGGCACCGAGTGAAGGTGTTTGAGGCTCTTCTACATGCAAAGTACTTGAATGTCAGTGTTCAGTTTGTTATATACCTTTTGACCATGAGACTTTGCTGTCTTTGCTGTCTTGCTTTCTAGTTCTTGACTGTGTTTTGAATGCCAGATAGCTGGGTTTGGGAGAGGTGGTATGCTCCTGTATTGCTACTGGTCAGTGAACTCGTCTTCTCACCACCTCTTTTGTTCGTCTGTATTAGAGAGCTCATGTTTCTGTCTTGCATTAGAGTTAAGATGTGTCTGATGGAAGCTAGGGGTTCAGTAAGTATCTGTGGAATGAATGAATGCTTCTCCTATCCCATGCCATATTAAAGTGTAAACTCCTTGAGGGGGTGACTGCTTTATGCATCCTGGCATCCACTTAGCAAGAAGTATGCACTCAAGATTTACTGAGTGACTGACTGAATAGAATTGTTAGACTACACAGTACTATTGGTAAAAAATAACCCCCAAAGATTCCAAAACATATTTTTATTATAGAACTTTATTACGAGGGGCGGAGAAATGTTGGAGGTAGGAATATATGGGGCAATATCACAAATGAGTTTACAGAAAAAAGTGTTAAATGCCTATTATGTTCTGTTGAATGTCCTAGAAATGTATTTCTCTTTTTCTTGGGTCAGAAGGATGAATGGTGAGAAGGGAGAAATGGGGGGACAGAGGGAACCCAGACTCAAGGTAAAAGGGCATATGAAGAGGAAGTGGATGTGCCAAGTGGAGCCATCCCAGGACAGGGTAGACTCCTGGTTCTGGAAAAGTTGCTGCCGATGTGATTCCAGCTCATCCTTTCCTAACATCTGTAGCTGTTAGGAAACCAGAGAGCTTTTACAAACCACCTTTCACAAACCATTCTTCTTCTAAGGTGTATGTAAGTAAGTACTCTTTTCATAGTAACATCACTGTATTAGGTTCCTGTAGCTGCTGTAACAAATTACCACAGGCTTAGTGGATGAAGACAATATAAATTTATTTATTTATTTATTTTTTATTTTTTTATTTTAAAAAATATATCTTTATTGATTCCAGAGAGAGGAAGGGAGAGGGAGAGAGAGAGATAGAAACATCAATGATGAGAGAACCATTGATCGGCCGCAGCCCGCAACCCGGGCATGTGCCCTGACCGGGAATGGAACCCTGATCGCCTGGATCCTAGGTCGATGCTCAACCACTGAGCCACGACCGGCTGGGCTATAACTTTATTATCTTATAGTCCTGCAGGATAGAAGAGCACAGGTCTCACTGGGCTACAATCAAGGTGTTGATAGGACCTTGCTCCTTTCTGGAGGATCCAGGGTAAAGCTGTTTCCTTACCTTTCTGGCTTCAAGAGGATTCTCTCATTCCTAGACTCATGGCCTCCTTTCATTTTCAAAGCCAGCAATGGCTGGTCAATGCCTTCTCACATTGTACCATTTCGCCACTAAATCTTCTGACTTCTTCACCCACATTTAAAGGACTCTTGAGATTACATTGGTTCTGCCTAGATAATCCAGATAATGCCCTTATTTTAAGGTCAACTGATCAGCAAATTTATTTCCATTTACCATGTCACATACATATCATAAGCTGTGGACATCTTTGGGGACTCATTGTTCTGCCTACTGCAATCACCAAACAAAATATGAAGAGCTGAAGTTCAGGAGGGTATAAATAATTATAGATTTGCATGGTGGAGGAAGCTAGGGAACAAGGAGATTTGAACACCTGGAGTTTGAATAGGGCTCTGGGGTAGTGTAGCCTATTCCTTTGAAAGCAAGAAGTGATCAGAAGGCATGTGACTAGCATGGCAGGTGCTTGTTCTCGGTCTCTAAGACCCTGTACCTCCACTGCTGGCCATCCAACTTTTCCAAAGATTTGAGTGATAAGAGTTCCAGGTGAGATGCAGCAGGGTCCTCACAGAAGAAGCTGGCCAGGTTTTGAACAGGAATTTGAAATGAAAAAAACCATGAGCTTCTTATCCACAGATGATGCTGTTTACTTTTTTAATATTAAGGAGAAACTGAGAGATGTAAGAATCAAAGAAAATTAGTGATGAATGAAGACACAAGATCTAAGAATCGTGTTTTCCAGCCACTATCCAGGTCTTTTTTTCCTTGGTAAGAGGAACAGAATGAATCACTTATCCACAGGCTTGATTCACACAGAAGGATGAATTCTGGTTCAAATAATAGCTAATGTAATGCCAGACCTCTCTCAGGAACTGCAGAGATTGTAGATCAATATGTAGTCAAAGAGTACATGGTGATGACTTTCTGAAAACTTGATCAATAAGTACACATCACCAAGATCAGAATTTATTTAAAATTATGAACAGCCTGGAAGTCTGCCAATGCTTGAGTAATAACTCCAGGCAGTCCAGATTCATGCCAGCTTCTTCCGTTTATATAAATTGCTGAAATCTCTCATGCTTGACCCCTCTGATGTATCAGCTTTGTTATGTCAGTTTAGATATAGGTAAATTTCCTATGGGCGTTTATTAGCTTTATTAAAAAAGAGGCAATTGTCCAAAGGCCTCTGGGCATATGCACCCAAAACATGAAATAAAAGAATGAAATTAAATACTCAGGCTGCCAAACACCTCATAAAAAAAACCAGGCCAGTTCAAACTACAGAGGCATGCCAGATTGGCAGGCTCGAGCTTGCATTTTCCCCCCTGAAGGTTACAAACCGTTCTACTGTCTGGTTGGATGGCAAAATGAATTGCAAAGGCAAAGACCATCAGCAACTTTGATTTGGAGCTTCATATTTGCAATACTTTATTTGAAGTAGGATGGCTGATCTTAATATGCTTGAGTGAACCAGTGGGTGGGAGAAACCCTCAAAGGGGATGTCTGTCTTTATTAAAATATTCCCACGCAACATCCTCTGACTTGACGTACCACTTTGATAGATGGATTTCACTCATGGAATTCTTCACATTGTCACTTCCACACAGCCCAACACTGTTCCCTATCTCCCTTACTCAGAGACCACATTGCTTTAAATCACTGATTTTCAACCCAGAGTGATCCTATATCCCAAGGGAATCTGGAAGTGTCTGCAGACATTTCTGGTTGTCACAACAGGGTGGGGAGGAAAATGATTGGCATGTGATGGATAGAGGCCAGTGGGCATTGTAGTATTTACCGAACTTTAGTCATTTATCTACCACTTTCATTATTTTTTGCCAAATCCACATAACACCTGAATTATTTTTCACTTAACAGTTTGTTCCCCAAATGGAACTCACTTCCAAAGAAATGAAATATATATTTTTAAGGAGAAACTTTATATTGCTATCATAAAAGTAAAGTCATTGTGAAAGTGCATACAGTGAAGACACCACAGTATTATTAAATTACAAGTTGATGCCTGGTGACTGCAGTCTTTCGGATAAAATGAAAGATTAGCAAGTTTTAGAGAAGTATTAAAGGAAGCACCAAACTGAGACTCTGTCCTTTGTTAAGTAACATGGATGGATGGATTGACAAGAGAATAGCTTTCTCCTCCTATGAGTCATTGATATTTAGGTGCATGCCTTACGCTACCTGCATTGGTTACAGTTAGTATGAGTGCATGCTCCCCGTGTTAGGAAACACTGAATTGTTGTATTCCTCATACATACACTCTTCTGCCTGGATTCCTGCTTTTCTGTTAGGTTTCCAAAGCTTTGAATGACTACTACAGAGTCATTTTTTTGGGGTGTGGACTTCACAGTGGTGCACTCAGATAGTGGCTACCTATTACCAGGGCTGTTTCTCTGAACCCAAGAAAGCTGGAGACATAGCAGATGGCAAAATGGAAACCTAGAGCCTGTTATTGCCAACCAATGCCAAATGCCCTCATGGAGTTTTACTGTCCACTCCCACCCCACTAAAATGGCCATTGAAAACGTACTTGTAATCCTCTCTGTAGAATTACAGGGACTGCTTCGGAATGCTTAGTAGACTGATTATTCTGGGTCACGCTACTCCAAGGGCAAGGACTGCCTCCTTCGACAGGAACAGGCTGTGCAGTGAACATCCAGCGCGTGACCGTGAGTCAGTATTATTATTCACAACACCTGCTTTTGCTTCTATATTGTTAGACCGTGAACCGGTTTACAGGCAGCACCGTCTTTGTAACTGCGCCTATCCCGCAGGGGGCTGATATTTTTGTGTCTGCTGGCTCGCTGGGGAACCTGCAGCACAGTAAGTTATGCTGATCCTGGCTGCCTGGGAAAACGGATGGAGAACTGCAACAGGCACTTGCGGCTCCTGAGCTCCCACTCGCTGCCTGGTGCCCTCAGCCAGAGTCCCTTAGTCCGGGAGACTGACACTGTGAATCCCTCCCCTCCGGAAACCTGTTCCCGGTCCTTGTTCAAAGGCAGCTGGCCACGCTGCATCATGAAAACTGTCTGGACTCAGCCGAATTTTCTCTCTCTCTGGAGTTGGTTTCTGTACCTATAATTATCTTCAAGCACCACCATAAAACCCCTCTAGTCTTTACCTCATGTTCTTCCTTTGGGGCACTGGCTCTGGACCCATCCACCGTTTCTACCAAGACATCATTAGTGCAATTATATTTCATAGCCCCCCTCGTTCCGACGGGAGCAGAGGCGGCATCGAGCGAGCACAGCAGCAGATAACGAGGGCTACAGAGGGTCCCCTGAATTGTGTCATCACGGTCCAGCGAGCAATACGCTGCCACTGTCAGCCGGCGGCGGCCTCAGCGGCCCTGCAGCCCTGCCTCGGTGACAGCTGGCAACAAGGGAGAGACACGCACACGACCCACGTTTTTTCTCTTCCCTTTGACTAAAAAATACCACATCCTGAAAAGAACACGCTCAGCGCTGCTCTGTTCTGCAGCTGCGAGATTTTTCTCTCTGTGGAACAAGGTATTTCCAAATTTCCTTCAACACGGGGTCAGGTGTTGTTATTGATTTATTGTACCGGTGGGATTCCGGCCCAGTAAAGGATGCGAGGTTTTAGAGGGAGATGAACCGAACAAGAGCTCACCCACTCGAGAGTTCATCCTTCCACTCAATGTTAACCATCATGTGTGTGTACTCTCAATGCTTATTAGAATCTATTTTTGTAGGAAATCAACAGTATGAGATATTTCCCCAACAGTAAAAAATGATATATTTCAGGGCACACATACACCATTTCTCTGTTCTTACAGCAAACAAAAACTTACATTTCAGCTAGGTTTTATTTTCCCTATTTATTCTAAAAGGACCCTAAATAAACCTTTTTTTTTTTAGATTTAGAGGACGTCCCACCTGAGAGCTCAGACAAAAGGAAAGCATTTATGTGTACTCCCTGGCAGACAGTGAAACTGGGGCTTATATAGAGTCATAAATTTTACTGCTGGAAAGGACCTTAAAGAACATTTAGTTCACCCCCTTGTGGGTGGTAAATGGAGGTAACCGCATGATACCTTCAAGATTGAAGTTCAAGCTACTTTCTGAGAAAGAAGTTAAGAAAAACAAAACCAGACAACCAAAACATGGAGTGAATGTAATCAGTCATTTCTGTTTGTTTTTTTAAAAAATATATCTTTATTGATTTCAGAGAGAGGAAAGGAGAGGGAGAGAGAGAGAGAGAGAGAAACATCAATGATGAGAGAGTCATTGATTGGCTGCCTCCTGCACGCCCCCGACTGGGGATTGAGCCTGCAACCCGGGCATGTGCCCTGACTGGAAATCGAACCTGGATCGCCTGGATTCTAAGCCGATGCTCAACTGCTGAGCCACACCCGGCCGGGCTCAGTCATTTCTACAAGCAGTTGACCAAAAGAATTGATAAATGGGCAGCTGAAGACCAGTCCCAAATTTTAATTCTGGAGACTTGGTATTTTATGAGTTGTGTATGGCTTGGAATGTTAAAATCCAACAAATTGTACTGGGCCTGTGTTACAAACTAGGGTAATTGTGTCCATTTTAGTTATAGCCAGTCAATTGGCCTACATAACAAAAAGATGTCATACTCACCTAGCTAGGGAGCCAGAGGCAGGGCAGACCTCAGACACAGTACCTCAGGCTCCAGATTGTTGTTCTCCCTCCCCTCCCCCTCCCCTCCGTCTCCCCTCCTCCCCTCTCCTCTCTTCTCTCTGCTTCATCCTGGGCCAGAAGCAAGAAGGCTGCAGTTGTCTTACATAAATATCTTATGGGAATATTTCTGGTTTTCAGTGAAAATCCAGAAAAGTTAACCATAGTATGAACTGGTGAGTTCATCCATAAATTGAATGCAGTGGAGGTAAAAACATGGAGCTGGGGTTATAAAATGTTCACCCCCTGAGACTTTGCAGCTATCACAGAGAGGGCACTGGAGCGTTCTCTGGAGAAGTGATGCAGGCTCGAGCCTACTTTATCCAAGTTTATCCTTGTGTATGGGGCTGAGTGGCCCCAAATGACATGTAGAATATAAGGGAAAATCTGTACATTAGCTTTCTTTAGGGGCTTAAGAAAACTCCTTTTGCTATGTTGTGAACATTAGTCTTGTACATTTTTGTCTGAAGATCAGATGTACATAATGTTTTGTATAGTTAAAATTCAGAGGGCTTATAGGTATGGGCACAGCTTGGGGTCAAGGAGGAGCTTGAAGTTTAGATGAAGGATGATAACCTAGAGCAAGTTGTTTAGTACACGATTTTCCCCAGGTTCCCAGGTCTGGACCTGCCTGAGCAGGATGAGAAATTCTGCAGAGCTTGTGTGAGAGCAGATTTTCAGGATGTGCTAATAGTTGTAGGAAGTGAAATTTGTAGCAGTTGGAAAGAAGGGTGGAAGAAGGTGCCTGATGCGTGTTTGATAAATTATCATTTTGGCTTAGCCGGAAGTGTGAATTAAACATGCTAGGTTCATAAAAAGAGGCAGACAGAACTGGAAGGGAGCATAGGATGCATCCTTCCTTTAAAAGGACAGGACAGAAGATGGAAAGAGGGATAATTAACCAACGCCTGAAAGAAACGAATGCCAAGAAACTGCTAATGTTGTGCTAGGCAAACCTGAACTTCAGAAAGACAAAGAACATGAAGCACACTATTGGTAGCCTTGGGGGAAGGGATGCCGAAAGATGGAAAAGAGGCCAACTTTAGAAAGTGGGATGATGTGGGTCCTGCAAGAACCAACTGGTAACTTGATTTTAATTGCCAGACAATTTGAGATGAACATGGGGAAGGGTGCATGAGTCCACCCAAAACAGGTCATGTTAAACTAAAGTATAAATATCTTTTAATAGAATTAAATGATATTTTGCATTCTGACAAAGTCACAAACTCCCAGTGTGGAAAGCGATCCTGAACTTGGCTCCTTGCTCTGAGCTCCCTCAGTGCTGTGTGCTGTCCTGGTAACATCCCACCCTTGTGGTGCCAGCAGTTTCTTTGCCTGTCTTTCTGTTCAAGGCCACTCACTGTGAATGTGTGTCTTGGGTATAAAACAAAAAATCATGCTTTTAAAATTACTATTATAATATATTTTTAACATATTAAGCACCTAGTTTACTGGTCAGCCTTAATATTTTCCAAATCCATGAATGTGTCTTTAAGCCATGTTATGTAAAGAATTATTGAAGGTACTGGGGATGTTCATCCTGAAAAATCCAAACACATGCGGTTTCACACCAGGAACACATTCTCCCGGGGAAGTATTTTTTCAGATCATGAGCGATGAAATAGATGGTGAGATGTACAGAAAATCATCTGAGGGTGGCACCTTTCTACTGAACTGGTAGGGCCTGGCTTGGCTCGTGGCCTTTGCCTTACGGTGCTTGATGCTATTGTCTGAGCCCTGCTTTACATCCTGTATAGGAAGCTTACTGAAGTCAGGGGCCACATTTCACAAATTTGAAAATCTCTTTGCATTCTTCACCATGCTTAGCAAATTACTTTCACAATATAGAGTAGATAGTTCATACATATTTGTTACGGTGAACCTGAATGGGCCACAGGGGATTTAGCTTCATTATAATTAGCAGTAAAACCACAGTCTGTCTGTGCTGAAGAAATCAAATCTGCATATATCTTAAATTTGGTCCTTGCTGTCCGCAGACACATCTTACCTGGGCATTTCTTTCATTAGAGGACTGACTCAGGTGGTGTCTTCATTATGCTCAGCAAGAGTACTTGGGAAATGGAGGGGGACCTCTCCTGAGAAGAGCCTGGCTTTGGCACCAACACGCTGTTCACCTTTGTAGCAATGTAGCGATTAGGTTGACTCTGCCCCCGCCCCCCCCTTTTGTTGGGTTACAGAGACAAGCATTTCTACCAGTAAGGAGCCCAATGCATCTGAGTTGGCCAGCTCTTGGACTTGGGCCTCTTAGATGAATTTCGGATGTGCACTGAAGGAATCTGAAAGATCTGGATCCATTTCAGGGGAGGTAGTCCTGCTCTCTAGTTAACATACAGGCTCTGGTACAGTACAGAGTATTAACAAGGTAACTGGGAGCCTCAGTTTGCTTATCTGTAAGAGGATTAACTGTACCTGCTTCCAGCCTTGAGGAGTAGCTGAGATGTTCCATTGTGTTTATCACAGCGCTAACACATACTAAACACTTAATGAAAACCACACATGTCTGTTACTGTGAAGGGATGTTGGGGAATCGGCCTCAGTTTGGGGACGGACCTTTAGGCTGACAGGGGATCTGACGTACCTTAGGTGCAGGCTTTGCGAGCCCGATCTGCAAAGACCATTTCTGACGGATGAGTTTTGAAGTTCTGTTCCCCCTGCCCCTGCATGCCTCACCTCCCACCCGCCCTCAGGACCTATCAAGGCCCTTATCACCCTTGCTCTTGGGGAGACTTGCAACCCCTTCCCTTCAGTCACTTCTTGCTGTCAGAGGCATCTCCCCTGAAGTTAGAGCTGGAATAGCTTGCATTAGCACTTTTTGTTTAACACCTCCACTGGCTTTTCCATGATCCATTTAATCTCCACGAACCAGCGCTGGGGGCCTGCAGGGCTCCTCCGCTGTGACTTACTGCAACAAACTTGGGCTTTGGTGTCAGATAAGCTCTTGTTTAAACATGACGCTAGCACAAGGTTGACCCTGGTTTTTATTTAAATTACCTGAGCCTCTGTTTTCTCACTGGTAAATGGGGATTATGATATTTGCTTTGCAGGTTGTGGTAAGATCTTAGAGATGAAGGACAGAAGGTTGTTGGTGCATGCTCAGAAATGATAGTGGTTACCCTGCTAGACTGCCTTTGCTCTTCCCTGCTCTTTCTCACCCTGGCGTCTCTACTGATATCCAAAAACTTAATCATTCCACCTTACCTTGATCCCACCCCTTCCCACCCCTGCTTTTTAAGAATTGAACATCATTAACCTAGAAGATTTCTACCCAGACCAATATCAAATATAAACATGCCATAATAATAAGGTCATATCCTTAGGTTTTAATGGAAACAACAATATGATTTAACAGTTTGTTTTTTTCATTTGCCTTGATTTTAATGGGTGGACTTCCCTATGTCAGACACCTATAATAGATATGAAAATGGTGTGTGTAAAAAAATACTGAATTTTGAAAAAGTGAACGTGGACAGGGTCCCTACCTGTAGCGATTGCCAAGAAGACAACCGAGAGAGGATTAACTATTCTGTGTCTCCCTGGCTTCACTTTTCAGCCTAGCAGGTATTCCTTTACTAACTGTTAATATTTAGTGATTGTACATTTGATCTCCCTCAGAATTATGTCCAGAATATACCTTAAGTGAATATATTATTGGCAAGACTGATGGATTTTACAGAATACTGAGCTGTAACAAGTATGTCTTAATTTGTGAAGTTTCAAAATGATTTGTTTTGATAACAAGAGAAGGTATGAATTCAATTTGGAATCAGATGATTGAACCCTGTTATACGTTCTCTTTTATTTGTTTGTTTTTTGTTTAATACTTACCAGAGGATATTTTACCATTAACTTTTATAGAGAGAGTGGAAAGGAGAGAGAGAGACAGAAACACTGATGTGAGAGAGACACGTTGGTTGGTCGCCTCCTGCATGTGCCCCAGTAGGGGACGGGAGTTGAACCAGAAACCTTGGTACGTGCCCTTGACCTGGAATCGAACCCTTGGGCCGATGCTCTAACCGCTGCGCAAAACTGGCCAGGGCTTATACATTCTTTTTAATTCTTGAGGTCTGAACTGTGTTTATTAAAGAACGTAGAGGGGTGTGTAGATTTAAGCTGTTGTGTTTTTTTTCTTTCTGAGATGTCCTGCAAGGATTCTGATGCAAGCTCTCCACCTTGCCTCTAACCTGGACCGCATCCACCTGGGCTACTGGTCCCTCTCCTCTCCTTGCCCTCAACCCCCATTTATCCAATTTTAGGAGTTACAAAGCTTGGATCACAAAATAGGAAGAAATGAACTACATGAACCATAGGTACTTCTTTTGAATATTTGTGCGTTTAGCTTTTCTTATGGCACTTCACCTACGCTCAGAACTGACTTTCCTCAAAAGATAACTTGGGAAAAACCTGTGAACAAACCAAGGAATATTCAATAATCTAGCATGATAAAACAACGTAATTTGTTTAGATGAGAGTTCTTTATGAGGGCAATGGAGTGGGAAGGAAAATAGAATGGGCTTTAAAATATTATTTTCTCTTAAATTTATCTTTGTAGAAATCTGTCTTCATACATACAGCCTTTTATTTGGAATGCAGCGTGGAGTCACTGAAGCAAACATTGCTTTATATACACTATGATACCAGATCAATAGTGTGCTGGTGCACTGAGCAAAAGGAGCCCAAGATTAGCTTGCTGTTTTCTTTTATTGTTCAGTCAACAGAAAAAAGAACCAAAAGGAAAGAAATAAAATATGGAGAGAGACATTTTCATCTCCCGTTTTCAGAGCTTCCATCCTCCTGAACTCCCAGGAAACTAGCGTGCAAAATTGTACAATTACCATTTTTAAAGGCAGTTACAGAACTTAAAAAAAAAAAAAGCATCTAGAATATTATGCTTTCACATATACGATTAACAAGGACTTCTTTAATGGAGTTTCAGTTAGGCTGTTAATAATATTTGATGAGACCTGCCAGGCGTGGCTCAGCGGTTGAGCATCAACCTAGGATCCAGGAGATCGTGGTTCGATTCCCGGTCAGAGCACATGCCTGGTTGTGGGCTCAGTCCCCAGTCGTTGGCGTGCAGGAGGCAACTGGTCAATGATGACTCTCTCATCATTGATGTTTCTATCTCTCTCTCTTCCTCTCCCTTCCTCCCTATGAGATCAATAAAGATATATTTAAAAATATATATATTTGATGAGCATTAGCATGGTATTATCTATTTTCCATTCTTTTTGTTGTTATTGTTGTTAATCCGAGGATATTTTTCCCATTGATTTTTTAGAGAGAGTGAAGGGGGGGAGAGACAGAGAGTCAAACATCAACATGAGAGAGACACACCGATTGGTTGCCTCCCGTACATGCCCGACCAGGGCCAGGGATGGAGCCTGCAACTGAGGTACCTGCCCTTGACTGGAATTGAACCCGAGACACTTCAGTCCGCAGGCTGATGCTCTGAAATCACTGAGCCAAACCAGTTAGGGCTATTTTCCATTCTTTTAAACTATTTGTGTTCTTATTTTTAAAGTGGGTTTATTATAGCAATGATATAGTTATTTTGCTTTTTTTGGTTCGATCTCAACAATTCTGCTTTTAAATTAGGGTGTTTAAACCATTTGCAGTTAATGTGGTTATTGATACAGTTGGCTTAAAATCGACTGTCTTGCTATTTGTTTTCTATTTGTCCCATTTTTCTTTGTGTTTTACTACCTCCTTTTGGATTTCTTGTGTTTAATTATTCTTTTTTATCTTCTTTTTTGCCTTACTAGATCTAACTCTTTGTATTATTAGTGGTCGTTTAATAGTTTATAGTATACATATTTAACTTGTCTTAGTTGACTTTCAAGTGATACTGTACCACTTCATGTGTGCATGGGACCTTACAGCAATATAATTCCTTTTCACAAAAACTGGCCTTTGTGTTACTATTGTTATACATTTCACTTCTACATATATTATAAAACCCACAAAGCATTGCTATTTCTGCATTAACTAGTCAATCTTGTAAAGCATTTAAAAACCAAGAACAAAGAGTCCTTACGTTTACCCAGATATTCCTCATTTCTGGCATTCTTCATTCCTTTGTGTACACCCAGATTTCATCTGGTTGTCCTTCTGCCTGAATGACTTTCTTAAATATTTCATGTAGAGCAGGTCTGCTAGTGATGAATTCTTTCAGGTTTTGTATGTCTGAAAGGCAACTTTATTTTGGGTTCCGGAATTTAAGGTTTTAGAGTTCTTTTTTCTTTTTTCTTTCTTTCAGGACTTTAAATGTGTTGTTCTATTATCTTCTGGCTTGCATTGTTTCCAAAGACAAGTCCACTCTAATTCTTATTTTGTTCCTCTGTCCATAATGTGTTTTTATACTCTGGCTGCTTTTAAGATTTTTTAATCACTGGTTTTCAGCAATTCCATTATGATATGCCTTACTTACTTTACTTTTCTCCATGTTTTTAGGTTTGGGGTTCTTGGAGCTTTTTGGATCTATGGGTTTATAATTGTGCTCAAATTTGGAAAAAAACCAGCCATTCTTCTTTAAAATATTTTTTTCTACTCCCTTTTCTATGCTGTAGAGATTCCCATTGAATGTAGTACTTTCACAGATCATTAGTGCTTTGTTCAATTGTTTTTAAAGTCTCTTTTCATACTTTGTTTTATTTCTGATACTTTCTATTGCTATGTCTCCAAATCCATTCATATTTTTCTTCTTCAATGTCTAATGTGCTGGTAATTCCATCCAAGGTATTTTCATTTCGGTCATATTTTTTTAAATACCTAGAAGTTTGATTCCTTCTCCATATGCTGCAAACTGGAAACTCTCCAATCAGTTAGCTGGGGTATTAGGGTCTTATCCAATTTGTTTTTCCCTCTCACTAGAATCACTGTCCTGTGTTGCCTAATGTTCAGTGTCTTATAACCATTCCCCCCCCCCATATATTTTGCCTGCTTTTTTGGTTGTTTTAGATGGGAGGATAATTCAGTTTTTTAATCTCCATAGAGATTGATAGCAGAAATCTGTTAATCATGTCTGCTTTAAAGCTTGTCAAAAATCTACCAAAGTTCACTTCTAGAACTGGAGAAGTTTCACCTGTCTTTGGTGAATACTTTGGAAGTACGTATTTTAAAAAGTTGTTTTTGGAAAGAGGAAGGGAAAGGGAGAGAGAGAGAGAAACATCAATGATGAGAGTCATTGATCAGCTGCCTCCTGTGCGCCCCCTACTGGGGATGGAGCCCGCAACCCGGGCATGTGCCCTGACCTTGGACTGAACCATGCTCTCCTGGATGGTAGGTCGATGCTCAACCACTGAGCCACACCAGCGGGGCTGGAAGTGTTTTGAATCTAATTAAATATTTTCATTATCTGGGTTCTCATTTGTTAATCTGTCATTTGCTAACAAAAATATAGCAATAAGTCCTCCATCATCAATTTATTACTCAGTTTTTATATGTGCAAAATTGGTACAATAATATCAGCCTTCAACTTCCATAGAGCTCTACTAAATAAATAATCAACATCAGGGAATGGTTTAAAAAATCTTTGGAAATAGAACTTTATGAATGCAAGCTATAGCAGTATACATTTTGTGGCCAGAAACCAAAGTAGTACTAGACCCTTCTATTTCTAGAATTCTGTAATTTTGTTTTTATGATGTTCTCAGAGGAGAGCAAACAAATTTAGAATTATTGTCTTTTTAATATTTGTTAAGAAGAACCCCTTAAAAGGGAGTCTACTATGTTCAGCATAAATGAAATAGCAAAGGCTTTTGCTAAAATAAAATGAAAGATTTAGAGATGTTAATATTTATTTTTAAAAAAATATATGTCTTTATTGATTTCAGAGAGAGGAAGGGAAAGGGAGAGAGCGATAGAAACATCAATGATGAGAGAGAGTCATTGATCGGTTGCCTCCTGCACACCCCTGACTGGGGATTGAGCCCACAACCCAGCATGTGCCCTGATTGGGAATCAAACCTTGATCTCCTGGATCCTAGGTTGATGCTCAACCACTGAACCACTCTGGCCAGGCATGAATATTTCTTGAATAATTAGCTTTGGGAAAACTAACAACAAATTAATTTTTTAATTGTGCTTTTCTCCAAGGCACAATTGGTTTTTGTAAGTTCTTTGTCTTTCTTCATCGGCATGCATATTTGCATGTATGTATATCTATATTTGTGTATGCATGTGTGTGTTTAATAATATCACAGTTGGAAGAACTGTCTAGATCATCTATTACCACTGATCACTTAGAGAAACCTCTTTCTAATAGAATGTCATGCCTCAAGTTCCTGGCATCACAGGACTAGAACACACATCTTCTAACTCCAAGTCTGATAATTTTCTCCCTACTTGTTTTTGTATTTCTCCTTCTTACAATGGAGAGGTGGAAAAAAAGTATCTGGAAAGATTTTTTTTAATTATCCTATATTAAATGAAAATGAAAATTCCCATTGAAATTATTTTTTTCTACCCATTTTTAAAATTTATGTGAGCAACAGGTTGTTTGACAATTGGCATGACTAAGTAGGCCATGGGTTCATTATATCATGCATTTACTGTTAAATTTAAAACCATTTTATCTTAGATGTTAATATTCACATCATATTTATTAATCCACCAACTTACAATAATCATTAAAAATAGAGGTAAAAGTTTCTTATAGTTCTGGTACTTCTTACCAAAATAATTTACCCAATGGCCACATCTTTCTCAAGTATTCCATCTGTCTTTTTACACCTTCTACCTCAACGAAAATACAATAGCTCAACAGTTACAAACTACATTTATCTACTAATCAGTCTTCAGCATTCAGGTCAATAACTTGAATGAAGTGGTTTCTTCTCTATGGAAAGGAAGTCTTGTGTTGTAGGAAGAAGTGCACTTTTACAGAACAGGTCCTTTGGTATATAAAAGTGGCCACGGATATTTACAGCTTCTCATATCAAGAGGTGGAGCCTATTTCTCCACTATTTATATCTGGGCTGGCTGTCTTGTGACTCGCTTTGATAAAGACAGTATGGTGGAAGTGACATTATGTGAGACCCGAGCTGAGGCCTTATAAGTCTTTGAAGCTTTTGTCATGGTCCTCTTGGAACCCTCTTTCCTGGAGGATGAGAGGCCATGTGCATAGAAACCCAGATACCTCAGTCATCTCAGCCGTTCCCGTTGCCCCAGCAGAGACCTGGGATATGTGAGTGAGCTTGGATGACACCACATAGAGCAGAGATGAAATTGCTCTGGCTGAGTACATTTCAAATCACTGGCTCACAGAATCATAAGCAAATTGTTACTTTAGGCCACCGAGTTTTGTGGTATTTCCTTACACAGCAAGAGGCAACTGGACACCTTACAGATGAATTGTCCCTCCACCTCTGCCTTCCTTCCTCCTTCCTTTTAACCAGCCCTTTAAGGACATTACTGTCTCTTCTCTGGGCCCTTTTTACAAAAAAGTCTTTAATTTGTTATAACACTCTATGCAATCATACTCAATGCAACCCATTTGCTATTGACTATATAATATGTTACATAATATGAACAAAGTCTTCTTTAAAAATCTCACTTCATTTAACTCTCCTAGAACTTTTATGAAATAAGTAGATGGCAGTGATATTCCATTTTAAAATGATGAAGCAATGCTTTGCATTAATATAATACCTTTTTTAAAGAGGGGCTCACTTTGCTTTATAGACATGATCTCACCATTCCTTTACTTGTGCAATCAGACAGATAAAATGTGATGAGCAAACTTAATACCTTCATGGAATTTCTGGCACTGCTTAGCTCTTGCTGGTGTTCCTCTCTGTTGCTGAATTATTATATATGACATAATAGATGGTTCACATGGGAAATAGTCACAAAGACACAATAAAATGTTTACTTTGTTTATATAGAACCAAAGGAAAGGGAGAATTAGAGATTTTCAGGTTTATTTGAGGAAGATTAAAAAAATTAACCCCTTGTATTCTACTCCTAACATTTTCCTTCTTAAATTCTCGTACTTTAGGACATAAAATGATCTGCCTTGGCTATTTTTATGGGTTGTGTGAACTGGTGGGATGCTAAACTTTATTTTACCTTAGAAAGGTTGGAAGTGGCTTTGTTGGTGGCAGTGGGCGGGAACAGCACTGGCACCAGGTGTTAGACTGGTGGGGTCAGACCAGACCTGGATTCAGCAACCTCAGTATTTGAGTTCTGACTAGGAAAGAATTCAGAGCCAAGATTCCAACTATAAGAGAACATTTATTTGGAAAATCACAAAGGTAGAAGTAATTCCTAGAAGAAACAGGCTTAGGGAACAAATTATAGAGGCAAAGAAGGGCCCTTAGAGCTTAGAAATGAGGAAGGTAAAGGTGACAAACCCAGAGGGAGGGGGAAGGAAAGGGAGAGAGGAAAGGCATGGGTGTGCTCCCAGGAGGGAGAGCGCTCTGGGTCCTCTGTACCAAAAGTTTAAAGGGTGGGTGATTTTAGGGGAGGTCCCAGGGGAAGATCTCAATGGAATATTCAGCAGCTTTCCAAGTGTGTCCTTTCAGGATCTAGGTCTCCACTGATTAATTGGTCAATGCCAGGGCAGAGAGTCATCATCCAATGCAGCTGGTCCCGAGGTCAGCCTCGAGGTTGCTTCTCTGATTTTGCTGCTTTCCTGGGCCTGGAACTGAAATACAAGGGAGGCCTAGATGTTAGCTCTAGGGAAGAAATGCCAGCGGTTCCAAACCACATGACCAGTGATATGCTAGGGGTGGAAAGATCACCCTGGGGACAAGTTCCCACACTACAATTATCCTTTGCTATGCCCTGGGGGCTTTTCACCCTGGTGACCTTCTGTACCTGGCCCACGGTCCTTGCTCTGTTCATGTCTGCCTAACTGCCTACCACAGCTTGTTTGTTAACAAGTGTCTTTTGTTTCTTGGAATTGGAAGATATGCCTTACATTTCAACAGCATTTAGTTTGAAGTCATCAACTCATCACAGAACATATTGTCTTCACATTCCTAAGCTCAAGTAAAGATTTTCCCTTAAGTCTGTGACCTAGGAACACGTTAGTTTAAAATGGAAATCTATATCTTGAGGTTTGTGTAACTGCGAAAATATGTGGATTTGCCTTTTTTCTCAGAAAAGGGTGTATATCTTTCATCAGTTTTTCAATAAACCTGTTACCACCCAATTTTTTAACTAATATCTTTGGAGCTTGAATTATGACATTGCTCTAATCCTGCATCAGTTGAACCAAGAATTATGGCTCCACAGCATTCAGATAATCTAGATATGTAATTTTCTTACAACAGTTCATTCAAGGGCACATGAAGATCAGCAGTTAGTCTTAGGAAATGACCAATGAAATCACATCAGGGAGGACATTCTTATATGTGGTATTATCTTAGTCTGTTGGGCTATTATAACAGAATACAGTAGACTGGGTGGTTGAAACAGCAGGCCTTTATTTATCACAGTCCTGGAGTCTGGAAGTCCAAGATTAGAGTGCAGCATGGCTGGGTTCTTGGTGAAGGCCTTTGCCTGGTTTGTATCTTAGCATGAAAGAGAGAAAGGGAGCCAGCTGCCTCGCATCATGGGGGCTCCACATAACCTAATTACCTCCCAAAGGCCCCACCTCCAAAAACCACCACTTTCAGGCTTCAGAGTATGAATTTTAGCAGATACAAAGCCACATTATATTTCATTAGAATTATAGCATAGCAGTTCTCAAACTTGGTATGGGATAATCAGAAATACCTGGATCTTACACCAGACAAAGTGAATAGGAACTTTGAGGGCCATGATGCTAAGGAACCTGTATTTAGTGAAGTTTCTTTAGTGATTCTAGCATATACGGAAGTTTGAAAACCACTGATAGACAGTATATTGAAAAATTATAATGTTTTCTTCTTTTCATGACAAATGAAATCAAATACACAAAGAATATAGAACTTGTCCTGGCTGATGTGGCTCAGTTGGTTGGAGTGTCGCCCCATGCACCAAAAAGTTGCAAGTTCGATTCCCAGTCAAAGCACATACCCAGGTTGTGAGTTCTGTCCTCAGTTGGGGTTTGTCTGGGAGGCAACCGATTGATGTTTTCTCTCTCTCTCTCCCTCTCCCTTCCTCTCTCTCTAAAATCAATTAAATCGTATCCTTGGGTGGGGGGGAGGAAGAATATAGAACTTTTTAAAAACACAGCAGGAGTTATAACCAGATAGTCACGTGATCAATTAAATGTAATTAATTTCATGCTAGATTTGATTATGATCCTTGGTTTTTGTTTTTTTTTGAAAGTGATGTTGTGCATGCACAGTAAAGGGAAAATTGACATCGCTTGGTTGAGACTGTTTATGAGATGCTCTCTTTGGAGAGAACATTTAGATGGCACTGTGTCTGTCTGGTGGGAAAAGGTTTTCAGCTCTTGTCTGTTGATCTTGAGGTTTTGTTGCACTAGGGAATGAAACAGTCGTTGTACTATATCCACAGAAGCAGAAAGTGCTTTCTTTCCCCCAGCCCCTTCTTCCCAAGATGTCATATCTTGAAGGAAAACAAAACAGAAAAGGAACAAATTTATTCTCAGGGAGCTTGGAGGGGCATGAATTATTTATTCTCAGGGATCCTCTACTATCTTTGTATGAAAGAGAGTCCTAATATTAAAAGTGAATGTTTCTTTTTCTGCATGTCAATAGCTGGGGGATCAGACTGGACTGGCTGTTAGATAGCTTTCTCCTTGGAGACTGAGCTCCCCAAGGCAGCTGCTGCAGCAGCTAAGTTTTTTTTTAAGACAGTAAAATTCATTGAACTGATGTATTAACACCCCAAATTGATGTGACAGGGGTCTGCCACTGAGGCAGTCTAAAAGGAAGAGAAGGCCATTAAAATGATCCCAATTACCTTTTAATTATGAATTAACACATTTGCATACAGCACAGCACAGAGAATTTCCGGGTGCATGTGCACGTGTGTGTTTAAATTGCCTGGGTTTATGAGCCTCCTCACTTTTCTTTCGGCTGCTTAGAGCCGTAAATTCTCACTACCTTCACCCTGGAGCTCAGGAAGTCAATTCTTCTTGCCTGGGGAAAAATTTAAAATTTCCCCTGGTGCCAGTAATCTCATTTTCTTTCCAAGCAGTTGTGCAAATGAGAACAATTGTTTTGTCTTTTCCAGTTTATACTGGGCTTCTCTAGAGCTGGAAGAACATGGTGCTTACTTGGTAAAGTAAATTTTGGTTTGGAAGAGGCAGCTGGGCATTTCAGTCCTGGAGGGGTGGAAAATAAAGGAGAATTACAAGTTGGACTTGTCATTCAGTCTGCTGGGCAGTGGTTCTGGGAGTCACTGCCTCGGGTGGCTCACCTAGCAACCTGGTTCTCTTTGCTCTAGGCTAAGTGTCAAACTGGAGACTGTCAGCATTTTATTCCTGGAAAGAAAATACTAGTTGTTTGGAATCCACTCTTCGAGTCTTTTTCAGAGTTGAGGGAGACCCCTGTATTTGAATCATTGGTATATAGACCCCTGTGTGTCCAATGTGTGTTGACTGTCCGGCTTCACCAGAAAAAAGCAGTGTTTGTTGATGTCCCTTTGTTAAAATAGGTAACCTTTTAAGGAAAAATGTCAAGGCTGGTAGAAGGCAAAATTCTAAAGGAAAATAGTTGATCTGTGGTGTCACAGGCCCCCCCCATCTTAGACATCCCACCCTCAGAAGTGCTCTGGGCTTTGTACCATTGACAACTCTTTTCACTCCAATTCCCATGCCTCTTCCTTTCTCCATTCCCATCTTCTTCTTTTCTAGGAGCTTGGTATATTTCTATGAAGCAGAAGGTTAGAAAGAGCCCAAATGCCCATCAATAGAGAGGGATGGCTAAATAAAGCAGGGTACCTCCAATTAAGGAAATAAATGGAGCTGTAATAAAGAATGGAGGAGCTCCGTGTACTGATGAGAAGAGATGGCCAAGATTCATTGTAAAGTAAAAAATAAAAGGCTCAGGACAGTGTGTACATAGTGTATGTTTTGTGTAATCTTTTGTGCAAAAATATGGTGGGGGAATAAGAATCTGTATCTTTATTTTCTTGTATATGCTTAAAAACACCGTCTGGAATGATACACACACACACATACACACATACACACACACACACACAGTCTAATAACAGTGGCTAATGCTGAGGTAGGAAGTGGTTTTAACTGAGGAGAGATGTTTCATTCTATACCTCTTGGTTATTTAAAATTACATATATTTTTAACGTAAAAGGAGCTTTTCATGTAAGTATAACATATATTCAGAAAATTGCAAAGAACCTTTGTCCACCAAAGTGCTCATCACCCATTTCTAGAAATAGAGCATTACCCTCACCTCAGCAACCCCCATGGTGCCAGGAATCTTATCTGTCTCAGGTGCCCTTCAGTTACTACCTGCCCTCCATGGTACCTGCTATCATGACTTCTCCTGTTAAAAATATGTCTTTAAAAAGAGCTAAAAGCATGACTCATACAAATATACAATGTTTTATGAGTCAAAGATTTTATTTTATTCATTAATTAATGAGGAAACTGGCAAAATCTAAACAAAATGAATTTGAAACAGCTCAAGGATAACCCAAAGAACAGACCTACATATAGGCAATTAAGAATGCTGAAATGAATTAGCTAATAGATGCAAAATTAGCCACTATCCACAGGGCAGTAATCAATAACATCTTCACTTGACAAAACTCATTTGTGTGTCTATAGACAAGAATAATTTGCATTACTATCCATTGTCTATAACTTATAGAGCTATAAAGTAGGTCAAAGACCATGAAAGTCACAGGCTCCTACAGAATCAGATAACTCAGAAGGCTTGTCTTTGAAAAGACATCCAGTAATATTTTTTACCCATTTCAAAGTCTTTCACTGTTTTTTTCCTGATGCATTATGCATTACTTTTGTCTGTTTTTGAACATTGTATAAATAGATTTATATATAAAAATTCTGACTTCTTTCCCTCAATATTGTTTATTAGATTTAATTGTGAGGGATTTTTGTAAATTCATTTTCATTGTGTGAATATCTCAGAATTTATTTATTAATATTATTGTTAATGGACATTTAGATTGTTTTCTGTTTGAGTTGAGAAACTAAACCAGGAGTTGGCAACATTTTTCTGTAAAGGGACAGATAATATGTTTGGCTTTGCAGGCCTTTCAGTATTGGTTGCAACTAAGACATGAGCTTTTTGGGAGTACTTACAAAGTTGAGGATCAAGAAGAATAAACATGAGCTTATACTTCCCTGTCCTTTCATCATGCCACAGGGGAGAGGTGAGACCTGGTGAATTTTTGGACATGAACTTCTGGGGGAAGAACCCTGCACACCTGCTACTTTACCTTCTAATAATGCAAATGTGAGAAGCCACCTGGATGTAGGGAAGAGATTTTTGAGCTTAGGCACCAAGCAGTCTGGAGTAAACACCAGCCATGGGGGGAGTTGTTTGGGAATGCCAACTGCCACCTGGCAAAGTTAAGAAAAGTTGGATTTGCCCTCCTGAGAGAAAGTACACCTGGTCCCATGGAAAGTTGGGCTCACCAGGTGCTGACCAGCTTATTTGCTTAGAATTTGAGCTCTGTTGCCCTTCATTGGATATCCTGTTTGCTTCTCTCCACTGCAACTAATTCACAGATTTTAGAACAGTGAGTTCATGTCAAAGAAACAAAACAAAACATGTGTTTGGGCCACCAGTTTGAGAACTCTTGAGACATTGGAAACCAAAATGCCTACTTACAGGCGAAGACCTGCCTGATGGCCCCTTTTCAACCTCACACTGAAAAGGTATCTTCATGTCCCCTGAGGTCAGGGAAAACCCAAATATTAGGAAGAAAAATAAAATGACTGACAAGTCTCCCAGGAAGGGGAGGGATCCATTTTATTGAGTACTGATGAGTCTGCAGCAGATAAAAGCAAAACAGGTAATTTTTCAGTGCCTTCATAGAGTAAATTCTTACTAGATGATGTTTCTATCCTAGTAGAAAAATTAGAATCTTTAAAATTGACCAGAGAAGGAGAATGTTCTGATGGGAGGAAATGATTGAACTATAGGATTCTCTCCTTTTCTCTGTGACTTCACCGTTGCCTGGGAGCACTTGCTCTTGACGGGTGCTATGCTGCCCACCCTCCCTGGCTCAGGGCTGGGGTCCGGGCACCTGCTGTTGCTGCCCCTAATGCTCTAGAGCAAACATGGATGCCACCTCCTCTCCTTTCCCCATAGCACAGCTAGACAAGGCTGTCCTGTTTAAATAAAACTTTCGTGATGCCGTGAGAAAACGTTTGTTCGTTCATCATTTGACCAATATTTATTGGTGCTTCCTATATGCCGGGCATTATGCTAGGGTCAGAGATTTATTGGTGAGAAAAACAGACCAGTCCATGCTTTTCTGGTACTACTCCAGAGCTCATCAGGACAGTGATATAAATTGGATAATCTTAATTACAATACATGGCTTGCTCACTGCCTGTGTTCTATTATACAGATCTTTCTTAGCTTCTGGACTTCATCCAACTGATGGAAGCTGCTTTACTTATCTCTGACTACATGCATATCCATTCTTCTCAAATTCCAGGCCCAACAGAGCAAGCACTGGGCTGATTCTTCCTCTGGCCTCCAGGAGTCAGCCTCATCGGGCTCAGTTTCCTTTTTGAAGACAATTATTTTTCTCCAGGCAGCCCAGACTTTTCCTACCCCTAGGTGTTTGGCATTGTCCTAGCCTATTTCCAAAGGATAAACATATTGGAACACAACCTAACAGCCCCAGACCCGTAACACAGAAACAGGGTTGTGGTGGTTGTCACTTTACAATTTTACACTTGAAATCTTTCCTTTTAAAGAAAACAATAAGCATTGACATGATATTGCAGAAAAACAATACAGTTGATCAGGTCTAGAATCTATCAGCTCTATTACTTTTAATAAACATGTTATATTTAGCTCTATATTTGAAAATTGAACTTAAGGGCCCTTTCATGTTAGTGTAATTTTCAAGGATTACTGAGCATCACTTCCATTGGGTAGAAGACTATTTCTAAGTGATCTAAAAATCCACTTGCCATTCATTTTGCATTCGACAAATATTGAGCACATATTTTGTATCAGATACAGTGCTCTGTATTGAGGATAGAGCAAATGGCTCAGGAACTTTTATATAAGAGCTATATTAGACATAAGAAACATAATGAATAATTATATAATATATGTGTGTATATGTGTTTGTATGTAATATGTGCAACTGCATCAGTCAGAATTCATTTGGAAAAGCAGAGCTCCTTTGTGTATTTTGGAATAAAGAATAAATTACAGGAATAAGTCCTGTACAACTATGAGAAGAGCTGGGAGGTGACGTCTGGAAGTGGGAGTCAGATCAGGGGAGAGTCTGCCTGAAGCCCTGGGATGGGTGGATAAACCAGAGCTTCCACATCAGGCTCTTACAGTGGGAAGCTCTGTGGCGAGGCCTTCGGGAAGCTACTTCCTCTGGGGCTCCACAGCTTAGGGTCTGGTTGTGGTCCTGGGAGCACTGTTGGGCAATAGAGCCAGCAGTCAGGAAGAAGAACTGGATGCAGATCAGAGCAGACTGGGGCCACCTTGCCTCTGACTATGACCATACCTGACCAGGTTTACTGTTTTACTTCTGCTTTCCAAATTTTCATACAAGTTTCTTTATTTTGGCCAACTCTAACCTGGAAGCATAATTTACATCTTTAATTAACTTGTCATTGCACCATCCAGCAAAATAATTATATAAGTGAACTCTTTGGCATAAGGATTATTTTGAGTTGAAAGAACCCTTAAAACAGCAAAGGCAGGGAGAGGCTTCCTCTCAACTCCCCTTCTGTGCAAATAGACACATCCAAAGGAATTTAATTGTTATAGATTTCCTCCCTGGGAGTTTTGTCAACTAGGGAAGATTAACTCCCACCATAGAAGAGGAGACTGGAAGTCGACAACACGTTGACTTTGTCTTCAAAAGCTATCATACCTCCCTTCTGTTCTTCTAAGACCCATTTATCTTTTTATTTATTTATTTTATTTTTGTTTAAAATATTACAGATGTCCCTTTTTCTCCCCAATGACCCATTCCACCCCATCCCTTCCCCCTCCCCAGTCCCTCTCCCCACCCTTGTCGGTGTCCTTGGGTTGTGCATATATGCATATAAATTCTTTGGTTACTCTCTCCCCCTCCACCCACCCGCCCTCCTCCATCCCTCTGACATTCGTCAGTCTGATCTATGCTTCCATGTCATTGAATCTATTCTGTTCATCAGTTTATTAAGTTCTTTAGATTCCACGTATAAGCGAGATCATGTGATATTTGTCTTTTGCTGCCTGGCTTATTTCACTTAGCATAATATTCTCCAGGTCCATCCATACTGTCCCAAAGGGTACGAGATTCTTCTTCTTTACAGCTGCGTAGTATTCCCTGGTATAAATGTCCCACAGTTTTTTTATCCACTCCTCTACTGAAGGGGACTTAAGCTGTTTCCAGATCTTAGCTATTGTAAACTGTGCTGCTATGAACATCGGGGTGCATATATCCTTTCTGATGAATGTTTCAGGATTCTTAGGATACATTCCTAGGAGTGGAATCACTGGGTCAAACGGCAGCTCCATTTCTAATTTTTTGAGGAACCTCCATACTGTTTTCCATAGTGGCTGCACTAGTCTGCATTCCCACCAGCAGTGTACTAGGGTTCCCCTTTCTCCACACCCTCGCCAGAACATGTCATTTGTTGATTTGTTGATGGAGCCATTCTGACAGGTGGGAAGTGATATCTCATTGTGGTTTTAATTTGCATCTCTCTGATGATCAGCAACGTTGAGCATTTTCTCATGTGTCTCTTGGCCATCCATATGTCCTCTTTGGAGAAGTGTCTGTTTAAGTCCTTTGCCCATTTCTTAATTGGGTTGTTTGTCTTCCTCTTGCTGAGTAGTATGAGTTCTTGGTACACTTTGGAAATTAGCCCCTTATCAGATACATCCTTGGCAAATAAGTTTTCCCAGACTGTGGGGTTCCTTTGTATTTTGAGGCTGTTTTCTTTTGCTGTGCAGAAGCTTTTTAGTTTGATGTAGTCCCATATGTTCATTTATTCTTTTCTTTCTCTTGTCCTAGGAGATGTATCAGTGAAAAGTCCACTATGTGGGATGTCTGTGACTTTACTGCCTATGTTTTCTTCCAGGATTTTTATGGTTTCGTGACTTACATTTAAGTCTTTTATCCGTTTTGAGTTTATTTTTGTGTATGGTGAAAGTTGGTGGTCTAGTTTCATTCTTTTGCATGTATCTGTCCAATTTTCTCAGCACCACTTATTGAAGAGACTGTCCTTACTCCATTGGATACCCTTGCCTCCTTTGTCAAATATTAACTGACCATAATGGCATGGGTCTATTTCTGGGGTCTCTGCTCTGTTCCATTGATTTACATGCCTGTTGTTGTACCAATACCAGGCCGTTTTGATTACAGTGGCTTTGTAATACAGTTTGAAGTCTGGTAATGTGATCCCTCCCACTCTGTTCTTTTTTCTCAAGATGGCTGCAGCTATTCGGGGTCTTTTTTTGGTTCCATATAAATTTTTGAAATGTTTGTTCTAGGTCTGTGAAATATGCTGTTGGTATTTTAATAGGAACTGCATTGAATTTATAAATTGCTTTGGGTAGTATGGACATTTTAATGATATTAATTCCTCCAATCCATGAGCATGCCATTTATCTTTTTGTAAAAATCATTTATTCTCCCCTTTTAAGTCAAAATATAAACTCTCAAATCTTACCACATTTTTGAGTATTCACTTTTTTCCCTTTGATATTCCTATACACATAATATTAAAGATGAGTGAATTTGTATACCTTTTCTCCTGTGAATCTGCCTGTTGTTGGTTTATTTTATAGACACAACTATATTGAACATAGGAGGGTAGAGTGAAAAGCCTTTCTTCCCCTACATAAGGAAACACATACACAATACTGGCCTGCTGTGATATATTACAAAATTCTTCTTGATGGTGCCATGAATACATTTACACATACACTATGATTTCTACTCTTTACAGTAATAATTTACCTTAAAGCAACACTAAATAGGATTTTTTAAAGCAACCAAGAAGTCTAATGGACTTTTGTCTCTCTTGGGTGCATGATATTTGGTAGAAAATCTTTTTTGTCACAAGTACTTAAAATAGCACATGTAACCCTGTGGCAGATACTGTACAATTTCCCCCATTTCAGTCTGTGTGGATGTCAACAGACTTCCCATCAGTTTGAAACTCTCATAAATCACCAGTTCTTGTTGTCTTGGTAGGTGTTCGGTTAATGTTGAGTCAAATCCATTTAGAGAATATACTCTCACATACCTGTTTAACTTTTATGCCCTCCAGAGAGCTGCCAACAAATGCTGGTGTCCTCAAATGACAAATGAAAGGTTTTCCGTGGCCAGGGCTCCAGGACTCCAGACTCTAAGGCAAGAGCAATCATCAAAGGCTATCCTTAATGATTGCTGTGCATTCATGACTACAGGATCCTCAAAGTTCTTGGGTAAATAATGCTAAAACCAATACATAATTGCGACAAAAGGAATTTCAGGCACTTTCAACCACAATTTCTTTTCTTGTATTGAAAACAGAAGATCACCGCTCATATTTTAGAAAGTTTATTCCAATACCACTTGCATGTTATTTGAGAAGAAAAATCTGGTGTTACAGGGACACAAACTTGATGGAAGGAAGAATTGTGTTTCTATCTATTGCTTTTACTGTCTGTGACTTTGACCTTAGCCTATTAACTATGATGGTCAGAAGACTCATTAGGATTGTTTTTTCCCCTCCAAATGGGTACTTTAAAGGATTTTTGTGAGGATTAATTGAAATAAGTACAGTTGACCTTTGAATAATGTGGGGGGTTAGGGGGCACTGACCCCTGCACAGTGGAAAATTCACATGTAACTAACTCCAGTCATCCCTTAGTATCCATGGATTCAACCAGCCATGGATCGAAAACAGTATTTTCCATCCACGGGTGGGAAACCTTGGTTGGGAATGCAAAAATACTGTTTTCCATCTGCAGTTGGTTGAATGCACAGGTGCAAAACCCACAGGTACGAAGGGCCAACTGAATTTATTGAAAAAAATTTTAATATAAGGGGGTGTGTGCAATTCAAACCCATGTTGTTTAAGGGTCAACTGTAATACAAGTACTTAGCTAATTTTAAGTTGACCGTAAGTGTTCATTTCTTTACTTTGCTACTCAATACATGTTATTTAATGCATTTATGTGTCTTCCTCTCTAAAGCAATCACTAAGAGGCTTTTGTGGGCATTGACTTTCCTTATCAATGGAGACTGATGCTTCCTTTATAGGTAATAATATATTTGCAAGAAGGTTGATCTGGTCTTCTCTTCTGCCTTTTGCACTGTGTGAACAAAAAGGGATTGAGGAGGGACCATAGCTAATAAAGGTTTTCAGAATAAATGGCGTTAAGTAAATTTCTAGGCTCAAGATAGAGCTGTTCCCACCCTCGGTGACATATTGGCAAACCGAACTTTCCTATACATGGCTGTGCTTGACCAGAAATGCAATATAACCATTCAGCCCATCCCTAAACTTCAAGTTAACTCTGGGCTCTGCACGTATTTCCTTGATCTTTCTAAATAAGGTTGGATCGGCAACCCCGGCATTGCCTCTGCTAATGCTCTGTGAAGCTCGCTCTTGCGGCCAGTCCCTGGGAGGAGTGCTAGCCTGCTTGTGAGGCGCTGCACTGCCCCAGCCCATGGATTGCTTTCCCTTCAATAAGGACATCAAGCTTGTTATTGAAGTTGTTTTAATTTTGTCATTTGACCCTGGTTACTGGAGAGATAGAAGAAATCTCTCTCTCTAGGCATGTTCTGGAAGATGTTTGATATTTTTGTGGGATAATTGGAATATCGTTCTGATTAACAGCAGGAAGAAAGTCTAAAGTTAATCAATTAATATCTCAAAAAAACAGCCACTGGATGGACTCAGTAATGTGTAAGTGGAGTTATTTGCTTACTGCCGTGGAAAACGACCAGCCATTGACTGACTAGATTTCTCACTAGGCACATTTATGCTTTTTCGTGCTAGATATAGGCCAAACAATACCTTGATGTTTTGCTGCTCAAAACAAAACAAAAAAACTCAAAAAACTTCTTGATGGAAAAATCTCTTATTCCTATTAAAAATAAGTGGAGAGTCGGTGTGGGATGGAAGGGGTCAATGGGGAAAAAAGGGGATATCTGTAGTATTTTCAACAATAAAGATAAATTAAAAACACACACACACAAACAAAAAAAGGAGCCTAGAAAAAAACTGAGTCCTGTAGTATCTCAAATAAAATATTTTCCTTTTGTTTATGCAGATGAAGAGAAGTTTCCAGCTAGGCTATTTCATTGCCAGATTATTCTCCGTAATCCCAGGGGGAACTCACATGTGAGCCAAATCCCAGATTTACATTAGGCCTCCTTGGAAATTATTTAAATAAGACATAACATAATGTACCACTGAGGCTATATTTTACTTTAGTGTTATGGTCTTATTGTGAAAGAGTTAAATAGCTCCTGAGTATAGCTTATGAGTTTAGAGAACTGGCCTCTATAGCTAATCATTAAATTTTATATGAAGTTATATATAAAAGTCTATTGTAATCACAAATCATACATGTAAGCATGTCAAATGTATTTAATATGTCTATTTAAACTTTTACTGGGACCAGCATTATTTCATTTCCTTAAATGAGGTGCAATCTGTATTAAAATGATTTGAACTATGGTTTGACTGAAGACCTTTGGACAAGAAGTTAAAAGACTTAGGCATGCCCTGTTGCCTCCCCAGGCCACAGTAGCCTTGTCTGTAAAATAAGGGGGCTCCTCTGATGGCCTCCGAGGCCCTCGATGGTATTATGGTTATAGGAAATCACTTTAGCACAAGCACTGGAAGATATCCTTGCTGATTAGGTTTTCTCAAAATAGAAATGCAAGCCTTCCCCTTCATATTATTTAATTGGTTTTATGGTACAAAATCCGTTCAAAATCTTTTGTCTGGGCTCTTTTCTCCTACTTAATAATGGCTCACTTGTTAGCCCTTGTGATAGGTACTAGGGCAAAAATTAAAAATCACAAAATCAATGGAGTTGGAAGGGAGTGTGACAGATTGGCCCAGCCATCTGCAGTTGCAGTGTGTTTGAGTGTTGGCTTGCTTAATAAATAATCCAGGAGTATCCAGCCAATATCGCAGCACTTGAACATGGCACAAAGTGCTGGTCAAACTTAGGAAGTTTTTCTTTTATTTATCCTTGGAACTCTTTTGCTTTACTTGGCTGAGATTTCTGGACAACCATCTGATTCCAGAGTGGAATTTGAAGGAAGTGTGGAAACCTGGGTTCTATAGGAAGGCAGAATCCAGATAATCTTGCATAAACCGTCTCCATTCCTACTTCTGTCTCTGTGGCGAGGGCAGTTTCATCTCTGCCTCCAACCTCTTGTTTTATCCCCATTTCGTTGGAGCTCAAAGACATAACCCACAAAGAGCTTAGCACAGACCTAAGCCTGGGGCGGCCCAGGAAAGCCTTTGCACAACTTCTGCAATGTGAGAAGGCGGAGTGAAGGCGGGGGCATAGATCCGAGCAATGGGGCCACGCGAAGGAAAGGCGGCACCCCCAGGAGCTAAAGGGGGGAAGAAGCAGCTACTCCCAAGGGCCTCTGGGGGAAGAGGCTCGGCCTGCCTCTGCCCAGTGATCCTGATTTCAGACTCCCCGCTTTCACAGCGGTGAGTGACTACATTTCTGTAACTTTAAGCCACAAACTTGGGGTAATTTGTTGCAGCAGCCATAAGAAACGATGCCCCTTCTTATTTACTAGGCCAGCACTTAATCCTGCGATCTCAGCTTAGGTATTAATTCCTCCAGGAAGTTCTCCATTGTCCCTCTTGGGTGTCAGTTAGATGGACCCCTTATGTGTTCCCACAGCAGTTTGTACAATTAGAAACCCATCACCTTTTACTGTAAATGTCCCTTAAATTTAATTTTACCCCCAACTTTTGGAAACCTGAGGGCAAAGACTGTCACATTCAATTCTCCCTCCTCCGTAATCCATACTCCAAACTCCGAACTCCGAACTCGAAACTCAAAACTCCAAACTTCAAATTCCTAACTCCAAACTCCAAAAATCTCCTAACTCCTAAATCCAAACAAAAAACTCCAAACTCCAAAGTCCTAATTCCAAACTCTTAACTCCTAACTCCAAACTCCTAAATCCTAACTCCTAACTGCTAACTCCTAACTCCAAACTACTAACTCCTAACCAACTCCTAATTCCTAACTCCTAAATCCTAACTCCTAAGTCCTAACTACTAACTAACTACCAACTCCTAACTCCTAACACCTAACTCCAAACTCCAAACTGCTAACTCCTAACACCAAAATCCTAACACCTAACGCCTAACTCCTAACTGCTAACACCAAACTAACTCCTAACTCCTAACTCCTAACTGCTAACTCCTAACTCCAAACTCAAACTCTAAACAACTCCTAACTCCAGACTCCAAACACCTAACTCCTAACTCCAAACAACAAACTCCTAACTCCAAACACCTAAACCTTAACTCCAAACTCCGAATTTGAAACTCCTAACTCCTAACTCCTCACTCCAAACTCCAAATTCCAAACTTGTAATTCCTGACTCCTGACTACTGATTTCTAACTCCTGACTCCTGACCCTGACTCCTAACTCCCAACTCCAAACTCCTAACTGCTGACTTCTGACTCCTGACTCTTGACCCCTGACTCCAAACTCGAAACTTCTAACTGCAAACTCCAAACTCCACACTCCTAACTCCAAACTCCAAACTGCTAACTCCAAACTGCAAACTCCAAAATCCAAACTCCAAACTCCAAACTCCTAACTCCAAACTCCCAACTCCAAACTCCAAACTCCTAATTCCTAACTCCAAACTCCAAACCCTTAACCCCTAACCCCTAACTCCAAACTGCAAACTCCAAATTCATGACACCTAACTGCTGACTTCTGACTCCTGACTCTTGACCCCTGACTCCAAACTCCAAACTTCTAACTGTGAACTGCGAACTCCAAATTCCTAACTCCAAATTCCTAAATCCTAACTCCAAACTCCTAACTCCTAACTCCTAACCCCTAACTCCAAATTCCGAACTGGAAACTACTAACTCCAAACTCCAAACTCCTAACTCCTAATTCCTGACTCCTAATGCTGACTTCTGACTCCTGACTCTTGACCCCTGATTCCAAACTCCAAACTTCTAACTGCAAACTGCAAACTGCAAACTCCAAATTCCTAACTCCAAATTCCTAACTCCTAACTCCAAACTCCTAATTCCTAACTTCAAACTGCAAACTCTAAACTCCAAACTCCAAACTCCTAACTCCTAAGTCTAACTCCTAGCTCCTAAGTCCTAAGTGTAAACTCCAAACTCCAAACTGCAAACTCCAAACTCCGAACTCCTGACTCCTGACTCCTAACCCCTAACCCCAACCCCCCAACCACAAACCCCTAACCCCTAACTCCAAACTCCTCACTCCAAACTCCAAACTCCTAATTCCTGACTCCTGACTGGTGACTTCTGACTCGTGACTTCTCACCCTGACTCCTAACTCCAAACTCCTAATTCCTGACTCCTGACTGGTGACTTCTGACTCGTGACTTCTCACCCTGACTCCTCACTCCAAACTCCTAATTCCTGACTCCTGACTGGTGACTTCTCACCCTGACTCCTAACTCCAAACTCCAAACTCCTAATTCCTGACTCCTGACTGGTGACTTCTGACTCGTGACTTCTCACCCTGACTCCTAACTCCAAACTCCAAACTCCTAATTCCAAACTCTTAGCTCCTAGCTCCTAACTCCTAATCCCTAACTGCAAACTCCAAACTCCAAATTCTTAACTCCAAACTCCAAAACTCCAAACCCCTAACCCCTAACCCCTAACTCCAAACTCCAAACTCCTAACTCCAGGCTACAAACTCCAAACTGAAAACTCCAAACTCCTAACTCCAAACTCCGTAGTCCTAACTCCAAACTCCTAATTCCTAATTCCAAACTCCAAACCCTTAACCCCTAACTCCAAACTCGAAACTCCTAACTCTTGACTCCTGATTCCCGACTCCCGACTCCTGACTGCTAACCCCTAACCCCAAACCCCAAACCCCAAACCCCTAACCCCTAACTCCAAACTCTGAACTCAAAACTCCTAACTCCAAACTCGAAACTCCAAACTCCTAATTCCTAACTTCAAACTCCAAACTCTAAACTCCAAACTCAAAACTCCTAACTCCTAAGTCTAACTCCTAAGTCCTAAGTCCTAAGTCCTAAGTGTAAACTCCAAACTTCTAACTTCAAACTCCAAACTCCTAATTCCTAACACCTAACTCCTAACTCCAAACGCCAAACTGCAAACTCCTAACTCCAAACTGCAAACTGCTAATGCCTAACTCCAAACTCCTAACTCCTAACTCCAAACTCCTGACTCCTGACTCCTAATGCCTAACTCCAAACTCCAAACTCCAAACAGCTAACTCCAAACTCCAAACTGCTAACTGCAATCTCCTAACTCCTTACTCCAAACTCCAAATTCCTAACTGACAACTCTTAACTCCAAATTCCAAACTGCAAACTCCTAACTCCTATCTCCTGACTACAAACTCCAAAATCCAAACTTCCATTGGGAAACTTCTTACTACTAACTCCTAACTCCAAACTCCTAACTCGTAACTCCAAATTGCAAACTCCAATCTCCAAACTCCTAAATCCTAACTTCTAACTCCAAACTCCAATCTCCAAACTCCAAACTCCAAACTCCTAACTCCTAACTCCAAACTCCAAATTCCAAACTCCAAACTCCAAACTCCTACCTCCTAACTCCTAACTCTAAACTCCAAACTTCTAACTCCAAACTCCAAACTCCTACCTCCTAACTCCTAACTCCAAACTCCAAACTCCAAACAACTCCTAACTCCTAACTCCAACTCCAAACTCGTAATTCCTAACTGCAAACTCGAAACTCCAAACATCAAACTCCAAACTCCTAATTCCTAACTCCAAACTCGAAATTCCTAACTTCTTACTCCAAACTGCAAACTCCTACCTCCTACCTCCTACCTCCTAACTCCGAACTCCAAACTCCAACTGCACACAGCACTGTCTTCCTAGGTGGTGACTGAACACATGATTACGAGTGGCTTCCATCGCTCGTTTCGCCGCCCAGAACTCCAACTGGATTACGACACAGGCACACCTCCTTTGTTGCCCTGCACTTTATTACACTTCACAGATGTTATGTTTTTTGCAAATTGGAGGCAAGACCTTTGGTCTCGAAACAGATTATGACTCCCTTTATTCGTATACACTCTTTATTAGGGTTGTGTGGAGTCCATGCTGCAATATCTTGGAGGTATGCTGTTATTATTCTATCACACTTTATTTTGAACTTCTGGCTGGGGAGATTTATTACATACTCCGTTTTCAGGATCCCTCGGCAAGTTTCTGCTGCGTCCTCCCAAGGGGTTGTAGGGTGCTGTGCCCTCCAGTTCTCAGCTAAGGCAGCTCTCACCTCTTGGACTTGCCTGGTGGCTGCAGCGACAGCCTTTAAATGCACCCAGTCCTCACTGACAAGAACTCTTGCTCCCTCCCTCCCTGTCTTGCTGGCATCACTGGACAGATGTGTGAAATCTATTCCTGGTCTCTCCTCTCAAGTGAGAGTCTCAGCCTAGGTTTTTGGTTAATTCCTTCATATTCTTTAAGGCTTGTGTTTTCCTGTCTTTTGCCCCTGGCATCACTATTGCTGATCCAAATGTGAAATTTTGTGCCATTGCGTATGATTTGTGTAGGTGGCCCCGCCCTGTGATGAAGTCAGTGTTTTGTGAGGATTAACCTCACCGTGGTGTTCAGGCTATGTGACAGGGACCGTGACTGGGTTTCTGAATTCTAGTTGCAGGGATCTGGCCGTGGAGTAGAGTGGGAAAAGACAGCTCATAGTAGTCTGAGTTTTCTATTTAGGCATAAATGGTAATCGATGCTGAGTTCACA
Source organism: Miniopterus schreibersii (assembly GCF_964146895.1). Lineage (NCBI taxonomy): Eukaryota > Metazoa > Chordata > Mammalia > Chiroptera > Miniopteridae > Miniopterus > Miniopterus schreibersii. The sequence goes on along the minus strand of NC_138105.1, from coordinate 37,814,608 downwards.
ATTGTTTTGGTTTTTAGTATGGTAGGCACTGTCATGTCCCTCATTTTTTTTCTTCTGGGTGTCCTGTGTGCTTGGGGTGCCTCTCCCCAGCTCTTCTACTCCAGACTCCTGTCAAACAGCCAGGCCATGGCCTCTTTCTGTTACTTCCTGAAGCTCCCAAAGCCTCCTACAGCTTGGAACAAAGGCTTCCCTGATTGCGCCCTGCTTTTCCATCTCATCATTCCTCATCAGGTCAGGACCTTTTTTTAATCCCCTACACAAAGTTGACACCAAACCATGCATTCTATTAAGGCTTTACTGACAGTTCAGGGATAATGGAGAAAAGCACCATGGGAATTCCTTTACAACCATCTAGGAGACATGCGTGTTCTTCCACATCTCAGTCCCAATTTGGCCTCTGGTCATGAAACCCTCACCTGACACCTTTTCCCCTTGCAGGCTCTGAGAAAGCTGCTTTGGGACCTAAGCCTAATTCCCAGGCAGCTCGGGGGGAGAGAGAGAGAGAGAGAGAGGACCACCATCTAAACCAACATGATTGGATTTGGGAATGTCCTCTCTGTCCTTTCAGGGGAAACCACACCAATTCTTGTAGGATAGTGCCCAGAAGGCCAGCACCTGTGTGTTCTGGCTTCAGTGCCTTTTGGAAAACCACAGTGCAAGAGCCAGCAAGAGTCCAGCACAGTTCCTTTTTTTCATGATCTTTCCCCCAATGTGAATTGAAGACAAAGTCTGCAAGTTTTTCTGGCAATTTTTTCAATGTTCCATCTCTACCTACTATAAAAGAAAGTGAAACCACAACACCACAAAACAAACAAACAAAACCCCTCCACAATAACAAGGAATAATTTGCAATACAGTGCACTGTGTCAGTCATCCAGAACAGGAGCGAACATCCTCTCTGGCCCCATCCCTTCCTCATTTCCCTCTTACCCACATAAGGACAGCTCCTGGGCATTTCTAAACAGTACACTCAACTTGTCTAAGACATCTTTTCTAAACATAAAACAAGTTGATGGCGATTTCAGTTTCCCTCAGGATCAATGGATCAACCCTTTACATTTGTGTAATTAAAGGACCCATTCCGTTGATTTTCCCCAAAGAAATTGTGTTCCCCAGGTACATTTCTGCTGCCACCACCCATGAGGCTTGAAAACACCTTGAGGCTTTGAAATGACAGTTTTTCCAGCTTCTGTTCATTAAGGCTTCAAAACTCTGGTATACAGGCCTAGGTAATAAAATAAACCCTTTCTGTGTGTGAGTTCTGGCAGAACATGTGGGTGCCCGATGTAATAAAGTAGAAGGAAGGTCAAGGTTTTCAAACCTGGGTAAGTGCCACGATAGTCTGGGCTGTAGATAGACATGTAGTGCTATGGAGGGAGAATGGTTTTGGACAATTAGATATAAATTTGGACTTCAGAAATTAATTGATACTTTTTTTTGGCCTACTTTAATTCCCAGATGTGGGGTTTTGGTGGAGCTCTAGCTTTGTTTCAAAATCTAGCAGCAGACATAGAGTCACACACTGTTTTCCTGTCATTGGAATGGAACAGAGTAGCCTTTTTGTTTTAGGAGGTAAGAAATTCATTCCATTTTTGCAGATCATTGGTTCCCCTAAACATAGGAGTCATTCTGCAATACTATTTTTTAAAGTAGAATTCTCATCTGAAGTGGACATTTTTCAGATTTTATAGTTTTTGGAGTAGTCCAATTCAGACAAATTAGCAGATGGTTTTAATACAATTTTAAAAACTATATTAATATTCTCATTAATACAAGGTGGTGAAGGCATTTGTTAAAATTCATTATCTTTATTGCCCAGTATTTCTCTAGAATTTGACCATATGAAGCAAAGTCTCACCAATAACACTCTTACTTTTTCACCATTGTGCTTAATTATATTACTACTTTATCTGTATATATACAGAATCGAATTCATTAATTGTAATTATAATTTTCTTTTAATTACTGAAGTGTTTTATTTTTGAAACTACCCTAGAGGGTTATGTTGTTTTCTCAGGTAGTAAGCAAATATTCATTTCTCACCCCAATTAAGATGACTTGCTTTTTCTTATTAGTTTTATAATAATGTAATAATAGTGTTAATTGCTCTTGATATTTAGTTAGTATATTTCATGCTTAATGTTCTGTTTGTTAATAAAATGCTTTTCTTTTTCCCAGTTTTTCTGGCTTCTAGACCTTTTTCATAGAAGCAAATACTTAGCTCATTAACAGTCCCCTTTAATCTTTCTGAAATGTATTCCTTGATGTCTTTTTTAATCTTTAAATAAGCTTCTCTTCCAATTTCAATATACTGGAAATAAGTCTCTTTAACTTATTAATGACTTATTTATTGACACCTATTTTCTTGTTGGATTAAAAAAATAATTATATTGGCATATGCTTGATAAACTTCTTAGTAAATCACTTCAATGTTCTTATCCTTCTGTCTTCAATTTAAGGCAATGAAAATTAATCAATCTGCTGAAAGTGCACTAAAATGTAGCTTTTCCCCACTGGTTCTCAATAACCTTCATACATCTGCTACCTAAAATTCAATAATAATTTCTCCTTGTTTCAGAAAAAATTGGGAAATGACTTTTATTAATTGTCTCTTAAAGTATCCCCAATTTTTCAACTTCTTCATTTAAAGTCATTTGAATTTGTGAGAACTTAGCTGTTCTTTAAACACTTTTTTTAGGGATTAATATAAGACTACTGGGAGAAAATATTTGCATACCATATATCCGACAAAAAACTTGTATCTAGAATATATAAAAAACTCAAAACTCAACAGTATAGAAACAAACAATCCAATTAGAAAATGGGCAAAAGATACAAACAGACATTTCACCGAAGACAAGACATGGAAGGCAAATAAACACACATATGAAAAGTTGTTCAACATCATTAGCAACCAGGGAAGTGCAAATTAAAACCACTTTGAGAATCCACCACACTCCTGTTAGCACAGCTAAAATTCAAAATAGTGACAATATCAAATGCTGGCTAGGACACAGAGAAACTGGATCAGTCAGACATTACTGGGAATCTAAATGGATACAGACACTCTGGAAAATAGTCTTGTGACTTATAAAACTAAACATGTACTTAGCATAAGTCCCAGGAATTGAAATGAACTCTTGGCATTTATTTCAGAGAAATAAAAACCTATGTTCACGCAAAAACCTGTACATTTACAGCAGAGTTATTTGTAATAGCCCCAAACTGGAAACACCTGAAATGTTTGTCAGTGGATGAATAGTAAAACAGACACTGGTACATCCATACAATGGAACACTACTCAACAATCAAAGGGAACAAACTATTGATACATACAACTATCTCTGAAGGGCAGTATGCTTAGTGAAAAAAAAAAGACAATCTCAAAAGGTTACATTCAATATGACTGCATTTATATAACATTCTCGAAATGATAAAACTATAGAGAGAGAACAGTGGTTGCCAGGGGAGATGGGGTCGGGGGCGGAGTGGGTGCAAATATAAAGGAGTAGGTTGTGGCGATGGCATAGGTCTAGCCTGATGGTGGTTGTGGTTCCAGGAATTTTGCATGGGATCACATTGCATAGAAACACTCATATACATGAGCACACACACACACGCACATAAACACCAATGAAAACTAAATAAATTCTATAGTTAATAGTATTGTTACAATGTAAATTTCCTGGTTTTGATAATGTAGTGCTGTTGTGTAAGAGGTCACCATGAGGGAGACTAGGGAAAGGCTTTCCCCTCCTACAGATCTTTGCTCTAGTTTACTTTCTTAATGAAGATTTCCTTGACTGTCTATATAAAACTGAAATCTACCCCTTACCCTGAATTTCTTAATCTACTTCCCTACTTTATTTCCACAGTCATGGTCATTTGTCACTCTGACACCCTTTGTGTTTCACTTATGTTTCATCTCTCTATGAGGGCAGGGGCCTTTTTCTGTCTCTGTGTATGTGTGTTCCTGCTGTCTCCTTTTCTTAAAAGGTCACTAATTCTAGTGGGTTAGGGTTCTACCCTTATGGTCTTATTTAAACTTAATTACCTTCTTAAAGGCCTTCTCTCCAAATACAGTCACATTAGGGATTAGGGCATTAATCTATGAATTTGGGGGAATAAATTCAACTCATAATACTCTCACACTTCAAATCTACCTATGGAATAGCCACTTTTAAAAATTTTTCATGGAATATTTATAAATTGACTATGTACTTGACCACAAAGAAAACTCAGACAAATTCAAAGGCAAAAAAAAAAAAAAAAAAAAGGAGAGCCAATATTTTAGTGGTAATTAAAAAGAATCAGATGACCAAAAAGTATCAACTACTTGAAAATTAAGACATAATCACAATTAATATAAATAAAAAAATTCAAACATATTATAAATGGCCATGATATAAAAATATCAATTCATATACAACTCTGTGTTTGCAGTTAAAATTATATTAAGGGGAAAACATGTAACACCAATGCCTCATTATTAAGGAAAGAAGGTAAATATAAAGGAACCTGATACACAACTTTAGAAATTAGAAAAAGGAGCAGTAACATTGACCAAAAGAGACTGGGAAGGAACATAAAGATAGAAGCTGAAATTGATTTAGAAACAACAACAGAAAGTGGAAAATAGAGTAAATTCAAGGGCTACTTCTTTGGAAAGACTAACAAAATAGATAAAATCCTCTGATGAGAAGCAAGAGAATATACAGAGTGGATAAAGCACAGATGTGGAAGGGCTTTACGAATTATAAAATAATACTTAGTGATACTCTTTGGTAATACACTTGAAAATCTAGACAAAATGAATGTTTGCAATCAAAATGTATGTTATGCCAAGGAATAAAAAGTTTGAATAGACACGTTGCTGTAGAAGGGATTGGGAAAGCAATTAAAGATCTGCCATTAAAACGGGCACAGGAGTCCAGATGGTTTCACAGCTGAGTTTCTATCCAGCCTTTAAATAACAGATGATTGCAATGTTATTTAAACTATTCCAGACCTCAGAATTAGACTGAAAGTTTCCCAGTTACTTTATGTAGACAGATGAACATTAAGAGCAAAACCTGATCAATATAATACAAATATAACTCCCAACTAAAGACGATTCTCACCGATATAGATACCAACATTCTAAACAAAATAAGCAAATTCAGTGCAATATATAAAAATAATATACCCTCTGATCAATTATGGTTTATCCCATAATTAACATATATTGAACATCAGGTAATCTATGAACATAATCACATCATAAACTATAAATTCTACTAGATGTTAGGCTGCATGAGGGAAGGAATTTTGCATGTTTCCCTCACTGCTGTATCCCCAGTATCTAGAACATCTGTCATAGGTGTCTGCTCCAAAGATATTTGTTGAATGAATGCATTATGTTAATTAAGTCAAAGGAGATAGACTATATGATTAAATCCAGTGGGATGTGGTAAATGTTTAACAACCAACTTTCAAAAAAAACACACAACCCCAAAAATACCCCAATTGTTGTGTTTGCTGACTTCCACGGTGCAAATACTTCAACCATGGCCATTTTAAATCAGTTCAACCATCAGCCAACGCGATACCACTGAGCGGGCTCAGGCACCCTGCTGACATACGGATAGATGCAGAAAAGGCATTTGGAAAGTCAGCAGCCGTTCCTGAACAAGTAATGGAAGGCTAGTGCTTACCTATGATTAAGTTATATTTGCTGAAACCCCCAAATAAACACACTTTTAAATATGGAACCACTAAAATGATTACAGTAGATGAAGAGGTCACAGAGGTCGCTGCTGTCATCATCAGTATTCAACAGTGTTTGGGAGAGGCTTACAAGTGTAGAAAGATAACAGTGTTAAACAATTAGCGTAAATTGGAAAAGAAATCTCTTTGGGCAAGGAAATTGTATATCTAGAGAGATCGAGTTTCTCTATTAAAACACAAATAAGCAAAAACCAAAACAAAGTCTAAGCAGTACAACAATAACAAAATGAAATAAAGCAAAATCATACCAAACCAAAGCAAAAACTGCTAGAATTAATAAGAAAATTTGGTGAAGTGACTGGATACAAAATGGAAAATCAATACTTTTTCTATATTAGCAGTAAACAGTTAGAAATGGAAATGGTAAAAGTAGTTTATTCGCAAAGACCTTATTTTCTGTTATTGACCATATCCAGTCATACAAGTTGCTGCTTTAAAAAGGTAGCGTTGTAATTTGGGCTAATCAAAAGAAAACACATGGAGTGGGGGTCAAGGATATGGGGCTAGGGTGAGGGGAAAAGTATGGAGTGAGGGTGTTTGTAACACTCATTAATTGGCAATGTGAAGAAGTTTAAAATTTAATCTTTTTAGGTCACAAATTTTTTTGTCTTTCCTGCTATTGCTAAATGTTATAATTCTGCCCATTTTTCATACTTGTAGTTCTGGACCTTTGACGTTCTGAGGAGCATAGAGAGGATAGGCTGGTCTGGCTCATAGACCCTTAACCCGGCCTGGTAGCTGATGCACCAACTGAATGTATATATATCATGGGCCTCAAAGAAGGGAACATTCACCCAAATGCCAGGCATCTTAACATTCCAACACCTTCTCTGACGTTCTCCTTTTCTACTTCCTCTCATCATCATAACCTGCCATATGCCAAAATGTTTGGAGGATGTGGAACCACTTTCATATTTAAATTGCTGAACCTTCACATTCTTTATGATGATCCTGGTCTATATAATAACTTCAGTGATCAAGTCAGACATTTCCAGTGAGTCCAGACTTCCCGGTAGCCCCATATTATACTCTTTGATTTGTATATTAAAAAGTCCTATGTTTTATAGATTTCATGCAACAAAGAGTAGAAAAAAATCTTTATCCAGGGAGCCATGGAAATAGAGGTGGGGTGGGATGGGTGGTGCAGGGAAGGTATTTTACAACACTGGTTTCTGTGCTTTCCAATCAAGGAAGTATGGTAAGAATAAATGATTGGGCACTTAGAGAAAGAAGCAATTTGGAAGGTTCCCTTCTGCAGGATGGCTTATGTACAGCGTATTTACATACTCAAGTAAACTGAGATGGTTCTCAGAGCTAGTGTCCTAACACACTGCCATGAATCCTAGACAAATAATCTTGATAGTCACAAATGCGAATGTAATTGAGTGTATCTTTGTGGAAGAAAAGACTTGGACATGCTGATATATAAGATTTTACCAATACGCCTCTGCGCAGAGAAATGAACATGTAGCCCTGAGAATGCGTTTGGCTCCTGGCTTTATCATAGACTGCTGCATTTTCTTATGACTTTAAAATTGTTTAGGTATCTGGTTTAGTTGTGCTTGACATGTTTTAAAAGAACATTTTATAAATTTATAAACATCTTAACATATATGCAGGCAAATTTTATGATGAAAATAATGCCAACATGGAAACTGTCTGCACTGATGGGAATGTAGACTAGTGCTGTATTCCAGTGAGTGATCTGGAAGTAGTTTGCTTAGAACATCTGAAGACTGCTTTTTGTTATTGATCCCAAAGGGCCCCAGATAGGTCCTTAAGTAAGGTGACCACACAACTTGGTTTTCAGAGCAGGTCCTGTAAAAATTTCACTCTCAGAAATTACCTGGCTTGGACAATATGGTCATATAGCCCATGAGTATTTGTATCTGAGGATGTTCATGGCCATGTAGGGTGGGTCCTACATGGGGAAGGGAGTAGGGAAAACACGGTGGAAATATACGCAGACTAAGTTCTAAGTAGCAGTCAGAATCTAAGAATTAGATGTAGGTTAATCTTAAAAAACATATTGCTTAGTCAAAAAGGAAATAGCTAGACTGAAATGTATACTATTTTATAAAATAAAATATATGCAAAAAAAAAAAAAAAGAACAGTGTACATGTTTCAAGGGCACATGCCAACAGAAAGACAGACATCAAACACAATTGTTGGCTAAGGGGAGAGAGGAATGTGAGGGGATATTAGAATTAAAAGGGAGTGAAATAAAACAACGTAGTGTCTTGTGCAGACCAGTGCTAATAATGTGCTATGAACTGAACAGTATGATTAAGACAACACTCCCTACCTGATGTCCCCCCAAAAAGTACCCTGTGGTCTATAATTATATGTGATACAAGTATAAAGAATGTATCTTTTAAAATATTTTTACAAGCCAGAATTCAAACATTATGTATAACTCAGGTATGAGAAATTGGACATAAAATGAATATTAATGAATCTTTGCCAAAATAGAAGCTTCATGTTTTAAGACTCTCTAATTTGAGAATTTATAGAGCTGGAGATGGGGGAGGGTGGCTGAAGGAATTAAATAACCTCTGGATAGAAAAACTCATCTCAGCTTTTGATCCACACTCACAGCCAGCCTCTGAACAGCAGTCATTTTCCACAGTGCATGTAATTATAAATGTAGCCCTTCATGCTCAGTGCCCATGCATCTCACACTGAAACTCTAAGAAAATGAATACCTTAAGTTTGAATCTCTCCTCTGGTGTCTTAATGATACGCTTGGAGGATTTCACAGAGAAACTGTATTGATCTTCCCTATGGACTTTTGGGAGTCCCTGGCAGGAGGCCTTGGCTGCCAATTCTAGCTAGATTTGGGGATGAGCCAGGCTTGATAGTTGTCACCCACAATGGTTATGAGGCTCTACAGGTGGGCATCCCCTCCATTTAAAAAAAATTTTTTTCTGTGTGTGTCCCTCTGGTTGTGAATGCTCCATGGCTTTCCTGAGAAAGAAGAACCGGTCTTCACTACAGAGAATATGTCCCCACACAATCATAATAGTAATAACGATGACAAGGCAATAATAATATGATAGTTCCGAGCGCTCATGGTAATGCGAGGCACTGTTTTAAGCTTCGTCCTATAAATGACTTCATTGAATCCTCTCAACAGTTCGAGACAGATACTGTGTGATCTCTGGTAACAGATAAAGAAACGGACCCAGTGGCATTAAACAATTTTTGTGTCATCACACAGCTAACGTCCGTCCAGGGAGGATGGGAACCTGGGTGCTCTGGTGGCAGGGGAGACTCTGGGCTACTGAGCTCTGCCACCTTACTGAAACAACCCAGGGGTCATTGCAGGTGTGCTGTTTATCTGATTTCTGGAAGCTTCCAGGGAGGGTGGAAAGAGCTTGTACTTCGGAATCAGACTGATTTGGTATTTTATGAAGATTCTGCTACTTTCTATTTGTGTGATTTTGGGGCAAGTGATTTGACTTCTGAATTTCAGTATTCTTATTAACAAAATGTGAATAATTGTGTTGGTTCTAATCTTGCAAATGAAAAAGAGTTTTATTTTTTAAACCAGTACTAAACCTCAGTGTGCTAATAATTACTGACCCTCAATTGTTACTCTTAAAGATTGCAAATTTTACTTGATTTTTAAGCAAAAGTTTGACATGCAGAAATTAATATTTAAAAAATAATGTTAATATTAGCCAGATTTTTTTATATTAAGCAAAAATTCAGACAAATTAATACACGTATACACAGGAGACATGATTATATTGCTGCCATTTTTGGAGTGAGGAAAATCATCTGGCTTGAGACTTTTCATCAGATAGTGAGATAGAGGTTAATATATCGGAAATTTGATTTAAATAAATGTGAGTAATTATACAATGAATGGCATTATTTACTGAGTATTATGTGCCAGTAATAAAGTGATTTATATTGTTATCTCATTTAATTCTTATAAGAACCCTCACATAGAGTGATTAAATATTATGATGCTTATTTTACAAGCAGGGGCTGAGGCACAGAGAAGTCAGTAACTAGTCTAAGGTCACGCAGCTTGTAAGCTGCTGAGTCAGGATTTGAATTCATCTCTCTCCAACTCCAACCCTTATGCTCTTAATTCCTATAATTGCCTCTAAACTGAATGTCATTATAAAAATGATTCTTAAGGTTACAAATTGGCCAGCAGAAAAACCAAAACAACTTAATAATACATTTCTTTTAATTAAAGAAGTATTTTTGTTAATTAAGTAACTTTTGGGGCATGTATTTTGTGACATCTAACTTGTGGATTTAACATAAGTCAGCCCATTTAGAACTAGTTATGTTTGTGTGTAGACTGTTTTTTGAAAAAGATGTCTGGGGTTAAAAATTCATACTGAAGAGACCAAATGAGTTGTGAGTTAAACCAAATAGCTTATATCTTTCAATGGCGTGAAGAAGTTGAAACAATGCATTGGATGTTTATTTTTTATTTAAAATTATCCATAAATTATGAGTGATTCTGAAATAAAATTTATATCCTCATTAATGGTGAACCAACTCTTCCCCTCCAGGATTCCTGTAAATTTTGTTTGATTTTTTATTGTGACTATAGTGAAATCAGTTACATTTCCAGTATTCTAAAATATACTACAAATAATTAGTTATTGATATGGTTTAAATATTTAATTTAGCAAATAGCTTAGTTTGTAAATGAATTTGATTATATTCTGGGTTCTTCACTCTATGAATTCATGTGACTTGCATTCTAATATGCTTTTCTGGGTGGAAGAGAAATGGGTGGAGTTATAAATAGCCACCTGGAATTGAGCATAACCACAATGCCCCTTTAAGTGCTCTACTTATGTGTGAGGGGGGGGAATGCTGGCTCTTATTCTTCTAAAAGACTAGTGTTTAGCAGACCAGTATGTATGTATGTGTGTGTGTGTGTGTGTGTGTGTGTGTGTGTGTGTGTAAGTGGCTTCTTAAGGATCTGAGTTATGTAAGAAGTACTTTAAATTTAGTATTTTATTTGGATTATCTAAAAATTGGTGTAAACATTCTCAATGAAATGCATTGTGTATGGTTTTTGTGCTTCTGGATAGTTTATGATTGTTTTATACCATGTACAGGCTCAATAGTGTCCTAGCACACTATGGAAATGGTTTTTCACAGTCATACAATTACAGAAAAACAGTGAACAAGTAGTTCTATACTGTGTTTTGGGATAGATATGCAAAATTCAAGACCATCTGTGCCCTAGGAATTAGTGATATGAATTGGGGTGTGTAGGGTAAGGATCCCACCTTTGTTCACATAATTCTGTAACACTTTATTAGAAGTTAAGTATAATAGTGTAAATATATGTATATTTGGAACTTTCTTTTATTGGTTCCTGCTATAATTGGACCAGATACCAATTTCATTCAGATTTTAATAATCTCAAAAGTCTAATCTTATGTTCAAGGAAGCAAGGTAGCTTTATAGAATTATCAAAAGAAAAACCTTTTCTTATTTGCTGATTTTTGTAAATGGGCAATCTGTTTCTCCTAAAATAGGACACAAAGATGTACAGTTATTAATAACTTTTTGGGGAAACATACATATGTGAAAGTCATTCCCCACATTATTGTCACTGAAGTTAAATTATAGATATAATAAATGGGAACTAGACCTAAAATATATCTTTCTCATTAGACCTGCTATTTAGTTTCAACAAAGCAATATAATTTGTCATTTGAAATTAATGTCATTTTTATATTGCTAAAGAACAGTAAGTATATATTTATACATTTTTGTCTATATTTAACTTTCATGTATACATATTGAATTGACATTGGAATAAAATAAATTTAAGTCTATATTGTGCATCTGTGAGAATCTTTTCCTTTGAAAGATGTATCATATTACTCATTGAAACATTTACTAACCAAAAATATGTCCATTAAAATATTTTATTACTCAGAGTGCTTTTAGTTGAAGAATTTAGTCATCTAATCATATAAGTAATTTAGATTCAGTTGTATAAAATATTCCTGCAAGAGATTGTATACAGAAATATATTTTTAGTTTTTTTACAAAAGTCTGCATCCCCTGTTCATGCCAGTATTAGTGCTTTTGTGTGTGTGTGGAGAGCTAAGAAATATACACATTTTTGAAAATTTTGTCTAGCAAAAATCTGAAAAGCAATCATATTGTAAAATCAGTGGATAATATCTTTGAGTCTCCAAAAGCATTTTAGCTGGTTTTTACCCCAATTTTATTTTATCCAAGGAGGGCTGCTGTTTCTTTAAAAGGAGCTCCTGAAACCTGTCCCCAGTCAAGCTGTGATTTTTTTTCATTTTAAATCTAGGCTACCTTCTGACTTTCTCACGCAAAGGCATAAGAGGAGGAAGATGGACGTGGGGATTCGGTGGCGATTATACATAATTCTTTGCTTAATCTGCTTTGCAACTTTAAACTACTCTGCAGCTCCAGGGATTGTCTCCTCTTCTATAGGTATATATCTAATCTGGGGATAAAAATTGACAAATAAATGAAGTAAAAGTAAAGCATTGTTCAAAGTAGCCTTTTTATTGCCTTGGAGTTTGGGAATGATTGCTTTCTACATTGGCATTTGAGAGAAAAATTTGGCTATTATGGTTTTTCTTGTTATTTTTATTAAGCGAATGAAAAAGAATGGTTGCAGTTCAGCCACTGGGGTGTTGGAACAGCAAATTGAAGGGCCCCCAAGGACCTTCATACCCATTTTTGAAGTTCAATTCCAGTCACTAAGATTAGAGCAGCCCTTGCAAAACGAGGGTCACAAATGCATTTGTGATTTAGACTATTTGTCTGGATGCTGTCAGGGAAACAATGGGCTATTATTGAACAGAACTGCTGATTTTCTCCTTGTACCATTTTTCCTTTTGTTTTGGTCATCTCGGAATGGTAGAGTCTGACAGCCAGTAAAAAACAAAAAATTCTAGTTATGTGGTAGAAAGAGGAACATGAAGATGGAAAGAGAAGAAACAGATGAGGGAGAAAAAGGCAGCTCTTTAGTTTCCTAATGACGTTGATTTTAGTCTTGAGTAACTTAGTTTAACTGAAAATATGTTTGTTGAGCATGTACTGTGTAATAGACATTGGTAGCTGATGTGGGGATGCAAATTAGACGCAATGAAAATCTGTGTCATCAAGGAGCTCATTGTGTAGTGAGGGAGATGAGCTTCGCAGAGGGAGTGTAATCAACAGTTTTCTTAGGCTGGCCCCCTCCCCAGCCTCTGCAAGGGTTCGCCCTCACTTGCCCCTGGTGCCCATCCTTGATCACAGATGGTTGCTTGGGAACAGACTCAGAGCCAAAGGAAGCTGATCCAGTGGCTAAGCAGCAATTCAAGATGCTTAAGGCCTAATCTGAACGGCTGAGCCTATTAGAATCCCTCCAATCCATTAGCAACGTTCTTCATTTCTCTCGCTCTCTCAAAAAAATCTCAAATCTCTCTCTCCCTCTGCTCCCATCCTGTCACTATCAACGTATGAACATTGCCTCCTACGTGGTTTCTTCATTTGCAGCGTCTCAGCTAAATCCATTCCCCAGTTAGACTTAGAGTGTTGTTTTCGAAGCACTATCGGATCATGGAATTCTTCTGCTTAAGAAAATTCCTGTGCCTTCCCACTGCACTTGTAAACAACTCCACAACAAAGGGATCCCCCACCGTGTTCAGCCCCTGGACTTTTCCCCCCTCAGCACTCCTGTCTCCCTGCTTGCTGTCTGTCCTCCGGCCTCTGTGGCCTCATGTCAGTCCCTCCAGTGTGCTGAGGTCACTTGGGCACAGTGCCCCTCACGCACTGCTCTTCAGTTCACTCCTCACGTGCTGGCTCCTTTGATGCTTTTAGTCCCAGCTTAGATTTTATCTCTTAGCGCATGTCTTGCCACAACACCCTGACTGACGCAGGTTCCACTTGTTACTCTCTGCACCCTGTGATTTTCTTCACAACACTTTTTTTTAAATCATTGCAATTATACACACACCTCCATCCTTACTTAGATACTGTCTCCTGGTATCCCTAGATTGCACGTAGCACGGTTTCCTACTGTAGGTCCTGTACCTACACAATGATTAGATCCAGATAAGAAGACACAGAAATTGTCCCTCAGTGGGGAATGCTGGAGTAAGCAGATAATGTGTACTTTTAGTTGAGGGTGACCATTTGGGGTCCTGAGGAAGCTTAGCATTATAGAGAGATTGACAGTGTAGGAGTTGGAGCCAAAGACATCTGGGTTCATACTCTTAGCTCTACCACTTGCTAGCAGTGTTGCCTTTGGCAAATTACTGAACCTCTATGAACTCTCTTTCCTAATGTGTAACATGGAGGTAATAGCATCTTTTTACAAGATTGTTGTAAGGATAGGTAAGAAGGTGTGATAGTAGTTAGCATTCATAGCAATGAATAATGTTTAGCTACTACTTCCCTGTGCCAGGCCCTAGGCCGAGGGCTTTACAGTGCTGTCTCAATGCACGTTTTCATCAATCCTGCTTGATACAAACTAGCAGCTTCATTTTGCAAATGAGGAACTTGAATAACAGGATAAATTTAAGGTCAGCTAGCCAGTAAATGGATGAACTCAGGAGTCTGATTTGCAGAATTTAATCTACCAAGTATATGTTATACTGATTTTCATATCCTATACGAAAGAATACTTTCAAATGGAAGTAAGGAGTTAATACTTAGGATGTAAGTATAGTATTTAGTATGTAAATGGATAAAGGAAATCTGAAAAGAACAGAGAATTAAAGGTACATGAGAAGCCACATCAAGGTATCGTGTGGCTCCCAAGAGAGACAACTTTGCAAAGAGCAGTTGCCTTTGTTTTGGTAGGTTTTGGGTTCCACGTCTAGTCCCATGAGGCCTGATTGAGCTTTGTTTCCTCTCCTTCCAATATTTATCAGATCATTCTCTCTCTCTAGTTTTTGGCAAACTACTCTCCTGTTTGTTGCATTTTCTCTGGGTAATGGTGGATTGTTTTTTCATGGGTTTGTAATTTTCTATTGTAAAATCATCTCCTGGGTGTTGTTTTGTTCTGGAAACTGTCTGTGGGCATTGAACTGTGGAAGTGTTCCCACAGAATAGATTTCCATTTGCTTCTGCTTGGGATCTATGGATTTAACGACGTAGCCCAATTTCTGTTTTGGGGTTTGTTACAACACAGGTAACTTGAGTTTGGACCCAAATCCATTCTGGCATGAGCCTCAAGTTTTGACTTCTGATTGGAATCCCCTCCACTTCCAACAGGCCCAGTCAAATGGCAAGCTTCCTTGCAACTTTCTCTGGGTTAATGAAAGTGCCATTTTCATAGAAGGGCCAGATCTCCAGGACAGTTGGATTTATTCAGGATTTTAGGCCCATTTCCTTTTAAAATGCCTAATGAGACTAATTTTTTCCATGTGCAAATGTTAAACCTCAACCCCCACTGTCTTGATCTGTTTCCTTATGGGCACCATTCTCTGCTTATTGTATTGGCTTTACCGTCATTCATTTTTTCTATAACCTGGATATTGCTTTTTTTTTTTTTTTTTTGAGGTAGTTCTGTATTTGAATTTGTGTGTGTGTGTTATTTTATTCAGACTTTCTATGTGTTCATTGTGAGAGGTGAGCCCATTTACATTATCTCAGCCTGTCATGTTACCAGAAATCCCAAAGCGTAGAAGCACAGAGTGAGTGACTTCTTGTGTATGGATGGAACCTATTATGTGAAGAAGTTGAGAGGATTAGGTGGCTAGAAAGGTAGGGTGGTGCTAGAGATGCAAAGAGATGGGCTGTGTTCTGTAGGCCATGGGGGAGCACAGACTAAGTGGATAGCATAATAAATTTTATATTTTTCTTTTTAATTTTTTCCTTTTTTAAATTTATTTTTTATTATTGACAGTATTATAAATGTCCCCCATTTCCCTCACCCTTTGCCCCCCTCCACACAGCCCCCACCCCACCCCAGTCCTTAACCACACTAAATTCTATATTTAAAAAAACTTTTCTTAAATTTTTTATATGTTTTTATTGATTTCAGAGAGAGGAAGGGAGAGGGAGAGAGAGGTAGAAACATCAATGATGAGAGAATCAACCAATGGGCATGTGCCCTGACTGGGAATCAAATTGTAACCTCCAGGTTCATGGGTTGATGCTCAACCACTGAGCAACATCAGCCAGGTGAAATTCTATATTTTTAAGAAACTAACTTGGTAGCATTGCAAAGAATGAATGGAACACTGAGAGATTAATGACATGAAAACAGAATGCTATTGAAAATGTCTAAGACAGAGATAGTTGAGAGATGGACCCAAGCAATGGAAACAGAAGAGAGAGAACAGAGCCCAGAGAAAAGGAAAAGACAGACTTCACAGCATTTGGAGACTGATCCCATAGTAGAGATGAGGGAGAGGGAATCAAACATAACTCCTAGGCTTCTGACGTGGATGATTCAAAGGACATTTGGTTGGATTTATAATATTTTATCAGAAATACAGGTTATCACTGACTACGGGCATGGCATTGCCCCATTGCCATGCTGTAAATACCCCAATTTTTGATAGTATCTAGGAGAACCCAAGAATGTGGTATGGCTGGGTAGATGGGCAGTGCAATGGGCAGGTGGACTTGCTTCTGGCTTAAAGGTGATGTTTAACAGTCCTATATAGTGGATTACATTAAGTACATCCAAGCTAGGTAGAAATCCTCTAGTGCTGTGAATTCTATACTTCTTCTTACACTTTCAGGATGTGGGGTTTGCTTCCTTTAGCTACACTTATGTTAACTGCATTCTCTGGTCTCCCAATTTTTTTTATGTGATGGGAAGATAATGGGTTTTCAAGGTGAGTAGCTTTTTCTTTTCTCTATTTGGGAATGAGATATTTGGTTTGTAGGTGGAGAAAAGTGAAATTAAATGAAACCATACAAATTGACCGGGGGAAAAAAAACACCCACTGTATGTTAGCAGTTTATAAACATTTTATGCTGACAAAGCTCAGCAAGCTTGGACAGAAATTCTTGCACAAATCTGATT
This sequence comes from Miniopterus schreibersii, assembly GCF_964146895.1. Classification (NCBI taxonomy): domain Eukaryota; kingdom Metazoa; phylum Chordata; class Mammalia; order Chiroptera; family Miniopteridae; genus Miniopterus; species Miniopterus schreibersii. Next base: position 37,797,839 of record NC_138105.1, on the reverse strand, counting down.
ATAAGGCATCCCTCACTGCAGTAGAAACTGGCTCAGCAAAGGAACTCAGAAGAATAACCTGATATAATTTATTCTTTTTTCTTTTAAGGAGGCATGCTTGGTAGGAACACATAGAGATCTCGCCGTAGTGTACCAATGCAAACCCACATGAGTTCTTTGTTTATAGAAAGGTTTCTGCATTTTAGGGATGGGGGAAGGGGTATGCTTTGGTCAAGCTGGTTGAGACTTCTTCAGAAATTATCTCCATCAACAAAGGCTCTCTGCTTGCTTCCCCCAATGCTTTCTTCCAACTGCTTTTATTTGCGCGAGGGTTGAAACCCAAAAACTGCAGCAAACATGAAAAGACCTGAGTTTTTTTACTTGAAAAGGATGATTACAAGCCAGTGTCTGTGTTTTCAAAGATCAGGTCTCCAATTTAGCCCTGAACTCTGGAGGACGGTCACAGCTGCATTGCAGGGCTCTATGGGAAGCTTTGGGGTCAAACACAGTGACATTTTAAGTTGAGAACCCTTTGAAGATCAAGATTTAAAAAGAAAAACCAACCCTACTGAGAGTCAACCGTTTATGAATTGCGATCAAAGAACACTGAACTGGGAGTCTGGAGAGCTGGATTCTGGCCTTCTCTCTGTCACTGCCTGTCAACGTGACCTTAAACAAGTCCCTTAACCTCTTGGGGCCTCAGTTTCTTCATTTGTAAAATGAGGGAGACAGAACAGATTGGTGAGTCCCAGGCGCTGGTCAGTGGATGAGGTGCATTCAGTCCTCTGAGGAAGATTGCAAAGTCTCAGCAATTTTGCTTTGTAAGACTGGAGTGCGTATCAGGAATCTTTAGCTAATAATGCTCCCCTGGGGATTCAGATATGCAGCTAAGGTTGGAAACCATGGTCCATATGATTTTTGTTTTGTTTCATTTTATTATTTATTATTTATTTTATTTATTATTTTTTAAAATTTATCTTTATTGTTGAAAGTATTACAAATGTCCCTCCTTTTCCCCCATTGATCCCCTCCCCTCTGCACCCCTCCCCCAAGGCCTTCACCACACTATTGTCTCTGTCCGTGGGTTATGCATATATGCATATAAATTCTCAGGTTAATCTCTCCCCACCCACCCACCCTCTCCTTCCCTCTGAGATTCCTCAGTCTGTTCCATGCTTCTATGTGTCTGGATCTATTTTGTTCATTTTATTTTTTTAATTCTTTTGAAAATATTTCAAACCTAAAAATTTTCCAAAATAGTATAATGAATGTATGTGCATTGTTATTATTAATACTTTTTCCTGAACTATTTGAGAGTAAATTGTAGACGTCATGCTACTTTACCTCAAAATACTTCAGTGTGTATCTTCTTAGCAAGTACATTCTCTTTTATAATCATGGTACAAAGATAACTTTCCGAAACTTAACGTTGATTCAATATTGTTATCTAGTATACAATCTGTTTTCAAAATTTACCAGTTTTCTCTATTCTGTTCTTTATATCTAGGTGATTTTTAAGTACATTTTTACATTTTTGAAACACAAACTTATAGGAAAGTTGAAAGTATAGTACAGAGAATTTTATTCTTGAACCATTTGAGAATAAGTTCCAATTTGATGCCCCATTGCCACAGCCCCAATATTCTGAAGTGTACTTCCTCCAGAAACTTTCTTTATATAACCACAGAACAATTATCAAAGGGAGGAGATTAATATTGGTATATTACTCTTCTGTAGTCCTTAGTTATGCCAATTGTCTCAATAATATTCGTGATGGAAGAATATCCAGTTTAGAATCACGTGTTATGCTTAGTTGTCATATCTCCTTTGCCTCTCTCAGTCTGAAATAGTTTCTTACACTTTCCTTGACTTTCATGACCTTGATATTTTTGAAGATTACAGGCCATTTCTTTAGAATGCCCTTCAGTATGGGTTTGTGTGATGTCACTTCGCATTTGTCAAGAGTTTTAGGGATGTGATGCTGTGCTCTTTGCATTGCATCTTATTAGGTGGCCCACAATTTTGATATGTCTTATTGCTGGTAATCTTCACTTGGATTGTTGATGGAGGTCGTGCTTTCCAGGCTTCTCCTCTGAAAAATTACTCTTTCAGTCTTTATAATTAATGAGTATTTTGAGGGGCCTTTCTTTGAAACTATGTAAATGTCTCATTCATCATCAGATATTCAATTTATTCATTCATGGACTTATGGCTTCCGATTTTATTCAGTGAATTATAATCCATCACTATCATTGAGTATTTATTTTAATACTCACATTTTCCTGATTTCACAGTGGAAGCTGCTTCAAGCTTTGACATACGTCCCTGTCATTCTTTGAGTACTTCCTTGCTCTCTGGTATAAAAAAATGTTCCAGGATCATCTTGTACTTTTTCTCCCCAGACCTGGATTCATACAGCTCTTCATGCAGCCCTAGTTGTTTTGGAGAATGGTATTTAGGAGCTCGGGTATGCACAATAGATGTGCTTATTGCTATTGGCGTATTGCTACTACCTACTGGTCCTAGGGAGAGTGTGTGCGTGTGTGCGTGTGTGTGTGTGTGTGTGTGTGCACACACACGTTTGTATTTGGTATATGTAGGCAAGTACCAGCTTGCTAATACCCCCCTCTACAAACTCAGAAAATGCCTTAATAGTAAAAGGATGGATTTTGTTATAGAACAGGGAGAAATTTCGACCTGAAGAAATGTGACTTATTGAAATGCATAACCACAGAAGGTGGAGATCTTCTAGGGAGATTTTTGAAAAGAGATAGGACTCAGGAGGATCAGTGGGAGGCCTAAAACCCATATTTTGTACCACTTAATTCGATACCAGGTTTGTGTTTATAAACAAAAAAGCTGATTTATGTTAAATACTGAAAGTATATACATGTTATCCATTAGATTATTTGCTGTATAAAGAAGTAATAGATTTTGATAAATATAATTATAAAATATAGTTACAGGAGTTCCAAGTTACTTGTTTTGAAGGTATGATATTTTATTAGTTGTGATATTATCAAATAATCACAATGAATGTTTTGATTATAGAGAATGTATGAGACCTGGCCTTGATTCCCATTACTGGGACCAGGGCTGCCATGTGTGGTCTCATGGGTTGTGCCTGGTGTAACTGCAAGGGACACTTTTCACACAGACTGTGATGTGAAAAACACCCCTGATGTCATGCAATGAAGCAGCCCTGAAAGGAACTCAATTCTGCCATCACTTGTCTGCTTCCCACACACTCCAGCAACGGCGGACAAAAGGTTGGACCCGGGCAAAGGCGAGCAATTACTGCCTTTGGCTGTAGACTGTGCATATTAACAAGCAACTTCTCCAATCTAAAGCCCAAGACCAGAGCCTTACAGATGTGGACACGGCGCTTCTGAATGTGTGTGTAAATACCCTGGCATTTAAGCAACTTAAATTGCAAGAACTTTGCATACAAGTAAGAGGAATGAAAAGGAACCAGCTTTCTGTAGTGTGATTATGTTTTACTGAATTAGCAAAGTAGCATGACCTTGGAGCGAGCGCTTGGGACACCGGGAGAGCTGCGTCTTTGCCAGCCGCCCGCCGCCCTGCTGAGGGAGCATCTGCAGGGCTCTGGGGAGTCCGTTCTGAGCATGTGAAGAAGGAACTCTGAGATTAAATCCCTTTTTCCACTAACAAAAAAAAAAGAAGGTAACGCTTTCTGTAAAGCCAGTCTTTACTAGCAGAAGGATTTGAAACATTTGGCAAGATCTTGTTGAAAAATAGGCTGAGCGTTCAGTCTTGCGTCCTGCTCCACTGCGGCCGGAGCGGGCCACAGGCCAGGCCACCCGAGCAAAGCACAAGGGCGACCTCTAGGTGGGCCCTTCCCAATGGCTTTCTCTCTTCACTTAGATGTCTGCATTTATGACATGAATTAAACGCTGATCTGTTTAGTGACAACTAGGTATTGACAGTCTGACAGAAATAATGGCAATTGCTGAGTGCTCATTAGGTGCTGTGCAGTGCTCCAGGCTCCTGCCATGATTACCTGGTACTCCTCGCATCTGCTCTCTGAGGTAGTTCATCACATCTAAGATGTCTTCAGTTGTAAAATCACAAGATAGAAGACCTTTGTATAAATCTGGGACTGCCACCCTCTGGATAAGGGTAAATGAAAATAAATCCATCACCCAGAAAAGTAAAGAAAGAAAACTCTTTCTCAGTCTTGGCACTGGGTGCAGGGAGGGTGGAAAATTTTCCTGTCAGGAGCACGTGAAAATCTACTCTGGCAGAACTTGACTTCCTTTTAGCCCCACAGCAATTGTCAGGCACCTCCTCACCTCCTGATTTCAGAAATGTTCAAATGTGAAAGCTTTTGTCTCCCAGTGAATGAAATAGGGCATTTTTATCAGCTCCTTTTTACAGATGAGGAAAATGGGGCTGAGAGGTAGAACCACTTGTCTAAGTTTATTAGGGAGGAGGGCGGGGATACAGGGCCTGTAGGTATCTCAACCCCTGAACTTGACCCCTTCCAGGAGATGATGATAGTCTGGTGTATAAATAATGTGTGTGAAGGAATGGTTATTATATTAGTTATGTCAGGAAGGAAATTTCATATTGAAGGATTTCTTAGGTATAAGAAAAATGAGTGTGCAGAAACTCCGTATCTTGTTTACCCCTGTCAGCATGCTTTTGCCAGAAACATTTTCAAATATTCTAGAATCATTTTTTTCCCCCTGAAAAAGGCTTTTTCTTTAATGTTCTTGTGGCTGTTTAATTAGAAGTTAAAGCACATGAGAGAGTAACATTTCCCTTCAGTTTTCTTTATCCCTGTAGCAAAGGACACACTGAGTATTTCTTAGGCTGCAAATGTGCCCTGTCACCTGCACTTTGACTATGTGAAGAACATCCTTTGTACTAAAAACTCACGGCTAAATACCACAGCACAGGGTTTCTCATAGAAAATATTCAGAATTAAAATAATTGATTGAATGCTAATTTTTGAAGATAAGCTTTTATCTCCTCAAGGTGTTTTTGTAGACCCTAATTTGATTTCTTCTACTATTTCTTTTTTTTTTACAGTGTTGTTAAATTGAAAGATGATAAAAGTATTTTACTTTTGGCTTGCTTCTGGTTGGTCTCATGTTAGTATTTGTTTGTTTATTTATTTTTTATGATAATGGAGAGGAGGAGGAAACTGGGTGTTTGGCAAGCACTCCCCTACCCCACCATTCCCTTTTTATTTATTGGTTGATTGATTGATTTCAGAGAAAGGAAGAGAGAGGGAGAGAGAGAGATAGAAACATCAATGATGAGAGAGTCATTGATGGGCTGCCTCCTGCACACCCCTTACTGGGGATGGAGCCCGAAACCCCGGCATGTGCCCTGACCGGGAATCGAACCTTGATCTCGTGGATCCTAAGTTGATGCTCAACCACTGAACCACACCTAGCTGGGCGTTTTAATTAAATTTTATTTTTTTATTGAATTTATTGGGGTGACATTGGTTAATAAAATTATACAGGTTTTAGGTATGCAGTTCAGGTATGCAATTCTATAATACACCATCTGTATATTGCATTTTTTTAGCATTAATATTTAAACTGCATTTTTTGACAAAACAATATGGTTATGGAACCATATGATGAAATTGACCAATATAAAGATTGGGATGCTTCTCAGCCATTCAGGCTAATGGGATTATAGCATCTAGTTCAGATAAACAGAATTAATGAACTCCTGCTGAGTAGGAGCAATTTCTGTAGTTTTCTTCCTTTCAGACTCCTCAAAGGAGAGTGTCCTACTGGTTTCATCCATTTGTGTTATTAGACTTTTCATTACAGTATATATTTTTACCTTTACTTTATCAATAGAATTTTTTTCAGAATATGGAGGTATATTATTGGCTCTGAAATGTTTCCTAAAATGTTTCTAATTTGGTGCATAAACTACTGATTGCTTTTAGTTTTCTTATTTGCACAGAGTCAAGTACTTACTTAGCTGGGCTCTGGATATATACTGCTGACTAAGGCCCCATCCCTGCTCTCAAATAGCCCACATTCTAAGGTGGAGACAGATATAGTTACCATTAATGTAATATGCACTACAGTAGGGTTTATATAAAATTATACATTGCTTGCAGGATAGAAAATGGCCTGTAGTTCAAGTAGGGTCGATGGAGAAGTTATCTGAACCTGCACATCACAGACGAGTAGACATTTACCAAGTAGAGTGGGACCCAAAGGTGCAAAACTATGATGGAGTGTCTTCAATGATGTGTAGCCAGCTTGGGATGCAGTGCATGGCTTGAGGATGAGTGCTGGGTGCTATGGATGGTAAAAGGAGATAGTGAGTCTGCAGAGTAGCTGGGATCAAATTAGCAGGAGCTTTGTCTCTCATATTGCATATGATAGTAATTATAGTTTCAAGATACCTTTCCAGCCTTTTTCAAACCATTTTCATTTTTATATGACATCTCAGTTTTGTGAGCTTTTGAGTTGTCACTGGTCCTCCTGCTTTGTGATAGGAAAACCCCACAGAGGGAATTTTCTTGTGAAGGCTTTGTCCTGGGGCCAGTGGGGGTAGGCAAAGCTCCTTAGGCTCTCTTGTCTGAAAGTACACACAGGATTTAATACTTAGGTAATGTGCTCAGGGACCTGAAGTACTGAAATACTGAGGGGCAGTGGCTGCACTTGTCTGCCTTGGCTCCCTGATGTTTGCTGTGCTAGGAACTGGGGAAGAAAGTGCTAACAAAGATGCCAGTAGAACCCTCCATTTCGGCTGTCATCCCAGAGAAGGTCTGGAGAGTGTAATGAGGCAAACAATCGACTTGTTCCAGTTAGAAAAGGTTAAAACAGCTTCAGGGACCACTATTTGTGCTTCTTGGGCACAGGAATGTCATGCCAGTTATAAGCAATCTGCAATCCAGAGAAAAAAGCAATTAATTCTCTCCCATCTATTCTGAAGACTGCCCAGCTTCAGAATGGATGTGAAGACTGAATTATTTTCCTTTGAGGTTGAACTGAGTCACAGAAACTCAAGCCAGTGGTGAGTGAATCTTGTCAGTCTGTTAGCATCATTTATTGAGTTCCCGCTATTTGCATGTCATGGAATTTGGTTTAAACAAGCCCTCAAAAGTTTAGAATACATACTCTGTGATGTCAGTGGGTAGCTTTGAGCCTAACCAAACTCAGCTATGCTTTTGTTGAGATTTAGATTTGGAACAGACCATAAATTCCACAAAAAATAGGTTTGACTTGGCCAGTAGCGGTGAAACTATAAGGGGAGGTAATCTCACGTTGATCATACCAAGAATCTTGTTCAAGTTGTTGAAATGTTTATGTATTCCATCACTGCTTTTGCTGCTCTTTGGATTCCATTTGCTATTTATTAGTGAACACCTCTTTTATGTTAGGCGCTGCCTTCTACCCTGGAGAGATAAGGGTTGAGACTAGCTAGTTGTTTCTCTAGAATTTTATCATAAATTTGGCCTGCCTCATACAGAGTGCTAAATGATATCCTGTTACTCTCCCCACTAGAGAAAAACATGGGAGAAATATCTCTGGCAGGTCTCTTCTACTCATTCCACATGGGGTGGTACCTACCATAAGACAGGGCAGAATCAGAATCCTAGGAGCAGTGTGAGCTCCACGTGCTCACAAGACACCCTCCCTGGTGATTCTGATCCCCTCCCCTTCCTCCCCTTCCTCCCCATACTCCTTGCTTTTGTAAGAGGTTCCATTTCAAATGATAAAGTATACACAGTTGACCCATGACCAACACAGGGCTGAAGTAAGCAGGTCCATGTGTATGCAGATATTTTTCAGTATATACATACAGTGCTATAATGTATTTTCTCTCTCTTATGATTTTTTTAATAACATTTTCTTTTTTCTAGCCTACTTTATTGTAAGAATACAGTATATAGTACATATGACATACAAAATATGTATTCATTAACTGTATGTCATCGATAAGGTCTCTGGTCAACAGTAGGCATTAGTAGTTAAGTTTTTGGAGATTCAGAAGTTATATGCAGATTTTCAAGGTAGAAAGATATTGTCTTGGAAATATGTAGTATGGTGCAGAACTATCCTTCCTGAAAAAATACATCTTGGGAAAGAAACCACGTTAAAAGGGGCAAGTGATATTTTGAATCAGTGTTGAAATGTGGGGTGCCAGTGTAGCACGTGGCTGGGAAATTGAGAGTGGGTATCATTTTTTAACTCTGGGGAGTAAACTATCTGCTAGGCCAGCAAACCTCAGGGCTTGCCTGGACTTCTTGGCTAACATGGCTGACTGGAAGGGAAGCATCGGATTTGTAAGCTTCTAAACAGTAGCAGAAATTGTGGGAGTTGCAAGCTATTAACTAATATTTGTGCTACTCAGCAAGTTTATTATTTGATTCACCCATCCCGAGTTGACACCCTTGAGGGAGGGGAGAGTAGTTTTTGCAGAGGTAAGTTTCCTGAAGATTTTAAAAAATGGATTTGCCTTTGGGAATGTGAGGCCTAATTGTAAATAAACTCTTGCTGCATTCATATCAGCAGCCCTGGATTAGTGGAGAGCTTTACTTGTGGGTGCCAAAAACACACCTTTCAAAAATGGCTGAAGCTATGTAATCAGCAACTTTGTGTGACAGAAAACTACCCAGAAATCAGGCCCGTTTCTCTCTGTCCTTATGGCCTATAGTCAACTACATGATGACTCTCCCTCCTAATCTTCTAAATGTTCACAGATTATGATCATGCTTACCTTGGCACCTTACCCATACTCTGCTCCTTTTTCCTTGTATTTTTTTAAAATCAGAGATCAATACTTCTAGTTCCTGCCATTCTCCCTTTTCCCCTCTTAGAAGTGACAGCAGCTAATTGTCATGAAAATGAAGTACATACTGTTGGACTGAAATCTGGAACTGGCTAAAAATATGTCCTGTATGATGATTTCAACTTGGCTGACTGCACCACGAGCGCCTACTGAGGGTTGGTTCTTTTAGAGCTGAATATAAACTCAGCTCCCCAAAGACATCTGAGAAAGGACCCAAGCCAAGTACTGCTTTAAAATATAGATCATATCTGTGTGTAGTTGTGTTCCTGTATCTTGTACAAGCATTTCCTTCAGGAGTAGACATCCCTGAGCACCAGAGAATGAAACAACAAAGCAGCAAAAATGTTCTTCAGACTTCTAGGGCAAACACATGTCGTAAAAAAAATCACAATAAAGAGAACATTGTCTAAAAAATATACTATCATCCAATTCTTCCACCTTCCAGAAGGGTAAGAGCCTATTGCTATAAATCAATAAAGTCTGTGTCATCATTTCACTCTACAGCAGTGTTTCTCAAAGTGTGGTATTTGTTAAAAAAGCAGATCCCTGGGCCTAACCTCAGAGTTTCTGAATGAAAATCAGTGGCTGGCGTGGCTCAGTGGTTGAGCATCAACCTAGGATCCAGGAGATCACGGTTCGATCCCCCAATCAGGGCACGTGCCCGGGTTTCTGGCTTGATCCCCAGTAAAGGGCGTGCAGGAGGCAGCCGATCAATGACTCTCTCATCACTGATGTTGCTATCTCTTTCCCTCTCCCTTCTTCTCTCTGAAATCAATAAAGATATATTTAAAAAAAAAAGAAAAAAGAATGGTAGGTAAAACTAGTTGAAAGCGTCATCTACCTATCCTTCCAACTCTTCGTGCTGTAGGGCTAATAAAGTCATATATGACTATTGTTGATGGTCTGACATTACATTGTAGAATAAGAGAGGTGATCTCTGGTTGATATTACCTTAAGCTTAAAATCTTTGTAGTATAGGTGAAAGGAGGCACTCTGGATGTCTCTTAGGATACCTTTAAGAAAGCCCAATTCCAGTCTGAATTTTAAGCCTTGTGCACTTTTACTGGTGTCCTGAATGGCACAGCTTGTTGCTGTTCATAATGGCTTTTGATGGCACTATGTTTTCTTCCCTGGGACTTATCACCACATTTTAATTTCTTTCTAGATTGCATCCTGGACTCACAAGGAGGCCTGTTTTAGCAGACAAATAACTCATTGTAATGCTCCACCATCAGGAGGGAGATGGAATTAGTTATTCCTTTAGTACTCTGGCTTTTACAGCAGAGGCCCATTTTGGGGCAAGTGGTAGATCAAGTAGAGATGTCCCCTTAACAGCCACCCGTAGGCCCAAGACAAGTTCACTGTCCAGGTGTCCTTCTCTGGCTGAGATTGGCTGGCAGTGGGCGCCGTGTCAGTCCTGCCTCTCGGACTGCCGCTTATCTGCTGTTGAGCTCCCATCCAAAAGCCAAGGAGCTGAATTTATTTTCAGAGCTTCCTCCACATGAGCTGAGTGCGTGCTACAGCCAGTGACCCAGTCCTGGTCCTCTTACAATGATTCCCAGGCTCGCTGGCATCGGGCAGCAGCCTCATCCTCATGAATCTACCTGTCACGGTGGCCACATCAAAAGTGGCTCACTCCTTAACTGGTTTATTCCTTCCACCTGAGAATGTTCTAGAAGCAGAGGCACTTCTTGTTGGATGCTATGTCTTTTCTAGCAAAGCAAAATGTAGTGACTCTCAAACAAAAAAGAAATAATTTATTGCTATTCCTTTCCTTCTCTCAAACAAATAGATAAAAATTAACCTAAATATCTTTTAAAAATTCAAGGTACTTCTTTTCCTTTTTCCCAAGTGAACTAATCGGAACAGTATGCTTAAATAAATCCGCTTGTTCCCTAACAGCTTATGGCCTGTTGAGGGAGATAGCACTGTGATGACAGATATTAGATGAATGGCACTGTCATGGAATGACAAGTGACCTCCTAGTGGGCAGATCCTTTTACAGAAGGAGCCAGATGATTCGAATCCTCTTCCTCGGAAATGCACTTTGGGCTCCTCCAGTGGACACAAGATACTAGGTGGGGTTAAAAGCATGCCAAGTAGTTAATAATTTCCACATTTCATTAATACAGACTTTAACTGGGAAATGATAAAGGGGAATGAAAAATAGAATTGTAGTAAGTTTTTATCAAAATAAGAAAATAAGGGTCTTTTCAATCAGAAACCGCCTAGCCCTCCTCCTTTCCATACCCGATCCCTTCACTGCCGAGGTTACTGCCCTCATCTCTGTGTTACTTGTGTAGCGGTTTACAAAAGACAGACTTTCATAACTAAAGAGCCTTTTGTGTCTATGAAAGTATCCGACAGCATTGAAATAGACGCATCTTTTTCCTCTCTCTTCAAACCTTTCTCCATCCTTGATAGTACTTGTCTAATTGCACCCACTCTTTATATAACCCTTTGTGCCTTCTTATCAGTTCCCCTGGGGGTTGGAAATGTTATTTGAAAGATACAGATACAGCTGTATGTTATGCAATTAATAGTCGTTTACTAAGTGGAACCAGTAGGCCATTAAAATGCATCCTTGCTGTCCAGGCTCTCCCTGTCTCCATCTCTCTGTCCAGCATTTACCTGGCTCAATGGCTACAGAGACAGGAAAATCAGCTTCTTCAACCCCACTCTGTTGTAAGAGCCAAAGAAGAGCAGGGCCAGATAATGATTTTCTCAGCAACAACCGTGAGAAAGCTGTCATCCATAGGACGCCTCCTGTGGAGGCTGCTGAATCAGGAGTTGCACCCTTTACAGTGGCAAATGGAATAATTTGCCTACTCCAACCTAAAGAGAGGCTGTATCTTGCAATAAATGGCCTGGCTGTATAAATAATAAAGTAAAAACAGGCCTGAAGCTGCCGGGGTTTTTGTTTGCAGGAACCAGGGATACCTCTGAGCAGTTCATGGCACTGTTTCCCAGCAAGAGTCCAAGGGCTGTGTAGTTAGTGATGGCATTAACAGGACCAGCTTCATGTAAACATGGAGCCACAAATGCTAAGCAGAAAGAGAGCAACAAATATTAAAGGATGTCAACTGCCAGCCTGAGTTTATTGCAACAGGTGGCACCAGAAAACTGGAGCATGCCAGCGGCATTAACAGTGAGATAACCAGCCATCAGAAAGCCTCTGAGGCCAGTAACAACTCACACCCCCTGGGCCCCTGAGATCCTTGCTGAGGCAGGAGAGAAAGTAATTTATGAGCACTGGAGGCCTGATTTGTTAACACATTATTATCTTTGTCAGTTGGAATAATTATTAACCTGACAATATTCTGGATATACATTCAGAGTAACACACTTTCCTGGGGTGATGGCAGGAAGTACAATTTTTGGGTGACCAAAGGGACCTGTCTACTCTTGCACACGTCCTGGAGCAGAGAGGGGAAAATGCTGAACTTTTTGGCTGAGGTGTTAAAATACAAAGGAGAGACGCTGCCCTGGAGGTTTCTCCAAAAATGAAACAGTAGAAAAGCTTCAAACTTCTCCAAGAACAGATTCTATTCTCAATATATTATTGGTAGTTTCCACTTACTGTGTTCAGATCTGGCAAAAGATTTACATGCTCTATCCTCAGTGCTCACAGTGACCTTTGAAGTTGTTGTTATCTGCATTTTATAGATAAGCGAAGTAAGGCGCAGGAACTAAGTACCTGGCGAACAGTTGTAAAAGTGGAGTCAGGAGTCAGACCCGATTTTGCATGATGCCAGAGCTTGAGCTTAAACTACTCTGCCATACTGTCTCAGGTAATAATGGTAATAAAACAACAAATAACATTTATAGCATCCTTAGCTAACAGGGAACAAAGTCCTGTGAGAGCACCAAGGAGCCATTGGGGAGGTGGGAGAAAGCTGCACAGAGAAGGGGACCTATGAGCCAGACTTTTAAAAAGTGTAGCAGATGGAGACCAGGAAGGTCATCCCGTGCATAGCAGATGACCTGGGACAAAGTAGGAAGGTAAAGATTTCCTTTTTAAAGAATATAAGAAGACAACTCAATGGGCAAATAATCTGAGCAGATATTTCATGAAAGAAGATATCAGAATGACCAATAATACATAAAAACAGGTGCTCAGCATCACTAGACATGAGGAAAATGCAAATTAAAATTAAAATCACAGAAAATGCATTTTGTGTGCCCACTCGAATGGCTGTGATTAAGGCGACTTAAATACCAAGTGCTGGCTGGCAAGGAAGTAGAGTAACTGGAACCCTCATGCACTGCTGTTGAGACTATAAAATGGCACAACTGTTTTGAAGAAGTGTGGCAGTTTTTTTGTAGGATTAAACATAACCTTTCTCTAAGACCCAGCCATTCCACTTCTAGATATTTACCTAAGAGAAATGAAAAAAAAAAAAAAATCTATCCTCACAAAGAATTGTACACACAATTTCCTCACAGATTTATTCACAATAGCTCAAAACCTCAAATAACCCAAATGTCCCTCAATAGGAGAATGAATAAATAATTGTACATCTGTATAATGAAATATCCCTGCAGAATATAAAGAAACAAACTACTTATATGCCCAACAGCATGGATGAATCTCAAAGACATTATTCTGAGTGAAAGAAGCCAGACACTAAGAGTACATGCTGCACGATTACGTTTATCTAACATTTTTAGAATGGGCAGAACCAATCCACAGTGGCAGAAAGTAGGTCCATGGTTGCTTGGGGCCAGAGGTGGGGGGTGAATGACTAAATGGGCATGAGCCAGAATTCTGGGCTCATGGAAATATTCTATATCTTGATTGTGGTAATAGTTACATGGCTCTATATATTTGTTAAAATATCAAGCTGTATCCTGGATAGCAGAAATAGCAGAAGTCTATTACACAAGTTCTTTTTTTTTTTTACATTAATTAATTATCCTCACCTGAGGATATTTTTTCCCTTGCTTTTCAGAGACAGTGGAAGGTAGAGAGAGAGAGAAACATCCATGTGAGAGAGACACATGGGTTGGTTGCCTCCCACATGAGCCCTGACCAGGCTGGGGATTGAGCCTGCAACCGAGGTATGTGCCCTTGGTCAGAAATGAACTTGAAACCCTCAGTCTGCGGGCCAGCGCTCTAACCACTGAGCAAAACTGGCTGGGGCTACACAGGTTATTCTTGAGTCAAGCAAACAGGACCACTTGTTGATTTCAAGACACCATGTGCTTTTCTCCTACATAGGGTCGTCCATAACGCTGTTCCCTCGGGGGGTGCCCAGCCCCATCTCTGTTGAACGAAGTTCCATCAGCCTTCCAGTGCATCCGAAATGATGTAAATCTAATTAGATAACCTTGAGCTGTCCTGCCCTGATTCTGCCTCGTGGTAGAGTTGTGCCCCTACTTGTCTTGTTCTCCAATGATCTATAAGCTGCCTCAGGGCAAGTGCTCTGTACCTCCAAGAGCATGTTGCCTAACAATGCATGGGAGAGTGGGTGTTCTCTATAAGTTTGCTGACATAAATTAACTGCAATGAATTGGTTTATATGTCTGATTGGAGAGATGTATGAAATACTTTATTTTCACAGGGGGATACATTGGAAAGACCCAGTATTTTTCATTGTTGTTCATACCAGGTGTTCGTTCACAATGGAATTGGGAGGATTTGCCCTTGGATTAGATTTTAAAATTGAAACAGCTACATGTGAGTTGAGCCCAGAAGGATATATGACAGCATTATAAAGACATGTGGCAGTTAGGTCATGAAATGAAAGGGCTGCCAATGCAAAGCTATTATTTTTTCTGGGGAACTTCTAAAACAAAGGAAAAATAATTTTGCTTTTGTAAAACACGGAAGCTGATAGATTGTAATTATTTTCTGCTTGGCTGCGATTGTGACTTTATAACAGAATACAGTATTTTGAAGACTGCGCTGTGTTAATTGGAGAAATAGGTATATTAAGAATATCTATGAGATTTTAACACTGGTGATGTATTTGAATCCTTAACTTTATGCAAAATGGCATGAAACATTGTTTTTCAATGCCATGGCTTTTATCCTTAAAGCCCCTGAATTTGAGTAGTGAGTTTATAGCCTTATCAACACAGAGAATCAACTGCTTGACAGATTTTTACACAATTTGTTTCAAGAAATGCTAATCCTGAAATTGGAAAGATGCAAATGCTGTGATGTCCTGGCTGCAGAGGAGAGCAAAGGAGCCCTATTGCTCTCTTCATGTGCCCTCTGGCCATTGTTGTCTTGGTCAGGAAGGGGCTGAAAGGTGTTTCTGTGTACTAATGGATGTAGATGCAGATTTAAATTTTGGAGCTTCTGATTCTAGAACCAGGACTTTTCCTGGATTTCGCAGTCCTCTTTGTGGTTCTCAGCATCTGTGCCTGTTTCTCAGTGGTGTTTAGGGACATTATTACATTAAACCCCGTGGGAGCAGATAAGGGCGGCAGGAGAGCCCAGTTAATGGTGGCTCCTCTACCTTTTCTTTTTCGCATGTTATGCTCCCAGCGGATACTGGTGAGGGCCCCGACATAATCACCACGACGAAAATAGCTAATATTTATTGAGTGCCAATAGTGTGCTAAGTACTATATAAATGATTCTATAAGGTAGGCATTATTATTATCCCCATTTTACAGGTGAGCAAACTGAGACTTGGACTAAATAAGCTCTCCCAAGGTTACGCGCTAGTAAATGTTGGGATTTGAACCATTATTTCCTTATTTGGGGCTCAGTTTTTAAAAATGTTCTCTTTCACTATTGTAATCTTTGGCCCTAAAGTAAGATTAGAAAGAGCTGAATATACTGTCACAAATTAACCTAACAGTACTTATAAGCACACAGTCTGATTTGAATAGCTTTTTGCTCAAGACAGGCAAAGTGAACTCATATACATCCAAGCGGGAAGCATTGTTCTTTTCTGGTTTTGAATGAAAATGATAGCCTTTTAAGGCTGCACATATATGCATACCAATATAATCAATACATTTGCCCTCTTAGTCTTTGGGCTTGAAAATCTAGTTTTAACAAAAATCTGTCAATACACGGCTAATAGATTCAATGTCTAGGCACCCCACCCCCAGAATGTATAAGGTTATGATTCTGCATATTTGTCGTAAATGGCTGCAGGATCCATATATTATTGAAGTGAGCTTTTCCAAGGGGGATAAATGCACCACACTGTGGACTCTCAAGATGGCAAGATACACAACTCATGCTCAGCGAAGCAGGGGGAAATATATTATCGCTCTGCCATGCTGTGACATGCATATATTCCACTGGAGCTTCACAAGGGCCTTAAATCTAGAGAGAGATCAAAAGAAAATACAGACTTCCAGTGATGGCTTTTACAGCAGTTTCTGTTGGCTCGGTGCTGTTTGCATAGAGAGCAGGAGGCTCAAAGGCTTCTTCAAAGAGGAATCTTGTTAAAAAATTATATTTTATAAGCTTTTTTCTTTGGCAAGTTACATTTCTCTAAATTGCCTGAAAATCCAGGGAGATTTGTAATAAATAATAACTCAAGGGAAAGAGTTTTACTCCAGTTTAATAATAATGGGGTGTGGAAAAAAGTTTAAATACTTTACAAATGATCAAAATACCTTATGTTCAAATTTTTATTTCCTAAGACACAGTTTTAGCAAAACTTATTTCAAACTATTGTTTTTGCCTGGCATATTTCCTTCCATCCTTTTTGTGGTTGCACTTTACAAATGAAAAGAAAGGTGCCCCAGATTAATGAATAAATTATATGGACTGGTAGTGTTAATTTTTTTCAGGATAGAAAAAAAAAAGCATAACTTGGGGAGTGACTTTGCACAAGAGTTATAATTTTCAATTCTTTTTCTTGCATCTTGCATAGACAGTTGAAGCTAGTGGGATTGTTGTGAGGCAGGGTGGGGGTGCCAGAGGCTTACAGAAAGTATTCAGCAATGCTTCTCTGCTCCGCGTACCAAACCAAGCCTGATGTCAGAGCTGTGTAGTTGAACCAGAGAGGTCAAACATTATGATCACTCCCCTCTGTGGAAATATAAGTGTGAAGAGAGGTGTTACAACTCTGGCTGTCAACTCCCTTAGCAATACTAAACAGATTTCAGGATGGCATTAAACCAAGGTGTTGGAGCCAGAATTCTTATAGACTCTAGAATATTGTAGATTCAACTGCTTTGACCTCTGAAGTAGAGAGAGCCTGGTGCATGAGAATTTTACATTTGCTCAGGAAACTTGACAGTAGCTTTAGTTTAAAGAAGAGAAAACCGAAACTTAAAGAGCCTGTCAGTCATGATTAAGTTCACTTGGTATGATATAGATACAGTTCTCACACCTGTTCAAGGTTGAAAGTTTGCATTCCAGGGCTCTGGGGGTGCTACAAAATCATTAGGGATTCAGGCTCTCTCTAGGTCACTGCTTCACCTTTCTTAGGATGGTTCAAAATGCTGAATGGAACTCTAGCTAACATGGAAGAAAGGATTAAAAAGCAGATGAGGATACTTGACCTGTTTTTAAAGGAAATTTTCAAGAACCTGTCTCATACAACTTTTCTTTACATCTCATTTGCTCAAACTTAACTCCATGGCCACACCCAGCTGCAAAGGAAGTGGGAAATGTAGTCTTACTTCTGAGAGTTGTCTGCTCAATTGAGATTCAAGATTTCTGTTACTGACCGAGTGTAAAAAAAGATATTGGGGTGGTAACCACCTCTTTTACAGTGAGATTAAATAATTGCTTAGGATTTCCCAGTTTTCTAATGGGCAGAGGTTAGAAGTAGGTCTTCTGATGGTGCAGTGCTCTTTGAATCAAAAATGACCATCTAAGCCTAAATGGGGACAATTTATATAGAGAAGAAAATGAGAATAAAGACCATTATGATTTAAAAGTTGGGTTGGGAGGTTTGGTTTTAAGCATTCTTCCACTCGTGTATTTTTGCCTATTATGATTTCTATTCTACTTAGTTTTGCTCTCTAGTGTAAAATAGAAAAAAACACACACTTTAGGATATAAAGATGATATTCCAATTTCCCATCCAGCAGCACTGGGAGGCAGAGATTTGTTTAAATTGTGGGTACTGTGCACAGATGTTAGGTTCCCTGGTCACCTCACTCCACCACTCTCTGAGACACTGTTTCTCACCTTCTCTTGCTCCCCTAGCTTCTGATTCCTGTTCCCTTCACTTTCACCTGATGACCTTGTCTGTTATTTCACTGAGAGAATAAAGATGAACACAAGAATTTCTGCCAGTTCCCACCATCACAAATCCACCTGGCCCTGGATTTGTGCACATGGCTTCCCTTTTGTTACAATGGATGAACAGTCCTGTTTCTTTGAAGCCCAGCTATACACTCCTGCACTAGGTCCCTTGCCAACTTTGCTCCTGCAGTTGTGTCTTCTTTCTCCAGCGTCAGGTTCTCCTTCTCTACAGGATCATTCCAGCCAGCTTTCAAAGATACTCTAAAAATCTCCCTTGACAGAATCAGCCACTCTAGACCAGATTTCATATCCCCTTTCAGGTATTTTTTGCTCTCCTTGGAAGAGGACTTTTATGTTTTATATTCATTCCTTGGCTCATTCCACTTAGACTTTTATCCCCAACATTCCACTGAAACCCTTCTTGTTGGTGCTCAGTGATTTCCATCTTACCAAATGCTCTGGGCATTTCTCATTCTTGGTCTTACTTGACTTGTCAGGAGTACTTGACCCAGTTGTTCAATTCTGTCCTCTGGAAGCACAGTTTCTACTTGGCTTGGGCAACTCTGTTTTTCTTTTGTTTTCTTCCTATGCACTGGCTGTGCCTTCCCATTGTTTTTTGCTGGCTCTTTCTCACAGACTTTGGGAGTATTCTAGGGCTTTGCCTCTTGGCTGTTTTCTCTACTTTTTCTATACTCTCATTCAGTGTCTAGGTGGTTCTGAATTTACATCTTCTGCCCTTTCCTTTTCCCTGGGCTCCAGACGTTTATGTTTAACTCCATCATCAACATCTCCACTTGGATGTCTGAAAAGCATTTTCAAATTAAAATCTTCAAAATAGAACTCTTGAGTCTCTTTTCCCCAATTGTTCCTTACTCGCATTTCAGTAAACAGCACCACCATTCACTATGTGGCTCAGGGAAAAAACTGAAGTTATCTTTGGTGCCTCTCTGTCCCGCTAACCTCACATTTAATATATCAGAAAACCATCTCCAACCTCAAAATATGTCTAGAACTTAATCAGCTGCACCATGTTCATCATTACTTTTCTAGTCCAAGATCCCCATTTAGACTCCTGATTGGTTTCTCTGCTCCTAATCTTGTCCACCCCCAAGTCAAGGGCTCCAGTTGTCTGATTAAAATGTAAATCATGTTCTGTAAGTCACTTGTGTGCTCAAAGTCCTCCAGTGGGTTTATTTGCTCTGACTAAAAGCCCTGCTCCTTACCGTGGTCTTGATCTGCCTTCTTCCTATCTACATAATCTCCCCTCCTGCCTTTCTCAGCTCTACCACACTGGCTCTTCATGTTCCTCAAAGATATCAAGCTAGACGCTGGCCGGGTAGCTCAGTTGGTTAGAGCATCGTCCTGATACTCCAAGGTTACAAGTTCGATCCCTGGTCAGGCACATATAAGAATCAACCAATGATGCATAAATAAGTGAAACAACAATGTTTTTCTGTCTCTCTGCCTCTTTGTCTCTCTCCCTTCCTCTCTCTTTAAAATCATTAAATAAAAAAATTAGAAAGAAAATCAAACTTACTGCTCACCTAGGGCCTTTGGACATGTTATTCCCTCTGCTTGGAAAACTTTGCCCTCAGATATCTGTAAGGGCTGCTCCCCCATTTTAAACAAGTCTTCATTCTGATATCACCTTCTCAGATATCAGGCCTACTGTGGTATACACTCCACCTTCACCTGGGTCCCCTTACCCAGGTTCATTTTAACTCACAGTGTTTATTGCTACACAACACTGCATTACACGTACACAGGATTTTTGTGGTTTCCTTACTGTCTATGTCCCTTACACAGTGTGAGAGCTATGAAGGTAGAGGCTTTGTCTTGCCCATTCTATCCCCTGTGCCTAGAAAGGTTCAAGGTGATGTGTGTGTGTATAATATGTGAATGAATGATTCTGAAGTCTCAGAGACTTCAGTTAGTCAGTTACCTGAAGAAAAAGTACAAATGTATTTCACTTTTCATTGAATCTCTTCTGAGCTGCCTAATCCTTATGCTCATCTCTTTCCTGAACAACAAATCTGTATACAGTAAGATCAACAGCATTTGGGAAGCAAAGGTCAGTCTGATTTCCACTCTACAAGGTTTGCATCCCAAAGGTGGCACTGTGGCCAGAACCAGATCCATTAGCTGCTGAGCCCACAGTACACTTCAAACCCTGAAAAACAGGGAGAATTACCTTCTGAATCAAGCCATTCACTAGAAAGTCCTGGTTGCACAGGAATATCTTTTAGGCTCATCTTTCTAGTTCACAGAAGCATTCACAGAACACTTGTCAAAATGCATTTGGTTTGAAAATTATGCTCAGGGTGTTCAGAGTTGCATCAAGGACACCAGAGGGGGGAGCATGGTGCTTAAGCAGGAAAAGAGGCTCAGAGGACCCGGAGGATCTGTTTTTGGCATTTGTTTAAAGTCATTTTTCTGCGACAGCATTATCTGTGGCACCCATTCCCCCACACCTTTACTTTCCATTTACGTAAAAAGCAACATGCATAGTTTCCAGCCTGGAGCAACTCCTGACAGGTTTAGACTAGATAACTTGAATGCCAGTGAATCCCAGCCATTTTTAAGGGGGAGATGAAAACAACTGTTTTATACCAGAAATGCTCTCCTGCCAGAGGCAGAAAACATATTTCCTCAGTGTAGCTACGTAATCCTGGGTGTTAGGAACTTTGTTTCCTCTCTGTTATGATTACCTTAACTACAGTTAAAAAAAAACCCCAGTATTCAATTAGGTTGTTTTACCCAAATTTTGCCAAATAATCAGTGCCATTTTGTGTTTCTGACTGAAAAGAGCCACCCTTTGGATTCCTGCTTGAAGTATGCAGCACCAGCTTCGTCCTGCCTTTCTGTGATTACTTTTGTCCCATTGTAGGCAAAAATATAAAGAATATTAAGGTTACCTTTGGCAAAAGCCCAATTCAATATTCAAGCACCAGATATCTGAATACCCTTATTGCCATGTGGTCTGCTAATCAGTCCTGAGTTGGCTCTGGGCCTATGCTTTCCTATGCTCCTCCTCTCACTCCCTTCGGGAAAACAAAATCTATTCATGGCTAGATGAGAAGAGTCTCTAATAATTAAGGGGGAGCAGGGTTTGTCACCCAAAATATGATTTTGGGGGATATTATTTTAAGCTGGTCATTTTTAAGAAAACAAAAGACTCAGGCAGAACAGCTGATCTTCTCCTTATCTGCCTAAAAGAATTCAGGCAGATAGAAAAACCTGATCCAGGGTGAAAGATCACCTTAGCATAATATAAACTAAGTGTGGCAGACACGGGGGGAATCGAATAAAGCCTGTTTGTTGGATTCAGCTCTGTGTTCCATTGTTTTTGGGGTGGCAAGAATTCTTTACCACATGTTTGTTCTTTCTCATCTCCCTGTGAATTGCCCACTTTCTCTTTGAAGTCTCAGACCCCTGCCTCCCTCTCCCTAGTCCAGAAAGGCAAATAAGCCTCAACTGGCCCATTTACCTTTGGGTCTCATATTCTTATGGAACCCCTGCCTATGCATAGGTAAAATTTTGTTATTTTCTCTTGCTAATCTGTCTCATTGAAACCAGACACAAAACTGGTCCAAGGCCACCTGTCACTTGAGCCAAATCAAGCAGACAAAGTTGAATCATATATGAGCGTTTATTTCAATAATGTTGGCAGTGTGGAGAGAGCAGCAGGTCATTCTGAAAATTCTGCTCTCCCATCTCCTACTAGTGGGCTGATTATATAGGGATAAAGAAGAAGGGCTACGTGCAAGGGGGAGGAGGGCTGAATAAGAGTTGCAGAGTACTTGGTCAGTGTGTCTACTTCCAGGATTTTGAAATCTGATAACAAGGTAGTTAATTTTCTATGATGTTACAAACAGCTCAGCCTGATTCTGGGACCAGAGAATGCTCAGCATTCTTGGGGCAAACTCCCAGAGGGGTGAAGGTCCAGGCACAGCAACTAAATCAAAGTGTGTCCTGTCCTTGGTCTGCTCTCAAAATGTATTTTCTGCCCGGGTCAGTGTTACTCAGTGGTTAGAGAATCAGCCTGAGCCCTGAAGGGCCATGGTTTCAATTCCCAGTCAAAGGCATATACCTAGGTTGTGGGTTTGCTCCCTACCCCTGGTTGGGGAGTGTGGGAGGCAACCAGTTGATGTGGCTCCCTCACATTGATGTTTCTTTCACGCTCCCTCTCCCTTTCTCTCCCTTCCTCTCTCTCTCCTTCTCCCTCTCTGCCCCTTCCTCCCTCCCTTCCACTCTCTCTGGAAAGGCAAAGGGGAAAAAATATCCTTAGGTGAGCATTAACAACAACAACACATATTTTAAAAAATGTATTTTCTGTGTAATGGACTCATCCAAGCTTCAAGACCTTATCTTTTATAGCCTTGTTTTTCTTCTTGCAACACATCCCCCAGTTTTCCAGGGTCTGTAAGGAAACCTCTTATTTATAGTTAGTAAGGTGAATAATCATTAAACAACTATGGTCCTATTCCTATTAGATGCCCTTCCCCTATCATCATGTCAATTTGATTATCAGACCAGCCAGAAGAACTGAGAAGGGTAGGAAGAAAATTACTTTTTCTTCCCACAAAATCAAATCAATGCAAATATCAAGGAATCGAAAACAATTTAATGTGTTACTTATTAATAGGAATAGAGTGTCTAATTTAGAATTTTAAACAAAAGACATTTGGGGACTGGGATAGAGGAAAAGTCCCTTGAATCGTGTAATTTCATAGAGGTGGCCACCTCTTCGGCTCACCAATTAGCTTGTTCTTGCCTTGGGAGTAATTTTATAAATCAAAACAGGTTCTATTTGACAGTTACCCTTTTAATTAGTCTCCAATGCAGACCTCTACCATTGCAGATTTGTTGCAATCATACTTGGCTCTTAAAGCTTTGTGTTTAATTTCTTTCAGTTTTTACTTATAATATTGATATGCCTTCAGAAAGTCAGTGGAAAATGTTTCTTTGTAAACTTGGCCAAAGTCTCTGACTCAACCAGAGAGAACTGTGAGCTTAGAAATACCTTATTATTTTTTCAATGGCAACTGCTCTTGGACAGAGCAAGTAACTCACCTGGGAGAATTTCAGTAAGATCAATGGAGCAGCCTCTAAAGGAACAGACCCATTTAAGCAAAAAATCTACTATTTTTAGTCTTGGGCCTGAAATTCCTCTTTTTCTAACTCTTTGGCCATGCTCTCTGTTAAAACAGCCAGCTCTTCAAATCGTAGATTATTAGGAGCATAGATAGAATCATCCTATTGGACTTTTATTCCAGTACTGAAGGCTAGAAAGTATGGAAGGCTAGAAGGCAGTGTGTTTCATTTTAAGTTTCTCTACATGGCCAATGGCAGGATGATTTCTAACTGAACTAAATTCCCTTAGTCACTTATTTTTATGATAATAGTAAGATCTGTAAACCTTTTGCAGGCTTTAGGATAAAAGAAAATAATAAACTTTCACAACACTGGCCACTTGGGAACACATCTTGTTCATTTTCTCTTAAGAAATCACCTAAATAGATGAACTGCTCCATATGGCTTTTGAGAAATGGAAAATACTGATGGGAAAGGTGCCGTGACTACAACAATCCACTTGTGATTGCCATTTAGCTCATTCCTTTGTAATCCTCTGTTCCACCTCACTGAGGCAGGTAATGTGAAAACCAAACCGAGTGCCCCAGCACCCAGCAGAGGGATTGCCGAGCTCACTGCACCCACCCCATTGCCTCACTCAGTCCCTTTTTCATGTAGACATAACCTTTTTATGGATGGAGAGTGCCACTGGGAGCCTCCTCATGCTTCTTTATTCTCTGAGGCAGGCAATGCAGATGTGGCATCTGCCCCTGCTTTTGCCTTTTTTTTTTTTGCTGGAAAGAAGTCAGACAGCTGCTGTTATAGGACACCGTGGTCAGTAGCTACTACTAGCAAATGACCTAAACCCTTGGCACTCTAAGCATGGTCTCAAAGCATGGACCAGCAGAATCAGCATCAGTAGGGAGTTCTCATCAAAAATGCAGAATCCCAGGTTCCAACCCAGACCCAGTGAGTCAGAATCTGCATTTTAACAGGGTCCCTGGTGATCCTTATGCACATAAGGATGGTTTAAGTTTGAGACGCACAGCCCTACATTGCTTCATTTGTTTACCTTCAGCTTCCTGAGAAGACTCCTAGGAAGTGCCACAGGCACTGCATTCCTGGCGTGTTCCTTAGCCCCTGCACCCTCTGCCTTCTGTCCTGGTTTGACAATGTAAACCTTTCGATTTCATGTTTAGGTGTCCTTTCATACTTAACCGTTGATCATTGGGAAAAGAAAATCAATATTTGCCCACAAGTCATTGCTTTTTGGGCCAGTTTCAAAAGAAGAAAAGGATTGATGTATATTCTTAGCATCTGCCACAGCCTTTATAAAGCTGCAAATCTCGTAGGTCAGCAGAGAGTCTATGATGACGACTAAAGTGTACAAATTCCATTTGAAAAGGCGTTGCAGAAATTCTTACCTAAGGCATGCCTCTATCCCTCCACTGAAGCAGCTAACACAAAGACCCCTGGGCCAGGCTTCAAAAGGGGGCAATTCTCTGCAGAAAGCAGCTCAGAGGGATTTGCAACAAAAGGCTTCTCAAGATCAACAGCAGCTTGCTGACACTAGAGTAGGTTGGAGGACTGGGGAATAAAATGATTAAAACAAAATTAAGACGCAATGGCAGTCGTGGAGAGAGGTCCTGAGGGGCCTGTAATGGGGTCCCGTGGAAGGAGAGGGATAGGCCAAGCCAGCGGCTTTCTGGGCCGAGACAGGAAGCTGTCGAAGTTGATGGATTGAAGTGGTGTTTCTTTCTTGCATTCTTGAGAACGTGATTTCCCCCATAGATATCAGCAAACACACAGGTCTATAAGGCAACATCAGATGTTTCTATGAAGTTTTAAAATAGTTAAGTTGAATAGCTATTATCCTATACTCAAGTAAATATAGTTCCCTAAATTTAACTGGTTTTGCAGGCTCTCAGTTCAAGGAATATAATTTACATACACAGACCCAGACACTGAGTGTTCTAGCAAACAGAATGAAAATATAAGATGTGCTTATTTAAGGCTGTGCTTAGTTAAGGGTTTCATAATGCTTCTCATATCAGTGACAACATTCTCTACTATCAATTTGGAAAAGAACTTAAGTTATTGAATTCTTCAAGGATATTTGGAAAACCAATGTAGGACTCCCTGTCAAGGTATGGCATAGGAATAGCAATGTGGGAGCAGGCAGATTTCCCATAGAAAGCATTAGGGCCTCAACATGTGGTCACACACACTGTGCCCTGGGCAACTCCAGGGCATGACATCACGTGGCCCCCATTAGGGTAATTCCACACTTACAAAATGCAGCAGCTGTGAATGTGGTCATGTTCCCAGCATACTCATAAACTTTAGTCTTCGTCATTTATGGTAATATTTTTTAAAATTCTGTGATTAGGCTAGAGCCATGTAAAGTTTATAGAGCAGCTCCAAAAGTGCTCTTTACACGTCCTTCCATTTGGTTTATAAAAAGGATCTGACAAAGTTAAAAGCTAGTGCTTTTTTTTTTTTTTATGGGGCAATGTGCTGCAATGATGTTTTAGAACCCCTTCCTCAGAATTATGATCCTAAGCTGGCATTTATATAAATACAGAAGTTCAAATGGCATTTATAATAAAGCATTTTACCAGTGTTGCCCACTGTCCTATACTGGTTGGGAGTATGGGCTCTAGAGTCCACAGATGGGGCAGCGTCCAACCTCTCTCACGAACGAGCTCTACAGTCTCCTTAACCTTCGTCATTCCAAGCACAGGGATGATCATAGTATCTACGCTCTTCAAGCAGTTGCTATGCAGAGTACATAAGATGATGCACGAAACCACTAAGAAAGCATCTGGCACAGCCTAAATATACGTCAAGGACCGTGCGTTTTTAGTCTTATCTTCTCGAGTCTGTACTAAACTCTTCCTAACTTTTCTGGGAAGTTTTGAAGCTACTCAGGTTCATGTCTTGCAATATTTCATAAACACCAAGAGGAGGAAAGGGTCACTTTAAGCTGCATATTTGCATTTACAAGGAGGTGATGCTATGAGATAAAATAGTAACTCTTACTGTACTCACCCCTATAAATCCAGAGTCTGAGTTACAAAGGAATAGGTTGGCCCTGGCTGGTGTTTCTCAGTGGTGAGAGCATCAGCCCACGCGCTGAAGGGTCTCGGGTTGGATTCCCAGTCAAGGACACGTACCTGGGTTGCAGGTTTAATCCCCAGGCCCAGTCGGGCATGTGCCACAATCAATCGATATGTCTCTCTCACGTAGATATTTCTCTCTCTCTCTCTTTCCCTCCTTCCCTCCCTCCCTTCTAATGTCTCTAATCAAATCAATGGAAAAAATATCCTCGGGTGAGAATTAAAAAAACAAAACAAAACATGGAGGAGCAAAAGAAAAATAACACGTTCTGATCCTGATCAAGGCCAAAAAACAAAACAAACAAACAAAGGAGCAGGATGAGTGCCATTGAAAGGGGTTTGGGCCTTTGCGCCGGTTGTTAGAACTCCCGCCTTCTCTCGCCTTTCCTTGCTGACGAGGTTACGGGGCTGCAGCGGCACTGCCGCCAGGCTTGTCTGGTCATCCTCAGCACTTGGAAGGGCCGCACCTCCTGCCCACACACACTTGCGTGACCCATGGGCTTGCTTTGGCTAATGAAGCGTGAGAGGGAGTGATGTTTGAGACTTTTAGGATGAATCTTTAATGCTGAATGCTTGGGTAACTAAGCTTTTGCTCCCTTCTGCTTTGGTGATTGCTTATACCTGAGCTCCGATGGGGCAGCCAGCAGCTTCGATCCCTGAGAGGCTGTGAGGAGCTGAGGCCCTGCTGGCCTCGGGTGGACACACAGCATGAGACAGATATAAAGCTTTGTGGAATCAAGACATTGAGATCTCAGAGGTCGCTTGTTGTGCAGCATAACTCACCCACCCCGATTTCTTCAAGGAGGCTTTCAGGGCATGATGCAGTGCTGGCTCTGAGAGACTCGGAGACATACAGATGTGGTCAACGTGTGGCATTCCTTGTAAATATGGATTTTCTGATTCTTTTTACATAACTATAGATATTATGTAATGAATGAACTAGTTTCTATATTTTGAGGATTTAGTAATAAATAATAAATATTAGTTATTAAAATGTCAATCATTGTCTTAAAAATAAACATATGACCTTTGACAAGTTAATTTTGCTTGGTTGAGTCTAATATTGAAGAAGAACTGAGGTGGAATATGTTTCTGTATCCTGCCCTCAATTCCAATTATTTTTAAAGAACCCTGAGTAAACTTTATCTGATTGAGCATAAAAGATTGCAGTTACTGGCTAATTTTCTCAAGAGAAAATAGAAGAATATTAGAATCCACACAAAGAGATTCTTTCCAACAAAATGGCATTGAACCAGCAATCACATATAAAATGATTATTGATTTTTACATTTTATTTATGGCATTGTGAGAAGGTGACACACATGGAGGGCAGCAATGATTGAGCTCAGTTCAACCCCCTTTAAATAAAACAGGAAAGTATCTCACAAAAAGCCTGTGAAAATTGGAAAATGGAAAACATGATAACTAAGAGACTAATGGGTTTAGAAAAATAATGATGAGTTTAGAAAACAATTTAGGTAGTATTCAATTATTTCTTGGGTAGAAAAATTTATATTTTGTATACTTTGAAAATATTATTCCATAGCTGATTGAGAGACATAGACAAAATCATAGATTCATAAGCAACAACTTCTGCTAAAACAAATGTGATCAGGGAACTAAACATAAACAATACGAGAAATTAGTGTTTTCAAAAACCAAACCAAAAATGTGGAAAAGATGGGTAATTGATTTATCAGAAATTAAATTCTGCATTCTATAGGACATTTAAAATTCCTGTACTCAGTGATCATATCCACTTTGATGTCTTTTATAGAAATTTATTTTTAAATTCTAATTTTGATTTAAAAATTATTCTTTTACCTTAATGACAGGTGATAGATGTATCAAAGTCTAGTTAGATGAATTTTTTCTCTCACCAAGACATGCAGTTTTGGTCACCTGTAAGAAGTAATACTAGCTTATTTATTCAGTAACCCACATTGAGTGTTTTCTATGTCTTTGCATAATAGTATGTTCTTTTTATGAGTTATTTTATTTAATCATCCTTCACTTTAGGGAATCACTGCAGGGCACTGTTACAGAATAGATTAAAAAATGCACGGCCTGCCTGGTCTATGTTGCTCAGTGGTTGAGTGTTGACCCATAAACCAAGAGGCCACCGTTTGATTCTGGTCAGGGCACATGCCTGGGTTTCAGGCTCCATCCCCAGCAGGCGGTGTGCAGGAGGCAGCCGGTTGATGTTTCTCTCACATCAATGATTCTCTCTCCCTTCCTTTCTCTCTAAAATCAATAAAAATATATTTTTAAAATATATATTTTAATGCATGGCCTATTTAACTTCTCCTACTCCACGTGGGTAATAAAGTCTGGATACAATGGAAAAGAGAGATATGGCACCAATACCTGGTCCCCATTCTCTCATCCCTAGACTCTGGGTAGAAGACTAAAGCATCTGGTTTTCCTTACCCTTTGGATGGAAGTGTATTATGGCAGATATTATGATATTGGCTCCTTGGACCTCACTCAGAGGCTCAGACCCCAAATTTTCCACCCCAGAGAGGGAAGACCTGGAATGTCCCAGGACATTTTCCTAATGGAAGGCTCTAGTGCTAATTATGGCAGCACAGCATGTGTGCCTGACTTGGTATAGAGATTTCCTTAAATTCAATTCCCATACAAATCACCCTTTTACTACATTATACTTGGACCCTTCTAAACAACATTTTATTCATTAAATTTGGACTTTCTTATATCAGGTGATGAACATTCAAGCTGTTGTGTAGTGAAGCTACGTGTCCCACAACAATTCCCTTTCAGCGGTACTGACTTTTTGTATGGTTGCCTCTCCAATTATTTGAATGTTTAATTGCATTGTATTTGATTATCTAGAAAAATTATTTGAAAATGGAAACCTGAAAATGTTAAACATAATGATAACAAAGCAGAGATGGAAATTCTTTGACCTGCTGAAAGTGACAGATCTTTAGTTCTGAGACTCATTGACCTCAAGGTAGCTTCTGTGTATCAACTTAGATAGGGAAAAATAAAAAATATGTATTTCATAAATATAATCATACTACTCTTCAAGAAGTCATGTTTCCATGTTTATAAAAATGTGCCATGATCAGCAAACATTTGAGGAACACATGATTGAGAAATTACTGTTTTACATAATCACACTCGTTTTATGTGCCTTTACATACATCATATTTCTTTATGCTTATTTAGAAAAATATCCTTCGGCCTTAAAATTATTCTTTGCTTATTTTGCTAATTTTTCTGCTCTGTGCTTTCAAGCTCAATTAGTTATTAGGAATTTATTAGACTTAAAAATGCATTAGGTGTTTGATGGCTGCTGTACACCATTTTAAAATCCATTTTTCCTGCAGCTTTTCTTGTACTTGTATGAAATTCACCCTGTGTGGGCATGTGTGTTTTTTTGTAAATGTACAAATCTCAATTTATTTTAAAAACAAATCCTTCCAAAACTTTAAATAAAGTTAGATCCAACTCACATTACATTTTTATGTCTTTACATCTTTGTTTCTGAGTCCCTGAGAATTAGTTTTTTTTTAAACAATTCCCAAAGGCTTAGATGCTAACTCTTTCTCAGAGTATTGTTATATCCTATGACTCCAACTAAGAATTTCCTGGGTGAGTTCAGAGAGCATCCTGTCAGCTGGCTTTTGATTTTCAATAAAATCCAAGCTCTCACAGTTAGTTTCTTCCTCTAAGGGCTGGTGGGCCGGTATAATTTCCACGGCTGTTACTGCTGGGCAGCTTTAGCCGTGCAATACCTTTGAGAGACAGTGTAAGCACCAGGTTTTGTTCGTGTTCCAAGTTCTTTACCACTCTGGTTTCTCAAGAGCATCCCATTTTGTAGAAGAGGAGAACATTGAAAAAGCACACCGAAACAGGCTTCTCTGTATCTGTGCAGCTGGGGAAAGATTAGACAGACCATATTTAAAAAGAACTATTCAGCCCGCACATTGAAATCTCATTGGCTTTCTATTAATTTGTCTTGGAACTATGGAGCAGCTGAAGAAAACTCTGAAAATAATATTCTTGGATTTGAACCAGGGAGTTCAGACTCTCTAGAGTTGCTTCTTTGGCTCTATGAATCATTTCTGAGATTCTGTAGCATTGAATTTGCCATCTGAAATTGCTGGCATTGGGTGAGGGGATACTCTATGTGAGGGAATCATAGATTCTGAAGTTCAGCCTGACTTCTTCCTATTTTCTTCATTTTAACTCCCTTTTTGGAATATAATTATTTTTCATGTAAAACTACAGGAATCTTAACTGCACCCTCCTTGGACAATCTCTCTCTCTCTCTTTTCCCTTGTGTCTGGTTTTATCTTTGTTTCTCTTTTTTTCTTCCCTTTCCCATTAGGGCAGTAACGTGTATAGCAGCTATTTTGCTGGAAAGATCATTGCATTGTCTATTTTGTTTTAACATTCAAATGCTCAACTTGAATTCCTATCTTACTTTAGACATCATGTAAGAATGGTACGCATTGGAGTTTTAAGATATAATTTCTTTCCTCCCCTCTCCACTTCTTGTCTCCAGCAGCCCTGTAAAATAGCTCCTTGCTTTGCATCTCTAAAGCATTCAAGTGTTTATAGAATCTAATGATCCTGATCTCTTGGTTCCTTTCTATAAGCAGAAAATGATAGCTGGAGGTGGCACAGTTAGTTCCCAGGGAAGCAGCATGAAAAGTGCAGGCAGGCTGATGCAGCCAGGGCATGGAAAGCAGCCACAGGTGCGTGCTTCTCAAGGAGTTGTCTCATCAACTCACCTGCCACCTTTAATGGCATAAGGACTGTCCAGCTTCATTTTCTAGGAGAAAAGATATTTGAAAGATGTATTCAAAAGTTTTCTCCATTAGTCTTCTTTTGAAATTCAGCATAACAGCTCACAGTGGCCCATAGCAAAGAAAGAAAAAAGTAATACGAAATGAATGAAAGAGCTGGAGCCAAATGGGAAGGGAGGGCTACTGTAGCAGGGTGACTCTCCATGAAGAAACAAAGCAGGTATGACTAGTAATTAGTAACTTATTTTTTTATACACATTAACCCACAAGAACAAGCCCTTAAGAAGTAGTGCTATGGCAAGAAAAATTGTTTAAAATCTATAAGAATGCTTCTAGCACTAGAGCTGTATTTCTTTAGTTACATGTTTATATTAGCTATGTCAACTCTGGGATTCCTGGATTGGAAAATTCCAATGACTATGCCTGGACATGAGAGGGGTCAGTCCAAACTTGGAATGCCTGCGGTGCAGGGGCTAGACAGACTCATGGGTTGGATTCAGGGTTGGAGATTTTAAGTGGTGATCCAAGTAGACATACGGAGTGTGGAATTAGAGCCCTGCTGTAGGGGAGGGGGAAATCAGGCTGTAGGAATTGACGAAATTCATGTACTAATGACAGTAATTACATGTCAGGCCCAGTTCTAAGCACTTTACATGATTTATCTTGTTAATCCTCATGCAACTCTGGGATGTGACTATTGTTCCCACTTTACAGATGAAGAAACTGAAACATGGGAAGTTTAAGTAACTTGCCTGAGGTCACAAAGAAAATAAGAGCCAGGGCCAGGGTTTGAACCTGTGCTGTTAACTCTTACACTGTCCTTCAAGTAAGCAAGTAGCTTCAGGGAGACTTAGTGTAGAGTCCAGACCACCTCAGATACTTGTAGAGTTGTATGCTTGAGGTCATCTAAGAAGCATTTGGAGGCAAGTAATAGCTCACAATGTAAACACATTTACTGACTCAGTAACTGCAAGTTCAGAGGCCTGGTCCATTTCCCTGTGATCCTTCTGGCTCTGCCCTCATCTCAGTGATGGTTGGTAGAGGTGTGGCTGCTGTAGTTCTGCAACTCATATCCACACAGAACACTGGTCAGAGGAAAGGAACCGTTCTCTGGTGCTGCCGTAGGGGAACAATGAAGAACTTCCTTAGATGCTTAGAGCAAACCTCTGCCTGCATCCCAGGACTCTGAGCTCAGTCCCATGCCCATTGCTAATCTAGTCACCGATGAGGGGCATGGGATCGCGTGGGGCTGTCAGGAGCTGGAGTGGGGCTAGCCTTTCCTGAATGACATGACTTTGGGGGGAAGATTAGATACCTAAATAAAATTGCAGCTCTCTGAGGGAAAGGAAGAGCAGTAGAAGCTGGGTGGCCACCTGCAATGGCTGCTCCAGAGAGGCTGTATGTTGGACTGGGAGCTATTGACTATCACATAGACCCAGAGGCTCACTTCTTAAAACAGGTAAATCTGGGGAGAGCTTGATTCAAAGCTCAGTTATATGGTAAGATATATGGTTCTAGAATGAAGCTGTAACAAGACAAATTAGATGCTGTGCCATTTACCTATCAGCCTAGGATTTTTTATGTCTCTTCTGTTGAGGAAAACTGGTTTGAAGCAGTGGCCTTGGTGAAGCAGATGGAATGTCAAGTGGACCTTCCTGTGACTGGTAGAGCCCAGTTGATCATTACAAAATGAGGCTGGTCTTGGCCGGGTGGCTCAGGTGGTTGGAGTATCATCCTGTACACTGAAAGGTCATGGGTTAGATTTCCGGTCAGAGCAGATACCCAGGTTGTGGGTCCAGTCCCCGGTTGGGGCGCATACAGGAGGCAACTGATCAATGTTTCTCTCTCACATCAATGTTTTCTCTCTCTCTCTCTCTCTCTCTCTCTCTCTCTCTCTCTCTTCCTCCCTCTCCCTCTCTCTCTCTCTGTCTCTCTCTCTAAGATCAATGGACATATCCTTGGGTGACAATTAAAAAACATTGAGGATGAACAGTTAGTGTGTCAAGCTGGCAGGCCTGGTTTACTTTGGATTCTGTATATAATGCTCTCTTCTATTTACTTTATTTCTCAAAGTGTATTTTTAAATAACTTAATAGGTTTTATGTAGGGAGTAACATTTTATTGACTGACCGATTTTTAGGTTTTTTTCTAAACACAACTGTGAAGTTGGTAAAGTGTTTCTTTGGTCACCAATGTTGTGCTTCGGGCAGTGGTGACAAATATACTGTCCCATGGCGCCACTCCGGCCCCCCACTGCCACGGCAGACACGCGTCATTTATCACGGCCCTCTTTCCTGCTGAGCATGGTTGCAGCTAGAAACGATTCCCATTCAGCGCTCAAGGCAGCCACTGCGGAGCTGGCACAAGGAGTGGAAATTATTTTGCATCCTTGCTCCGGGAACTCTGTTTCTGAGAGGAAGCACAGGCGAGCAGGACATTTCAGAACCATATATCAAATCAAGTAACGGAGCTTTGAATCAGACGTACTCGGTATCAGGCAGGCTTGGGTAGAATCCAAGCTTTGTCACTAACTAACTTGGCAAGTTAACTTCTCTGAGCCTATTTCATCTTCATAAAGTGAGATTGATGATAGCAATTTCCCAGGCTGCTTGGTGATATTAAATGAGATGGAATATGTACTATTCTTACCAGATTGCCTGGCTCTCTAAATGTTAGTTCATGTTGTCTTTATCTCAAAACCTAGACCAAGGAGACAATATAATAAACTTATTCTCAGTAACATGCAAAAAGTATTTGCATTTTAACAGTCTCTTTAATGAAAGGAATTAATTGTTTTAGTGTTTAGGGGTCAAATGTTCTAATTTGACACTTCATTTGCTTAAATCATTGGTTCTACCTAAAGACACATTTTAGTTTCCAAAATGTCAAACTTGGCAGAGACTAGTGTTTTAGGGAATTACAGATCAAGGAGAATCCATAATCTTTGCCCTTGAGGAAGTCAAACCAGAGGAACACAGTGACAAATAAATGTACTGTAGAATACAAATAACCAAAGCCTGGAAATAGACCCACATATGCTAAATGATAGCTCCATAAATGTATTCACTTCTAAAATATCTGCATAGGTGGACAGATCAATGGAACAAAATAGAATCTTAAGTAGTTCCAACTACTTCAGGGAATTTAGTATATGATAATGGTGACATTTCAAATCAGTGAAGAAAGATAGATGATTTAATAAATGGCACTAAGACAACTTTTTAGCCATTTAGGGGAAATGTGGGGTCTCTATACTTTAAAGAGAAAATGTAAGACTATAAAACTTTTATAAGGCATCATGGAAAAAGATTTTTAAGTAATCTTGGTGTGATAAGACCTCTCAGGTAAGAAACAACCTAAGTTGCATTTAAAGACAAGAGTGATAGAGATTAATTTTTCTATAAAATATTAACACTCCTTTAGGGAAAAATATGGTGATTAAAAGCAAAAGACAAAATTTTAAAAAATCTGTATGTCCAATTGTATTCCAAAGAGGTTGGACCAATTTTTACTACACCTGCACTTTATATGCACCTATATCCTCAAAATATATATGCAGGGCTCTTATATAATCAACAAGAAAAAATACAAATAGATCTCACAAAATAGACAAAGTCTCATTCATAATCAAAGAAATGCAAATTCAGACCCTAAGACAATTTTCACCTATCACATTGGTGGTAGTTATAAAATTTGTAAATTCACAGTAGATGGGGATGTGAAGCTACGGAGACACATGCACAATGCAGGAATAGTAACAATTAGTACAACCTCTTTGAAATGCAACTGGACAAAAATTTTAAAATGTGAAAATTTTGTAAATCCCACTTCTAGAAATTTGTCCTCCGGTTTTCGTCTCACATCTATGTTAAAAAAAAAAAAAAAAGCAACAATAGGAAACAACCTATATGTCTATCAACAAGAGACTAAAATATTTTGATGCAGTCTTATAATAACTTGTTATATAGCCATTAAAAAGAGTATACCTGTATGTGTTGATTTGGACAGATCTTTAAGATATATTGTTACGTTAAAATGAAGGTACTTATCAGTGTCTATAGATGTATATTTGCATGGAAAATTCTGGAAAGGCATACAAGAAACTGTTGACTGTGGTTATCTCTGGGGAGTAACTTGGAGGGACTAGGTGAGAAGGAGACTCACTTTTCTTTGGACACTTTTTTTCTACTATTTGAATATCTGACCAAAAAGCATGTGCTGTTTTCATAATAAATGGGTGGGTTAATGGACAGATGGAGCAATAAGCAAACCAATTGCATAGGAATTTTCCCAAGTTTATATCTTCTGTGCAGACTATATTTACTGTCCCCCTCATATCACTGAGTCAAAAACAAGAACAAATTCTTATCAGAGGACAAGAAACTGAAGTCTTTCTGAAAAATAGGAAGCACATGGATTCAAAGAGACACACAAAATACACATGAGGCAAAGATGCCTGTGCAAGTTGAAGCTATTTTTCAGTCTTCTCCTCTCAGCTCACAGTCAACTGAGAGCGGGAAGAAGGGGCCTTTGAACAGCCGGCCTGTAGCATCAGTCAGAAGAGCTGGGCTGGTTGCCTCTTCTTGAGCCTTGCTTTTTATAGAATCGGTCAGAGAGTTATGTGCTCACAGCAGATGAAGTCACTGTGTGTGCTGGGTCTGCAGAGGCAGAGCAGTATCCTGGCTAATTACCAAGACCGGGAAAGTCGGGAATTCATCTTTACAGAAAAGAATCTGTCTGTGTCTCCCACCAAGCCCGATTTTCTCACCATTCCTCCACAATAATCTTGGGCAGGCTAGAATGGAAAGGCCATAGAATTGGCATTCTCAAAAACAAAGGTGTTCAAACAGGCGAGACTCACCAAACATTGGAAGATATGCATCTCTGTAAAAGTGAGACCCTAAATCCAATGAGCAGAAGAGCTAATATCCAAAGAGAAAGAGTTAATGTAGCAAACAGAAGATATTAAAATAAGTATAATTAATATCTTCAGGGATATGCAATGGAATGTTAAGGATATTGTAATCATGAACCCTAAAGCATATTTAATTAAAATATGTGTATTGAAATAAAGTCATATGATAAATTTTTCTTAGTATTATGAGTAATTATTTTTCCATTAATTCAACAAGTATGTAGAATGTACTTAGTCTCAGGCACTGCTAAACATTGCTAAGTCTAATAATAGCATACTTTTCTATGCTATTTGGCAAGTGTTTTGTCATTTGCTCCTCAATACATCCCTGTAAGGTGAGAAGGGCAGGACAGCCTTTATTATATCTCATTTTATACATCAGGAGATGGTGATAGAGTTAAATATTTTGCTTACAAAGAAGCAATCAGTGACAAAGCTGAGATTCATACTCAGGATTTGAAATTTCACATACTTAGCACTTCTAAATCACATGGTTTTTGAAAGAAATGTAATGCTTATCCTACTTTATAAAGTGAACTAGTTACTGTGACTTTTTCTGCAGTCAGGGCACAAGAGCACCAAGGAGATGTGCCCGTGAGGAATTATTGAGTTTCTGTTTTCTGCTTGTATTTAATAAATATCACCAAGTACAGGATTCCTGGAGGCAGCTCCTGTGTATACATAACAGCTTGGATTTATGGTCTCCGGAAATAACATGGTAGAAAACTTAGTGACATGCCTTTTTAAAAAGTTTTGTAGGTTGTCTGCTTTAGGCTGAAATAAGTAGGTCGTGAGGGTGACCACAGATTTATCGAGAAATTTAAGATTTTGTTTTATTTCAATGAAATGCTGCTGATCCCCTGATTTTGACAGTGATGGCATGAACTATGGCTAAGGAAAAGCTCCTGATCTCCCCGTGACTGTGTCTCAGGATTTATTTTAAGGCTGAAGCTCGAAATTGCTAGGACACTGGGGTAGCTGTCCAGCCTGATCACAAATGTCCTTCCTTATCCCCGTGGACATCTTCCAGGAATAAAATCGATTTCTCAAATTCTATTTGGATTCCGAGAGCTTGTAAATAGACCCAGCCTCCGCAGGTGATGCAGCACAATGGCTGAGCTTGGTGCCATTGAACTGTAAAGTACCATGAAGAGTGCCAGAAAGTTGAAATTAACTTTTTATTAGCATGACACAGCTGTGGGCTGTTTCATCTTGTCAGCAGCCAATTTCTGGTTCTCTCGCTCGCCTTTTCATAGACCTCACATTGGTTCACCTCCAGCTATTCCTGCCATCCTAACAGGCACTGTCCTGCTCCTTGTCAGCTTTTTCTAGTCCTACCGTTGCTTTATGTGGCTTTTTGATGTTTCAAAAGAAGCGTGGAATGTGATAGAGCTTTCTTTTTCAAATATGCTTTTACTGCCTTTGATGCATATCAGAGCAATAGACTGGAAAGATTAGGTGAAGGAGAAATGGGGACCAGCTCTCCCAAGGGCTGACTGAATAACCTCAGTTATGTTCTATTTTCCTACCTGTGCCAAGAATGTGGGTTAAACAATGCGTCTTCACTTCCTCAGACTTTGCAAGCCACCTGCCAGTTTTGTTGCTTAGACACCTGACAAAATATAGACCTCCAGTGGTCAGACGTGTACCAGATCTGAAACGGAATAATCCTTGATGTGGCAGTGCGTGAGTCCTTTATTTCTGTCTCCTGAATAATTAGGGTTAGGCAGGCAGTTCGTGCCACAGTTTCTGTGTACCTGGGCTCTCTCCGTTTGGCCACCCAAATGGGCATTTTGCTTTTGCCTGTGAGCATTTAAAGCCATGACCTCATTGAAAGAAATAACCCGAAAGAGCTGAGAACGTATGAATATTTGCTCTGTTATATAGTTTTGATTTCTGAAACATCATGGTTTGAATTGCAGTGGAAAGAAAATGCCTCTTTATGGCATTTAGTCAGTAAGAGTACATTTTATCCTCAAAAGATTTGATGAGCTTAGATGTCATACAAGGTTTCCTAAGGATTAAGATAGAACAACAAACACAAAAACTAAAAATTCGACCTAAATTGTAAACATTTCTGGTTTTAAAGTAATCAGTTGGTTGAATTTTCTGTGATTTTAGCAGCTTAGGAAAGAGCAGTATTGGACTCTGCCTTGTGGAGCTTGGCCAAAGTTAATGACAGTGAAAACAGTTCTTCCCTGAAGGGTATAAAGATGTCTGAATTAATACCATTTGAACTTCTTTATTTGAATATCTGTAATCTCGCATAGTAAATCCACCCAAAAGTCAAATTCTCAATTAAAACTAGAAGCAAAATCAATGGGCCCAAATTACTGCAAGGAAAGCAGAGCTTTGTTTTTTTTATATTTAGACTTGAACCTTCACTGCATTAGGTCTCTCCAACTTTATTGAATATTCTTGTCACCTTGGGGACAATGGTTCATTTGCCTCGTAGGAATGTAAGAGGACTGTGCAGCAGACAGGTGAGACCAAAAGCACCATCTAATTACTAAGGCAAACATGCTCTGTTTATTCGAATCACTGCTCTCTTCTGCAGGCATTCTGAGCGAAAATATGACGTAGAGTTCAGATGGTTGTCCTGAGGTTCTTTTACTCCTTGGTGAAACCCTTCCAAAAGTGTTAATTTGGTGAATATGTGATGTTAAAAATGGTATAGATTTAGTAAACACAGCTTGGAAGTATGTTCCAGCACCTACTGTGAATTAGAGCAGATTTGGTGGTAAAGAATACAGCCCTTCAGAGTAGAGCAGCTCTGGAGCTCCTGGTCACTTAGTGTGACCTCACCAGGCAGAGCCGGGAAGGATTTGTCGTTCTGTGTCTCCCAGGGCAGGGACCCCTCCCTTACCTAGGTGGCTTTTCCCTTCCTGATTAAGGCAACGCAATAAAACATCCTCCAGGTGGTTGGTTGCACTCTCGACTACAAGGGAGAGATCTGGTTGTATACAGGTTTTTGTTGGATATTTCTAAGAGTTATCTTTAAATTATGTTTAATATTTTAAGAACTGGGTTTCACATTTATGGCGTATTGTACAGTGGATGTAATAGACTTTAATGAGTTAAGCTTGGACATTTTATAACTGGAAGTCTGGCCGTTCACCTTGTGGAGTTAGTGACACAGACTAGGAAATAAAGTACCTTAACCATGGAGGGGAATATCAATTGCAAATGATGTTCTGCTCTAAAAAATATGGAGACGATTATGCTTTTGGGCTTTTGGGCTTTTGGTTCAGACGAGCCCATGTCTTACAAGAGAGCTAGCCTGTTTTCCCTAAGTGCTTCTAGGAAGTCTCCTTAAAGAAAACCACAAAATTAGGAATATAAGAGAGTCTAAGGACAGTGGATGAACCCCAGAGGTCAAATATTTAAAACTGAGAATTAGCTAATTTAAAAATGGTCCAATAAATCCCACTTAAAATGCTGCCCTTGAGATATGGCTTATTCCATACACTTTGAAAATTTCAGATTATATATTGAGAAGTGACATTGACTTTTATTTTTAAAGGTGAATGTGCATTTTAGTCATGGGGTGATTTTGAAGAATGTACTTAGTATTTTGAGGGCTTTCTACATATTTTTATATCTTCAAAAAATTATATATATATTATCATTGTAGATGATTCAAACTTTAATCCAGAGTACACAAAGCAAAATGCTATTTCCCCTCCTGCCTTTCCTCTTTTCTATATTCATTCCTAGACATGACTCCTATAACTAATGTTAGATATGCTTGTATTCTCTTTTCTATACATTAATATGTATTCATACACAGTATGCTATAGGCATGCGTACACATACAAACGTATACATATTTTTAAAATACATGGGATTAAATATACACATTGTTCTTTGACTTGCAACTTGTTTTTTTTCACTTAATACTGTGCCATATTTTCTATATTGGTCCATTTAGGTTTACCTCATTCTTTTTCATGGCTGTATAGTATATTTCATAGCATGATGGTGACATACTGTGTTTACTCCATAGTTTGGTGATCATTAAGATTGCTTCCTTTTTTTAAGCTAGGTGTTTGAAACAGTGACAAAATAAACATCAATGTGCATACATCTTTGTGCACTCACAAGAGCATTTCTTTGAGGTAGATTCTTAGAAATGGAATTGCTGGGTCAAAGGGCATGCCCACTTTAAGAGTGAAAAAATTTTGCTGGGGTAGAACTTCAGCTGGTAAGTACTGGGAAGAGTGTACTGGCAGGACGTTATCAACTGGCTATAGCTGGCATCTGTTTTGATGAGTCAGGGCCTGTGACACACTGGATGTTAAAAACTTTGACTTTCATCCCTATAATTGCCTTCCAAAAAGATTTTGTTAATATATACTCTTCCCAAAAGTGTACAAAAATGCCTATCTTTTGCCTTCCTCACACACACAATATATCTTTTTAATTGCTACCAGTCTGGGAGATAAAAAATGGGGAATTGCCGCTCAGTGAGCATCAAGTTTCAGTTTTGCAAGATGAGTAAGTTTTAGAGATCCGCTGTGCAGCATTGTGCTTGTGCTAACGATACTACTGTATTATGCCCTGAAAAATTGTTAAGAGGGCAGATCTCATACAAGTATTCTTACCACAATAAGAACATGATATTGCATTTTCAAACTTTATAGTTCCCTGTTTACTAGTGAGGCGGCTTTCTTTCATAAGTTTATTGGTCATTTTTTGTTCTTATGAGAATTGCCTGTTCATTTGCTGTATTTGTTTTCTACTGGGTTGTTTGACTTTCCTTAATGAGGAAGTAATTTTTATATATTGTAGATATTAAGCCTTTGCAGAATATGCATGAATGTTTTCTTTTTGTCAATCACTTGCCTCCAGCTTTCTTGGGGGATACCTTT
Organism: Miniopterus schreibersii; assembly: GCF_964146895.1. NCBI lineage: Eukaryota > Metazoa > Chordata > Mammalia > Chiroptera > Miniopteridae > Miniopterus > Miniopterus schreibersii. The sequence goes on along the minus strand of NC_138105.1, from coordinate 37,757,133 downwards.
TATTATAAAAATACTTTAATTAAAAAAATGTTCTTTTGGGATATGATTGATATACAAAGGCTGTACATATTTAATGTTTTCAACTTGATGAGTTTGGAGATAAGTATATACCTGTAAAACCATCACTACAACTCATGCCATAAACATATCCATCAACTCTAAAAGCTTTACATGCCTTTATTATTATTTTTATTATTAGTGATAAGAATGCAACATAAAATTTATCCTCAGCAAATTTTTAATTATACAGTACAGTATTGGGAACTGTAGGCACTGTGATGTCCAGTAGATCTCTAGGACTTATTCATCTTGCATAACTGAAACTTTATACCTTTGATAATACCTCCCTGTTTTCCCCTGCTCCCAGCCCCTAGCAACTGCCATTCGACTTTGTGCTTCTATGAGTTTGACTATTTTAGAATTCCTCATATAAGTGGTATCATATAGTAATTGTCCTTCTGTGTCTGGCCTATTTCACATTAGCATCATGTCCTCCAGGTTTATCCATGTTGTCATAAATGGCAGAATTTCCTTCTTTTAAATGCTGAATCATATTTTATTGAATGTATACACCCATTTCCTTTATCCATTTGTTCATTGATGGACATTTAGGTTGCTTCAGTACCTTGATTTTGTGAATTATGCTGCAGTGATCTCAGAGTGCAGATATCTCTTCAAGATCCTGATTTTAGTTCCTTTGGATATATAACCAGAAGTGGGATTTCTGGATCATATGGTAGTTCTATTTCTAATTTTTTGAGGAACCCCCATACTATTTTCCATAGTGACTGCACCAGTTTACATTTCTACCAACACTGAACAAGGGTGCGCTTTTCTCCAAATTCATGCAAGCAATTGTTTTCTTTTTTTCATGATACCCATTCTGTCAGGTGTGAGGTGGTATCTCATTGTGGTTTGGATTTGCATTTCCCTGATTAGCGATGTTGAGAACCTTTTCATGCACCTGTTGGCCATTTGTATGTCTTTGGAAAATGTCTATGCAGGTCCTTTGTTCATGTTTTAATTGGGTTGTTGTTGTTGTTTTACTGCTAAGTTGCAAGAGTTCCCTGTATATCTTGGATATTAACTCTTTTATCAGCTTTATAGTTTACAGATACTTTCAGCCATTGAGTAGGTTGCCTTTTCATTTTGTTGATTGCTTCTTTTGCTAGGCAGAAGCTTCTCAGTTGCATTTCTATACACCAATAACAAAATATCCAAAAAGAAAATTAAGAAAATCATTTACAATAGCATAAAAAATTTAAGTTACTTTGGAATAAGTTTAACCAAGAAAGTGAAAGACTTATACATTGAAAACTATGAAACACTGGTGAAAGAAATGAAAGCAGACACAAGTAAGTGGAAAGACATTTCATGTTCATGGTTTGGAGGGATTAATATTGTTAAAATGTGCATACTACCCAAAGTGATCCACATAGTCAGGCAATCCCTATCAAAATCTCAATGGCACTTTTTTTTTTTTGCGGGAAAAAACAACAACGATCCTAGATTTTATATGGAACCACAAAAGACTGAATATCCAAAGTAATTTTGAGCAAGAAGAACAAAGCTGGAGGCACCATACTTCCTGATTTCAAAATATATTACAAAACTACAGTAATCAAAACAATATGGTACTGGCATAAAAACAGACATGTATATCAATGGAACAGAATAAGAAGTCCAGAAATAAACCCACACATATATGGTTAACTGATGTTTGACAAAGTTGCCAAGAATACACAATGCGGAAATGATGCTGTTGATAGTCTCTTTAATAAATGGTGTTGGTAAAACTGGATATTCACATGCAGAAACGGAAACTGGACCCTATCTTATGCCATACACAAAAAATTAACTCAGAAAGGATTAAAGACTTAAATGTAAGACCATAAAACTCCTAGAGGAAAAGGTAAGGGGAAAGCTCCTTGACATTAGTCTTGGCAATGATTTCTTGGGCATGACATTGAAAGCACAGGCAACAAAAGCAAAAATAGACCAGTGGGACTGCATCAGACCAAAAGGCTTCTGTACAGCAGAAGAAACAATCCACAAAATGAAAAGGCTTTTTAATTTTTATGAGTTCAAAACTGTCCATTTTTTCTTTAGGACTTTTCTGTTTCATGGCTCACTTAGGAAGGCCTTTAGCATTCTAAAATTATAAAATAAAAATATTTCCTTGTATTTTCCTCGAGCACAGGCACTCACAAACTTAATTCCTTAATCCATCTGCAGTTTGTAAATGCCACGTTCAATACTGCAGCCTTAGCTGAGGGGCAGAGGTCTGGATTTTTTCTCTTACCAATAGCTGATTTTCCCTATGCCCTCTATTGAATGGTCCATTCCCCTACTAATTTGAAATATCAACTGTATTATAAGTTTTATAGCTAAAATTCGCATGTATGTGTGGGCATCCTCCTAGACTCTATACTATTGGCTTGCTTTTGTCTTTCTGCATGATATCACACTGTCTTGATTTGTAGAGTATTGTAGTCTGTTTTGCTGTCTGTTAGGGCAATATCTGCAGATGCTCAGTATTAACTTAGACTTCCTCTTGCTTTAATTATGTATTTATTTATTGTTTATTTTTGTTTAAAATTAATTATGTATTTATATCCCAATTTCCAAAACAGGACTTTTGGTTTTTCCAATATTATCAGATTTTCTAGCTTTCAGCAAATGGGTTCTGGTCTTATACAACGGCCACTGATGTGTAATTTTCCTACTTGTCAAGTTGGTACTTCTAGGCATAAGTTGCCTCTTCCTCTCCCCTGGCTGAATCTTTTATTGGTTGAGATATTAACGAATTTACAAGTCTCCTTTAGGTGGTAAGTTACAGCAGGAACATTTTCCACAAACTATAATTTCCTAACCTTGAATTTTTAGGTTCACCTTATTCTTTTATCTGCTGTACAGTATTATGTGGTATAAATGTTCCATGAGTTACTCCACTACTCCCATTTTCATGATTGTTATGATCACTGCTGCTGCTGCTGCTTTTTTCTTTTTTCTTTTTCAAACCTGGATGAAGTAACCATCAGTGTATATACATCACTGTGCACTTACAATGAGATTTTCTTTGGGACAGAGTCCTAGAAATGGAATTGCTGAGTCAAAATCTGAAGAAACAGTATTTATGTCATTTTACCAATGAAATAAATGTCCATGTTATTTTAAGTAACAGCCCTTATTGGATTTAAGATGACAAAGACAGTTCTGTCCCCCGCCCCCATACTTTCTTCCAAAACCCATCTCCCGAGTAACAATAAGGATGGAAAACATAAACACACTTTCTTCTATGAAACCAGGTGACACCTAGACCTGAACATAACACATGAGGATGGATAGGTGATTGGAGGGGGTGGAGGCTGACTTGCCAGAGATGAGGAAGACAACACTGGCAGAGAGAATGGTGATAAGAAAGCTAAGTCCTCTTAAGGCTCTGGAATCACCACAGAACTGAGCCGAATGGCTCTAGACTTGGTGACCCTGGCAAAGTGGAAGGTGGGGTGAGATCTGGACTGAACACAGGGAATTAAGTGACTGATGAGGTCCCTACCACCTTCTGCAGCCAGGTTCCTGAATGACTGTCACCAGCTTCCCAGAGGAGGTGGGGGGTGTCCTCCTCAGAGGGAACTGTCCCAGGAGCAAAGACTTGCCCAGATAGGTACTTGAAGTCTTTCGTGCACCAATATCTCCACCAAAATCCAGAACTGTGTCTGTCTCCACCTAGATGTTCCCTAGGCATAATATTTAAAATCCAAACCTCAGCTTTTTATTTATTTTTTCTCCTAAATCTGCTCTCTATACAGGTTTCCCATCCTAGTGGCATTCCTGTCATCTAGCTAGTCTCTCAAGCCAAAAACCTTTGTTGGTCATTGAATCCCTCTCTCTACTTCTCAATGATGCAGTTTTTACTCCTTGAAAATCTTCCACGTCTGTGCTTTCCTCATTACCTTTCTTTAATGTATGCTTCAACATCTCTCCCCAGGGCGACCACAATAGTAATCTTATAACTCATCTCCACCCTTCAACCTGGCTTGGTTAAAACCATCCTCTGTAGCCTGCAGAGTGCTCTCTCTAAAATGAGTACCTGATCACTATTTCCAGCCTTCCTAAGAACCTTTTGTGCTGCTGTTACCCTCCCAACAACCATGTCCTCTCTCCCCTAGCCCACTACAGCATTCCAAAATTTAATGCACATCAGCATGATCTGAGTAACAACCTCACAATGCATATTCCTGGGCCCCCTCCCCAAAGATGTTAAACCAGCAAGTCACACTAGGTGATTCTCTGCAAATGTCTTTGGCTCATACTAACACTAGGCTAGAGCATCCTGTCTAAATTCTTTAGCACGACATATATGGCCTTTAATGCCCTGACTCCTGCTCACCAGTTGTGTTCTGACTTCCTATTCTGTCTTGTGTTTCAGAATTATCAAGCTATTATTTTCCCAATCATACCATTTTGTTTCATGATTTATACATGGGACCCTGTCTTCCTTATGTGAGGACTTCAGTGTCTATCTCAGTTCCAGATACATGAGACAGATGTTCTTAACCCAGATTCAGAAAATCTGTGAAGTCCCTGAAATTGGTATGCGGTATTTTGTGTATTTTGTATATGTCAATGTGTATGTGTCCTTTTATTAGAAAAAGGGTCCCTCAGATTTCTTCAGATTCTGAAAGTGGACTATAACCCTCAAAATGAGGGTAAGCACCCCTAATGGAGATGTTGAATACAAGTTTGTTGAATTGAATGGACAAAATCCTTTTCGAATGATGCCTTTTTCCTAAGGATGACACTATTAATTGTGTGTGTGTGTGTGTGTGTGTGTGAGATAGAAAGAAGGGATAAAATGAACATCGTTCATTTAGATGAGAGTGAGGTATGTTCACTGGTAGCTTTAATTGCTCCTCCTTATTCTAGTTTAAGTGGAGAGGGAGAGTATGTTTTGGAGTAGATCAGGCCAGAATACTCGCACACGTCAATTGTCCTTTGTAGAACAGAAGTTCGTGTTGGTTTTAATATAAATTCCCTGATAATTGACTCTACTCTTTTCCCCACTGATGGTTTGAGTGACTTAACTGTTCCAGATCAATAGAACAGTACAATTAGACTTTCCCACCACTTCATTGACTGAATCAACTGGCTATTTTTGTGTCAGAGAGAGTGCCTTACTGTCTTTAATCCATCTCCTCCCTGTTGGAGTCTAGTCTATGCTGGTGTTTCAGTTCAGGAACAATGAGTTTCGTGTCAATGAGTTTTCTGTTTCTGTGGCCTTGAGATGATCTTCCTTTCTCTGTCCTGGTGACTCAAAATTATTTGGCCAATCTTGGTGTTTTTAAGGTGTGCTGGTACTGGGTGCCATTCAGCCTTACCTATGGGTGGCACTTAAAAATTAGTACTGGCCCTGGCCCGTGTGGCTCAGTGGCTAGAGCGTCATCCTGTGCACCGAAGGCTCTCGGGTTCAATTCCTGGTCAAGTGAATATACCTGGGTTGCAGGTTTGCTCTCTGCCCCTGGTCTTCCTTGTTCCTCCTTCCCTCCCACTCTCGCTCTAAAAAATAGAAAAAATATTCTCAGGTGAGGATTAATGAAAACAAACAAATAAATAATTAGTACTTGGGGTGAAAAGTGATGCAATAATTAGAACAGTAAATCAAGAAAATGGGTTCAGTAAGGTAGTCTCCTGCATGCCCTCTTCATTAATATTACATATTTAAATGTAACTATCAGTTAGTTCACTTAAAATTAGTAACTAATTAGGTTGACTTTTAAAAACTTGGGTAAATACACTTAATGTTGAATAAAGAGAATTTAAAATATATAGTGAGTTTGTTAACCATATTATAAACTGAGTGGATTGGTCATGGTTATGTTAACCATATTTTTAAAATTAAAGCCTTTATTTTCTTCAGCAGTTTTAGATTTGCAATAAAGTTGAAAGGAAGGTGCAGAGATTTCCCATATACCCACTGCCCCCACATGTGCGTTGCCTCCCCCATTATCGACATCATTCACCAGAGTGGTACAGTTTTTAACAAGGAACAACCCACATCGACACATCATTATCACCCAAAGTTTACCCTTTACCTAAAAGTTTTCACTTTTGGTGTTGTATATTTTATGGATTTGGACAAATGTATAATGACATGTATCCGTCATTATGATATCATACAGAGCATGTTTACTGCCCTAAAAATCCCCTATGTTCCACCTATTTTTCTTCCCATCCTGCCCTGCCAACCACTAATCCTTCTGGGGTCTCCATAGTTTTGTCTTTTCCAAAATGTCATATATTTGGAATCATACAGGATGTGGCCTTCTCAGATTGGCTTCTTTAACTTAATAATACATCTTTCAGGTTCATCCCTGACTTTTCATGGCTTGATAGCTCATTTGATTTTTAGCACTGAATAATATTCCATTGTCTGGATGTATCACAGTTTATCCATTCTCCTACTGAAGGACATCTTGGTTGCTTCCAAGTTTTGGCAGTTATGAATAAAGCTGCTATAACCATTCATGTAAAGGTTTTGGTGTGGATATTAGTTTTCCGTCCCTTTGTATAAATACGAAGGAGCATGACTGCTGAATCTTATGGTAAGAGTATATTTACTTTTGTAGCAAACTGCCAAACTATCTTACAAAGCAACTGTACCATCCTGCATTCCCACCAAGAGTTGCTGTTGCTCCACATTCTTGTCAGCATTTGCTATTGTCAGTGTTCTGGATTTGGCTGTTCTGAGAGGTGTGTAGTGATATCTCTTTGTTGTTTTAATTTGCATTTTCCTGATGACAAATGATGTGTAGCATCTTTTCATGTGTTTATTTGCAATCAGTATATCATCTTGATGAGGTATCTGTTAAGGTCGTTGGCCCATGGTTGATCGGGTGATTCATTTTCTTACTGTGGAGTTCTAAGAGTTCTTTGTATATTTTAGATAACAGTCCTTTATCAAATATGTCTTTTGCAAATATTTTCCCCCCAGTCTGTGGCTTGTCTTCTAATTCTCTTGACAATATCTTTTGCAGAGTAGAAAATTTTAATTTTAAAGAAGTCTAGCTTATTAATTCTTTCATGGATTGTGTCTTTGGTGCTGTTATCATCATATCCACAGTTATCTGGATTTCCTCCTATGCTATCTTCTAGAAGTCTTATTGTTTTAAAATTTAGGTCTATGATCCATTTGATTTAATTTTTGTGAAGGGAGTAAGGTACTTTTCTGGATTCATTCTCATTCTCTCCCCCCCTCCCCCATTTGGATATTACTGTCCAGTTGTTCCAGCACTATTTGTTTAAAAGACTATCTTTTCTCCTTTAAGAGACTAAATAAAAGATTAACTTTATTGCCTTTGCTTCTTTATCAGTTGATTATATTTATAGGGGTCAGTTTATGTTCTTTTCAGATTCTTTGTTTCTCCCTACAGTCAGTGTTGAGCCAGACATAATGTCTTCCTGGAATCCATATGTAAATCTGTTTTCTAGGGGAAAAGTAAAAAAATAAGTAGATCAGCAATAAATCTCTATACCTGAACTCAGGTACCCAAGACATTGAAGGGAATGTCTAGTGTTGTCTTTTATACCACAGACTAACAGAACACGGTATTGGCCTCTTCCTCTTCTGCTTTCTCCCTGTTGGCATTCCCTTGGTGATGCTGACTCTGTTGTGGGTGAACCTTAAATCATACCCGAGAAGGGCTGGAGGGAACTGGATACTGTCTTATGAAAGGTCTGTCAAAGTGGGGTTCCTTTTTAATATAGCTGAAGATTTAAAGAGTTAGTATAAATACACATATTTAATTGTTAGGTTTGAACATTAAATTCCTTTGTTCTATATTGTGTGTTTCATTATATTGCCTGCTATATAGTAAAAACTAAGTTTGGCTTGAGTAGTTCTGAAAAAGTGACTTTTGCCTTAAAACCTGTTCTGGTGATCCACAGGGCTCAAGTATTAAGAGGCAAATGAGACCAGAAGCCTTAACAAATTGTAAAGACCCTTTGGGGGCATCTCTCAGTTGAATTCCTGTTGGATTGCAGGTTCCTTAAAGTTAGGGACCGTATCATGTCATGTATCTCTAATACCTGGTTCAAATCCTGGTATATATTTGATGCTCAGTAAATATTTAAATGGCTAGAAGAATAAATGAAACAAGTGAAAGGATTTCCTCAGAGACATAAAATAGATCAGGATCACCCTCAAGTACTGGTGAAGTAACTACAGCAGGTGTTGCCACCTGTGTTATTTTCTTGTATCATGACTTCATGTTATAGATAAAAACACTGAGATTCAGGAGTTTGAATGATGTGGTATTACAGGGCAGAGCCGAGATTCAGATCTGCAACTTTAGATGGGGAGGAGGGAGGAGGCAAATTACTACTGAGCCACCACTAAGATAGAATAATCTTGACATATTTGGATGAAGTAGGGCCCTGATAGAAACTTAAGTGTTACCTCTAGCCCAGTAATCTAAGTACCAATGAGACCCTTTTAATGGTACTCCCTCACCTCTTTCTTCTCACATCTTTCTTCCCTCCACACGCCACTTATGACTTTTCTCTGTTAATACGCTCAATATGTTAACCGAATTTCCCACAGTACCTAATTCCCTGTGCCTTGACTGCCTTTACTGCTTATGAGAAAGAGAGAGCACAATTTCTAGTAAGCTAATGGCTATCAGAACAGACCCAAGGGGCAATAAGATAGAAAGATAATAGGTAATAGTGGGAGGGAGATATAAATGATTTTTGAAAACAGAACTGAGTTATAGTATTCATTAACTCCTGGTTAGAAACTGGATATTCCATTTCTAATTCTGTTCATCCTACACAGAACGAATTTGAAATCCACTATTGCTCCTTTCTTTCACAAAACCATTGTTCTTCTGTCAGCTATATTCACAGGATTGATTTTCTTTGTTATTTTCCCTTCATAGTTAAAGGATTTTTACATTCAACCTCAGAGATTTTTGATTTCCAGTTCGTCTTCTAGAGAAACTTGAGCCAGCCGAAGGGACACCCGAAAGTTAGTGTCTCAAGGCAAAGCAGAGGTGAGGGTTTTATGAGAAGGAAAAATGATTATGGAAATTATGTTGATACAAACTTCTTTTTGTTTATATAAGTAACCTTTCCTGTGGCTAGAGTTTCGTGGTTCAGCATTTTTAGATGTAAATATTTTTTCCTGACCATGGCATAAATAAGTTTCGAATAACACAGAGGAATATTTGGCTTTAAAATAAGTGACCCCTCATTTAAAGGGCTGCCTGGAAGATGTAGCGAAAGGTATAGCTGGAGTGTGAGAAGCCGTGGTGTTTATTATTTATCAGGCTTCTCCCGGGTCCCCATTGGCATATGCGAGCTTGACTGTCTCTGCACTTGCTACGTTAATCACTTTCTCTTTTAAATTCAGAAGAGCCATGCTTGGTGTACAGGGTCAAACACAAGGTGGAAACGATGAGAAAGTCAATTATGGTAAATAAGGCTCTGATAGTAAGTTAGAGGGAGTTCCACGATGATTTTGGCATCAGCCATTAAAAGCAGGTCTGCTTGCAATTTGTATCATTGCGAATAACCAGATTTATACTCTGTTGGTAAAAACCTGTGCCTGCTAAGGTGGTAAGGTATACAATTCTTGTTCCACTTGGAATTATTTGAAATGTAAATATGCAGAATCTCTGGAGATAACAACTAGTGTGTTTATATGGGAAGGGTTTTTGTATCAAGAACACGGAGATACTTGCCTACAGGCGATACCTGGCTTTTCTGTTTGTACCATTAGCTACCCTCAGGTTTGTCTATTGTATACAGATTTTGGTTCTTTCCAGAAAGGTACAGAGTGAGTCTGTAAACATTTCCTTCTTTGCAAAGTTTTGTTTATCCTCAGAATAGAAGAAAGAATGGAAACTCAGTTTTATACAAATGAATCCAATATCAGGAAGTCAGAGCAGGTAGTGTCTGCTAAATTTCCAAGAACGTTTAACATCAACAAATTCACCACCCTTTTACTCATGAGAGAACGCTGTTAAACATTTAGTATTATATTCAATGCATGTCAATGTCATTTTCAAGATTTGCATGCATTGGGACAATAGCAGCACACATGTGTGAAAGAGATTCGGTCTGGGAGCAGCGCAAAATAGCATTTTCCCCACAGTCACTACATCCTGCTCCAAGGCTGTATTCTCTCTGGACACACTCAGTCTCCTCCTGCTAGGAGTCCTTGCATTTGCTCTTTGTCTCCTTGAAATTCTACCCCCCAAAGTCTTCACCAGACTGGCTCTCTCTTGTTAGTCTGGATTCAGCTCAAATGTTTCCTGCATGAAGAACCCTTTCTATGACCACTCAATCCGAAACAGCACTCCCACCCCACCCTCTTCCAATCACTCTCTGTGACATTACCTGCCCTGCTGTTTCCTTGGCACTTACTACAAGCTGGCATTGCATTATTTATTGGTTTTACTCCTTTGCTAGCCTCTTCTTCATGAGAGCAGAGACCTTGCAGACTTGTTATCTGCAATAGCTATAGATGCTCCTGATACATATTCCTTAAAGTTTGTTGAATGAAGGAGAATATAAAGCAGTTTGCAGAAACTCTCTCTCCCCAAGGAGGCCATAGGCTTCCTTACATGGCAGTCTCAGGGCAGCAGGAGGGCAAGAGGAAAGCTAGCTGCAAGAGATCTTGATGTTGAGGTTCTGAAGTCACACATCACCACTTTGGCTGCATTCTCTTATAACAAGTCACAGGACAGGACCAGCCTCATCAAAGGGAGGGAAAGTCATTCCACCTTCAGAAGAAGGGCAGCAAAACCACTTTACAGAGGCATATGCTTCCAGGATTGGGAGGAACTGATGCAGCCAGTTTTGCAAACAATCTACAAGAGAGGATTGGCCCTAACCTATCAATATGTCTACAGCTAGAAATACTCAGAATTCACTTGCGGGTTTAAGAGTAGGATCAGCTGAGAATGACTGAACAGTCCATAAGAAAAGCAATAACATTACACACACACACACACACACACACACACACACACACACATATGTATGTATGTGGGGGACATACTTTATGGTATAGAATACGCAAGATATGCAGTCATTTTTGTTATTGTCTCTCATTCCTTTTCACTGAGGATGGTATAGTCCCATCTGCAATCCCTTTCCTATGTCCTACAGTGTTCTTGTCCTTCCACGGATAAGCTGTTTGTAGGACTCCTGTTTCAGAACCCTGTTGCTACAATATGCTCTTTACTTAGGCACCCGTTTAAAATTCCATCTTTGAGTACTCAGGTAATCCCATAAAGCAGTGGGTCTGTAGTGTTAAAATCTGACCTGAGAGTTCTGTGTCTATGTTCTCTGCCAGGGTTAGATTTTTGTGCTCTGGCACAGCTTTCTTCCTGTCATGAAAACAGAAGTGGTTGAAAATGGCTTCATGATGTGAAGAATCTTTTTCTGCCTGAAATCTGAACTGCAAATAAATCCTGCATTTGCCCAGAGCTATGACAATTCCAGTGTGTATCTGATATAATGCTTTAGGCTGCAAGTAACAGAGTATCTGACTCAGACTAGCTTAGATGATGAAGAAGTTTATCATCTCCAATAGCCTCAGGTTTGATTCATTTAAGAGCTCAAAGGTGGGCTCAGGTTCTGTGGCTCACAGTGTGAACTCTAATCTCTTGCTTTGATCTAGCAAACACATTTCTCCTCAATCATGGACATCTTCCAATTAGTCTGATAAAGCCATCTTAGATCACATGTCCATCCAAAGCATTAGCACCTCCCTGGGATGCCCTAAACTGAATGGCTGAGGCCTATCATGAATTGGCCCTGGAGTCAGGATTGTCACCCAGCCAGGTATCATAAATGGGAAAGGGATCTCTGAATACAACTGGGATTCTGATGGGAAGGTAGAATGGAGAAAGAATGCTTAGTAGGCAACCAAAAGTGTCTTGTGTAAGTGTCTTGGGTAAGTCTAGTAAACATCCTCTGAAAAACAGTAACTGTAGAAAAACTGTAGAAACTAAAACTAAAATAGTTAGAAATAATAAAGGGGAAATTCCAAGTTTCAAAAGATACTTTAAAAAATAAAAAACTGATAGTCCCAGATTCTACTTGTTTGCTCTGAATAAAGTTGCCACAGTGTCTTTCTGCTCAGTACACATGTACCGACACAAGTGCACACAGGTGATGTGGTGTGTGCTTTGATCCCTAAAAAGTGGACCATGATTCATCTACATTTCAGAGGAAAGCCCAGGTTTGCTCTTCAGTATTTTTCTTCCCAAGAAAGGCTATTGCTGGCATCTGCCCAAGGCTACCTGATGAGAGTGGCTGGGGATGGAAAAGCAGGGAAAGGGAGGATCTGGAGGTGTGTTATTCTTTCCCATGCTCACCTCTTTCTGTTTAACCTCCATGTGCACTTGAGGGTAAGTTCCCAGAGACTGGTGTTTTTTATCGTTAGCACCCAGAATAGCCCCTGGCACAAAATAGACACTGTAAACTGTTGTTGAACCAGCTCCTGCACACCCTCCCAGGAGTGGCAGTGAAGTGAGAGCAGCTGTAGGAACAAGGATCTTGCACCATCGGTGAGCAGAAACGGGGGAGAAAGGGTAGGGAAGAGCTACCTGCTTAGTTGGTTGTTTGCAAGGTGAGGTCTGTCTGCACAACCTCCCCTCAAATTGCCGGGTTCTTATTTACTAAGCAGGAATAAAACTAACCAGGTACTTCTTCAGAGAACAAAACATCCCAGTTAATGTCTAATGATGGGATGATACGAAGAAATTTAACTAGGGCTTGGGAATTTGGTCATGTTTCAGGTAGCTTTTTGCTTTTCCTCAGCAAAACATGTTGAACATGGGAGTAAGTATAAAGTGCCCTGTGTGTTTTAGTTGAAGATGTTGATGTGAATAGCTACCCTTTCATGCTGGTGCTGTGGAATTTAGATACAACATTTTGATAAAAGCTAAATGCCTAGCACATCCCAGCCCTTTGATGCCACACCATTGAGTGAATGGGAGCCCTTGGCTGGGGGCAGGGGTGGTAAACAGAGTGCCTGCTTCACTTTGCCTGAAGAACTCTATTAGATGCTAGGCTCATTTTCTCTCTTTTGGGAGTCCACTGATATTGTTGCTCATCTTAATTCAATATCCCAGTTCCTGGGCCCGCATAAAGGGGGTTTGGTCTCTTGGGATTGTTACTGGTGGTGACTACACAGAGCCTAGCTGTGTGTGTCTGCAACCACAGCACAACTATTACCCATAAAAATGACAACAGCTCCCCTTTAGTGAGTAAGGGCGATTAGTGCCAGGTCTGTGCTGGGCTCTGTGTATATATTTCTCAGTAATCTTTACAAACACGTTTTGAGGTAGATGTTTACTGTTTCTGCCCTTGCCCTCCTGCAGCCCGTTAGTAACACAGCAGCCCGAGTGATCCTGGTCAGATCAAGTCAGATCATGTCACTCGTCTGCTCAGAACCTTCCAGCAGCTTCCTGTCTCTCTCAGAGCACAAGCCAGAGTCTTTGCTAAAACCTACTTGCCCTATGATGTGCTGCCACCCCTTTGCCTCTCTGACTTCATTCTCCCTCCCTCTGTTCATGCTGCTCCATAAACTACCCTGGGCCCTGTCGTGCTTTCTTGAAACTCTTACTTTAGGACCTTTGTCATTTCTGTCCCTTCCGTTTGGAATGGTCACTTCTAAGAGAGCCACGTGGGTAGCAGCCCACTTCCTTCGGGTCTTTACGTTGTGAACCCTAAGGACTAAAAAGGGTTCCTGGTGGCTAACTCGGCTCAAATTAAAAAGCAAACAAACAACAATGAAAGGAGCCTCTCATGCTAACTGCAGAAGCCTCTGCGCCAGACTGCCTGCACCGCCCCCCCACCCCCCACCCCCCACCCCCCCACCCCCCACCCCCCCACCCCCACCCCCACCCCCACCCCCACCCCACAACCCAACCACCTGCCTGCTGCGCGTCTGTGACCTGAGCCGGCCCTTATAAGGGAGGCCGGATCCTACTTCAACCAATAGGACTGAGGCTTTCCCACCAGTGAGGCAGCTCTGACCAATCAGAGCTGCTCTATTCTGACCAATCAGGGGCCAGGAGCTGCAAGCCAGCTCCCCTCGGGCTCTGGTTCACCGAAGACACTGTCTTCAAAGGACCAGCGGCCGAGGGGAGTGAGCGGCCGGGTGCAGAGGGGCCTGGCCCCAGGGCAGCCTCACCGACCTGCTGTCATCACAGGTCTGCTGTGGCGCCGTCAAGCTGTCCCACAGCGGTGCTGTTCTCACAGCCATGCTCTGCTGTATGACCGTGAAGCTGTTTGCACTAAATAAAGTTTCCTTCAGGGCACCCCAAACTGGGGATTCTTGGTGGCGTTGCAGTGGTGCAAACGACCATCGGCTGACAACCTGGAGGCTAGCCTCTCACCAAGGACTTCCTTAGCAATCCTCATCACCCCACCCTCCCCAACATCCAGCATTTCACATTTTCCTGTCCAGCTTGGATTATTTTGAGGGCTATCAATTTTACCTATTTGCTTTGTTAGTTGTTTTCCCCGTTAGAATGTAAGCTCCACAAAGGTAGGGATTTTTCTGTTTTCTCTCCCCCTGTCCCCACAACCTTATACCCAGCAACTAGAACGGTGCCTGGACCACAGGAGGTACACAATAAATATTTATTGAATGATGAATGATTTTTATTCTTCCGGTCATCAAAAATTCTGCATTTACTAAGAGCCAAGCATTACGCTGGATACTTATAAAGCAAAAGTGAACCAGAAAGACAAGGTCTCTAACCTCGTAGAATCTCATTTTATACATGTGGCTTCTAAATGTCATGGAAATTAGTGAAATTCTCCAATGTCCATTGTTCTTAAGTGGCACAGTTGGCATGAACACCCAGGAATTTAAAATTACAATGTCAGTTCTCTTTTCTTTAGTGCTATCCTGGTATTGACATAAATACTTTTAAAAAAACCACATTGCTAATTGCACATGTTTGTGTGCACACAGTGCCCTTCATTGAGTGGAAATTGGTTGCTGTTTGCATCTATTGGGATTGTTCTCTAAGGTATTAAGGATTATCATTAGATAAAGCTCATCGATCATTGTTATTGTGGTTCAGCTTCATTGGATCTGCCCTTCAAGAGCATCAAAATAAGAATAACAGCTATTTCATCTCACTTGTTCTAAATAAAGAAAAATTTGTTTAACTTATTACACATAGGACAATGGAAAATTACAGTCTGGTAAGCGGGCACCTTATCTCATGGTTCACACTAGGAATTCTTTCTGAAAATGTTAGGTCGCCCATTAACTTTCAGCTTTATGTAGTAGTTATAAATTTTTAAGTTTGATATTTTTGATCAGAATGGATTTTAAGTACAGTTTTGCTCTTTTAATGAGCAGTAATAAAAGATGCCGTTGGTAAAAGTTCTGCCAGATTCATATTGTACCCGACAGAAATCAAAAGTCTGGCCTTTGGTAAGAACCTTGTGCTTCTTGAACCTCTTTTTAAATTTTCGTGGAAACGCATGTGAACAGAACATGGTCCTCTCTGCCTTTCATTTCTTTAATCTTTTCAACTTTGCTTTTAGCGAAGAGATATCTTTTAGTGTATAAATGCCATCAGCATGAGCAGGACACAACCTTGTTTTTGTTTTTTTGTAAATGTTAGTCTCTGAAGAAGAAAGATGCACTGTACTCCTCTCTGGCTGGAACTGGGAACAGATCAAAGGACTAGCTGCAGGACAAAGCCAGAACCCTGGGGGCGAAAAGAGTGGGAGGGAGGGAACCAAGGGAAAGGGACTTCTGCCTGACCCTTCCAGATGTCCTGAGCCCTACGTGCAGCATCCTACGTCAGAGCCATTACATGTGTTATATTGGTAATTTACCCTGTCCTTGGGCTCCTGGTAAAAACGTGGTTATCACATCATATAAAAGTTATGTACATTTCTCAAAAATCTGAAAGAGAAATGCTTTGGAATAAAAGAATATTACATTTAAAGTGAAAGCATGAAGAAAGGGCAATTTGATATGATTTTCCCCACATCACGGTAGTTCCATGGAAAAATACAGGGAAATTGTGAAGGTTTAGAGATAGGCTAAAATGTTCATCCCAGACTAATGTCATTAGCACTAGCATAAAAAATATACATGTCAGTGCTATGTGAGGTGTGCACAGAGTGTAGTGTACAGCCGTTGGTTTCATGGTGCTATCTGGGTATGGGGCAGTCAAGGTCACCTCTCTCTGAATGAAGGAAAGCGTAGTGGAGGATTTCAGTTCTCCAGAATTCGTCAGCTTGTGGGTATGTTGCTTTTGGAATGAAAGTCTCTAAAGTCTTCTGAATAAGAGAACATAATCTCCTGTTATGCAATCTTACAAATTCAAAGAAAACATAACACCAAATTTTAAAAGTTATATTTTTCAAAGAGATAAGACATTCCAAGTTTGGTTCCAAATCATTTTTAAAGAATGAACTCAGGCTACAGAGACTGGAAAATCAGGCTTATTGCAAATATTTGAAAATACAAATAAATGGGCTCTGAAAGGATGGTCAATTTTGTGACAGCTATTTCAGTTTCCCTGAAATTAAGTCTGTTCTGCTCATTTCGAGTTTTGTTAAGTATTCTGGTTCAGTGAGACCATGGCATAACTGTATTCTGTATAGGTACATTGTTTTTGTACTACTTTATGTTAGTTAGGTTAGGTTATGTATTTTTCCATTACTTTATTAAAAGTAAATTTCACGCAATATGTAAAAATAAGATATTTAAGTGCTATTTGCACAACTCTCAATAGAACTGAGATTATAATCACTTGGAGAACGTGGGGAAATCAGTTATGTTAAGTTTTTCCACATACATTTTCTGGAGTGGTCTGCATATGCCCAACATTTTCATCACAGTGAACTCATCTAAGTATTTTCAATGACTTACACATCTGAGGTCGGCAGTCATCCTGCCCACAAAGCAGTCAACTGCTACCTGGACAGTAGAATCATGAAGCGGTGTCTAGATTTAACTCCCTCTTATTGGCCTTGAGGGATGTTAATAGTTATATTACTTTCTATAGAGATTATTCTGTAACTGAACAGGATGGGAAGAGCAGAGTCATTTTACATATTGGAAGCTTCATTTGGAAGTCATAATGGATACTCTGCTGGTGAGAATGCTTTCAATATTCTTCCCTATGATATCCAGATGGAGCCAAAATTAGAAACCCACCAACTCTCTGATGAGTAAGGTCATTAAAGAGTGAAAAATAAGAAAGCATCTGGAAGTGATATCATCCCTGCCAAATGTTCATGCTAAAGGAAAAGTAACTCATGTAATGTCTCTGTATTCTCTCCCTTGAGAGTCAAGAATGAAAGAGAAAATGCTATATGGCTCTAAGGAGGTGAAGGTCATGAGTTTTACATAATGATATACATCCAATTGCAGGATAGATACTCATTCCTGAACCAGCTGCACAGCATATGTTTAGATAAAAGAGAATTTTTATAAACAAGTGGGTATTCGTGAGAAAACTCTGATTTCTATTTTGGAAACTCAATAGTTCATGTCCTAAAGGTGGATGCTTTGACATGGAAATTTCACTTCTCTCTCTACAAGGAACTTCTGTTCCATCTGGTCTCTAAAGCTTTTCTTAGAAAATACTGTATAAATGTCTTTCACTTCACTTCTAGATGATTTTATTGAGGAAAAAAACTTCATCAATGGCTTAGCAACTTGAAATGAACGCAAAGCACCCTTATTTAATTTCTGAGTGATGAAAAGCATTTTGAAACTGTGAGATTGTTTTGTATATATCTATTCATTTGAAGATTTCAGAAGAGCCTTACTTACTGGAGGCACATGGAATCTGAAACCAGAAAACCTAAGTAGAAATCCTGTTTTTGACATTTGCTGGTAAATTATTGAGCCTCACATACTCAACACAGTATCTTACAGGTGTGATGCCTAATATTATTTCAGGGGATGGATGAATTAGGACTAATAATTTAACCTTTTGAATAAGGTGTTTAGGTGGCTTGCTTCCTCTTTAAAGAGAGAGAAAATGCAATTACAAAGGCTTTTTTCTCCCAATTGATAGTAGATCTAGGTATAAAGATGGGCTATAAGTATTATAATTTTTTTTTTCCTAAAACCTCTAAGCAGCTCTTTTCCCCCAGAATCAGGCTGGTATTTGTATATGAAACTTGAAATCTTGACAGTATGTAGATCTTTGATCATTGTTTTGATACAACTTTCCTTGGTGGTTTATCTTTAAATTTGTTGATCAAGGAGAATAAAGAATATATGAGTATCTGGATTGTGGTAAATATTCAGCTTTAGTCATCTCCCTTAATTTTTGAGAGTCTCTCCCCTCTTTGCTCAATGGTAAAACCAATCAGAGGCAAAGTTGTGACCTAGACCTCTGAAATGGATTTATCAGTGATTTCTCATATTCCTAGAATCACAGACTCAAAGAATGACAGTGTGGGAGAAAATTTACAGACTGCCCAGGATCATACCACTGATTTTGTTAATGGCATGGCGGGTTCAGAGTCATGTAGGGTTCGTACAAAGTGACACAAGGAAATATGGCCTGGTGAGTTCTTGGGGTGAATATCTGTGGCATGCATGTTGCTGCAGCAGCAACAGGAATGAGGTAGATAGATTTCAAATTATTTAAGCTGATGTTCATATTAAGGGTTTTTTTTCCTTTCACATTCCAGGTTTGGCCTTGAGGACTATTAATTCCAGGGGAGAAAGGCTAGGAAGCTGCTGGAACTCTAGTTTGTATGGCTATCACATCTTCACAACACCCTGTCACTTGCCAAGAAGTGAGGGAAAAATATATACAAAGAATGAGAGGCAGTCTGAGCGAAGAAAATCAAGTACTTACTAGTTTTCCCTTCTCTCTCTCCAGGCCAGTGATTATTGATTGAATCATTCATGTCTTAAATCATTCATGGCTCTACTGCCCTGGCGAGCTACATAAGCAAACCAAAATCTAAGTCGGCTGCTCCCTTCCCCTTTTTTCCTTAAAATTTCTCACCAGTTTTCCTTCTATTATTTCCTAACATTTCAGAATCATTCTGTTAACTTCCAAATAATTCCTTTGGGATTTTGTTCTAAGTTCACACTGCTGCTGATGCGTCTAGGGCAAGTTTAGATAGTTACATTATGGAATCTTTTAATCCAGAAAGATAATATTTATTTTCATTTATCTAAAATTAAAAAAAAAATAGCAAGGTTTTCTAGTTTCTAGTGTAATTTTTATTAACTTCATGTTTTCATAATTTTTTTTTTAATTAAAAAAGAGAAAAATGGTGGCTAAATGGGAACTGTATTGAGGCAGTGACGTCTCCATTGACGCCCAGAACGCAGTCTCCTCATTTTCCTTAATGGGCCTCTCAATGTTTTAGTTGGGCACCTGGTCATCTTGTGTAAAAATGTTTCTCAGCCTCCTTTGCCACCATGTGTGGCTATGTGAGGAAGTTGTGGCCAATGACATTTGAGCAGATATGTCATATGTGACTTTTGGACAGCAGTTCGTTACGGGAGGGGGTCCTTCTTTCTTTCTCCCTTCCTTCTCGTTTCTGGCTGGAATGCAGGGATTGCTAGATCCAGGAGCCACCAAGAAATCCCTTAGGGATGGCAAGGTAGAAACTGGAAGGAGCTGGCTTCCTAACAATTTTGTAGAATGCCATCTACCTCCACATCTTTACATGGGAGAATAATCTTTGCTTATGTGAGTCATTGCTTGTTATAGTTGTTTCATCATTTACCAAAACACAAACCTAACTGCTACTACAGTGCTTTTGCTTTTTTTTTTTTTTTTGGTTTAGGTTTTTAAGTTAATTTTATCGAGTTTTATATGTTGAGCAATAAAACCACATGCAGATAAAATAATTTGTCTCTTCTTTGCAGCATTGATACCTCATTAGCTAGAAATTTCAGAACAACGCTACACAAGAGGCATTCTTCTCTTTCTCTTGACTTTAATGAGAATGCTGTTACAGTTTTACTATTAAGTATAGTGTTGGCTGTGGAGATTATTCAAATTTAAAATGGGGATAATGAAATCTGTTTCTTTTATAGAGTCATCACAAGGGTCAACTGTACGAATAAGTAGAAAGATGCCATGTAACTGTTTAAAGCTATACCATATTTGTCTGGGATATAGTAAACAGCCAACAAATGTTCCCAGTGTTCTGTTATTGTTTTTGATAATTAATCACTTTAATGCGATAAAGGAAAAAACTGAGAATTCCATAAAGTATCCCTTTGGTGTCACTGTGCAGAAATAAGCTGGGTCTAATGGATCATTGAATAATGTTGTTTTTTTGTCTTAATATTAGAGCCAAAAGTTAGAAAGAAATAGGTGTTTTCCATTACAAAGAGAGTAATAGAGATGGATATTTTGAGAAGAAATGATAATTTCAATGTAGGGATAGTTCCCATGGAATGGGACACTCAGAAATTCATGTTTGAAAAATATACTATGGTTTTTTGTTGTTGTTGTTTTGTTTTTAAAATATATCTTTATTGATTTCAGAGAGAGGAAAGGAGAGGGAGAGAGAGACAGAAACATCAATGATGAGAGAGTCATTGATCAAGCCCGCAACCCGGGCATGTGCCCTGACCGGAAATCGAACCCTGATCTCCTGGATCCTAGGTCGACGCTCAACTGCTGAGCCACACCCGGCCGGGCACTATGGTCTGTTTTATGAAGTTAATTGATGGACAGATGGTCCATTCACCTCAATTACCTACCAAGTGTTAGAGCCATGCCTGTGATTTTGTCATCCAGAAAGTCCTCCCTCGAATTTCCTGCTCTTCTTCTTCCCACAACTGCTGTAGGAGCGGGTCCTTTGTGCATGTATGTGTCCTTTCATCTTTTCACATTTTCAGTCTGTTCTTGGTCTAACAAATTCTATGTATTTACTATTTTCTGTGGCAGCAAGGTATGAGCTGATGTCAAAAAATTCTTTTGCTGTACCTCAAAAAAATGTTCTTTTTTTAAAAAAATGGGTCCATAGCATAGATGCTCCTTTTAACATTAGTCCGTTTTGTTCTCTGTGATTAGTTCCAGAACAGGTCTGTGGAGGAATGAATTAGATCCATTGACTTAAATACTTTTTGGATGTGGTCCATTGATCTCACCTCTAAAATAATTATAACTTATTATCTGATAGCTTGATACAGAACATGTTGGATATAATTTGAATTTAGTAACTCTACATATTGTTTTGCTTTTCTTAATGAGAAAAATACCTTAATTTAAAAATATTTTATATACAGGCCTTTTATTATATACATTCAAAAGTGAAATTTGAGATAATTATCTGGAAACTTAAATCTATTAAGTTAAACTCCCAAATGGATTGTTTTATGTTGGCTGTGTGAATTCTGCCCTCCTTCTCTATTTTCTGAATAATTACCTCAAAATTGATGAGATTCATCTAACATCAACATTTACTGAACATCTATTAAGCATCATGCACTCTGACATGGGCTGATAATAATAATAAAATAACATTTATATAGCTTTCCATAGATTTCATTCTTTTACATAATTCGATCATCATGAAATCATTTGATAGAATTAAAGAAATATTATCATGTCCAAGGAAACTGAGGCACAGAGGGCAAGAGCGTTTCATAAATCACACGTAAGTCCTACAACTCCAATTTGAACCCAGAATTTCTGGCTCTAACTTTTGTAGAATTTCCTATAATCTTCACTTCCCTTTATCATTTAATTTCAAGGCTGCTCTCGGAAAATAATACGTAATAACTAACAATGCATGTTAACTGTGTGTTGGATGCCCTTCGAAGTACACTAGCTATTTTGGTTCATTTAATCTTTATTACCTCTCTTGGTGGTAAGTGTTGTTATTAGCCTTGAGTAAGGTAAGGTCCAGTGAGGTTGAGTAATTTGCCCAAGGTTAACATAGCTAAATACTTAGTGGAGCTGGGATTTGAACCCAAGCACACAGCTAGAGGGCCCAGTCTCTTAGCCAATTAGGGGACTGCGCCTCTTCCTCAGCAAGGCACTCATTCTCTCCTCGTTAATGTTAACTTCCCTAACTGGCCCACTCCTTGTAGATGGTGAAACTTTCATTAGAAACAAAATCTATCTGGATTTACTTGTCTTATACCTAGAGAAAACTGAAAAACGGCCCATTTTCTCTATGTTTTAAGTACTGAAAAGAGACTATATACTGATTTTTCAGAGATGTAACAAGTTTGCACACACAAATGTAGAGGTTCACAAAATTGTTTGATTCTTCAAGCCAATTTGTTCTTTGCTGCTGTGTTAATGGAAATAAATGTCTGGGACACAATTTTTCAGTCCAGTTGTGCCAGAAGCATCATGTAGATTCAGCCCACACCCAACTATTCTTGGGCTCACTTTTATTGCTTTCCTTGGAAGTGCCTCCAGTGATATCCAAAACTGACCAGAGCTTTCTAGGTGAAATTCTGTTCAGTATCATGATTCCTCTGAGCTTACAGCAAAATTACAGTACACCCCCTTCCCCCCCTTAATCCCTCTGCGTCTCCATCATAATGCAGGCCCATATATCACGTTATCCGTTCTTCCCTCCAGGTCTTTTTTTTTTTGTCATTACTGCCTTCCAGGTGTTTTGGATTATCTTAAGATAGATTAAGTTTGCTTTGTCTGCAGCAAGATATTATTTTGCTATTTTCATCTCTCTTTTTTAGGATGGCTTCCAAATGTAGAATTGCTTTTAACTATATGTCCTAATTACTTTTTTTTCCACGTCATAAAGAAATGCAACGTAAAACATGAACTATGGTTGACTTAGTAGAGCTACTTTCTGACTTGGTTTTGGTTAGTAAGTTACTTTTGAACAATCTGAATCACTATTTTTTTGTTAACTGAGCACCTATTATGTGCATAGCATTTTGCCTTGAGGACCACAGCCATGAATAAAGAGCCCCATAGTCTCTCTCTCACTACCTGTGGGACTTGATTTCAAATGCTAAATGGCATTAAGCCAGTTTTATAGCATTATTGTGGGCAGGAAGTGAGGTTAACTTGTGAAATCTGCTGGTACATATGAAAGCTGAAAAAAAATCTGCTATTATTTGGAGGTCAACTATGTGACAGGCACTTTATAGGCACAATTAATCTTTAAAATAATAGTTGAAGTTAATTTTATCCCTGCTTTTACAGATAATATGCCTGAGGTTAACTACCTTGCCTAAGGCAGTGGGTAGCTGGGTTAGGATTTGTACCTCTGACTGCCTGCCACTAAAGTGTATATACAGGCTCACTGTACTGGCAACCTCACCATTTAATGAGAGGTGTAAAAATCTTTTACATAGCATAGGAAAAGACAAGTGTCATAATCTAAGAATAAGTATAATACTACTTGGGTAAGAGAAAAATGAGATCGTTCAGTTAGCGGTCCATGGAAAAACTTGTGACAATTTCTGTGGGCCTTGACTGAAGGATAGAATTTGCACCTGGGATGAGGGAAGATGCATTCCTGGTACAAGGGCCAATGTTAGTAGCTAAGAAATGATGGAAGTGATAGATCATTTACAGGTAATCGCTTCTGATGGTTTTTGACTAGGGTCTAAGAGAGGAATGGGAAATGAGATTGGGAGGGTTAGGTGGAAGGCTGAGAATTTGAACGCTGGATGTAGTAATCTGAATTTACTCGACAGGCAATGGGAAATCGTGGGAGGTTTTTCAGGGCTGAGCAAAATGAGTTTAGCGATGCCTTAAGGAGATTAATTGTGACAAATGTAAGATGGACTGTTGCTAGGGAGACACTGAAGACTTTGTCGGGGTGCCCTTTGATACTACAATTCAGAGGCAAGCAGTCATCTGAATTAGGGTATTGACATTTGGAATGGAGGAGGGAAGGAAAATGAAATATAAATATATGTCACATTAGGGAGAGTTCACTGAATCTGACAAGCAAATGTCTGAAGAAGAGGGAGTCAAGGAAGTTTAGGAATTGCTTGAGTGTGTGATGGTTTTCTTAGAAACGACATGGGAGCGTTTGATTTTACATTAGGCACATTGAGTTTGAAGACGTGGCGGGTTCACCATCCAATGCGGATGCAGCAGTCTTTTGGAAAGAGAGCTAGAGTTTAGGGAGATGTCAGAGTTACTGACGGGGACTGGAGCTATGAGACTGGGTGAGATTTCAGAAGTAAGGATTATGTACGCAGGAAAAAAGGGAGCCAAGTTGGACCTCAGAGTAGTTCATGTAGTTAGGAAAAGCAGTTCAAGGAGATACTTTCAATTGTCTAACTATGTACCTGACTGTGTCAGATACTTTTACATGTACTGTCTTAGAATTCAAATAAACCCTGAGAAGGAGCTGTCACCATTTCCTCACATAAACTGAGAACTAGAAGAGGAATGGTTGGGATTATCTGCTAGACTGTAATTTATTCATCACAAAAATACTGTTAAGTACTATGCCAGGTGCTGAGAAGGCCATGGTGGACAAACAGACCTGGTTTCTTCTCTCATGGAACTTTGCATGTGTATTTAATTCAGCTATGGACTTCTATATAACTACTGAAATCAATTCACTTAAGGAGATGTTAAAGTTAGAAAGAATAACTAGAAACCAGTCTTCGAGGAGCTACAGTTGAGAGACGAATGGCGAGTAGACTCTAAAAAAGTTTAATAATAGTCCATGTTTACATGACCCAATAACAACCATTTTAATACTTTGTAAAACTAGTACATGTAGTTGCCATAGTTTTATCTTAAGACCAAATCACTCCAATACAATTATATCTCATGAAGTTTTCTAGAAAAGTGTGGTATGATGTGCCATATTTACAAGAAACCATCATCTATTTATTTGAATTTTTAAAAGACTACATGACAGTACCTTGTTGGTAAGGATGTGGATAGACCACATTATTGGTGCCATGTAAGATGGTACTATCATTTTGGAAAACGTTCTGGAAGTTTTTTTCTAAAATAAAAGTAAACACACACTTAAGTATAGACCAGCAATTTCACACCTAGAAATGTACCCGGGAGATATATATCCCCAAAAAACTTATATAAGAGTGTGATAGCATAGGTTAGGACTATTTCTAATAGAATTATTAGAATATTAGAATTAGAATATTAGAATATAGAATATTAGAATAGTATCTAAACTAGCCATAAGGAGAAGATTGGCTGAAATACAATGGAGTACTAAATCTAGTTTCACTCCATAAAACAAACATGCCATAAAAAAATAATTTTGAATTAAAGTATCTTCCATTACATACAAAAGAATAAAAATCAATGATCTTTATGTTTAATCTGATTCATTTCAGATCCCACTAAAAGTAAATATGAATATTTGAAAAGAATATGGAATAAGATGATATATTTTACAATTGAGAGACATATCAATTATTCTCGGAAATATACAAAGTTCTGCAAGTCGAGTAGGATTTTTTATTTGAGCGACGTGACTGTTTCTCACAGCATTTATTAGGTCAATGGAATGATATAAATGTGTCTTTATATACTACATAAATCATTTATAAATTTTTTGGTATCTTAGAATAGATAAATGTGGGTTTTCATGATAGAATGCGTGTACATTTTCAATTAATATTAACTTCTCACCTTCCTTCCCAAGCACTTTTGAATGCATTTCATTATCTGAACCTGATCTATGGACTCCAATTGATTTAGCATCTTAAATCTTGCTACAGATGAGAAGGCTTAATTGGAGAAATTTTGAGCACTGACTTGAGGGTCACTGTGCTTTATATTTGTTACTAATGAGATATGTGATCTTGCACAAAGCACTTAACATCTCCAGGCTTCATTTTCCTGAAATTGAGAAGTTTGGACAACTTGGCTCTAATGTGACCTATGCTGTTTTTTAACTTGCTATAGAATCTAGGCAGATCTGAGTACATGTTTAGAGTAATTGTGCTTATATTAACCTATTGTTTTCTTCTTTTAACATGAGATATTTTTCTTAGGTATGTAATTGGAATAGGAGAGAAGAAGGGTGGGTTCCACTTAATTCATACAAGTGTAGGTAATCTCATGTAGGCTTAGGTATAATAAGAAATATTAATTTTTATTCACTGCTTATTGTGTTCCTCACTATACTTAGTACTTTATAGGTTAGCTTATTTAATCCTAACAATCTTATGAAGTTTATACTATTGTTACTGACATTTTGTAGATGGAGAATCTTAGGTAAACATATTTAGGTAAGTTTCCCAAGATAACACAGTTACTGAGTGAGGTACCCAAGATTTAATTCCAATGATCTATGTTCAGAGCTTGGCTCTTAACTATTATGCTAATCTGCCTCTCTAATGTCTGTTATAATCTAATGTGTGCCTATCAATCAATCAGTCCATCAATCCTTCACTTAATATGATGACAGAAGTACAGGTTTTAATAATCCACGAATTTCAATTAAAATCAAAATTTTAAATTATGAGAACTTTTACTTTTAAAATGCTCCATCTTTTAAAAGCTGTTTTTGCCAAATTTGAGTAGATATGAAATATTTATAAAATATATGTAGGATACCCACTAGAATGACTAAGATAAAGACTGATAATGACAAATATTAGCGAGGGTGTTGAGCAGCCTGAACTCTCATACACTGGTAGTAAGAGCATAAATTGGTACCGCGACTTCAGAAAACTATTTCCCAGTATCTGCTGAAGCTCAACATTGACCAGCAATTCCATGCTCAGGTGTATTCCTGATAGAAATATGTTCTTGTGTGTGAACAAAAACATCTATAGCAGCTCTATTTATTAGAGCCAAACACTGGAAATAATACATTTGTTCACCACCAACAATAGAATAAATAAATTCTGATGTTCTGAGATTATTCAGAAATGAGAATCAGCAAACAGGAATTATAAACAACACGGACCTCACAGACATATTGTGCAAACGAAACCAGACACCAAAGAGTACACAAATCAAAATTCCATTCATGTGAAGTACAAGAGACAACACTAATCCATGTTGTTCATAGACAGGATAAGTGTTTGCCTTTGGAGGGGGATGACTGGAAGGGACACAGGAAGCTTTTGGATTCTTGTAAATTTCTGTATTCCAGGCTGGGTGCTGGCTACACAGATGTGATAATTCACAAGTTGTTCACATAATACTCATGTCGTTTTCTATAGGTATGTCATCGTTTAATAAAAAGCATTACAAAAAATATTTATAAGGCTTAAAGAACCAATACAATGGACTCCCATGGGCCCACCACTCATTTTAAGAATATCATTGTCTTTGATGCCCCCTTGTGCTCATTTCCCTCATTATCACCTTCCCTTACCCCTCAGATGAAACTATTTTCTTGAATTGGCATTTATTATTTGCTTTCTTTCTTGATAGTTATGTTATATATATATAATATAAACATTGTATATTTAAATGTTTATGTTTGCTACTTACTAGATATGTAATCTTGTACAAAGCAGCTGTCATTTTCAGGCTTTCGTCTCCTTATTTGAAATTGAGGAATTTGGACAAGTGACTCCCTTTTTGTCATTTTCTTGACATTGCATCTCTTATTTATTTAACTTAGATATTAAATAGGTATCTACTTATTTCGTGCATAGTACTATACATTGGGCTGAGGAAGATATAAAAGCACTGAACAGTGGTTCTCCTCCCTCCAGGGACCTCAGTGTATTGTGAGGCAAGAAGGCAAACATCTGTAACATGGTTGAGGAAAAACAAGCTTTCATTTTCTCATCTGCAAAAGGAAAGAGGTAGTATAGATGATCTCCAAAAACTTTTCTAGCTTTAAAATTTGATCACTGAGTATGTATTTAAGAGCTAAAAATTTGTGGTGCAGAACTTAACTATGTAACTATATAAAGTATATGATGAAACCATCAGAGAAGCTTTTATGGAAGAAATGGTTCTTCAGACTCATTCTTAAGGGTGTATAGTATTTTGGAACAGGGACAAAAATTATTCATGTAAAAGTATTCAGGACCCCTGAATCTCACTCCACAATCACATGACACAAGATGTCAGTCTAGATAAGCATAGAGCCAAAGGAGAATTATAATTTTTATTTATTTATTTATTTTTAAAAAATATATCTTTATTGATTTCAGAGAGAGAAAAGGAGAGGGAGAGAGAGAGACATAGAAACATCAGTGATGAGTCACTGATTGAGCCCGCAACCCGGGCATGTGCCCTGACAGGGAATCGAACCCCGATTGCCTGGATCCTAGGTAGACGCTCAACCACTGAGCCACGCCCGGCCAGGCAGAATTATAATTTTTAAAAATGACCTAATAAGAATCACTATCATGGGAAAGGCAGACAAATTCAAATTAGAGAGGATGGGGGAAAATTAAAGAATTCTGGGCTGAATTTGGAAAATGCTTTGGGTTGGAACTTGGGAGTAAGGGAGAGAAAGAATTGGACAATATTGGAAGTGGTAGAAATAGACAGGGGTTTATCATGTCCTGCTTGCCTGCCCCTTGGTGGAAGACCATGATAACTGGACTTTCTTTCATTTTCATTGCATACAATTTTCTGTCATTTGAAGGTTATGAGAGATTAGACAAAGTGAGGCCTCAGTGGTACGTGGGTTATCGTTTTTTTACAGTCAAAATAAGACGAGGACATTCTAGGAAATGAGAACAATTTGAGAAAAGAAGAGATGAGAGTCCTAAATTATCCTAATTAGAAAGTGATTAGACTTTCTTAGCAAAAGATGCTATTTTCTATTGGGAACATTTGGGAAATAAAGTTATTTAGATACACTGCAGGCTCTGGTGAGCTAGGATGATTAGGTTAAGAAACCAGCTTTGACACACTCAGACACTCGGACGGCCCCCATACTCATCACTATAAGCTTGCAGTGGAGTGGATGCTTTACTTATTTCTGGGATGCATATTAAATTTTGCAACAGCATGTGGGATGCACTATGAGAGGGAGGACCTCAAGCATGTTGAACAACAATGACAAAAGTTCACTGCTGAGAGCATGATGCTTGTGTTAGCATGTGGACATAGGAATATAAAGTGAAAATGGAGAAGGTCTCCAAGTAAGACTGAAAAGGCTAGTGGTGAATAGTGAGTGGAGGAAAGGAAGAGTTGGCGACACCTCTCAGGTCTGAGCATGGGGGCAGTGGGAGAACTGGGTGTTAGTAGTAGATTAGTATTACATTTTTTAAAAATTGAACATTTTTCCACTTGCTCCTTCAACATGTCCATTGCAAATTTTTGTCATTTAGTACTTGCACACATTGGAACATTATGGCAAACAACAACAACAAAAACAGGGTCCCTTCCTCATAGTTCTTTCTGTTTAATTAAAGATTTAGACATCAGATCCCATAATCACATACCAAAATGTATAATTCCAAATTATAAGTCTTATGAAGAAATGGTATTTGGTTCTACAAGGACATTTAATGCAGAGATCAGACTTGGTCTGGATCAAGGAGGACTTTCCTTAGGACATTATACTTGAACTGAGATTTGGAAAATGAATAGGAAATAGTTCAATGAAGAGAGGTTAGGGGAGAGGGGCTGGGCTGGTTTCATCAAAAGACAAATGTCATGTCATATGTTTGGAGGGTAGGCAGGAGCAAGGCCAGGCAGAACTTCACAGGCCATAGGAAGGATTTTAGTGTCCTAAAGGCACTGGGAAGCCAATCAGGGTTTACAAGAGGTTTAATCTGATTGTCATTTGGAATGGCCACTCTGGTTTCAATATAGAGATTGGATTATAGAGGCTGTGTGGAGGGTAGGGAGGTGTGAGGAGTGATGTGGGAGCACAGGAAGGATGTTACTGTGGTTGTCTGGGGATGATGGTGCCTGGAACTAGGGTGCAGAGAGGTGGAGGAGATTGCTGGTGGGAGATTATAGAGTGAGGAAAGAAGGCCTAAGGATGAGCCTTAGAGATCTAATAATTAAAAGCTGGTGAAATTAGAAAGATCTCTCCATCCATTATTTAATTATTCCCAATAACATATAAATGGTGCTATATTTGCAGCCTCGCCTTTTGTTTCTCTTTCTTTATTTTACTTTTTTAAAAAACCCATATTTTTATTTTCTTTTCTCTCCCTCTTTGGAATGATCAAGAAGTTACAGAAATACTACAGATAGGAATTTAGTACTATGATTCTAAAAGAATAGACTCATAGACCATTTTGTAAGTAAATAAACTATAAATGACTTCAAGGTCACATGCAATTAATTTAGTTTGTTGTCACTTATTCTGATATTATTTTAAGCATTTCTGTCTTCTTCTCTAAAATTTATTCGAGCTTCTTTCTCCAGTGCTTAGTACTTACCCAAGCTCAAAGTGTTAAGATTGTATTAAAATCCTCAGTTCATATCCATAAAAGATACGTTATCATAGAGAAACTCACCTTCAGTGTTAACAATTTCCTCACAACAATTAGATTCTAAAGAGAGCATGGAAGGCAAAAATTACATATAGTCACATTTACTAAATTATCCTTGAAAGTTCCTTAAATAGCTATAAGCAAGTGAGGTGCTCACCCCAGGAGAGACCCAAGAAAACTGAGGCCAAGTGGGGTGAGAGCAGATTCGAGTGTCTCATCTCTTGCTCACTCTGAGGCAAATGCTTCCAGAGAAGAATGCTGCAGGTACCTATGG
The DNA here is from genome assembly GCF_964146895.1 of Miniopterus schreibersii. Classification (NCBI taxonomy): domain Eukaryota; kingdom Metazoa; phylum Chordata; class Mammalia; order Chiroptera; family Miniopteridae; genus Miniopterus; species Miniopterus schreibersii. The sequence goes on along the minus strand of NC_138105.1, from coordinate 37,726,510 downwards.
CACTATAAAAATAGATAATCATCAGGATAGGTTTGTATTCATGTTATCAGTCTCTTTCTCTCTCCAATGAGTCTCTCCTGAATCAGAGCACATTAAGGATCTGAGTGGCATATGTTCCCAGTTGAATCCTTAGGATTTCATGTATCATCTAATTTGACCAAAATGGAGAAGTCTTGCATGGAAAGCAGTTTGGCCAGGTTAACATAGTTGAATTGTAATTACTTACCTCAAATCCAAACAAAACCCCGTTCCCCCTTCCCAATCACACACTATAAGAGTTTTTGGCAGTGTGTGTGGTTTTATAAATTGGTCATTGATTGTTGGCATAACTGACTGTCAACTCTAGCTGTTTGCCATGTGAGCCTAGGCATAACTTCATGGATACAAAACTTATAATCATCGGTGTGTGGTAAAGATGCATTTGGAGGTATGTGACAGCTGTGAAAATCGCCTTTGTGATGAGCTAGAAGTAATCATTGTATGATAATTAAGCATTTAAAAGTATCCATTGTGTGGTAAAGGACGATTTCACCATTTACCACTTTTTCTACAATAACTGATTTGCTGCACTTATTTTTTTATTTGTCTTTCCTGTGGGTACATTTGTTGCTATGTTTTGAGCATTATTGTTAGCTTCATTGCATAATTAGTGGTATTCAGCTGCTTTGCTTTTTAGCTTAAAGGAACTGTAATTAGTTTTCATTCACTAGTGACATTTATACAGCATCAGGGTCATTGCCAAAGGTATAAGGACTATAATTCTATTGCTAGGTTTTAAATTCCTGTAAACTTAAAAGTCTATTTTGTTCATCTTAATTTAAAAAAGTGTATGAGTTACAAATGATAGAATTGTGTTCTGCTTGGAAGGAAAGTATGTTACAGGATTTGAAGGGGTAATGTGCATGGGGGTGAGGTATCAAGTTCTCTGTCTCAAGTAGAAAATCCTATAGTCATTAGTTAGTTAATTCTATATAACTCAAATTCTATGTCTGGGATCTGTGCTTTTGTACTTTCTCCACTAATTGCACTATCTAAATTCAAATATTATTAATGATTTAAAATGTGGGCTTGTACAGTCAAGCCATCCTGAGTTCAAAACCTGCTTGATTTATTAAGTAGCCCTTAAAGAGTTAATTATTAAGATTAAATTCAATAGTGTTTGTAAAGCATTTAAAGCAGTAGTCATAAATATTAGTTACTATTATCATTTCTTTACATTTACACTGTCAGCTCTCACTTATGTTTTTAAAGGATGTTCAAAAGTCTCTGTCCTGGGGGCTGATGTTAGGAAGCATTGTTAGGGTGAAAGTGCTCCAAAGTTGTAAAGAGGGAAGACACAGATTTGAGCATCGAATGAAGGAATGTGCTTCAAAGAGTATTTAATTAATATTGGCTGAAATAAGAGAAATCCTAAGCAGACATGCTGTTTATATTCTGCCACAGCTCTGTGTGCTCAGGTTTCAGTCCATTTTCTTGTGATTGCTACAAGAGCTTTTGGCTGTGTGTGTGTGTGTGTGTGTGTGTGTGTGTGTGTGTGCGCGTGTGTGCGCGCGTGTGTGGATGGGTGAGGAGTTCTGATATCAGGGGGGACACCTCAGGAATCCCTTTATCTTTGGTGGATCCATGCTCTGAGTGTTCTGCCCAGTGGAGCTCATGTGTCAGTCATGTCACTGGGGTTGCTTGGGCCCTTTCATTTTCATCACCCACCTTTGGGGCTCTCGCGTATGGGCTACAGGAACCCGGTGTAGTCACCACAGCTTCATTTCAATAGAAGTTCATGTACCAACCATGGTTTTACAGTGGGAACAAAGGTTTCTGGTGGTAAAGAAACCCTGGGGAGAGCAAGAATTGGGAGAAGTTAAAAACACCTCTAAGCCAACAATCTGGTAATAATACTATTAGCTAACACTTAGGAAGGCAGCCCTTGCTCTGTGTGCCAGGCACTATTACAGGCTTTTATATACATTCAATCACTTATTTATAACACCTCTATGAGGCAGAAACTTGATTACCCTCGTTTGAGATGAGGAAACTGAGGAAATACTAAGAAGTATTGGGACGAGCCCAGGGTTTCGGTTCTTTGTTGTAGTGGTTTCAAGGAAAGTTTTGCCCTTTTGTTTGTTTGTTTGGACTGGTCAGGGATGTCCATTCCTCAGCTTAGCACTGGCCAGTAAATGAAAATCAATCTGTAAGAGTTAATTATGATTTATCATTTTCTTAAATTAAAAATATAATTTGTTTTTCGATCCCTAGAGATCTCTTTTGGTCAGCTGTATTCTTTAAATATTATTGTCACAGGCTACTTTTATACAGAAATGAAGAGAAATGAGCAGTGGAACCAATCATTTGGATTATTGAAGCAAAAGAATATAAATCTATTGTTGAAGACAAAAAGGTTGAGATTGTTGAGTTATGCAAATCAAAAGCACTGATTATTTTCACATAATCTATGTTTCACATAATCTATTGTTGAGTTATGCAAATCAAAAGCACTGATTATTTTCACATAATCTATAATAATCTACTGATTATTTTCACATAATCTTGACTCCAAGCAGATCTTGGAGTCAAGATACCTTGCTCTGAAAATGATTGCTATGCAATATTTTTCTTTAATTTTAACATTTTATTATACACATTTTAAATACATTACCAGAATGGAAAGGTGCTCATTTTTCTTTCCAGCCCCAGAGAGAAGAAACTCTTAAAGATCTGAGCATTTTTTTTAATTAAGGAAGGCGAGTAAAGTGCCAGAGAAAAACATGCTAGAGCATAACTCTGGCTAATAATTTTCAATTAATTGATAATTGGATAAAAACAAGTGGATTAATCATTTATTCAAAAGACTCATCTTTAGTAAGATAATATTTCAATAACAAAACATTGAAGGCCTTGCCAAAACTCTTAAAAGAATTGTCAAGGACAGGTAGTGGGCCTCAAGCATACACAACATAAATTGCCTCTATGGTATTTCTTTTTTGCCACTTTCTTGGATAGTCTCAACACACGGGTATGCACGCAGAGCAGGCGAGATTAGAGCCAGGCACCGGGGACCCAACCGTGGGAAGTGGGCCAAACCTGACATGAGAACACATTGAGTTTTTATTCTTTCTTAAAATATGTTTTTATTGATTTTTATAGGGAGAGGAAGGGAGAGGGAGAGAGAGAGAGAGAGAGAGAGAAGCATTGATGAGAGAGAAACATCAACATCGATCAGCTGCCTCCTGCACGGCTCCTGCTGGGGATCGAGCCAGCAACCCAGGCATGTGCCCTGACTGGGAATCGAACCCGTGACCTCTTGGTGCTTGGGTCAGTGCTCAACCACTGAGCCACACCAGCCATCCTGAGTCCTTCTTGCTTTATCTCTTCATGTTTATGTTCCCTTGGGCACACTCAGACTTTCTCATCTGTAAAATGGAATAATATATGTGCTGCCAACTCATACAATTATTAAATAGAAAGGCAAAATAAGTAAACTACTATTTCAAGGGCATTTCAAAAAACACTGTTAGAGACAGGTAAGTAGAGGGCATTGTGGTCGAGCAGGCGTAGGCATGGAAATGCCAAGAGTGAAACACAATAGAGAGTGATGTTAACGCAATGAGGTAAGTAGTTACTCTAGGCCAGCAGCTCAGACTTGACTGCCCATCCCCAGGGATCTTTTAAAATATACCAATACCTTCTGCCCTCCCCCCCAACTCCTGAGGTGATTCTAAGAGCAATCAAGGTTTAAACCCCTGCTGTATGGTTTCTAGAACAAAATTTGCAATTTGGGCAAAATGAACGCATTGACATTTTCAGTTTGAAAAATTAAAAGCCTACTGTTACACGTAGGTCTAATGTAAATGAAATTCATGAAGCTACAGTGTTGACAAAAAGAGGTGATTTCTAATCAGAAATACTGTCATAAATATAGGAAATACTTTTCATAGTTGGGAGTTTCAAACTAAAATGAAATGAATATACATATTTAACTTTTAAAATGATTTTTCACATTAATGAGCCTTGGAAGGCAGGTTCATGGAATTCCAATTACTGAAAGGGCTTCGAACGTGTGATATCATACATCATGAGGAAATATAATAACTCTGTTAAAAAGAGGGCAGAGGTAATAAAATTATCATAAACAACTTGATTCAGTTATACTACAGAACATCTAGTGATTAAAAACTTCTATCCCTGTAGCTTCACTGTTTAAATTCAATTCACTTATATTTTTGCCCTGTTGCTAATTGTATTATTTGAAAATTCAATGATATGTAAAATATAAAGGCAGCAACTTAAAACTAAATGCATATCTGCTCTAGGATATCTCAATTTTCTGCTTAATTTGAATAATTTGGGGACCATTAGAAAGTTGCGAAGAAGAATTAATGTAAAAACATTTGGGACTGTATTCCCTCACATACAATGATGCTTAAAATAGAAAAGTGCAGTAAGTGTTCCAGTTTTAAGCCTTCCATGGATTTTAAAATAAATGATCACGTTAACTGAGCAGAGGAATTCTTTGGATGGAACCACAGATTATCTTGCTCAGTTTACAGCAGAAGAAACCAAGGCCTGAAAACACTAAGGGACATTCCCAAAGTCACACAGCACATTAGTGACAGAACTTAGACAGATCTCTTAGCCCCTAGCCCTCCCTATCTCATTCTGGAGAAGCCCGATAAATATTCTTATGTTTTAGGGTTCAAATATTGGGGTGTATTTAAGAGTCCACCAGCATTTACAGCAGGAATAACTGTAGCTACCAGGAACCTAATCAACCAGTAGCCAAAAGAGGTTATGGTGAATTCTGTTCAAATGGAAGTTCCAAGCATCATTAAGAAGCTGATGCATATAGACTTTGACTCACTGCACATTTGATATCACTGATGGTCTGATCATTTTAATACTCATATAAGCCAGAATGAAAGTCATCATGTCACTATCTACACACTTTCAGATACATTATCCTGTTGTTTCACCTGGTACTCCAGCTTGCCTCCCAAACTCCCTGTTCCCAAAGAAGGCCACATGGTACTAGCGCTGCCATAATTGTTACGACATCCAAGTTGTGAAACTGATAGAATGAACTGAACTAGTGCGCAAGGATAGGAAGACAATAACCAAGCGTGAAACATGTGTTTTACAATTCTGCATCTATTTGTTATAGAATTATTAATGGCTACATGAAATACTTTGTGTCTCACAAATGTGTGACAAGAGAAATAAGAAAAAATTGGAGGAGTGATATTTTAAATTTAATATTTAAAGATGTTATTTAAAAAATAAAACATCTTATCAGTAACTAATGAATTTGTAAGTGCTTTGATACACTGATATCTAATAAAAATTAACCCATTGGATATAACGTGAGACTATGTAAAATCCAAGGTTTATTGCAAATTATACCGTTATCATTTAAAGCCTCAAAAGTCTTCCATTCTTCTGACTTCTAGCATGCATCAGACAATCATTTCTATTCTTATACAATACCCTATTTTTAAAGATTTTTTTTTAACTTTACTTTTCAACCACAGTTGACGTACAATATTATATTAGTTCCAGGTGTACAACATAGTGATTAGATATTTATATACCTTACAAAGTGATCATCGCAATAAGTCCAGAACCCATCTGACACCATGCATAGTATTTACAATATTATTTACTATATTCCCTGTGCTGTACTTTACAGCCCTGACACTATTTTTATAACTGGCAACTGGTACTTCTGAATCCCTTTCACCTTTAAAGATCATGAGAGGGAGATTCCCAGTTCTTTAGGCACTTACTCCACCCCATAGAGGTTAAAAACCTGTTCAAAGAAGAAGGAAGTTGGAATTCAATCCCAGGTCTTCTATTTGCATGTCAGGTTTCTGCAGAATGAGCTTGTTTCCAGTAGGAACTTTAGGTAGAAGGTTGACAGACAATGGGCTCATTCAGGCTCTGCCTGAGGCTGTTTTCCTAACAAAAGAACTAGCCAGCTACACTAGGTTTTAATGTTCCTAGCGTGTGTAGTTAGTTTTCTCCATGACAGAACTGTACCAGCTTTGAATAAATTCTTTTGGTTTAGGATTTTCCTCCAACAGAAATTAGGGTGGGGGCTGGGGGCATGACCATGCAGGATTATTAGTGATTATTTATAAACTTTGTTAATCATTCTAATTATATTCTGGACCAGTCTCCAAAGACTGATCTCAGATCCCAGGAAGAGGAGACTAATACAGAAGTGAGTTGAGGGGAAGAGTCATACCCATATGAAACCAGCATCCATGGTCATACAGCGTTGTTGTCTAGTAACCCAGTTCAACCACCAACTCTGGCTGAGTTGGAGAGCAGCTCTGCCCTCAGGACAGAATACATCCCTGCAGGTCAGAATTCCTGCATTCAGTTGAGCTGACTGGGCCACCAAGAGAAGCAACAGTTTCTACTGGGACACAGTAGTACACACAGGGAGGTACTTGATGGAACAATAGAGGATATGGAGGGTGTAAGTCAGAAAAGATGGTGGTCAAGTCATGTGAAATCAGGTGAAAGAACCTGCCAACCTTTTTGAACTCTTGAAAGGTTTGACAACTCTTATTTCCAGCTACTTTTGCTCTTTGTCTAAGCCAAATTTTTGTGTGTGATTGGTACTAGGACAGTTATGCTGTCCTGGTTGATGTGAACTGGGGAAATACAACTTATATGGCTATTTGTATGCTAAAGATTGTTAATTATAGTTGCAGAGTTATTAACTGTTAGAAAATTTTGGATTCTATTATATTAGTATTGATCTCTTAACTATAGTATTCTCTTGTGGCAAGAATCTGATATGATTAAAAATAAAGTTAAATGATGGAGAGCAACAAAATAAAGCTGGACAGTGGAAATCAATGACAATCCTTTTTTAAATAATCTGGGTAAATATTTGCCTGTAGGCTCCACCTTGAAGTTTGACCAGAATGTCCTTAAATAAACAGTTCTGAGACACTTTGCAAAGTTTGCTTTCAGATATTATTTGATACTAAGGGATATTTTTTTCATTTGCATATCAAGAGCATTTTATTCTATTTTTAAATAGGAAAGCAGCTTCTATAATCAGAAGAACTTGGTAGCACAATTCAATTCAGAACTTCACTAACAAAAATTTCCTTAGTTTTTACTTCCTTGAACAAAGATCACGACTCCTTTATAGATCTTCAAACAGTATGATGACCTCTTTTTAATATATGTTATTAGCTTCCCTTTCAAATAGCATTTTGAAGTTTGTTAAATCGAGAGTACAAGGGCCATTTGAATGTCACAAGGCCCTTCCTCCCTGTGGACCACAAGGCAGTTCACAGAAAGGAGGGGTTATGATTTGTCTTATATCAAAGACAGCTGAGCAGTTGATATGGAGAGCTCTGAGGTGTGGCTGTTGCCTAGCTTCTGGCTGCTAGTATAGTCTTTTATTTCTTCCTTCAGTAAGTGACAAAAGCCATATTTAAAAATTTGAATCCACATGCTTTTCTCACCAAACATTTAGAATCCAATAGCTTGAAAAACTAAACAAGAACCTGTATTTCCGACCACTTACGGACACATAGGATGGTGTCGGGGAAGAGTTTTTAAAAGTTCGTTATAATGTTCCATTTTCCTCTACCTTCATGATTCATTGTTCAAAGATTAAAATTTTACAAATTAAATCAAAAGCTTTGTGAAGCCATTATGGCCACTATCAGAGAGCTGAACCATCTGCTCAACTCTGTAAAATTTCAGAAAAATTTTGATGACAGGTAAGAAAGCACTGCTGGTGGAATCCATGGTGAAGCCTTCCATTAATGTTCCCAACAAAACCAAATGGAGTGTGTTCTATGGCCCAGAAAATGATCCTATTTCAGGAAACGGGTTTTATAAATGTTTTAGAAATTAAAGGAACAATTCCCAATACAAATGTTGTTCACAATGCAAAATGCACTCAGTAAACCCAAGACCAGCCCATTATAGGAAACCTGCAGCTCCTGCTAAAATGGTCACTCACTACTCGGCTTAAAGGTGTTGGGTTAACAGTCTGCTTGACACCAGAATCAGATTGGGAGAAAGTGCCTACTGGGCTATTTTGGAGGAGTTACTTGTATGTAATTTTGGAGTTTCAATATTATTTCAAAACTTTGAGGCATAAATGTTTTTCTTGAATGATAGTGGATCCTTCATTTGTTTTTCATTCATTCATTAAAAAAAAAAAGGAAAATATTGTACTAGATGCTGTCAAATCACCAGACTCATAAAACTACATTTCCCCAAAACAAAAGCAAAATTACAATCTTATAAAATATTCTACATAATTTAAGTTCTAGGTTTAATATTGTCATTTTTTGCCTTATGTTTATATCTGCATTTTATAAATGCAAAACAATGAGCATTTCTTCTTGTGTCTCTGGGGATATGTTTTTTATCCTTTTGCTAGTTTGCATTCATTGATTTAAAAACCTCTGGGCAGTTTGTGCTGTCATAAGTTGTATCCGTAAGTGATGGCAATATTATCATGCAAAAAACTAATGTTTCCATTATTTTAATTAATGCCTATGTCGTTATTTAAAGAGATAATTATAATAATTCTTCATAATACCTTCCTGGGAAGCAAGAGAGAGGCATTTTAGATGATTCCTTCTCAGAAGCTCAGAAAAATGGAGATACTTGTAGTTTGGCGCCTTTCCCTGTCCCTAGGTACATATGAAACAGGAATCCTTAACCCAGTGATGAAAAGTGAACTGTCCCTGCCCAGGATGCTTTCCTTGATTTCAAGGCACTTCACTGCATTAGGCTCTGCCCCTGTGCTTAGGCCTGAACAAGGCATCTTTATTTCTGGGGAAGCCATCCTGGCCTCCGGTATCAGAATTTTCTCTTTCATAAAGCAACTGACACACTGGACAGAGAAGACTTGCAGACAGCAGTCATGACTCAGTTTCAACTTTGTCCCTGTCTACCCTCTGAAATGCGGTGTGCCCGATTCCACTTTCCCATCACTGTGTGAGACGTTGGGCAGGCTCCGTGACTTTTCTCATCCCCGTTGGGCAATAAGGTTTTCTGGTAACTTCAGGTCACGGAAAATTGCCTTGGTTTAGTAATTTAACTGTCAGTTGCATGTGTTAATAACAACTTCGATTTTGTGTTGAAGTTGATGCTTCTTGCTGGCTGACAGCCCAGTGGGAAGCCTGAAGTTGAAGTGAGAGTGGGAAGGATTTATTACCTAATTTTCTACTCCTCCGACTCACCAGCAGATGTTTCTGGCTCCTCAAGCGTTGGGAGTAGGGAGGGAGAAGAGGTGAGGAAGGCAGCAAAGATATGACTTCATAGCTCCTGGTGTGGTATCTGGGCAGGTGTTTCAGCTGACAACATGACAGATGTTTACAGCTGGCGCTTTTGTGGGGGCTTTTGTGAGTTTTCTACTTCCCCACAAGATCTCAAGCTTGATCTTTGCCTCACGATTAGGTCATCTGTCTTCTTCTTGTAGCCAATGATACTTGATCACTTGGAGGCACGAGCCATGGATTTTATCCAGTGCCTGATGAATGTGTTGATGGTCAACTGAAGATAGACAGAGAAACATTACCTTAAACCAGGTTGGTTAGTCAGTCTAGGGAAGGGTTTCTACTGACAGGATGTATGGGGGAGAAAAAAGTGAAGATTAGCACAGTGATAAAATAAATTGATATCGCAATTAAAGAGGAACAGAAATGATGGGATTGAAGTCATCCACAGTGGAAAAGACATTCATGTGACATTAGGCTTGCCTGTGAATCAGACTCCTGAGATGCAGAAGGGGAAGTTGTACAAGCATATTGTGTTTGTGGTTAGGCAGAAAATAATTTCACAACAACATATGACCTAGCAGGATTAAACAACTCAAAGTGTCTTTGCCAAAATGCTCCTGAGGATTTAGGTAGCCAATAAAATGGAAGAAAGAAGTCAAAGGACATCATTGTTCTTTCATAAGAGAAGCTTTCTATGCTTTCTTTAAAAGGGTGAACGTAAGTATAAGTTATGAAAAGAAATTAAATGCTTGAAATAAGGCTTTAATTTAAAGGTAATAAGAGCATTAATATGCTCACTAAATACCAGCTGGCTATTAGAAACCTATTTGGTGAGATTTACCAACCACTAAAACCACCAAGTCTATCCGTTAAATAGTCGTTAAATATCAATAATTTTGTTTGTTATGGAAAACACAGTTAAACTATTCCAACACAGTAGGAAAGCTACAAATAATAATGATAATTAGTATTTGTCGAGTGTTTTCTACAAGCCAGCCACTGTTCGATCGACTTCCTGAATGTGACTTCCTTTAGAACGCACAAGGCTATCAGGCCAGAATTATTGCATTCGCATTCACATACGAGGGAAACTGAGATCTGGAAGAGTAACTAACTAAGGTCACACGGCTGGTCAGTGGTGGGAAGCTTGATCTCAGCCAGTCTGACTCCAGAGCCCATGTTCCCACCCAGTGACCCCTGTCATAAAAATATCCAGCCATCTTAAGGCGAAGCCAGCGACAGCAGCCTTAGAGGCTGGGAGATGTGGGTTGGAGCGCAGACCTTCCTGTGGTCTTTGTCACGCTGATGGTAGGAGTCAGATGATCTGTAGAAAGTAGTACAGGGAAGTCGTCTCTTGTAGCCCTTGACATGACTTCTGCTCACAGTTTCAGCCACATTAAGTACTGAAGACAGGGGAGCAGAGCTCCTAACTCTTTCTTTGCTTCAGGTTTTTTATTCTTTCATTACCTGAAGTCTCTCAAATCTGTCTTCTCTTTGCTCACCACCCAGAGCTCTCTTTCTTGCCCTCCTGGATCACCCCAGTTTGCTTCTTTTGTTACTCAGTGCCTGGGGTGGAGGTGGACAGTGGGGTAGGGGAGAGCTTGTCTCAAACATTCACTGATTCCTGAGAGCACAGTGTAAGTGCTTTTTCAGAAGTCTGGAAATGTGCACGCAGACCCCATGAAGGTCTCGCATCTCTGGTATGGAATTACCGTTTCCATTTTGGGGGCAAAAAGTGAATGGCAAAAGCTTAAGAAACAACTCTGAAAAGCAATGCTGTGCTTGCATAATTGTTGCTTGTCAAAACCATATTTAATAAATACAGCTCATAGTAGGATTTTTTTCTCTGCCACACAGTTAATAATTAATCCTCTAAATGTATTGTTGAGTGCTAATGAGTACATACCAAGTATGCTACTCTCTCTAAATTCTTGCTCAATATGTCATCTTGTTTTCTTCTTATTTCTTTTGCGTTTTCTCTAATTTTTTAAAGTTGAAATCCATGTCATTTTATACTCTTCCATAATGTTTCCAAAAACTGTTTCCCTAGAGTTTCCCTAACAATAAAAGTTTTGAATAATCAGATCAAGCCATTTCTTTATCTTTCATTTGGCTAAATTTCCGGTTATGATCTCAGGTTAAGAACTGCCTCGTTTGTACTTCAATGCAGTGCAACCACATTGTTACCTTTTACAACTAAACAACAACCTTAGTGACGACATATACAAGAGGTTATTAACTTTAACTGAACAAATTAACCTTAACTGAACTTATACTTTTAAGGAAGTAATTATGTTTACATACAAGACCAAATGGGAGTTGAAAGTGTGGGAAAAAGATAGTAAGACTGTATGGAAGAAACTCAGCTAAACATATTCAGCTGAAATAAAACACCCAGTTCCAGAAATAGCATATAGTGGGTGACAACAGTAAATTAAACCATGTGGCATATATGGCAGTGTCCTGTGTGAATGATTCCATAATCACCCTTTGCACAACCATTCCACTACCTAATATTGAAGTTTGAAGGAAGCTCTTTATGTGTGATCTGTATTTTTCTTGATACAACTTAAGGCTGTTTCTTCTTGGACTATCTGCATGAGAGGGAAAAACAGCTGATTCTTAAAAGAACCTCTCTATTGTCCTGAGGCTTCTTATTACATCAAGTTTATACTTCATTCTCTAAGATAAACATCTGTTGTCATTCGTAGTTGCTGGTATACTTGTGTGCTCTACGCACAAGTAGGCTGCATAATGCAATATGTGACGTAATCTTTACACGTGGGGTGTGTGCATAAGTAACCCTATTACCAATATTTCTATCTCCTGGTATGTGCTTACTTAAGATTTTCCACCCTAGCCTTTCATTTCCCAATTTTCAGAAATTCAACAGCAGGTAATCTTAGAGAACTGAAACAGTGGTGGTGATGGAACTCAAAGATTTTATATGAACTATTGGAATGAGAAACGAGAGCAATTATTTGTCAAGTGAGTTACTTCTGAGATGTCAGGTTCAAATATTTTTCTTTTTTTTATAATCTTGGCCTCTAATGAGCTTCCCTATATAATTAATAAGTGATTTGGACCTAAATATATTGCTGTTACTCAAACAGAAGCAGTGTACTCAACAAATATTTCATTTTTTTCAGAGGTAATATTTGGGGGGTGGGAGGGAATTGTAAAGGGATATAGATCTTTGATGTGTCTTTAAGGCACTAGAGTTCACTGTTTTAAATCAAGATGAAAATATAACTGTTTTAACTTGGCTTTTTCTTAGCCTTCATCTTTCTGCCCATCACTTCCTGAGGTCTGTTTTCTTTCTGGTTTCCTCAGGTTGATGAACTCATTATGACATGTTAGGGGTTTATTTAAATCCCTTAAAATTTTCTCTGCAAAGGTATGATTTTTCCTCAGATCCTCAGCTATGTTTGCATTTGGCCTCTGGGACCTCAGTGAGGTGAAAAGATAAAGAGGCCTAGGGCAGTCGTTTCATGCATTACATTATCACCTGTCACTATGTCTTACCTTCTTTGTAAGAACAAGATGCCCCTCCCCACTCAGGCCATGACCTTGATCACCAGCCAGATGCCCAGCAGCTTGTTTGACCTCATTAAAATTGAGTGATCCTGTTAATGTTTGGGTCTGAGGCCAAAGTTCTTAGAGCTCTTTAAAGTTTCTGAGGCTATTATCATAGGATTTAGTCTGTGATCTTTCCTTAGCATTTTCTAGTCAATCAATCTAAATAGAAATAGACCAAAAGGGAATTAGATCTGGAAATTAGGATTAACAGCAAAATGTGCTACAAAAAATGTAGCCAATGCATGGCCACTTATCTCACTTTTTTGTTGTTGTTGTCCTAAATAAGAATTCATGATGTAAGAACTCAGAAAATATGATACTTAAAAATTAAATGGAGCTCGGCAGGGCATGGTTCAGCAGTTGAGCGTCAACCTAGGATCCAGGTGATCGGGGTTTGATTCCCGGTCAGGGCACATGCCCGGTTGTGGGCTTGATCAATGACTCTCTCATCATTGATGTTTCTATCTCTCTTTCTCCTCCTCCTTGTCTCTCTCTGAAATCAATAAAGATATATTTAAAATATATATATATATAGACTGAAAAAAAAAATTAAATGGAAACTTGTGAACTATGAAAGTATGATAGCCCAGAGAGGCAAATAATTATGGTTGTTTTGTATTGTCAGGAACTGAGGTCCTGATAGCTTCTACCTGATGCTACACTAATTCAGTCATGACCTCTGCTTCCATGCCTATCCTGCTGAAGAAAGAAAAAGTGAATTTAGATCACATAGAAAGTGTGGCACAGAAGAACAATGCAATTTATAGTAGTTTTGTCAAGATCACGTGGGATTGGCAACCGATCAGATTTTCTGGATGTTGCAGATTTTCTTGAACATAAATCAAAGCCGTATCTATAAAGGATAAAGTTCTCACTTGCAGTTTAATTATTTACTGCCAAAGGACATCTTTCCACCATTGCTTGGGATCCAGTAAACTCCCCTGCACAGTGGTCCTGTCAAGTTGGTGCAAATGCCTCCACTAATTGGTGTCCTGCCCTGTTGTCCTCACACTGAGTTCAGCATGAAGCCAGTCTCTCTCAAAAAATGGGCTGAGTGCAATGAAATCCCGGGGATGCTATAGAGCACAGATGTGCAGTGCCTGAATGTGTTTGTCTAGTCAGCATGGACACTTTTCAACCACAAATGATACAGTTGATCAAATTTGACTGTTATTTTTAACTTTCATAGAAATGCTATTTATAGCACTTGTGCTCTGGCAGATATACCCACTAGCCATCAATGACTCCAGGACTAATCATTCTTTTTTGAAATTACTGTGAGCCACAGAGGTAGCCAGAAGGAATGAAGGTTAAGGCTGAATCCCTCCGCTCCACTGCCAGCTGACTTGCTATGCTTGCAATCTGGTCGTTTTAGGCACCACCTCGGTCACTTCATTTCATATCTGTACCTCAGTCCTCTTGACTAGAAGTTGGTGAAAGTCTTTCCCATATTTAAAGTATATGGTCATGTGATGTAACTGGGCCATAGGATGGAGGTGAGGATTACAGAAATAAGTAGTTAGCTTTGCTACTTTGATTCATCAAAACTTTATAATCAGGCAGTTGATTTTTCTTTTATCACTCTCTTTTAGAAAGAATGAAAGTGGGTAGAGAAGAAAAGAGTGGCAGCTGTCACCTGACCTTAACAAAATCCTAACATATTACCTTTGCATAATAACACCTTTTTTTTTTTTCAGGGTATACAGTATTACAATTTATCAAGCACCTTTGCATAAATAATATGATCTGAACTTCACAATCAGCTAGTGTAGTGAGTGAATAGAGCAGCTGTAGTTGCCCAGAGTCTCAGAAAGGTCAAATCCGAGAGGTCACAGTGGTTAGTGGTTGAGCTGGCATAAACCCATTTGCCACTAGTACAATAACTATTCACTATGTAACTCTATCACTACACTTTATTTACTGCTAATAACTGTTCTAATACTTTTTTAGACTTTAAAAAAATAGAACCTTGTAATATATGGGATATTCTTTTTTTTTTTTTTTTAGCCTACTGAAACCATTTTTGATTGGTTTGTTGATCTATTTTGTTAGATAGGCCAGGTACAGAAACCCAGGTATAGAAACTTGGGTACAGAGACTCACCAGGGCAGGAAGCCCCAGAGGCTTAGCAAGGAAAAAAACTGGGAAAACAAGAACCTTGTCCCCAGGGTAACTTATCCACCCCCAACATAATGCTGGTCATGAGGTTTAGACTCCTTGAGCAGTCCTCCCTAAAGATAACACCTAGGCCTCAGTTTTATTTCAGCTCCAGGCCCAGAAAAGCAGCAAAACCAGACAAGGGGTGCCATAGCTGCCCCAGGACCAGCTACATTGACTAATGACCCCCTGCCCTGGCACCGACCAATCAGTAGAGATCCTGACCTTGAAAGAGCACAACTGGAAAGCTGATGAATATTCTATTGAGAGCCTCCCCTGAGCCCTCCCCTAAGATTTCCACCTGTAAGAAAGAGATAAATACGCTCAGGGCAAAGAACCCAGTGTGCCCTCCCCACCAGGGGAGCAGGCTAGCTCCATCTCCATCCCCCTTCTTCCCTCTGAGGGGGACCCCATGAGACTTGCAACCAGGGGAGCAATGGGCAGCAGCAGCTCGTCCCCGGCTTACCCTCTAAACCTGTCTCCAAGGCCCCAACTTCCCAGGGAGCCAAAGCAGCCCAGCCTGGGCTCTCCTGTTGCCTCGTCTATGGCCTTCCTTGTTTCACTGTCCCAAGTACATTTTTGCTGCCATCATGGACCCAATACCCTTTGGCTCAGTGCTGTGTAGACCTTCCCTTTAGATATTCCCATCCACTTTTCCTTAAATAAATTCAATTTTTCTTTACTCACCGTCTGAGATGGCTATTTAGCCCGTGCGCACAACACCGACCCTAACCTTTCATATTTGACATCTATTCTAGCCATATTCTAAAATTTCAATTGTAGAATCGTTATGGAAATTGGGTTATTTTTATTTTATTTTCAAAGATATGTGAAAATTTTTAACTTCTGGGAGGTAGAAGTGAAAGGAATCCTACAGGTTTATCATTGCAATGGCAAGTAATCTTAAAAAGAGATATGTGTGAGACTGGTGGGAGTGGGACTGGACATTAAACTGCTGTGTAAAACCTAATTGCCTTCATAAATTTGGGAGGAACTGCCCCCTTCAGACATTATTATAGGAAATATATTGAGATTTTCATTCCAGATTCTGGAAGGATGTATAAACTCTATTTTTGTTTGTTTGGTTTCTTTACATTCATAAAATAAAAACATGATAACCAAACATTGGACAGTTGTGGAAATTTTCTTTGCAAATGTGACTATTACTCATAGGTGGCAAGGAGTTATGATTCATTGAGGAATCTAGACTGAGTTGTGACAATTATTGTATAATTTCTCAGGAAGACTTCAAAAACACTAGTTTTCAAATTCAGAGCTCCTGTTTAAGGGACATTTGACTTCCTAACAACCATTTTCTTTTGTGAAGAAAGAGGCAGGCATTTACAGAAATTTTATTGGTATCATACAAAATTAGCTGTGTAATTTTTGATTAATTGAAACTCTAGAGCAGACTTTTTTTGTGGGGGTTACATTTCTTATATTAACATGACCATTGTTTCAATAAGTCAACACCTTTATAAACAATATTTTCTGTTTTCAATCCTTCCTCCCCTCTTCCCCCACCCCCACAAAAAAAGAAAAAAATTTTTCTTCAGGGATCCCAGACTGGCTGTTTCGAATAGCATTAACCTGTGGACAAAAAGGGGCCACATACTAGACCTGACAAGCTCTGCTGAAGCCTGAGTGGCGGCCTTACAAACTCAGAGACAGGAATAACTACATAAGATGGTCTGAAATTAAAACTTTCTAACTAAAAGCAGGTCATGGTGGGCAGTCATGTCCTAGGCTAGAACCTTCACTAACTAAAGTCAGTCTTTACCTTAACTGAGCCTGTCTATTGTCTTTTGCTTGCAAAGTAACATACCTTTGGAATGTCAAGGTAACTTCTCTTTATTGGACTCCTCTGGGCACAACAACCATGCCAGAGCAGAGGCCACGAATGCTCTCGTTGGTATAGCTAGCGTGCTAATGGTTGACTGTTAACTATCCTGTACGCACCTATGAAAAAATGTACGTGTCTGTCATTTTACATTTTATCCAATCCCAGAGGTTTCCCTGCTTTGCTTTCTCCTGCCTCCCTAATCTATCACCAATGGATTTCATATAACCCACTTACACCTCCTTTTTTGATTGTAATGTATAACATAGTGTGCAAAACTGCCATTCTCTGGAGCATTTTCTCAATCCATTGAGAGTTTGCTTTACAACAATTGTTGTCAGTTTGGCTCAAATAAACATAAAAATTCTCTACAGGTCTGAACGTTTCTTAGATTGACAGACTAAAAATGACATTGTCCACATTGGCACAACTCTTGGCTGAGTTGCCCTTTATTAGTTTGGCCAAGTCATCTTTATCTTGGGATGCTGGGGGGAAAAAAGACTTTTATTCTTGTTTGGAAAATCTTGCTGATTTGCAGAACAACCTCCAGCCAGATCTTTTTCTTTTGTAAGTTACGTAAGCCATGCTGTGTGAACGAACATCTTGTCACTCATTGTCCTAAAGCAAGAGCCAAACTGGTGGGAAACCACCTACTGTTCAATATCAAGCCTGTGCCAAAAAGGCAACAGCTACATGCTGTTCTGCTCTGCCCCTGAGTGATCAAACAGTCCTGAGAGCAAACAGGAACTGCAGCTGCAGGAATCAAAGGACTTCACTAGCCAACTGGGGACAGAGAAGCAAGGGAGGGGTTTTCTTAAGGTGAGATGACACTATGCAAATAAAGGCATCCTTCCTTTGTTTTTTTTGTTCAGGATGTTTGAGCACCAATAGAGGAGAAAACTTCAGGCTGATGCAATTCTTATTCAATGGATAGAGAAACAACAGGGGACCATTGCTAGAAAGATTTTGTTTCCTATCTGGTGGTTCTTGTATATGTACTTATGTTTATACTTACACTCTTATTTTGTTCTGAAAACAATTTGTGATATCTCAGTCAGGCACATGCATGTTTATGTATGTGTGTGTGTGTGTGTGTGTGTATAAAATTTTGGTTAAGACCTTCCAGATCATCTTTTCCAGTTTTATTGAAATATAATTGACATATAACATCATATTAGTTTTAGGTGTAAAACATAATGATTTTTTAAAAATTTATCTTTATTGTTGAAAGTATTACAGGTGTTCCATTTTTTTCCTCCAATTGACCCTGTCCACTTTGCTCCCCCTCTCCCCCAGGCCTTCACCCGGTTATTGACTGTGTCCATGGGTTATGCATATATGCATATAACTTCTTTGGTTAATCTCTTCCCACTCTCCACCCTCCTTCGTTCTTTCCTCTGAAATATTATCATCTGTTACATGTGTCAATGTCTCTGGACCTATTTAGTTCATCATATTCTTTTGTTCATTAGCTTCTCCTTAAAGAAGACCTTTCAAGATTTCCTGTAGTGCTGGTCTGGTGTTGATGAACTCCTTTAGCTTTTTCTTACCTGTGAAGCTGTTTATCTGACCTTCAATTCTAAATGATAGCTCTGCTGGGTAGAGCAATCTTGGTTGCAATTCCATGTTTTTCATCACTTTGAATATTTCTTGCCACTCCCTTCTGGCCTGCCAAGTTTCTGTTGAGAAATCAGCTGGAAGTCATATGGGTGCTCCCTTGTAGGCAACTAATTGCTTTTTTCTTGCTGTTTTTGATTCTCTCTTTGTCTTTAACCTTTGGCATTTTAATTATGATGTGTCTTGCTGTGGGCCTCTTTGGGCTCCTCTTGTTTGAGACCCTCTGTGCTTCCTGGACTTGTAAGTCTATCTCTTTCCCCAGGTAGGGGAAGTTTTCTGTAATTATTTTTTTAAATAGGTTTTCAATTTCTTTGTCTCTTTCTTCCCCTTCTGGCACCGCAATAATATGAATGTTGGGCCTGTTGACATTGTCCCAGAGACTCCTTATAATATCTTCCTATTTCTGGATTCTTTTTTCTTTTTGCTCTTCTGGTTGGGTGTTTCTTGTTTCCTCATATTCCAAATTGCTGATTTGCTTCTCAGTGTCCTCTACTCTACTGTTGATTCTCTGTAAATTATTCTTCATTTCAGTTCGTGTAGCTTTCATTTCAAATTGGTATTTTATTATGTTATTGATTTTCTCAGTTATTTTCTTAATAGTATGCTTAAACATCCTTATAAAGAAAATTCTGAACTCTGTATCTGTTAGTTTGCTTGGATCTATTTCATTTAGTTCCTCTTCTAGAGATTTTTTCTGTTCTTCCTTTGTGACATATTTCTGTGCCTCCACATTTTGGCTGCTTCTAGGTGTTTGTTTCTATGTATTAAGTAGAGCTGCTATGTCCCCTGGAATTTGTAGAGTGGCTTTGTGTAGTAGGTGTCCTGTAGGGTCCAGTGGCTCAGCCTCCCCAGTCACCTGAGCTGGGCCTTCTAGGTGCTCCTCTGTGTGGGCTGTGTGCACTGTCCTGTTGTAGTTGAGCCTTGGTTGCTGTTGGCGTCCCTGGGAGGAATTGACCCCCAGGCTAACTGACTGTGAGGATCATCTGCAACTATGGCCAAAGAGCTGCTGTGCTGGAGACACCCCTATGGTCAGGATTTACTTCAGTGGAGCTTTGGTGCTCACCAAGTGTGCCCCTTGAGTGTCACTCATGGATGTGGTAGGGTTGGAACCCAGCGTGGTCGAGTCTGACCACCGGGTGCACTGTCTCTGGGGCCTCCCGCGAGGTGCAAAGACAGCCTCTGCCAGAGCCTTGCCCAGGGCCACCCAGCATGAGCCACACAGCAAACCGTAGTTGGCTGCTACTTGTGCTGGGCTTGGAGGTGTCCAGGAGAGGCCAAGCTATGAGCCAATGCAGCTGCCGCTAGTGCCAGGCCTGGGGCCACTTATCAAGCTGTATGGGGCATGCTGCTTGTTTGAGAGATTTTAGGAAAGTCCTAAGCATGAAGCTGGAGAGGCCACTTGCATAGAAAAGCCCCTGGAAATGCCCTGGGTGAGCCTGCAGGTGGGGAGGGGCGAGGCCTCCGGGAATCACGGGGCGGGGCCAAAGGTGTGAGTCAGGTGGTGGGGATTCAAACATGGCGCCTGCCTGCCGGCTGTGTGTGGGGAGGACTCGCCAAAGGAGCCATGGCCTCCGCCAGCCCTTCTGTCTGAGAGGAAGCCGCCCTCCACCTCTCGCCCCGACTTCAGGCAGGTTAGTTCCTCCCCGAGTGTCCCGGGTCCTTTCAGGCTGCTGCCCGGCGCTGGGCTCAGAGGGAGCGTCCGAGTGAGCCCGCGCCGGGCCCTTTAGAGGAGCTGCTGGGGCTCCCGCAGCCTCCGCGACCCTCAGCCACAGTCCCCGCTGGTTTCACAGCCCGAAGCTGTGG
Source organism: Miniopterus schreibersii (assembly GCF_964146895.1). Classification (NCBI taxonomy): domain Eukaryota; kingdom Metazoa; phylum Chordata; class Mammalia; order Chiroptera; family Miniopteridae; genus Miniopterus; species Miniopterus schreibersii. The sequence goes on along the minus strand of NC_138105.1, from coordinate 37,706,254 downwards.
GGACGTCTCTTCCCGGCCCTGGAGCCCTGGGCTGGGGGCCTGCTGTGGGGCTGGGCCCCCTCACTCCTCTGTGGAAACTCCGCTGCCGAGATTCCCTCCCGGGTTTAAACTGCAACACGGAGTGTGGGCCTGCGGTGCGTCTCCGGGATCCAGCCCCGATCCGCCCGCGTCTCCGCCCCTCCTCCCGGTCTCGGTGCTTCCTTAGTCCCCTGGTTGTGGGGCTTCTGTGCAGCCAGATCTCAGGAGGCTCTGAGTGACGGTGGTTCTGTATTTTAGTTGTGATTCTGATGTGGTTGCGGGAGGCGGTGGGTGCAGCTGTGACCTACGCCGCCGTCTTGATATGTCTCCTCCATAATGATTTCATATATGTTCGTATTGAGAAATGATCATAAGTTTAGTTCACAGTCATCACCTCATATAGTTATAATTTTTTTTCTTATGATACGAACTTTCAGGATCTCTTCACTTACCAACTTTCAAATACATCATGCAGTATTATTGCTGACTCTAGGCACCATGCTTCACATTACACCCCCAGGAATTATTTATTTTATAATTGGAAGTTTGTATCTTTTGACCTCCTTCACTCATTTCTCACCCCCAGCCCCCAGCTCTGGCAACCACCAACCTGTTCTCTGTTTCTATGAGTTTTTTTGTTTGCTTGTTTTGTTTTTAGATTTCACGTATAAGTGAGATCATACAGTATTTATCTTCCTCTGTCTGACTTATTTCACTTAGTATAATGTCCTCAAGGTCTGTCCATGTTGTTTCAAATGTCAGGATTTTCTTTTTTTATATGGCTGAATAACATTCCATTGTGTGTGTGTGTATTTCACATTTTCTTCATTTATTCATCTGTCAGTGGACATTTAGGTTGTTTCCATGTCTTGGCTATTGTAAATAATGGTGCGATGAACATGGGGGTGCAGATGTCTCTTTGAGATAGTGACTTAATTCCTTTGAATATGTATCCAGGAGAGGGATTGCTGGGTCATGTGGTAGTTCTATTTTTAATGTTTTGAGGAGCCTCCAAACTGTTTTTCATAGTGGCTGCACCAATTTATAATCCCACCAAGAGTACACAAGGGTTCCCTTTTCTCCACATCCTTGTAAACACTAGTTGCCTCTTGTCTTTTGATAACAGCCATTCCAACAGGCAAGAGGTGATATGTCATTGTGGTTTTGATTTGCAGATTATCTTTCATCAGTAGAACCAGACAGAATATTTTAGTGTACTCATCTTAATAACGGAGTTAATCAGAAACAATTGTTTTAATGACACTTAAATTCTTTCTGAAAGTTGTTTCTGTTGGTCAAAATGAAATCTTGATTTTGTGGATATTAAGAGGAAATGTCTTGGTACAATTTATCTTTTACAAGGTAGTTAATAATTAAACAAAAAATATGTCCAGATAGGCTCTTGTGAATGATTGTTTATAGATGTAGGAACTAATTTTCTGTAACTCTATACTACTTAAAAATTTTCAGAGTAACACTATAATATAAAAATAAGCCTGCCAGACATAGCTCAGCTGTTGAGCGTCGACCTAGGATCCAGGCGATCGGGTTTCAATTCCCGGTTAGGGCACATGCCCAGGTTGTGGACTTGATCCCCGGTTGGGGGCCTGCAGGAGGCAGCTGATCAATGACTCTCTCATCATTGATGTTTCTCTCTCTTTCTCTCCCTCTCCTTTCCTCTCTCTGAAATCAATAAAGATATATTTTAAAAAATAAATAAAATAAATAAACAAAAACGAATACACAGGCAGAGGGATGATTTGTTGCTTCTAGTGAGTAATTTGTATACTATTTCCATCATTTATCCATTTACCCTGCCTGCTGACTTCTGGTGAATTATATATTTCCCACAGATTGACAACATCACCAACATTTAGTCACAGGCCTCAAGTTCTTGAAACTGTGATTAGATTTGGTGTAGGAATGGATTGATGGAGGTTAGGGTAGGCACCAAGGCATAAAATATAGAGAATTTCTGGCTTCCTATTTTCATCCATTGCAATATGTCCACAGGCTAGTCCTCAGCTACAACTGTGTTCATATCCTGTGCCTCAGCTGTTTCAACTTATTCACTGCTTCTGGATCATGCTCCCTCATGTCTGTGCATTTGCTCTATGTTAGGGAGTGATATTTCTTTGCTGTTCCTGGTGCAACATTTCTGACCTCTCTTCATGCCCCACACTCTTCCCTCTAGAGAAGGCAAAGTGTGACTTATCTAATTGAGGGGTTTGGAAAGAGAAGCTGAACGTGAGTAGGCCAGGCCTTCTTTCTCCTTTTCTTTGGGAGCCAGCTTGTTCTCCTTTGTTCCCATGTTCTCCTGGTCCCACGTTGCCTGTGCCTGGAGGAGTAAGTCTGGCCAACTTAGTGCCCACTTGCCCACGTGATAATCTGTGTCCTTCACCCTAGCCTTCCTTGATAACATTTTCTTTCTGACTCCCATCTGCTATCTTCATCTGATTCTTATTTTGGGTAAAGGGTTACTACTTTCTTGGCCCTTATGAACCTACAAACATATATTGTCCCCCTTTCCTTTTATGTCCTTTTTCTTCTTCTGTTTATCTTCTAAAATTCAACTCAAGGACTACTCCCTTGGTTTTCCTCCTTTCTTCTTAATCTGTGTTTCCGTGAACTGCATGCATGCTTTCTCCTTTCTTATTGTCTTGTCTGTCTCCCGCATCAGGCTGCAAACTCCTTGAGAGCAGAGACTGGTTCATGATTGTTTTCTCGGCACCTGTCACAGACATTGGCATATAGTAGGTGTTCAATAAAACCATATGCAATGAAGTGACCGAATTATGAAAAAGTCTAAAGCAATTTTTAAGCCACCGATATCAAATTATGGGAGTTAAATTCTATGGTCATAAAGAAAATGTATGTTTTCTTCTTCAGAAACTGTCTTCCATTCTGTTATCTTAAATGACTGCAAATGAACCATAATTATGAGAATATACCTCAGGAAGTTTGCTCTGAAAAGTATTCTGCCTCCAACTCCACACACTGGCAGTGTTTAAGTGTTGCTATCTGTGCTTCCTTCCCAATGTAATTATTTTGGCTGGTATACCCAGTGAAAGTAAAGATGAGTGTGAGCATGAATGTACCTTAGGAGTGGGAGATTATATTTGAGGCTCAGCAGAACACGGGATGAAGAGCAGAGTATGCGGCATATATTGTGTGACCACTGGTGGAAATAAATCCTGAGGCCTACACTGATGAAATGGCTCATTGAAATCAATGAATTTGAGGTGAGGGGCAGAGTAGCAACCAGTGATTGACTCAGTGGGTAGCAGCACAGGCCTTAAATCAAAGGGAAAACTTTGTCCTTGCTTCCCATGGACACAGGCCCCTGCCCTCCATCATTTACTTTATTCCCACCTGGCACATGATCGACACCTATTTACTGTCCACTTTAGCATCTTGTCATGCATATCCATCCTAGCCTCCTAAATGGGTCGGAAGCCGCTCTGGAGTAGGATGACATCAGTGATACACACCTCATTGTAACTTTGCAATTCTGTTACATACAGCCTTGCACACAGTTGGTGCTCACAGATAGCTTGGTGATTCATCTTTTGTGACACTGACAGCAAAAGTGGCTTTCAGCAAGTGAAAAATGAAAAGAGCTACAGATCCCCGTCTTGCATCTGTGCAATGAACTGGGAATCCTCAGGGATCTGATTGTCTCATTGTGTCCCTTTTAATTTCCCCTTTATCTTAAAATAAAGTGGATTTTTTTCTGCTAGTTTATTTAAGTAAAGAGTATTGTTGCATCTAAAGATAAAAGAGTAGAAACCCTGGAGTGTTTGAGGGACTCTCAGGTGCAACATCAGTAAATAACATGCCACTGCTGAGTCCTGGGAGAAAATGAATGCTTCAGCTTCAAAAACTATCTGTTAAACAGAGAGACAGGTGTAACATGTTTACAAGGGATGTGACATTATAAACCCAGCTGAAACAACCCACCCAGATGTGCAGTGATCTGTAGCTACGAACCCAGAGAACCCTGTCACAGGTTTCATGGGTGATTTTTGTTTGTTTGGGTTTAGACACCTTAGCAGCCAAGTGGAATGGGCCAGTCTCGGCAACAACACACAGATGAAAATCTGATCAACTCTATCAGACCAGTTAGTGCTAAAACAGTGCTTCCTGGAAACACTTATTACAGATAGCATTTAGGTTGTTAAACTTATGAAGTGTAAAGTTATATAATTTCTTTTTGGAAAAAGTCAAGACTGCATTTTCATGTACACGTGTACCCACAAACACAGTTCAGCAGTGGAAGCACTAATAAGGTCATGGACAAAAATAAATTACATAAATCGCATTTAGCAATTTTCAGCATTCACGGAGAAAGTCCACGCAGGGGGCACGGCCTTGCCAATTATGAAAAATGTTATCTTGAGTAATTAGCAGACTGTGTTGACAAAAATGTCAGCATGAGTGGAGGCAGCATACTTTATCTACTGGCTTACAAAATATAGCTTTTTGAATGCAAAGTTTTTTAAATTTAACTTGTTTTCATCTTGCAGGCTTACTATATAAATCCTTAAAGTGAATTTGTAAAAGCTGGTGCTCGTCTTAGAAGAAACTTCCTCTGTTCTATATCATGGTATATGCCACAGGCAAGGGTTGCTACACTGATTATTTGGGTAGTGGGTGGCTTCTTTTTTTGATCCATGGTTCAGACTTAGGTGCCCCACAAAGAATGCAGAAATGCCCACACTGACTTGAATTCTCTACATAAGGATCTTTGGGTCCACACAGATGGTAGATCTCTGTTTCTACCAGGATAAAATTGAGTTTCCTAAATTCTTTCTGTTGTCATCTTCACTGGTTTCAAGGTTCACCCCTTTCTCCTCACATGCGCCCAGACTTACACGGGTGGGTTCCACTTACCAGCCACTGCTCCGATAACTTTGGATGCCCACCTAGAAGAAACTACTGAGGAGGAGTGGGATGGGATATGGCAGAACTTGGAGACTCCCTATTGTTTTACTTTCAATATGTTAACTTTTGATTTAATAAATTTCAGAAGCAAAAATATTTTTGAGTTACACAATATTAATTGCTCTGTTAATCATTCTTTGAAAGGACTGTCTCAAGGGTAGGCATCTATTTAACACAAATCCAAAAGCACTGCCTCAATCCAAAGACTCCTTTTACCTTGAGGAAGCCTTTGGCCCTGAGGGCTCCCCCATCTTGGGCATCTCTGTGGTTTCTCTGTGGCGTTTACTAGTCTGTCTTTCTTCCTTAATTTCTTTAAATGTGGGAGTTATGAATTGAGTTGGCGATCTCACTCTTTTCTGTGGCTCGAGTTCTGACCTAGGTGCACTTCGCTTTCAAGTATGTCTCCTCCTTCCTAAGTTCCTGGAGCACAGCCACAGCCCGTGTGTCCTTCATGTTTTATGCTTCATGTGTTAAAAGCCACACTAAGCATCTTCACCTACAAATTGTCTCCTCATTCCCGCACTCTTGTTAGTTGCAGCATCCTTGTCAGGGTCTCTTGGGATCTAAGCATCAAATTTCATCTTGACTCCTCCCTTACCCTAACATATTAGTCTATCATTTACTTCGATTGACATGCCTTCTATCTCTTCTTTCTCATTGACAACCCTCAGTTGATGGTTTTATTATCTCCTCTCAGAAAATTAACACAACCTTTCTACAGACATCTGCAGTATGCGTCTTTTGAGACCTCAATGCATCTTGTAAAATGCCTTCAGATTTATTTTGTGAAGATACATTTTCCCTCCTATAACTTCACTGTTCTAAAAGTAATCTTTTTCTCTCACTAAATATTTATTGAGTTTGTACTATATGCTTTGGGTTCTCACAAATCCTGGAGTATAAATGTGAGACATGGTTCTGGCCCTTAAGGAATTCCTAAATAGGTCACCAATAATTATGATATACAGTGATTTGTGTTATGATAGACATATTTTATTATCTCTAGGTTAGCCACTTAGAATTTCTTCCCTCCTTTCTCCTACCCTCACCCTTTTTGGACCTCAGGTAAAATAGCATCTTTATCACGGTATTTTTCCTGGTCTCACTTAATCACATTTCCTTCATTTGAAGTCCCATATAATTTATTATCTGAATAATTTATTTGAAGATTAATCATCTGGTGGTTTGTCATCTTTTCTATTGTTAATTTTAACTGTAATTTAATGTTTAATATATTGTCTTATATTCTCATTTATGTTGTCCATATTCAGAGATTAATAATAAAGTCTTAAACTTGATAGCTTCCCCAGGCCCTTATAACATATTGCTATTAGGGATTCAAATGAAAACATTGCAAATGATAAATAATATTAAGTACAATTTACTGGTCAAATAAGTTAATATCTTTTTCCTGCCCATATTTAAGTCGGACACTGACATAAAATAGTATGAAATATTTTTATACAGGGTTTTTTTTAATGTAGGCCTTCTCTTCTATCCCACTCAAGGCTTATCCTTGCAATTTCTAAATCTCATCTACCTTTAACAGTTTCTACAAGAATTGTTAAAAATGAAATCCAATATAGTCTTCTGAGAGGTGGAATATGTCCTTCAAAACAATTTCACCACAATATGTTTTCTGACTCAGGAGGTTTTTATTTTTGTGAGTTTGGTCTCAAGACAAAACTTGAGTGTTAATGTGATGAAATAAAATATAATGCTAATTTTACAGCAATGACAAATTCCATTAGAAAAATATCCTAATTTATCCTGAACGATGAACTAGTACAAGACTTTAATATCATCAAGAGTTTTTCAAATTAAATTGCTATGATGATTATAGTTTTCTTTTGCCACTATAGCAAATCATCACAAAGGTGGTGGTTTAAAAGAACACAGATTTCTGTGTTCTTACAGTTCTGGAGGTAAGAAGCCTGAGTCTCAATGAACAAAAGCCAAGGCTGGGTTCCCTGTTGTAGGCACAAGGGGAGAGCCCATCGTCTCGCTTTTCCCAGCTTCTAAGATCGCTGGTATTTTCTATCCCTCCTTCCATCTTCAAAGTCTGCAATGGTGGGGACTGAGTGCTTCTTCTACTGCCGTTTCCCTGATTCTCTCTTCTGTGGTCAATTTCCCTCTGCCCACAGGGAAGAAGGATTCTTTAATTCCCCATGTGATTAGATTGGGCCAACCTAGATATCCAACATAATTTCTTCATCTCAAGGTCTTTAACTTAATCCCAACCTCAAAGTCTCTTTTCCCATGTAAAGTAACATACTCATAGATTCTGGAGATTAGGAGATGGACTATAGGTAATTTTGTACATCTATAACATTTAGTGTCTTTTCAGCCGAATGAATGTATTTCAGTATTAATAAAAACTATTCTAAATTCCCTACAATCATAAAATCTTAGAATTTGAAGTGTCCCTAGAGGTCATCTGTGGTGGCCAGCACTCAAAATGTCCCCCAGTGGGCTGCTCCTTGGCATAGTCCCCTCCTGTGCCGAATCAGGGTTGACTTTGTGACCAACAGGATATGGGGGAGGTGAAGGTGTGTGAATTCTGAGGTTAGGTCATAGAAAGCATTATGGCTTTTGCCTTGGCCTCTTACTCTGAGGAGAACTAGTCGCCATATAGTGAGAATCGTCAAGTGGCCTTTTGAAGAGGCCCTGTGAGGAGAAATTGAGGTTTCCTGCCAAGAGCCAGCACCAGTTGCCAGTCACATGAGTTAGCTACTTGGGTTGGGAGTGGGGTGTGGGGAGGGTGAATCCTCTGGTTCCAGTCTAACCTTCAAATGATTCAGTCCTGCCTGACATCCAGTCTGCAATTGTATGAGGCTTTGAGCCAGAATCTCTCAGCTTAGCCTCTCCCAAATCCCTGACCCACAGACACTGTAAGAAGTGTTGTCTATTTTTAAAAAATATATCTTTATTGATTTCAGAGAGAGGAAGGGAGAGGGAGAGAGAGATAGAAATATTAGTGATGAGAGAGTCTTTTATCGGCTGCCTCCTGCACACCCTGGACTGAGAATCAAGCCCACAACCGGGGCATATGCCCTGACCGGGAACCCAACCTCAATCTCCTGGATCCTAGGTCGATGCTCAACAGTTGAACCATGCCCAGCCGGGCAAGTATTGTTTAAGTCACAGTTTGGACTCATTTGTTACACAGCAGTAGATAATTGAAGTGTCATCTAATCTACCATTTCAAGATGGGGTCTGAGAAGCAGTAATTCAATGTTTGCCCTTTTAAATAGTAATCTCTTGTTCTAATAATTTAAGAAACATTATATATTCTATACCTATGCTTTGAGAATGAAAATATATATATTAGTAGGAAATAAATCAATTTAGCAGTGTTTAACTCTGTGTGAACTAAATTTATTTGGCCAAGGCCCAATCCTTACCACCACCACCCCTGCCACCTATTTTCAAGTAATGTCTGTAGGACACCTTTTGTGAAATTCAATCTAATTTTTCTGTTTTTAAAATGTGATTTACTCAATAGTCTTGATTTGAGCAGCAATGAGTTTATAGCAGAATGAAACTAGAACTGAGGCCTCCTAATTTTGATACTCTTTAATTATACTGAGTAGAGTTTGCTTTAGGGTAATATGTAAGTAGATGTTTAATAGCATCAAGGAGAGATGTCTGCTTCCCATTGACTCACTTCTCCTTCCTTCCTCTTCTGACAAGGCCTGAAATTCTACCATTAGACTGTTTCCAATGGAAGCATTAATACAAGTAAAAATGTATTTAGAAGGAAAAGCATGTTGTGCTTTGTAAATCAATTACTTGTGAACTTAGAATAAATTAACTATGAGGTTTTGATGAAAACATGTAATCAATGCACATCCTTGATCTCTGGAGTGTAGTATTTCCTCGGGCTCTGTTCTTTTGAGAGCTCACTTTGGCTTTTCTCTCTCCATATTTGCCTTATTACAAGAGAATCTACAGGGGTCAACGACATTTCCCACCCAGAGCCCACATTCCCTCTTCTAGACTAGACCTCAGGTCCCAGAAATCCCAGAGTTCCCTGCTCAAAAGGCCCTGAGCTGTTACCCAGGACCTGTGCAGGCATCTGGACCATGCCCCAGTGTCCACACTGTGGGTTCAAGGGGTGGCAATTGTTTTTATGGAGTGCAGACAAATTCCCAGAGCTGAGGTTGGAAAGAGGAGAGTGACTTGTAGGCTGGGAATTGGTTCTTCTTAAAGCCTCAATATTTAGGCACAAAAATCTGAGTCTACACATTCTAAATTAGAACCAGGCCTGCCCAGTTGTTACTAAAGTGTATTTGTCAAGGTAGGTGGATCGAACGTATTTTATATGTGTGTGTTTTTTAGGTGGATTTATAACTTGTAAATTTAGACACGTGGTATGTGGGCCTTCAGCTGTACTCTTGTGCCTGCCCAGCAGCCATTGCTCATGGGCCTGGCAGAGGGTGCCTTTGGTGTATATTCATGCACATGTTTGTTGAAGAAGTACACAGTGAGGAAACGAGTATGTGGGGTGGTGATATGAGACATGAATTATCCAGCATTGCTCCTGGTTCTGGATCTTTAGTTCTTTATGGTAATAATGTTGGTTCTTAGGTGCTTGGGATTAATCTTAGACATTACACATGGGAAGCATTTATTAGGTAATTTCTAGAAGGATCTGAAAATATTTACTGCCCTCTCTATAGCATATTCATCAGCAATTAAATTCTTGGGTTGGAGTTCTTTTTTCAGCTGGATTCTGAGGGGCCTAAATCTTTACATATTTCAGTTCTTGAATCTCCTCTCTCCCTAGTTGCCTTAGTCCAGTGTTTATAAAGGATGGTAGCTAGCAACTTACTGTAAAACAAAATCTGAGAACTACCCTCTTCCTCATAGATCTTCCGAAGCTCTATAAATAGAATATTCTGAGGTGGGCAGGTCCAGTTGTCTGTTTAACAAGCCCTTCAGGTGGTTTTGCTTAGGAACCATTACCTTAGCCTGTATCTGTATGGGGTTATCAGAGACAAATACGCTAAAAGTTCTCTTTGTCTGCCATATTGGAACAGCAGACACCAAACAACACCACTGAGAAAAACAGCTTTTATAATGGAAACAAAGCACTTTTACTTTAAGTTCTCTGGACAAAACCAGTGCACAAGCTAAATCATGTCTGCTCCGTGCCTATTTCTGTTGTTAACCCTCACCCGAGGATATTTTTCCCATTGATTTTTTTTAGAGAGTGTGGAAGGGAGAGGAAGAGACAGAGAGAGAGAGAAACATCTATGTGAGAGAGACACGTGGATTGGTTGCCTCAGGCATGCACCCGACCGGGCAGGGGATCAGCCTGCAGCCCAGCTTCCTGCCCTTGACTGGGAACCGAACTGAGACCCTGCAGCTCACGGCCGACTCTCTAATCGGCTAGGGCTGCTTTGTGTCTTTTGATAATGCTTGCTAGCTTTTGAATTTTCTTATTTTTGTATTTAGTGGTGGTTTCAAATTATAGTTCTTGATGTTGTTTTTGTTTTCAATGTGCAAAGCCTCTGAATGGTGCTTCATCAAGGAATGAAAAACCATAAAGTAGAATCAATAAATTAAGTTAAAACTGAACTTCAGAGTTAGAGGGTAGAAAGAAAATAAGTGCAACTATTTCTCCACATGCAACTTAACTTCCAGAAGGAAAAACAAATCTATTGCTTGTTTTGTTACAGTTTGATTAAATTCTGTGATCACAATAGCAACACAAACCCACTATGATATTTACTGTGAATTGAATAGTAATAAAAAAGGATGTGTTTTCATCTAGTGGCAGGAAAGGAAAATGGAAAATAAATTATATTCATTTCTGAACTTACACCAGGGTTAATATTTATTATTTAATAATTAATGTTTAATATAAATTCACTTATATCTACGTAGAAATGCAGTGGATTTTTATATAAAATTGAGAAGAAACCCAGAATGTGATGCCATTTTTACATATAGAGTTTTCTGTTCATTTCATGTCTTCATTTATGATAAATCCCAATTTTATCTTCTTTGCACTAAAAATTTCATTATCATACCAGGAAAATGTAAGGGTATTCTTTGAAGTTTTCTCCTATTTATAATTTTATGGTCGCTTTATAAATATTTTTAGTCTTTGCTTTCTAGGAGCTTATGTTTTACAATTGAAGAATAAAAAGTTGATAATACTTTGACTTACAGCCTGTTTAAATGGCAAGAACAGCTAGCTAAGTATGTAAATAATTTTATTACTATTTTCTTATTTCTTATGAATTTTGAAATAGGGTCTAGCAATCATAAGCTACTGTGTTTATTCTCAGTCCTGTGTAAAAAGCTAGGAAGTCAGGGATTTTCTGTCCTGGAATGGAATCCACACATTTTCCTATTGAAATTCCAGCTCAAACTCTGATATTTCTTGACCTCTCCTTTTTGATGCTACATGTTATATTGATGATCTACCAGAATTCCTAGTTTTCTCTTACATACAAAAGATCAGTTCCTCTGCTGATTCTAGGTAAATCTCTTCTTTATCTGAATTCATTCTACCAAATGATACCACCGCATATTTTTAATATTACTGCTACCATGTGTTGATCAAGTCTCCCTTCTGTCCTTCAGAGGGAGAATGAATACTTATGTGCTTCAGGCTCAAAGCTGATGTGTTATGGGAAACTCTTATAGCCCGATCGTTATCATTTTCCTGGATTTATCGATCCACTGCTTCCATATGGACTTTGTGGCCAGTGACACTGCTTATTCACATGGTACAGGTGGCTGTGAAATGAAGCTGATCCTGATCTGTCGTAATCTGTTAAATCTACTTATGAGAATTGCTAGCTTGTGAAACTACCTCCATCATTAACCATTAGTGACTTTTTTTTTTTCTTTTTTCTAAAAGGCTTACATATTCAATGAGTAGAGTATGGCTTGCACTTACTGACTTGTTATTTATAATTATTCTTAGTTATTTCTTGGATCTATGTTTTGTTCCTGCAAATTTGCTTAAAGTTCTTCAAGATCAAGCTTCTTTATTTCACTTGCATTTCTACCAGCATCTATTAGTTTCCTATTCTTAGTGAAAATTAACTAATTAAAATAACAAACATTGTAGCTCACTTGAATAATGTCAGATTGTGCACCAGTGCTACAAGGCATATGGAATATAAATGTTAAAAAGTGAAATTCTCTCACAATATCGTACCTAATTCCATGGTTATGTCTTAATATGTGGACCCTGAATTTTCTCATTTATATAAAGGACTTCTATGATATATGTTAGATTTTTTAAACTTTCATATTACAAATCCAGGTTTACTGTGAGTTCCACTCAGAGGAAGGAAATAGGAAGCAAATGGTTTTTTCATGTTTTCCAGAGAAGAAAGATATAGAAAAGTTGCAGGTTGAGAAAATCTAAGGAAGGATAGTATGATGGTCAAGGAGAATGCATATATCAAAAATTTGTGTCAAATATTTTCTTGGTTTTATACTCACAAGATAACTTTCATGGTTCCACTTTTTATTTACTAAAGTGTTTTTATTCACATTTGAGTAGTGAGATCTTTCTTCTTAAAATGAATATTATAATTAAAGAATGAGAAAGTATGATTTCCATATCTTTCTAAATCTACTGTAATTAAAAACAAGTCCACACCTTGATTCTATCTATTTTGAAAGGACTCAATTTCTCAATGAATATTACACAATGTCATATGCCTGCAAAAATGCTGGGCTCTTTAAAAATTGATCATAAAAAGGGAGGGCAGGTAAATACAGCTTTATTAGATGGGAACTTGAGTTTTAGATTTGCAATTTTTTAAAATCCATATAAGTCAGGATACAAGCAGTATCAAAACCTGACCACTGTAAACTGACAACATTCTACTCACAAATAACAGAATATACTGAAAAATCCATATCTTTTATTCCAATCCAAATATTGTTCAAGCATGCTACAAATATTTAGTTGCTTACCACATGCAAAGTGTCTTTTTAGGAGTTACGGTTATAAACATGAATCATGAAAATAAATTTTCCTGCCCCAAAGTAGCTTGTAGTCTAGCAGGGAGAGATGAAACAGATATACAAATAAATAAATATAAAGTCAGTTATGGCTTTTTCTACACTGAGACCCTGATACTACAGACAACAGTCACTGGGGTACACACTTGGCTAAATTGTTAAATTCTCAATTCATACTTGAATATGAAATTTAATTAATGTGTCATGAACTGTGGTAATAGAAACCGGTCAGATGAAGAAGCGTTAGTCACACTTATGTTGAAATACAGGTTTAATGAACTTGCTCTTGCTAAGAAACAAAATAATTAGCTAACCTACATCAGGAAGGTCGGGTGTTGTGTAATGTCTCATAAATATAGAGGATATATTTGTAATTAGAAAATAATACTGTGATTTTGCACCTACAAGGTTAATTTTGTATTACAAAAGTAAATTGAGTCCTTGTATGTCTCAACCTTGTGTAATTTAATGTGCAATCACCGAGTCATTTTCAGCTTGGTCTTCAGCAAGTCCTCAGGAGATACTGAAGAAGGATGCTCGATGCCTGCCAATGGAGTATCTGGACACCCGAAGGTACCCTCCAGTGTGTAACCCCATGAATGTGTTATAGAAGCAAAATGAAGGTTCTGCTATTTGTATAGCACAACACTATTTGTGAAACTCCAGACACCTACAGGTGATCAATCCTCACCTATCCTTCTGGGATAGATGGTTGTGTGCAGTTTCATTGCATTTTACAGGTGGGATAAATAACTTGCTTCAGGTTGGTTGCAGAATAGAGAATAAAAACAAGAGCTCTTTTTATCTCTTATCCAGTAATTTAGCAATGCTGCTGCTTCCTTTAAACAAGTCTCAGGTTATTTCTTATTTTGATGTCTTGTCTTCTCAGATTTGAGACAGGGCCACTTCTTCCATATCATGTAATGTTGGTCACATAGTAGGTGCTTACAGTACTGGGCATTTATTTTCAAGTTTCTGAGGTTTTTAATTTGCAAGACTGGCTGACACATAATGGAAAGATTAAACATTATACATGTTGATACACGAAATTCACTTATATTTCTCTGACTGCTAGCACATTGAATATTGACTTTTGCTTTGATGGGCCTATGCTTTTCTAATGCATTTTCCCTCTTGGCACCACAAAGCTGTAGTTTTCTGACTTTTACAAATGAGAGGTGCTGTTGAATAAGCAAAACTTGGCTTCAACTCCTCTGAGAAGCTTATTATGTAAGTACACATTATTATGTTAATAAATAATAATTTATTTTCTGAGGCATAATGCCAGAGCAAAAGTCATTTGGGTAGGCCCACATTTGTTAGTTGTATAGAGGTTTCATCAAATTCAGTCTCCTTTTGGAGATAATAGATACTTAAATTGGTTTTTCTTTTTCATGAATGCACCTCAAGGTTTAGAAGCAAATACATCGTTAAAAATATCAGACAATAACAATAATTTTAAAAAATCTTTACAATCTGCCAGATTTATAGTGTGAATTACAAGTAGAAAAACACAATCTTTGAGGAAATTGAATTTGATTCTTTTAATTTATTTTTTTGTTTAAATTAGAAGCCCAACCGTAAATTCTTCAGACTTGCTGGTGTTGGGTTTTCATTAGACATAAGATATTTTAGTTTTGAGTGTAGTTTTTATATTTTCTTACTCTCAGGGGAAGAAAGTTGCGTGTCCTTTTTTGTAAGAGAGTATCATAAAACCCAGCCATAAGACTAAAATAGCAATCAGTTCTCATAGCTGAGAGATTGTTGTGATGCCTGATTAATCTCTGTTAATAAATAATTAAGTTATGTTAGTGAGCTATTCCTGAAGGAACTAGGGGACCATCATTCTTGAAAAGCTGGAATTTAAGGGGGAATCCAATTCATATATTTGAAAAATTATCACATGAAATAGTTTTGTCCAGTGTTAGAGATGGAAATTTTACGTGCAAGTTACAGGAGAGTAAATTTTAATTCAATATAAGGAAGGACTTCCTAGTAATGTCTTTAAATATAGAAAGTATTTGCACTCCTGTTAGAAATATTTTAGAAAGGATTCCTGCATTCTGCTGCAAAGTTGGACCCTAAATGCCTCTCAACTATAAAATTTTGGCAGTTCCATTTGAATCTCTGTTCTTTATTGCAAAATCCTGTATAGCACACCTGAGTAGTTCCCAAATTGGTGTCCCCTTCCAATTTTCCAAGTTTGTTGATTAAGATACCATGCTTCCCAACTCCAAATATAAAAAGTCAAGTCATCTTTTCTCTTTCATATCTCCATCAGTCACTGTATTGTAGATACTTATTTCTCAGTGTCACTCTCAATCGTTATGCTATTTATTCTCATTCTCTACAAGCTAATCAAGGCCCTCATTATTTTAAACATGTATTACTGTTGCAGGAGAAATGAGTGGGCCAGATTTCCCAGACATGAGTGGGAGTGGGGTTCTTGGGTTACTGCTGAAATAAGCATTTTCGGAAGCCCCACAGGAGAATGAGATGTGGTAAAAGGCTTCATTTGTGAGGAGTTATATTCCTCAGGTTGTAAAGTCCCATGCCCTTAACCCAGTCTTGAAAGAGTCAAAAGGAGGCCCAGTGTCCAGAGTGTCTGTTCCATGTTGCGGCCAGGTCCAGTTCAGCATTCAGGCTAATAAAAGCCCATCAGTCCATTGTGTGGATCACCATGGCCCTGAACCACATGGGCACAGGGGAGTGCATCCCCTGCAACAGGATTCCTAAGAGAGCTAGAGGGCCATGAGCCAGGAGCTGAGAGGGCAGCCTCCTTTGTTCAGGAGTTTAAATATTCAGGTTTCACACCCTTGCATTGTCCACGCCTATTCTGGCCACTAATTTGTTCCCAGGTGTGACTGACAGGTAAGCATCTTCCCACATCACTCCGACCTTCCTGGACATGTGTGCAAACTGCCTTTGTCCAGTCCCTTCCCCCAGCGATGAGCAGGGAACAGACTTGGAGAGTGTTAAAGTAGCAAAGCTGTATACATGGCAAGCCTATATTATCCAGTCTTCCCTTTACTCCTTTCCTGTTAAATAATAACCAGATTATTACAATGGTATAATTACTACAATCTCTTAATAAGTCTCCCTAGCATTTGCAAATCTAGCCCTTAATCTTTAATTTCTTTGTAGCACCACTTTTACTATCACTTTCGTTAAGAATATAATACTCCCTTTTAAAGTTGTTCAGATTTCTCATATCAGTATTTAAAATATTTCTTAATGTGGCTCCAGCTAATCAATATTTTCTCTGTGTTTTCAACATTAGCTAATTTGTTCTCTTCAACTCTCCTCAGCCCAATACAGTAAACAAGCTATAGGTAGAAGCATAGGTAGAATCCTGTACTCTTTTATGTTCTTCTAAGAATATTTCTTAGACTTATCTCACAATGACCTTTCTTTTATTTTGAAATTCACTTTCAACCCACCATGTGATATCTGTAAAAAGATTCTACACTTTTTAAAATAGTTGTTCATTAGTTCTGTTTACATGTGTGTGTGAAAGTTATAAATATCACCTTGCTAATTATTTCAAAGCTTTGACTCTATATTTTGTAGTGAAGGGAGAAATTTTCTTCTACCCTTGTAGGCTCTTTTAATTAAATCTACATGGGACAGATTAACAGGAGAAAATAACCAAATTTAATTACATATACATGTATGGGAATCCTATGTTCATGAGAGAGTCAGAGACCCCAGATATACGAGAGGTTCAGATACAGAAAGTTAAAATGAGATATATATGGCATCCTGAGCTAAGGATGAGGTAAGATGCCCTCAGAAGGGAGGAACATCATTTGAAGGACAATAAGAGGAGCAGATGTTCAGTAATTAGGTGTTTTCTCTGCCATAAGAGACAGGTCATAAAAAGTTATTTCTGGTAATAATTCTTATGGACAGGACCCGTAATTTAAATTTTTTTAAGGGAGAAGTAAAAGTTTCTTTTGAGCTCACGGGGTCTTGATTTCTTTAGCTCAAAATAATCCACATGCCAAAGTAGCACATCTTGGGGAGGCCTGCTCTGAGTCCCTTTGATTTCATTTTATATTGCAATTTTCCACAGAGCCTAAAGCAGTCATGAACATTTATTGAATGCACATTAAATTCCTATCAAATGAGGGAATCAAGAATTGTAAGTAGTGGATGTTAAATGGAGGAAAGGACTGAAGTGGCTTCCCAGGGGAAAACATCTAAGATATCTGTGGGTAGATGTGCTTATACTGATTCTCTTAGGGATGGAAACAGTCATGAGTGGCAACAGAGTCAGCCCACTGACTTCAGCCATGTCTTTTCTTTTGGTCCATTTTGATGAGCAGTATGCCACGGGCTATTAGGCCCCAAAACATTTTGGGTTAAATAAGATAGTTCACTGCACATAATTCTCATTTTGCAGTAAAAGCTTTAGGCTTTATTACATCTGAAATACTATGGAGCACATCATTTTGACTTTGATTTTTTACAATATATTTCAAGAGGAACAGAGATTTTAGTGAATTTGATTCATATTATCAGTTCATTTATTAGCAGATGTAATGATGGAACCATAAACTTGTCACCCCAGGTGGCACTAATGAACTCTTTTTGTGAGCTCTCTCACCAATGAGAGTGATATTTGAATGAAAATGGATAGTGGTTCTTTATTTCTAGAGGTGCAAGGACTACATTTGTAGGTGGCAGATCTTGTCCTTGTTAGTGATTAACATGTCTTTTGAAGAAAAAAAATGTCATTCCCCTAAAATTTCCCCAGTTTTTATTTTAGTCTCATTCTCATCTCAAGCCTATATATTAAATATTTTAGGTATAGTCTTTCTTTTAAAGTATACAGAAATAGAAATAGAAAATTTAAATATGATTTATATCTAAACCTGTAATTTTTAATATCTTAGCTTTAAAAGAATCGATTACAGAAATAGTGAGCCCAGAAATGGCTGTGTATACAACATTAAATAAATAGCAATTCATCAACATAATACCAGCAATGTTGATATCATAGATTGTATAATTGAGTCTATGGTGGAGGCAGATGTTAATAAACATAGAAAAGTTTATTTAATTATAGATAAAATAAGTGCTGTGACTGAAGTGTGCATTGTGCTCAGAGAGCATATAAAAGGGAGACCTGATCAGTCAGGGAGTGACAAAGAAGTGGGGTTAGGGGCAGGATTAGGAGGCAGGGTTAGAAGAAATGATATTCAAATGGAGACCTGAAGTGTGAGTAAAAGAGTGGAGTTAGCTGGGTGAAGATCAGGGTTAGAGTGGGGATGGGGCTTTCAGGAAAAGCAAACAACTTGTTTGGTGGCAAGAATTTATTCAGCACTTCAGAGGAACCCCAAAGTGACCAGTGTTCCTTGAGAACACCAAGAAAGGAACGGAGGTGAGTAAGTAGATTGGGTTCCTAGACCCAGTTCCAATGGGGACATGCAGTTCCCCCCACAGCAGCAAACCAATCTCAGGACACCAGCAGGGTGTATGAGAACTTAACGCAATGCTGACACTGTTTACCGGGAGGTAGCCTCAGATCCCACAGATTAAGGGTTCAGTCCTATAAGGCTGCTGCCCCTCCCATTTCCTCCCCATATACATATTTCAGAAGCCAGCTGCAAGTCCAGGCTCTTAACCTATAGTTACGACCAGCAGACTTGGAGGTTCCAAAAAGTGCCTCCAAATCAGAATGCCAATTCAAGTTCAGGTTATTACCTGTACCTCTGACCAACTGGCTATAAAGTAGAGGTTTTCACAATCCCCTCCTTGGGTTTGATTAATTTACTAGAGCAGCTCAAAGAACTGAGAGAAAGATGTTACTTACTAAATCACTAGTTTGTTTTAAAAGGATAGAGAACTCAGTACTAGTCAGATGGAAGAGGTTCATAGGGCAAGGTATATGGGAAGGAGCATGAAACTTCTATGCCCTCTGACTACACCACTCTTTTCACATCTCCACATATTCACCAACCCAGATAGTCTCTGAAGCCTATCCTTTGGGGGTTTTATGTAGGCTTTATTACATAGCCTTGATTGATTAAATCATTGGCAACTGACAGTTGATTCAATCTTCAGCCTCTCTACTGTCCCTGGAGGTTGAGAGTGGGATTCAAAGTTCCAGCCTTCTAAACACTTGATTGGCTCCGTTGGCAACCAGCCCCAACCTTAGGAGCTTTCCCAAAGTCACCTCATTAACATAACAAAAGACACCTGGATCTCAACCCTTAGGAAATTCCAAGGGTTTGGGAGCTGTGAGTCAGGAATTGCAGGCAAAGACCAAATATATATGAAAAATATATTTTAGTCACCTGAATGACCAAAATATATTTCTTATAAGTCACAATATCATAGTGTGATTGGGTAGAAAAGTAATCAGGGGTCATATCATGAAAGGCCTTGTCAGTAAAAATAGGGAGTTTGAATTTTATTCTAAAAATAATGGTGTTACCTGTCCAAAGTCCAGTGTCATTTGCCAGATGATTCAAAAGGCCAAAACTCAAATACACATGTCACTTTTAAGTAAGGAAAAGTTTATTCATTGAGAAGGAGCAAACCAAGAAGATGGGAGACATAATCGTCAAATCCATCTTAAGAAAGTATAGAGTTCAGGCTTCTTTTATGTAAAGGGAAAGGAAATGGGAGGGGGGCTATTTTTGTAAACACTGAAGTCCCAAGCAGAGTTCCTCTAATGATTAGCATGTCTAAAGCAGGAGCTATGAGCCTGAAGGCCCTGGGAACCTTGCAGGATTGAACAAGATGGAGTCAGAGAGAGTGAGCCTGTCACTCTGTTACAACGGGAAGCCCTGCTCTTAGGATATGATATATTTTATGTGTGTGGTTGTTTTTTTAATATATCTTTATTGATTTCAGAGAGAGGAAGGGAGAAGGAGAGAGAGATAGAAACGTCAATGATGAGAGTCATTGATCGGCTGCCTCCTGCACATTCCCAACTAGGAATCAAGCCAGCACCCCAGGCATGTGCCCTGACTGGGACTTGAACTTTGATCTCCTGGATCCTAGGTCGATGCTCAACTGCTGAGCCACGTCCGGCCAGGCAGGATATGATATATTTTAAAGATTACTCTGATTGAAAGGAGTAAGGCTAGAAACAGAAGACCAGTTAGAAAGTTTAACAGAAATTCTAGAGAGAAAGAGAGAGATGGTGGCTTGGTCAGGGCTGTGACAGAGAAAATTGGAGAGAAGGGGATGCATTTAAGATGTACAGTGGTACCTCGGTTTTTTAATATCTCTATTGAAGAACATTTCGTTTAGGGACGCAGTAAGCCCAGCAGTAAATGCTTCGGTTTTCAAATGCGCCTCAGAAGTCGAACATACCACACTGCTTCGCTGAAGGCAAGATCCTGAGGCCCAGCTGTAGGCTGTGGATCCCTCTGTTTTGGAATGATTCAGAACTCTGACGGCCTTCTGGAGCAGATCACATTTGGAACCTGAGGGACCACTGTATTAAGGAGGAATGTGATGGCTGCTCTGAAGTGAAGGGCAAAAGAGAAGGAGCTGCCTGCCCCTCAAGAGTTAAGGCACACACAACTGGGTGGACTGTGCTATCATTTACTGAAAGGGAAACAGAATAAAAGCTAGTTTTCGAGTTTAGTTTGGACCATGTTGAGCTTCACTTGCCTAACGCGGGCATGGAAAGGAGGCAGCTGGGTGTTCAATGTATAGTGAGGAGAATAGGTCTGAATGGGACACAAAACTTCATCCACTTTTATTCTTATTTTTCCTCAATCAAGATCAGTTTCAACATGTTTTTACATACCCAAATCAAACAAAAAACAAAAACAAAAACTACCCGTATACAAATCTATCTCCAGAAATATTGATGAATAATATGGATTTATTTATTTATTTATTTTTCGTTAATTTTCACTGGAGGATATTTTTCCCATTGAATTTTAGAGAGTGTGAGGAAGGGGCCTGGTGGGGAGAAAGGGGAGAGAGAGAGAGAAACATCAATGTGAGAGAAACACATTGATTGGTTGCCTCCCACATGCACCCCAACCCAGGCAGGGATCCAACCTGCAACCCAGGTATGTGACTTTGTCTGGGAATCGAAGTCAGGACCCTCCCATGTGCAGGCCGATGCTCTAACCACTGAGCAACACCAACCAGGGCTAATATGGATTTATTAATAAGGTTTTGTGAGAGATGAAAGTTGTATATTATGTATCATAATTTTCTTTTAAATATTTTAGCTCTTTCGCAAAGACTCTTCCTCAGAAGTAGTGGACTCATCTCTTCACCCTCTCTTTGTACAATCTTTACCTTCACACTTACCACTGCCTGCTTCTTGTCTTCCATAATAAATCCTTTATTTCTGTATGTAAGTGTAGCTTTCCCTGTCTTCTGTTATTCACAAGGTCACCTCTCAGTCTTCTATGCAAAACAAAGATCTATTTCAGAAGCGCTCTGGGAGGGAGAGGCAGGATTGTAAATAATAAACAAGTTTTGTCCTGCAAAACAAACATTTTAGCAACATAGTCATGGTAATGTAAGGCAAAGAGTGGAATCTCAACATTGCAAAATTCAGTAGTGGAGGAAGTATTAAAGTGTTGGCTAGTAAGTTGAAAGGTAGAAGGAAACCAGGAAACTAAAGTGTCCGTAAACCAAGAGAACGGAAGTGTAACGAGTATGTAATAGTCCATTTATCAAATTTGTTGAGAGGTAATCTGCATATTTAAAAAATATGAATGATTAATTTTTTTAAAAAAATAGTCTGCTATATATACTTTCAGCAGATGGGAAAATTGAAGGACCCTAACTTGTACACCAAGTTTTGCCATGGATTTCTTTTGTCTAAATGTGGCAACATCATTCTTACTTTTTCATTTTTCTTCTATAGAATAGGGGTTGTAATCTGAATCTGAATAGATAATTCTAGTTCTATATTTCTTAGTAATCATGAGCTAAAGGGAGATAGGTGAACTGAACAGCTCTGCCCACCTGGTCATGCTTTCCTCACACATGTTGTTCCTGCCCAACAGCCAGGGCCACACCATGAATGGCAAGACTGCCGAGGTAAGAAGGCTGGTGACTGGACAGACCCTCCTCTTTCCTGTGCTCTTGGACCAGAGTGAACAAGGAGGGTGGGTGTGAGCCTTATGCTTGAAAGAATATGATGATCAAAGGAGGTGGTGAGGGACAGGTGCCTAAAGTGATATTGCAGCAGGTACCTGAGGTCTTGGGTACAAAATTGTGAACATAGCCAACCAGACACTGAGAAACACCCCCAATAGCCCAGAAATCTGGACTCACCAACAGGGCAGTGGGATGTGGGACAGCGATCAGCTCGGTGACCCTGCTGCAGGACACAGCACTGCAGTTTCACACACTTCCCAAGGGTTAACTTTTGTGGTGTAGCCTTCAGTAGAAGGCAGTCTGTGGACTGTGGAGTTGAGAAAGGTGGGATGGGGCTAGTCTCTCCTGAGGAAAAAAGCCTATTTTACATGGTGACTAGTCTTTGTTTCTTCTCTGTGTGCACTTGGACTGGTCAGAGGTGGTAAAATAATTCAGTGTTTCCTTTTTTTTTTTTTTTTTAATTTTATTTTTGTTTAAAATATTACAGATGTCCCTTTTTCTTCCCAATGACCCATTCCACCCCATTCCCATCCCCCTCCCCAGTCCCTCTCCCCACCATTGTCCGTGCCCTTGGGTTGTGCATATATGCATATAAATTCTCTGGTTATTCTCTCCCCCTCCACCCACCTGCCCTCCTTCAGTGTTTCTTGTTGCCTAAAAACGAATAGACAACACCCCCTCCCCCCTGAAACAAAGCCCCATTTGAAAGGTTGACCAATAATAAGACTGAATGGCTGAAGAGGGTAGTGAGTAAGTGCAGTAGGTCTTTAGTGAATGTCGGGAGATTGTCTTGGTGGAAATATGTGATTCTAAAGAGAAGCAATTATTTTGATGTAAAAGGCCAAGCAAATTTGGTATAACTCTTTCCAACATTTTTAGACTTCGGAAAGGAAAAAAAAGGACAATCAATCATATCTTATATTAAAATTAGCATTTTTTCATGCTGTTTTGCTTTGCTTTCCTTGAGCCATGAATTCAGTTTCCTGGTGTCACCAACCTGGCTCCCCAAACATTTTTCTCACTTCTCGCCCTCAGTTATCCAAGAGGGGAACAGTGATGGAGAGAGTTATATCTTTTATCTCGGTATCTCTTCAAGAACACAGTAGATTGTCTTTTGCCTTCCTCATTCCATCTCCAAATCTTATTGAGAATTTACTGCAAGTGTTGCAAAAGAGAGAGTAAAACCCAAAGGGCGTGTAAAGATTCCTTGGGGGCAGGCTCAGGACTAGGGATGTGCCCCTGGGAGTGTGCACCACAGTTTTAACCAATTTGAATCCAGCTCTTGGAAAAAACTAGAAAAAATATAGTCCCCACCCACTCTCAAAGAGCTAGCTGCACACAACCTTTCCTCCAAACAGCATTGGCTTTGGCTACATCTTATGAGCTTGGTAGGAAGATTAAACATTTAATTCCTTTTCTGCTGGCCATTAAAATTCATATCCTGTTCACTAATATTTTCTCTTAGCCACTGCTGGTCTGCTCAGGATTCAAGTTCAGAATAGCAATTTGAGGATTATGAGAGGGAGGCGGTCAGTATTACTTTCCAGGCACTTCCCGGGCCACCTTCAAATCCGACTTGGTTTTTCTCAGATAGGACTGAAGAAAGGAGTAAGATAGTTTCCTGTTTATTGAGCTTTTGACTGCATATTTTTTATATGACCTGTGGTTGCCTATTTTCATGTGTTAAACTCCTGTTTGTTTTTTATCTTTTCTTTCATTTTATTTAGTTAATGGTAATAAGATTTTGCAGACATTTTCAACATTTTTAGTATCCCAAGATTTAAAATGCCATTTTAAAGCAAAGAAAACCTTTAAAAATTAATAAACACATATATGACTAATGAATACTCACTGTGGGAAAAATAAAGATATCAACAACAAAAATTCCCTAGGACCCAGAGAGAACCACTGTCAACATTCTTGTGTGTCCCTGAGGACTTCGTGACTATTTTTATTCAGCACTGCTCAGACACTCTCAGCATCAGAGTACCAGAGAATGAAGCCTTACACATTTCTGTTTTTTGGTCTCAGGGTTCAAAATGAAATATTCAAAGGAGTTTACGGGCAATCTCTCTTCAGTATTTTGTTGTAGAAGAGAGATCCATTTTCTTGCATCTCCACAAAGAAGGGGTATGAAAGAAAAACTGCAAAGGGCAGCATAGAGTATTTGGGTTATGTCTAAACAAAAATGGCTGGGTATTATTACTAGTTACTGGGAGAAATGCCTTACTGATCTTTAACACTTGCGGCAGAATGCCAGGCGCAGTTATCCTGCTGGTTGACTAGTTGACTGACTTGGCTAAAGGATAAGCAGTGAAGATTCTTCCTGAGTCCCTACTACTTAGTGCTGTACTAGCTTAAAGCAAACAAACTTTTTGGTGGATTCCATTGCAAGACAGCATTGCAGATAAGGAATTATAGGTAACAGAATAGTACATTCTGAGAATAGGTAAAATTGATGAATGCTTTATTTCTGCCCCATATTTCTGTCTCCCATATACTCCATTGGGAAGGAAGCAGATGTTGGAATCTCTATAGAAAGTTTCCGAATTCGGTTGACTAGGATATTCCAGGGCGTCACGTGCATTATAATTTCTCACATAATAATCTAGCCCAGCCGGGCGTGGCTCAGCGGTTGAGCGTTGACCTAGGATCCAGGTGATCAGGGTTCGATTCTCAGTCAGGGCACATGCCCAGGTTGTGGGCTCGATCAATGACTCTCTCATCATTGATGTTTCTATCTCTCTCTCCCTCTCCTTTCCTCTCTCTGACATCAATAAAGACATATTTAAAACACACACACACACAAAAACAAAAAACAAAAAACATAATAATCTAATAAATTGGGTGCTGTAATTTTGTCCACATTGCAGATTCAGCAAGAGTGAGGCTGGTTCGGTGAGAATTTAGTGAGCATCCACTGTGTGCCAGGCACTGTACTCCTTCCTGGAATTCTGCAGAGACTCCACAGACAACGTCCCAGCACTCCTGGAGCTTAAATCTTAGTGGGGAAAGACAGTAAACAAGATGAGTAAATAAGTGATATTGAATGTAAGAGGGTTGTGAGTATTGTGAAAAGTAGGGAGGGAAGGGAAATAATGTTCTGACTGAGATTGGACTAGACTCAAACTCAAGAATTTTATCTTCAAACCCTGTGCTACTTTAATTACAGTAAGATACCAAGAACTTGATATTGTTGTCTGAAGAGAGTGCCTGAGGTGGATACATAAGAAAGGATAATTTCTGTAGTTTATTAATTATTCTTTAGGTAAGCAATAAAGACTGAACAACTGTGATGGAGAAGGAAAAGGGTGGAGTATCTCACAGCTAAGGAATTTAAAGATTTGGCCCCTGTTGAAAGGCAAGAGCTGGAGTCAGTCAGCTCTGGATTCTCATTTACTTCTAGCACTGTGTGAACAGCCTGGGGAGTATTCAAAACACCCCCAAACCCACAGATGTTTTTGATATATTTATTTTGTGAAGAATCAACATGTATTATGTTTTATCTTGTGAATGCATATCCCCACCTTCTGCACTCTGTCCTAATTTTTTCCCATCTCAGTCCTTCCCTTCTAATTTAGCTGAGCTCAGAAGAAATTTCCTTCTAGAGCATGTGACTTATGTGGAGTGCATTGAACACTGAATGAATAACAGTGAAGCCATTTAATTCTTTATCTGTAATAGTTGATACAAGTTGAAGGGAAAAAGCATTATAGAAATATTAGGGGGAAGAGGGATTATTATAAAACTAATCAGAAGGTGAAATAATTTGTTTCTAAGTGTATCAATCAGTTCAACCAGAGAAGCAGACTCATTGGGTGGGTGGATGGATGGATGGATAAATGGATGGATAAATGGATGGATAAATGGATGGATAGACAGGTAGACCAGGCAGACAGATAGATAGGAGGAAAGGAGGAAGGGAAGCAGAGATATTTATTACAAGGAATTGCCTTACTTGATTGTGGGGGCTAGCTAAGCAAGTCAAATCCATCAGATAGGAAATGAGGAAGGGAAGACCATGGGAAGTCTTGAATATATGGTAATGGGTGGTAGTTGCCCACAGGAAAAATTTCTTCTCTATTCATGAAACTTCAGCTGTGCTTTTAAATTCTTCAAGCTAATTCAATTAGGCCCATCCAGATTACCCAGGATAATCTACCTTACTCAAAGTCACCTAATTAGGGGTTTTAAGTACAGCTGTGGGGGCCCTTTGCAACAGCACCTAAAATGGTGTTTGTTTGAATAACTGGAAACTATAGCTAGCTAGGATGACACATGAAAAAACAAAAACCAAAACCCCAGGCAATTCACCCTGTAAATTTGTTTTCTAGGACTCTTTACTGGGATATGTACAGCAAACTACTGAAATGTACAGCTTTCCTTTTAAGATTTTTCACTTAAAAAACAACAACTTCTTGCATCAATGTGAAAAGTATGCTTTTCTTTTTTAAGTTGCCTAGATGTGTCAAGACCAAAAGAAACTTATTTTCAAATGTGATGGTAAATCAGTCAGTCTGGTATCTCTGCTTGATAGATTTAGAACACCAGTGTCTTAAACTCATTTCATATTAAAGCAAAAATAGATGATCTGTTAGTCGTATGCAGTGTTGTAAACAGCAAACTATTCACTCCTTCCCTCTTCTTTGAGTTGATCTATTTTGGGGAGTGGAGTGGGGGATGGACATCTTGTACAGCCCTAGTCATGAGTCATGATCAGTCAAAACCAGCCATGAAGATCCTTTTACCAACAGTTGGTCCAGGGCTGGGCATATGGCTCATCTTTGGCCAAGAAGATGTAAGTGGAAATCTAATAATCCTAAATATCAAATAAATATCCCTTACTTCATAATGACATAAATGATTGAATAAGTAAATAAATGGGGGAGAATAGAAAAATGTCCCCTGCAGAAGAATTCTAAATAATTTATGTAGCGTCTCTACCTTCAAGGAAGTGGATATAGTGTAACTCCCACTCTTTATGTATGACTGTGCATAGCACCTTCCTTCCAAAGAGTAAACTGTGAGAAGGGGGGAAAATAATTTTTCAGCGGGAAAACCCAGTCCTGGCTGGTTTGGCCCCGTGCGTGGTTAGAGCATCAGCCCATGGACTGAAGCAGCCTGGGTTCAATTCTCGCCAAGGACACATACCTGGATTACAGGCTCCATCCCCAGCCTCGGTCCGGGTGCTTGGGGAGGCAACCAGTCTCTCTCTCTCTCCCCCTCTCCCCCTCCTTCCCACTCTCTCTGAAAAGCAATGGAAAAAATATCCTTGAATGAGAATTAAAAAAACTCAAAAAAAACACATAAACCTGATGTATTAGTTTATCGCTATTGATGCTGTAACAAATTACCACAAACTTGGTGGTCTGAAACAATAGAACCTTATTGTCCTTGGGTCCTATGGGTTAGAAGTCTAAACCCAGGCTAAAGGTCAGGGATGTGGGCGGGGCTGCATTCCTCCCTGGAGGCTCCAGGGGAAGAAGCTTTCTTGCCTTTTTCAGCTTCTAGAGGTTGCCCATGTTCCTCCGCTCGTGACTTCCTTCCTCTAACTTCAAAGCCAGCAACACAGGTCCAGTCCTCACATCACGTCGCTCTGACTGACCTGCTTCCTTCATCACATTTTCTCTGAACTCTCTTTTCTGCCTTTTGATTACAATGGGCTCACCCAGGTCATTCAGGATAACCTCCCTGTCTGAGGGTCAGCAGATTACAAAAATTCCATCTGCAACCTTCCTTCTCCTTTGCTATGGAACCTAATGCATCCTCGGGTTCCAGAATTAGGACTTGGACATATTTAAGGGGTAAGTATTCTGTCTACCACATCTGACAAACACTGCCCCAGCCAGGTGACCCCGGCTCACATCAACAGTGATAAGGCATGTTGATAGCATGTGCACTTGATATGTGACAAGAGTGTTAGTTTTTCTGAGTGGTCTTCCTCCTGCAAAACCATAACCCCAGTCTAATCATGAGGAACACATCAGTCAAATGTTTAAATTGTCCCAATTGAGGGACATTATATAAAATATCTGAACAGTACTCTTTAAAACTGTCAAAGGTCATTGTGACAGGAATGTGGACAGCCTATAGAAACTGAAAAGGTAAGGAAACAGATTGTCCCCTGTACATCCTCTAGAAAGGAGCAAACCTCCCCGATGCCTTGATTTTAGGCCGGTGAGACCTGGATTGGACCTATGACCCACAGGACTGAAAGATAATCAGTTTACACTGCACTGTTTTTAAGCTACTAAGTTTGTGATATTTTACTGCAGCAATAGAAAACAAATATAGTTATACAAAATAAGAAAAGTCTGAGAAACTATCACAGCCAAGAGGAGCTTAAGGGGGCTTGACAACCAAGTGCCATGTGGTATCTTAGATGGGACACAGGAACAGAAAAAAAGAAAATTAAATAAAAATTAAGGAAACCTGAATAAAATATGGATTATAGTTCATAATGTGTCAATATTAGTTCATTAATTGTGACAAATGTACCATATTAACATGTTATATCACGAATGTTAGTAATAGGAGAAATAGGGTGTACCATGTTTACAATTTTTCTGTAAATTTATTTAACAAAAAAGAAAACAGGAAAAAAATGTCAATTTAATATGGTACCCCAAAGCTTGTAGGTACAAATGTCCCAATGGATTTTCTAGATAATTGCTTGTTATCTACTATGTGGAGGGTTACTGTGAAGGACAGAGAAATGAGGTAGTCAAGGACCCTGTTCTTCAGGAACTCAGGGTGTGGTTGGGAAGATGTTTATGATTTGCTGTAATCCAGGGAAAAAGGATGTTTGGATAAGAAAAAAATTTACTTCCACGTGAGGCATAGGAGGTCGCAAAGGACCATGTGAAGGAAGTAGCATCTGCATTCTGCCTTGGAGAATAACAATGGTTTGTATAAACAACCTTGAAGAGGAAGGGAAGACTGACAGGCCAGAAGTATTAGTACAAAGATCTAGAAAAAGCGCATGTTGGCGGTCCTGGACTTTTGTTGGGAGTTTTTTTATTACTAATTCAATCTTCTTACTAGTCATTGGTCTGTTCAGATTTTCTGTTTCTTCATGATTCAGTCTTGGTAGATTGTACATCTGTAGAAATTTATCCATTTCTTCTAGGTTATCTGATTTGTTGGTATGTAATTATTCATAGTACTCTCTTACGATCCTTAGTGTTTCTGTGTTACTAGTTATGGTGTCTCCTCTTTCATTTATCATTATATTGATTTCTGTCTTAGTAGTGACTCCTAAATTCACTGTGATTTTTATCCAAACCACTGACTTTTCCTTTTTCCCCTTGGCCTGTACCCTGGAGTTGAGCGCTGTGGTGCAGACAGAGAAAGCTTTAGGAGAAGCCTGGTTTGAGCCAAAAAGGTAACTTAAAACCTTCTAAAAGATTAAGAAGCCCAGCCTCCTTCCTCTCATTTTTCTTCCCTCTGTGCCAGTCCCTTAGGTAGTTCCATCTAGATTCTTTAAAGATTTCAGAAAATAATATAGTGCATAAGCTATGTATTATGTAATGGGACCTAAGATGGCCTACTTAGTCAAACATACTGTTTTCTGCAATGGAACATGAATATTCACACTAAGAGGTGTGAATAAAGACTATAATCATTAGCTTTACATATTTTAAGTCGCTTTGATAGCAAATTATTTCAGAAAATGTCAAGTTTTGCTGCTGAGTTTTTAGAAAATTTTAGTTTTCAAAAATTTTGGATTTAGGAATTGCAGATAAGGCATTATTGAATCTTTACTCCGATGTGGCCTTTGAGGGTAACTAATGATTCCAATTCCTCAGCTTTTCTGGAGTTTTTAGATATAAATCCATATACAATTTATTGACTTCTCCCTTTGCAAACTTTCTCTGCTCTGTTAAATCAGTAGGCACTTATTCATCTCTTTCCATCTTCCAAAATTTGGTTGATACAGGCTTACCTTGTTTTATTGCACTTTGCTTTATTGTACTCTACTGAGGTTGCATTTTTTACAAATTGAAGTCAAGACCCTCCACTGGCAAAATGATTATGGCTCACTTTATTGTGATACTTTATTGCAGTGTGATATTTTAAGCCTTCAATATCTCCAAGGTAGGCCTGCATATCTCTTCTGCTTTTGTATTTTCTACCATAATCTTAGAATTTGTATGTCTTTACCTGTTTTATTCTTTAACTGGCTTCCTAGTGCAGTTTCAAGAATGAACAGAGATCATTGAATGTATCCAATCTACCATGTTTAACCAGAATCCACATGTCAAGGCTAACTAGAACCCTGAAATCTAGATAAAAATGGTCTGCCCATGGGAGAATTCAGTAGTTCTATCACATTCAAATGAATGAAGAGGAGTGGGCTGCAGAGCAAAGCGTAAAGGACAAAAACTCTTAAGCTCTTATCATCTGAAGCCCCTCAGAGATGGAATTTGTGTTTTAGACACACCCACAGACTCATTAACATTGCCTGGCTGTAGCGGGCTAAATGGTGTCCTGTTCCCCCTCAAGCCGCCCAAAAAGGTATGTCTGGAACCTAGTCTCCAAAGCCTGCGAACATCAGCTTATATGGCAAAAGATGTGATTAAATTAAGGATTTTGACTGGAGGATTCATCCAGGATTATCTTGGTGTGCTCTAAATGGGGAGGTTTGGAGTCAGGCCCCACAGAGAAGGTGATGCGAAGAGGCAGCAGAGAGAGAGGAGGCCACGGAGCAAGGATGCTGACCAGAAGCTGGAAGACAGCAGAAAAGGCTGCTCCCCTAGAGCCTCAGAGGGAGTGCAGCCTGCCTTCACCTTGATTTTGGACTTCTGGCTCCAGAACCATGAAAAATATATATATTTATGTTATTTTAAGCCACCCAGTTGGTGAGAATGCGTTACGGCAACCCTAGGAAACGAATACACTGACAGTGCTGTGTGGTGTTGTCCTCCCTGAGTGAGAGCAGGTTCTTTTTGTGGGAGAAAAACTCATGTGAATTATTTTGTTTATAATTTTAGTCAAGTTGGTTCTCTGCTGTGGGCCTCAGGCTTTTGTTTGTTTGTTTGTTTTGTTTTGTTTTTAAAATTTACTTTTCAATTATAGTGTACAATCAATATTATTTTATATTAGTTTCAGGCATACAGCAATAGTGGTTAGATAAGCACATACTTTATAAAGTGCCTTCCCCGATATTTCCAGCACCCACCTGGCACCATGCATAGTTATTACAGTGGTATTGACTATATTCTTCCTTATGTTGTACTTTACATCCTGGTGACTATTTTGTAACTACCAATTTGTCCTTAGTTTTAAAACTTGAACATTAGCATTGGCAGTCAAACGATTTGCAGTGCCTCAAATTCTGTAATACTCTTGGTTCGTGCAAATCCTAATATGGTAGTGAGGAAATTGACCTATTTGCATCAGTCATATAATGAATATGTAAATAAGTCTCAAGTGGAACTAATAACATTATTGCTACCATGGGGTGAATTTAAAACACAATTTTCTTTTCACTTTTTCTTTTGGAATAGCTATTTAGATGTGCTTGTGTATGAAAGCATTGTGTATTTTATGCAGACAACTTCCTGTACTTATTAGGAATAACTAACTTTTTATATAAAAATAGATTTACATATACTAGTCTACTTGCCTCTAAAGTTTTATTTTAGTAATAATGTTAAAATCAAATTAATAGTTTTTTAAATCCCCATTTTAGTTGTCTAGATGACTATCTTCTCTATAAGACTTTTCTTAATTTAAAATTTAATGGATGGCTGATTCAATCACAGAAATTTTTAAATGTTCATTAAAAAACACATTTAACTGTATTGCTATAGTTCAGGAACTTTTTCTTGCAATATAATCTATAACCATAACAGCCTTGGGTTTTATACCCTTTCATGTTCTTAAGGGTCTTTGTTTATCCTTTTAAAAAACCATTTTCAAATATACTTTTTTATCTTACAAAAAGACCAAAGAACCTAGCCACTATTTTTTTCCAATTTTTCCTCCTCATATAATGTTTAAATGTAAATTTAGATATTATTACTGATGCTTATTAAGCACTTACTGTGTGCTCCCAAGCTCATATTCTTCCAAGTGCATCCGTTTTATTAATGCTTTGTAAGGTAGGTACATTGTTACCATCCCTACTTTATAGATAGGAAAATTAAAGGCCTGAGAGATTAATTTACACACTCACATAACTATTGTGTAGAAAAGAGCTAGGATTTCAAGTCTGTTGTATATCTCCAAAGCCCACTAACACAGTGGCTTTCACTGACTGAAGGGCTGTCCAAATTGAATGGTTTTTGACCTACTGTGTTCCTGGAATTCATCATCAAGACCTAAAAGGCCCTTTAGGGATCCACTGCCTAAGAGGGGTTTTGGAAGTTTTCTCTTTGATGATTGAGTGAATAAGTGTGCTTTTTAATGATATGTGTTGAAAGTAGAGAATGTAGTAATCTCATGAGCTCTACTTAGTTGTCCTACATCATGGAAATTTGTATACAAATCAAGTACCTACTTACCCAAGTTGTCTAGTTAATAAGTTCAGTGATAAGACTAACCACATTTCTATCCTGCCCCACCTCTCATCCTTTACTTGGATGGTGGGATGCTTCATTACCCCTATACTGCAGGCATCTTCCCTGAACACTTCCAAGGCTGAATGGGAGGTTCAAGTCAAGAACATCCCAGGTTTTAAAATTTTTCTAGTTTTCACTTTAACTGAGAGTATATGAGGTGTCACCCCCACGGCAGAGAACTTCAGGGATCATGACATCTCTCAAGGGAGAATCTGATTGACAGACAGCAGCCCTATAGCCAGCCAGTCACTCCTAAGAAAGCACATTTTCTGCTAATGCCACACATGTGTGGCTAATGGGGACTTTCAAGCTTTGGATTTTGTTTATTTCACTCTGGACTATTGAACCATTGCAGTCTGTTGCCTGAATGAAGTTGGAAGCGCTGTGATCCCTCTTCTCTTCCCTGACTTTTTCCCACATGCTTTCTCAGTTCTGCATAGCTGGATAGGAAGTAATCTAAATCACATTCCTGGAGAGAGAAACTGGGCAGAAGATAGGTAATGAATCCCAGCAAAGTTGGAATCTTGCAGCTTTTCAAGACTTATTTTTGGGTCTGAAAAAAGGGGGGGTAAAATCAAGAAAATATGCTCTGAGAATCAGATTACTGAATCTTTTGCACATTTGCTCTGTTTCTGAATCTGCCCAAAGAAATGGGAGTCTGAGCACAATTATAGCTGTCCTGGATTTTCAAATACTGGTACTTTCCCCATGTTGATCAAAAAATCATTTTCATTGTTAATTAGGCTTTCATTTCCACTGAGTACCCAAACCCTCCATTATCCCATTAGCATTACTGAGTACCTACTATGAACACATTGCTGAAGAGACTTAAAGAGTTTTCCAGTGTATCATCTAGTTCCCTAACTACAGCAAACAGTATCAAGCTAATGAGGATTTTCACATTTTTAAATATGTCTAAAATCCTAAGATGTATTTTTCCTTGTGGTGTATACTTACATTTATAATAAGTAAAATGAAAGGTGAAAAAGAACTGAGCTACAGTATAATCAGTCTTGTGGCACTGTGTATGATATTAAATATTTGTTTTATACCTTGTTATTATGTGTTTCTGGGGACTATGAAATGTTCATGCTAGGGGAAACATAAACACTAGACACTTAAGGGACATTTACAAAAATTCAAATTAATAAACACTTCTCTAATACCCGCCATGCCCCCTAGGTTCTGTACATACAGGAATGAAAGTACAGGCATTTCCCTCCCTCACAGAGTTCACCATCTAGCAAAATAGGTCACAGACTAGTTTTACATGAACTCATTCTAGAGTATTAATAATAGTGTTGTTGTTAAAACACTATGTCTTATGTAGAGTTATGTATAACAATAAATAAAATTAAAATAGTGGGATACAAAAGGGAACAAAGTGCAATCTGTCTCCCAGTGGCACCTGCCATCTTTCTGACTCTCGTTTTGGCTGACATGGGTAGCTGACTTGCCCGTCCTCTTCCCTCACTTCTTCATGCGAGTCCCTTCCAAGCTCTGTCCTTAGTCAGAGAGGCTGCCCTTCCGGATAGGTACTGACCTTGAATGAGGGCTTTGTCAGGAGCTGTGTTCCTTCCTAGTGCTTCTAAACAAGTTCAAGGTCCACTTATGAAGAACAGAGTTCTCATTTTTCCAACTCCTACAAACGGTATGGTGTTCTTTGAAATGACCAACAAAGAGCTAGAAGTTCCTTAGTAGTCCCTGGTTGTCTTGTGGTGTTCCCTTTAGCTAGTTTCCCACAGAGCAGAGGATTTGGGTAATATATACCAGCTCAAGTTGTGCTAAAGTTACTTCAAAGGCATACCTAGGTGTGGGTCACAAGCAGCTACTTGGAACTGCAGCTTTCATTTATTAAGACACAATCTAGAAATCAAACCCTTTTGAAGATACTTGGTGGAAAGTCAGTGTACCCAAGAAAACCAGGGACAACACAACTACTCTCAAATTAATAAAGTGGAAAGGGGGCTACAAATTTTTCTGAGAACATACGCTGTGAAAGGTTCCAAGTATCAAGTATCTCACCAGAGTCTGTATACATCAGTTATTTTGTGGCACAGTCAAAAGAATATTGTTTTCTTTTATGTTTTATTGAAATAATTGGATGGACCTAATTTTTTATAGGGAATGCACCTTGTAGTTTAACTCACTACAGAGGGACAACATCAAATGCTATAACATCGCATTATAGGAATTCTAGAGGAAGAAGAGCGTGAGAAAGGGACATAAAGTGTGTTTTAGGAAATAATACTGAAAACTTTCCTAATCTGGGAAAGGAAACAGACATCCAGTTTAAGGAAGCACAGAGAGTACTAAAAAAGATGAATCCAAAGAGACCCACACCAAAACATTTTATAATTAAAATGGCAAAAGTTGAGGATAAAGAGACAATCTTGAAGGCAGCAAGAGGGAAACAAGCCACATACAAGGGAAACTCTATAAGGCTATCAACTGATTTCTGGGCAGCAGGCCAGAGGGAGTAGCAGGACATATTTAAAGTGCTGAAAGAAAGGACCCTACAACCTAGAATACTATATTCAGCAAGGTTATTATTCAGAATTGAAGGAGAGAGTTTCACAGACAAGCAAAGTGGAATTCATTACCATTAAGTGGGATTTACAAGACATGTTAAAGGGTTTTCTTTATGTAGAAGAGAAAAGGCCATAACCAGAAATAAGAAAAATATAGGAAAGAAAAAAATCTCACTGGTAAAGGCAAATATTTAATAAACACAGTGAATCAACCACTTAAAAAGCCAGAAAGACATCTGATACATTCAAGTATTCTCCCAGTGATTACCATAAGCTTTAAATTATTGTAATTGATAGCATAATTTTAGAGAGTACTACTATATTTCACATAACCACTAATTTATAAAATGTTAAGATTTATAGCATGTAACATGTATCATATCTACCACTCTACGTTGTTGTGGCCCTGTGGAAGACACTGAGGTTTTAATCTTGATCTGATTGTCTTGCTAGGTGATCTTGGGCAAGATATTCCAACTTTGTGAGCCCTAATTTCTTCATCTATAAAATGAGGATAAAATAATACCTGACTTTACTAGAGAGGTTTATATGAGATGATACATCTAAAACACTTAGTACAGTAACTGACATATTGTTCCCCAAATGTTAACTATAAAAGTAATAAAAACAGTTCATGTAGATGTTATTACTATGATCTTATTCTCAATTTTTTCCTAGAAAATGGAGATAATAATACCTGAACTTCCCTGAGAAATAAATAGTCTGTATATAAAATGTCTGACATGCAAAAGAAACTTTTTAAAAAATAGATTTTAGAGTGAGAGGAAAAGGGATGGGGAGAGAGAGTGAAAAATATATCGATTTATTGTTCTACTTATTTATGCATTCATTGGTTGATTTTTGTATGTGCCCTGACAGGGCATCGAACCCTCAGATTTGATGTATTGGGATGATGCTCTAACCAACTGAGCTACCTAACCAGGGTGCAATAGGAACTTAACTGAAATTATTTTTTTTTATTTCTTTCTAGACAAAACAAACTTAATTTATCTCTCCATTCAGATAGAGGACTTTCAACTTTTCTGGGTAAGTCCTTAGGATCTATAAGAGTCCTCTAGATTCTGAATTTTGGAGACTATTTCTGTAAATTTTCAGTGCTGAATGAGAGATGTTTGGTGTTCAGTATTGTGTTTTTTTTTACTAAGATCTTTTCCACAATTGCCTCCATTTTGGGGTTACGGAGTTAGCTCTACCATGCGAGTTGTGAATGCTATGAACTATTCATCAGGCAATGTAGTTTCTGTGTGTTTATATGGAGTTAGGTCTGTCTGACCCAAAGTTCATGCCCTTTCTATCTAATTCTAGAGATAGATTTACTTCCTGTTCTTGATTGCATGTATATGAAACATCTGTTATCTGTTATGAGAGCTGTATAAACAAATAGGTTCTGATTTGCTGAGATTCCTCGATTTTCTCTGTGCTGTGTTCAGATTTAGCATTCATGTTATGCTGCACCGGATTCTGTTCATTGTCATTACCCAGGGCTATAATTAACAAGCACTCAACCACTTGGTAATGGTATTAGACACCCAAGTCAGAGGCTGGCTGTCAACTGCAGCAGGTCACAGTACTGCAGGCAATGACATTTCCTATATCAACTCTGAGCCTTCAACTTGAAGATTTTTAACTGATGATTTGAAGAAAAGACAGGAAGAAATAATGCCTGGGGGAAAATATCTTCCGATCTTTTGAATTCAAATTTACTTTATGCAATAGTAAAACATATCAATTTTACTTTTTGAATACAAATCATTTTCCCTTCAGAATCTGTGTTTTTTACTGAACTATTGGCTTTGCAGCACTAGATTAAACTGAAATCCTCAACTGAGCTGAATGAAGAAAGAAGCAGAAACAGATTTGAGTAAATTTAGCTGCATCTCTGCTTTTTTAGTCTTAGAGTGAAGACCACTCTTGAAAGCAATTCCTGCTGCCTTGACGATTTCCCGTTCTCTTCAGATTATGGAAACATCTACGAGAGTGGAGTTGTCCTTCTTGTTCTGTAGTGGAGTCTTTCTCCCCATCTGTGCTTCTTTCTTAATTAGGATTATCTGCTGTCTCTCACTACTGAAAGTAAGGGGAAAGCCATGATTCTCCAGGCTTCTAAAGCAGCAACATGATTAGTAAGACCAGCTTCTGGCAGGAAAATGAAATTATTTTTAATGTTAAACAAAGAAACTGCAGGATTCCACCTGCAGCCCAAGTCTGACTGGGAAATGATAAAAGGGGCAGTCAGGATATCACTCTCTGATCAAGGGATTGCCTTTAGACGTGACTTTAAAAAAAACGAATCCTAACCCAAAAGCCACACAGCTGTAAGCTCAAGATGTAGTAAAAAATGAGCCACTTGTAGAAATAGGAGATTAGTAGAGCCTCATTAGGGACATAGGCAGGGGAAGCCACAGCAGGGCAGCTGTGCTTTCTTGTGGATGGGCTTGAACCAAGGGACAGACATATGTTGGGGAAAGAAACGCAATTTTATTTTATTTTTAATTTTATTATTTTATTTTTTTTTATTTTTTTTTGCATTGCATTTACCTAAGGAAGAAAATGCCCCAAGAAACCCAAACACCATTTCAGGGAGTTCTGATGTACAAAACCAAACTTGCTAATTTGCTGAGCAATATGTCCGACCCTTTCTTATATTTACTTAACTTCAAGCTTAGACTTTTCTCAGAAGTACCTGGAGGTAGTGAGTGTTGACCTGGTTCACTGGAGCGGTTGTGGAAGACTGAAGAAATGTGGGCAATCTGGGGAAGAGTGCATCATGATTCATATCGCTCAGGTGAGACTGATAGTTGCTCTCCCTAAATTGCCACAGTGCAGGAATCAGCATGGCTGTGCCCTGGCAAAATGAATGAAGACACACAGACCTATTCATCTTCAAAGGGCTTTCATTTTCTCCACATACAGAGCAGCCTGGCTGGGCCAAAATTATGATCTACGCACATCAAGACCTGTGCTTTCCTAGTAAAGGCAGCATTTAAGGAATGTAAATGAAGGTTCTTGATGTGTGTTTTTATGCCTATCTGCTCATTACAAAACATCAATTTAAAGCAATAGACCGCTAATGTCTGTCCTGGGCAGACAGCCCTCACGAACATCATCTTGCACCCCTATAAGGACACTGCTTCCACATCACACACCTCTGGAGAGACGATTTTGATTTTGACTCTAGGAGTTTCCTTACCTTGGTTCCTCCTTTTGCATCTTGGTTCCTAGGTACCGCAAAGGTGCAGTTGGGGAAACATACCCGCACATGCTCATGAGCGCACATGTCGAGGAAGTGGGCGGGTGGTTTAGACCCGCAGTGCACCTCTTTGTTTCTCTGTAGAAGCTGCCAGGTGATAACTCAGCAGGAAAATATTAGAATGTATAAGCCATAGAGAAAAGCCACAGGGTAATCATGAACCTCAGGTGAGCAGCAGGCCTGCCCCTCGTGATCTCCGTGTGCAGTGCTGCCCGAGCAGGTAGAGTACTGAATAGAAAGCAGGGAGCTCGTCATAAAAGAAACTGTGGTCTGTAATTATCTGGGGCTGACAGTTGCTGAACACCTTCTCTAATGATACCTGGCGCATGTCTTAACGCCTTACTCAGGCAGAAAGTAAACTACTACTTTGCAACCACCTCGGGCACCAGAACTCGCTGCCAGCTTCCTATTTAATCACTCCTGGAGTGGGTTGTGGGTGGAATATGCTAGTACTCTGTATTTAAGGTCAACCATTCAAAAGGGATTTAGACTCTTGACATAAGTTTGCATTTATAGGTGCAGTCATTACTTTTGGGATTATGATATTTAGGGAAGAAATAATGGGGAGTCTTAGATCCTTGAGAAGAATTCTGAGCTCCTCAGAAAAGTGCCCTATAAATTCAAGGTGTAATTATCTGGATCATTGTTGTCATTATTTCCATCTAAACAAGTTCCTAGATGTATGGTTGGAAATAAAATTAAGCTTGTGGAATGTAACCCTGGGGGCCATGAGAAATGTGGACACTGGAAAGGAAAAGCATCCAGTTGCTGGAGGCTTTAGGGCTTGCCCACTGGTGACCGTGGAGCGCAGGACAGTGGTGACACCTTCCATTTCATTTTCAACAAGTGAAGTCAGACCCTGCTTTGTTGTGTATTTGTGTTATCAGACTGAATTATCTGCTATGACTACTGTGGAGCATAATAGCAGGAATTATCCATTAAACTTCAGCTGATAGGACAGAGAAACAATTCATGAAGAAAATTCGCATTATTTCACACAGATTGCATATCTAAATGGAGGGAGAGTGTGTCATTCAGAAGGATGCCTGGGTAAACCTCCAGGGAGGGGAAAGCTGGCCAGGTAGGCATGTTCTGGAAATCAGAGGCGATGACTACATTGTATTTTCAGGGAGGCAGGAGCCAGCGTAAGGGCCTTCTGTTTGAATGTGCAAAATGAGCAGTAGGCTCTGAGTACGGTGGATTCACTCCACATATAAAGGAGAGAACTGGAAATGCTTGAGGAAAATCTGGGGAAGAGCAGAAAGGAGCCCAGAGTTTAGGTAGTATAGAAGGGGAGAGGTAAACAGAAGAAAAAGTCTTCCAGGGAGCTTTAGCTGAAGAGGAAATTGGAGGCAAGAGCATATGAGGGGTATTAAGTTGTTTGATGTAGGCTGAAAATTCTTAACCTTCTCCTGCATCTTCCTCATGCAAATGTTAGAAAATCTACATCCCTCACTCGCTGAGGGTTATGAATTCCTTAGGACCACTTAGAGAAATAATCCTCAATATTTCTGCATCCAGGTTTTCTCGGAAAGAGCAAAAACGTGCATGTGTTGATGCACTCCATGGCAAAAGGATTGGGAAAATGCCAACCTGGAGTCTGAACATTCCTTTCAGTTACTGAACAGAAATCAAATCAAAACAACCTTGTGGGGAGCAAGGAGGACCCTAATTGTGTTTTATAATATCTGGCCTAAGAAAGAAAATACCAGTGCAATTATAATGAAAGAGCCTAAAGAAAAGGAAGGAGAGAACAAAATTATTTTAATTGTTATTATTGTAATTATTAGTAATTATTTTTAAAAACAGAATGATGTTGTCTATTTCCATATAACTATTCCAATGTTGTTACTGTTTTATTTTTAAACTTATTTTGATTATCTGAATCCTTGAGGTATCTGAACCCAGAACTCTCCTTTTATTTCTCTAGGGATTGATGTTCAAGTTGGAATAACAAGCTTGGTGCTATCATGATATGCCAATTCAAACAAAATGAGAGGAGATCAAATAAATGATAGCCAAGTAGGCTATGTGGAGCTGTCGATCAAGTTACATCACATTCTGGTTTTCTGTTCATGTTATTTCCCTCTATTTGTTTTTGAAAGCCAGAGAAACTTCTCTGCTTTTCCTTCCCTGAGGCAGCCTGTGGGTCATTAAGTCTTTTTTAATATTTATTTTTCAATTTCAGTTGATATACAATATTATAGTAGTTTCAGGTGTATAATATAGCGATTAGACATTTATATGCCTTATGAAGTGATCAAGCTGGGTAAGTCTAGAACCTATCTAAGAGTTAAAAAGTACCTTCATGATGATTCACTTTCCAATCTATGCTGGAGCCTTACCTGTGTTCTGAAGCAGTCTGTAGAATCTAGATCTAGCTTCCGCTTGAACTCTTTAGGTGTTTGCGAGGCTGACAATTCCATTTTCTGAACTGCTTTAATTATTAAAACATTTCATGTAAGCAACAGGGTGTTCAGTGGAATTTTTTCTTTTGTCTGCATAGGCCCACAGTTGGGGAGCAAAACATTCTAAATCAAGGAGCTAGACTTGGAAAGGGGATGATCTGAACCTGGGTCTGCCTGCATTAGCCATCAACATCCACAGGCATGTATGAAAAACTTTAGGGAAGACATTTCATTGGACAGCTAGAAAAGGCATTTCATTGGAGAGCATGTCCTATGTGTTGCTGGGATGGGGAAGAAGAATGAAGTACTTTGCTCCCCACCCTAAGTGAGGAGGCTTCAGGGAGGGGTCAGGTTAAGACTCTGACATGTGTGTTGGTCAAGCTGTGTGATGACGTGTTACCTGAGTTATTCTTAAATAGTCTAACGGTGAGGGACTGTGACCAGAGCTGCCCCTTTTTGGTGGCAGAGGAGAGAGAATCTCTAGGAATAAGTTTCCCTGCTCTGGCTGTGCCCTTACCGTTATCTAGATTTGTATGCCACTGAAGGGAACTGACCGTAGGTCATTTTGAAAGGGATCCTACCCAAAAGAACTCACTAAAAGAGTCATAGCAGCCGGCTGGAGAAGCAGCCTTGCTCAAGTTGAGGTCCCTCCTTAGAAGTAGAGCTCCAGAGAGTCTGTAGAGATACCAGTGAGACATTCTATCACCCAAAGTGCCCAGACAGTAACTACCAACCTCATACAGCTGAGCTACCAGGGCCTGATCCTGGAGCCATCAAAAGAGTGGTGGTGAGTGAGGACAAGAGGTGGAGCTGGGAAGAGAGAGGCCATCACTCACTCACCCATTTAAGGTTTCCAGCCCGGATTATAGGGGAGGGCGAGACTTCAAATAGGACAAGTGTTAGAATCTTAATATTATTGGTGGGGCTTTAAAAATTATTGCAATGAGATTGTTCTTTTGACTAAATGGGGCAGAAAGGCTGGCCCTAGATGCCATCAATGCTGGCTAAAGAGCAATGATGACCTATAGTGTTTACATGAGCAGTGAGGAAAAAACATTTCCCCTCTCTTTCTCCTTCTCCCTCCCTCCCTCCCTCCCTCCCTCCCTCCCTCCCTCCCTCCCTCCTCCCTCTCTCTCTCTCTCTCTCTTTCTCTTTCTTTCTTTCTTTCCTTCTTTCCTTCTTTCTTGCTTTCTTTCTATTTGTACCCTACTAAGTCCAGCTGTTTCAATAAATTAATTTTACTTAAACGGATAGTAATCTGTTTTCTTTTCACTTCAACTTGGTTTTATTCTTGCCTCTGAAAATGTGTACAAAAAATGTATTAATTTACCATATTAACTACTTTGAAAGATTTGAAAATTGCATTTGTAGGCCCCCTGAAATGCTTTTTACCGAAGGTGCAAATCCCCTAATTCTCCAGTCATTTTTCCTACAACTCAGTTTGTACCCTCTTCCATGTTATTCTAGGCTAATATCATTCATCTGAAAACTGAGGCTTGTCTTTCAGATGTACTCTGAGCACAGGGAGGCTTGTCCTGCCACTGATCCTGTCAGTGCACACTGCATGGTTATCATAAAACTTTGTAATGTATCAGGGCTAGGAAGAGTTGGCTAAACAGAGAAAGCACATGATAAAAGCATAAGTTAATTTAAAAAAATAGTTATAATGATAAAATTTTAATCATATATATTTTTAAAATAAGGCCATTCTTCCATTAGATGTAATAGTTTTAGGTAGGCACCAATAGGGCATGATTTGAAGATTTAACATTATGCAAAAAGCATTTTATTTATACTATTGCTTAAAATGGTAACAAAATAGATCCAGAGACATAGAAGCATGGAACAGACTGATGACTCTCAGAGGGAACTCTGGTGTGGGGGTTGGAAGATGTTAACCAAAGAACTCACATGCATGTTTGCATAACCCATGGACACGGACAGTAGTGTGGTGAAGGCCTGGGGTGGGATGGAGCAGGTCAGTGGGGGAAAAAGGGAGGACATCTGTAATACTTTCAACAATAAAGATAAATTTTTAAAAATGCTAGTGATTCTGACCTGGTATTTTGCACTGACAATATGTATGCTATTGGAAAAATCCTCTAATATTCCAATGTAATTTTCTCCTTAACTGTAAAGTGAGGAGCTAGATGGGACTGAATTAAAATTCCTCAAACATTTATCATGTGAGTACTAAAGATGTTACTATAGTACTGTCTAATAATCTATGATTCCTGCCTGAAAGGAATTCACCAGTTAAAGAGAAATAGACAAATGTTCAACTAATATTGGTACAGAACAGATTGAGATAACATAAAAGAATGTTAACACCATGAAGGTACCTATTTTCCCTCAAAAAAATATTTGTGGAGCAACTGGATGCAGTGAGACCCAAGGAAGATTCATGTTTCTTCCCATTTTATAATTCATTGAGTTTTGTACTGATTCCTATTTATAAAGAGTTTCTCCCCTTTGTGTGGTATTATTTAGAATTGGAAATATTCCTAAGGTATAACTTACTATGTAACACCTTCTTACAAATACATTTAGGTCATTTTTACTTGACTATCATGGTAGTACTGGATAGCTGGAGAATAGAAGGCATCTTGTTGGCCAGGGAGAAGAGACAAGAAGAGGGAAAAGTGATGCTTAGAAAAGGTGACTATGGACAAATAGGAGTGAAAATTATTGTTTCTTTCTCTCAAATTTCCTAGGGTTGTCCATTTAGTCCCACATGAGCGAGTCCCGAATTGT
The DNA here is from genome assembly GCF_964146895.1 of Miniopterus schreibersii. NCBI lineage: Eukaryota > Metazoa > Chordata > Mammalia > Chiroptera > Miniopteridae > Miniopterus > Miniopterus schreibersii. The sequence goes on along the minus strand of NC_138105.1, from coordinate 37,662,678 downwards.
TTGAAGTATCTGTTCCTCAGACACTGCATGTGCTTTGAAATCCCATTCATAGTTCCAGAAAGTTTGGGATAATGAAGCTGGAGCTGAGATCAAAGTTTAACAGCTTTCATTCATAAAATGGAAACTAAATAGAACCTGTTGGTAACAGATTCTATGGGAAAATGGAGTATTAGGGAGCCAAAAGTCAGAGTGGGTGAAATAAGGAAGTGAGAGTATGTCATAGACAGGTTTTTCCAAGAAGAATTTGTAATTCTACCCATGCATGTGTCACAGAAAATCACTGACAATGGCCTGACTCACAAAGAAGTATTAATCAGGGGATAATGTGATTTGATGTCATTGAACAAATCATACATTAGTGAATCAATTTAAGTCAAGTGTGTGTAAATGCAGGGGTGAGAGGGGGAAAAGTGTTACTATATGTGTATGCAAAAAATAGTAGTACAAAGTAGCTCTTTGACTCATTGATGTTGGGACATATACAGTTATATTACAAGTTCAAACAGAGGTATGTATTGGCAGGAAAAATAGAAGGTGTTACTTGATAGAACTTAGAAATGATAAAGTAACATTATCCTCTCTCAAGTGGAAGTCATATAGCTTTGGGCAGTTGGTAGAGAAAGTAACGATCATCAGGGCCATGATCTGTGCAGTGGGTGGTAGTGCAGGCTGTAAGCCTGTGATCATGTACGTGCCACAACTCAAGAGTGATTACAAATACAATCGTTTAATCTTAGCTTTGATATGTGCAGCTAATAATTTTCTCATAAGAAACAGATCCCAGAAAAGTTAGTTGTCTTCATGAGTCATGTGAAATAAAACCACTTTCTGCCCTTTACCTTTTATTATTTTAAATGTCTTCAGTTTCTTGATTATTCCAATTCTTTAAATTTCTGCCTTTACTTTTTGCTCTTTTATACTAGTTTTTATCCATTTTTATTCTCACCTGAATTTCACCTCCAAGCCAGTTAGGTAAAAGATGTCAGCTTAACCAATTTTATTATTTATTTACCAAAAATCATTTGGAGGAACTGCTATTAGGCTACTAGGCTATTAGTAAAAGATGTCAGCTTAACCAATTTTATTATTTATTTACCAAAAATCATTTGGAGGAACTGCTATTAGGCTATTAGGTTAATTTCAGTCTTCTGCATGATTTATTGATTTCAGTTATTGTGCTTTTGGGTTTATTACTCATGATCACACTGCTTATTTATGAGCCAGGAATACCACATGACTTTTCAATAAAGGTCACCTGGTTCACCCATTGAGGAAGCAACAGAGAAGGCAGAAATGACTACTTTGAGTAAGGTATACTTTTATTTTAAATTTTGAGCATGAAATTTCTCATCACAGATGTGGTTGGTATGCATCTGCTTTAACAGTAATATTGTTAAAATACTCTTACAATTGTGAATGTTAACATTGAACTATTTCAGCTTCAAGTTTTAAAAAATTTATCTTTTTAAATTTATCTTTTATTGTTGAGAGTATTACAGATGTCCTTCCCCCCCCCCCCATTGATCCACTCCACCCAGCATCTGCCTCCCCCCCAGGCCTTCCCTACACTATTGTCTGTGTCCATGGGTTATGCATAAAGCATATAAGTTCTTTGATTAATCTCTCCCCACGCACTCCCCCACCCCCACCTTCCCTCTGAGATTCATCAGTCAGTTCCATGCTTCTGTGTCTCTGGATCTATTTTGTTCATCAGTTTATTTTGTTCCTTATATTCCACATTTGACTGAGGTCCTAATATAATAGGTTCTAACTGTACCCATGTTCCAAAGGGAGATATTGAACCATCTATGTGGGACTTTACAGGAGGTGCATGTTGGGTGGGAAGGAGGCGATTTCCTCTCACCTCAGATACAATGAGAGGAGCTCTAAAGAAACCATTCAGAGAACTTGAGAGAGGCTGAGGATTGGTGCTTGTCTCATGCCTGAGAAATCAAATGGCAGGCATCAGCTTCGGGATCTGGTGGCGGTAGAGTGCAGGGCTACCATCGAAATGGTTGGTGTGTTTAAGGTTGAATTGTTTCTCCTCCAAAAGCTACACTGACATCCCAACTCCCAATACCTGTAAGTGTAACTTAATTTGGAAATGGTGTCTTTGTGGATGTAATCAAGTCAAGGTGAGGTAATACTAACCTAGGGTGGGCCCTAATTCAATAAGACCAGTGTTCCTATAAGAAGAGGAGAAGATACAGAGACACAGAGGGCCAGAAAATGACCATGGGCAGAGACTGGAGTGATGTATCTACGAGCCACAGAATGCCAAGGATTGCTGGTAAATGCCAGAAGATAGAGGCAGGAGTGATTCTCCGCTGCAGGATTCTGAGTGAGCTTGGCTCTGCCAGCACCTTCATTTTTGGACTTCTAATCTCCAGAATTGTGAGACAACAAATTTCTATTGTTTTAATCTACCCAGTTTGAGGTACTTTGTTATGGCGGCCCTAGAAAATGAATACAGCATGTAACGGCACTCCTAATGACAGCCAAGTTAGGCAGGTTGCCGTGGACAGCCTGTGAGCCATAAGAGAGAGAAAGTGGTAGAAGCTCATTTTAGATTTTGTTCAAGTGGCCTGCTTTAAAGGGCAGGGATCACTCAGCAGAAAGATGTTAGAAGTACACAGCCAGATGCCCAAGTGCTTGGAGAAGAGTTCTGAGCAATCATCCAAGGAACACCTGATGGAGAACTGCTAGTGGAAGGTTTTCTCTGATGAAGATCTCCCAAGAACCCATGAGTGTTTCCATAAAAGAGAATCTGCTGTAAGCCCCAACAGCCACATCGGTGCCTGTTATGTAAGAACTCTCCTGCCCTTTTTCCCATTCTATCTCCTCTGTTTAGATCCTGGACAGGTAACAAATCTACAGTAGCAAACTGAGGGGAGAGAGACTGAAACACAAAGAGGACAAAAAGGGAAGACGTTCATTCTAGCTTCCTCCATTGTGGGTGGTCACTATGAGTCGGGAGAAGCTTTAGCACTGTATCCAATACAGAGTTGGTATTAAACTGGGCAGGACATTGTCACTAATGTCCCAGAACTGCCTGGGAGACTTAAGACTTTTTAATTATGTGAGATTTATCAGAGAAATCATGAGACCTTCCCTAGATGCCATCCATATAAGCTGGGAGTGTGGCAGGAGTGCAGGTTGGAGTAATCACCTTTAAACGGATATGTACAGGCAGACTTGATAAAAGAATAGTGTTGCTTTCTGTTCCATCTTACGAGTCTCCTGCATTCAATATATTAGAAACTTTAAACACTTTATAGGAAAAGCTCCTTTCAGACACATTGATTTTATTTTCACAAGAGGCCTATGAGAAAAGGGGAGCAGATATTAGTGATACATAACTGAGAGATAGGAAAAGACTGTCCACACCCTGATGTGGAAGTGTTCTTTCTCTGATTAATTCTAGTGATAGTTATTATAGATTTTTTACTCTCTCCATTAATAAGCACAAGATATTTGAAAATACTGAATTTTTTTTACTAGAAATTCAAATACTCATATTTCACCCAAAGAAGGAAAAGAACACTTTTAGGAGATCTACAATGTCTTTAAACTTGAAGGGCTTTTACTCTCTGGTCAAAGGTTCTCTTTTTGACCATTATACAAGATTGGAATTGTATGTTTCTAATTGTTAAATTTTGGAGTCCTCTTGAGTGAATAGGCTACCAATGATCATTGCCTTACTAAATGCAATCAGTAATTTTTTTTTTTTAATATATCTTTATTGATTTCAGACAGAGGAAAGGAGAGGGAGAGAGAGAGAGAGACAGAAACATCAATGATGAGAGAGAGTCATTGATTGAGCCCACAACCCGGGCATGTGCCCTGGCTGGGAATCGAACCCCGATCACCTTGATCCTAGGTCGACACTCAATCGCTGAGCCACGCCTGGCTGGGCATGCAATCAGTAATTTTTACATCACATTTTTATTAGTTTCATTCACATAATACATTTCACATATATAAAGTGTACAATTTGATAAGTCTTGACATATATATATATATATATATATATATATATATATATATATATTCATTCACTTTTGAACCATAACCGCAATAATGAACATACCCATCAATATCCAAAAATTTCCTAATTCCCCTTTGCAGACTTCCCCTACCATTTTTTTTTTAAATCCTCACCCGAGGACATTTTTTCCATTGCTTTTCAGAGAGAGTGGAAGGGAGAGAGAGAGAGAAACACATTGATGTGAGAGAGACACATTGACTGATTGCCTCCTGGACACATCCTAACCGGGGCCAGGGATCGAGCCTACAACTGAGGTACATGCCCTGGAATGGAACCTGAGACCTTTCAGTCTGTGGGTCAGTGCTCTAACCACTGAGCAAAACTGGCTAGGGCCCTACCACTTTTTTTTGGTGGGAAGATTTTCATTTCAGTTTTAATTTCTTTAGTATATAGAAGGCTTTTAGATTATTTCTTCTTGAGTAAATATTGGCAGTTTGGGTCTTTCAAGGAATTTGTCCATTTTATCTAAGTTGTCAAATGTATTACAATAAAGTTGTTATAATATTTCCTTGTGATTCTTTTAATATCTGTAAAATATATAATGCTATCATCTCTCATTTCTGCTATTGATAGTTTATTTCCTCTCCCTGTGGTTATTGATTTATAGATTTTATTAATCTTCTAAAAATAACTAGATTTTGATTTCAGCAGTTGATTCTTTTCTATTGTATTTCTGATTTTTCTTTCATTGATTTCCATTCTGATCTTTGCTATTTTCTTTTCTCTGATTACTTCAGATTTAATTTTCTTTTCTTTTTCTTCAGGTGAAATCTGAGACATTTCTTTTTTCTAATATAGGCATCTTAGTGCTATAAGTTTCCTTCATGTATTGTTTTGGCTGCATCTCAAGTTTTGATAAGTGTATTTTCATTTAGTTCAAAATACTTTCTAATTGCACTTTTGATTTTTTTTTTTTTTGACCCATAGGTTATTTTGTTTCCAAATATTTCAGAGATCTTCCTACTGTTTATTTCTAATTTAATTCCATCATGGTCAGAGAAGATATTTTATATGACTTGAACTCTTTTTTAGCTTGTCCTGGATTTCCTCTTCCTAACTCATGACCTGGTAACTCTCTTTAGGGAATAAGTTGGAACATTATTATTTATTTTTAATTTTGCAAGAATCACTGTCATTTGTTGTGAAGGGAGGTAAAACTTTTCCTCTGTTTCTTAGGGTCTCCAGTTGGGCCTGAGAATTATTTGCCATAAAACAGATTAACAGGAAAAAAGCTTAGAAATTTTATTTTTACATGTATTTGTGAGGCATTAATAGGAAAACAAAGGTTCCCAAAATGGTTAGGCCTAAGTACTTATATACTAGGTTAAACAAAGAGTAGTAATTATGGAAAAGTAACTAATGTATGGGGAGGCTAAAGGAAGGTTGAGGTTATTTTAACAAGGTTGGTTTGTACAGATTTCTCTTGACTTTGACTCCCTGTCTCTCATGATACAAATGTTCTTTTCCCCCTGGTATAGGGAGGAAATCTTTCTCTTGGGATTTTTATCTACTGTTTTTAGAAAGGAAAGGGGAGTTCAGCATGCCCTTCTTGTATCAGCTGTTTTTCAAATGCCTTTAGTTCAAAATAGTCAATATGTCAAACCAGTATATTTTGGTATAGCATGCTCTGAATCCCCTTAGTTCAGGTCCCCTGATGTCCAATGTCTTAAGAATTGTTGTTTTATATATTCTGTCCAGATTTTAAGTTGTTTCAGACAGAAAGATAAATATGGTCCCTGTTATCTATCTTGTTTAGAAGTGCAAGTTTACATTTAAGCTAAATAATTCTTTTTATGTGCTTGCATTGAGCTGGTATATCTGAGTTTTTGGATTTAGCTCTGTCTCTATAAACAAAACAGTCACAAAGAAACAGGAAGAAGGTATAGAAAGTGGGCAAAATATGTTCTTGAGTATTGTCCTCCAAGAAGAATCTATAGTTTTAAAAAAAGATAGTGGGATTCACTTAGTGTATAGAATCAGACCACAAAATGCCTTTTTTTTTTTTTTAAAGACTGAGGCCAGCATCATCCTAATCCCAAAACCAGGTAAAGACACTACAAAGAAAGAAAATTATAAGCCAGTATCCCTGATGAACATAGATGCTAAAATTCTCAACAAAATACTAGCAAACAGGATCCAGCAATACATTAAAAAGATCATACACCACAACCAAGTGGGATTTATTCCAGGGATGCAAGGCTGGTATAACATCTGTAAATCAATAAATGTGATACATCACATAAACAAAATGAAGAACAAAAATCATATGATCATATCAATAGATGCAGAAAAAGCATTGGACAAAATCCAGCACCTATTTCTGATAAAAACTCTCAGCAAAGTGGGAATAGAGGGACCATACTTCAACATAATAAAGGCCATATATGACAGACCTACAGCCAACATCATACTCAATGGTAAAAACTAAAACCATTTCCCTTAAAAACAGGAACAAGACAGGGATGTCCACTTTCACCACTCTATTCAACATAGTACTGGAAGTCCTTGCCATAGCCATCAGACAGGAAGAAAACATAAAAGGCATCCAAATTGGAAAGGAGGAAGTAAAACTGTCATTATTTGCAGATGACATGATATTGTACATAAAAAACCCTAAAGACTCCATCAAAGTACTACTAGATTTGATAAATGAATTCAGCAAGGTAGCTGGATACAAAATTAACATCTGGAAATCGATGACATTCTTATTATACACCAACAATGAACTCTCAGAAAGAGGAACTTAAAAAAAAAATACCATTTACCGTCGCAACTAAAAAAATAAGATACCTGGGAATAAACTTAACCGAGGATGTAAAAGACCTATACTTAGAAAACTACATGTCACTGAAAAAAGATAGAGGAAGACATAAACAAATGGGAAAATATACCATGTTCATGGATTAGAAAAATTAATATTAAAGTGTCCACACTACCCAAAGCAATTTATAGATTCAATGCAACTCCTATTAAAATACCAACAGTGTATTTCACAGAGTTAGAACAAATATTCCAAAAATTTATATGGAACCAAAAAAGACCCCGATTAGCTACAGCCATCTTGAGAAAGAAGAACAGAGTGGGAGGGATCACTTTACCGGATATCAATCTGTACTACAAAGCCATTGTAATAAAAACAACCTGGTGTTGGTACAACACCAGACATATAGATCAATGGAACAGAACAGAGACCCCAAAAATAGACCCACACCATTATGGTCAGTTAATATTTCACAAAGGAGGCAAGAACACACAATGGAGTAAAGACAGTCTCTTCAATAAATGGTGCTGGAAAATTGGACAGCTACATGCAAAAAAATGAAACTAGACCACCAACTTTCACCATACACAAAAATAAACTAAAAATGGATAAAAGATTTAAATGTAAGTCATGAAACCATAAAAATCCTGGAAGAAAACATAAGCAGTAAAGTCACAGACATCTCACATAGTGGAATTTTCACTGGTACATCTCCTAGGGCAAGAGAAACAAAAGAAAAAATAAACATATAGGACTGCATCAAACTAAAAAGTTTCTGCAAGCAAAAGAAAACAGCCTCAAAATACAAAGGAACCCCACGGTCTGGGAGAACATATTTGCCAAGGATGCATCTGATAAGGGGCTAATTTCCAAAGTGTACCAAGAACTCATACTACTCAGCAAGAGGGAGACAAACAATCCAATTTAAAAAAATGGGCAAAAGACCTGAATAGACACTTCTCCAAAGAGGACATACAGATGACCAAGACACATATGGAAAAATGCTCAACATTGCTAATCACCAGAGAGATTCCAGTTAAAACCACAATGAGGTATCATTTCACACCTGTAAGAATGGCTGCCATCAACAAGTCAACAAAGGACATGTGCTGGCGAGGGTGTGGAGAAAGGGGACCCTAGTACACTGCTGGTGGGAATGCAGACTGGTGCAACCACTATGGAAAACAGTATGGAGGTTCCTTAAAAAATTAAAAATGGAGCTGCCTTTTGACCCAGTGATCCCACTTTTAGGAATATATCCTAAGAATCCTAAAACACTAATCAGAAATAACTTATGCACCCCTATGTTCATAGCAGCTCAATTTACAATAGCTAAGATCTGGAAACAGCCCAAGTCCCCATCAGTAGATGAGTGGATAAAAAAGCTGTGGGACATTTACACCATGGAATACTATGCAGCTATAAAGAAGAAGGATCTCATACCATTTGGGACAGTATGGATGTACCTGGAGAATATTATGCTAAGTGAAATAAGCCAGGCAGAGAAAGACAAACATCACATGATCTCACTTATATGTGGAATCTAAAGAATTTAATAAACTGATGAACAGAAATGATTTAATGACATGGAAGCATGGATCAGACTGACAAGTCTCAGGGATGGGGGGATGGAGGGCGAGAGATTAACCAAAGAACTTATATGCATATATGCATAACCGAAGGACGTGGACAATGGTTTGGAAAGGGACTGGGGAGGGGGGGAGGGCGGGGTGAAATGGGGAGAAAAAGGGACATCTTTAATATTTTGAACAAAAGTTAAAAAAAAAAAAAAAGACTAATCAGACTCCTAAGGTTACCATGAGTGTAAAACTGTCCTCGACAGGTTACCATAGAGATATAGTGTATAACAGACAGCTCAAGCCAAGACATAGGAAAAACACAGGGTTCTGGGTTTTGTGCTGCCACTGTGAGATATTGGCAAGTGACAACTTATCTAAGTATCATTAATAAAAATAATATGTTGGATTGGTCAGCATTCATAGACATTCTGATCTGTTAAATTTGAGCTGGAGCTCTAAAATCTCTATTTTTATAAATCTCCATACAGGTTATAGTGATGTGAAACTAGTTTTGGGAACCACTAGTCTAGATCTCTTAAATTACTTTTCAGCCTTAGCCTTATCTATATTTAACTTTAGTAATGGTAATAATAGCCACCATTTGTTGAACACTTCATATGCATTGCTTTGGGTACCTGACACACATATCCTCTAACCAAACAGTCTCTCACAGTGGATCTTATTAACCCCATTTTCTGAAAGTTCTACTTAGAAGGTGATGAACTTCGACTTTATTTGCAATCTGGCATCAAAACTGTACCTTTTCTACTTTATCACGGTGCCTACAAAAAGAGTTGACTCCATATACCCTTAACTGTTTTAACATTATTGGTTGATTTCAGTCAAATGTGTCAAAGGTAAAATATTATTTTGTAAAGAAAGTGATACAAACTTTTTAAACAGAAGCATGGCTAGAAGTGGTATATAAATGATGGTCAAGTAATTTTAAGATACTAGTATTTGAACACTTATTGATGTTAGGCTAAGAGTTGTATTACATTATTTCAGAGATTTTACGCATTCTAGGGTTTCTTGGTGAGGATTTGTCCATTATTTAGTGATATTATAAATTAAATGTATGTATTAACTTAAGCCCCTCACAATGCCTTAAACAACATACTTTATTTTCATTTATCTCTTCCCTTCTAGCCACTTCCATTTATCCTTTTATTTTTTTCTACTAGTTCCTCCCTCCCTCCCTCCCTCCCTCCCTCCCTCCCTCCCTCCCTCCCTCCCTCCCTCCTTCCTTCCTTCCTTCCTTCCTTCCTTCCTTCCTTCCTTCCTTCCTTCCTTCCTTCCTTCCTTTTTTATAATCCAAGGCAGTTTTTATGAGAAGTTCCTTCTAGGTGCGTGCTTATTTCTGTTTTTCAATTTTAAAACACTTGATATTGTTATTTCACATTGGAAATGGGTAGATATATTCAAATCATTCAGATTTAAAGAGAGTGAATATGCTATATGGTTCAGATGTGAATAATTAGCCTTTAATACCGTGATTCAGGTAAAGTAGAAAATATTTGTATTTCAGAAGTTCTACCAAGGTTCTAGGAAGAATAAAATTAATAAAAATAAAACACCCTCCTCAACTCCCCCTCCCCCTTTTTTTATAATCCTGGCCAGATTTTTAAAAATATTTGTAATCTTTATGTGTAAAGTCCTTTCAATATTTTGGGGGAATACTTTGAATAGGGGTCACTGATTTAAATTCTATACATTCCCTCCCTTTCCTACCCAATTGCTTTTATCTCCCTCCTCTCCTTCTATTTAATTGGAGCTTTTCTCAAACTTGAACTGATCTGAATGGAGTTACAGAGTGAAATTAACCAATTCCCTTGAAAGAAGTGGGGGTAGCAATACTTTAGAAAGCTTGTTAATTTCTCTTTTCCACACTGCCTCCCTGCCTGCTCTCAGGCCCCTCTTGGAACCCCTGGAGAAGGGAAATTAACAAGCCCCCTGAAGCTGAACCACTGCAGCCTTTCAAGGGAATTGGTTAATTTTACTTTGCTGCTCCATTTGGAGCAGCTGGGGGTGGTACTGGTCTGGAGGGAAATAATAGGACCTAGTGCTTGAAATCCCTTGCATTTTAACATAAAATTCTACTAAGTTTTGCTTTATCAAACTCAAAAATGATGTCCCCATATACCTGCAGCACTGGTTTACACACTGGCACAAACTATTTGTTTTTTCTGAGATTTTCATTTTTCAAGCCAGTTTGAGATGATTGATCAAAAAATTTTTTGATTTCTAGCACTTACTGAATATATTTCTTTCCTCAGTGTCCAATGATTTCATTGATCAGTAATGAACAAAGTTAAAACATTTATTTTTTCTAATATAGTTCTGACTAGAGTGCCCTTTCCTCCCTTCCCCTTTAGGAATCTAAAGTCCTTTCTTTTGTCCTGGTTTAGGAAACTCAGTCATGGTCTCAGTCATGGAGAAGCCTTCTCCATCAGGCCTTGTTTCCAGCCTTCACTGGGACAGCACTGTAGAAAGGACTCAGATGGCCCCTGGTAGCCATTAAAATCCTCTCATTCCTGAAGTCTCTTAACACTTCCGTAACATTTGCAAACTCTTGAATTCACAGCCACTCTTTCCCCAGGTTAATATACTCATTGAACGGTAACAGTTTTCAAGTATGCTCTTGGGGCATCCCGCCATTAACCTCTTTGCTTTCTGAATCTCAGCCATTTAGTTCTCAGTTCCTCTCAAAGATATTTTAATGATGGCATTTCATCTTTTTCCTTACGGTGACTAAATTTTCTTAGTTCCCACTCGTGGAGAAAGTTTCATAAAAATCTTGCTTGGAGTCTCAAATGAATTGCTTTTTATCTCTCCATGTATGACCCTTCAATTCGTTCCAGAATAATGAGAGTGAACTTGAGATGGGCTTGCAAAAGTTAGCATTCAAAACTATCACAGTGTTTCAAGTAACTCTCCTATTACCCTCAGGCATTCCTGACAACCAGAGGTGGATGCTTCTTTTTTATATTAATTTACATGCATTTCTGTGGATCATCAATTACTGTTGAGTGCTATCGTGTTGTGAATGTATTCAAAAGTATTCCTTTTGAAAATCGCAGAAAACTAGCTTTGACATCAGAGCGCCTGACAAGTAAATCTGTTCTCATTACCCCAACATCTACCTGGACTTGTAAAAATACTGCAGGTTTATGATGCGTCACAGCACCCTTCACTACTTCCTCTTGTTTTTCAACATAAAGCTGCCACTTATACTAAGGCAAGCTTGATAAGATTGTCTCATAGATCCAATTCATTTAGACAGAACACGGCTGCAGACACTTACGTCCTTCTGCTGCAGGTCTTCTTTGCCTGAATTAGAGTATCATACTTGAGTTAGAAGGATGAGGTACAGACGTACTATGCCCATAAAATTACCATTCTCTCCTAAAGGGTTAGAGCCTTAAATACTAAGATACTCGTTCTAAAGTGAATAGAGAGGGAAAAAATGCTGTTTTTGTACTTTTCTCAAATGAGGATCATCAACCATCTACTGTACTGCCCTGATTAAGGACAGTAAGAAGAATAATAAACCATGGTTCGTTTTAGATGTTAGCCCACATCCAAATACCTGAATGACCTTCTCTCAAAGCTGTTTTAAATAAATGGTGTATAAAATACATACCTAGAGAGTCATAAATGACCAAGGTGATATTTGAGGCCTTATGGGAGATACTCATTTCAAAAATTCCATGCTCTGTCACCTTTAATAATCTTTGGCTCTTCATTTAGCTGAGAGTTGACTTTTTAATGAACAAATGCCCGAACTGGTGTAGGTGGCATTCTTACTATAGCCATATATTTTGGAGGTGCGCTAGAGAAGAAACTGATATAAGAAGGTGTCAGAGAAGTAAAAGAATCTCGGGGAGAAGGAGGACACCCTTGTCCCCATCAAAGTGATGCTACATGTGGTGGGATGATGGTGCCTGTGGTGGTGACTGCTGGTTGTTGAATGAAGCCTGACACTTTGTACCAATAAACTTTGGGGACACTGGGTTTATCTGAGTATTTGCTTGGCTGTAATTCTGAGCTGATGGACACATAGGCCAGCTCATCATCAATGTGTATGTATCCTCTGCTGTCAGTTCTGAAGTTTTAAAACAATGCTGGGGTTATCCGAGGTATTCCAGAGAGTCCTGGACCAAGTGAGTGGCTCCTAGACCTTTTGGAATGTCTTAGATTATTGTAGTTAGGGAAGGAAGGGGAAATAATCTGTAAATAATTTGTCAGGTTTCCACTGATTATGTTGGCTCAGAACTGCCCCAACGGAGGTAGTCTTGGTAGAGTTTAAGACACCTTTGTTTTCCCGATGTTGACTTACAGCCTCAGAAATTTCTGCAGTCTACTGGGATCCTGGTGAGAGTTAAATACAAATAGTGCAGCAGCATGGGGGGCGTCTATGTCAGGTAGCAAGAGGGACTTTCACCATCATTACACCTGCTTCAGCTGGCTTCAGTCATGAAGCAAAGGGACATTTGATTCCCTTGGTGATTGACTATGATGCCTAAACAGCTCTGTTCCTTATCAGAGCATCTCTTTTTTATATATTGAAACAACATATATTGAAACAACATTTTTTATATTGGAACTGAGGGCTCTAGCTTATGCTGACAACTTGAAGCACACTTGAAAAATGATATTTGAAAAGTCTTTGGGCTTTGAAGGTAGCCAGACACCATCTTAAAACACATTGTGCCAAATGGCATGACTCTAGTTACACCTGAAAGTATTAATAGTATTAATGGTCTTTTTAAGTAAAGACATTTGCTTTATGCTAGGTAGGGATGCCAGACTAACCATAGTAGGCACAAATGGCATGTGATAATCATTTTAATAAAATGCCATGTGACTCTTCATCTAGGTACAGAGTAAACCTCATGTATATTTTCAGCATATTGTTTCTGCATTACACTTGTTTTCAGCATCTTTTAGAATTCTTTTTTAAAAATTGCATAATATTTTTATTTACTTTAGAAACCAGAAGGTAAAGAAAGTTAGCTTCTGGGAATCCCTTTAGGAACTCCAGATCCAAACGATATTTATCAAGCAAGTTATGTATCTAGTTCAGAATCCTGCCATTTTGTTGATGTATAGAAAGAAATGAGTAGATAGCAAATGGTTTAGCCGTACACTTTATTTTTCATTCTGATTGTGTTTGTAACCTATGCTGTCAGGAAGATGAAATCAGGGGTCTGGCAAAGGTATTGGTCAGGAGATCTTCAATTCACAAGTGATGAGGAAGAGTTAACGGAATTTTTTTGTATGCTGGCTAGGGCTTTTTTACCAAACAGCACTACATTGTCTGGGAGCAACAGCTTGTGAATATTAAAACAGAACCATTTTGTCTTGTCCTGTTGCCATGGAAGATGAGAAGGTGAATTTGGAATAGCAAACAGAAAAATCCTTGAAGAAATTAGATTGTGTATATGAAGGCAGTTTGCCCAGTGGCATTTTTTTTTTCTTGCCCAAACTGTGTGTGTTTGTGTGTGTGTTGGAGAGAAACAGGGCAAAAAATCCCTGTTTGCAGTGTTTTGAAGACAAATTAGAACTGTCACCATTGTCCTTGTGACAGGCAGGGGAGCTACGACGAGATGAGACTAGTATGTAAGTGGTGTCCACACTGAGTCAGTCCTTTCATTGGGTATGATTGCCAGGTGCACTTACTGTACCACCTTACGAGCAGTGGTAGTTACTGTTTGCATTTATGTGGTCATATCTACCATTATTTCATCTTGGAGGAACATATTTAAAAAATCTTCTCTCTCCTTGGATCAGAAGTCTTTCTCTGTGTGATGCTCCAATAAAAAAATAAGTTTAAGATCTCAGTGATTTACAAATCACAGTTTATTTCTCACTCTGTCCATGAAGGTTCTGTCCATGTGACCCTTCATCATGTATCTTCTTCATTTGGGGATCCAGTCTCGTGGCGGGGGAAAGAGCAACAACAGAGCCATCATGGCACTTGAAGCATCTGCCTAGGAGTTGCATATATTACCTTTACTTATGTGGTAAGTTACATGTCAAGCGTGATGTAAATGAGGTGGCAGTGGGTTATGCCTTTCCCAACAGAAGCAGTGTAAGTCACATGGCAAAACTAGGGACATATAATCTTTTAGAAAGGAAAAGGAAAATGACTAATTGGGATAAATAATGCCATTTTCATCACTCTCAGTCTGCTTTTGAATGCTTATGGAAGTGATATGTGATATTTTGGAGGTTGTGGGTCTTGCTTCTTAGGACTGGAAGAGAGAGGTATCTCTTGGTTCAACTCTGTATAGTTTCACAGTACCAGGCACCATGAGTTATTATAAAGATAATATAAAGTAAAGATAATCTATACTTCACCTATCATAGCACCAATGCTTCAGTAGTTGAGTGTCGACTTAGATGTTTTTACCACTAACCTGAAAAACTCTCTGAAGATGGAAAGAATACCTATTTTGTTATTTTTGTATTCCCAGTGCCTAGGACAGTCTCTGGGCACATAACAGGGCACCAAAGTGTATTATGAGTGAATGAAATGAGCAAATGATGTATTCTCTATATATCCTTGCATGATGATGAGGCTAATTTGTACTGACGAATAAACCCACCATGGACTTGCATCCAGAGGCTCACATTCAGTTCCAAGGAGCTGTATCAGTAGAATATTCAGTGCTGCTTTTTTGTGATAATATTTGACATAGAAGATTCCATTAAAATTGATGTTGGTGTTTGTATAGATATTTTTAAACATTAATCAAACACATGATAGGGGAAAGTATGGCTACAAGTTATGAAATTAAGTAGTCAAGGAACAATATAACCAAAGTAAGCAATAGCAACTCTAGTTTTTGTTCAGGGGTGAAGATGTAAAACCAGCATCGCTGAATCTACTTGCAACTTACCTCCCTTTTAGAACTATAAAGTGTTAATTCATGAGTTACCTTAAAAATCTTTTATCCAACTTCCAAACAGCGTAAGAATTCCCGTAAAAATACCTGTGAACAGTGGCCCTCCAGCCATTATTTGAATTCTTTACAGCTGTCTCATCACCTTACAATCATTAGGAAACCGCAGATAGGACTAATAATGATATCAATAACTACCTTACCTGAGGTCGTAATCTGTTCTGAGCATTGTGCTGGATGTTGAATATACATCATCTCATTTAGTTTTCACAGCAACCACATGAAGTAGGTTTTATTATCTCTCTTTTACTAAAGGGTAATAGCCAAGGCAGAGAGAAATTATAAAACAAGTCCAAGGTCCATAACTAAGAGTTACTAGTGGTGAGATTTTACATTCTTGTCTCAGAGACTACAAGACCTTAGGCCTTTTTCATAGGATAGTAAACAGGCTCTCAAAGAATATATTTCCTTGTATGTAATTGAAATTTCTTATTTCCCTAACTTCATGTATTAGTTTAGTTTTGATTTTTAGAACAGTCCAGAAAAATGTCATCCTCCTTTTTCAGTCCCATCCTTCAGATATTTGAAAAGTTATTATATACCCCCTACCACTTTTCTAACTAAACACAGACACCTATTAGGAATTTTATAACATTATAATATTATGTATTGAAGTCCTAACCTCCAGTACCTCAGAATGTGACCTTATTAGGTGATGGGGTGTTTACAGAAGTAATCAAGTTAAAGTGGACACTACTCCAGTATAACTGCAGTCCTTAGAAAATGGACATTTTGGACAGAAACATGCATAGAGGGAAGGTGGTGGAAGATGCAGGGAAGATGCCATGTGCAAGCAAAGGAGAGAGGCAGGGGAGGGGCCTTTTCTTCACAGCCTTGAGAAGGAACCAGCCCTGGCAACACCTTGATTTCAGCTATCTAGCTTCCAGAACTGTGAGACAATACATGTCTGTTGTTTCAACCACCCCGTTTGTGGTGGCACTTTGCTATGGCAGCCTCAGCAAACTAATACTATCTCCATGGATTCTTCAACCATCTTTCATAATACTATTATCCTTGTTGCCTTTGTGTCAATATCCCACTGGAAATCTGATGCCAAGACTAAACAGTTTAGTTCAGATATGGTCTAACAAGTGAACAGAAGAGAGGAATGGTTAGTTTAATTTTTTCTTTTTTCTAGTTACCATTCTTCAGTGAACACAATTTAAGTTGCATTGAGTTTTTACAGCAAAAACTATTAACTTACATTGAGATTCTGCTTTTTAGACTCACAAATGATGCTTTGAAACCCTTGAGGAAGGGAATCTTTCTCCATAAAGTCAACAGCTAATTCATCATAGATCCAAAGTCTGAGGGGAAAAAATCCTATTTTTCTCCATCTTTTTTCTTTGATGATGCAGAAATGGAAATATGTGTTTTGTAATGTATCCTATCTCAGACCACTAAACTGAGGATAGTCTAAATAATGATGTGTTTGCTGAATAAAGGAAGACTTTTGTAGAAGAGTGGCTAGTGAGCAAAAGTATCTGCCACAACTATAAGTGGGCTTGTTCAGTAAACATATTAAAGGAGCACTTCTAATTAAATATGTATTCAGTGATATTAGATTGAAAGTCAAATGAGTGTTCTTAAGGAAGTATTATCTTTCCAAGCAAGTGATTACTGTTGAGAAGGAATATATATAAATCATGACGTTGACCCTTTCTTTGTAGATAATGTATCTTGAATTGTTTCCATAAGGGCAGTAATACATTTTTCCTCTAATTGTCCACATTCTTTACACACTCACAAATATATATTACATGATTTTTTCTATCATCTATCTATCTATCTATCTATCTATCTATCTATCTATCTATCTATCTATCCACCAACACACAGATAGGATAATACTTTCAGCAACAATTTTTTTTCTCTTACAAAACTAGGTAACTCACATGAGTATCAAGCATATGACTTTGAGTTAGTGGTCCAAATGAGCTAACGGATCAGGTTTCAAAGACATTCCATATAGAAACACTTATGGAATCACAGGCCTTATTTCTACAGGCATATTCACATATTCACACAGAGACAAAGTATGGACACAGGTTATAAAAATTCGAAATGACTTGACCTGGTGTGCTGATAAAGCCTCACTTAGGGGCATGAACCAATGCAGATCTAAGCTTTTCGTTTCCAAATTTTCAAGAATTGCGTTACTTGAGAGCCATTATTTGAAAGCACATTTGAGTGAATAGTAAATTGCGTTGATTCTGTGACACAGAGTAATGCCATCTTATCCTTACACAGCCCTCTGCTGTCCTGTTGGTCTCCTGTGATTCACACTGTTGGTGACACATCTGTGCTTCTGTACTTCCCTGAGTAATTAGGAAGACTTTATTATTTTAAAATTCACTGTGATACTTTAGAGCTCTTTTATATCTTACAACGGTGTCATACAAGTATTTACTAAATTGTAAAGCTTGTGCTGACACTGAAAAACACTCTTGAATATCAAGTATGTTGGAAAGGAGCCCTAGCAGGTTTGGCTCAGTGGTTAGAGAGTCGGCCTGAGGACTAAAGGGTCTTGGGTTCGATTCCAGTCAAGGGCACATACTTTGGTTGCAGGCTTGATCCCTGGGCCCAGTCAGGGCATGTGCAGGAGGCAACCAATCGATGTGTCTCTGTCAGATCTCTCCCCCTGCCCCACTCTCTCTGAAAAGCAATGGAAAAAATATCCTTGGGTGAGTATTAAAAACAAAAAAAGTTGGAAAGAATATTGAATGTAGTATAAGGTATGCAGAAGTCTGAGGCAGGTGGTCTTCTAAGATGGTTATCAGTGAGCCCCACCTTCTAGTATTCATAGCCTTATATTATCTTTCTCCCTTGAATGTGGGCTGGACCTACTCACTTCTTGTGAATAGAATATAGTAAAAGATAAGATGTCACTTCCAAAATTGTTACAAAAAACTGACTTCAGTCTCTCTCCCGCTCTTGCTTTCGCTCCCACTCTTTCTCCCTCGCTCTGTCTCTGTCTTAACCCCCTTCTCCGGCTCTTCTTGCTTGCCTGTTTTGGGGAAGCAGCTGCCGTGTTATGAGCTCCCCTACAGAAAGGCCCATGTGTCAAGGAACTCTGGCGAAAGCCAGTGAGGAAGGGAGGCCCTCAGGCGCACAGCCCGCACAGAACTGGGTCCTGCCAACAGCCGTGTTCCAGGTGAACATGGAAGCAGGTCCTTCCCTAGCTGAGCTGTGAGGTGACTGCAGTTCCTCTCCACACCTTGATTGCACCTTGACTGGGAGAGACCCTGAGACAGAGACCCCGCTAAGCCATTCCCAGGTTCCCGACAGGCAGAAGCTTGAGATAGTAAGTCTGATTGTTTCGAGCCACTAAGTGTTGGGGGTAATTAGATAACTCATTCAGTGGACAAATAACCACCATGTTCTGTTTTGGTGAATGTAGGGGAGCAGATTTTGTGAGATATTGAGAGAATGCTGAGAAAAGTAAAAGCAGTGTGAAAGCAAAAATACATTATACTAGCATTTTCTTTTTTACCTTTATTCCTATGGGAAAATTAATCTTGAATTGAGTGAGTTTGGAGTTACATGTGATGCCCTAGAACATGCCCCCTCACTCTGTGTAGCTGGAGTCTATATATTTTAATTGTATTGCTAAGATTACAGAATCTTATTGTTCTGTAAAATCTAAAATGACACTCTTGATAGAACCTCCAGATACCGAAAAGTCTTGTCCTTGAACCATTTGCGATTATAATTTGAATCTTCCTCCAACTAAACGTATCTGTAAACTATTGAGATAAATAAAATATACTGAAGAATAACCATGCTCAGAAAGGCCAACTGCCTGCCAACTCAAACACTGTTTTTCCACAGACAGAAAAAGCACGTTGGTTTGGGGTGAAGTCAACATGTTTGTTTGATTTTACTTTTGTTTTCAGTTTTCAGCCTGATGTTTCTTTCATTTATGAGTCTGGCTTTCTTTTGAGGCTGCATCGACACTCCCAGGCCACCGGCATCAGTCATCTTGGCCCCTTCAGCAGAAACAGTTCTCGGTAACTTGAGTTGAAAGAGTTACTATATCTGTAAGGAAGGGGATGCTTCATTCGGCCTGTCTGTGAGATGAGGCCTCTCAGATGTTTAATTCATACGCTAGCCTTCTGAGGTCAGGATTATTATCCCTGCTTAGAGGATCTGGAAGCCAAGGGGAGAAGGTTGAGTAATGTATCCTAGGTCGCAGGAGGGATCAGTGTCTGAGCTAGGATTACAGTTCAGAAAGCCTCCAATTCCAAGACCTGTGCTCAGACTGCACTTATTTCAAGCTAACTTGGTCTACTTAAAAAAGCTCTCCCTCCCTCCCTCTGCCCCCGGAGCCCTCTGTTGAGTTTGAACTCTGTCAGCAAATGCCAAGGAGGTCTACAGACAGTCTAGAAAACATACCAGACATCGGCTGGTTGCAGTTGGGCTTCATTATAGCTTAACAGGCAGTTTCTACTCCAAAACTGGTTTTTATATAGGGACATTGCAAGGTGGATTTGTTTGTTTTCTGTGTAGAGATATTAAAACAATGTAGTTCGTCTTCATTAGTCTTCATCTTGTGCATGAGAACTCTTAACAATTTAGGAGTAGGAAACATTTGCAAAGGAAGCTGCATAATAATAACAGATACTATCCCCAGACTTTTGTGTAGCTTTAGGAATGCATGCAGGTGTCTGGCCCCTTTCTGTTCAGAATTCTTCCCAAGAAGGGCTACATTTGCCTCCTACATTCGTTTTGGTGCCTAGAGTTATTTGAGACATATTTAAGAAGATACAAAGAAAAGTGCGTGCATGTGCATGTGTGAGTGTGTGTGGTATAATAGTTAATATTATTAAAAGTAATAAAGTCCCTGGGCAGTGAGCAGGGGTGAACAAGAAAAGGAAGTTCAGAGAAATATTTGTAGAGTGCTGGACTTCCAGGCAGAATACCTGGTTTTGCCTCTGCTTTTTGCCAGCTCTGTGAACTTGGGCAAATCACTTAGAGTCTCTGAAGGTACAAAGAAAACCCACCCGGCTGAGCGTCGACCTGGGATCCAGGCGATCAGGGTTCGATTCCCGGTCAGGGCACATGCCCAGGTTGCGGGCTCGATCAATGACTCTCTCATCGTTGATGTTTCTATCTCTCTCTCTCTCCCTCTCCTTTCCTCTCTCTGAAATCAATAAAGATATATTTAGAGAAAAAAAAAAAAGAAAATCCAAATAGCACTTTCTCATTAAATAGTTCAGGATGGCGGGAAAGGTGGGTAGATATATTACTAGCTATGATACAGTGTAATTTGTACTATATTAGTGTTGTGAACAAAGTGCTCAAGGAGCATTGAGGTAGGAACATTCAACCCCAATCTTGATTGTCACTGCATATAGACAGAAAGTATTTTGATTAGGAAGACCATCCCAGGCCTGAGGTGTAAAATGCATAGCCAATGTGAGAAAGGATAATCCTGGTTGACTGGACCATTTGAATATCCAGAAAACTTGAGGAACATTATAGGAGATAAAGAGGTAAAGGAAGGAGAGGGCAAATCCAGGACCAGGCTAAGATGTCTAGATCATCCTGTGAGAAGAAGGGAGCTGTTCATAAATACAGCCATTCATTCATTCATTCATTAACTCATTCATTCTTTCAAATTTAAAACCAGGCACCATGATGGACATCTGGCAGAGGCACAGAAGTTAGACACAGTACCCACTTAGAGGGAGCTCTCAGTGTGGATGGCAAGTCGACAGTTAGAAAGCATTGGCAAGTACCATGAAAGACCAATGCGCAGGAGCACAGAGGCAGACAGAACACTTCGTGTGGTCTGGGCGGGTGGGCACAGACTCCTGGAAAAGGGGTCCCTAGGCTGAGCCCTGGTGAAGAAGCAGGAGGAGGGGAAGAAACAAGAAGGAAGGAAAGGAATTTGGGGCATAAAAACATTAAGAGACATGGACATGATGGTTCCTCTTTACCTCACTTCAGCATTGTGGGAAACATAAGACACCACAGGCCTACGATGCACAGTGAGGGCTGCCAGCCAAGGAGTGATTAAAATAGAGAATAAGCCGCCATCCTCCCTGTGTTTCAGAGGCACCCTCAGAATGCAGATGGCTGTTAGGCCCAGGATGTTTCATTGCTCAGGGTCAGGACAGTTGAACATTAATTTGTTAAAGTAAGTCCTAATGATGTTTGCCTCTTTTAATTGCTTTCCTGGTCAGGAAATAATTTATTTTCATCAAATTAATTGTAAATTGAGAAATTTAAAGATTAGAAGTTGGGGAAGGGGCATAAGAGAGCGGATGCTGAAGGGAGTAAGAAACTACTGGGAAGAAAGGGGACGGGGCTGGCAGACGTGTTTCCCTAGTCCAACAAGTCTCTGTGTGTGGCTCCATTAAAAAAAATTAACACAGGCAGCCGTTGAGTTGTATTTCACATAGTTAATTCTGAAGCGTATATTTTATTTTCAATAATTATTCTTCTCAATATTATCTTCTATTCCTCAAAATTCTCTATTTTCTATTTAAAAAAAAAAATAACTTCAGCCCTAGCTGGTTTGGCTCAGTGGTCAGAGCGTCAGCCTACACGCTGAAGGGTCTGGGTTCAGTTTCAGCCAAGGGCACGTGCCTCAGTCACAGGCTTGATTCCCGGCCCAGCGGGAAGCAACCAACGTGTCTCTTTCACATCGATGTTTCTCCCTCTCTCTCTGCCCCTCTTTCTCTCTCTCCCTGTTCCATTCTCTCTGAAAAACAATGGAAAAAGCAAAGGAAAAAATGTCCTCGAGTGAGGATTAAAAAATAATAATAATAACTTCACCCTTTCTCTTTTAGAGCGACAATTACTTTGAGGAAAGCATATATTATTTATAGAGCAAGTACCATTACTATGGAGAGAAGCTCATAAATCTATAAATCACTGATATTGATAGTAAAAGAATGCATTGTTTTAACCAATAAAGCAATTGGAAGAGTTGTTTTTTTTATCATCAGGTTTTTATTTAACAAATTAAAGTTCAGTCATCTAGATTAAGTAACTAACAATTACATGTGTGTATTGCTCATTCAAATTCCTTACTGACTATCTTAAAATATTAAATACTGATATTCCTATGACAGGTTATAGTAAAAGTATAAATCTATCCCTCTCAAATTCATATCTACTAACATACACTCTTTTTTCTTCCTTTGCTTTATACGTGAACATTAAATATTTTTTGCTGTAATTATTTTTATTAATTTTATGTTCAAGCAACTGGTAGGTTGATTGGCTTTACAATTTGAGCATTAAATATTTTGTATTAATGCACTTCTTTCAGAGGCCTCTTTAAGATAAAGCAAATCTTTTAGCTATTATCTCAATTTTAAAAATTCTTAGGAAGTTCAAAAATTCTTAGGAAGTTAAAATCACACTCTTAATTTAACAATAAAAATGTAATTCACTGTAATAATGTACCTACAGAGTTGTAAAATGGGAGAAAATGTGACTTATTTAAAATAAAGGTCCTGTCTGATTCTGTGATTTAGTGAGAGGATTACTTCTCTGGATAAGTCTTCCAGACCCACAGAGACAGATACAGTGAGTTAACACAAGGAACAGAAAGGAAATGATACAGTAACTTGTGGTGAATGCCTTTATTGTAATTATCACGGCATAATTAAATTTATCCAAATATTCTGGCTATAATAGGGAGAAAGTTCATTATTTGATAATTTAATTTAATTTTTTAAGGAAACTGGAGCCAAATACTAGAAAAAATTGAAAGGAAAAGTTTAAAAGAAGCTTTAAAATCTTCAGGAATTGGGAGCTGATTAAAAACACCTTATTGGAAATCCAAGAGAAATAAGCAGCTGGCACATATTTAGTCCAGGCTATTAATAAAATCCCTGTATGGGTAGGTTATATAGTAAAAAACAATCACTCTTTGGGAGGGGAAAGTGTATGACAGGTCAGCTAATTGAGGATACAGGGGACTGCAAAATGTGACAGGGCATGTAAATTAAAAACTAGATCAATCTGTATTTCATGTGCTTACTTTTGTGGACACTGAAGAATGTAGAAGGTATGTCTTCTGAGCTAATTATCTACTTGGGGATCTTATTATCTACTTGGGGAAATTTTATACAATGGACAACACTGAAGAACAGCATGAAGTAATAGGGGTTTAAGAACATGATAGTGTCATTTAAATTCCAGCTGTTTATTATATTCCATATATGAGTAAGATCATGTGGTAAATAAACTGATGAACAAAATAGACCTGGAGACATAGAAGCATGGAACAGACTGAGGGATCTCAGAGGGAAGGAGGGGTTGGGGGAGTGGGTGGGGAGAGATTAACCAAAGAACTTACATGCTCATATGCATAACCCATGGACACAGACATTGGTATCGGGAAGGCCTGGGGGTGGGGTGGATGCAGGGTGAGGGGATCAGTGGAGGAAAAAGGGAACATCTGCAATACTTTCCACAATAAAGATAAATACGTTTTTTTAAAAAAATTACAGCTGCTGAAGCCAAGATTGCTACATGTAGGGCATCAGAGAGACTTCCTGGAGGAGGTAGGATTTAAGGACAGATTTTAACGAGGTATAGCATTTGATTTGATCAAAGGAAGGGAAACACATTTGTGTGTCAGGGTCACAAAATAAGAGGAAGTAAAAAACTTCCAACAAAATAATGAGGTGGAAACATGCCACAAATAGAACATTACATAGAAAACCAGAGGACCAATATTCAGCCCCTGAGCATTTATTGAGTGTCATATGTGCCCAGCTCATTGCTTGCTAAAGTGGAGAAATACAGAAACAATTTCTGCATTCAAGAGGCTCAGTTTCTAGTGTATGAGATGAGAATATTTGAATATATTTGTATCACCTTGCACTATAATATAATATAAATGTGCTGTATATTAATTTGTGTGGCACAACCCTGCATTTCATAGAGTTAAGGAAATGGAGAAAGGACCAGGATAAGAGCCAGTGGTTTCAGGAAGGGAATGCATTGACTTGAGCTCTGAAAGATGGTTAGAGTTCCAATACCTCACAGAGCAAGGAGGACATTTCCTGAAATTAGGTGAATTTGTTACTTTTCAGCTATTCTTATGGGAGATTGCATATATAGGGGATCTGAAATTACTCCAGTTGAAGTAGATGGCTTTTTTTGACAAGTTTATGCCAAGTTCATATTACCTATGGTAATTTTGTTTCTCTTTCATTTTTCTATAGATCATAGTAGATGATGCTACCTGCCTATCTGACCCTTTTGACAAGGGAATTTCTAAAATCGAAGGCTTCCTTGTATTGTTCAACTCAGCCAGAGAGAAATCATAGACAATGTAGTAAGTATTTGGTTCTTCTTCTTTTTTGAGTTGAAAAAACACAATGTAAAATGGTTCATTAATATAAAAGTTGGTTAAAGTGATCATTTCATTAAGAGTTAACATAATGGAATACTATGCAGCTGTAAAAAGGAAGGATCTCCTACTCCTTGAGATAGCATCGCAGGACCTGGAGAGTACCATGCTAAGTGAAATAAGCCAGGCAGAGAAAGACAAGTATCACATGATCTCATCCATATGTGGCATCTAATGAACAAAATAAACTGATGAACAAAATAGATCCAGAGACATGGAAGCATGGAACAGACCGACGAATCCCAGAGGGAAAGGGGGAGTGGGGTGGGAAGAGACGAACCAAAGAACACACATGCGCACATGCACAACCCATGGACACAGACAATAGTATGGCGAAGGCCCGGAGGGGGATGAGGGGTGGAGGAGGTCAATGGCAGGAAATAGGGGGACATCTGCAATACTTTCAGCAATTAAGATAAATTTTTAAAAAAGAGTTAACAGAAACACAATTTTGAAAATTTATCCAGTAAGCAAAATTTCTCCATAAAATTTTACACATATATTTTACCAAGAGCATTTAGGCTAAAGACAACTTTCAAATTATTTATTAAAAAGATGCCACTGTCTATTTCAATAGCACAGGCACAAAGGACATGTAGTCATGTTTCATGATTCAATTTTTGATACCAAAGTGATCACTAGACTTCTAAATAAGACACTAATTAGGCAATGCAGTGGGCAGAAAAAATGTGTTGTTACTGCTTTAATGAACAGAGAAAAGAATAATGTTGGGTATTGCCTAAGAAAATATTTGTATTTGTCATCTTTCTGAGAATTCTTGCAACCCAGGTAATAATATAAAGCCTCTAGATTCTTGCTGCACACAGCCCTTTGCTGCATTGGTATTTGATTTGAAATGATCATGTTGGTGTACCTAATTCTCAAGAAATAAGGGCATGCTTTTTTAAAAATATATATCTTTACTGATTTCAGAGAGAGGAAGGGGGAGAGAGAGAGAAACATCAATGATGGGAGAGTCATTGATCGGCCACCTCCTGAATGCCCCAGACTGGGGATCGAACCTGCAACCCGGGCATGTGCCCTGACTGGGAATTGAACCTTGATCTCCTGGATTCTAGGTCGATGCTCAACCTCTGAGTCACACCTGGCCAGGCTAAGGGCATACTTTTAATTTCACCTGGACTTATCCTGAATGAATTTCCTGACCATACATGGTACCAATCTTACTGCAAGGGAGAAGTCCTAGATGAACACAGGTAGCATCAGGGAATTCTTAGGTAAGTCACCATTTCTTAGTTTTCCTACAGATTCTCTACTCCCACTGCTGAGTGACCAATGGGCCTTGTCGCTTCATCCTAGGGCTTCTGTTCAGCTAGATTTCAGGAGGTCCTGAGTGATGGCTGTTCTGTATTTTGATGTGGTTGTGGGAGGTGGCTGGTACTGCTGTTACCTACGCTGCCATATTTTTTAAAATTTGGTTCTTTTTCTAATACTTGTTTAAGTATTAAAACTTTTTAAAGGTAGAGTATTTGTTTTACTATTATTATTATCATTATTACCTTAAAATGTGTTTTCAGTAAAATTTGACTGTACGATTTAGGCAATACGAACAGAATCATATGAGTCTTTTCAACAGAATCTGAAATACAAACACATATTTATTCCATTTTAAAAGTATGAAATATCTACTGTGCTCACAGCACCCCAGAGATGCCCTGTTGTTGGAAAAAGCGAGATTGGGGTCACCAAAACCATAGATGGTAAAGGTGTAAGTTCATGACTATACTAACATCTGTTCCTAAGGAAATCTCAGATTCCTGGTGAGGGTTTGGTCTTCAAGCTCAAGACAGTGAAAAAAAAGAAACACATTGCCTATCTGGAGGCACCTCTGATTTTATTTTAGCCTGAAGTGAACATATTTCAGGATGGGGGTTAAAATTGTTTGTGCTAAGCTGAAAATTATGGAAAGAAATTAAAACTGTCCCCTTCAACATCCAGGTAGAGCCAGGTGGCTGGTGAAATGACTAAGTTTATTAGTTATTTTCAGTGGCAGTGAAGATCTGTTTCTTTCCCTTCGGCTCCGGATTAGTGGGTCAGGAGTGCTGGACAATGACTGGACTCCCTTCTGAATCACGACTTGGAAAGTGCTATTGTTTTTTGTTCTCCCAACTGTTGACAGGCTGCTAAATATTATGGGGCATTAATAAAATCTTCTGTAAATAACCATAACATTACTTTTGATGAGGTCATTTATGAAGCATCAAGAAGAGCTTCATATTCTACGTACGGATATATTTAGGACCCAGAATTGAAAATGGCAGGCTTAGGGACTGGAAAGATCAGGAACAAAATTCCCAACCCACTACTTTTGCTCTTGGGTAAGTGGTTGACCTCTGTTAGGCTGAAATTTCTGGGCTGTTAATTGACGTTAATAAGCCTGTACTCATAGGCTTTTTAGAGAATTATATAAGCTAACCAATGCGACAGTCCATCTACCTCTGTGAATGCTCAGTAATTATTAGTTCCCTTCCCCTACTCAACAAAGGATAGGTCATCAAAAATTGGGATTGTCAGCAGAAAGTGGAGGTTACTGCCGACAAATTCTAGCCTAAGAATTCTAGATAATGAGAATGGCATATGAATGAGGCTATATTTAACTACTTTTGCCACTCATTTTTATAAATCACACACTTCCACCCAAACCTTTTGATAGTTCAATGAAAGGTGAAAAGTTGCAATTAAATGGGAGGAGCTATGCTTTTAGCATCAGGCGTGGGGAAAGCTTGTAAGAGCACAGATGGGTGAGTGTTAAGAATCCTATTTGCTAAGTGGCTCACTATGGATGCTCTGGGGAAAAAGCTTTCTCATAATTTTAAATAATTTGTGATTTCCCCTTCAAAGCAGAATTTTCAAGGGGAACTGAACATAACCTCTGTCTAATTCCACTCGGTATTTCATTTCTATTTTGTTTGCAAGGTATTAATTATTAAATGTGGTTCATATTGATAATTATCCTGCATCTTATTTATTAATGACTCACTATTAAGCTAAACCTAATATCTCCAGAGGTTCTCAGGTCTCTGTTTGTGCAGGTCATAGCTCTTTTTTCTTGGCAGGACTGAGTGCTGAGAAGGTTTCAAGGCTTTGGGGCTTAAGGTAGATGGGTCTTGATGGTGTGATTACCCACGACATAGTTCATTATCACTGATGGAGTCACCCATGCAGCCAAAGGGAGAAAAGTAGGCCTGCAAAATAGTGAAGTAATAGGCAATCAATTATTACACTAGGAAGGCAATCATACATAAAGTCAGTGAGTGACCATAACCTAATAGAATACATACAGTTTTTATATTGCCTGATGTGGGTCGCCTTTTGGTTCTTTTTCAGAAGGACAGATCCATTCAAACCAAAATTTATTTTTCTTTCTTTTTAAAATATGTTTTTATTGATTTTAAAGAAGAGAGATGGAGAGAGAGATAGAAACATCAATGATGAGAGTCAGTGCTTGGCTGCCTCCTGTATGCTCCCTACTGGGGGTCAAGCCCGCAACCCGGGCATGTGCCCTGACCAGGAACTGAACTGCAATCTCCTAGATCATAGGTCGATGCTCAACCGCTGAGCCATGCTGGCTGGGCCAAAATTTATTTTTCATTTCTTGCCATATCAGTGTAGATAAGGCAAGAGATACAAAATTATCAAGGCAAAAATTGCATTTATTTCTCATCATGCTGCTTCCTATAGTCCCCGTTTCCTTGTTTGGGCTTCTCTCAGACAGAATTACACCTGATTCCTTACATTCAAGGCCTCAGTGACACAGATGGCAAATTTACACTACAAGAGGATAACAGCTCACCGTCTGGTCCCACATGGGAAAAAAATATGTCCTTACTTGCAAACATTTTTTATATGGGTTTTAGAGTGAGAGACTTAATTAACAACAATAAACCCCTGTAAACCTCAGGTCTACAAGGCCCACATGGCCCCTGCGGGACCACAGTGCCTTTGGGTCTTGGTCTCCCTCAATCAGGAATCAGCACTCAGAGACAAGCTTTTCTGCTCCTGGATCCCCAAAGGCTTTCCAGCCAGTTTTCTTGTGGTTTACTGCTCCCAGAGCTCCCCTGTTTTGGGTCTACTCCCAACATCTCCAAAGTAACCCCTTCTTGATTTTCACCTCAAGTGACAAAAATTCATTATGAGCCTTTTCTCATGCATAAGAAAGCAAGGCTCCTGGGCTCAGCTGAGATTTTGAAGCTCCTGTTCATCCTTGAAATTAGAAAAACCAGTATCTTTCATCCAGGTAATTATACTTTGCAGCCTCTCTTTTATGCTTAGCCAATAGATCATGCATCCCCACTCATCCAAGGTAAACTGTGACCCACGGTGGTTCCAGTTGGAAGCTCTTGGGCTGCAATTTACATCATTTTTGTTGTTGCTGGAGGCTGCTAAGTGTGCTTGGTCGGAAATGGGGGGTATATCCTTTTCACGTTTGTCTAAGAGGTCAAATATATTTAAAAAATTTTTATTTTTGAATGGTTTTAGATTTAAATAAGGGTTGCAAAGGTAGTACAGAGAATTCCTGTCTATTCCTTTCCCACTTCCCCCTATTGCTAACATTTTATGTTACTGTGGTACATTTGTCAAAGCTAAAGGGACAATGTTAGTATATTATTTTTGTTTGTTTTTCCCCCATTGAGGTTTTTAAATAATTATATATAAGTATATGTGTACAACATGATAATTCGATGTGTATATATATTAAGGAATGATCACCTATCCAAATCTAGTTACTATCCATTACCATAAAGTTGACCCCCCTTCCCCATTAGTGTATTATTATTTACTGAACTCCACACTTCATTTGAACTTTACTTATTTTTCCCTAATGTCCTTTTTTCTGTTTTAGGATGCACATTACATTCAGTCACTGTGCCTCCTTAGCTTTCTGTGTGACAGTTTCTCTGAATTCCCATGTTTTTGAGAACCTTGACAGTTTTGAGGAGCACTGGTCAGATTCTTGTACACTGTCACTCTGCTTGTATTTGTCTGAGGTTTTTCTCATGATTAGACTAATGATCTGTTTTTTGGAGGAAGACCATAGAGGTGAAGTGCCATTCTCATCACATCATATCAAATACACTTCCTATCATTCACATACAAAAAGTGTAGGGGTCTTAGATAAAGTAAGACATTTTATTATCCCAAATCCAGGGTTCATAGGGCTTACGTTTTCATTAGAGCAGGCAGTCAGGTTTCCACAGTGAAGGAATATTGTTGTGTACCTCGTGGGATCAACAGGGAGACATGCTTAGATGGATTATACCTGCCGGGAGTTCTACTGCCTTCCTTGCAAATATCGGACACCCAAAGGGATATCTTCTTTGTGAATGATAATCACTGTATTTGGATTGGAACAGTATGGCCCATGTTAGAGTATGTGTGTGTGTGTGTGTGTGTGTGTGTGTGTGTGTGTAAAATTTAATTTTAATTTATATCAGTAGTTTTTTTTTGTTTAGGGTAAGAAGACTTCACATGCCTTTGGAAACAGTGATGAGTAAATACTTTTAATGACATTGAGTTGATGAGGCTAGATCAGAACTAGGTCAACTTGTTTTTTAATCTAAAATATTGCTTTTAAAGATAATTCTGTCCCATCAATAGAGTTTCATGAGTGTTATAGATGATTTCTAAAACCGGAAATATAAAAAGTTAACAAATTTGGAAAAAGAAAAACAACTGTCCTAAAGTAAACATTTTTCAATAAAAGAGATATTTAAAAATTTTTTCTAAAATGCAAACATTCTAGCCCAGCTGGTGTGGCTCAGTTGGTTGAACACTGTCCCATGCACCAGAAGGTCGCCGGTTCAATTCCTGGTCCAGGCACATGCCCAGGTTGTGGGCTCGATCCCTAGGAGGGGGCATGCAAGGGGCAGCTGATCAATGTTTCCCTCCCATTGATGTTTCTATCTCTCTCTCCCTCTCTCTTCCTCTCTCTGAAATCAATAAAATCAATTTAAAAATAAAACAAAATAAAATGCAAACATTCTATAACATATTTTTGCATGTGCTCTTCTGGTTAATTGGCTTTCTGGGAGAACAAAAGGCCCTGACTTGTATCAGCAATTGCTGATTTTTATGTTATAGATACTTCCACTATGACCAGTTTCATAATACCAAAAATTTAACAGCTGCCTCATAAAATTCCTAAAAATTTGGCAGTCAGCTTTAGGGAGTCCGTAAGAGTAGCTTCCAGCATACCTACAACATACTTATTCTCTTTCTCTGGAAAAAGTATGAATATGGGACCTACCTTGGTTAAAGTAAGAACTGTTCAAATTTTCTTCTTTCAATTTACTTTCATTACTTTTCTGGACTTGGTTAGTACCCTTCTGACTATATGGGAACTGAATAAAGTAATGGAACAATTGTGACCTTTGAATTGTCCAATAACTTGTTAAATTAATTGCATCTGGTCATAGTTCTCAGTCGGTATCACCCTGATTTTTCCTCAAGCTCTCTTGACTTCCAAGGGGTTTCCTCTTTCTCTAGAAGTAGGCTCACAGCACCAGTGTAACATAATCTCAATTAAGAGGAAAAACCAAACTTGAACTAAATTTGGGACTTGAATTCAATATTTTCTCAATGTTAACCTGCCATCAGTTGCAAAATATACCTTTGATTTATTAATAGCTCTCATGGAAAAGAAAATAAACTACATTAAATATACCCATCAATCCTAAAATGCATTCTCTTTCAGAAATGTGTGTGTGTATATAAAAATTAAGAATATATATCTTGAAATTAAGGAAATAAGGCAGGTAATGTATGGATAATTTTGAAAGCTTTAGTGTATTTTGAGTAGACCTATCCCAGGACTGTGGTTTTTTTCAGTTGAGAGAAATAGACTTCCTTCTTCAACACAGTAGTTTCAAATCATTGAAATTCTTATGTCATATTGTTTCTGGGTACTGTGTAGATTCCAAACTTTTCTGCTATCTCTTATCAGAGAATGAGCTTTGCCAACAACTTTCCTATTCTTAGTGGGGGGTTTTTTGGTGTTCCTTTTTTTTTTTTTTTTTTTTTTTAATGTCTTGTACCATCTCAGTTTAAATTGCTAAACAAAGATGATGCCCCAACTTAGAATCTCATGTACAGATGATGAATGAAGGTACTGAAGTAACCTTTGTTATGTCAGCATCTGAACCAGAACCACATAATTATATGCCCAAGCTTGGCATTATTACCTTTAAGGTAAAACAAAAAATAAAGAGTTTACACTGGAAAATCTGTATTTCCCTTTATTTTTTGTGGTTGGACTTTTTGTGTGTGTGTGACATGTTTTAAATCTCAAGATTCCTTACGATCTCTATCTCTATCTCTATTTTTTATCTCTCTCTCTATTATCTCAGTAGATCCAGCAATTGATTGATTGATCTATATAGCATTTAAGACAAATGCAAGAACACAATTATAGATTCGAAGTCTGAGGCATAAAAACAATATTTTTTCTGTTATATTTGTTGCTGTTACTAATATCATCTTGTCCATTAATGACATAATAAAAAAATTACTTATTTAGTACCCTTTTTTCCTTTTCTTTTTTGCTACTGATTTTTTTCTTAGCTGAGAGCCTTATTTTAGCCATTCCCTAAGTTTTCTGCTTATTGGACAGGATGAGAAGTGTAGTATTATTATATATAACACTGGTGCCAAGGATTCATTTAAGGGAAACAAGTTGAAAATTAGATTAAACTATTTTTACTGGTAAATTTTGAATATATGAAGGTAAGGGACAGATATTACATGGTGAGCACATTGTTAATTAAGTGTGCATGCCAGCCTTGGGGTTAAAAAGACCAATAAGAGTAGTTTCTTAATGTGTTATGGGAAATGTAAAAAAAATATATAAATTTCAGAGTTCTACTCAGACCAAGAACGCCAGAATCTCCAGAGTTTGAACCCGAGCATACATTTTCAGTAAGCCTACAAATCTATTTTTAGTCATTTTATTATAAAGCCATATTTAGAAATCTCTGGTGTATATCATATATAATCCATAGAATAAGCCAAATTAGCACTAAGGATACCTATTTTCCCTTTTTTAAAGGCGAATATAGTTCCTCCTTTAAATTACTTTTTTCTCCCAGCTTGAGGTTTTTCTATAGCAAAAGTACTTTCCATTTTCAACTCTATTCACCACTATTCTGAGCATCCGCTCTGACACACTTCCCCCTCTGCCCGAGTCCAAACCGTAGAGACTCTGTCTCCAGTTGGGGAAACTCAACTAGACAAAAGTAATTTATTTAGCCCTCGCCAATTCTATATTGCTTCTTATGTTGAAACAAAGATCCTTTTTATGGAGTCTTCCCGCTGCTCCTGAAACCCTTTTCCTCCTTAATTTAATGAGCCCCTGCTCTACAGTGCACTGAGCTTGTACAGGAGAAATATAAAGATGAAAACCACATGTGCTTACATTCACCTGGGGGAGGTCAATGGGATTTTAAATAAGTGTAACATGAGGTGAAAATCAGATTCATAATAGTAAGTGGAAAGTGTTCATGTCCCCAAGGCTTCTTGGGTGCTTTCTCTTCTATTTCCAGGTCAAACAACCCCCCACCCCAAACAGTGTGAGGGGGTCAGGCACTTGCTAGTGGTTCCGGAGTCCTGCCTGCTGGCGCGTGCAGCCTCCCGGCGGGTGCTGCCCGGGTCTTCAGCTGCCACTCTCTCCTGATAATCCCTTCTCATCGGCTTCTGACTGTTCCTCCTTTGTTCTCCAGGGTTTACTCTAAGTGTTGACATTTCTCCTTCATTTGCCCAAAGAATCCCTAACATCAGGCTGTGTTGGGTACCTGAAAATCTAGAAACAATGGAAGCTCATTATATTACAGAATAAGAAACCAACTAAATCTCAATATCAGATGTTATTCTGAAATTTCTTCCTTTGCTCAGACATTCCAGGTGTGTGGAAATCACTCATTGTGTATTTCTTTAGGTTCCAGACTTTCCTCATATTGCTGGATTCACCCTCACAGTAACCCAAATTCACCTTTCATCTCTGTTTTCCAAATGTTAGAGAAAAGTTTCCAAGCCGCCAGGTGGAATCAAAAGTTGATGATACTTATTTATAGAGAATAAATTTCCCCCTTTTAATTCCAGCATCTCTCCTCCAAACCATCTTGAGAGCCAGTCAGGGTACAACCAGTGAGTCCAGACAAATGTTTTACAAACTAAACTGTCCTCCTTCAACATCAGTTGTAGCAGTAGTAACTTCTCTTTCTCTGCCCATTTGATTATAGGGAAAAAACTAAATGCCATAGGGATGTGTAGCTTTTGAATGGGATCTAAAACAGGAGAGAGGGAGAGAGAGAGAGAGAGAATAGAGGGAGGGAGATTAGATTTTGAGATTAGGGACTATCTTTCTTCATTATATTCCTAAATGCTAACGTAGTTCTTGGCACAAAATTGTTTTCTTTACCTGTTCATAGATTGAATAGATAATTGAACACTTAAAAAATGTTTCTGGCTATTCTGGCCATTAAATATGAACGCCAAATCATTTTCAAAGTCGAGGAGACATGGAACACCTGTGTGGGCTGTGAAAGACTATGTGGTGGGGTGTGGTCTTATACTTAAGCAGGCAATTAATTTTTCAACCTAATTAGTTATTTAATTGACCATTCATGTAATGTTAATGCATTTGAATTTCTAATTAATCTCCATTTTATTTAAAGATTTTATATTTATGCTCCAATTTCTAGTTTAACAGTAAGTAATCTTGACTTTTGAAGTGCATTTACCACTAAGCCCTCACATATGCATTCATTTTCTTTGGGTACATACTCAAAGAGGGATTGCTAGAATACACAGTGGTTCTATTTTTAGTTTTTGAGGAACCTCCACACTCTTTTCCATAGTGGCTGCACCAATGTGCATTTCACCTACATTACACGAGGGTCCCCTTTTCTTCCTTTCCTCACCAACAGTTGTTATCTCTCATCTGTTTAATGATATCCATTTTAATAGATGTGAGGTGATCTCTCATTATGGTTTTGACTTTCATTTCCATGATGATTAGTAAAGTTGAGCAACTTTTCATGTACTTGTTGGCCATTTGTAGGCCTTCTTTAGAAAAATATTTATTCAGTTTCTCTGCCCATATTTTAATCAGATTGTTTTCTTTTTGCTACTGAGTTCTATGAGTTCCTTACATATTTTGGCATACAATACTGCTTCTCTCATGTTCATTTAGAAACTAAATTTTGCTGATTTTCTCTTGGAAAGTGTGGCATGAAATTGTTGAGAAGTTAATTTACAAATTCAATTATCTTTCCTAACTCCAATTTATTTAATATTGTTTGCAAACCTGGGTGATTTTATACTCCCTTGTCGTGTATATTAGTTTTCTATGACTGCTGTAACAAATTACCTTACTTGGTAGTTTGAAACAATACAAATTTATCATCTGACAGTTCAGTTGTTGGACTTCTGAAGGTTAGAAGTCCAAAATGATCTGACTGAGCTAAAATCAAGATGAGGGCTGGGCTGCATTCCTTTCTGGAGGCTTTAGAAGAGAATGCTTTTTCTTGTCTTTTCCAGCTTCTAAAGGTTGCCCACATTACTTGGCTCTGGCCCCCTTCCATCTTCAAAGCCAGCAATAGCCATTCAAGTCTTTCTCATATTGTATAATTCTGACACTGACTCTTCTGTTTCCTATTCCAGAGCTAAGGACACTTGTGATGAATTTGACCCATATGGATAACCCAGGATAATCTTCCTATTTTAGTCAGCTGATTAACGAAACTTAATTTCATCTGCACACTTAATTCCCCCTTACCATGTAATCTAACATATTTACAGGTACTGAGGATTAGCACGTAGACATCTCTTGGGGGGTATGCTGCAGACTACATCATTTTGTTGCATAGGAAACTATAGATTAAAATGGATTAGGAAGAAAATGAGATATCGTTTTTTTAACATCACATTCTAAATCAATGGTTTGTACATTTTTTTTTTTTTTTAATTTTGCCTACAAGGGAGAAAATGTTTTTTCCTGATTGTGGAATAAAAACAATTGAAACACAAGAGCTGATTATTTACAAAGATATTAAGTATACATTGAGATATAGGATTTAAAAAATTTGCTTGGAGCCCATACGGCATGGTTCAGTGGTTGAGCATCGACCTAGGATCCAGGAGATGGAAGTTCCATTCTAGGTCAGGGCACATGCCTAGGTTGCAGGTCCAGTCCCCAGCAGGGGGCATGCAGGAGGCAGCTAATCAATGACTTTTATCATTGATGTTTCTATCTTTCTCTCCCTCTCCCTTCCTCTCTCTGAAATCAATAGAAATGTATTTTTAAAAATTTGCTTGGAAATTTTGACATCTAAAATTTACATAGTCTCAAACTCTGGAATTATTCATTTTAGTAATTATTACTAAATTACCCCTGAATTATTGTTTCCTTTTCAATAATTTATATTATAAAGATATATCTTTTCTTTTACTATTTAAACTATAAAAGTGGATATATTTGCCCTTGAAATAAAAGGATCATTCAAAATTAACAATTACTTTCTCTGAAGTACATTTTGTTGGTAAAGAATTGTTATGGACCTATGTCCCTGAGTCCTGAGTCTTAACTTATCTCCTCCTCTGATCACATGGTTCCTCAGGCAGCATCACAAGAGTGATTTAGGAGTCAGTAACTCTACAAATTACTATTTAGCCTCAAAGAAGGAGATGTTAGGCCCCCCAAATTTTTCTCTTGCAAGAAACAAATAGATGAAAACTTTCACTCCAGTAATTTAATTCATGAATGGGAAGGCTGTGCTTGGACACCATGTACGCTCTTCAGAGGTCTTAGGAGTTTTGTTTATACTGAAGTTGGGGGTAAAAGGAAGAACAAAGTGAAACGTGCACTGAACCACTCGTCTTTGGAACTGTTATAGCTGTCTTTAAATTCTGTGTTTCATTTTCTGAATTTACAAAATACACAGCTGGATGACTTGTACTTCAAGCTATCTTCCAGTTCCCAAATTTTACGATTTAAGGATCTCTTTTCTTGAAGGTTAAATTCTATTGAGTCTCAAGAAATTGCCAGTTATGGCCGTAGGTATCTATATAATTCTTCTCAGTATTGACTATGCCCTACTTACTAATCATCAGTGGGAATGACCGTCATCTCAAAAACCAGTCATCCAATAGCTGTTCTTTGCCAGGTCAGAAAATCCCCACATCACTTAGATACTTTTTTCCTCCACTTTAGAGCTGAATATTCATTGAGCACCTTTTTTATAAGAAAGATTTCATAGTATTTTCTATAAAGTATAGAAAGATAATTCAATCCTTTGGGATGGTTGATTAAAATTTGCTTTTATTGGTATTTTTACCACTTACTCAATATCATCATGTCAATTCTTAGGGTTGTAAAATTTAAGAAAATTGCTCTAGTGCACTTATAATTGTATGCAGTCCCTTATCAAGTGCATTCTTGAGAGGAGTCAATTCTTTTGACTAGATGCCAATGTGTGTCAAATTCTCTGCCTACAGTTTTAACTTATATAATGATTGGAAAATTTTCCCACAGTTAACTTCTGACTCTTCATTTCACATCTCACTGCTTCTCCACCCACAAGCTCTGTCTGGTTCCAGGTGCTATAGAATTTACTCACACTGTGATCTGACGTCTAAACCTGTCTGTGTCATGCAGCTGGGTGTGTCTACATAGTACATAGCATGTTCCGGGAAGCCTCTCCCAGCTGGCAATAACCTTATCACACACATAAATGACTGAGAACCACAGAAATATATCTCACTGAACTCAATGTAAGTGTATCCGTGATTCAAATTCTACTTTACTAGATCCCAAACATGCCTGCAACCACTCTGACTCTAGCAGAGATTAGGATGAAAGAGTTGGTAGTCTTTAGAACATATCCTATGCTTGCTAAATTTCTAAAAAGTCATGACCATACAAACACTTTTTTAAATCCTCTTAGCTCGTTGAGCTGAAACTGCATTAGCTTCAAGGTAACCCATCTCTGTGTCCTGACCCCTTCATCCTGGAGCACATCCTGCTCCCTGTGTGGTTGGATGTGGATGGGTTCTCCTCTGCTGCTCAGGTCCTCTTAGGAAGCCAGCATCCTGCACTATTTCAGCCTTTTTAAAACATGCTCTCTTGGTGTATTGGCCTCTGTGAATATTGGGTCATTTTGCTCCCCCTCTCCCAGTCCCAGAGGCTTTAACAAATATTTAGAAAGAGAAAGTTGTAGGTTTCATTTTCTTCCAGGAAGCCTCTCACCTCTCAGGTAAACCAACAGGTACAACTTGATACAGGGTGTAGTATACAGGGTGAGGTCACCTGTATACTACAAATATTTGAGTTCCAGCCTTCCGTTGGCCAGGAAACCTCAGGGTGACTGGAACGGGTTGCCTGGGACAGTTCCTTTCCTCACCTGACAACCATCAGTAATGCTTTTAGAATAATATGGGCCAATATTGTTTTTATATTGAACATCTTTATATTCACTCCATTTTTAGTCATCCCGATAAAGAATTAAATTTTGAAATCACTTTTGAACTACTGAAAACTTTATTGTTAGGGTACTTGAATGAGCTGATAATGCTTCACTTTTTATTATTTATTTATTTTCTTAAAATTTTTATTTTTGAAAGGGAAACTACTCCAATGCTTGTCTTTTTAAATGAGGCCACATCTGAGGAAACTCAGATTAAAATTCTTGTGTCTTCTCTCTGCCAAATTATGGGTAAAATACCAAAGTCAACAGGACATCTCTCCAAGTCTGGGAATAAGCGTTCCTCATCCCATTGAATTCTGCTGCTGCTTATTATGCACTTTTGAGTTTGTAATTTAAAAAGCGATCACATACATGCATATATACAGATGTGTGTAGCACATATGACCTCCACATAGACTACTCCTATTTTCTCAGGCCTTTTAACGAAACCAACACCATGCCCCTATCGGCAGTGAAAGGTCTTTCTCTATGACTGGACATGCTAGTGCTCCGATCTTTAAGTAGGGGTCAAGGTCAGGTTGCTAATGCTTCCACTATGATTTCAGACACAGATGCATATAAAAGGAATTCTTTATGACTTCCCTACCGGGTTAATTTCAGGTTCTTTTCTTTTGTTGACATTGAAAAGAACAAAAGACAGCGTACTGGTTGAAGGCAGGGAGAGAGACTGGTATACAAGGGATGCTGAGGGTGTATAATAGTAACTAATTTGCCTGTGATATAGGGTTGTTGTGGCAACAAGTAAGCTGAAGTACATCAAAACATTGGGAAAATGGAAAATGCTATAGCCTAGTATAACTGTTTGTATTTTATAATTATATTTCTCTTTATAAAAATATAAATATTGACCCAATCATCTTTGTGTAGCAGGAGTTCTTATTTTTAAAATTCACAAAGATTTAAGTGGATTTTCTAAAAAAGGTTTTTGAAGCCTCATGGTTCTAATTATTTCCATTAAGTTGAATGTAGTTTTCTAAAAATAGTTTGCTCTGGAGCAATGCAGAGTTTAGCAAACAGGATGTCTGAAGACAGTTATTACTTGGAAAATAATTAAGAAGGCCAATAAATACATATTTATGGATAGCCTTGAATAAATTCAGCAGAATAAAATGCAAGATAAAGATTTACTTGAACAGTGTTAGCTTACGTTTTACCTTCCTTCTCTCCATTCTTACCATCTGTCTGTTATATTAACAATGACATTTTCCCATAAATATCTATTAAAACTTTTTCCCCATACAATGCAGGTAATGATCATAGGAGTTGGTAATTCATGGTTCCCTTTTCTCTCCAAAATTCACTTTGATATTCTGAATGAATCCCACAGAATTAATATCAGAAAAAGAGAAAAAAGCCTTCCCCATTCTGATTATTATGTATGCCTGTTTGTGGTTTGCAAGTCTACAAGTGTTCAAATTTATGTCAGTTTACAGACTTTTAATAAAAATTTAAAATTACAATATTACTTTTCAGGTGTGTGACTTATACTTAATATACACTCATATGTGGGTGGATATATAAATAATAAATATATACTTATACATTTTTAAACATTGAACCATAAAAGACTAGACTTCTATTGTGCTATTTTATCCTGTGCTATCCCTGTGGTAACAATAAGAGATAGTTGATAAACCAAGTATTTTATTTATTAGATTATTTGAATTATGAAGAAGTAGTTCCTTTGCTTAAAGAATTGGGGTCTCACACCTGTAAATACTTTTTAAGCCATAAAAAAACAACACTCACAGTTGCTGAAGATCAAGGGTACATATCAAAGTGAAAAACAGACATAACATCTGAGTTTTCATTCTAACCAGACACAGCCCATATTTCAGTTTATGTCTTTTCTAATTGATTCAGCAGGCCTGACGCTGAACAGCACATAACACCACGAGCTTGATGAGGTGCAACCTTCCCTAAGGTCACTCACTGGGTAACTGCAAAAACGCGCTCACATGTTCCTAAGTTGGAACATGGGGCTTCAAAGTTGGACAGTGCTGCTCGCAAATACATTCAAATATAAAGTTTCCAACTGCTATGCACTTTTAAGGTTTACCTTGCTGAAAAGGACTAAATAGCAATATTAGAGATAGAATCAAGAAACATTCATAATAGGAAATATTGAATTGCTGCAGTGCTGCCATGATTTTTGCATTTCATTAATGAATCAAAAATATTCTTGCCTTTAAAATGCGGAGGCAAGTTAGATAATTGTATCATTTTCTTTCTGGCCCTGAGAGTCTGTAAGTAAAGAGTAAAGATCAACACCCCAAACGAAAAGTGGAGCCAACTGGAGGTTTCCTCCTGATACTCCACAAGTTGGATCCTTGTTCTGGCTTTCCCTTTCAAATCAAGTTTTCCTTAAAAAAAATAAGTATTCTAAATGGGAATCATCGTACTTACATCAAGCAAAAACTTAGTGATGAGAGAAAAACAGGGCAAATCCAGAAAGGTAGCCAGGGTGCACATAGTTGTACCATTCATGTTCATTTTACTTTGAAAATGAAGTTATTTGTGTGTTGCCAGCAAATTCCTTAGCAAAACAACCTCTGAATCTGTTTTAAAATGGTTAGAAGGGAAAAGCAAAAAAATAATTTGATTTCCACTCTCCCTGATATTTCCCCTTCCATTGCAAAAAATCTGTTTGGGAAAAAAAGAAAAGTGTTTAAAAGCTCTTGTTTCTGCAGCCACTGCAGAGGCGATACCACGTCTGCACTCTGCACAGTTGTCAGGCATCAGACTCCAGGAGCATCTCGTTGAATAAATCTCCACTATTATCCGAGATGAATTATTAGTAATAAGTCATTATTCCCCCCAGCATCCTGGTCTTCAGTGTTGAATGTGTCTCCTGTCTGGGCATGTTTTCTAAAACTACTGATAAGCAGAGTTGATGCAGGCAGAGATCATTACAAAGAAACATTCCCTTCATAAAAACTGTGGCAATGTCTGTGCTTGGAAAATGGGTGTGATTTCCTGTGATATATTGGTGTTTACTTTCTGATGTGTTTCCTGGTTCACACTGCATTTCTAAAATGAGAGTAGAAAATAAAGGCACAGAAGCAAAGGGAAGAGAGAGAATTTGGCAGGAAATTCTGTCTCCTAATAATGACACAAAACACTCCTGCCTCTCTGAAATATATTTAATTTTTGTCATTAAAGAAATAGTTAATTTTTTAAAAATACCAACATGAAAAGTTATGTGCAGCATTTGTACATTATCAGTTGTTCCCTAAAGTTTTTTAAATATAGAGATTATTTTTCTATAAAGATTGAGAAAATGTTTATTATAGAAACATTCTAAGTAGGATAAGTTACAAAACTGCTTAGAGTAGCATAAGGTATAATTTAATCTAATCAAGAGCGTGGCTCTGTAGCATTAATTTTCAATTATGGAGTATGAACACCACAGGTATTAAATATGCAATATGGTGACTAAATTAAATTATTCTTATGAATAATATTTTACCAATCTTCTGAAAATTATATAGAATATATGGGGATTTCTGACAGAATTTAGAAACAAGTCAGGATTGTGTCAACCCACCCATTTTGTAGATAAGAAAATTGATATGGAGACCATTTGTCTAATGTCTCATTAGTACTTGGTGTAGAATGGGCAGAAGGGCTATTCTTTCTTTTTTTAATCTTTTTTTAAATCTTTTAAAAAAATATATCTTTATTGATTTCAGAGAGAGGAAGGAAGGATGAGAGATAGAAACATCAATGATGAGAGAGTCATTGATCGGCTGCCTCCTGCACGCCCCCCGCACTGGGGATGGAGCCCCCAACCCGGGCATGTGCCCTGACCGGGAATCAAACCTCAGCCTCCTGGATCCTACCTAGGTCGATGCTCAACCGCTGAGCCATTCCCCGCCTGGCAGAAGGGCTATTCTTAATCTATCACACTCACTCTCTAGTGTAGAAATCTCTCTAGGATGTGTGACTGTCATAGTAATATGCATCAAATATAAATCTAGTATAAGGGTGTTTTTACATAACTTCATATTGAAAATGTGTCTAATATTTCACAGTCACTCTGATGTAACATAAGTAAAATATGATATTCATAAAGGTTTTGATTCATGGCACAATACTTTCTAAAGACCATGGTGATTTATTATTTGAACACTGTGCACTCCTTGTGTAATTGGACATTCTACTTCAGTTATTAGACACAGCATACCAAAAAAAAAAAAAAAGCTTTTGCTTTTGAACTTCAGACCTATTAAATGGAGAGAAAAGAAGTAGTTTGAATCTTGGGACTGTACTTCACAATTGTGCAATATTTAGGAATTTGAACGTTGTAATCCAATTTAAAATTCATTTCATTTGCCCTAGCTGGTTTGGCTCAGTGGTTAGAGCGTCGGCCCACGGACTGAAGGGTTTCAGTTGTAGGATCCATCCCTGGTGGGGAGCATGTGGGAGGCAACCGATTAATGTGTCTCTCTCACATTGATGCCCCTCCCCTTTCTTTCACTCTCTCTGAAAAGCAATGGAAAAAATATCCTCAGGTGAGGATTAAAAATAATAATAATAATGATAAAAATAAAATTAATTTTATTTATAAGAGTATTCTTCTTTGGAGCTTGTTGGCCAAAGATACTGTGTCTTGGCTCAGTCATCCTTAGAAGCTTACAATTTATAATAAACTGGGGCTTTGTAGAGAACAACTGAGACTTCAGATAAAGTTGCTGCTTCCCAAGAATCCAATAGAGAAAATAACAGATGTGTTTCTGAGCATACTGCTGAATACAAAGAAGAAAAATGAAGAATATTAAGAGGTCAGGGATTATATAGGGAGGTTAGAGATTGAAAAGAGATGGAATAAACCCTTGAAAGCTTCAGAAAATAGGTAGACCTTGAGAGAAACAATTAGACATAATATGCAATATGCTTTCCTGGAAGTTGTTCCAGAAGTAAGAAAGAGCTTGAGCAGGGGCTCAAAGGTCACACTGAAGCAAAGAAACAAACTGTCAGAGAGCGTACAAAGTGGAGGTTAGTGCAAAATCAGATCAAGGGAT
Source organism: Miniopterus schreibersii (assembly GCF_964146895.1). Lineage (NCBI taxonomy): Eukaryota > Metazoa > Chordata > Mammalia > Chiroptera > Miniopteridae > Miniopterus > Miniopterus schreibersii. Next base: position 37,619,419 of record NC_138105.1, on the reverse strand, counting down.
GGAATTGTATGGCAAGAGAATCAGACATTGAAGAGATGTGATTCATCCCTTATGCATATTATTTATGATTTCACAGAGTTCATACTAAGCACAGAATGTGGACAAGAGCATGCATTTTGGAAGTGCTGTAATATAAGGGTTCTCTCTAACTGTAAAGTGTGAATGGTAATTCTATTTACCAAATGGTTAGCATTTTTGAATTATTACGAGCCAGAATTAAACATTTTGCATATGTCAGTTCATTAGATCTCAGGATAACCCCTTGAAGTATGTTCTTATGCTCTTGTTGTGAGGATTAAATAGATAAATAAACTCTAAACACTTAAGTGAATGTAGCAAACTCTCCAACAAGTTGGATCATTTTAATAAGATGGCCTTCAAATTAAAATGAACATAGATGTAATTAAGCTCTAGTTAAGCCACCCTGGCTGGTGTGGCTCAATGGTTGGAACATCTCCCCACAGACCAAAGGGTCTCCAGTTCTATTCCTAGTCAAAGGCACATGCCTGGGTTACAGGTTCAATTTCTGGCCCTGGTTGGAGCACCTGCAGGAGGCAAACAATTGATGTGTCTCTCTCACATAAATGTTTCTCTCTCTCTATCTCTCTGTCTCTCTCTCCCTCTCATCCTCCCTTCCACTCTCTCTGAAAAGCAATGGAAAAAATATCCTCAGGTTAGGATTAACAAAACAAACAAACAAAAAAGACCCAGTTAGCTCATTGTTGGTAGTGCTATCACCAATGTTAAGAGAGTAAATGAACAGTTATAGCTGGAATTATTGTGAATTCAAGCCTCATTGTAGCATCTGAAGATCAGAATAAGTGATCTTGTCATTGTTGTGATGCTTCACTTTTGTAGGTCAACTATTATTTTTATTTTTTTATTGCCTTTTGGGAGGTGCCTATTTTTACTGTACATAGATATGCCTTGAAAATGGGCTTCTAATAAACAAATTTTTATTTTTGTACACCTGCTTCTGTTCAAAATAAATGTAATGGAATAAAATCCATTGGGTATAATACAATTTCAGATACTGGTGTATTTAGTTGATCCTTTAAGAATTTCCACCCCTCTTCCACAGTAGTTTTGAATGTCTTTCTTCTCTGGGCCCAAGGCTCCCCAAAATCTCATCCTTCATAACAGCTTTGCAGGAGTAGTTGAGGAAAAGTTTCTCCAACATGTTGAACAGGCACTGACTGATTCTAGGGTACTGCAAGTTAATGACTTTAGCTAAATATGAAACTTGATTCCATGTCTCCCTAGCCTATGACATAGAGCAATTAGGGTTGAATGAGATTGGTGTACTAATTCTGCTATAACTTACACAAATGATGCCTCTATGAACTGCAGATGAAGTACAGGACAAAAGGTCAGTGCCTTCTGAATATTCATCCTAGATAATGAGGAAGTAGAATTGTCTTTCATATTAGATTTTGTAGTTTTTTGACCAAAGTATAATTGTTACCTTAAAATCTTTTAAAAAAAATTTTCTACTTTTCAAAAATTATATTTGTATATTGCAATTTAGTCAATTAAAACAATTGTTCATCAATAAGTGCAATATGAAGTACATGATAAAGTGATTTGCCAATTAAGGACATGATTACTGTCCTCAAGAAACCTGTAATTGGTAAACATCAGGGGTGTACACGTATATATTTGAATAGGAGAACTACGTGGCTCCTCAGCTGCTAAGTAACCTTGGAGATTGTTGGAAGTTATTTATACAATACATTCAACTCAACCTGATGGTATTTTTCTGTTATGATTAGGTTGCAACTTTTTAGACATTATTGTTAAAGATAATATGCTAAACTGAAGGGCATATTGTAAAAGTGGAGAAGTGAAGCTCTGATACTTTTCAGAAAGCCCAAAGGGAAAAGGTGGAAATAGATTTTGAAAGATATTTTTGAGGCTAAAATAATGATCTCAATAAAAATGCAGGAATAATATATTATTATAGGCTCTGCTCCTATAAACTAGTAACCTCCTTGGCTGGGATCCAAGTAATCATCTTTCAGACTGAGCATTTTTTCTTTAGAAAGAGGCAATATGCACATTGATTTTTCAGGAAAATGTGCCCCTCAAGAATCCATTGATGACAATTCAACTCTAAGTTTGAGAGCATTATTATATGCAATCTGATATTAGTCATCCAGAAGACTATTTTTTCCACACATGGGATGTTTTCTCCGTTTTAATTTTAATTTCTTTCTTAGTATAGAGAATCTGTGTTGACTCAAGTGGGTTTTTTTCTCCCTTCTTTTGTTTGCAGTTTTGTCTGTATTCTTTTTAAAGTGATTCATTGCCAGTTGTTGACTCTATTACTTAGTCAACTTTTTAAATCATTTTCTACTTGGATTCAACTTAAATCTTAATTTGTCTCTAAGGAATCAAGAAAAGAATGTGATTTTAGACTTCAAGACTCTTTGGAAATGATGTCAGACCTTCCACAGTTGATGAGGCAACATAGCAAGTGCTGAGGAAGTAGACTTCGGAGAGACACGTCTCTAAGTTCAAATCACTCCTCCTGGGACCTACTAGCCATGTGACAGGTTCCTGACCCTCTCTGGGACGGTTCCCCCTTCTCTAAAATAGGGATAGTAGTATATACCCCATAGTAGTATGAGCATTAAATGGGATAATGTGTGATTAGCAGAGTAAAATCCCCAGAGCAGGAATGAATATTCAAAGAGAGAGAAAATTTTTATCAAATTACAATAAGGAGTTTGGAGCTTATCCAAAAATAGAAGATATTCTAGTCATATTTGGTCTTGTTCTGTGAGAACTAGGAAGTAAAGTACATAATGTAGGTATGTGCGAACATTTTTGGAAAGGAAACCCCATGAACTACCTGTTTCTGACAGTGGGGTATAGTTGAGAGGAGCATGGTGTTCAAAGGATGGTAGAAGAAGTTTGCAGTGAATTCCTGTGCTCTGGGCTGGCTCTCCCTCAATAAGAAGAAAGTAAAAGCATCCATTTAAATAAGGGCATCTGAATATCTTATACCCCTGTGGCCTTGTTCTAGGCAAAGGGGATGGAGCAAAGAAAAAAAGAGACCAAATTTTCTGATTTCTTAGAGTTTATATATGGATAGAGAAGACAGACAATAGATAAAATATATGGGTCTTTTATAACATATAATAGAAAGTAGATGCTTTGGAGAAAATCAAACAGAAACTGTTTGGGAATGCTGTTTGGGCAAAGAGCTGTTTTCCCCAGCATGGTCAGAGAAGGCCTCCTTGCTCAAGATTTGAAAGAGGAGGGGGGCCAGCAGATTCCTGGGGCTAAAATGTTCCAGGCACAGAAAAGAGCAAGGTAAATGCCAAGGCAGGAAGGAACTGGCATTTCTGGAGAAGAGCAGGAAAGGCACTATGGGAATGGACTGAGGGCGGGAGGAAATACTGTCAGAGACATTGTAAGGACTTCTGCTTTTACTTAGCAAGAGGCATTAACCAGAGGAGAGACCTGATGGGACATCACATTTTAGAACAACCATCATTCTGGTGTCTGTGTTGCAAGTTCTCAGTGATCTGTGAATGTGAGAGAGAAGGTGACTTATTTAAAATCTTAAAATATGGAATTGAAGAATAAATGATAACAGTTAGTGGCATATATTTACTGAAAGCTTTAGTCTATGGCTCAACCCTGAATAGATTTAACATCACATAATCTCATTTAATCCTCACAACTAATATAGGCCATAGTACATATATTATCGCCATTGTGTAGACAGGACACTGAGTTTACAGAGTTTAAGTAACTAAGATCACAGGGCTAGTGAGTCACATCGAGAAGATCTATTTCTAGATTCTAGAGTGCAGACTATAACAGGTCTTTCTTCCTAGATGAGACATTAGATGAGATTTAAACTTTTTATGTGCTTACTTGTGTGTGTATTTAATTTTTTTTATATTCTGTCTTCTACTATGAAGCCTAATTATTAGTCTTTTTTATATATAAATGATAGTTTATTTGCCAAGTTTTCCACTGTAAAATACATAATTCTGTATTATTTTCCCCGATGCTACTCTGGCATAAGTATTTCTAACTCATTTCCTCCATAAAGACATGCACGGTGAATCAGTGGCTTCCATCCTTGCACACCATCAATGTCTTTGGGCAAAATTATTAGGTTTTAATAAAACATTGCCTTTCATATTAATAACCATGAGTGAATGAAAATATCTTTATATTTCCACCTTCCACCTCACAGCAGTTTTCTGTGAATTCTAACAGATTACGTAAATTAACATGAATGCTCAGCAATGGGAAGATATTTAAAACACTGATTCATGAATGTAGGCTCATTACGTCTTGACAGTGTTAAGCCAGTGCAGGTGAAAAGGAAAGCCTGATTTTTTTGATGTACAGTATGTGTCTTTTTTTCATTTGATATACGATTTGGCACCCTTAGTAAGTCCTTACAGAAAAATGCCAGATTTTGAAATGGATTGAAATGAATAAATATTTGCCTTAAATCTAAGCCCTCTTCTCATCTTTGAATCTTTTTCTGCTCAGGTTCCAGTGATATAGTTTAAGACCAAAGTGTATTGGCTGTTTCCAAAACTCTAAACATTTTTCGAGAGCCCTGAGGAACTAGTGTCGTTTAAGTCCCAGTGGAAATAAGATCATAGTGACCAATCACAGTTTTAAGAAAGTAGAAGGCATCTTACTTTGTATTTCATACAGAAAGGCTAGTCTTAGTTTGCTGATTGTGGTAGGCTAAATAATATCCCCCTAAAGATGTCCATATTCTAATCTCTGAAATTTGTGAATATGTTACCTTATATTTTGAAAAGAACTTTGAAGATGTGGTTAAGGACTTTAAGACAGGAAGATTATCCTCGATTATCTAGATTATCTGGATGGGCCGAATGTAACCACAAGGGACCTTATAAGAGGGAGACAGGAGATCAGAGAGGAGTAGGAGATATGCAACCAAAGCAAGAAGTTGGAGTGACAAGAGGAGGAGCCATGAGAGGGAAGCAGGCAGCCTCTGGCAGCTGAGTAAGACAAGGACATAGATTGTCCCCTAGAGCCTCCAGAAGGAACCAGCCCTGCTGACACCTTACCCTGAACACAGGGGAACCTGATCTTGAACTTCTAACCTCCAGAAGTGTAGGATAATAAATGTGTATTACTTTAGCCACTAAGTCTGTGATCATTTGCTACAGCAGCAATTAGAAGCCAGCACACTCCCTTATTTTCCTCAGGTTTCTGCTCCGATATCATCTGACAGGTGAGGCTTTCTCTGAACCTCTGTGTAAAAGAGCAGCGCTCTGCCTACCAACCTGCCACCTGTCATCCCCTTACTTTTCAGTTTATATTCAGCTCTCAAGTCTCTTAGTGTAGGGCTTCGTCGTGGAAGGCAGCCCCATGTGGTTAGTTTCAAGAGTTCATAATGCCCATCACTCTAGCACAGCCACACCTCACGTGGTCCCTTTGCACCAGCCATCAATTGGAGCCTGCAGAGCTCACTTGCAGTTGTGATGGTTGCTTATAGCTGGCCCTACTGAGCTTTTCACTGAGTGCCTCTTGGCAAGATGTGGCCTCTCCAGCTCGCAGCAGTCCCCTGTGCCTTTCATCTACTTTCTCCGTCACAGTTCCTTGTGCTCTGTGGATTTCTGTTTTGGATGGCCTGTAACCACTGACTCATATTTTGGGATCTGTAAGGATGCTCTATTACTTAATTTTGTTGTAGGTGTTTGCGGGTTTTGAGTCTTTGCTTATTGTTTGTATGGAGATTCAGGGAGATCTCCAAACTATGCCTCCACTTCCATCTCTTCCCAGAATCTTTTAATATCATTTAAAATATTCACAAACCTGGGAATGGGGTTTTAAAAAAAATAGAATTTGGAGAAACAGGAAAAAAAACAACAAAAATACATAACTTAGGGATTTTGAAACCAAAATTATTAAGCAACACTTACTAAAGGAACTATTGGCCCAGTATACACTTACACTGAATATTTTCCTATGACAGGCCTCTCTCTTCAGAAGGGAAGTCAAAGGCATTTTACACGTCATATGTCAGCACTGTGCTGAGTAATGTGTGGTAGGTCACATATTCCTCATTGCTTTATGAGAATGTGTGAGCTCTATGTGACAGATAAAGAGATTCTGGTGAAGTGAGTGTGTTTGATTAGCTCAAGGTGGTGGGTGGGGTATTTAAGGAACCCTGGATCCCAAGAGTAAGGAAAAGCCAAGGGCTCATAAGGGAGATGCAATCAGGGCAGGGCGGAAAAACTGAGGCATAAAATTATCCACATGAGCTGGGCGAGCATGTTGCAGGTTTGGAACTTTGGCAACAGGATGGGCACATGGGTGAGCAGGAGCTATTTCATTCCTCACCATGGGGAAAATGGTGACAAGATTTTCTCATCCTAAGTCCTAAGTTGGGGATGAAAATTTATTACCTGTCCTCAATAAGAACTGGGTTGAATAAAAGGGGGAAGAGTGCTATGGAGTCAAGAAGAAGGCACTGTGCTACAAACAGAACAATAAGTTGTCAGCTTTTAACAAGAGTCAGCATAAAATCTATTGAATTATTATGCAATTAGCCTTAAAATACATGGAATAAAATTTTACTCTATCTGAGTAAGCAAGGAGTGCTTTGCATGTTTCCATGCCAAAAAAAAAACAAATAAAAAAACCCAAACAAACAAAACCTTCCTCCACATACAACCAGTTGATTTTAATTACAAGATACCTTTTGGGGGTTGGGACTTAGCCACTCACACTGAGTATAGATTTCTCTAATAAAATTGCTTTTAAAATTGTTATATATAAAAGAAAGGGCATTTTCATTGAAGCAAGTATTATTTGTGTCATGAGGCACTTTAATGAAAAGTGGATTCAGTTGGATTTCAATAGACCAAAAACATAGCAAAAATATTCAGCTGGAAGGAGGGAAAAGCATGATTGAAGGATGCCAGCAGTACGTATTTCCTAATTTACCATTTTCCTAAGTGTGCCATTAAAAATGTTCTCTCTGGAAGACTTTGAGGCCATAGATTGCCCGAGCTTCATCTTTTAAGATAGCAAAAATATTTTGATTCTGTCAAACTCATAAAAAGAGTTGACTCTAATTTCTTTCTCTCTCATGTTTAAAATGTGTCAGAGAAGCATGATTTACTGTACAGGTTTCCCCTGCTATCCAAAGGAGAGTGTTCCTGTGAAACCTTCTGTAAGCCAAGATGGCATAACGTGAAGAAGCAATTACCTTAGGACACATCTTGCTAACAGATGCACAAAATAAGCCGAGAGCGCGCAGATGCTCACAGACACGGTTCCCGGCCGCGGGGCTTGACGGAGGGATCTGAGTGCAGCGTCTGGGGAAGGAGCTTGGCGGGGCCGCTCTTGCTGCTCAGGGTGCTGCTGCCTCTATAACCCTCTTTGTAAAACGAATGCTGAATGTTATTTTTGCTTTTCACCTTTTTTCCTAAAAGTGAAAATCCTCTTTGATTTCTTTCAATTAGTGAAAACAATTTCTAATGTAGCTCTTTCATGAAAACAGTGGTATATGCTGTACATTATATGATGTTATATACCACTTCTTCCTCAATTAAGAAGTTTCTTCCTGTTAAACCCAGGAGGGCATCTCGGCGGTGGGGGTTTCCCGGAGGAGCGAGGGTGCCCAGCCCCACAACAGGCCCCCAGCCCAGGGCTCCAGGGCTGGGAAGAGACGTCCCCACAGCTTCAGGCTGTGAAACCAGCGGGGACTGTCGCTGAGGGTCGCGGAGGCTGCGGGAGCCCCAGCAGCTCCTCTAAAGGGCCCGGCGCGGGCTCACTCGGACGATCCCTCTGAGCCCAGCGCCAGGCAGCAGCCTGAAAGGACCTGGGACACTCGGGGAGGAACTAACCTGCCTGAAGTTGGGGCGAGAACTGGAGGGGCGGCTTCCTCCCAGGCAGAAGGGCTGGCAGAGGCCATGGCTCCTCTGGCGAGTCCTCCCCGCACACAGCCAGCAGGCTGGTGCCATGTTTGAATCCCCAGCACCTGACTCACACCTTTGGCCCCGCCCCATGATTCCCGGAGGCCCTGCCCCTCCCCACCTGCAGGCTCACCCAGGGCATTTCCAGTGGCTTTTCTGTGCAAGTGGCCTCTCGAGCCTCATGCTTAGGACTTTCCTAAAATCTCTCAAACAAGCAGCAGTGGGCCACATAAGGCTTGATAAGTGGCCCCAGGCCTGGCACTAGTGGCAGCCTGCATTGGCTCATAGCTTGGCCTCTCCTGGACACCGCCAAGCCCAGCACAAGTAGCAGCCAACTATGGTTTGCTGTGTAGCTCATGCTGGGTGGCCCTGGGCAAGGCACTGGCAGAGGCTGACTTTGCACCTCCCGGGAGTCCCCAGAGACAGTGCACCTGGTGGTCAGACTCGACCACGCTGGATTACAACCCTACCACATCCACGAGTGACACACTCAAGGGGCACACTTGGTGAACACCAAAGCCCCACTGAAGTAAATCCTGACCATAGGCATGTCTCCAGCACAGCAGCTCTTTGGCTGTAGTTGCAGCTGGTTCTCACAGCCAATTGGCCTGGGGGTCAATTCCTCCCAGGGACGCCAACAGCAACCAAGGCTCAACTACAACAGGACAGTGCACACAGCCCACACAGGGAAAAACCTAGAAGGCCCAGCTCAGGTGACTGGGGAGGCTGAGCCATTAATCCCTACAGGACACCTACTACACAAAGCCACTCTACAAATTCCAGGAGACATAGCAGCTCTACCTAATACATAGAAACAAACACCTGGAAGCAGCCAAAATGTGGAGGCACAGAAACATGTCACACAGGAAAGAACAGAAGAAATCTCTAGAAGAGGAACTAAATGAAATAGATCCAAGCAAACTAACAGATACATAGTTCAGAATTTTCTTTATAAGGATGTTTAAGCATACTATTAAGAAAATAACTGAGAAAATCAATAACATAATAAAGTACCCATGTGAAATGAAGGCTATATGAACTAAAATGAAGAATAATTTACAGGGAATCAACAGTAGAGTAGAGGACACTGAGAATCAAATCAGTGATTTGGAACATGAGGAAACAAAAAACACCCAACCAGAAGAGAAAAAAAAAAAAAAATCCAGAAATATGAAGATAGTATAAGGAGCCTCTGGGACAACTTCAAGAGGCACAACATTCCTATTATTGGGGTAACAGAAGGAAAAGAAAGAGAGCAAGAAATTGAAAACCTATTTGAAAAAAATAATTACAAAAAACTTCCCCTACCTGGGGAAAGAAATAGACTTACAAGTCCAGGAAGCACAGAGGGTCCCAAACAAGAGGAACTCAAAGAGGCCCACAGCAAGACACATCATAATTCAAATGCCAAAGATTAAAGACAAAGAGAGAATCTTAAAAGCAGCAAGAGAAAAGCAATTAGTTACCTACAAGGGAGCATCCATATGGCAGTCAGCTGATTTCTCAACAGAAACTTTGCAGGCCAGAAGGGAGTGGCAAGAAATATTCAAAGTGATGAAAAACATGGAACTACAACCAAGATTGCTCTCCCCAGCAAAACTATTATTTAGAACTGAAGGTCAGATAAAGAACTTCTCAGACAAAGAAAAGCTAAAGGAATTCATCACCACTAGACCAGCACTACAGGAAATATTGAAGGGTCTTCTTTAAGGAGAAGCTAATGAACAAAAGAATCTGATGAACTAAATAGGTCCAGAGACATTGACACATGTAACAGACGATGGTATTTCAGAGGAAAGAACGAAGGAAGGTGGAGAGTGGGAAGAGAGTAACCAAAGAAGTTATATGCATATGAGTATAACCCACGGACACAGTCAATAATGGGGTGAAGGCCTGGGGAGGGGTGGGAGCGAGTTGGAGGGGGTCAATTGGAGGAAAAAAATGGAACACTTGTAATACTTTCAACAATAAATATAAATTTTTTAAAAAAAGTTTCTTCCTTAAAAAAATGCAGTGGCATAAAGCAAACTTTCAAAAAGCAGGGGATACTTATTGTTGGGTAAGTTTTCTCATATGGCATTCTCCAACTCTAATTGAAAAATTAAAAATTATTTTAAAAAAACAAAAACAAAAAATCACTACAAAACACCCAGTTATGTACATATTTTTAATGACTTCCTTCCTCTCCTCACCTCTCCCTTCCTCGATTCCTTTCTTTCTTCCCTCCTTCTCTCCTTTTTTAAAAATGCAAACCAGTATTGACTCACTTTAGTAGGAAATGATATTTGACACTAATAGGTACAGTTTGAACCCTTACTTCCTTGGCATGTTGAATACTCAAATTGGTCCAATTTCCCACCATTTTTATCAGGAAATCTAAGCCACAAAAATGTGGTCAGATAAGTAGCTGTGACAAACACCCTGAAGGTTGCAGCTGGAAACTGAACTAAAATGGCAGCTTTCTAAGTTGACTTTAGTGGAAGGAAAAAGGCCTTTTTGCCAAATTAAAAACTCACTTCCAACTTAGAGCTTTGCATATTTAAGTTGTTGTCAATCATGCTGTATTTAAGTATGTAAACCCCAAGCACAGTGTAGCTACATGCATTGTTTCAGAATGTTGAACATGGTCGCTCTGAGTCAGCTGTACTCACCACCTTCCCCTCCTTTCCTGTCTTCTCATGAGCACCTGTCAAGTCTTGCTACTTTTTTCCTTTCTTTTTTTTTTTTCAAAGCACTGTTTGTGCCAGATTCCTTGACACTTTCCCAGGACGTCGTATATGTTTTGGGTTGGCTCTAGCCTGGCTTTCCTTTTTGGTTCTTGCACAAGGTGCGCATTTGATCAGCAGAGGGTTGGACTAGACCTACTGCCAGGTTGCACTTTGCACATTAAGTTGGCAGGTTGATCAATTTGGAGTTTCAGTGGAAGGCCACACAAATGTATCACGTTGATGTGTTTCATATAGTTGTCATTTGAGTGGCCACTTTAGCAGTTTTTATGTTTACTATACCCACCTTTTCACCACAAACTCCCTGCCACACACACACACACACTCTTGCACAATCTCTTTGTCTTTCAGGGATCATAACTGTGCTGCTATTTCTGAGGTTTCTGTTTTCTTTGTCTTCACATTGTGTTATGCCATATATTAGACTTTTAACTACTATTTTAGGAACCGATAGACACACACACATATATATGTACAGTTGAACAAAACTTGTATTTGTTGGACAGAAGTTCATTATTATTATTTCACTAGAGCGTACTATACTATAAGGCACTAGCCAGGACCTTAAAACATATTTATTACCGCATATTTTACCTTTCAATATTATTTCCTCAGGATTGATTAGTTCTGTTTGCTTTTGTTTTATTTTTATTTTTATTTTTATTTACAGAATGCTTTCAAAATTGTAATAAGGAGAAAAAAAGAACTTGTTCATTTAAGAGCTAGGAAAGAATTTCTCTTCCCCAACACAAATGCATTTCTTGAGACAAGTGTTGGGATGGGCCATTTGTTTTGTGGAATGTCTCCTGGTATAAGTATAGGCTGGGCTGGGAGTGAGACAAAGGCAAACCCCATTGCTCTGAATGACAAAATAAGAAGCCCAAGTTTCTCTAGGCAGCCTGAGAATGAGAGAGAAGAAAGTAGGTGAGGGAAGACAAACAACTAGCCACTTGCCAAGGGTGAATATTTTGTCTGGAAGGAGTTTGGTCAGGCAGAAGTCTCCAGCGTCAGCAATGACTAAGGGACTTTAAAAGTTGATATATCTAATTTTTTATTACAAATTATTCCCTGTGTTGCTTTGATATGTGAACTTCTCCTCTAACTCCCATTGCATCCAAATTTCACACTAGTCTGCCAAACACATGTAAGTCTTCAACTTTGAGTGGTTGCTATTTGGGTGAATGTAAGAGGATTGGGGCAATGTCCAGTGCAGTGGAGAGGTGAGAAAAATAAAAATAATAAGCAAGAGTCCTAGATGGGTTAGCTCAGTGGTTAGAGTGTCAGCCTGCAGACTGAAGGGTCCCGGGTTCGATTCAGCCAAGGACACATACCTCGGTTGCAGGCTCAATCCCCAGCCCCAGCAACCAATCGATGTGTCTCTCACATCGATGTCTCTCTCTTTCTCCCCTCTCCCCTTTTCACTGTCTCTGAAAAGCAATGGAAAAAATGTCCTCAGCTGAAACCAAGAATACTCTATCCAGTAAGGCTATCATTCAAAATAGATTCATGAAATAAAGTGCTTTCCAGACAAAAAAAGGCTAAAGGAATTTATCACCACCAGACCAGCATTGCAAGAACTGTTAACAGGACTGCTGTAGTAAAAAGTTGAAATAGAGAGAATGAGAAACATAGGCGTAAAGAAATAAAATGGCAATAGGTAAGCACCTATCAATAATAACCTTAAATATAAATGGATTAAATGTCCCAATCAAAAGACACGGGGTAGCTGAAAGGATAAGAAAACAAGACCCAAATATATGCTGTCTACAAGAGACCCCCCTCAGGACAAAAGACTCAGGCTGGAAAAAAAACACACGAAACAAAACTTCTGGAGGAAGTTTTAAAGGAGAGATCTCACCCTTTAAAGGAGAGATCGACAGCAAAAAGTCATAGTAGAGACAGCAATACAGTGATAGTAGGGGACTTTAACACCCCACTGACTTTACTTGATAGATCTTCCAGACAAAAAATCAACAAGGAAACAGTGACACACTAGATCAGATGGATTTAACTGACATTTACAGAACATTCCACTCCAAAGCTGCAGAATAGGCCTTCTCCTCAAGTGCATATGAGACATTCTCAAAGATAGACCGAATGTTAGGACACCAAACAAGTCTCTACAAGTTCAAGAAGATTCAAATCATATCAAGCATCTTCTGGGACATTTACACCATGCAATATTATGCAGCTGTAAAAACGAAGGATCCCTTACCCTTTGAGACAGCATGGTGGGACCTGGAGAGTACTATGCTAAATGAAATAAGCCAGTCAGAGAAAGACAAGTGTCACGTGACCTTACTCATATCTAGAATCTAATGAACAAAATAAACGGATGAACAAAATAGATCCAGAGACATAGAAGCATGGAACAGACTGAGGGATCTCAGAGGGAAGGTTGGGGTGGGTATGGGGTGGAGAGAGATTAACCTAAGAATTTATATGCATGTATGCATAACCCATGGACACAGACAATAGTGGGGTGAAGGCCTGGGGGGAGGGGTACAGAGTGGAGGGTATCAATGGGGGAAAAAGGTGACATTTATAATACTTTCAACAATAAAGATAAATTTTAAAAAAAGAAAAAAGAAAAAATATCCTCAGGTGAGGATTAATAAAAATCACAATAATAACAAGCAAGGAGCAAATGTGGAATAAAGGTGGAATTCTGATATAAAATTCAGCAGAAGTAAAATTTCAGTGCCAATGGTGGGTGCAGAAATGTAGTCACCTTCCTCTTCTCCCTTCAAATCTGTAGCATGTGTGAGTTAAGAGGTTTGGCTGACTTTACTTAAAATGAAGGGACAAGGTGACCTCAATACTATGGAGTGCTCACTGCATCCAGGGGCTCTTTGCATTACAGTGTAATCAGCGTGAGGAAGGAACTATGAGTATATTAATACCGTGATGTTTTAAATTGTGCTTCTAAAGGAGATAAAAAGGAATGTAAGTGAGAAGATGACAGAAAGAAGAGGCAGAAATAAGTGTTGGTGAGGTTGTGGAAAAAGGGAACCCTTGTGCGCTGTTGGTGGGAATGTAAATTCCACTATGGAAGACAGTGTGAGGCTCCTCAAAAAATTAAAAAATAGAACTACCAGCCTTGGCTAGGTGGTTGACTTGGTTGGAGTATCATCCCACTCACCAAAAGGTTGTGGGTTCGATTCCGGTCAGGGCACATACCTAGGTTGCAGGTTCGTTCCACAGTTGGGGTGAATTCCGGAGGCAACTGATCGATGTTTCTCTTTCTCTCTCTTCCTCTCTTTCTCTCTCTCTAAAAATCAATAAATCTTTGGGTGAAGATTAAAAAAAGAAATAGAACAATCATATGATCTAGCAATTCTACTTCTGGATATTTATCCAAAGAAAATAAAAACACTAACTCAAAAAGATACATGCAATGCACCCCCAGGTTAACTTCAGCATTGCTTACAATAGTCAAGATATGGAAACAACCTAAGTGTCCCTCGATGGATGAGTGGGTAAGAAAGATATGGTACATACGTATATTCTATTATACATATGGTGGAATGTTATTTAGCCATAAAAAAGAATAAGCTCTTGCCATCAACAACAACAGGATAGACCTTAAAAGGCATTATCCTAAGAGAAATAAGTCAGAGAAAGACAAATACCATATGATCTCCCTTATTTGTGGAATGTGAAAACAATAAACAAAACCAAGCTGATAGAGAATAGATGGATGGTCGCTAGAGGCAGAGGTGTGAGATGGGAGAAATGGGTGAACTTTTTGTTTGTTTGTTCTTAGTCAAATAAATTGAATTTAAAAAATCAAGAAGAGGGGAAAAAGGGAGGGAGAAAAAGGCGTGTCAGAGTTTTCCTAAAGAGATCATGAGCTTCCTGCCACGACCCTTATCTTCTCTCTCTTCTTTCTGTTCCTGTTTCCCTTGTTTTTGTCTCTTCCCCCTTCCTTCCTTCTGGGTCTCATTTTCTTTCTTGCAATGAGAGAGAACAGACTGGGGGTAAGAGTGGTGTCAAAGAATTTTGGGGAAAAGTAGCTTTTAATCAGCAATTCCCACACTCTCTTTGGTTTTACTTGCATGATGCCTGAAAATAGGGGTACATGAGTATTCATGTGAGTCTTTGCATATTCAATGGATGATGTATATTTGCCTAAATATGGAGGTGGAGGCCAAGTATGGGCTCATTACTGAAGAGGTGGCCGGGACACAGCAGGAAAGGCTGAGTGAAGCTTCTAAGGATATAGCATTGGTTTTTAGGGAAAAGTGGTATTGAACAACTGGAGCAAGATGAAGAGGGGTGGTTAGTGGAAACTGGGAGCATGTCTAGGCTTTCTTAGGGACATTATCCTGTCATTCAGACCATCACCCTGTCATTTAAGGCTCTTATAGGTTTCCTTCTTAGCATTTATTGTAATTGCAATCAATATATTATTTGCTTCTCCATACTAGATTGTAAACTAGACTGAAAACTTCATGAAGGCAGGAATTATAAAGTGCTTTTATAGTACTAGGCACATAACACATATCATCATCATCATCATTATTAACTACTAAATATTCCCACCTAGTATAATGCCTGGCATATAGTAAATATTCATTAAATGTTTGCCGAGGGAAGGAATAAGTGGACAGATGCACGGGGAAAACGCATAGATTGAAAAGGTCTGTGAATTGGGGTGGTTCTGCCAAAGGGCATGTTCTCATCTAAGGGCGGCCTGCAGTCAGGTAATGACAGTATGTCATTTATATGCCTTCAAAGGGTAGTCAAGCAGAAAGGCAATTTGATTAGCAAAATTAATTCAAATATTTACAAACATAAACAGATTTGAAAATTAATCCAATTTTAACAAAATTTTACTTTTTCCCCCTTTATTTATTATTTTTCCCCATTGCCCTCTATCCCCCATATACCCTCTCCCACCTCTACCCCCACCCTCTCCGCAGTCGCCACACTTGTACAGTTATCCGTACATTTTTTTACTTTGCAACTTATTTTTAGTTCTTTGTTATACCTGCTATAGCGAGTCAGCCACTTTCCAGAAATTGTTTTGCTGAATTCTGGCCCTGAATTTTACATTTTACATTGAGATTTTTCATTTGACTCATGACTGAATTAACTAGGTTTGAATTCACAGTTTATTACTGTTTCTTAATAGAGAAAATGTGTGAATTTGTTTATGTTAGAGTCAAAGATTCCACCTTCCCCTACTTTCAGTAATGCTTTTATTGCATTTGCAACTGCCCCCTGGCAAGTTTCTTTAATAAGCAGTCACAGTACACTGCGTGCAGTACAGGGCCTCGAACAACTTCCTGTAGTGAATGTTGATGTAAATCATATTGTAGATATGCTGTCTGTAGTGACAAAGAGTGTATTCTTTTCAGAGATTATAAGATTTACTGCTTCTTAAAAACATAAGGAGTGGAAATCCAAGCTGAGACTTGCATATAGTTATATTGTAACGGCTCAATCAATACACGATTGAAACCAAGGCACATGATTCTTTCACAGTGTGAATTTTTGAATCAGAAATACCATAAGAATTATGGTATTTCAGTTGTACATAAGAGCCATATTTATATGTATAGCATGATTTTCCTTCACTGCTCCTGAATATGTTCTCTGGAGTTTACACATTTTCAAAAAAAACCAGTTTAAAAAAATTAAAGATTTTAATGACTGTACTCTAGGTGTTTTGAAATTGCTCATTTATGAATGATTTTTGTATATTTAGGTTTACTATAACCTCATCCATCTGTTACACAAGAGTACTTTCAGGCATTCCCTGATGGTTAATAAAAATTTATGTTATAGGAGGTTAAGTACTCTCCAAATCTCTTCTATGTCACAATTTAGGCTCAGTTGAGAAAAATAGTTACAGGCAAGACTGGGCACATCTTACAATTCCAAGGATTCCACAGATTTCCCTACTGCTGCGTGCTAGGAATCCTTCCTACAAGTGCAGGCCCTCACTGGGACTTCGGGTAGAGTTTGAGATGTCAGATTATGTTGTCCTGTAATTCAATTAAATTTTATTGATAAAACTATTCAACCCTATAGAAAAATATAAAATCATTTAATAAACACAGGGTGCACAATTTAAGCTGAACAGATGTTATTTTACCATGTTCCTTTGATCTCACATCTTATTTTTATTTGAAAGAAATAAAACATTAAAGAACCCAGCAAAGGTTCATCCCCATAACTCTTTCTCCTCCTGCCTCCTCAAAGGTAACCACTCTTCTGGAGTCGGTTATATTGTCATGTGTATTTTTGTTCATTTGTTACCTATGGAATGGATTTATAAACAATAAGCAAAATTGTATTGTGTACTTTTAAACTTTACAGAAGTGGTATCATACTGTGTACATCCTACTGCAACTTGCTTGTTTCCATTTAAGCTTACATTTTTATGATGCTAATACATGTAAATTTAGTTCATACGTTTTACCAGTTGTGTCACATTTTATAAGAATAAACTACAGTTTATTTATTCCCCTATGATGAATAGTTAGGACGTTTACATATTTTGGCTGTGATGAACGTTAGTGCAATGAAAGATCCATCCTTGTATGTACTTGTTTCCTTTGAGCACTTGTATGAGAATTTCTTTAAAGTAGATTTCTGGAAGTGAAATTTATAACTCATAGGGTGAGTGCAACTTTAACTTTTCTAAATATTTTGTTGTAAGCTTACATTCTCAGATCAGTATGTAGGTCTCTTTTTCCCCCCCCCATAAGAAACCTGTGCATATTATCCATCTTAAATATTTGTCAACTTGAGAGGGGTGAAACATTAATTTTCTTTTATTAGCCTATGTAAAAGAGATGGTTAAGATGTATTACTGTGAGACCAGAAGATACTATTACTCTTTTATTTCCTTTAAGATCTCAGGCATACGGAATTACATTTATTGTATTCCTAGGTTCATTAGACAAAATCATTATTAGTCCATGAGTGGCCACTCTTTAATTTACCTGTTTGTTTATAAATAATGTCCTGGATACCCATGAACTCTCAAACCCTCTCCCTTTGCATCCTATAACCCTGAACTTTAGAGTGTTTATCATTTCCTTGCCTTTTAGAAATTTAGTGTGTGTGTTATTGCTTTTGTTTATTTTTTAATTTCATGAAGACATTATCATATTGAAAACCTTTTGAGAGTATTTTACCTAACAGTATGTAAGATTCATCCTGTTGTTTCATGCAGCTATAGTTTCTTCATTTTTCACACTCAATTGTGTGAATAAAACTTAATTTATTTAACATTCTCCAAAGGATGGGAATTTGTTTTTTTGTGTGTGTTTTGTTTTTTGTGGGGGTTTTTGGTAATTTTTGCTTTCTGGTTGTTCTTGTGGACATCTCATAGTGAACATATAAGCCTTTCTCTTAATAAATTGCTATGAGTAGAATTGATGGGTTGTGTGAAAATTTCCAACTGTACCAATCTCTGAAAGTTTTTGTAAGATTTGCCTGTAAAAACATCTGGATTTGTGTCTGTTAAAATTTTATGACTCTTCAATTTCTTTTGTAGCTATAGTGCCATTCAGGTGTTCTATGTCTTCACAGGTTAGTTTTTGTTTTTTTAAATTTATCTTTATTGTTGAAAGTATTACAGATATCTCCCTTTTTCCCCCCCATTGATCCCCTCCACCCTACATCTGCCCCCTCCCCCCAGGCCTTCACCACACTATTGTCTGTGTCCATGGGTTATGCATATATGCATGTAAGATCTTTGATTAATCTTTCCCCATCTACTCCCCCACCCCTGCCTTCCCACTGAGATCCCTCAGTCTGTTCCATGCTTCTGTGTCTCTGGATCTATATTGTTCTTGAGTCTATTTTGTTTATTAGATTCTACATATGAGTGAGATCATGTAAAACTGCATCAGGGAGAATCAGAAAACCTGAATAGGCTAATAACAAGTGATGAAATCGAAGCAATAATAAAAAAAAGCTCCCAGCAAACAAAAGCCTTGGTTTGCTGGCTTTAACAGGGGAGCTTTAACATTTCTTGCAATGCTTCTATTTCTACTTCTGATACAGGAGTCCCTTTAACATTTCCTGCAGTGCTGGTTTGGTGGCGATAAACTCCTTTAGCCTTTTTTTTTTGGGGGGGGGGGGTCTGGGAAGCTCTTTATTTCACCATCTATTTTAAATGATAGCCTTGCTGGATAGAGTAGTCTTGGTTTCAGATCCTTGTTTTGCATTACCTTGAATACTTCATGCCATTCCCTTCTGCCCTGTAGAATTTCTGATGAGAAATAAGCTGATAACCTTTTATGGGATCTCCTTTGTAGGTAACAGATTGCTTTTCTTTTGCTGCCTTTAATATTCTCTTTGTCTTGAATTTTTGGCATTTGAATTATGATGTGTCTGGGTGTGGTCCTCTTTGGATTCTTGCTTGAGACTGGGTGCCATTATTTCTTCAAACAGGTTCTCTAAGCCTTGCTTACTTTCGACCTCCTCTGGCATTCCTATGATGTGAATATTGTTACATTTCATGTTGTCCGACAGCTCCCTTAGACTATCCTGTTTTTTAATTGTTTTTTTTTCTTTTTGGATCTCTGATTGAGTGATTTTTTCCTACCCTGTCTTCTAATTCATTGATCCTATCCTCAGCTTCCTCTAATCCGCTGTTTATCCCTTCCAATGTATTCTTCATTTCTGACTGGTCATTTATCATAGTTTCCATATCATTTCTCATGCTGTTGAGCATCTTTACAATCAGTATTCTGAACTCTATATCTGATAGATTGCTTATCTCCATTTCATTTAGCTCTTTTTCTGGAGACTTCTTTTGTTCTTTCATTTGGGGCTTGTTTTTTTGTCTCTCTGTTTTGGCTGCCCATTTGCGTTTGTTTCTATGTATTCGGTAGGCCTACTAGGACTCTCAGTCTTTTTGGAAGGTCTCTGGTGCAGGCCAATGTCAGACACTGTTTGTGATTGGCCTTGAGTACCGTTTGGAGCTATCAACAACCCACAGCTTGAGGTCCCCTCTGTTGGGGCTGAGTGCATTTGGACAGGACCAAGATGCATTCCAATGTCTGCTTTTCCAAAGCCTAGGTCCAGAAGCAGATCAGGCAAAGACTCAAAGAACTCTGAGGTCTGCCTCTACCTGCAGGCTAATTAGTCTGATTCTCTTAAGGAGCCGCAGGCTATAGAAACTCCATGGGGTAGGCCAAGAGTTTTTCCACCAGGGTGGGTCAATTGCTTCCCCCTCAGGAAAAAACTGCTTGGAAAGTAAATGTCTACCTGTGAAAGATGTCCTTTGCAGTATGGGGGAATGAGTTGGCACAGGAATCCAGAGGGATGCCCTCTGATCTCTATCTCTAGAGTCCACAACCCTAGATTCTCTTCACACAGCTTCAGTCCACTCTGCCCTCCCTCTGCTGAAGCCCAAGGTGAGTGGCTATGCACAAAACTTTGTGCATTGGCCCTTTAAGAAGGTGACTGCATTTCCAGATGTCTCTCCCTAGGAGACAGAAACCCAGCTGCTTTTCACAGCCAGATGTTATATGCTATGTGGGCACCTTTCTCAGTTCTGTTACTCTTTACCAGGAAGCCCAGCCTGGGGTTTAGGTCCCAGAGTCCTCAGTGGGAACACCCTACAGCTGAGATATCCCTTGGGACCTTCAGCTGCTGCCTGTGGGAGCGCAGCCAGCTCTCTCGCACCTCTGCACTTCCTGCCAGTCTCTATGGGGTCTCCACTTTTCCTCCTTGGT
Source organism: Miniopterus schreibersii (assembly GCF_964146895.1). Lineage (NCBI taxonomy): Eukaryota > Metazoa > Chordata > Mammalia > Chiroptera > Miniopteridae > Miniopterus > Miniopterus schreibersii. The sequence goes on along the minus strand of NC_138105.1, from coordinate 37,599,055 downwards.
TATGAGGGTGCTCTCCAGCTCATGTTCGGTTGCAGTTGATTATTCAGAGTGGTTTTTCTATATTTTAGTAGTAATTTCAGTTTGGTCCCGAAAGAGTGTCAGTGTAGCTTCCACCCAGACCACACCCATCTTTAATCTCCTTTACAGGTTAGTTTTATTAGGTTAACTTCCTATAGGACTTTGTCCATTTCACCTAGGTTTTCGATTAAATTTTAATAAGTTGATAATATTCACTTACTATCTTTTTAATTTCATTTGCATCATTAGTATTATGTCTCCTTTATCGTTTATAATATTATTTGTGTACTTTGTCTCTTTTTATCCATCAATATTAGCAGAGGTGTGCTTTTGTTCTGTCACCCTTCAAAGAAAGATCTGACTTAGAGTTTATTGAACATCTTTATTTCATCCTTGTCTTCTATTTAATTCTTTCAATGATCTCTTTGACTTTATTTTCTTTGGGTTTATTGTTTGTTTCTAATTTCTTACATTGAACACTTACTCTATATTTTTCAATTACAGTTTACATTCAATATTATTTTGTATTAGTACAGCATAGTGGTTAGATAATAATATACTTTACAAAGTGTTCCCCTGGATATTTCCAGTACCCACTTGGTACCATACATACTTATTATGATGTTATTGACTGTATTCCCTACGTTGTACTTTACATCCCCATGACTATTTTTTAACTACTAATCTGTACTTCTCAATCCCTTCACCATTTCCACCCAATCCCCCAACCCCTCTCCCCTCTGGCAACTATCAGTCTGTTTCTGTTTTGCTTGTTCAATTATATTATTCTTTAGATCCCACATATAAGTGAAATTATATGGTATTTGTCTTTCTCTGACTCACTTATTTCACTTAGCATAATACCCTGTAGGTCCATCTATGTTGTTGCAAATGGTAAGATTTCATTCTTTTTTTATGGCTGAATAGTATTCTATTGTATATATGTACCACCGCTTTTTTATCCACTTTAGACATTTACTCTATTTTTTATTCATTCATCTTTTTTTTTAATCCTCACCTGAGGATATTTTTTCCATTGCTTTTCAGAGAGAGCGGAAGGGAGAGGGAAAGAGAGAGAGAGAGAGAGAGAAACATTGATGTGAGAGAGACACGTTGATTGGTTGTCTCCCTCATGCACCCCAACTGGGGCCAGGGATCAAGCCTGCAACCGAGGTAAGCGCCCTTGGCTAGACTCAAACCCAGGACCCTTTGGTCTGTGGGCCAGTGCTCTAACCATTGAGCCAAACTGGCTAGGACTCTTTCATCTTTTCTAATATAATCATTTAAGGCTATCCATTCCCCTCTCAGCAAGGCCTTAACTGCCTTTCCATAAATTTAGATATAGTATTTTCATTTTTATCTGTAAGAATTTAAAAATTTATTATTTATTTTTTGACCAATGAGTTTTTAATGGGGATTTTAATTTTTCTGTTTCCAAATTCTAAGTTAATTGTATTGTTGCCAGAGAACATGATTTGTATACCTTTTCTTTGAAAAGTTGTAAGGTTTGTTTTATGGCCTAATGTGTGGTCAAATGTGGAAATTGTTCCATATATATTTAAGAAAAATATTTTTTTCCCCTTTTGATTCTGTTTTGGATGAGACTGTGTTATCCTGGGGGTGGCTGGATGAGAAGTTTGTTCATGTCTAGGCATAATGTAGGGTAATTTGTAATCAAATTGTGGATCATACCTTTCTGAGATTGATAGATAAACTTGGCCCAGATGCGGTGATCCTGGCACTTACCCAGATTAGCTTACATGCAGAATTGCTTCAGAATTCTTTATGTCACACTAGATCTGGAGAGCATATGTCGTGCTAACAGAAACCTAGGGGGACCTCAGTCATCTCATTCATGTGTTATGGTCTGCAACTGGTGAACTTGAACCTCCATCTGTGCTGAAGAATGTAACTGAGGTCTCTGTGGTATATCTTGAATGTACTTGCTTTTTTCTCTGTGCTTTAAGTAGGTAACCTCATTTGATTTTCCCAAGTGGTGCTGATCTTTCAGTCAGATTTTATTATTGCCATCTGTCAAGAAAGTGTTTGTATACCTTGATGAGGTACACATTTTCATGTTTTCTGCCAATGAGGTTTTCTTTTCTCTGAATATTCTGATTAAATCCTATCTTTCTTAAATTATTTTTTCTTATAGGTTTGCATATATATCTTTATATATGCAGCACTTTAAGTCTTTCTCTTATGGGAAATGTAAATATTATCTTTCAGATATAGCCTGTTCCCATGGTTATGGTGACTTTTAATGAACAGAAGGATTTCAATTTAATGTGGTAAATTTGTAAATATTTTTCTTAATTTTTATATTCAACAAATGTTACTGCATTTCTGATAGGTACTAGTAACATTTGTAGAATGTTGGGTACTAGTATCTGCTAGGTACTAGGTCTTGGAGATAGAGAAGTAAAAACAATAGACAAAATGCCTACTCCCATCTCAGCAGTGATAATAATTGCTGTGATGGAAAATCAAACAGGGTAATAATGTAGAGAATGTCAAGCATAAACTATGAGGGCTAGTATTTTATATCTGGTAGTCGAAGAAGGCCATTATGATTAGGTGACATTACAGCAGAGAACTTATTAGGTGAGGAAACAAGCCATGTAGATATATGTTTTGTTTGAGAAATTGTGCATTATCTGATCATCTAAAATTTACTTCTGTAGATTCTTGATTGTTAATTGAAATTTGCTTTTTATTATTTAGAAGTTTATCTGTCTAAAATTTTTTATATGTGTGTATGGTGTGAGGTGGGGTCTAATTTCAACTTTTTCTCCATGAATAACTTTTTACACCATATATCAAAAGAGACCATTCTATCTTCAGTGTTTTGTAATGCTATCTATTATATACCAGTAGCTCCATATATAATTGAGTCTTTTATATAAGCTCTATATTCTGTTCCATTGGTTTATTTATTTGTCTGTGTACCAATATTTCACTAATTTGATTACTATATATCTGTCATAAGCCATGGTTTCTAGTTGGTTGAATTCTCTTCTTATTCATTTTTTTCTTATTTGTTCTTGATATTCTTAGTTTTTCACCATAACATATGAATTTGAGAATGAGCTTGTTAAGTTTTATGAACCATTAAAGTTTTTAATTTATCAATTTGCTTATTGAGAACTGCCATCTTTAAGGTGCTGATTTCAAGAAAAATGTCTGTATCTGTATTATCAATCTTCTTATAAGTCTTTCAGTAAAGACTACAATTTTCTAAACTTTTATTATATTTTTAGGCACCCTTCACGTTTGTCTCAAATATTAATGGTACTTTTTTTAGAAGGAGTAACATGGCATTTCACTTTTATTGGTTGTTTAGCAGGCATCAGACAATGTTTCATATATTTCTCTTAGCTTATTTAATCCTCTGTCACAGACCCATAATTTAGCAAATTTTAATTAATGATATTTTTAATCATTCTTTTTAAAATATTACATTTTATAATTATTTATCCTTTGTGTTTAGAAATATAATTTTGTATAATGATTTTATATCCAGAAACCTTATTGAACATTCTTATTATTTTAATGTTTATTTATATATATATATAAATAAATATATTTATTTAATTTATCTCAGACTTTCTATTTAGATAATGTCTTTTGTAAATAACAAAGATATTTTAAAATAATTCTTAACTTTTTGTTTCTTTTCCTTGTCTTTTGTTTTTTAAAAATTCTAATAAAATTGTAAATAGATTATATCTACATTTTACTATATATGCACATACAAAAATAATATATTACATATAAAAGATTAAATTTATAATTTTAATTCATCAATTACACAATTAAAAGATTAATTGATTTTTATATTATTAAATTCACTTTGTATTTCTGAGATTGCATGATTTGATTATTATGAATTAATAAACACATTGTTGAATATAGTTTGTTAATATTTTTAGGATTTATGTTAATACTTTAGCATGCATTTATCTGTGTTTTGAATAAAACTGGACTCTTATTTTTCTTATTTTTATTGTCTTTTTCTATCTTTTGATGTCAAGATTATACTAGCATAATACAAAGAGGGGAGTTCTTTTCTTTTTCACTATTCTTGATAACAGTTTGCTTAAGACAGACATTTTGTTTTTTGAATGTGGATCTTTCCTGTAAAACTACCTGTATGTTTTTGCTCATTTCTTATATATGATTTTTTTAAACCTCTGATTCATTTCTAGCTATTAAATAATTCAAAAATTCTACTTATCCTTGACTCATTTGGTAATATAGGGTTTTTTTCCTAGAAAATTGTCCATTTAATCTGATTTTTCAGGTAAATTGGCTTGAGTTTATACCCCTTTATTAGTTTACAAACTTGTATTTTGTTAGTTGTTATGACCCTTCTTTTTCTTTTACAAAGATTTACTTCTGCCTTTTCTCTTTTTACCTTGGTACATACATCCCATCAAAAGTATGTTTAATTTGTTAGATCTTCATTGAATCATATTTATTTTGTTGTTTTATTATATTTATATCAATTTCTATTATTACCTTGTTATCCCCTATTTTTCTGCAATCTTTGGAGCTTTCTCCATTATTCTTTGCTATAATTTTTTTGTTAAAATAAATATTCATTCACAGTAGTTAAATATCAAATAGTGTTTTAAAAAAGTGAAAAGTTTCTCCTACTCTTACCCTATCTGCTCAGTTTCCAATTGGAAATTTTATGCAGTCATTTATATATACCCACACAATTATTGTCCTTCCTTTGTTACTTAATGTGATTTATATTAATTATATTATATTATATTATATTATATTATATTATATTATATTATATTATATTATATTATTATATTATATTATATTATTATTATATTAATGTTATAGAAGTCTATAACAACATTAAGAAATTTGAAGTTTTGACCCAGCTAGCGTGGCCCAGTGGTTGAGCATCAACCTGTGATCCAGGCAATCAAGGTTCAATTCTCAGTCAGGACACAGGCTCGGGTTTCGGGCTTGATCCCCAGTAGGGGGTGTGCAGGAGGCAGCAGATCAATGACTCTCTCTCATCATTGATCTTCTATCTCTCTCTCTCCCTCTCCCTTCCCCTCTCTCTGAAATCAATAAAAATATTTTTTAAAGGAAAAGAAAAGAAATTTGAAGTTTTAAAAAATAGCTGGTTAGTATTCCATTGTATATTTGGGTACTTATTTGACCATTGCACTTTTTTGATGGGCATTGATGTAATTTTGAAACTTTTGCTTTTACAGACTATGACGCAATGTTAATATTTTATTGCATTTGGCTTATCTCTTTTTACACGTTTTTGCTGAACCATTTAAAAATAAATTGCCTACATTATGACATATATATTTCACATACATCTCTGAAGAATAAAGATATTCTCCTATGCAATCACAATTTTATTATCACACCTAAGAAAATTAATAAAAAATCCATATCATCCAAAATACAATTCTCATTTAAATGTCCTCAATTGTCCCAGATATATCTTTTATATCCTTTTTAGTTTCTTCTAATATAGAACACTCCCCCTTTTCCTCTCCTCCCCCTTTTTTAAAAAATTATATTGATTTTTTTTTTTTTTAATTCTAGACTGGTTGTTGAGTAGATTTTCTCCTGTTATGGATTTTTATGATTGTTACCTCATCGCTGGATTCAGGTGAAGCATTTTCAGCAAGAATTCTACATAGGTAATAGTGGGTTACCAATATTGGTTATATCAATAGGCACTATTGGTGTTATTTATTTTGATCACTTAAGGTGGTGACAATATTAATAAAAAATAAATGTCCTTGTTTTCAAATATCCCTTCCTACCTTCCCCCTACCCCTTTTCTTACTCCTTAGGGTCATCACATTTCCTCTGAACCTGAGTTTTCTCATTTTTTGCCCTCAGGTGTTATTCTATGACCCACTGATCTGATAACATGAAAGACCAACACCCATGACTTGAGTCGAGAAGACCTCTAGGGTATAATTTACTGTCAAGAGTTCTTCCTGCAGGATCAACTGGGACTTTATCTGAAACTGTAGCTTTGCTTGTCTTCTTTCTCAACCCTGCTCCACTTTCTGTATACATAAAAATCCCTTACCAGTATTCATAAAAGCATTGCTTTAGCAGCTCACTTGTGTATGATTTCTCAATTCATGTTCTTTTTCTAGGGAATCTGAAAACTAAGACAATTGATACTGAAAGTACTACAGTGTAGAATTCGAACTTTAAAAAAGGTTACCTGTAGTTTATCCACTCACTTGTCAAGTGACAGTGAAGACTCCATCACTAGTGGCAAATAGAGTATTGATAGCTCCTGTCAGGCTGTTGTATTGCAATTACTAAGACTTTCACCTGAGGTGAACTGGGATAAAACAGTGGGAAAGGGGTGCACTGCCTTGTGCAAGCTCTTTGGCTTCCAAATCTTTAAATAATATGTCTATCCTGTTATCTTATAGTTATATTTTATATGTTATATATCAACTTTCTACTGTGAAATATGATGATTCAGCTCTTTTGCTACTCCTCTCTTTCCCTAACCCACCCCCTTTACTCTCCCGATAGAGCTCTCTGGAATACTATGCAGCTGTGAAAAAGAAGGATATCTTACCCTTGGGACAGCTTGGGAACTGGAGAGTATTATGCTAAGTGAAATAAGGCAGTCAGAGAAAGACAAGTATCACATGATCTCACTCATATGTGGAATCTAATGAATTAAATAACTGAAGAACCAGAGCCAGAGACATAGAAGCAGGGAATAGACTGACAAATCTCAGAGGGAAGGTGGGGATTTGGGTGTGTGGAGAGATTAACTTAAGAACTTATATGCATATATGCATAACCCATGGACACAGACAATAGTGTGGTGAAGTCCTGGGGGGTGGGGGGGATGAGAGGTAGAGGGGATCAATGGGGGAAAAAGGGATACATTTGTAATACTTTCAACAATAAAGAAAATAAATAAATAAATAAATAAATAAATAAATAAATAAATAAATAAATAAATGATAAACCATTGGTTTATTTGAATTAGAATAAAAAAAAATTAACTCTATAATAATATTGTTTATGTTTCTGGGAAGTAATAACTATCAAATGTATATCCAGTACTTACTACTTGGTAACAAACAATGGGTTAGGCATTTTGAGATACAGAAATAAAAAATTACTCCAAGATCAAGTAGCTTACAATCTAATGAGAGACAGAGAAAAGTAATAGAAACTAACTCTGCAGTATAATGATTATTGTAATAAAAGGTAGTACAGGAGGTAAGAGATTGAAATGTCTAGATATTATGGGAAGAGAATTGCAGGCAGAGGGAATAGCAATTTCAAATGCCCATAAGGCTGGAGCATAGCTATCTTGTAGGAATAACAAGCTCTGAATGAGCAAGAGAAGCTAGTAGTAAGAGAGAAACCAAGGAAGAAATGGATTGTCAGTTCCTGCATGTCCTTTTAAGCCAGGGTCAGCAAACTTTTTCTGTAAAGAGCCAGATGGTAAACATCTTCCACTTTGTGGACCATTCTGTGTGTGTAGCAGCTACTCACCTCTATTGTTGTAGTTTGAAAGCAGCCAAAGGCAATATATAAACAATTGGGGTTTTAATAAAAATTTATTTACAAAACCTTTGTCATAAGTCATTGTAATAACTCTGATTGTCTTATCCTATTTGCAATCAAGATATTATCAGAGCAAGAGTTGGCAAGTTCCCCAGGAGCTAAGAACAACTTTTACATTTTTAAAGGGTTATAAACACGCACACACGCACGCAACCACAACATTAGACAGAGGCCATGTGTGGTCATGAAACTTAAAATATTTACTACCTGGCCTTTTACACAAAAAGTTTGCCAACTCCTGCACTAGATTTAAAAAAATGAGTTAAATATTTTTCCTCTTTTTTTTTTATTCTTTTAAATAACTTCTCTAAGAAAGATTATTTATTTCATGAAAATTTGGTAGGCTTTACCTGTAAAACAAATGATGAATAGTTTTGGTTTGCTATTTTTTTTAGTCAAATATATCCTTGTTTGCCACTTTTAAATGGTTATTTAATTTTTCAATTTTTCTGTTTATTCAGTTTTTCTATTTCTTCTAGTGCCATTTCAGTATTTGTTTTCCAGAAATGTGTCCATTTACTCTAGGTTTTCATATTACTGGCACATACCTGTTCATTACATTCCTTTGTTATTTAAATTCCAGGTGTGTAAGATAGTTTATCTTTTTCATTTCACATTTAATTTCCTAATTTTTTTCTTGTTCATTTTTGTCAGACTTTTATTTATATTATTAGTCTTTAAAATAATTAAAACTTGCTATCAAGAATATTTTCTATCATTTTTTTGTTCTTTATTCACTCTTAGAATTATTGTTTTTCTTCTTTGAATATAGCCTCTTTCTCCCAAATTTTGTGTTGACTATTTAGCTTATTTGCTCTAAGTCTTTTTTATATTTTGATTAATGTAACTTATAACTTTAAATTTTCCTGTAAGTAATTTTTTAAAGAGTCACACAAATTAGAACACACTTTTCATTATTCAATTTTAAGTATTTTGTGAATATTTATCAAAAGATAAATTGATGGTATGTTTTTAAATTTTCATACATACAAGATTTATTTTTTAGCTCTATAATTATTATTAATTTCTAATTGGATTGCATTATGTTAAGAGCATATAGTTTGCATGTTAATTCTTTGTACCTTTTCCAAATTCCTCTTGTATCTTAGACATAGCATTTTTGTTAATGCTTTATATATGCTCTAAATTAATCTGCATTTTTTATTTGGTGGGTAGAAAGTTCTCTATAGAACTATTATCCTATGTTTATTAATCATACTCATCAAATTTTCTATAGTTTTGCTTATCTGTCTGCTTCATGTATTTTTGAGCGTATATCATAACTTTTCAACTAAAACTCTTGTTTTTTAAAAAATTGAATTTTACATAAATACAAAAAAGTACAAAAATATAAATGCACAGCCCATTGAAGTATCATAAAGTTAAAACCCTCAGCTACTTACTACCCAGGTTGTAAAATAGTACATTAATAGGACCCTAGAACTGTCTTTGTGCCTCTGTCAATCATTATAATCCATTTAGCCCCAAACATAAGGATCGGAGTTCTCACACCATAGAGTTGTTTCACTTGTTTTTAAACTTTATGTAAATTGAATCATACAGTACGTATATTTTTGTATCTGTCTTCTAACTTTGTGTGACGGTTGTCCATATTACTGTATACAGTCATTGGTCATCCTTTTTTATTGTTTTGTAGTATTTCATTGAATAAATATAATGGAACATGTATTCATTCTACTGTTTATGGACATTTGCATTATTTTCAGTATTGGCTACTATAAATAATGTCCAATATGAATATTCTCATCCATGCCTTTTGGATCATGGATGGCCTGCATTTTTATGGGACATATTCCTAGGCTATGTGTATGTTTAACTTAGTAGTTACTACCCAACAACTTTGCATAAAGATGCAACAACGGGTCCTACCCTGCAATGCTTTAGCGCCTTCCACGTGGCACGGAAGATACCCACGTCATCTTGCCTCCTTCCAGCACCAGCCTTGTACGTATTTCATACGTGAGGTTTGTAAGGAAGGAGGTAACTGTCACTAACTGCATGGCCTCTCTAGCAGTACATACGATGTAGCATGCAAGTATTTTCAGTGAGGGTACTGTATTTATGGAGACCACTGCAGATATGAACATAGCGAACCATTGAAGCTGGAAGAAGCTGTAGATCTAACAGCAAAGTCATCCTTTACTGCTTCCTCAGGTCTCTCATCAGTAGTTGGATCAATTGTTGAAATGAAGTCAGGTGAGGCTGAGGCAAGAAATTCAAACTTTGCAACTGTAGGAGCAGGTGCAGAAGACTGGGTGAATGAATGCCATTGAGTTCGTTCCTGGGCAGCCCTGCTGTGGCCCACCTGCCCCTTCTTGCACTGAAGCACCCCTGCAGGGCTCAGTGACCAAGGAAGAATCAGAGAAGGAGCCCACGGCAGTGGAGAAAAAGAAGCAGCTCTGCCCCTAAGCTGAGGTTGGAGAGTGCTGCTATGGGGAGAACTGCGTGTGTCCCCACGGAAACTCCTGTGACCTGCGTGGGCTGCAGGTCCTCCACCCAGTGGACGCTGCCCAGAGATCAAAGCACATAAAATCTTGCACTGAGGCCCATGAGAAGGACATGAAGCTCTCATCTGCTGTCCGGTGCACTAAGGACAAAGTGTGCGGGATCTGCGTGGAGGTGGCCTACGAGAAAGCCAGCCCCAGTGAGCGCCGCTCCGGGATCCTCTCCAGCTGCAACCACACCTGCTGTCTCAAGTGTATTCGTAAGTGGTCTCAAGGGCATGCGCAAGTGGGGGAGTGCTAAGCTGTTCGAGAGCAAGATCATAAGGTCCTGCCCAGAATGCCCGACCGCAGCTAACTTTGTTCTTCCAAGTGAGTACTGGGTGGAGGAGACAGAGAGAGGCAGAAACTCATTCAGAAATACAAGGAGGGCGTGAGCAACAAGGCCTGTGGGTATTTTGATGAAGGATGTGGGTGCTGCCCATTTGGAGGGACCTGTTTTTACAAGCACGCCTACCCTGATGGCCCTAGAGAGGAGCCATGGAGACAGAAAGTGGGAACAGCAAGCAGGTACCGGACCCAACGAAGGAACCACTCTGCGAGCTCATTGAGGAGGCAGAGAACAGCAAGCCCTTGACAATGATGAAGAGGTTGTCACCTTTGAGCTGGGCGAGATGTTGCTTCTGCTTTTGGCTGCATGTGGGGACGACAAGCTGACAGACACTGAAGATGAATGGAACTTGTTTCACGATGAGCTGGAAGACTTTTATGACTTGCATCTATAACAGCCTTGCTTGGCATGTGAACTGGTCTGCTGAGCCCAGACAGGCGCTGTCCCCTGCAGTGGTGTGGCGGTGGCCATGTCTCTCCTGGGCAGGCCTAGCAACTCCAGGTGCTGTTGGAATACTTCTACCTAGGGCCTATCTTCTCACTCCCTCACCTTTTCCCAAGGAGTATGTTGTTTTCTTTGGTTAAAGTTAGTTTTTTGTAACACGAAGTTAACTGTCAGACAGTTGTGCAAGTTTATTGCATCATCTAGTCTCAACCCGATTCACAGTTGGAGGGGGCTGTCTGCGGACTTGCCGCATGCATTCTGAGGACCTCAGTTCAAACGTAACAGCCCTGGCCCTGCTTTGGGGTTCAAAAATAGGGATGATGGGTGAAGGATCTGAACTGTGGCAAGCAGCCTTGTGCTATAGACTCAGAGGTGGATACTTGAGGCTCCTGGTGAAATCTGCACATCTGTGTTTTCGTATCTGTTCCCTGCCCTGCAGTACCCACACGTGCACTTGTTCTGTGGTTTTGGTCTCGTTCAACTGCACACAGGTAATAAACTACTGGGTAATCATAACCAGGTGCGAATGTGTTGAGATTTTTACTGTGTTTAGTATGATAGGAAAATCCTGAAAGAACACGTATAAAAGATATACTGGCATAAAAGAAATGCAGAATTGAGGTTGACTCCCAAGAGCTGATAGACCTGGCATGTGTGAGTGTGGGGCAAGCTTCTCATCCCTGCACAGATGCAGTGTTCTTAGCCTTAGTGGAAGACCTTGGCTAAGTGGTTTCAGCCTAGTGTGGCAAATAGATCTCACAGCACAAAGCAGTATTTGGTAGCTGTTACTAGAGCAGTGCTAGCTTTGTCTGCCTATATAAATAAGTAGACTTAGCCATCGAGGTTAAATCGATCTGGTTATCCCATATATTAACACAAACTGGGTCTTGGATACACAATTGTATTTAATGCTTAATGATCTCTTACCCCCCCGGCCCTCCAGTTCAGGCACCTTTTGGCAAACCTTTGTTCTCATTTGAGGGGTTTTGTGGTGGGGTTTTTGTGTTTGTTTTTGTGAGTATTTGCCTCATTCCATCCCTGTGCTTTGCAGATAGACAGATGTGATTCAAAACTATGTTCTAAGGTGTTTCTTATAATGGAGTCATTGGTTTTCAATAATAAGTTATGCTTTCCCGCTAAAGGGGGGGGAGAGGCTGGTAATACACAAGACAATCTAAATCGTTAGAAGAATTCCTTGATTGGAAAATTTAGCCTGTGTTTTGTTGCTGTTTCCTAAAAATAACTTGGAGATGCTTCTGAGTTGTCCCATCCACTGCTTTGATTCCTTGGATCCCACCCATTCTTTCACTTTAAGAAAAAAACAAGTCGTTGTTATGGGGTCTATTTTACAGCTGCCCTTTTGTAAGAAGTACTTTTCCCAAATAAAACAATAGAAAAACAAAAACAAAAAAGATGCAACAACTAACCCTCCTAGCAGCAGAATATAGGAGTTCTAGTTGCACTACATTTTTACCACTCCTGGTATTGTCAGTCTTTCTCAAGTGAGCCACTATAATGTCAGTAATTAATATTCCATGTGGTTTTAGTGTTAATTGCCCTCATGACTAATACAGTTGAGCAGTTTTTTACAAATGTATCGGCCATTTTATCAAGTGCCTGTTAAAATTTATTGCCCATTTTCTATTGTGCTTTTTCCTCTTGATTTGTAGGAATTTATTTACTTTAGATATGAGATTTTTTCCAGTTGCAAACATCTTCTCCCATTTCCTGGTTCACTTTGATAGTCTCTAAATCATGTCTTTTGATGAACCAAAATTCTTTTTTTCTTGTTTAATATGTTTTTTATTGATTTGAGAGAGAGAGAAACATTGATGTAAGAGAGGAACATCCATCTGTTACTTCCTATACTAACCAGGAACTGAACTGGTGACCTTTCAGTGCGTGGGACAATGCTTAACCAACTGAACCACACTGGCCAGGGCCTGAAATTCTCAATTATAATATATTCTAATGTATCGTGGTTAGTAATTTGTATGTCCCTTTTAAGAAATCCCTGCTTATACCAACTTAAGGACTATACTCCGTTTTCTTCTAGATCAGCACTGTCCATAGAAACATAGTGTGAGCCACAAATTTGAACCACGTATATAATTTTAATTTTTAAGTAGCCACATTAAAAAAAAACAGAACAAAACTGGTGGAATGAATATAAGTAATAAAATTATTAAGGAGGTATTTTTTTCTTCCTCCTTTAAAAATAAGATTTCAAATTTCAGTGGATATTTTATACTTACAGCACATCCCAACTTGAACTAGCCACATTTCAAGTGCCGGTAACTACATGTGTCCAACGGCTGTCATGTATCATATCAATCATATCAACCCAGTTTAGAGCTTTAAATGACATTCCACTTAAATCGAACTCCGCTATCCATGTGCAACTGTTCTGTGTGTGTGGCATGAGGTGGCATACCTAGCAAGGAAGCAAGGCAGCTTATAGAAATAAAGGAAGATCTTCAGGATCCACAGCCAATCAGGGTCCCTTCGGCACTAAAACAGGGCTTGATGAAGCTGGCATATTCTAAGTCTCTCATCTCTGTAGAGTCTCTATTTCATGGGCACTTTTTCTACATGACAGGGAACAAGGCCCCCGGTTGTTCTAGAGTCATATCTCCACAACTTCCAACAGATGAGAAAAGATAAATCTAATTCTGTTTAGAAATATCCCAGCTCAGGTCACATTCCCATACCCTGTTGCCGGGGAGATGATTATTTTTCGTCAGGTCATTATATGTCCATATTTATAATCATGGGACAGAAATAACACAAAGGAGAAGCTATCCATAATATATCATGTCTATTTCTTCCATGAGATGTATTTAGAGGACTGGAGCTATACCTTGTGCACAGTAAGCACTCAGTAAATATTTGTAAATAACAGCTCTAGTCTCCTAATTTGACAGGAGTGTTTAAAACAAGGCCTAGCCTGGCTGGCAAGGCTCAGAGGTTGAGCATCCACCTGTGATACAGGAGATCAAGGTTCAATTCCAGATCAGGGCACATGCCCGGGTTGCAGGCTCCTCGATCCCCAGCAGGGGCTGTGCAGCCAATCAGTGACTCTCTCTCATCATTCATGTTTCTATCTCTCTCTCCCTCTCTTTTCCTCTCTCTGAAATCAATAAAAAAATAAATAAATAAATAAATAAAAATAACATAAGGCCTAAAGCAGGAGGAGGAATATAAATGCATTTGCTTGGAACTCATTTTTATGGTACACATATATTTGAAGACCATCCAAATCCTTTGTTTATATGTTTAAAACTGTTGACTATTAGGGTTTATTAACACTGAAAATAACTCAGCATTTTCTTTGTAACCTGCATTTTCTGCCCATATCTAGGTGATTAGAATAGGTATAGTCGTGTCTTTGGTAACTATGTGTCTTATCCCATAGTACAATCCTTTTGGCCATTGGTCTAACTTTAGTGATTTTCTTCATTAATTTTTAAAAAATAGTGCAAAGGAGGAGAATGTTACTTGATACTAAAAGAATCCCCCCCCCCCCTTTAGAATTTATCTAGCTTCCTCTCTGAGTGAGGTCTTGGTCTCAATTTATTAGTTCAGTCATTTAGCACAAAATGTAAAATTACAATGCGCTCTGTGCTAGTTAGCGAGGGAACATTGTTCCCTGGGATGCTGAATGTTCTACTTTTAACTCATATTTCTTCAGAACTAATGTGTTCTCCCTTTGGGGAAACAAAGGGCTCTCCTCTCTCCATTATGTTCACTCATCAGGAGAATAGTGTGAGTGAAAGGACCCAGAGGAAAAACAGAAGGATCTTCCTTTCGTTTTCTTTTTTAGGAACTTCCAATAAGATTGAATGAGAAAAATTACCCATTTTTGTTCTTTAAAAAACATAACATCTGGGTAAAAGTGTTTATTTTGGTTGTAGAAAAACCCTCATTTGGTCTACCCAAAGCAAATTATGTATGGTTAGATAGACAATATAAAAAGAAAATGATACAGCCTCAATTATTTGGACAGTAGAGTATTGATATGGTATAATTTTCTCAGGTGCCAACATAACACAGTGCTTACCTTCTCCATGCTCTCTGCTGGTGGATGTTTCTTTCTTGAACCTCTCTCCCCACCCCCACTGTTGATGTTTTTGTTCAGACATTCAGAAGCATATTTAACGGTGTGCGTAAATGTAGCTTCAGGGCGATGTTAACGCGCAATTTTCACGGAATCCCAAACCATCTAAACCACAGCCAAATGTAATATCTGGAATTTTTTTTTTTTTGGTATTTGTTTTATGGGCCTGATTAAGAAAGTTAGTAGGGTTTAAAAATGTTTTGCGTTTCTTACAGTTTCAAAGTGTTACTGGTGAGACGATGAAACCTCGGCTCTTGTCTTCTTGAGGGACAGATTAAAATCAAGAGACAAAGCGTAGAAAAGAAAGCAAGAATTTATTGACTGCAGCAAAAATATACTGAGGACAGTGAAACAAGGAAGGGCATAGAAACAACAGGAGAGCCCAGGCTGGGCTGCTTTGGCTCACTGGGAAGTCAGAGAAAAGGGGAAAAGGGGCCTTGAAGAGAGGTTCAGGGGGTTAGCCCCAGAGGAGCTGCCACTGCCCATTGCTCCCCTGGTTGCAAGTCTCATGGGGTCCCTTAGAGGTTAGGGGACACTTGCCTGTGGGGGAAGGCGAGGGGGAAGGGAATGGCCTGGGCGTGCCCCCTGGAGGGAGATCGCCCTGGGACCTTCATTTTCAGAGGTTTTAAAGGCTGGGCGAGCCCTAGCTGGTTTGGCTCAGTGGTTAGAGCATCGATCGGTCCATGGACTGAAAGTTCCCGGGTTCAATTCCGGTCAAGAGTACATATCTTGGTTTCAGGCTGGATCCCTGGCCCATGCAATGTTTCTCTTTCTCTTGTCCTCCCTCCCTCCTTTCCACTCTCTCCAAAAAGCAATGTAAAAAATATCCTTTGGTGAGGATTAAAAAAATAAAAGTAATAAATAAATAAATAAATAAATAAATAAATAAATAAATAAATAAATAAATAAAAAAAAGCTGGGCATTTAGGGGAGCTCTTAGGGGCGGATCAATAGAATATTTATCAGCTTTATGCTGATGAACCAAAATGAGATTTATTCTCTTAATTTGTCCGTCCTTGGGTGGGGTTGGCAAATGGTACTTAATTGGATTTCTGTTATCTGTCTCCTTGAGTAGGGTGATTTAAGCTATTTCCCCTCTGGTTGGGGAGAAGTACAAACCATTTACTCTTAAGTGTCCTTGGTGTAGGGAAGATAGGATTTACTAGGTGGCCACAAACTGCTCTTTAACTATCTGTCTCATTTTCCCCATTCCACTTGTCCTGGAATTTTCCTAGCTTCTTACTATTCTATAACCATAGTAAACAATTTAATCTTAGCTTATGTTTTAATTCATTTTAAATTTATAATCATAATATAACAGTAGTTCATACAATTTAGAAAAAAATAATACATGATATCATTACCTCCCAAACTATTATTCTGTATATTCCCTTTCAAGCTTTTGCTATATGCATGTTTTTATGTTATTGTGATTATCGTTCCGTTTTTAAATTAGTTTTTTTAGTAATTCAATGGATCAATATGCAAATAAAGAATATATATCTTTTATTTAGTTTAGGAGATTACCTAGGGCTAATGAGAGTCAGAAAATGACAATTTTCTAGAATCATTGTGATTTTAAAACTTGTCACACGCGGTGATTTTAAGTACTGGTTTTTTATTGACAGTAAGAAAGAATTGTTATCTTTTAATGTTGAGTAAGGCTCACAATTGTTATGTACATGACAGCAGCTATACAGAATCATTCTAACTTTGTAAATATTAGATTTGATTGTGTTGCTAGGTAACACCCCCCCATCCCAAATAAAAAATGAAATAAGCAGGAAATAGATTACAAAATCTAAATTTTGTTTCATAAACAGTGCAGTTCTGGGTTACATTTTATTATCAAAACAGTTCAGTGTAAAAGGAAAAAAGGAACTCTACAATGCTGTGATCATTTCCTGTTTCATTTTACTTTCTTTCTTGGGTCAAGAGCTTTTGTCCCTCACTAGGAGTTGCTTTAAATCCCTGGGAAAGTCTGTTCTGCATTTACTCCTTGTGGATTGGTTAAGATACCTTTTGAGTGTGTGCTTTGCTTTGTTCTCTGAGACGCTTAGGTCAGTTGAGCAACATGCTGCTACTGTTTAAAAAAAAAAAAAAAAAAAAAAGCGCTGAGTCATGCTGGAGCTTCTCTTGTGGCTGATGCAAACCTGGAGGATTTGCATCATCACTTAGCTGGAGTTAAGTTGGTGTGACAGGCAGGAGCTTAAATACCAGCCCTGAGGAAGCTGGGCTGGTCTGTAATGATAGGGCAGCCGCGGCAGCCACTGCTCCGAGGTGTCCGCGGAGGTGTGAGAGCTGGAGCCCTAGGAACCCACAGGTGCTCCGGAGGAGTAAGGAGGCAGCTAAAGGGGAGAAGACTCCTCTGAGTTTTTGAACTGTGAACACAGTGGCCCTGAGAGACACTCTGGGAGCAAAGAGGAAGGGATTGGTTACTCACACCAACAGACACCAAAGTTGAAAGTTTCAGGGTTTTTTTGTTTGTCTGTTTCATTTTTCCCACCGCGTGTCACTGCAATGATCAGAAAGCCTGTTGTGTCCACCATCTCCAATGGAGGTTACCTGCCGGGCACTGATGAGGAGAGGCTGCCTTCCCTGGGTGGCAAGCAGCCCCCTGGGCAGGAGGCAGTGATGCTGAAGAAGAAAATTACTTTGCTGAGGGGCATCTCCATCATCATTGGCACCATCATTGGATCGGGAATCTTCATCTCTCCCAAGGGCGTGCTGCAGAACACGGGCAGTGTGGGCATGTCTCTGATTGTCTGGACCGTCTGCGGGGTCCTGTCGCTATTCGGTGAGTGCAGCTTCTTCTTGGGGTGGGTGTCTGTGGAGCTGGGCAGTTCGCTCTCCGGGAAAGCAAAGGGTAATGTTTAAGCAGTGAATGAAGTGGCAAAGGCTATATATCAGGTTTTCTGATTTTTGTTTAGGTATGTGAACTACCCAAACACAGCGTGCACTGTTGGCAGGATCCTGAATTCCTTCCGATCGATTCCTGCAGGCTGTGCTAGCTTTGCCTAACTAAGACAGACTATTTTCTGACTTTTCCCTGTGGTGACCAGAGCAAAGGCTAACTTAGATGACCCAGTGGAATCCATGCAAGCTTTCTGTCCAGGGCGGTTGTGCTTGGTTATGTGTGTTTGGGACGTCTTGGCAGCTGGCACGTTGAATGAAACACCTGGGAAGTGAAACCCGGTGTGGCCTATTTAGACCTGGAACTGAGTGTTCAGCACAAGTTTTACTGACTTTTTTTTTTTTTTATTGGCAAGACAAGCAGGTGGCAGTCTTTTCCTTTTACATTTTTTAACTTCATGTGCTTGTCAGTTCCTCGGATTCTATCAAAAGTCCTGGACGTGGAAAGATGTATGACGGCAATTGTTATCATGAGTGGGTGTATGGCAAAGGTCTGAGCATACTTCAGATTTTTTTAACCTTTCATCTCTCCCCAATACCTACGAACTTGTGCAACATAAATTTTAAAACTGGAATTGGGCGTGAGTTTGCTGTGCTTGCCCAGATTTGTTTTCCTCATTTACAGTCTGCTTGTTCTCTGGAGACACAGCCCATTTGTCCACCTGTTCACTGAACAGAACTGCCAGAAGAAATATGATTATTAATTTTCCTTCAAGATCGAGATTTCTTCTGTTGATGTGACAGTTAATAGTAAAGAGGCAATAAATGCCCCCTCATGAGGTGAACAAATTACTAGAAAGCTACATGAGTTAGTTGTAAAGATGACAAAAACTGGTGAATGGTTCACAAAAATAAATTTCATTTTTGCTATGGGATAAATGTTTAAGATATATTTGCTTTTCTCTGGCACACTGTGTTTTGATTTCAAAAGTCACTACTCTGTAAAGCTACTAACTCTGTTATAACTCTAGGACCAAGTACTAACTCTTGGTTCTATACACGTTAGTCTATTCATTCCTAAGGCCTTGTGATGCTTTAATGCATTGGTTTGAGCATTCATTTAGAGAACTCAAATTTCTGTTATTAGTAACATGTCATTTTATTTATTTATTTTTAAAAGGAAGAAGGTATTTTAAAGAAAACCTGTTAAACCAGGGTCTTTGTTCAAGAAGACCCATGGGGGAATAATTTTTAGATTTTTAAAAAGAGTCGTGGTATTCACATGGTCTGGCATGTACATGTCTAGCCAAAGAGAAACTTAATTGTTGATCATCTTAAATGACTTTGCGCACCTTCAGCCTGTAATCTTCTACAATGGTGGGTCTATTTGGAGTAAATCTGTGTCTAATAAGAAAAACTGTACCACTTTCCTGGACTTTACATACTTATATGCATGTGTTGTAAGCAGTGGGAACAGCACCAGGTGTTAGACTCGTGGGGTTAGACCTGACCTGAGTTCAGCATCCTTGGTACTTGGGTTCTGGCTAGGAAAGAATTCAGAGCCAAGACTCCAACTATAAGAGGACATTTATTTGGTAAATCACCAAGGTAGAAAAAGTAATTCCTAGAAGAAATGGGCTTAGGAAACAAGTTATAGAGGCAAAGGAAGGGCACTTGGATCTTGGGAGAGAGGAAGCTAATGGTAACTTGCACAGGAGTAGGGAAGGGAAAGGGAGAGGGATATGCTCCAGCATGCTCCTAGGAGGGAGTATACTGGGTCCTCTGTCCTCCTGGTTGTTTTTATTTGTTTGCTTGTTTGTTTGTTTGTTTGTTTTAACACTTTATTAAATTTATTGGGGTGACAATCATTAATATGAACTTATAGGTTCCAGGTGTGGTTTTCTATGTTACAAGATCTGTATATTGCTCTGTGTGCCCACCACACAAACCTAATGGTTCTAAGGGTGGAGGTTTTAGGAGGTCCCAGGGGAAGGTCTCATCCAGGTGTGACCTTTCAGGGTTGTGGTCTCCACTGCCTTGGCAGGGGTCATTATCCAAAGCAACTGGTCCTGAGGTCAGCTGTGGCTGGTGTTGTTGCTTTTCTGGGCCTAGAGCTGAAATACAACTGAGTCCTAGATGTTATGTCTAGGGAAGAAAGGCCAGGGGGCCCATATGACCAGCAATGTGTTAGGGGAGGAAAGGCCACCCTGGGGGTGAGGTCCCACTCTACAATTGCCTTTTGCTAGCCATCTGGGGCTTTCCACCCCAATGACCTTCAGTACCTAGCCCATCGTTCTTTCTCTCCTCATATCTGTCTAACTGCCTACCACGCCTGCAGCTCCAACTATGTGATTCCATTTTTACACAGAATCACAGCTCTAAGGGAGCCCACGAGACGTGCAATCAGGGGAGCAATGGGCAGAGGCAGCTCAGTCCCAGGGGCTCTCCCTCCAGGGAGCATGCCCATGCCATTCCCGTCCCATTCTTCTTCCCCTAGAGGCACATGTCCCCTAACCTCTAAGGACCCCATGAGACTTGTAACCAGAGGAGCAATGGGCTAACCCACTGAATCTGTCTCCAAGGCCCCCTTTTCCCCTTTTCTCTGACTTCCCATGAGCCAAAGCAGCCCAGCCTAGGCTCTCCTGTTACTTCTGTGCCCTTCCTTGTTTCATTGTCCTAAATATATTTTTGCTGAGGTCAATAAATTCTTGCTTTCTTTTCTACACTTTGTCTCTTGATTGAAATTTTTCCCTCAAGAAAACAAGGGCCGAGGTCTTATCATCTCCTGGGTAACATATGGAACTAACTAAAGTTACACCTGAGATGGTATTCTTTGATTACTATTATTTTTTTAATTTATCTTTATTGTTGAAAGTATTACAGATGTCCCTCTTTTTCCGCTATTGATCCCCTCCACCCTGCATCCACCCCAGCCCCCGGCCTTCCCCATACCAATGTCCATAGGTTATGCACATAAGCATAGAAGTTCTTTGATTAATCTCTTCCCACCTGCTTCCCCACCCCCTCCTTCCCTCTGAGATCCTTCAGTCTTTGATTATTAATTGCAGGGAGTGTGCCCCTGTATGAAATCTACTTATTGGTATTTACATATTTACATGTGTCACTTAAGTTACTGGAATCTTTTTGACAGGAGGGCCTTCCTAACAGGAAGCAAAGCAAAATGTAAGAAATCCTTTCTTTTAAAACTCTAAAACTCTGGAACTAAAAGTAGAGAATCTATATATTTGGTTTACAATTATTTTTTAAAGCCAGGGTAAATGCATGGATTTTTATATCCTGTGTTGAACTTTTTTCATGAGCTTGAGAATTTTAAATGAAAATCTCATTCCTCCAGAACTCAATTTAAACCTAGGGTAACCATCCTGGAGTTTCTGGAAAGCATGCACAGGTCTAGGTACTGATTCTCTGGCAACAAATTCTGAGGTACTTAAGACTCAAGCCAATAACTTTTTATTTTGGATGCTTTTCTGTTCAGACTACCAAGATGGCGACTGGTTTCCAGCAGAAAGTGGATTGTAGATAATTATAATTAATTATAAATAGGCAAACTATCTCAGTGATCCCCGACTATCAATCTCCAAACTAGTTACTCTAGAATCATCTGGGCAAATTTTAAAGTAATAGCTTATCTTGGATCCCTCTTTTGGAGAGTCTAGCCTCTCTTGGTTAGAGTGTGGGTCTGGGGTATGGCCCTAGAATCTGTTTTTTGTTTGTTTGTATTTAAATAAAAAATTCTTCCTGGGTGACTGATAAAATGCTAGGTTCAGGAATAGGATAAGTGATTCCAAGATTTCACTGAGTATCCAAATTCTATTCATGTTGGATAATTCTATCTGATGTCTTGCTGACTAGTGATAATTTCCCACACTTTTAGTCTCTGAAGTAGCTCAAGCAAAAATTATTTGTTACATTTGAATACTTAGCAGTATGGTAGAACTTTTCACATAATATCAAGATATATTTTCTATTTTCTTGATATGTAATTGTTCAAATTAATGGGTATAGCTGTATTTCATGAGGTACTCATTCCAAGTGTCAGACCCAGTACTGTCCTTGGCACCGTTATCACACTGATATACAGCAAATGAAACTGAAGTTTTAGAAGGTTACATAACTTACTCAAGTCCATGTGAATTGTGTTGCTAAATGTTAAAATTTGGTCTAAAATGAATTTTACCTAATGTAATAAATGTAACTTATAGCATCATTTTTTTAAAAGTATGTTATTTCAACCACCCAGAAGTATATACTTTAAAAACATCAAAGAAAATGTTTTCCAGAAATAGAATATCTGAGTTAAAATTCATTTTGTTGCATATAAAACATATCCTACAAAAAAAAGTGAAGCTTTTCAAGACCTAGAGTTCATACTTTTCTGAAAAACAGATAAGCCTTATTTTTTTTATTATTTATTGATGAGAGAGATTGATTTGTTGTTCCATTTATTTTTTATTTTTTATTTTTTTAATCTTCACCCAAGGATATTTTTTCCATTGCTTTTCAAAGAGAGTGGAAGAGAGAGAGAAAGTAGGTGAGAGAGAGAGAGAGAGAGAGAGAGAAACATCAATGTGAGAGAGACACGTCGATTGGTTGCCCCCCACACGTGCCCTGACTGGGACCCAGGATCCAGCCTGCAACTGAGGTAGGTGCCCTTGGCCAGAGTCAAACCTGGGACCCTTCAGTCTGAGGGCCAACGCTCTAACCACTGAGCAAAACTGCTAGGGCTTCTTGTTTCATTTATTTATGCATTCGTTGGTTCATTCTTGTGTGTGCCCTGACCTGGGATCAAACTCACAACCTTGTTGTATCCGGACGACACTCTAACCAACAGAACTACCTGGCCAGTGCCAGAAAAATCTTTATTTTGATGTAACACAGAAATATTTGCTAAAACGATTTTCAATATAATGAAGTCAGTTTGGGATAGTTTCTTATCTTAGTGTGAAGTTATGCTCTAAAAATAGGTTAGTATATTGGCATCTATCTCCTCTTTTTCCGTTGTTCCCAGGTTTGAGATTCACAATGGTATTGTTTTAGAAGTTTGTCTTTACCAGTTCAAGTAAACTTACATTGTTTGAACATCATGAACTAGATCTCAAATTTAAGGAAGTTACAAAAAGAATTCAGTGGCTCTTTAGCAATTAGATGACTGTTACTTGTCTTGAAATAAGAATGTCATTTATACCAAAGGATGTAGTAACATCCCGTGCAATATAAACATTGTTGTATTAATTCTACTGCAGGATGACTTGGTGATATTTATCTTTGTACCTGTTTATTATAAATATTTCACAGGAGCCATGTCCTATGCAGAATTGGGAACAAGTATAAAGAAATCTGGTGGTCATTACACATATATTCTGGAAGTCTTTGGCCCATTACCAGCTTTTGTACGAGTTTGGGTGGAACTGCTCATAATCCGGTAAGTACACAAGCAGGAAAAAATTAAGGAAAAATAAACCTATGTGTTACACCCTTCATTGAATTACCTTGAATATTTTTAACTAATTAAAATATGCATATCATGTGACTATGCTGTAAATATATCTACTTCAGGACACAAAGTCTGTGATGAAATACCTTCTCAATTAACATTTCTAATGCAGTTTTCCCACAGGCAATAGTTCGCCAACCAAGCCAAACTTTGTGGTAGCTGCTTTTCTTTAATCTTCAATTATTCCCTATGGCATTTTCAAGGAAGATGTTAGCCTGAAAGGACAAGAAGCATCAAAATCCACCTTTATAAATCATACCTTTGACTGGCCAGACAAAAGGAAGTCCTATGCTAGGAACTGGAGTTGTTAGTCTTACGGATTACACCCCTAAGACAGTTAACTTGACTCAGGCTTTGTGACTAGGAACATTCTGTTCTTTTTCACAACTTAGCGTGTCACCAAGTTTAATGCTTTACAAAGAAATAAGACTTGATTTGACATTAATGACTCACTCCCTCATGTTAAATCAGTGGACTACAGTTGTGAAAATCTTTTCTCATTTTGTTGATGTAGCAATGTGCTCTCTTCCCAAGACTCTTGGTTTAGAATCAAATCCAGTTGTGCTAAGTCACTCTGACCAGCAAGTTCCCTTCAACTTCATGGGAAATTTATGTCATTTAGAGTATTGTAGTTCCTAAGTTTAATTGCTTTCAGGAAACATGACTTGCATGTTCTGATCACTGAGTTTAACAGAATTATCTAGGAAAACTTATTCTTCCTGTAAACTTATCAGAGGTACACACCTGAGAGCCCATGAACTTTTATCTTATCATTTATTTGTGGGTAAGTGGCAAAGACAGAGTTAATAAGCATTGGCTTAACACTAATCTTGATCTTTATAGTCCTAGGAGTCTTTTTTTCTTTTTTTAATCATCACCCAAGGATATTTTTTCTATTGCTTTTCAGAGAGAGTGGGGGGGGGGGGGTTGTGGAGAGACAGAGAGAGAGAAACATCCGTGTGAGAGACACATCAATTGGTTGCCTCCCACATACCCCCCTACCCAGCCCAACCAGGCTGGAGATCGAGCCTGCAACTGAGGTATGTGCCCTTGACAGGAATTGAACCTAGGACCCTTCACTCTGAGGGCCAATGATCTAACTCAGGGGTGGGAAACCTTTTTTCTGCAAAGGGCCATTTGGATATTTATAACATCATTCTCGGGCCATATAAAATTATCAACGTAAAAACTAGCCTGCTATATTTGGTCCAACATTTATTTGAATTTGTTGAATTTCGAGTCCCACCTGTGGATGCCTTGGCAGGGCCAGACCAAATGATTTCAGCCCATGGGCCAGACATTCTCCACCCCTCCCTGCCTAACCACTAAGCCAAACAGGCTAGGGCTAGGAGTCTCTTTTTTTTTTTTTTTAAAACAAAGGTCTTCAGAGTAGAATTTACTTTTTGATAAGCCTGTTCTCATTTTAAACAATTCTACATTATTTAGACTTGTTGTAATGAAATAATGATAAGTGCTTTGTTCCTTTTCTAAAGTCTGGGATTTTCCAGGGGTGTGCTTTCCACTCTTTCCTGATGATCTGAATCTTAACTCTTCAAAGGTCAACTTAAATTCTCTCTTTTTTACAGTTAATTTCCTGTTCACCCTGGTGTATGGTATTTCTTTCCTCTCCAGTTCTTCTAAAACATACAGTCTCTGCGTCTCCTTTGACATTGAACATGCTATCTTGTAGTCTTACTTAATATTTTGGATGTCTGTGTTCTGGTCCCCTGTTAAAAGTGCCAGAAATCATCTGTAAAACATAGATGTCAAGGAAAGAAATATCACACATCAATACAAAGCAGGGGCCATTAGATCAAATTCACATATTCACCATATATTCAAAATTCATTGGGTTTCTACTACATGATAGACATTATAGTGAACACTGGGGATAAAACAGTGATTATGATGGACACAATCTTATACTCATGGAGCTCAAGGTCAAGTGTGGGAAATAGTTATCAATCAAGAAATCACATAAGTGAATGTAAAGTTGCTACTATGATGAGCACTGCGAAAAGGAAGCCATGGGGTTCACTGAGAGAGTATACCTGGTAGATCTCATACAATGAGAGGACTAGAGAAACTTTCTCAGGCAAAGGAAGATTGAACTAGACCTGAGGTATAAAAAAACTGTCAATGAGTTGCAGGGGCTCCAGGCAAGGGGTGTGCAGATCCTTCTGGTGGGAAGAAGCAAACTGAAGGAGAAGGAGAAGTTTACATTAGATGGAGATTGGAAATGAAGGATTTTTGCATGTCCTGAGCATGTTTTGAAAGCACTAAAATGACATGATCAGATTTTAATTTATACATCAAAAGATTTATAAATTATGTAGAACAGGAAAAATAGCCCTGTTTTGGAAGAGTGGGTGAGGGCTCTCCAGGAGAAGAAGAATGGCAAGAAATTTACAGTGCTGTCTGATACCAGCAGGCCAAGGCCAGAGCTCATAATAGTGGTTGGTTGTCTGACAGTCTAGGGATTGGATGTGGGTGTCGGGTAACCATGAGAAAGAGGAGAAGCTGGAAGGGAAGATTGCCTGAGAAATTAGGTAATCCCAGGGGCTTGTCTGTGTATTGTGTATCCAAAGAATATGCATTCATATAACTATATATATATATATATATATATATATATGAATATATATATGTATTTATATGAGAATGTGTGTGTGTATATATATAAGTGTGTATATATAGAGTGAGTGTGTGTATTATATATATATACCCAAAAGATGTGTAATTTTATCAGAAATATTTGAAGAATTAAAATGAAATGGCTTGTTACCTATTTTGCTATATACCTGAACTTATTTCATTTTCTTATTTTACACATTTTCTCACTTGTGTAAAATTACAAGAGTACTTCTATTTTTAGCTTAAACTTTGCATCTAAATATTTCCATGGAATTAAGAATAACCACTTGGCTCTTCAAATTTTCATCTGTACTGGAAAAATAATAATAAATGTGTCAAGGATGTAAGCATATATTTGCAATGAACACTTAATAATTTTTTTGTTGTTTTGTGTTCATTTTCCTGACCATGCCCCATCCCATTAGATCCGCACCATTAAAACATTCTTACTGTGACTGGGATTTAATTGTTGACTTAGTGAGAAAGAAGACTGCTTCTTTTCTTTTCTTTTTAATATATCTTTATTGATTTCAGAGAGAGGAAAGGAGAGGGAGAGAGAGAGATAGAAACATCAATGATGAGAGAAGACTGCTTCTTTTGAAGCTCAGCTCTGTCAGGATCTCAAGTAATAAACTAGACTTTTAAGGGGGAAAAAGGCAAATATGGGATGACAGAGGCAAAATTGATAGCACCCAGCCTTGCTCCCAACTATCCACCAAAGTTATAGACAATATTTCATTTGAAATGTTGGTGACAACCTAATCAAACATGGAGTTCTAAAAGTTATAGACTATCATATTTAACATGTCCCATGCGCTGAATAAAAATATCTCATGGTAGAAAAAGTTTATTGAAGATGCTATTTTTTTTCTGTAGTAACCTAAATATATATGTTTTCTAGCCCTGCAGCCACTGCTGTGATATCTCTGGCATTTGGACGCTACTTTCTGGAACCATTTTTTATTCATTGTGAAATTCCTGAACTTGCAATCAAGCTCATTACAGCTGTGGGCTTAAGTGAGTATGATAGATATGAATGTGAAACAATTAAAAACCCACAAAAGTGAATGGAGACAAAGTTTCTACAGACTTTTCGCATGGTGGGACCTATTTTCCTCATTATATTCTTTTTGCTCATAGTTCCTTGCCAAATTTGTGTTGGAAAATAATGAAAAGAGTAAGTATTTGGAGCGATCCCTGATACTGCATTACATGCCGATTTTGCATTGGGTCAATAGCCACGATGGTGAATCGTTTAAAATAGGCAAAGAAAACTACCTTGTTAGTAAAATAGAAATTGGATTGTATGAAAAAGAGACAATTACAGATGAAAACCCAATTATTTTGTGGATTTTTAATATTAGAAATTTTCCTTCCTCGGAGATAACATGCTGAATTATAACTCATTTATCCTATTGGACTATGATGTGTATGTGTTGGATGTGTGTGTTGTGTTTATACATTTTATAGTGTTAGCAGCTGTCGTTAGTGTTATGGGTTTAGCTGTCCATTGATGGCCACGAGTCTTCTTTCTATATTTGATTAATAGTAGCATTTCTCAGCTAGGAGTTTTCTTTATGGTTTCCAAATTAGTAAATTGCTCATTTTTATCAATGGGCACAGATAGTAGAAAAAGTTTTAAAAAGAAATTAAAAGAGGATTTTGCACATCACATAAGTGATATAAAAGCCAAGTGTGGCTAAGTTCTCAGAAGGGTCTAGCTTCCAAACCCTTGACTCTTACTGGAAACTATAACTTAATTCTAGGTGCTAATTGAATCACTGTTTTAAGAATCAACATTTGATTGTTTAAATTACCTGGAAATAGAAAGCTACACAGAAATAACTGGATAACATAATTATAGAATTTTTAGTTGTGTGTAGCTCAGGTATTTTAATAGGACAATGAAGAGAATGATGAACATTTGACAGCAGAGAGGTGAGTGGTTAGTTATCAGGAAAGAGGAATTACACATAAAAATATGGTAGTGGTTACAGCTCAGGCTCCGGAGGCCAGCAACCTGGAATTGAAACTGTGTCACAATTTCTCAGTTTTGTGATTTGGTCGTAAATATTAAACTACTTTAAACATCAATCTTACTTATTGGCAAAATACCTGTGAAAAGATAATTTATCTTGAATGGCTATAGAAAGGGAAGCTATGCCAAATTTTTAAGGCCTTTAGCAGAATTGAAATTTCTGCTAAATTCTTGATAAATCTGGTGTTCCACTAAGGGACATACTAAAAGCCAATGTTGTGCCCATTCTATTCTTGTCCCTGGATTGACTGAGGCAGAATCATATCACAATTATTATATTTGAAAAGAGAAAGGTAGGGGTAGTGTTTTCGAGAGCTCTGTAAATTGCCAATAGAACTTACTAATTAAAAGCCATAACCAGCAAACTTTAAATACATTCTACGTAAACATACAAATCCATGAGCATTGCCCACTTTGGCCTTGAAGCTGCACCACGACTAACACATTACTATTTTGCAAAGTCTAGATGACTATTTTCTTATTTATCCAAATTCTATTAAAAAATTTTAAGGGAAAATTTGAATTTTAAGGTAGTAAATGGTAACCATTCAAACCAAAATTTTGAAGCAATCATATATAAGGATAACTAAGTACCTTGCAGTTTGCAAAATTTCTTTCTGTAGTAGAGATTGGTGATCAGACAGTTAACAAAGAGCCTGAGTGTATCTTGGATGAAGCTAGACATTTTTCTCTACTTATGCCATTACTTATAACATTAGTTTACAAATTCTCATGTTCTTTTGCTATCTTGAAATTCTGGGGATATGTGTTCCTATTATCAGAAGCACTAAAGAGAAAAAAATGGATATTCTCGTGACTCAGTGGGAAATAA
This sequence comes from Miniopterus schreibersii, assembly GCF_964146895.1. Classification (NCBI taxonomy): domain Eukaryota; kingdom Metazoa; phylum Chordata; class Mammalia; order Chiroptera; family Miniopteridae; genus Miniopterus; species Miniopterus schreibersii. The sequence goes on along the minus strand of NC_138105.1, from coordinate 37,570,143 downwards.
TGTAAGTCAGTGGCCTAATTGGGAATGTCAAACTGTCTTTGAGAAGAATTTAGCTTTAATGGAGCAACAGGAAGTGGAGATGGCAATAGAGAAGGAGAAACTCACCTGGGGGCAAATTTTTCACAGTCTGCATTATTCAAAGTTAGGGTAGGTGATTTTCTGCCTGCTGGGGGTGGAGGGTTAGTGAGCAGTAGAAAGCAGAGTCTCATTGCATGAACTGCTTCCTCATATGGGGTGGGGGGATCTTTTGTGGTAGTTTGAAATCTGTAGTTCAATACAGAAGAGCAGACCTGAAGGACTGTGTTATAAACAAATCACAGAAAAAAGGAATTTCAAGTTTTTTGAAATGTTAGCCAACCACTTAGGAAATGAGAGTGGGGTGGGAGTGGAGAATTACTAAATGCTAATGTACTCCTCACCCCCTACCCCTTAAAAAGTACAGCGATTCCCGACTTACAGTGGTTCGACTTACGATTTTTAGACTTTCTGATGATGTGATAGCGATTCACATTGAGTAGAAACCATACTTCAAATTTTGATTTTAATTTTTTCCTGGCTAGCGATAATTGGTAGGATACTCTCTCGTGATGCCGGCTGGGCAAGGGCAGTGAGCGCAATAATCCGACACTCAGGCACCAGGGTAAACACCCCATGCCCGCACTCTGCTGGGGACTGTGCAGCCAGTTTTGTTGGTTTGTCTGTTTGTCTGTTTTATTGCACTCAGCACATTTAAGGTAGGCTTGGCTAAGCTATGATGTTCAGGAGGTTAAGTGTATTAAGTGCATTTTCGACTTAGAATATTTTCGTCTCACACTGGATGTAACCCCATGGTAAGTACAGCAGCGCCTGGACTGTACTCATTCCTGTCCGATTAATAAAGAAGAGGAGCTGTGTTTGTCCAGAGACCTCGCCTTTGTGGTAAACATATGAGGCATGTGGAAGTGTAACTGGGAAATCTTATGTTCACGTTTGGCATTCCCCTCTAGCCCAGCACTGACATTACTCCCTTTACCTTCTGGGAAACCCCATGAAATGTCAGTTTTTGTAGTTTCAGGAAGCATTGAAGTGCATATGTTGAATATTTAAAATGATATTTTGTCTGTTGTTCTGGTCTCCTGAAACTAAACCCTAAGTAAGCACACACTGGAAAAGAAGAACACTGTAATAAAAATATTTTCTCAAAATGTGAGATCTAGTCCCAGATCCATCCCTAACAACCTCTCCAAGTCTATAAGAGTTTAGTTTATGTAGCTGAGTAGACAGCCCTGCCCAGCTTCTTATACCTGTGAGAATAATTAGGGAAAGCGGACAAAATAAAAATAATGTGATTGCACCGTGAACAAAAATTAGCCAGTTCTACAAACGGCGTTACTATATTTTCTTTTCTAAAACTGTATTTTCCTGGCATCAGTAACTTACATGAAAGAAAATCTAGGACCAGTTCTGTGCTAGCATTTCAAACATAGCATGTGAAGTGGCTTTGTTTCATTTTCTGAAGCCTGGCTATGCTTACTGCTTTTTTACCGTAACTAAATTACCAAGACAGCCAGTTCTTAGACAGATATGCATAGCATAGAAATGCACAAGTACTGCAAACAACAACCATTTTCTTCAGGAAGATGACAATTAAATGTGGCATTGAAGTATCCTGAAATCCCAGCCAAGACAAACGTGAACTTCGGCAGAGAGGAGCCACCAGGGCTTTGGAAGAACGGAGCGTACTAATGAGATCATATATGTCTTTGAGCTGCTTCCTCCTTGTTACTTGGGAACTAGTGGCTGAAGTGTGGACTCTGGAGTCAGCCCGCCTGGGCTCCAATCCTATCTTCACATGCACCTTTGTGAACATAGGCATGTTAATTAATGTCCCAGGTCTCATTTCAAAAATAAGGCCAATGATGGTAACCATGTCATAGAGAGATTAAGATTAAATAACTATCCATGGAAAGAGTTTGCGCAGTTTCTGCCATATAATAATAGTTTACTTTTTAAAAATATATATATATCTTTACCAATTTCAGAGAGAGGAAGGGAGAGAGAGAGACAGGAACAGAAACATCAATGGTGAGAGAGTCGTCATCGATCAGCTGCCTCCTGCACGCGCCTCACTGGGGATCGGGCCTACAACCCTGACCAGGAATCGAGCCAGGATCTCCTGGATCCTAGGTCGATGCTCCACCGCTGAGCCACGCTCAGCCAGGCATAATAGTTTACGTTGTTACCAGCCTAAAGGGGTTCATTTGCCTGCCTGCTCAAAGCCCAATAAGACACGAGCAGGAGTTTGTAGCAAAGAAAGAGTTTATTTTTAGGAAGCAGTCCACACCTGGAGACCGATGAGCTAATGCTCAAAGACCCGGCTCCCCCAGGGCTTCCAGCAGATGGGTTATACAGGGGAAAGATCACTAATCACGGTGACTGTGGGAATCAGGGTCATGGTCCCTACTGATGCGGCAGTGCGAGGGCAGGGGGTGATTAGTTAATGCATTTGGTCAGCCACAGCATCTCTTTGTCTAGTTTTGCTGCTTTTCTGGGCCTGGAGCTAAAACACAACTGAAGCCTAGATGTGATCTCTAGTTTGACTGAAACTCTGTCTCTGTGGTCAACAGACCTGAGGCCTTGTTCCTAAGGTTATTTAATGCTGATTAGAACCTCTTTGTCCTGAGGGTTTAAGATTAAGGGAGTGGACCCTCGAGGGAGCGGGAGGTGGGTGAGTCAGGATGCTGGATGGGGCCAGTATGCATCAAAAGGAAAGAAAGGACAAAAGTTCATACTAAAGAAGTGAAGTTTCCATGTGGTCACATATTTATTTAATGCTTACAATTTAGTGAGATCCTAAATACAGACTCTCTGTTTATTGCTACACGTCTTCTCTGAAATTAGCGCATCCAGGAAATAAATACTAACAAAGAGATAAAGGCATCCCAGGCAGCTGTTATGAAAAACAATCCACTTTAGCTAGACCACGTAGCATCCATACGTCATTCACATATTTTATCAGTGTAGCACGAAGCAGTCAGAAGTCAGAAGCCAGAAGCCAGGGAGAACCTGAACCTGGGAGAAAATCCAATATATCCAGGCTCAGTAATCTCACTCTGCAAAAGCAGAGACAGACTTGAATTACAGACATGAGCAAGACATACTTGCCTGTTCCTAAATCACAGTCAGTCCTTAACATTCCCCTAAACATCCTTTTCAGATACAGCTCCTTTCAAATATGTATTTGTTATCTCCAGAATTTGTACATATGGCTTTCCTGGCTGCATTTCAGTTCTTAGGAAACTGCATTGTAAATAAGTGACAAAAAACTCCATGTCTCTTTATTTTCATTTTGGTAATACTTAAAATAAGCAAAATAATAATAATAGCCATTATTATCATCATCATCATCATCTCAAATTGGTATAAGTAGTTCCTAATGTGTGAAATTGGCAATTATTATTCAAAGAGTAAAACTAGGACTAGAGAACTTGCTCAGATTTCTTTGATTATTACCTTGTGGGTAGATAGTGTATAAAAAACAAAGTAGGTATTATTTGTTTCAGAGCTGCAGAAAGCTCTTGCATTTAGTGAATCCCACGTCCCTTTCCAGTCTTGTTGGATAAGCAGCACGCGTAGACTTGAGGTTCTCCGTCAAGACACATGATGAAACGGCAGTGACAGCCGGGTGAGGACCTTCCCGGGCCTCTGCGCTGGCTGCGGGCCCCTTGTTAACTGTCCCTCAGGGTCCCCGAGGTGCATCTCGGCTGTGCCTCGTAATGAGGGCACCGTCTGGGTGCTCCGGTGCAGCAGAGTTTTGAGAAAGCTTTGAGGGAAATCAGTCTTAACCAGAATTTTTATTTCGGCTGTCTGAGAGCAAAGCGAGGTGAGATTATCAATTTGTAATATTTGTTTAATTTTGTCTTCCATTTCTCTAAGAAGACTCAGCAAAATATAAAGGAAAATCCAAATACTTTTTTTCTTTTTCAATAGGCACTGAATGTGCATACTCTTTATGAAAGTAACAAATCCTCTTTCCTCTTCTCTAATATATAGATAGAGGTTCCAAAAATAAGGCTGTCTCTTCTTCCCTCCCCCTCCCCCTGCCCATCCCTCCCTCCCCCTCCCCCTACCCATCCCTCCCTCCCCCTCCCCTGTCCATCCCTCCCTCCCCCTCCCTGTCCATCCCTCCCTCCCCTCCCCCACCCATCCCTGCCTCCCTCCCCTTCCCCCTGTCCATCCCTCCCTCTTTCCCCCTCCCCCTGTCCACCCCTCCCTCCCCTCGACATCCACCCCTCCCTCCTTCCCCTCCCCCTGTCCATCCCTCCCTCCTTCCCCCTCCCCCGTCCATCCCTTCCTCCCCCTCCCCCCTCCCTCCTCATATCCCTCTTTCTCTCTGTCTCCTTTCTTTCTCTCCCTTCCTCTCCGTGCCACAGTTGCCTCCTAATGTGGAGTACTTTCAGAAGCAGAGAGTGTTTTGGGTTTCAGGAGCTCTGTTTAAAAGAAAACAGTGCTCTTTTGTTGGTGGGGGGAACATGAGTTTGATTTTTTTCAAGCCAATGCCGAATCTCCTTAACTGAAAAAATAATCCTCTTCATGTAAAGATTCATCTATCAGAGCCATTTGCATAGAAACAGGAAAATCAGTCCCTGGGTGAGGAGGAGAGCAGAGTCTCGCCATATTATTTTTTATATATAAGTGCTTTATATTGGGGAGAGAAAAATAATTTTATTTCTCACCCTTTCTCTGATAAAGTAATGCACTGTGCCACTAACAATGGGGCTGTCTGTTTCTTCATGTTTGCAGCTCCAGATGTAGATAGAAATTTTCCTTGGCCTCCCATGTAGCTTATTCAGGGCCCCAGCCTTTCTGATCCCTGCTCCTTTGAAGCTTTTCTTCATTAGTAAACCCCTAATTCACTTTGTGTGGGAACCACGAGCCTTTATTTTTTCCATCTTCGAATTTTTTTCAAAAACGAAAATGGCTTTATTATTTTTTTGCTTAAAAATGCTGCATGTTCTTTATAAAAATTACTAAAATAATGCAGAAAAAGAAAAAAATGAAAATTATTTTGTCTTCTACCTATAGATACCTTCTGTTAATGTTTTGGTAATTAATTTTTTAGATTTTTTTCATTTCCCTTCTGTCTTTGTGTGTGTTTATCTGTCTATCCATCTCTGTCACTTGCTGTGTTGGTCAGTACTAAATCATGAACACCCCTTCATGTTATAAATATTTAACTGCATCATGATTTTAAATACCTGCATAGCAAACCATTAAAAAAGGTGTACCTTAATCAACCTTCCTTTAGGGGTCTAGTTTATTAACTCAATGATATCTGTACTGATTCTTCAATTCTGAAATGAGTTAGTGATTATATCAAACAGTGAAAAATATGAAGATAACATATCTTTATATATAAGGAAAATTTTCTATTGCAGTTTGAATTATAAAATCCTGTGTTTTGTTTTATCCCTAGAGAAGTATCTTCATATGTTTTTGTTATTTGTTTAGGGGGATATCTTTAAAAATAAAGCTCAGCCCTGCCGGGCGTGGCTCAGCGGTTGAGCGTCGACCTAGCATCCAGGCGATCGGGGTTCGGTTCCCGGTCAGGGCACATGCCTGGGCTGCGGGCTCGATCAATGACTCTCTCATCATTGATGTTTCTCTCTCTCTCTCCCTCTCCTGTTCTCTCTTTTAAATCAATAAAGATATATATATATAAAAAAAATAAAGCTCATAGATAATAACTGCAAATGTTAAGTATGGAGCTGCTTTCTGGCTGGAGGAGGTGGGTATGCTAAACATGAGGTTTTGTAAAGAGCATAAAGTTGAAATCTGCTCTCTAATTAACCTCAGTCATTCCAGCAGAGTTTAGGAGGCATCTTAAAGGATCACCATTCATTTCATGTCTCTTTGGCTGATGGAAGTGTTTTCGTTTTGTTTTTTTGTTTTTTAACTGAGTATCCAGCACATTCATTCATTCATTCAACCAAACTGTGTTGATTATGTTCTTGGGCCAGGCATGAAGCTGAGGTGAATGCGGCAACACAGAGATGAATGCGGCTTGTTTCATCCTCAGGGTTCTCGTGGTCCACAATGCGGGGAGAGCGGGTAGTCGAGTGCTGCTCAGGAAGCTGCAGACAGAATCCTTAAGAAAGGGGAATTCTGCTGGCTTCAGACCCAGCGTTCATCCTAACCTGGGTGATCTTTTGGACTCATCACTTACAATGTTTTTTTCCAAAGTCCCGAAACATGTCTTAGGAGCCTCTTCGCTTTGGGTAGGTTGAAAGTCACTCTTGGACGTGCTAATTGGAGCGTGGAGAGGAACTCCAAAAGTGCTGGCTAAGGCTAGTCTTGTGAGTAAAGAATAGGCCCAGCCGAGTTCTGGACACCTTCCTGCTGCTTGAGTGTGATCTGCACTGGGAGGTGAATATGCCCAGTCATCCAGGGAGGAAACAGTGCCTGCCTTCCCAGGCTGAAGTCACCTTCAGCCATCTGATTGCGTGCTGTGATGACTTCAGGATTTGCTTAGGAGATATTTTTATATAATCATTAAGGCAATATAATATACATTCACTCATAGGCCAAAAAGAACAAGAGATGATTTCTCACTGTCCAGAGGTTTTATCTAAAAGTTTCTCAAACTTGAACATGCATAAAAACCACCTAGAAGTCTTGTTGAAATGCAGATTTGTGTTCCTTAGGTCTGGGACGGTGTGTGAGTTTCTGCATTTCCAAAATGCTTCCAGATCATGCCAACACCTCTGGTTCCTAGATGGCCCTTGGAGCAATCAGGACCTATGAAGTCTTCATGCCAATGAAGATTTTCCTTTTGTAACTTCATCTGTTTTTGTTTTGTTTTGTTTTGTTTTTTGCAGCTGCAGTGATGGTCCTCAATAGCATGAGTGTCAGCTGGAGTGCCCGGATCCAGATTTTCCTAACCTTTTGCAAGCTCATAGCAATTCTGATAATTATAGTCCCTGGAATTATGCAGCTAATTAAAGGTATGGACTGAAAAATTAATGCTCTTTAAAGTACGTATCTGCTTTTGGTCTCTCCGAACACTAACTTTCGCTGGTACTAGCAGAATCCCTTAATTAGTCTCTACTTGTGGAACTTAGACTCCATACTGTCATCTAATTGATCTGAAAGGCTGCTACACTGAGGATGAGTTGGTATTTAGAGTTAAATGGCAACAAGAGCATTAAGACTAGGCCAAGCAACAAAATAAGACATTCAGTGAATTCTCTCTCTCAGTGTAAACTGTTTGAAGTGAAAAAAATAATAAAATCTGCTCTTAAACTACAGATACATATGTCCTCTTATTTTTACTTTAAAATAGTTCTATGATAGCAATGAGGATTAAGGTCTCTGGAACATAGTGGAAGATCCATAATTCTTTTCCTTTACGGATGCTATTCCTTTTACCTGGCAAATGGAATTTGGCAGGAAGGCAGTCACATATGGGAGTAGCACTCCTCAAAACCAAATGTTACCTGACAAAAATTGTGATGAAAAGTTAATTTTTATTGTTACATTATTTTTAATGTAAACTCTGCATTTCTACAGAAATGTTAATACTGTTTTCTGGGAGTACTTGCCTTATAGAGTAGACTGTCTAGTAAGAAACATGAGGTGGTTGAGGGGGTGATGTCATTTAGAGTTTCAGTTGTTTTAGGGAAGGAGGCACACGCAATAGCTGGGCTTCAGTGGAAACTGCTGTAAAAGAAGCAGGCCCAGGTGGGGTATTTAATTAGCAATGGGCATGGTAGTAGGAAATATATAAGAAAGTGAGATGAAATTGTAAAGGAGAGACCTATAACTTGGACATGTTAAATACTTAATGTTTACGTGGACATTGTCTGTTCCAAGAAAGGAAATTTAGTGCGAAATTTAATGAAGTTGCAGAAGAATTACACAAGGCAAAAGGAAATGCCAAAATTCAGCAAAATGCAGCATCAAACGATAACAAATGATGAAAGATCCATCCCTCTGGAGTTGGAGAAAGGGAGTTGCTGTTGTCCATTTAAGAAGCCCAGTGGGAATTCTTAGAGTTTTCCTGGCTAAATGTTTGCATCCAATCCAGCAACATTGGCCAACTCAAAATAAACTCAATAAAGAGAAGACATGAGCTGGCTCTCCTTCTTCACGTTGACCTCCACAGAGCTGGCGCACTCATATTTTATCTGATCCATGAGAAATGTTGGAAAAATAATTTGTTTTGTTAGTGTTTTCTCTTTCTGGGCTAACTCTTTCACCTTCTGTAAGGAGTTTCTTCCATTTTTGGAAAGTGCAGAAACTGAGTCATTGACCCTACTTGAGTTCTAGTTTAGTTTCCAAAAGATGATATATCATCCTTGAAAACTAGGATTTTTTTCTCTCTTTACCTTCTTCGGTATAATGTATAACCATAGTTTTTACCACTTGCTTATATGTGTGTGTGAGAAGAGAAGAGGTTGTCCAGATGTTACTGTATTGTAAATTCCTTGAGAGCAGAACTCACCAGATATCTTTTGGATCTTTTTCGACACTTTACACTAGAATGATCCTTTAATTAAATCTTAGGATATCGGTGCTTAATGTAACCAGGCTTCCTCACATGTCTAATCTGAGAAATACCCTGAGAGTATTACCACATTTAAAGCAAATTTTAACATTTTGGAGAGCATTCTTAGCAGGTAAACTTACCCTATTCCTATAAAATGGTGACTTACTTTTTGTCTAACTAGATCACATATTTTTCACATGAATTTGAAACTCCAGGGAGAAAAAAATGCTTTTACTAATACAGATAAAAGCATTTATTTCTACTCTAACCAGATCCTGAAAATAGTTCTAGAGTCCGTATTTACTTACGAGGATTTATTAAACTTTCCTTTAAATATTATGATGTTTATCTTCCTGAGACCTCTGTTATACAGCCACAATATCCCTGAAGTTCAGAAATGCCTCTCTTCTGTAATGCTCTCAGAGTGGCAGTTTTCAGGATCTGTGCTTGGGACCTGATCTTCAAAAAGCCTCGTTCCTTTTGCTGATTACTCAGTGCTGCACTATTAGGAATATTGTCTCTTTAGGCCAAGGAGATCACAGATCACGATAAAAAAAAAGCAACAGATGTTTTTATCTGAGTCCCAGCATTTATAGCTCCCTTTTATGAGGACACAGAGATGCTTTAGTAAAACAGGCATTTCTGAATTCACTGTATCATTTTTAAAAATGAGCTACATTCAGGAATTGGATGCTTCAAGGGGAAAAATCATTTAGTGTATAATTCAACATTCTCTACTTTTGGTCTCAAAACTCACACATATTATGTTGATATATGTGTTGTTGCTGGGCAACCCAGGCAGCAACTGAGAGATGAATGAAGAGAGGAGGTCTCATGTATCAGTCACCTCCTTTAATTTACTTATGTGAAGACCAATTTTGAAATAATGTCACACTTCCTATTTGGGTAATCTCATTTGCTATTTGCTTTGGGAAAGAGACTTTTTTAATGCTTAACTTTAGATATTGGCTGACTAAATACGAACTTTTGTTTTTTGGTAATTATCCAAAATATATACAAGAAAAGGGCCCATTCTGATTCACAAAGTAGAGAAAAATATGATCCACAAAAAGTGTTCAATCCACATGTTGATGCAAAATTTATTAAAATGAATCTATTTTAGAGTTTAGTATAATTCTTTTCAGTACTTCTGGAAGGAACCCATGCCATTTTCTAGAACAACATCAGTGAAATTTCTCTGTACGGAGTCCAACAGTAAATCTCTTTAACTTTGCACACCATATGGGCTCTGTCACAACTACCCTACCCTGCTGTTTTAGGGTGACATCGGCCATAGACTGATAGTATCTACCATAATACCTAAATTAGTGGGCCTGGCTGCACTCCAATAAAACTTTATTTACCAAAGAAGCTGGGGGCGTGGAGCGGATATAGTTGTGAGGTTTTCCAGCCCCTGTTGGTGTCTAATGAACTGCAGGAAAAGCAGAAAGTTAAATGACGTGACAAGGTGATTTTGGGCTTTCTTGCCACTTCCTCCTGGAGAAAGGACCCATGGATATTTCTTCCCAAGCTTTCTATTATCTTCATTTAAAAAAAATTCTATCATACTCCTATGCACTATGGGTTAGCGAAGATCCTTTAGTCTTCATTCATGGTCCAACTCTGTCAAGAGCAGGGGCACTCTCAAACAAGGGATTTTTTTTTAAAAAGCCTTTTTCCTCTTTGCTATGCTTTTATGAAAAGAGAAGTGTAAAGCAGTGTTAGTGGTGATCAACATACTTTTGGAGCTCCATCTCTAGCATGGGTACAGTGTTAACAGATAACATTGGCAATGAGCAGAGGGTAAGAAACCTAGACCCGAAACAGTATAGTTTGTATCCAACCTCCCCTCGCCCCCTCCTCGTGCTTATGAATAACAACCAATTCTTTGAAAAGTCTTCAAATCTTCCTCTTCTCATCGCAGGGCAAACACAACACTTTAAAGACGCCTTTTCAGGAAGAGATGCGAGTATTATGGGCCTGCCACTGGCTTTTTATTACGGGATGTACGCATATGCTGGCTGGTGAGTGGCCGTCTAGACGGTGCTTAGTCTGGTTCATTAACTCCTTCGGGTACTTGGACTTGATTGCTAAGCGAAGGGCTGGGCAAATGTGAACGGTCATACTCCAGTGCGATGTACTCTACTTGAACCGAAGAAGGTGGCGTGGCTCCCTCTGTCAGGCCAATTCCTGTGTATGTGACCTCATGCAAACATGACTGAGGCTGCCAGTCAAGGTGACCCCTAGATTTAGCCGAATGTTACAAAAAACAAACAGATGCTGAGTCTTACAAACCAGCGCAAATCACTTATAAGTGTGGATTGGTAAGGATATAGCAGGAGCAGGAGGTATCAACGATTGTTCCTTTGCTTGTCAAAAGGCCCTTCAGCCTAAGCTTCTAGGGTGTTTATAAATAGTGATTGGTTTTCTTCCACCTTCCCATGAGAAAGAAATAATTTAGATGTAGAAATAAGTAAGAGGCTCCTGGAGGTAAAATGGTAATCTAAAGGCAGGGAGGAGAAACCAATAATGAAATCGGTTGTACTAGATAACCTGTTACATTTTAAGGGACTTTACAAATTCCTTAAGATGTCCTCAGTATTCGAAAACAAAATATGCCGCCAAGTTCATGAAAATCACAGTACCATGGGAGTGCATTTCCTGAGGCATGTTCAGCTGTGATACCATTCTGGTTGAGGCATTAGAACTCTGTATTTATGTCTTGCTTTGTTCCAGAATTTGAATAGCAATAATTGTGGATAAGAGTGGAATTTTTTTCCTAATTAAATTTTATTGATCTAGGCCAGTGATTTTCAACCTTTTCATCTCACAGCACACATAAACTAATTACTAAAATTCTGCAGCACACCAAAAAATATACTTTTTGCTGATCTGACAAAAAAAATAGGTATAGTTTTGATTCATTCACATGGGACAGCTATTGTTGTGTTGGCTGTTGTCATTTTTTTTTTACTTGACAATCTAAGGGAAAAGAGGTCAGTGCCCCTGACAAAATAGTCAGGTATTGCATGTTTTAAAAATTCTTGAGGCACACCGGTTGAAAATCGCTGATCTACTAAGATTTAGGTGAAGTGGCTTTAGCTAGAAAGTCCACTATGTAGCAAAGTATTATTTAAACATCAAAATCATTATAGTCAATGATTTTGGGGTGATTAGTAGCAGTATTTCTTTTTTTGTTATTTATAGAGCTAATATTATATAGGTTTAGCTGTGAGAGTGTTCTATGAGTCTAAAAGTAGTATCAGGAAACTACACTTGTTCAAAATTATGTAAATGCACTTCAAACACAAATACAATTTCCTTTTGTTTCTTTAGTTTTTAAGATCTTACCTCCCAGCTAATGCATGGCATATAAAAATATATTTCAAAGTAAATGGAGTGTTTACCCTATTAATCTCATTGAGTTATGAACAGATAGCATTGGAGGAGAACTGGGAGAGTGCAGAACTGAACTTAAAATTTTAACATGGCTTTTGAAGCAAAATGTGTTTGAAGGTTGTTAGAAGATTGTAGCTCTAAGGAGTCTAGCATAAAATATTTGTGTGTTACCGGAATATTTTTACAGCCATTGTATGTAAGCATTAGTCTCGGATCCCTCAGTGTTTTGAAGTCTTTTTCATTTTTTCCAAAGCACGATGTGGGTGCTGGGCAGAGAAAAGAACGCAGTTGTGATCACAGGGTTAGCAGCAGAATCAACTATTCTGTGGCTATTCAGCCTAGATCAGAGCTCTCGAGCCCTGGGGCATCAGCCAAGCTACTGGGAAGGTCACCAGGAGACACCAGAGCGAAGTGGGGAGGTGGCAGAAGCTTTCAGCTAGAGCCAAGTGTTGGGAGCCTGGCAATATTCAATCAAGAATGTGGACTGTGGAGATAGTCAGAAGGGAGATTTGATTAATTCTATTGAATGAAGTTGCTTTTGCTTGTGAGTTTCATGCATCTGTTCCCACGGAATATTAAAATATTCTTCTACCTAACTCATGCCCCTGCTACCAGCACTGAATATTCAGGTCACCTTCTTTATCTGGAGCAAATCTCTACTTCTGTAGGCTGTTGAGGGCTGATAGATTTCTTTATGAACAAAGACTCTTTTCATTTTGAATTATCTTATTACCTTAATAAGTAATAAGTAATATCAATAGCTTTATTAATATCGAACTCAAAACATTCCTCTTGTTAAAATGATTAAAAAAGACACTGTAGGTGATACAAACCACTGTGATTTAAAACTTCGTAAAATGGGCAGTCTGCACTCTCCAGGGTCCACAGAGCCACACAGTGGGGCGGAAGACAGGATGCTTTTATTGGATAAAGAACAGGCAACATGGAGATAAATACAGAGCCCAGATTTGACTTGGTTTTTGGGGATTGAACAGCTCCATATTGGACCTAAAAATTTATCTCAACACTATTTATAGAGTATATGGGGTTTATACAAACCTTTATTTATACTTTTACCCATATAATCCTCATGTGCACTCCCTATTTTATTTTTTTCCTTTTTATTTTATTTTATATATTTATTGATTTCAGAGAGAGGAAGGGAGAGGGAGAGAGAGAGAAACATCAATGGTGAGAGAGTCATTGATCGGCTGCCTCCTGCACGACCTGCCCTGGGGATCAAGCCCGCAACCTGGGCATGTGCCCTGACCCAGAATCAAACCTCAGTCTCCTGGGTCCTAGGTCGATGCTCAACCACTGAGCTACACCTGGCTGGGCGTCCACTCTCTATTTTAAAGAACAGGAAACTATTGATCTTCTTATGTTCTTGAGGATTCAATCATAGTACCAGAAATTAAGGCCAGGATTTTAAATGAAATGTCCTCTAATACATTGTAGGAGACGGATAAGTAACTATATTTCCATAACAGGCTGTTATGCTACCTGAATGCTGCTTTGTGGATAGGTGGAAATAGGCTGGTGGTTCATCTATGGCCATCAGTCTTAGAAAAAAAAATGAAGGAAGCTGTGTTTAGAAAAAATAGTCTGTTGGTCTGGAGTTCCAGAGGAAAAGTTAATATCTGGATATAAATGGTACAAGAGGGAGACTAAAAGAGTTCCCAGGGAGAGGCGAATTCACTCACTTTCCAAATGTGATCCTGCCTCTCTGACCTCTCTCTGACTTTCATGATATACTTACAAGGCTGTGTTGTGGGATTATAAATGGGACACTAAATGAGCCTTCACTCCCTCTGCTTCTGTTGTGACAATGGTGTATGGAAAAAAAAGTGGGGGTTGGCGCCTTGCACAGAAGCAGGACAGAAGCAGCGACTGTCAGAACTTAACCACCTGGGGCCTAAGGAAAAGCAGCGAGACCCCGGCTGTCCTGGAGGCCCAGCTCTGTTCGCAGTTCGCCTCCCGCATGTTGAATAGGAAAAGAATGCGGCCAGACCTTGGCTGTGTATACAGGAGGGTTTTGGCTGTGAAGCCTGCAGAACCTTTTCAGAATGATAAAAGCTCCTTCACAGACACATGATTAGGGGGAAAGAAATCATTAGCCCAGCCAGGTCACAGAGTTGGGTCAGAACAACTTTAATATTCTTTGCCAATGTCTGTATTCAGAGAAATATGCCTGCCCGTTTCCCTTGTGGCCCAGGGGAGCTCAACCAACTTCATTCAGTTCCATACCTGACCCAAAGCTAAATATTGGTTGGCAGGATTTTTTTTTTTTTTTTAAAGCTGTGTGATAGAAAATAGGTTTTCGGTCTCTTTTTTTCCTTCCTTTTAAATCCTATCCTCCGTGGATTTGGTCTTTCTAAAGCACCTGCTGGGATTATTTTGTACCATTGTGTCAAATCCAATGTAAAGAATAAGCTTCTTTTAAAAATAATTCCCATGGTTGGGTCCTGGAATGCACTGTCAGCACTGCGGCGCCTTTCAGGCACCATCGTGGAGAAGCTGGAACAATGGGCCTTGCGGCCGTTCTCTGGAGGCCTTGAGATGTAAAGCAGAGAGGATGCCCTGGACTCGCTGCTGGAGGCGAGCGGGCATAAAGCCGCATTTCCCACGGGAGGCGACGTTTGGACCCAAATCAGAAGTTTTCTTCTTCCCATCCCCACCCTGCCCCAACCCCCTTCCTTGTCTCTATTCTCTGGAGCCATGGCAAATATTGGAAATTGTGTTCTTTTTCATAAATATTTCCTTTCTTGCTTTAACATGGTTGGAAAAGATGTTTCTAAAGCAAGGAACTGGTTATTTTTGACATGAGGACCCTGGAAATATTTCTTAGTTTGTGTGCTTTTTTGGTTTTATTTTATATTGTTGCATTTTCTTCCCCTACCTCACGTTGCCTCGGGCTTATAACAAACACCTCACACCCCTCAGAGTGCATATTCCAGATGTACGTATTGATCGCCGCTTACCTTTGGGGTATAACTGCAACCTCTATTTTTAGAAACGTACACTCTGGTCATTAAAAAATATCTTTCGCTGCTAACTTTTTAGATCAACATTATCGATACTGTTTCCTCAGCCATTTACATGTTTCCACTTAAAACATATCTTTAAAATATTAGACACTTTAGCCCAGCCGGGCGTGGCTCAGCGGTTAAGCATCGACCTGGGATCCAGGCGATTAGGGTTCGATTCCCGGTCAGGGCACAGGCCCGGGTTGCGGGCTGCAGCCGATCAATGACTCTCTCATCATTGATGTTTCTACCTCTCTCTCTCTCTCCTTTCCTGTGTCTGAGATCAATAAAGATATATTTAAAATATATATATATGTATATAAAATATTAGACACTTTAAACTTGTTAAAAGATAAATTGATAAAATGAACAATTTTAAGAGTGTATTGGAGCAAACCTCGATTCCGTGTGGGCAGCTTCCCATCTAGCATATAGAGAGGAGCTCCCAGGAGCTGCACAAAATGAGAGACTTCCAGAGGCAGAAGGAAGTTTTTTTGTTTTCCTGTCTCTCAGGCAGGGTGCTATTTGCAATCCTGTAGAACCTGAACATGTAATATGGGGTGCCCACAATGCTTCTGTCATGTGACAGACCCAGAAAAGTGTTCAGGACTTGGAAAATATTCTAACAGTTCTGCTCTCGCCTGGCCAGAGTGGCTCAGTTGGTTGAGCATCATCTTGTGCCCTGAAAGGTTGTGGGTTCGACTCCCAGCCGGGGTACATACCCAGGTTGTGGGTTTGATCTTGGGCCGGGGCATGTGCGGAAGGAAGGCAGCCGATGGATGCTTCTCTCACACACTGATTGTCTCTCTCTCACTCCTCTCTCTAAGCATGTCCTCAGGTGAGGATTTAAAAAAACAAAAAGTTGTGCTCTCTCGTTATCAACTTATGGTATAATGACTAACAGTGTGCCTATTTAGCTTCCTAAAGATACAAAAAAGAAAATCAGCAACTTCAGAGCCTTGTGACTTGAGGTTATTTGATGGGATGCATACAGACTGGACAAGAGTGAACTGAAAGGGAGAAGTGTGCATTGAGAATTTATTATCTTTTATGCCGTTTGGGTTCCCACTTGCCCTCTGCTTATGTCTAGAAAGCCGGTTCCCTAAAACTGAGCGATGCGGTTGTCATACTTCTGCTGTCCTGCTAGTTTTCATAGACTTGACACCGCTGCTAGAGTCTGGATTCTCAGAAGCCAAAGGCCACATGCGCTTCGATTCCGCTCTCACTTCCCGCGCGGCACTCGGCGCTGCAGAAGGCTGCCCCGTTGCCCACAGCCCCCGCGTGTGCCCCGCGCAGGCTGGGAGGCCCTCACACCGCTGCACCAGGCTAAATGCTGAGCAGTTCTGAGGACTCGACTGGGCGGGTGCCTCCTCCAAGAACGCCTTCCCTGCCCTGCCCGCCTGGGGTAGGCGGCCCGGCTCCCACGGGGCCCGGTGCGAGCCCCAGCATTTCCACCTGCATTGTAGCACACTGTTTTAGGGACCATTTTATAAACCACGAGTTCCTTGAGGACAGAGTCCGTGTATTTCCCACTTTCATTTCCCCAGTGACTGACACATGATAATCTCATCTGGTGCTGGGAAAGTGGGCATTCAAAAAATGGTAGAAAAGGGTTGGCAGTAAACATCCATCTGCCGTATGACCCAGCAATCTTATTCTGAGCATATAACCAAGAGAAATGAATGCATGGACATGTACATGCATACTTATGATATCCATATTCAGAATAGCTCTGAATTAGAAGTAATCCAAATGTATACCAACAGTAGACTGTCTAGTGTTACATTCATACGATGAATAGCAGCAATGGGAAATAATCACTGCTACACATAACAATATGGTTGAGACTCGTAAGCACAAAGGCCAGTATAAAGCCAGACACAAAAGAATAAATATTATATAATTGTTATACAAGCAAATATCAGTCTGTTGTGATGAAACAATCAAAACTAATCCATGGTGATAAAAGAATAGTGGTTGCCTTTGCAGCTTTGCAGGAAAGTGCAGGAGATGATCTTACTGGAAAGGGCAATGAGGGAGCCTTCCAGGGAGCTAGAAATGTTTTATCTCTTGATCCTGTTGTTGGTTATGTAGGTGTGTAAGTGTGTAAAAATGCATCATTATACATTAGGATGTGTGCACTTTACCGTTAGAATGTTATACCTCTATAAAAATGTTTAAAAAAATAACTCCATCAACACAGTTTAATAGGGAAATGATTTGTGGGAGCTTTTGGTTGTGGAACATTTTCATCTTACTATAAGTGTTTATAAAGTTTTTATAACTTTCAGGTTGATTTTAAATATTTATGCAATATACAGACAATGTATTGTAGAATTGTACATTTGAAACCTATATCATTTTATTAGCTGATGTTACCCCAATAAATTCAATAAAAAATAAATAAAATAAACAAACTTTGAATTATAATCATAAAATGTATTAATTGCTTGTAATTTATTTGTATCTTTTTAGGTTTTATCTCAACTTTGTTACTGAAGAAGTAGAAAATCCTGAAAAGTAAGTAGCCATATTTACTCTGAAATATTTATGAGGAGTAAATGTAAGGTTATGTAGTTGAAACAATGGATCTAAAGAAATTTAGTGTGGGCTAATCAACTTTTTACCTATCATCATCGTCATTCTCTTAAGCAGTTAAAATTTATTTGATTTTATCATAAATTAGATGTCAAAAACTTTATTGTATCCTCTTCATTCAGCACTAAATTATTTAACCTGAAAGCATGAAAGAATAAAGTTATATTTCAGGTAACCTATTTCTAAAATAATACATACAACTTAGCATGGCCTTAGTTTCACACATTGATAATATCAGTGTTTCAATATATACAAATACTAAGAACAATGGTGTATTAATTCAGTGTTTTGTTTTGTTGTATTGCAAAGAAATTTTCTCACCCCAAAAAAGTGAGAATAGCACCTGCTTCGTTGGGCTGTGGAAATGAGTTAATATGTGTAAAAGATTTGGATTAGTGACTATCAGTTTTTATTGTTTACATAATTGTTTGGCTGTTGTTACTATTATTATATTCTTTTTTTAGGAACAAGGTAAATGTTATTCATGTAAGAGTGTTTTCTATATTTCAATATCCTAAGCTGTTCTCTTTCTTTAATGTTTTTGGTAGAAATGTGAGAAATCATTTCACACCATAGAAAACTGTTCTCTAAACTTCAGTACTAAAATTGACTATGCATTTTATGATCTCACCTTTTCTGTGTACAGATTTCATTGACTCTTTATATTTAGAGAAAATAACCTTGCATTTTACAGGAGAAACATGAGCTATAGGAGTTAGATAATAATTTTAAAGTAACTATCAAAACTGATTAAACTAAGATTATTATCACTGGTTACATTGGGTGAAACGTTTTCATTTCTGGAAATCATGATTCTGCAAACTTCATTAAATATTTCTAGAAAACTTTTAATTTGATATTATGTTTTAAGGACTTAAACTAAGGAACTTCTCAGGAAAGATTAAATAAGAATCTCTGGATTTTTAGGTCAAGTTAATGAGTAACTGCTAAAACTTAAGTTGAAGAAAGACCCATCTGATACCTTTTTTCTGTCATACTAGATACTCAGGTATTTCGTTTTTGCCTGGAAGATTTTTTTGTAAAACTTAGCCAACACATTTATTTTCTCAAAATCAGAATATGAGAAATCCAGAAAATCCCCTTAATGGAAAGTAACGATTAAATTTGTACGATGTATTATTTATCAACCAAAGAAATTCAGGGTTTTGAGCAATTTATTCAATGTATTAATTTTAAAAACAACATTTCCCTGCAATTATTGACAACCAGTCCAGGTCTTTTAAAAATAAACCTTATTTTTTTTAAGCACAAAGAATACTTTGGGAAATATTTATGAACATAGAGGACAGATGGAAAAATTATGTAGGCCTCGTCCAGATGTGTAATTTGTATTATTTTGTAGGTCGACGCAGCTCCAAAATACCTTTCATTACAAGGGAAAGTAATTATCATTTCATCTCCTTTGGGATGTGCCAAGATAAATGTGCTTCCCAGTCAGTGGCGGGCGCGTGTGTCCAGGTGTGCGGCAACGTGCAGCCTCCTGGCAGCTGGTGAAATGAATCATCAGCTGCAGCTACAACACCTTTCAGCATCCTGCTCAAGCTAGCAAGAAATTTTTCCTAAAATTGTGATCGCATAGAAAAAGTGGTAATTAATTTCTATCAGCGAAAATATGATTTAAACTATATAAAATGTAGAATAAGTCTTCGTGATCACAATCGACAACCCTTTATATATGATTTAATTTCAATGGAAATCTTTCAGATTACCTAACATTACTCTACAGAATAATTTCTGAACTTCTGTTATGAGCACGACTCATGGAACAGTTCTGTAAGTGTTGTAGCAAGTGAGATATAAACTAGGAGATTAATAGAATCAGAATAATTAGTTTGCGACGTTTCTTCTGTTGTCTCACCTACTCTTAATAGTTTGCAAAACACTAATCCTAAAATTTGAGGCAAAATTCCTGCTATATGATTACATTTATAACATTAAAAAATGTTCCCGTGATCTTTCTTATGATGTTTTCTTCTCTAAGAACAGCTTTGGCTCTATGGAAATAGCAATCCTTTAAGAGATACTTAACATTTTTATGTGAAAATGCAGTAATGTCTTTGACATTTTGTGATAATATAAAAATACTGCATTTAGCAGTTAGCTATAGCATGGTGACTGTCTCCACAATACTAAAGTAAGAATAGTATTTTGAGGAGCATGAAAGTCCAAAGTTTGGGTCATGTAGGTGACAGAATCCCAAGGAATATCTGAATTTTATTCCCCCTCGCCCCAATGAAATATGTAGCGGTAATGATTGCCAATAAGTACATTGGCTTTTAAAAATCAAAATGTTTTTATTTGCAAATCTAATAGGTTTTGCCTGTGACATTACTTTTGTGGCAGCTGCAATCTATCATTGTTCAAAAAGTTACACAGCGCAAAAAACATATCATTGAGATGTATAATGTTGGTAATCCTGCTCTGAGATGGATAAATCATGTCTTGTGCTGATGAGAGCCAAGAAATGAATTGCTTTGCTTTGACCTTGGGAGTCCGAGATTAGCCGGTTTGCCTATCAGACTTGTTTCAGTGTTCTTCGCACTTCGTTTACTCCTTCTGTTCTGAAGGGTTGGAAATAGACTCAGAGGAAGTCAGTAAAGCTTGATATCATCAGTCATTTTTGAAGAGCAGGCTATCAACATGCTCTGAATAATCAGCTTTAATAGAAGGTTTAAATAATCAGAGTGTCACGTTTAATTAATACTCTGCCTGCTGCCAATTTATATTAATTGATGCCTGAAAGTCATCACACCTTGTACCAATGATAACTTAAAAGAAGAGAAAACTGGACTGGGAAAAATGCCCAAAGACCTTTAAGGCAGTGCGATGGATCAGACTGGTTCATTAAATGGTCCACAGTCACGTTATTTTCATTCAATTCACATGTTGCTTACATTCTTAGTATATGTGTTTTATCCTTATTGGGGTGTATTAAGCTAAAGGTATTTATTAATAATGTTACATTTTTATAAGACCTGTTGCTTATAGAACATCTAAAACCATTAACCTGGTTCAAAACACAGCAAAACAAAACAATTTAAAAGTCTTGTTCAAATGTGCTACAGCGAAGTTGAATAACAGAAGATTAAAGGTTGAGTTGAAGTTGTCAATCTTGCATGTTGACATTTTAAGGGCGCAGTTTTCTAGGAAAGACGGATCTTCCTCTTTATATGTTTTGTAGCTTTCTAACTTAACAGGTGCTAGAACAGCATATGGTGTCTCAACTATATGTGTGCAGATCATAGCAACATTATATTTTGCGATTTTTTAATTACAAAGTAATGTTATCTACATTTTTAGAAAAAATACCAAGTTTCTTTTACAAATATTCAAATAATATATGTTCTTAAGACATGTAAAGTAATTGTCACAGAAAGTTACCTCACTGTAAATAAATGTATATAGAGAAATCAAGATTATTAAGCAGAATTAATTTGTAAAAGTATTTGCCAAATCAGTCTCTTAAAAGTGATGTCTCCTAAGTAAGCTGACATTTAAAATTGAATTTATACCCAACTTTACAAAGATTTCTTTGGCAAAATGAGGCATCTTTTTTTAAATTTTAATTTTTTATTTATTTTTATTTTACTTTATTTTTTCCCATCACCATTTATCCCCTCTATGCCCTCTTTCACCTCTGCCCCCTCGACTCCCTCCCAGTCATCATATTGTGTCCATGTCCACGAGTTCTCTCTTTCTTTTCGTTTTTGCTCAAATACTTCACCCCTCCAGCCCCCCGGCCACAAAAGCTCTCTCTTTATTAATGACAATAAGGTATTGTTAGAATTATGTTAATATGTGACAGCGTGTCTCTTTAATTGTTGAAATTATTGACACCTAAATTAAATTCATTCTGTTTGGTGGATTTTTTTCTGGAAACATAAAAAGTTTTGCAAATCCATTTTTAATTATGTTTCACAATAGGAATATAATTATACTGGTTGAGCCACTGAGGCAGGCAAAAGGTCATTATTTGGCCAGTTGTCACAGAAAATAGATGAGTCTGTGTTCAGAGAACAAGGTCATCTAGTTACTCGTCCTTGCCTTTGCTCAGTCTAAAAATTTCTCACTAATGGGACATGTGGTTGATGTACCCTGGGATCAAAATTCTTGCATTTCTCAGCTTCACATATGCATAAAAAATACATTTGGCTCAAACAGTTTGTTCATGTAAGGCCAACGTGTCAAATAAGTGGTGCAGAAATTATAGGATTGTATTATAATATTTTATCAGGCAATAATCAAAGAAGACAGATATTCATCCTTCAAGTGCTTTGTGGAAGCCATTTAGATTATTTTTTTAACTTGAAGGATTCTAACCCCATTTTGAGACAAAAATTTGAAGGTCAATGCTTTTAACTGTGCTACATCCTTTCATAGTTGTTTCTAAATTTGAAATTTAATATTATTTAAGTTTATATTCTGAGTTTAGGCTCATAAACTCGTTTTTTAGGAGCAACAATTGCGACTGATTTAATTTTACCTGTTTCTGTTCCCTTTAATTATCCACAAAATGCTTTTAAAACTCTCAGAATTAGAGGGGACCTTGGATACTGTCCAATCTAGCTTGTCACCACATGCATGGGTCTCCTCTATAGTATCTTTAAACAGATACAATTCATATACAATAAAATGAGAAACTGACTGTAAGTTCCCTGAACTGGGCTACCAATATGTTCACTTGCCGTGTATAATTAGCAACCTGCTAATTTCTATGACCATCTCAAGCTTTGAGAAATTGTGTGTTGGGTGGCATAAGTAGGGTGGGCCAATGTCATGACTGTAATAGGCACAGCACAAATGAGAAATTAAGTGACACACGCCAGAGAGGTATCCTCTTATCTGAAAGGAAATACCTTCTACAATCTGAAGAAATAAGTCGGCCATTAGTACGTCTCCTGCTTTTGAGTTTACACTTTAGTAACTCTCCTCATTCGTATTCTCAATTATGCAGATCAGCTATCCTTCTCTATGCCTGGATTTAAAAGTTAATGACTGTACCCAATAGGTGGCTCATAAATATATTTTCTATTCTGCATTATACTTGGTGAAAAACTTCTCAGACCACTAATCTCTGGTCTGTGGCCTGCTGTGTGGCATTCATTAAGATTCAGTGTTGTTTTAAGATTCTCACAAAAAATAGGTTAACATCCCACACTGTTTGTTATAGGCAGAGACAAGATGTATCCAGGCCACTATACTTACACTTGCCACGCACCGAAATAACTTGGCTAGTTTTGTCCTAGTCATGTGCATACGTTGACTCGGCTTATCAGTCAACTCAGGAAAATTAGCAACTTTTGAATCTGTATAGGTGCCCGTGAAAACTGTGTTACCAATGAAATCCTCTAAAGTGAACCAAGTGAAGTTGAGACGTTCCAGTAAATAAGGATTTCCTTCACTTTTATAAACTGTAGAATATTTACTTTCTGAGTCTTTGAAAATAGTACTGGTTCAGGAAATCAAAATTTGAATCCTGCCTCCTTTTAACTATCTGTTTGACCTTGGGTGGACCTCTAAGTTGCTTTGAAATCTTGGTTTGCCACTTTTAAATAGAGGGTAATAACCCCTCTATTACAGTTCTCATGGGACTGTGAGGATAAAACATGGGAAATCCAAAATGTTAACGAGCTTGACAAGCAATATGCAAATACCATCCGCAACCAAAGCCTATATTCTTCCCAGATTAGGATATTTCATAATCTTTGAAAAAAAATGAGAGGATTAGCATAATTGTTTTATCAATGCAGGTGCCTTTTCTACACACACGACCTATTAATCAGCTTGAAAAGTTGTTCTGCGCCATCAGCAAAGTACCAATTATTGGTAGTTAAAAGGTTCAGAAAGTGCTTTTATTTAATAGTCTCGAACCTCCCTCAGGTGGGAACACACTCATGTAACATAATCAGAGTGCA
The DNA here is from genome assembly GCF_964146895.1 of Miniopterus schreibersii. Taxonomy (NCBI): domain Eukaryota; kingdom Metazoa; phylum Chordata; class Mammalia; order Chiroptera; family Miniopteridae; genus Miniopterus; species Miniopterus schreibersii. The sequence continues at coordinate 37,546,657 of NC_138105.1, read as the reverse complement.
TTTCTTGTCAGACTTTCCCACCCCCCTTCTGAACCAAATATTTATATGCCCACACCCAAACTGTCATCGTCACAGTGTTGACTGATGGTGCAGATATAATGGACGGAGTATTTGTACTTTCGCTGCAGTCACCTATTTTTAGATTCACTATCTTACAAAGAAACTCCCTTTTATGAAATCTGACAAACAAGGTCTTGATCTGAGTGGCTGGTATCATGTATTTAAATTGTCATTTTTATTTCTAGAAAAGAAGCTGTTGAGTTGATACAAACAAGACAACACGTGTTAATACCCTCAAATGGCTTTTATGAATTTTTGCTTAGTTTAAAAATGCATAACCTTTATTAAAACTATAAACGGTACTTTTCAATCTGAGTACCAGGTGAATTACAGGGTAGCACTTCAGATTATTTTAAATAATGTGATGTATTATTTCCATTCTTTGGTTGGGAAAGTTGAAGCTCATAGGAGTGAAGTAACTTCTCATGGTCATGTCGGTTGTCCTTGCTAAGACTAGGCTTATAACCCACGTTTGATATAATGCGTGGACTATTTGTGTGGCTCCGGAGCTCATACTCTTTCCAACACGCCAGTTGCTCTCTTCGGGAGGCAAAGCAGAAGTGATCCTCGGGTGTGCAAGGTGGTGCAACGGCTGATTAAGGAAGTAACTCGGCCCGTGGAAGAGGAATTTGGAAGAAGAGTGGGGCTGAGAAAGGTCAGATAGAGAAGTGACGGCATCTCAGGCAGGGAAGGGCATACATCAAGCCACAAACTGTTTCATGGGTCCAGGGAATGACGCGTAGACCGCTCTTGCTAAAGAGCAGACGACAAGACGGCAGTAAGGTGCGGATGCTGGGACGTGGTGAACCTTAGCCTCCGTTACAAGAGTTTGGACTTGATCTACCGGCCAGTGGGACAGGGTGTGGGGGACTGTGTCGCAAGTTTTTAGTGTATATGAAGCAGTGCTTGGGGAAGATGAACCTGGTGGCAGGTTCAGTGGATTTTTTTTTTTATTACATAGATACAGTTGAAAGAGAATTGTAGTCCAACAAGTTGCATTTCAGTCTCCTTTTATATGTTTATTTTTAATAAAAGCAAATGTCATTGAAAAGTTAATTGCCTCCTAGAGCTGAACCATTGCTAGAGCCAAACAAGGTGGCATATGATGTGGCAGAGAATTCTGGCAAATAGCACCACACTGTCCCAGCCCAGAGATGTGCACTGCACTGCTTAGAGAAAAGAGATGAGTCAGCATAGTGTTCACAGACTCTCTTCAGAAGCATCGAGCTGTCTTGTCTTTTTTTGGTTTTTGTTTTTTTTTTATGAAAAGGATGCTATCTTTTATTCTCCATGACAATGGAAGAGCAAATAAGAGTTCATTTTAGGATAAAATGTATATTCAAAAGTGTTGAAAAAAGAGAATTTGGTTAGGCATTGGAATTCTCAAAATAGAGATAAAAGGAATTATCATTTAGCCACAATTCTTTAGATATGCAGATTGTAAAAATGAGGCAGACCACTGTCTGAGTTTGCTTCCATTTCTATAATATTATGGTTCTATTTTTCGGCTAGTGAATCCCTTTTATCTCTATTTAATATAGGTCTAGGAACCAATGTGGGGAATCAGGTGCTATACCCCACAGGCCTATGTTGTTGGGGAGGTGTGTCTCATACTCTTAAAATAAAGGAAACCAGTTAGATTTCAAGGTCAAATCGAAATCCTAAGTCTGAGTTTGGAAATATTTCAAATAATATGTGTTAAAGATCTAACTTTTAAATACTTTATATTCTAGGGGAAGGGTAGTTTCAGGAGGAGAGGGAAATAGTAAAACCAGTATAGGACAGGAGTCGGCCTGGGAGGCAATGGGCACTACCAGGCACAATGAGATTCATGCTGGTGTTGTGAAAAGAGATTCACACTGGTGTGAAAGGGCTCTGAACTTGGAGTCAGGTGACTACAGTTCTAGTTCTGGTTCTGGAAATATTTAATTTTGTGACCTTAGCTACATTCCTAATCCTCTCTGGGCCGCTGATTTCTCAGCTACAGAAAAGGCATAGCTGGGTAGCACATTCTGAGTTTCCCTTCCTACTATGTGCTATGATTCTTGTAGATGACACACAAGTACCTGGTTTGACAAGTGACCAGGGAGCGTGGCCAAGGGGTAGAAACTTAGGCAGGAGATCTGTCTCAGGAGTTAAAAGTGACAAAAACACAGACGCACCAAAGGGATTCTGTGGCCAGTTTCTAGATCTCATGATGAATGGGAGATTAGATAGGACTAAAGTTTTTTGAGTGATTTCAGAAATGGTAAGAAGTTTGAATGGATGCATGGGGGCAGTTAAACCAGATTGACACCCCAGTGCATGGGAACTTAATTATTACGTCTGAAGATCTAGGGTTAGGTCCAAGCTGTGGCATCTGATTCCGTGGGGTCACCTTAAGTACAGGGTCTGTGATAGGTGGAGTGCGCCAGGAAGAATGTAGGTGCTAATACACTTGGTAGGGTAGTCAGTAATGTGTGTGGCGATAAATCCTGGATTCTACTCACTATTATTATCATCTATACCTACAGAAGGTATGAAATGGTATACAAACCTCTGTGGTACAGGGTGTTCATACTAGCCTTTTACTATGTGTTTATTTTTCTCAGGTCTAGCCATATATATTGAGGGAATTGCCTCAGCAGAGAGGTATCTTCACTGATACCTTTTTAAAGATCCACTTAAAGATCTTTAAAAGATCTACTTTTTTTTTTTTTTCTTTAGAGAGAGAGAGAGAGACAGAGAAAGATTGATGTGAGAGAGAAACATCTATCGGTTACCTCCTGCACCAGCTACTATGGGGCTTGAACCCACAACCTGGGTTTGTGCCCCGACTGGAAATCAGACTGCGGGCCTTTGGTGCATGGACGATGCTCCAACCAACTGAGCCACACTGGCCAGAGCTGGTAGGTCTGCTTCAGGCATTAGGCATTTCCAATAATCCAGTTAGGATTGCTTTATTTATTATTTTATAATGCCTACCTAACTAAGGAGAGAGAGCGAGTTAGTTTTGCGGCAACTTTCAAAAAATTATATTTATTCCTTTACCCAGCTGTTAAGTGGGTGTTCTGATGCTTATTTTGCAGCATTTTGTGAGAATTAGAAATAACATACTGATCGGTGTGTCTGACAATACCTTGCTTGTAGTAGACGCTTATTTAATGGTAGACCACTTAGTTTTTGTTATTGTTATCAAATATCCTGTCATTAGCTCATTTGTAACCAAATAGGGATTATCCAATCAGGATTTGTGGATGTGGGCAAGCTATTTCCTTTCTTCTGCACTGCCCATGTGCTGGGTTTGAAATCCATTATGACAAGGTAAGGGACACCCTTATTTTAAACACCTTGCCATGGGAAGCAGAAATTATCTCAGAGTTAGGCATTTCTAATTTCTGACACTGGAGCTTGTTACTCAAAAACATATAGTATTTCATTAGTTTTCTAAGGAGACAAGCTCATAGCTTTTAAAAATCAGATGGTTTCCCCAGCTAGCAATTTACTACTGAGCCATGTTCTCATTTCCCCCTTTTCTCACATTCTCCCTCTTTCTTAAAATTTAGATGTGGAATAGATAGGAACAGCTATCTATGACAAAAGCTTAACAATATTCAATAATATACGTATCAGCTGAGCCTTTGGTGGTCAAATACCAAGGCCACTGTTTTATATAGTAGGGTGTACAATATTATATGGAAAATAGTTTATGAAATGAAGTCTATGGCATAGCACTAATATTTTATAATAAGTGAAAAACCGAAAGCTTATTAAATATATAACACATAATGAGAAAGAGACTGAAAATTATAATGCATGATTTTATCAGCAGCCATTTCTTGACCCTGGTAGACTGCCCAGCATCCAGTGCTTTTTATAGACATCTTATGTTTCAGTGCTTCCAAAGTGTCTTTCATGATGCCATTTCTCCATCTTCCCTGACATTCTACCATCATGGTCATTCTCTCAGGAATAGACAGAAAATGATATGATAATGCCTGTAAATTGTTTGAATTTTATGTGACCTGTGTATACAAATAGTTCTGCACACATTTCCCTTCTTTCCTTCCCACATTAGCATGGCTGGCCAAGTTTATTAGTCTAATTCACTGTCACAATTAAAAACACAATGAACTTGACTTTGAGAGAATAGATCACAAAGGCCTGGGATGTTAGAAGTAGACCTCAAATTATCCAACCCTTTCATTGTAAAGATAAAAAATTGAGGTCGTAGAGATGGATTGATTTGTCTATATTTACAAGTTAAAATCCCGATTCCTTTCTAGTCTTCTTTCCAAACAGTTAGTGTTGTTGAATACAAATCTAAGAGAGGTGGATATGGCAAGATTGTAGCCTTGAAATTAGCTGGAGGAAGAATGGAATCATTAGGAGTGACCTGTATGTCATTTGAGACTAGAACAAGACTGCTTTTAAAAATGTGTAAAAGCATTAACATTTGCCTGCATTCAACTTTCTAAAGCTGTTATTTAAGCACATAATGGAAGGGGTCAAGGCTAGCGTTATTAATTAATTTATTCCAGGTTGTTCATTGAAGGTCATCGGTTACAAGATTAAAACAGAAGCTTTATGATTAGGAAAAGCTGAAATGATAGAATATTATCAAGAAATAACTGCTTTTTATTTTCTCTAACATCTTTACAGATGTACTGGCTCTTAAAATAGTTCTGATATCTCTTTGGGGGGCAATATCTACTCTTTCTGTATTGGTCTTGTCAAACAATCAAAATCTCACTTCCTATATTCTGGCCTGAGGCAAGCAAAAGAGAAATTGATATAGAAGACACGATTAGCTTTGTTTTGAGCTAGAAGATGACAAAAGAAATGAGTGAGATAGATAGCAAGAGGAGGTCATGATTTTAAAATACTGTTTTGTAGCTGCCTAGGGTCTGGTGCAAGAAAGGTTAAATGCATCATAAGTGTATGTAAGTGTTTGGCTCTTTGATCCCCATATTGCTGTAACACTTAGCAAGGAGAGGTGATCAAGTTGGGAACTTTGGGAGAATGCAACTGCAAATTGATCTCTGATGTCCATCTCTGGATCTTGGAGACGTTTATCTTTATGCCAAGCCACAGCCTGAACTCTGAAGGGCAGTGGGGAGGAAGCTTCAGTTTTGGTTCTTAGGTGCTTTTCAAACCATCTTATGTGGGATGCAAGCCTATGACTGGGCAGAGCGGGAGTTTCCAGTTCCCCAAAAGATATGTAAATACTGTTCCTGTTGTTGCCATTTCCATAGCAACTCCCGGCCAAACACCTTCACCTCTGAGCCCCGCCCCCCCCTGCACACCTCCGATTCAGGGGCACCAAGAACCACAAGATATCCTGATTTCCTTTGTTCCCATATTTCTCCTAACAGGCACAGCTTGTTTATTCCATTCTTGAATGGCTAGAACACAAATCTCCACCTAGTAGTTGTGGTCAAATGATCGAGTCAGTCAAGTGATAGAAAGGAACAACAACAAAATTTATGTATGCTGTACCCTAGTAACAAAATGTCAAAGCAAAATGTAATGATTTTCATTTATATATGTGGAATGTATTTTCAATAACAATATGTAGCCTTTTCCCCTTTATTTTAATAATAGTAGATGGTCAAATTTCAAGTGCCAAAACATATGTAGAAGAAAATTAAAACCACCTGTCATCTCATAGTCACATCAAAGCCCTCCCTGTTGTTATTTTGGCATTTTGGTGTTTTCCTCTGTGTGTGTGTGTGTGTGTGTGTGTGTGTGTGTGTGTACCAGTGGCACGCATGTGTGTATTGCATTATAGTACTTAAGATAAATGTACACATGCATTTTTCTTTATCACCTTGGCATTATATAATATACTTGTTTGTTTATTGTCTGTCTCACCTATGAGGACCAGAGACTCATCTGTGTCATTCATTGCTGTATTCCCAGCAGCTTGAAGTCACCGTGAAGTCTTCCCTGCCACCTAGATTTGCTGTATCTCAGCTCAGCTTTAGTTCTTTCTATTCATTCAGATCTATCCTGCTTTTTTCCACTTAATGTCATGTCATTTCATTTTCCTAGATCTTTAAAGGTTTAGTAAGTACCATTTTTAATGGTGGTACAGTGTTTCATTGGGTAGGTGTACCAATATTTACTCATTTCTTGTTAGGCATTGAAAATGTTTTTAATTTTTCTTAGTTTAATAATGTTGTGTTATATACTTAATATTCAAATCCTTGTACATATTCAATTATTTTCTTAGGAAGATTGCTAGAAGAGAGTTACTATATCAAAGACAATGAACTTATAAAAACTCTCTTTTTGTATGACCAAGTTGCTTTCCAGAGTGGGTATATCAGTTTCCTCTCACAATAGCTATAGTTAAGAATGCTTCATCAGCACTGAGTGTCATTATTTACAAAATTCTTTGTTAATTGAAAAGCAGAAATTACACCTCATTGTTTTAAATTACATTTTTTATCACGCAGGAGGCTTAGTACTTCCCCCATGTTTAATAGTTGTATGTGGTTGCTTGCCATTTGCGGGCGTGAATATTTGTGATTCAGCAGAATTCTTTGTATATTATGGGTACTAATTCTTTATAATATTTTTTGCAAAAATTTTGTCATACATTTTCAAGTAACTTAATTTTCTTTATGATCCAGCTTTATAACTTTGAATTTAAATATAGCCATCTAATATGCTAAATATTTAAATTTAACCCCATTTAAATGTAATTGTGTGTTTTTAAATTCTGTATATTGCTTTTATATCATAAATATTACTGCACCCCTAGATCATTTAAAGATCTCACTTGGATTTTCTGTTTGTTTTTTTCTGATTTCTTCTTATGTCCAACGTTTTTGCTACTCTGGAATGGATTTCTTTTAGCATAATTCCATGTAGGCTCTTGATGTTCCTCCAAATTTCCCAATATTCCAGCATTTGTTGAAAACTCATATCACCCCTTAGTTTATGATATTTTTTACTAGTTTATAATACATTCTAAATTATGACATTTGTCATTATGTTCTATACTAAGTTTTTATGTTTTAAACTAAGTTGTTTTTCAAGGCACTCTGTTCGCTTATCTTTTCTATTGATATATCAGCCAATCGTTATACACTTTTTATTATTAGAAGTTTTCATCTCTTTTCTTATCTGGGGGAAAGGTGGTATTGATTATTACTCTTTCTCCCAATAAATCAACACTGAGTATAACTTATACTTGTAGGAAGGCCGTTTCTATGTTTAGCTTTTCATGCATCAGGAAATAATCTGTATGGTGCTTTGAAATAGAAAGCTCATCATTTTTAAGGTATTTTGGTTGTATTATCTCATAATATAATCTGTGTTATATAAATATATATTCTATATGCACAGCTAAATCCTCTATAGTCCAGGAATTTCTTTTGAGTACTGTGGTTAGTTATTAAGTTGGTTCCTTCTTTTTCTTCAGATTTAAAAAAATAGTAGCTAATTCAAGTCACCTACAAGGTAGCTGCCAATAACATTAGTCTTACTCTTTTACCCTTTTGGCCTCTTTTTTTTTTAAACCCCTGAACTCTACCATTAGAGCACCTTTTATAATGATTTTCTACTTTCCAGAATATTTTACACAAAATGCCAAGATATTAATGGAAATATCAATGGAAAGATGCAAAAATTATTTTTTATGATCCTTATTATTGTTGAAACTGCCCTATAAGGCGTTAAACATGAGTGAATCTGGTTGTTATATATGTATCCAACTAATTTATTTGTATCCCTGAGAAATAATCCTTTGTCTCATAGGTTATAAATAGGGTAATTCACACAGTTCCTTAGCACATATATTAGAAAGAATAAGAACTTTTTTTTCTTGACATCCTTCTTATCTTTGGACCAAATATCTGTTGGAAAATATTTGAATCATGTTTTTAATGCATCTCTTAGATGTTTCCTACTCTTCTTACAAAATGAGGAAGGCAAATGAAAGGTTAAGGGTCAGTTGCTGGTGCACGGGCAGGCTAAATAGCCATCTCAAATGGTGGATAAAGAAAAATTGGATTTATTTAAGGAAAGGGGATGGAGACTGGAGAGACCCAAAGGGAAGGGCTACACAGCACTGAGTCAAAGGGTATTGGGTCCATGATGGCAGCAAAAATATACTTGGGACAGTGAAACAAGAAAGGACATAGAAGAAGCAACAGGAGAGCCCAGGCTGGGCTGCTTTGGCTCCCTGGGAAGTTGGAGAGAGAGATGGGGGCCTTGGAGACAGGTTTGGGGGGTAAGCCCGGAACTAGCTGCTGCTGCCCATTGCTCCCCTGGTTGAAAGTCTCATGGGGTCCCCTCAGAGGGAAGAAGGGGGATGGAGATGGCACAGGCCTGCTCCCCTGGTGGATAGTGCACACTGGCTCCTTTGTCCTGAGCTTATTTACCTCTTTCTTGCAGGTGGAAATCTTAGGGGAGGTCTCAGGGGAGTGTCTTAACAGGATATTCATCAGCTTTCCAGGGGTAATCTTTGGGCTGGGGGTGAGGGGCAGTCATTAGTCAATGTAGCTGGTCCTGAGGCAGCCACAGCACCACTTGTCTGGTTTTGCTGCTTTTCTGGGCCTGGAGCTGAAATAAAATTGAGGCCTAGATGTTATCATTAGTGAGGAAATGCTCAGAGGGTCTAAACTGCATGACCAGCGATATGCTAAGGGAGGATAGGTTATCCTGGGGACAAGGTTCTTGTTTTCTCAGTTTTGCCCCTTGCTGGGCATCGGGACTTCCTGCCCTAGTGTTTCTGTACTTGGGTTTCTGTACCTGGCCCATCTAACAGCAATGTTAGATTATTTCATTACTAGCCCTTGTTTTCTCATGGTGGCTCCAATTCACTTGGTATATTCTAAATTTATGTATAAAAATCAACATAAAACACAGTTGTGTTGCTGTTTCAAATCCAGCAGTCATTCAGGAAGCTCAATATTTTGACCAAGAGTGGGAGCCACCTGCTGTAGTATATTCGGAAGTGAGTCTTTCTTGGGCCCCTACCCTTCCTTGGTGACATCATTTCAGTCCATGGTCCATTTCCATTGCTGCTTCCTCCAGATTGTGAGGCCTGATCCCTTCCATGGTTCTGACACCCTGTTTGTTTGTACTGCTGACTCCCCACTGATGGCTGCCCACTGATTATGTCGTGCTGTGTCCTGTTTTATGGGAAATGTTCATGAGTGGCTGCTGTGTTTGATATTAAATCTGAGATGAACTTCAGGAGCTTTCCTGCTTTTTATTAAAAATGATTTTGGCTAGGGGCTGTTATCCTGTTCATAAATCAAGTGTTCTTAGAGATTTAATAATTTACAATTCACATGAGCATTTGATGGGATAAACATTTCTTTTCTCTGTTAAAGTTGCCTCTTTGCTTTTTTATTTATTTATTTTTATTTTTCCTCTTCACTGCTTCCAATTTTTTTTTAAGTCTTCTTTGGGGAGGTTTGTACAGATTTATCTCAGGGCTGTGAAAATAATGTAAGAGGAGCTTTTTTTCTCATTAAAATGATAGCTTGGTTTGGTTGAAATTATTTAAATATGGTTAAGTTTTGCAAGTCTTCCCATCACTGTTGGAAACAAGCTTTTATTTTAATTGTGTGTTTTTTAAAAATCCCAAGTTATATCTTCTAAAGTAGTTATCTCATCACTCTGTTTTAATGAACCATTTCTTTTAGGACACGTCTTAGAAATAAGAGGTTGGTAAAACAAACAAATAAGCAAAAATAGCAGAGGCTAAGGAGGCCAACAACTCTTTCCCGATCTGGTAACAAGCTACCTAAAAAGCTGGGTGACAAATAGTCCTGGCCACCCCACTCAAAAATGTTTGCACTAGAGATTTAGAGCAAATGCTTTGAGGGCACTTCATAATGCTCAGTAAATGGCCTTACCTTGTTTGTAGAATTTGGTGAGTATGTATACATAAATGAAGATATTTGAAAAGGCAGGAGTTAGAAGATGAATTGTTTGTTTATCTTTTTCTCATTAAAAATAGTAGGGAATGGGGAATACTGGGGTGGGGAATGTCCTTAGACAAAGGAGGGAAGATTTCTCTGAGGGGGAGACTTTGATCTGAGACTACCTGGCAAGACTGAGGTGATCATGGGAGGACCCAGGGGTGGCAGGAAAACTGTGTTCCAGGGAGAGGGCCCTGCGCAGCTTATCCTGTTTGAATTTTAGATTCCATGAGAGAATGAATTTTTTGTTGTGGTTGTTATCTTTATGCCTTTTACTTATAACATGCCTAGCATAAAGAAGATATTTGATAGACATTGGTTAAATGAGTGAACTCTATGTAAAGGACTTTGAAAGACTGTAAATGACAGTATCCTTAATAATATTAGTAGAAATGCCCTCCTGAAATTCAGATGAATTTTAAAAATTTGTTTGCAATAAAATTTTAAACGTATAAATAAAATACAGCAGCTTGTAAAGACAGTCCACGAGCGTTTATGATAATATGCTCCAGGTATGTGGCCTTTTGGAGGCCTGACTTGGTCTCCAGACCCCATTTTAGAATCTGGAAGAGTGGACAGAGCACTTCTCCTTTACGTGATCTTCTGTAATGATCGATATTTTTCAGCCAGGCTGACACTTTGAAGTTGTAGTGATGGGAGGTGATTTAATGCGCTGATGTTCCTGGTTGAAGAGAGAATCGTAATCTTCAGGACACCGGAAAAAAGACCGTAAAGCTGGCATCCTGTTCTCTCCTCTGATTGGCAGAACAAGGCAGAGGCAGAAATTTCCTTAGGAGGCTCTGATAGATGAACAAGTGCTCCACTGACTTTTCAAAGTATTCTGTTAAACAATTTTTATGGATTCCCTTTATTTGCTGAAGGGATCGAATAGTGAACTTTTAACTGAAATGCACTTTAGATTTCATTAATTCAACACCTCTTTCAACTGGTGAGGATGTTTAAGCCCACAGAGACCCAGTGATCTCCTGTGTTCCTGCTAGTGACTGGGATATGACTAGACCCAGCCTTCAGGTTGCCGTCCAGGGAGTTTTTCAGAATTCTCTGAAATCAGTTAAAGCAAATGTCAAAGGTAAAACTCCAGAGAAAACAAGTTGCAAAAAGAAAATTTACACTTGGGATGGTATATATAATTTTTTTCTCTGTTGTAAGGTTGTAATTGGGTAATGATGGGGCTGAGGGAAAATGTGGAAGAGAAAGGAAATTAAGTGATGGGTGTATCTAAGGGTCACCTCTGCTTCCCCAGGACAAACAGTTCCTCAGCCATTGCACCCTGTGAGTGACTTGAAGAAATTATCCCTGGAGAGAGGTTTGCCTGTGAATCTTTGTAGTCTAAGAAAAGGCATAATAAATATAAAATGAAGGCACAAAAGCTTATTTTTCAAAAGATTTAACGTTTGAGCTGAAAGATGAAAGATCACAACATTTCCATTTCTACTGGGAATATGAATCTTTGTAAATGGACAGCCTGAGGAGAGGAGAGGGAGGACTTCCAGGAGGATCTGCCATTCCCTGGGCCTTTGTGACCTTTTCAGGGAGCTGTCAACTGTTCTAATCACAAGCCTTCACTATCACAGTTTTTGACGATGACATATCATCTCTTTAAACTGGCAGGGTGCTTAGCCCATCAACTCTATTTCTTCTCATCTTTGCTTTTCTCTACTGCTCCATTCAGCCACTGTGTCATGTTCTCTGTGGCCCTGCCATGTGGATTTACCTCTTTGACTAAAGCCAGGCCATAGCTATTGGCACTCCTATCCCTTCATAGTTTTCCTACTAAGAATTTTCCCCTCAATTACCCTAAGAGTATAATAGGAATTTGTTACATTGAAAAATTATTTTCAACGTCATAGGGTCAAATATATACGTAAATACCTAATAATCATTCACATATAAACCCTTTATAAAACCAATTCACATATTTTTAATCCTCTAGGAAGCCATCATTGGGTCCAAAAATGATCTAAAGACATAATTTGACTTGTAGAATCTAGAGCAGTCATTTTATTTTATTTTATTATTATTATTTTTTAAATATATCTTTATTGATTTCAGAGAGAGGAAAGGAGAGGGAGAGAGAGAGACAGAAACATCAATGATGAGAGAGTCATTGATCGAACCCACAACCTGGGCATGTGCCCTGACGGGGAATCGAGCCCCGATCGCCTGGATTCTAGGTCGACTCTCAACCGCTGAGCCACGCCCGGCCTGGCTAGAGCAGTCATTTTAAAACTCTTTGAAAGCATTGGATTACTTCAGTTGTCTGGCAGAATATTAATAGATAAAACAAGTAAAGAGGACTGATCTGGTTGAGGTGAGTGAAAACAGAGTAGTCTAATCCTATCAATTGCCCCTTTTTAAAAAAAAAACTTCACCCGAGACATGTTTAGGGAAAGGAAGGGAGAGAGAGAAAGATCGATGTAAGAAAGAAACCTCTATCTGTTGCCTTCCGTGCTCGCCCCAACCGAGGATCAAACCTGCAACCCAAGTACGTGTGTGCCCTGCCTGGGGATCGACTGGCAACCTTTCTGTGCACAGGATCATGCTCAATCGACGGAGCCACCCTGGCTGGGCCAGTTGTCCATTTTCTGTTTCGATTCCCAGAGCACCCAATTGGAAAGCCAGTTATCTACTTCACCACCAGATATCAGACTGAAATGATTACTAATAATTAGACTCATCATTGTGGTCAGAAGTATTGGGTCAATTCTTGGTGGCAGAAGCAGTGGTTCATTTGTCATGGATGACTGTCCCCATGTTTACCTGTCCCATTTCCTATTGTGTGCTGGTCAGGAAAAAATGTGACGACCCGATTTATGTGTGTGTGTAGAAGTGTTATCAGTTCCTTCTAAGGTACATGTTTATGGCCTGAGGGAATTTTTACTCCAGTTCCCATTTACTATGTCAAAGTGAGCATATGTATTTTATGCTGTCTTGTTTTTAGTGTATTAATTTAACATCGTATTGTCTTATTATGCATCCTTGGGCAAAACAAGGGGCATTGTGCTTTGACCTGTGTTGCATTGGTGGGAGTTGTCAGGCATGCAGGAGCGTTTATATTTCACAGTCATGGACAATGGCCTCTCTCTTCGCTCTGTTTCTGGGAAGTTTGAATAATAAATTTTTCACTACCCTAGCTTTTTTAGATGCAAATGTTTTTATTTGATTTTGTCATTTGAGACATTATTTTAAGAATTTTATATCATATACTGGTCTCTTATAAAACAAATAATATAATATAGGACCCATTTTAAGTCTTATATAAACCAATTAATTGAGATTTACAAAAAGACTTGATATAATGAAGCCCTTCATTGTTTTATTAGTTAGGGTGATGCCAGCTGCTCTAACGAGCAAACCACACATTTTCTATGGCTTTTAACCTGGGGGTGGGGGGACACGTGCAGGGTGGAGGGGATCAATGGGGGAAAGACAGAGACATCTGTGATACTTTCAACAATAACGATACATTTTGAAAAATAAAATAAAATGAAAATAAAAGTTTAATTTTGAACTTAAGTACCAGTCATCCACTGTTGGCGTCCCTGGCTGGCTGGTGGGATTTCTTCCACGGGTTGATTCTGTGACCTAGATTCCTGTGGCTTTGCCACTCTGTAGCTGTCAGTTAGCAAGGTGGGGTGACAAGACAACCCACTTCTTAACCACACGAATGCCTTTGAATGCCACATTAATTGACACACGAGAATGAGTCACGTTCCCACCTAGAGATGAGAGTCTGGGGAATGTGGTATCTGCTGCTTCTCAGGAGTAACTTCTACTTTGGAAAGAGGAGCACAGAACCGTGGTGAGTAGTCAGTGGTCTCAGCCATACATCTTCAGAATCTCAGGAACTCCGTTATAAAAAAATGGTTCCCTGAGATGTTGCATTACCTTAGTGTACTTTAGATCAAATCCTGAGGAGAATAATGAAAATTTATGAGGTATATTTTAAAAATGATGTAATAAAAATAAACGTTGAACATTAGTGTGAAACTTAACTTATTGTTATTAAAATATTCAATGTCAGTTATTTAATTGCTAACATTTTATTGGAAACATTATTTTGTGCACTCAAACTTGCCTACTAATGTCTTGGTTTACCCATGATAAATATAGATAACTGTTAATATATCTGGAAGACACACTCTAAATCTTTTGAATATGAGAAAAAATGAGATGCGGACAATGCAAATTTTTTACTTGTAGGAAATGCAAGCAAATGAAAATTTACTCTCACGCTACATTTTGCTGAATAATTCTATTTAGGCATGAACTTATTCTAATAGTAGGATTAAAAAATTAAGTATTTTAAGGGATAAAAATGCTCATACTAACGCTTCCAACTGCTCATCACCCTGTTCCTGAATTGTAAGTCTTAGTTCATTTTGCCATGTGGTTTTGCTGCACCTTTCTCCTTCCTTTATGTGTCCATGTACTTTTTTCCAGGAGCCTCCTTCAGCCCTACAGTCTTTTAATCTGTGTCTGTTCATTTCTTACATCTCCCTACAGGTCTCTCTGTCTTCTCTTTTTGTCTATGGAGTTCTTCATCTGTGGACAGTGGAGAATGGTGAGATTTAGATTAGACATCAGTGGTACTGAAATGTAAAATGTCTCAGTGAAAACCACCATAGCCTTCATGATACTGTAAGAACCAGAGGGCAGGTGTTTAATGCTTGAAACCAGTGGGATCACTGTGTACCTTTATGTGACAATCTGCTTGTCACATCACTGTGTTCCGCCTGGGCCCAGAAATTGTCATTAAGTTAGAACATGAACCATGGACCTTTAAGGACATTTATAAATAGGTGTATTGAATGTATTCTTCCTCTTTCGCTACTTTTTTTTTCCTTTCAGTACAACCCACGCGATCTCCACAACAACTTGCTGTGTCTCCTCAAGTGCATTCCTTTTCAAATGTTATTAACAGCCCAATTCCCACGCATGGTGGGTGACAAAGATATAGTGATAGCACTAAACGACAATGAGGCAGAATCACTGAAAACACATAAAGTGATTCGGATAATTCCAGCCATCTGTAACCTAATTGTTTCAAGTCTGGAAAGCTATCAAGAACACTTATTTGTAATTCGATCCCTGCTAAAAAATATATTAAAAATCACAAAGCCAAATAGGATAACTCCATTTCTAGGGGTCTCTGGAGAGTTTGGAATGAGCAAGACTCAGGGAAGGTATGTAAAAATGTATAGAGGAAAAATCATGTGAGTGAAAAATATAGATCAATTTTCTTTGAGATATCCTTTATCTTTTTGTTGGTAACACATGACTGGAGTTTGAGGAGTGAGATAAAATTGACAGCAGTGGTAATAAAATCAAAAGTAATTCTGCAAAAAATAGTTGTAAACCAAAAAGAGAGGTGCTTGAGTAATTTCTGGGTCAGATCTAAAGAAAAGCATTCAAGGTCTCTTTTGGGTCATTACAAAGAAAATGTGAAGTAAGTATGATTCTAAAATGAACACTTGGAATTAAAAGATGCTTAATGTAATTTTAAATACTTTATGTTGAGACGAATCACAGTTACATTTTAATTATATAACCAAATAGTCCCTAGTTTACTAACAGAATGGAAAAATACTTTGAAAAACCCTGTTTTCTGTTATTTTGTATCTCACATATTAAGAAGTTTGCCATTTTCTTGCCCTTCTGAATCCTTCCTTTTATTCCTCCCTCCTTTTTACCTGAATGCCAAAGACATGTGTTAAAATATTAATGATTTTTAAATAGAAAATGTGAAGCATCAACTACTTGCCTTAAAATATTCCAGAACACACAAATACCCAAGAGTAGGTTTTACTAGAACTGTCATCATGCCCAGCCCCATGGCTCAAAGACAGTTTCTGATGCCCCGGGATCAGTGAGCTCTATGGTCCCCATTGTGTGTATTCAACACAGGGGATTGTGTGGAACTTATTTTGGTTCACACAAATCTCAGAGGGTTTTGTTCAAGTCATAAAACAATTTTAGTAATATCCTAAATTCAAATGATGATGGGATTACTCGTGTGGTCTGCATATCAGATATCCCTGTAACTTTCAGGTGTGCCCAACTCTCTGGAGAATCAAGCTCGGTTGACTCACTGTTGTCATAGCGAGAGTCTTTTTAGCCAACATGAAGTCCTGGGAACAATGATTATTTCTGATGATCTATTATAGCTGCAAAGCATATTAAAAAGTGCAACCCATGCTGCATGCGTATGTATTTGTGACGACTGTTTGCTGTCAAAAAATAGTCTGGATTTAAAATGTGTCACATTGTAACAATCTGATATTTGTGTCATTTATATAAAATATAATACGTTTGTCAGCATATAAGAGTCCTAGGGACCTTGTACATAGAGTTAAAGTAGGCACGACGCAGCCATGATATGATCAGATATATCATGGATTTGGAGCTTGGAGCTGGAAGACCTGGGTTCACGTTCCAGCCCTTCCATTGACTGCTTTTGTGACTTTGACCATGTCACCTAGCCCCTCTGAGTCTTGGTTCCCTTGTTTGAAAATGGGGGTATTACCTCCTATTTCAATGGTTTGTTGAGAATTTTTTTTATTAATTGTTCATACTCTAGCTCATTCCAGAAAGGATTTGAATTGATGTGTATGTTTGAATATATTTGCGAGTGCTTTGAAGACTATACAAATGTAAACTATGAGCCATTACTGCTGGTACCATTTGGATTCCTGGAGAGGTCTATCTCTTAGAATGAAAGTGCTTCAAAGCAATTGTTCCAGACTTTCATGTAATAATTTTGAATGAAACAAGTATTTATCCATAGATATCTCTTGACATAGACTGGTTATAGGCACCAATTTAAGATAAACCAATAAGAAGACTACTCAAGACCTTTCGATTGAAGACCATTTGTGACTAATGAAAAATATGATTCTCACATACTTAATGCCTGTTACTTGAAAGGACTATAACGACAAAAAGCTCTTAGGGATTAAGCAACTCTTTTCAATACATTTGTATTGTGTTAATCTTAACAAACATTCACAAATACTAGAGAAAGAGGAGACCTCATAGGTGTGAGTCATTTTTATTCAGCTTAAAGACAATGGTTTTACTGCCCTTAGAATTAGTGGCTGCCTCCCAGTCACAAAGAAGCTGTGAAATATCAGTGGACTAGCAGTTCCTTTAATTCCTTTTATTATCATGTGCCATTTGCTTTAATCTTGAGTTACAACCATGCTTATCTGCCCTCTGCATCTAAAGTCTCCGGAAAGATGCTGTGGCATGGCCTAATAGCTTTTATCAGCTCACCCAGCAGCTCTTAAGCTTTGACGCTTGAAACCCAGGAGTTAACCACTGGTGCCAAGCCCTTCGGAACAAGTCAACCAATTCCCTTTCCCTTGTAACTGATTGCTGTTTATCTCAAGGCAGCCACGATCCCCTCTCCCCCCTCCCTTTGTCCAGGTGAAATAGAACCTCAGGACAGAAGAGAGGGGCTATTTTGCCCCAACCCCTCCAACTTCGGGGGCTGAATTTAACTAGAGAGGACTTACTAGGCATGTTAGGAACTGCAGCTCCATTAGACCCTTTCTCTTGTCCTATATTTTAAGCTCCTTTGATTTTTCCCCTCTAATAACTAGATAGTAAAATTGTTAATCTAGTTTGGTTTATCTGATAAGCATGCTTACTTTTCCTCCTTTTTTACAAAAGTCTTCTAGGGAAATTAAATTAGCCTCTGTTGTCTTTTAAATAGAAAAAAAGAAAGAAAATCTACTTTCTAAATAGTGAAACTATACATTACAGTTCATGTTACACAGAAAAACTATAAAAATCATGGAATAAGGATTTCCCCCTCCTTTATAGTAGATGAAGCTGCATTTTTCAGTGACTGCATGAGAAACACAGCCTTGATAAGAGCTCTCCAGCAAACATTATAGTCAGCAATTACGATTTCTCGGAAAGTGATAGCATGCGAAGACCCGCATGCGGGAGTCGGAGAGTACACGTTGGTGGTTAAAATGCTTGGACTTCAAGGTAGGCGAGATCCGCAGCTGAATTCCGTGTTTCCACTTACCAGCTGTGTCTCCTTGAACGCTTATTTAAATTCTCTAAGACCTCATTTCCTCATAGATAAAATGGTGATGATGTTTCCAACCTGCAGGATTTCCCAAGGATAAAATGAGGCAAATATGTAAAGTACCCAATAAAATGTTGGGCGCATAACAGACACCACATAAATGGCAGCAGCTGCTAGTGTTGTTTTTGTTATTGACAAGCTGAGAAAAAAAAGGAAAAACCTGAAAGGTTAGGTTTTTTATTTTTTAAGGACCCCTTTTGCTAAAATCAATTTAGAAAACTCTCCTCAGAAGGACCATAATCTCCAGGCAGGAAATGGGGAGGCTGGTATTCTGGCTTCCATGCTGGGAGCCCACAGCCCAAGTTCAAGACTGACTTCTCTCGACTGTTTTACAGGCTCATTTGATGAGACAGGACTACCCGTCCTGGGCGGGTTAGGCTACATCGCTGCATTTAACCATAAGTTACCTCAATTTTTATGACCAGAGCCTTTTCATTTCTTGATTTCATTTCTTCATGCTATTTTTGCAAGGAATAGAGAGTCTCTCTCTCCCCCTCTCCCTGTTTCTCTCCTCCATGGAAAGGACTTAACATCCCATTTGGCGATATTATAAAGCTGAAAGGATTGGAGTTTACAGTAATACAGTGAGTGACTGACAGGCTGCCTATAGACCTTCACGTTCGCCTTCATCCCCCCTTGCATTTCCATGTAACCCTTCTTTCAAAGAAACAGAATTCTTCTTTAATTTGCCTTGTGCCATTCACTCTTTTGTATTTAATTGGCCGGGTGATTTCCTTTGCTTAAATTTAGCATCTATCGATCACAACTAGCAAGGCATATTACGGTGCTAAGAGAAAATTCCCCAGGACCCTCTCCACACTGGGGAAAGGGAACATCTGCTCCTTTCCTACCAGGATGCCAGGACTGAGAGGTCAGTGTGTTTCTTCATCAAGGCTTAAGGCTTTGGGGATCAGGGGAGCATCAGGCTCCAAGCAGCATAATGAATGGCAGGGGCTGGCTGGCCAGGTTTGCCAGTTCCCCACAGCACTGTGCAGCGTAATGAGCTAGGACTTCGCGCACTGAAACACACCCAGCTTGGGGAGGGAGGCAGGCTGGGCCTCCCGCCCTCTCCCTTTGTCCCCGGTTCTGAACTGTAGTTTCAACTTGGAAGAAATTATTGAGGTCTTCATGAGTGGCACTGGCAGGGTTAAGTCTCCATGAGGGTTGATAAGCTCTATGGCTAAGAAAACCCATCAGGCTTTAGGCAGGGAGCTGAAGGTTTAAGTTGCTTGAACTGGAAAGAGTCTGAAGAGGTGATTATGTTAAGCAAGTAATGTGCATCGGTAACATGGAATCAAATTATGAGGGTCAGTAACTTCCTGGCTTCCCCAGTGCACTAAATGAAGACATAACATCGCACCGGTGCTTGGTATTTCTTGATGCCGCATGGTGTCAGCACTGTCCGGTCATATGTACTTCACAGCACGTCACCTTGAATTTCATGGCTTTATCTGCGCTGTTGCTTTAATAGACATTCATGATCTTAAGCTTCCTTTGAACTCGCTGCAGGACCATGCAAAGTCATTATTGTGAGCCCTTCTGTGCTTTTCGTGTGATATACAAAAATATTATTCCCATCATTTAGAAAGGTAGTTATATCCTACTCTCACGCTTCCAAAAGTACTTTGGAAGTATTCTTTGCTGGTAAGTGAAGCTACTGAAGGGGAAAATCCCCTGAATGTGAAAGACCTTTGGGGGGACTGCTATCAGAGAAGTGTCAAGGCAGTGAGTTAATATTAGAAAGATATAGAGGACAATGGTTCTCAAAGTGTGGCCCCCTGGCCAGCAGCATCAGAATCACCCAGGAACTTGTGAGAAATGCAAAGCCTACTGAACCAGAAACTGCGCTGAGCTCAGCAGTCTGTTTCAACAAGCCTTCCAGGGGGTGCATGCTCCAGTTTGAGAAGCATTGCTGTAGCGTTTATGGGGTACGGGAACGGGACAGACCCATCTCGTCTGGGGTAGAGCAGGAGACAAGACAACTGAAGTATCTGCCCCTGGACCTTATTACATTGCAAAGGAATGCGTGGTACCTCACCCCAGTGAAATGTTCATGCATACCCAACAGAGCCTGTAATTATCATAAGCACCATTTAATTTTTTTGTTTGAATTAGCCTATCTTCTTTGGTTTCAGTAGATGCCTAACACAAGATGACTAATGAGCGATTCCTTCGTGCTTTTCAGAAACATCCCCCTTGCCATATGTATATCCATGGCCATCGTCACCGTGGGCTATGTGCTAACGAATGTGGCCTACTTTACGACCATTAGCGCTGAAGAGCTCTTGCTTTCAAATGCAGTGGCAGTGGTAAGTCCAAGCTGGGGAAACGCCAATTTGAATTTAGGTTAATGAGTTGATGCAATTTTATAGTAGTTCCTTCCAAGAGAAAAGGGTTTTGAAATTCAGTAATCTTTTCTTGACCCAAATGATAATCAGTATTTTAAAAAATTTAGAACATACCTTAGCATATTCCATTTAACTGATACAGCTAAAATCCCGTATGATTTCTCTGTAGCATTAATTTCATGTAAAATGTTTCCGCATGTACATGTTTGAAAACACATTTCCACATGTACACATCGAATAGAAGGCGTTATCCTTCCAACATGTCTTTAAGGACAGGTGGGCAGTTACTGGATTTAAAAGAATGCAGTTTTGGGGTATGCAAATTGTAATTTATTGTGCACTCTTTCTTGTTTGTAAACTTGTCAAATGCTAAGTTTTCAGATATTTTCCCCAAAGTACCACTTTAAGAATTTCCAAGTTGACTCTCTCTCTCTCTCTCTCTCTATATATATATATGTTTAGTATATCCTTTTGAATACTAGTCATGGAATATTATTAATTTGGGGGAATACTGAGTTATTTAAAGTTAAACTGATATCTTTGCTATAGTACTCAGAATATTAAAGATGCTCTCTAAGAAGTGGATACTCATAATTTTACATTTTCTAAATTTTTGAGACTTCAGGACCAACTTTGCTCCCAAAGATCATGCTGTGAGACTGTTATTCTCTGACACATACTTTTATTTTGTATAAAAACAGGTAGTAAGAGAGCCTTCATTCATGACCTTATAAAAATGAAGGGGAAAAAAATAACTTCCAATCATTAGCTGTCAGTTCCTTTAAAAATAGTCACTATTACCTCATATCAGCGGCATCCACGGGGAACAAATGATCTCATTTCACGTGAACCTACGTACGAGTTCACTGTAAGAGAAAAAGACTTCGGCCAGTGCTGTAAGTTCTAGCAGATGCCCAAATGTACAAAGCTTACTGATGTCGGGTCAGTCAGCTCATGTTACTGGCCAAAGGGCAGCACTTACTCCTTGAGTGCTGTGTGGTACAATAATTACACAGCCCCAGCTGCATCAAGGACAAGTAAAGAATCCCACATCTTTTTTTTTATTTTGGAAAATACATCCTTTATGCCATGCATGAAAGGAAATTTCGGAAGCTTTGTTTATCCTGCCGCACTTTTGTATTTTCTGCGGCCTGATATCCTTGGACTTGTATTTGTAGTCTAGCTTTTTATAGGAAACCACAGAAGGAATTGCCAGATAATTGAGATGGAGGGACTGATTCGATAAACAGAGATTCAGCTCTTGTGATTATTCTGGGCAAAAGATTTTTCAGAACATCTCGTAGATATGATATCAATGATTAAGTCACCAGTGTGTTTTTTCTTGCCATGCTTTTATGTCATAACGGTAGCTGTCATGCTACTCAGTGTAGATTTTGTGCTTCACGATCAAAATGTGGCTTTCTAGGCTAAAGAGAAGATTGTGCAAAAGGATTTCTGTCTGCAAAAGCAGAAATTCTTCTAAAGGAGCTTTTTTTTCCATTTACGGAATGATACAAGATTTTGGCCATAGTTGATAAAGACTGGGTAAATGGATCATTGCCTTTTGAAAGTAGAGCCCAGGTGCTTCTTTAGACCTTTGCCCACCTTTTAGCTACAAGCAATGCCACGGTATGTAATTCTGATTATTGTCTGCAGAGTTAGTCTGACCCTAACCAAAGAGAAGGCTTAGGAACCATACACGTGTCACGGGGCTAATAGAAAGTCATAGAGCGAGTCTGGCATAAATTGCTTCATTTTATTCCACTTTCTGGCAAAGCATTAATTTGCATCATTCTGTCTTTCGCTAGACCTTCGCTGAGAGGCTCCTGGGAAATTTCTCATTAGCGGTTCCCATCTTTGTGGCCCTCACCTGCTTTGGCTCCATGAATGGTGGTGTATTTGCTGTCTCCAGGTGAGTGAGTTCAAGCATTTTCCGAAATGTATTCTCTGTTTTTGAGATTGGATGTGATCAGGATAATTTTACAAAGAAATAGTGCCTCCAAATCCGTCGTATTTAAAGGCACACGCAGGATTGAAGCCTTTGTCCAAGTCTCAAGAGCATGCCTCACTCTGCCCATTAGAGGGCACTGCTCCTCTACTCATAGCCGAGCCTGGAGCTGGGCATGTGGCATTTTTTTATAGTATGTCTACAGAGTCTAACAACAGCATTTTATTTCTGGTGATAAAATCTGTTGTTTCTCCAAAGGTGACAAGAAAAAAAGTAAAATAAGAGACACCAGAAATCGCCGCCTCACCCTATCTGTATCCCTATTGCTTTCTTTGATGCAAAAGTACCTTTTGCTTTAATATAAGATTAAAACGCAATCAGATAAATATGAATGTTAGATGTGTTGTCATCCTTAAAAACAAAATAGCCAGTTGTTTACCGGAAAAATGAATTTCTTCGGGAGTAGCAGAGGAATCGCAATTCAGAACGTGCAAACTATGGCAAAACCATAGGCCCGTCCTGAGAACAAAGGAGAAGGCCTTGCTTTTATAGAGGAAAGGAGGTCGTGGGGGGGGGGGCGGTTTTGATGGAAAGGCCATTGGAAGAGAGTGAGAGTTCAGGGCTGCTGTGGCTTCTCACCAGCTGGGTCACTGCTGGGCAAGGAGAAATTGTCTTTTCTCCTGCTGGGGTAGTGAAGAAGGCTTCTTCTGTTGAGCCCCCGCTTCAGGCCTTCCCAGCTCTATTTTAAATGAGGTTTCCTTTATTCATATTTACAGTGTGTGTATACGCATGCATGTGGGGGAGGGGGGTGTATTGTGTGTGTGCATGCGTGCGTGCGTGTGTGTGTGTGTGTGTGTGTGTGTGTGTGTGTTGGTTTGATTGGATGAACAGCACACATACAGTACTGGGAACCTAGAGCTAAATTCAGCTTCAGCTATTCACATGTAGGGAGAGCTATGCTGAGTCAGGTGTTGCTACTGTTTCTTCTCAAAGAAGAACATCATACGCTGGCAGATTTTATAAAATTCTGAGTCAGATTTCTCATGATGTTCTCTAGCTTATCTGAAAAGTGAAATCTAAACAATCACCTGAGAAATGTCAAACCACTTGGGATGAAAAAGATGCACGTTTTCTCATAGGTTTCTGGGATTTTCCCTCTGCAATGATCAATTCCACAGTCAACTCCACCCCCGTTTTTCTCCCATCAGGTTATTCTATGTTGCGTCTCGAGAGGGTCACCTTCCAGAAATCCTCTCCATGATTCATGTCCGCAAGCACACTCCTCTGCCAGCTGTTATTGTTTTGGTAATGCATATTAACAAGTATCTCTAGACGTAACCGCGAGTAACAGGTTAGCAAAGCGGATTTCACACCAGACTTCAGAGAGTGCTTTACTTTCTCCTTCATTGCAAAATCGGCTCTGTGTATATCTTGGCAGAGTTTGGGAGGCAGGAGGTTCTCCACATCCTGCCTCCCAAACTTCCCTTGCTGCAGTATTTCTGATGCATAATTGATGCTATGGGGCAGTAACCACGTCACTTTTTTTTCCATCTTTGTAGAAATTTGTGAGGTCTAAGGGAAATGATTAGCTTGGCTCCTGTCTCTGACCTAGGACCTCACAGTAAAGGAGGCAGAGTAGTAAGTCCCAATTCTAAGTACCGAGAGTGGAGCTAAAAGCTACAGTCCAAAATGGCCCAGGGGTCTCATCACAGGCCCCTTATAATGAAATTGCACACAAAATTATAGAAAAAGCAACAATGAAATTCTAGACAGTGCAGTGATTCTGTGATTAAAAGTGAGATATTTGAGAGCAACCCTAGACGAGTGGGAAGAAATAAAAGCACCAAAACTTAAATTTGAGCTGTAGGATTCTTTATGCAGAGAAGAGTACCTGTGAAATGCAGGATACAAAAGACTGTGTGAGGTGTAAAAGTCCTCAGACACCCACCGACAATGTTATTGTCCCCTTCGCCTACCATTTTGTCACATTTTTCTCAAATGGAATCTGCTGTGAGAATTCATGGAACCTTTTTGTTTTTTTCATGCATTTAATTTGTTTCAAAATGTTTCCTTGAAATTTCTTTGTAAAGTACACAGCACTCTGCGAGGAATCTGGAAGGTAATAGTCACTTGTGGGAACAGAACGTATTATTCCGTGGAGAGGGCTTCGTTTTAAGCCTCTGCTCTCAGCCCTGCTGTCCTTGGCATGAGCAGCGGCAGGGACTCGCTGTGCTGGTCTCTGCGCTGCGTTCCTTTGGGCGGCCTTGAGGGTCACCCACGGCGGGCACGCGGGGAGAGGGAGAGCGGAGGAAGGGAAGGTCAACATTTTGCATTCAGGGGCTGACAGAGGCACGGAGAAGTGGCTGTGTTTCAGGTGTGCATAGCCAAGAGCTCATCAGACCCCGTTGGCAGAGCTTTCTGCAGACTTTCCAGTGGGGTACACTTTTTATGTTTATTATTAGTTATTTATTAATCATCTCAGTCTCTGGGTCTTTACATTTGAGCCACTGAGTATGACTTTGAAAATACAGTCCCTTCTGTCCAATGCACCTAAACACCAAACATCCATATAAAATTCCTCCTGAATAATTGGGAGTGTCGGTGGCCCTCTCATTCTGTGACTGGTGTGTAAAGGGATTTTAAGAGCAGGATATAGAAAGGAGGTTAAGTTTTAATCATAATGGTAGTTTATCAGTATAAGTAATCATCTGAAAAGAGACAGTGATCATGTCTAGTGATGTTATTGTTATCTCCCGTGTTCTCTGTAACTCACCGAGTGTTCCTTTTGCTTCCCCCCCCCTCTCCCCCCCCAGTACCCTCTGACGATGGTGATGCTCTTCTCTGGGGACCTCTACAGTCTTTTGAATTTCCTCAGTTTCGCCAGGTGGCTTTTTATTGGGCTAGCGGTTGCTGGGCTGATTTATCTCCGATACAAACGCCCAGACATGCATCGTCCTTTCAAGGTAACCTCAGCAATCTTGATGGGTTTACATAAATCTTCCTCCTAATACCCAGTCCTCCCTTTGTCATAACTTGACGATGGGGAGCTTGGGCGGGGACACCATCCTCTGCCATAAAGTGTTTAACTCTTGCAGGTAGTGCCTTCAGATTGGATTGGTTTTAGCTTGGAAAATAGCTCATCACATTTCTTTATGTGATGTACTGAACTCCATATGTCATACTTTTGAAAAGAGGTGGTGTTAATAGAGGGTGTTTGTCATGCTGATTATTCATGACGTGTCCGATGACCTGATAAATTCAGAGTATGGGGTATTTTGGTCTGTCTTTATGCTGAACATGACAAAGAGTGACACAGATAAGTGTGGAATTGTGTCACTCATTAAAACATCTAAAAAGGATGCTGCTTTACAAAATAGGCATTTCCAGTGTTTTTAAAGGTTATGACTTAATGCAGTGCTCTTTTTCAACATTATGCATTCTAGAAGGAATAAAAATGTAAAATATAAAGGGAAAGCAGAGATGTATGAACTTACCACTTAAGAGAAAGCACAGGTGCCATAACTGAAGCGTTTCCTTTTGGGAGGGTTGAAGAATATGCTTCTCGTCTCCTTCAGCCTCGAATGTTCATAGATTGTTTCAACCTCACTGTTCATTTGCTCCAAAGAAATAACAGATCGCATCGTCAGTTATGTTGTCAGAATTTGTTTCTAATTATATTCATTGCCTAATCCTGGCAACATCTTCATTAGCGGTTGAA
This sequence comes from Miniopterus schreibersii, assembly GCF_964146895.1. Taxonomy (NCBI): domain Eukaryota; kingdom Metazoa; phylum Chordata; class Mammalia; order Chiroptera; family Miniopteridae; genus Miniopterus; species Miniopterus schreibersii. The sequence goes on along the minus strand of NC_138105.1, from coordinate 37,520,538 downwards.
TAGGAGTTGGCTTGTTTTGTTCCCGTTGTTTCTTACTGTGAATCTCCAACAGAAAATCAATACGCCCCCAAAGGATTGAACATGTAACCAGCAGCCCATGGTCTTGGCTTAGTGGATTCTAATCATAATTATCAAAGATCCCATCTTTTACTATCAAAAAGAGAAATTATAGTGGTACTTGAGTAAAATAATTCCAACAGAGCTTCTCTGATGAAACACACTTCTTTTCCTTAGATTTTATTCTACCCAAAGATTCTTTTTTTTAAATTAAGGGAGTGTTTCCTATATTCCCGGTGCCCCTTTAGAGAGATTTTGCTACTAAGGTAAGGTAGGATGGCGCCTGTCACCTGGTGATGTGACACAGTACCACCCAGTGTCGTGACTGACATCCCCTCCTTGGCCGACTGGCCACCCGGTGCCTGGTTGGAGGTGATTTTCCCTGTGCTGTGTTCCAGGTGCCGCTGTTCATCCCGGCTCTGTTCTCCTTCACCTGCTTCTTCATGGTCGCCCTCTCCCTGTATTCGGACCCATTCAGTACAGGGATTGGCTTCGTCATCACGCTGACCGGGGTCCCCGCATACTATCTCTTTATTATATGGGACAAGAAACCCAAGTGGTTCAGGAGAATGTCAGGTAAGTCTTTCAACCTTTTTACAGACCATGTTGTAGGAAATTCATCTGTGTGTACACGCATAGCATACACTCCTTAAAGGTCAAATATGTAAGTAGGACAACTGCTAGTTTGTTGTTGCATTTTAATGAGAACTGGAAGAAGGAAAAGTGGAAGGATGTTTGGGGAGCAGCCACTGGCTCCTTTCAGGGCAGTGTGTAGTTGGGTTGCTTAGGTAACTTCTTAGGAGAAGAGCTTTCTTAGGTAGAATTTTATCAGCAGTTCTGAAAATGGCCTCACGTCTCTTCTGAATCCTGATTCACTAACCTGATTCTTTTTATTCTGGGTTGAATCCAGTTTAGTGATTCTATATCATACTAGACTACTTGATGAGGGATACAAGATTTGGTGGGGAGTTAGGCAGAGGCCTGCAGAGGTCTTCAATATCATGATTATAGCTCCACCCTATTTAATAGGTATGGTAAGTCACTCAAGGGTCACAAGACCAGCAGGAACAAGGAACAGAGGTATAACAGCTCTCATTTATTGCGTGATTCTGTGGATTAGCACATACATGACCTTATCTCATCTTTAAAAACCTTCTGAAGTAGGAAAATTATTATTCCTATTTTGTAGACTTTGGGTTACAGCATGGGAGAATTCACACGACTTGGTACAAGTCATAGAGATGTTAGGTAGAGGAGCTAGAATTCAGATGCAGACAGTTTTGTATTTTGGAAAAATCATCCTGGAGGCTGGATGAGAGGGGGTCGAAGCTGAAGACCAGGAATAGGGGTGGTAGGTGACGGCAGTAATCCTGACGAGAACTGAGGAGGGTCTGGGCACAGGCCGTGTCAGCAGGGCCCAAGAGAAAGGAAAGATACGAAAGAGGCAACACCCACAGAGCTTGGTGACCAGGTAAGCTGTGGGAGGAGAAAAGAGTAGATCCGTAGTAGGAAGTGTACTTAGGAACAAGAGCCCTGTTGAAAGCCCGGCCCTTTGTCCTGGGCTCTGCTGAGTGAGCCCCTTTCCCCAAGTCATCATCTCTTTCAAATCTCCACAAGATGTGGGTGTGAGGTGCTGGTAATTCCCATGCCCAGATGGGGAACCCAGGGCTCAGGGAGAGGAGATTTTATTTTTGAATGTGCAGAATTTAAACCATTGAGCTAGGATTAGAATCCACATCTGCTGGACTGCAGGGTCCATGATTTTTCTAGATTGGTTGGCTGAGGGACAAGAGAGAGGGGTCAGAAACACAGCCAGGGAAGCAGATTGGCTCTTGCTGGTGAGTTTAGAAAGCAATTTGTTCCCATTTGTTTTCATTTATTTACTTTACCATAGTTAGTTTTTAAAAGTTTAAAACATTCAGAGAGATTTCTGGTCAAATTGTTAATAAATAATGTGAGTGTTACTAAAAATAAAATAACAATTTGTTGTATGTATTGAATCTCTAGTGTGCTAAGCGAACTCATTTAGAAACCAGTGGTTTAACATAGAGTTTTGCTACTATTCCTCTTTATTAGCTCTTAATTGGTATTTGATATCTTTAGACTGAATATATACTATTTATACTGAAATTTGTTTTCTACCTGGCAACACTATTCCCCAAAGAAGTGTTACTATAAAAGTTAGGTTCTTTAAGACTAACACAGGTACACTGATCACCTAGCAGGGTATTTAATCTCTGTTTATTGTTAGATCACATTAGATTTCTGCAGAATATTTTTAGTTATGTTTTCTCAGTTGTAGGCACGATTCTGGAAAAAAAAAGTCTTGTCAAGCAACATTTACCATTAAGACTGCTTTCCTGGTTACCAGTGTTCAGGACAAATTAATGCTCATCACTGTGAGACCTGTGTCTATCTCAGATCCAGGCCAGAGACAGTTAAAACCCTTGAGCACCATGGAAAACCAAGAGAATGTCGGACGAAAGAGCAGGCAGTCCCAGCGTTGGACCACAGTGAGAAGGGAGCACATTCCTTGTTTGCTCCCACTTATAGGCATTTTGTTCCTTGTGTTTGTAGTCAGCCAGCTGTAACACTTCTTTCTTTTGCTAACATGTGTGTACTATGTCCCTTTTTTTTTTGTGTCAGTTCATGCCTATTGCTAGTTTCATGCTTGATCTTTCTTTGATGTGTTTCCCTGCTCATGTAATTTTAAAGTTTGGGGTTATTTTTCTGTCTCTAATGATATTTTGATCATCTCCAAGGACCCCAAGTTTAGTGTTAGCCATTTGTGAAAGTAGCAGCAGTGTAGTAGCCCCATAATGATTACTTGGTTCTCAAAAATGCCATTAAGTCTCGCCAAGGAGCATGGCAATTCTGCCTTTAACTGCGATCATTGTCACCCTTTATCTTTATAGCTGCCTTGAAAGTCCTTCCTTGATTTTGTTTGATTTTCCTCTTAGGCAGCATTCTTGTAATGCAGTAAAAAAAAATCATAGTATTTATTGCTGCAATAGCAAGTATTTTCCTAGCCTTTGGCCAAAACAAAACACTCACACACACACACCAAAACGGCAGAGTCCTGAACCAGAACATCACCTCTCCCCACAACCACCTTCTTATTAGAGACAAACTCCGTGTGAACTTGGAGGCCAGAGAGCCTCTGCTTGGAGCAGTTTGTTCAGTGATTTCATATCCAGTTGTCTTGTTGGCTGACATTCTTTAGCCTCTGTATTATCATTTCTTTTTACCCTAATACACATGAACCCATAAGCCCTGTGAAATGATGGTTGATCTGAACACATCTCGCTTTCATGAAAAATGCGAGGCAACCGAACAGCTCTCAGAAAACGGCGAGAGGCTGGCTGCTCAGTCCAGACAGCCAGGGAATGTTCAGAACCTGAGGATGGGGGATGTGCAGAGATTTGATGAATTTCTCTGGCCACAGGATGCCAGTATTGAACCACTTTCTGTTTGACAGCATTCCTAGGGTGAAAAGACGGGCTCTTGAGGGACTAGTTAGACACACAGAAAGCTTTTTCCTGCTCTCCGTGACAGCATGCTTAATTCTCCCGGCTGTTTATGTATTTATTTATTTATAGAAACACAAGCTTCTCACCCAAGGAAAACGGGGCAGATACTCACTGACATACTCTGCAGCTACCTGCTGATACCTAGACCTGGCAAACCCTGCCAGGCCCCCAGCAGCTGCTTTACTTGGCTGCCTGGGTTTATGAGCCAGACCCCGTCACGGCTGAGAGTGAGTGGGGTCACTGGGAGTTGGCCCCTCTTGCTCAGGGTGAGATAGGAGGACAGCTGTATTTAAACAAAATCTTTGATTACAGAGACTCACACTGGGCAGCACCAGCAGAATGACTGTATCCATCTCCATGGTGGTGACTAGGTGGTCCCCGAGTTCTGAAAGCACAGGTTGCTTACAGTGTGTTGCAGTGACTTCATTTATGATTCCTCGCTGAAGGCTGCTTGATGCACTGGACAGACGCCTCACGCAGACCGCAGGGCTGCGTGTGAAGCTGGTTAAGCTCGCCCACATTTCCTAGGGGCCAAACTGTCTTCATTGTAGGATAAAATGAGACCATCCATGTGAAAAGGTTTTGAGGCCTTTTTTAAAAAAAGTACATGCTATTATTCTTATCCGACTCCTGGGGGAGGTGGTCCTTGGGCTAGTATCTCACGGCTTCTGGCTGTCGTTCCTGTGCTTGTACCAGGTGTGTTGGGAAGTCAGATTCTGCAAGGTCAGTTGTTGTTTCAGCTGGTTTCAGGAACACCCACCGAATATGAAAAGTAAAGCAGAAAATACAATCTCTCTTTGGTCTTGTGGCTTGTGGTTACTGAAAACACCAAATGCAGACTCACTGGCTCAACTTCACTTAAAGAAATTGTATCATAGGGTTAATTATCTGCAAAGCCAAAGGATGTGTGTGAGCATAAATGTGGTCGAATGAGACATGCCTGGGCTTCCCTGGGTGAGCAGGGAGCTTCCTCAGAGGTTTACTTGGGCCTGTTGAGCACCCGTCTGACCCCATGGCTGTAGATAACCTAGAAGAAAAAGTTGGTGTGGTTACAACAGCTACTCAGAGCCAAAATCGGCCACTCTGCCCAAACCTCCAGAATGATGAGGCTTATCCAAATCTTGAGATTCCAAGAGAGAGCCTAAGAAAGCCACAGGAGACACAGGACTGATTGAATACAGAGGAAGGGAAGGGCTAAGTGTGCAGAACCAGAAGAGAGTCTGTGGCCCCAGATGTGCTGCTGTGTGAAAGATCCACCCTGAACACTCAGGAAGGACAATGTCACACTGGGAAAGCAACAGGGTCTCCACCTTGCTCTCCCTTTGTCTGGACCCGATGCAGTGTTGTGACCTGGGTGAGCAAGTTGTCTGAGTAAACATGGGCTGGTGGTCCCAGAATAGAGAAACACAGTTTGAAAGAGGCTTCTGTTTTGGACATGGAGGAGCAGATTCTGAATAAGAAAGGCAGTTATTGAAACGAGGGAAATGGAAAATCTCAGTAGATAAATGCATGAATAGACTCTCACACACATGCGCACACGCGGCGGGCGGTTGCAGAGCTAGTTCAGTTCAGGTAGCTATAGCAGGCTCCTCCAGGGAGGGAGGAAGGGAGAGGATCCAGGTTAACCCCTCTGCTTTGCACTTGACCACTGCAGGTGCCAATGGCCTCTTGTTCCTCCCTGTCAGATGGCTCTAGCTCCTTCTCTGCCTACAGAGCCACCTCTTTCTACTGTTGACTGACACTTTTCACAGTTGTTTTAGTTTTTGTTGCCTGTGCTTTTGTGACTTAACCAAGAAATCATTGCCTAGATCAATGTCAAGGACCTTTTCCCCTGTGTTTTCTTCTAGAAGTTTTGCAGTTTCAGATCTTGCATTTAAGTCTTTGGTTCATTTCAAGTCCAGTTTCATTAAAAAAAATTTTTTTTGCATGTAGATATCCAGTTTTCTGTCCTTTCCCTATGTATGTTCCTGGTACCCTTGTTAAAAATAAGTTAATTATATATGAGGGTTTGCGTATCAGTTCTCTACTGTGTTCTACTAATTTATGTGTCTATTTTTATGCCAGTACCATACTATTTTGATTACTATAGCTTTGCAGTAAAGCTTGAAATTAGGTATTGTGATGCCACCATTTTTATTTTTTCTCAGTATAGCTTTGGTTATTTGGAGTCTTTTGTGGTTCCAAACAAATTTTATGACAGGTTTTCTATTTATGTTAGAAATGCCATTGGAATTTTTTTTATCAGGATTGCACTGAATCTATAGATCATGTTGGGTCATATGGACATTTTCAGAATATTAATTCTTCCAATCCTGGAACATAAGATATCTTCCTATTCTTTTGTGTCTTCTTTAATCTCTTTATTAGTGTCTTATAGTTTTCATCTCCTTTGGTTAAATTTATTCCTAGGTATTTTATTGTTTTCAATGCTATTGTAAATGGGATCGCTTTCTGAGTTTCTCTTTTAGATACTTTGTTATTAGTGTTCAGGCATGCCGCTGATTCCTCTATGTTGATTTTATATCCTGCAATTTTTTTTTGGTAATCCTTACTCGAGGATATTTTTTCCATTGCTTTTCAGAGAGAGTGGAAGGGGGGGAGAGAGAGAGAGAAAGAGAAACATCAATGCCTCACATCAATTGATTGCCTCTCTCACTCGCCCCAACCAGGGCCTCAACCATGGTATGTGACCTTGGCCAGAATCGAACCCCGGACCGTTCAGTCTGAGGACTGATGCTCTAACCACCGACCCAAACAAGCTAGGCAATATCCTGCAATTTTACTGATTTTATTCATTAGTTCTAATAATTTTTTAGTGGCTTCTTTATGGTTTTCTATGTATATATATATGGTGTCATCTATTAACAGAGATAATTTTACTTCTTCCTTTCTGATATGGATGCCTTCCATTTCTTTTTCTGCCTAATAGCTCCGGCTAGGACTCCCAGTATATGATAAGCCATCCTTGCATTTCTGAGATAAATCCCACTTGATCATGGTGAATAATATGTTGTTGAATCTGGTTTGCTGATATTTTACTGAGAAATTTTTCATCCGTATTCATCAAGAATATTGGTCTATACTTTTCCTTTCTTACTGTGTATCTGTCTGACTTTGGTATCAGGGTAATGTTGACCTTATAAAATGAGTTTGGGAGTGTTCCTGCCTCTTCAGTTTCTTTGAATAGTGTGAAAAGTATTGGTGGTTATTCTTCATGTTTGGTAGAATTCACCAGTGAAACCACCTGTTCCTGGGCTTTTCTGTGTTGGGAGGTGTGATGGGTCTGAGCCTTGAACTGCCGGGGGAGTGGGGCTTAGGGTAGTGGCGGTGCCCCTGGCAATGATGGGTCAGAGCCAGGACCTGGACCCCAGGGGGCAGGGCAAGACAGCAAGTTGCCATCTCAACAATGAGGGTTCAGAGTCTTGACCAAGGATGGGGGACGGGAGGGCTTGGCAGCAGCAACACAGCCCTAATAATGGCAAGCAGAGTGTGACTTGGGACCCTGGGGGCTGGGCTCAGAGCAGGGGAGGCTGCCTTGGTAATGGTAATGGTGGGGAAATGCCTGACCTGGGGCCGAGCTGGGCAAGGAGCAGCGGCAGCTCAGGCCTCATGTCTGGTAAGGTGCTGTGGCACCCAGTACCTGCGCGTGGGGCACAGCAACAACCGCGGAACCTGAGGGCAAGCCTCACTCAGCAGCTGCTCCAGCATTCGGGGACAGATGCAGAGGCGGGGACACTCAGGCTGCTCTGCCAGGAGGGTCAGCTCGTGGAAAAGACTGTTGGGAGACCCCTCTAGCAGAAGCTGCAAATGTCCACAGTGGAGAGGCTTGCTGGGCTTCTCCTCTCTCCCTCTCTGGGGACTTCCTCAGACCTCTGGATGGGGGGGAGGTGATGCAGGCAAAATGCTTTCTTTACTTAACTATGTGGCCATTCTTGATTTTTGAGCTCCGCCGGGTTTTTGCTGCTGCTTTGTTGTCTAGAGCTTTCCCCGAGCTATTTTCTTCAGGTTCTAGCTATTAATTGTTCTTGTTTTTTAAGGCGCTGATGAGGGTTGGGACCTCTAGCCCTTTACCTTGCCGACACCACTCCCGAATCCCTCATTCCTGCAGATGAGGCAAATGAGGTCCTGGGAGATGAGGTGTTTTGCTCAATAATACACTACAAGTTTGAGGCTGGAAATTTTATTTTGATCCTTCTATTGATTTTGCTGAGGAACTGATTGTAATCTCATAGGTGCAAAAAAACCAACAAAGCAATTTTAAACTGAATATGAAATGTGTTTTTGAACATTTATTTACATCTCGATCCTATTATCTCCAAATACTTCCAGCCTCCTGATTCATACATAAAAGTCCTTATTTTAATATAAAATATTAACGTATTCTTCTGAGAAGCCATCATGGGAAATTATAGAAGTGACATATAAATTAATTGAGCATGATAGGACTCTGGTGAAGTAAACAATTCTTGAAGGGGCTGTATGAAATAACAGAGTGAGTTTTCAGTATTCAACCCAAAATAATTCATTTTACTGTTTCTTATGCATTTCTGGTTTCTGTGCATTCTTAATTTTTCTTCATTATTTCTTTGTAGGCAAAATAACCAGGACATTACAAATACTACTGCAAGTGGTACCAGAAGAAGATTGTCATAAATCATGAATGAATGCATTTGAAATCTTGGCAATCTATCCTTGGCCTTGTTTCTGCTCAAAGGGCTGAAACAAAGTGTGGGCATTCACTTCATTTTATGAAAATCCAGAAGACTGCAACTTTGGAAGGGAAAAAAGAAATCGGTTATTTTTATCCATAGATTTTAGCATATTCAAACTGGGTTTGAAGAAATTTAGTTATAACTCTATGTGGTTTTAGAAAGCTGATATGCAACTGTGCCATGAGTTCCCATGATTCTTGCCTCCCTGACACCTACCTGTTGAGGTGAGGGGAAGAGACTACGGGATGGACAGTTACTTCAGGGGTCTTTCTCTGTAACATATCTTGTCATGGCCAAGAACCTTTAAATTGAAAACTGAGGTGTTTTCTGTATATTTGGGTTATGTGAAAACAATTTTTACATATTACAGATGACCATACTGTGAAAGTGTTTTCTGTTCTTCTAGAGAAAGAAGAACAAAGCATGCGTCATCATTCTGGACACAGGAAAGAAAGAAATTTGTTTTACATTGGCATTGCATTGCTTCCTCTTAGAGACCAACTTAGCTGTCACTCACCTTTTAAGGGCTAATACTCAGAGCATTTTGAGCAAAGGACAAGGGGATTTGCCTAACGTTAATAAATACATTAAAGAGGAGCTTTCTAGGAGCTGTTTATGAGACAAATCCAGGAATTATGTTTAAGTAAAAATCATTGAGAATTTAATATGTTAGGATTTTTTTTTTCACTCATCATCAGGAAGCTTCATGTTTATGTGACATTTTGTTTTCACGGCAGCCCATTCGATCAGGGAAGGATGTAACACCTTTCTGACAGCAAAGCAATAGTCAGTTTGGTATTAAATCCTATTAAGCACAATCACCTGTTCCATGAATAATTTACCTTTGATAGATATATCTTCAAATTACAATATCAACAGAAGACAGAAATCACCAAGTAAAAAATGCCCAAAAGAGTATGCCCAACCCTATAATCATGTCTACATGCAATAGTAGTAATTCTGAACACTTTTTTATTTCATAGTTATTTTTACATGGTGATGAATTTTGATAGGTTGTACATTTCCTTTATACATTTTATATTCTGTCAAAATATCTCTTTGGATAAAACTGTCCAGATCAATTAAGAAAAGACATATATTTACATAAAAATTGAGGAAGAAATGTCACTGCTAAATAAGATTCACAACTGATGTTTCTAAAACTTTTCTACATCTATATCTAGGCTTTGTCAGTAATTTCCTCACCCTAATTATCAGTCAATTTGCAAAAGATATAACTGATAACAAAGTCAGTAAAAGTAGTAGAAACTGTGCATGCATGAGTATATTATGCTAGGTTCAGAAAATATTGTGCAATTTTTTAGTGAGAGTAATATCACAATGAAATTTTTAAACTATTATTTATACACATCTAAGATCCAGTAGTTCATCCATCCTTTAATTTTTTTTTTTTTTTTTTGTCCATTTGAAAATAAGAATTTTTGAAGGAATTACATTGATTAAAATAATTAAGAGAAGTGGTAGAGTTCACAGACAACTCACCAAAGTAGTAATGATAATTCATAATTTGAGGCAATTCCAATTCACAAATTTCAGTTTTTGCTCTGGATACATTTAATATCCAAGATTGACATTTTTCAGCCAAACCTACTATTTGGTTCTCTAAGTGAATTCGTAAAAGTTCTTCCTTCTTCTCTTACCATAGGGTTCTAAAATTTGATCTGTAGTCTTTATTTCCTGCATCCACTTATTCATATCCCTTTCCATGATATTCTTGCTGTAGGTATTGTAGTCTAGGCCTATTTAATCTAAACCAGGATACTCTTCTTGAATTTTTTGTGTAATGGGAAAAAAGGTAACGTCTCCTGGAGAGGTTCCTGTGGTTCTTTATTATTCCTGAGGTTAATGTGCGTATATCAACAGATGGGTCTCTGCATTTTATTTACTTGTTTAGTTTGAGTTCTAATTTCTCTTTAAATATATCATTGTACAGGCTAAGTAGAATACATATTCATTATTCTTTCCATCATCAAAATGATTTTTCATTATTAAATTTCTAATACCCTTGTAATACCATTTTAGCTACACAGGAAGTCAGTAAGTCATTTTTTAAGATGGAGATTAAGTTATATTTTAACTTATTTTTAGGGTGTATCGTGACAAGACACAGGATTTCTGTAGTCATGGAATCAGTATACATAATTGTTATTTAGAATGGTATCGTGTCCTAAAAAAGGTGGCTGATTCCAGACCACACATAAATGTTAGATGTATGCATGTGCTATGTGCTTGTACTGTATCTCCCTCAATCCCACTGGCACAAAATTAGGATAGATTATTAGGATATGCTAGAAATGCATGACAGTTTATCTAACACTAAACCAACTACGTTGAAACAACTTTCCAGATTGTCTTTTGTGTCTGGTAAAATTGTTTCCCCACTTGCTGTTTGATATAGCAACAGATGGTTAACATGAGTACAGTTACATTACTCAACAGAATTCTTCATGACCTGGAATCAGTCTTCAGGAAACTCCTTGTTTTATCTCTTTTTGCAGATCAATGTCACGATAACTAAGAAAGGAAGCATCTTGGAGCTATTGTTGATTTCTTATAATTGAGGTATAGGTTATGAAAAGATAGAAAACTAAAGGTCAGAGTAGCAGGAAATGAAAATAGTAAGTGACTGGAGGTACAATATTTTGGTGTAATTTATTATGCAGTATAGTTAGAGAAATATTAACAATTCATTGCCTGCTACACATAGGTGGATATCCCAAGAAGCTAATGAAATGTAAGCTTCAATGCAGCTCACTTACACATGCCCCTTCCACAGTCTTGTACCTAATTTTGCATTAGGAATTATGTATTCATTTTCTTTAAGAAAATAAGCAAAATTGTGTATACTTCTGGCCCTACAAAGTCAAATACCCCTTTGATTAAGGTAAAATACTTCCATTACTTTTTCTATTAGAAATAAGCATGGGGTATTTGTAATATATATTTTTAAACAAGGCTGTGAGTTAGTTGAAGTATAAGTGGCTTTCTAATAATATACATTATGTGATATATAAGGAGAAAGTTTCACCTTTGACATTTTACTTGTCAGTTCTGAATGATAGAAAAGCAATAAATGGGATTCTAATGTAGCTCTTTTTTTTAGGTTGGAAAGAAATATAGAGAGATTTAGGATTTGAATACAGATGAGTCAAGAAATTTAATTTTACTTAAATATAGTCTTGCTTCATTTTACCCTATATGATAGGCTGTATGTTGGTGCTGATAATGTTTGCAGAGTTACATTTGACTTTACTAACCAAAGTCAGGAATTAAGCATGTCATTGTGTAACTGGCAACAAGCTCATGGTAGAAGATATCAATTAGAGTAGATAAGGAGTCATTTTGACAGCTTCTGTTTACATTATTTATATATAGGTAGTAGAATTATTACCTACATATGCTTTTTAGGATAATTTTCCCATAAACAGCATTTTTAATCTTTCCCATTATATTTGATACCTAAGTGTAACCCCCTAGGTAGCATTCTTACTGTACTTAAAAATATATTTTAACAGCCATTTTAAAGAAATAATCCTTTCTTGTTTTTGTTGCAGTTTTTCAAATTAGTTGGTATGAAAAAATAAATGCTCGGTCTAGTTTTATATTTGATACAAATTCACAAAGGTGTAAATCATGGTCTCATGGAAAGTTCACCAGTTTTCCATATGTTGTGAGATAATTGTTCTTTACAACCTCCAGGGGTATTAACTTGATTTCTTTGAACCATTTCTCTGGATTTTTTTTTTTTTTTAATGAATCAGTGATTCCCTTTGTATTATTTTTTGGCATGATATCCTTAAGATAGGAGTGAGTTTTAATTTGAATTTATACAATTACCAATATTCTTAGTGCGAAACTACCACTTAGGTTTACTTCCTTCGTAGTCCCCCCCTTCTCTGTTCCCATTGGCTTTAAAATATCACTGGAGGATGGTTACAGTCTCCAAACAGTTATCTGTTACATGTGTGTATTTCAGCTACATAGATCAAGGGCACATTTTTAGTATCAATAACCGCCTTAACATTTTTATAGATAACAATCCTCTCAAGAAACTGTGGAGCATTAGGCATCTGAGCACCATACAAATGGATGCACTGGTGTGAAAGTGAACATACTTTTCCCCCTCAACATATACACTACTGATTTTCTTTTAAAGAATGACTTTCAAGTGAATTAATTTATGGTTAGGAGACTTGCTTGTTGAATCCGTATTACCTCTTGTTGAAGTCTCTAAAGGCCATGCTGAAAGCTAGAGGAGAAATAAAGACGAATGCACAGTTATCTCTTTTGCAGCAACGCCTGCATTTTGAGCCCCTTGGGCAATAGGGCATTTTGCACAGCATCTTTGGGAAAACATTCGGCTGTAACAGTTGGGTTGTGAGCGGCCTGACTTAAACAAGGATTGTGAAGTTAGAGCTCGCTTATTCCCGCTGATGCTTCCACGCATGCTCAGAAGCGTATTCATCTCACACTGGGAAGCAATGCAATGCGGTTCCCTGGTTCTAGGTTCAAACTGTCTGATCTCAAAAGATTTATTAGTTCTTTTTTCCTAGCATTTCTCCTTCATTCCAGATTTCCATTTACTGACTAATGTAATATAAAAATATTACGTTTAAGTAGAAAACCAGTTTGGAGAAATAAAACAGATAGTTTCAAATGAATGTATGCTTATAAGAGAATAGAATTGATGTACATTAAACTACTGTGTATATTCATAATTTTAGACACTACCGCATAGCACTTTTTAATTGCTCTAGAAGCAAAAACAAATATATATGTAGCTATGGTTATCACACAAACAAGAATCCTACAAAAATTTTAAGTAGTCTGGGATTATTTCAGTCCTTTCCTTGGAGAAATGTTTTACCTAATAGTTTTCCCTTGTGAATATTATTTCTACTGCCATAAATCTGGAACTAAACTATTAACAATTACATCTTGGAAACTAGGATCTTTTTACATTATCTATGTTCAGAGAATGGCATATCCCTTAACTCTTTCAGGCTATTTGGGGCCAATGCCAGTGTTCAGAATAGCCAGTTATTTTGAACACAGGCAGTAACCCAAAATTTCTCTCTTTGTAAACTGATTGCAGCACAATAGTAATAATGAATTTGCAGTGTTACCTCCCAACTATTTTGAGAATTTGCAAACATAAGCATCAGGTGTGCCTAGAGTGCCTTGCTTAGTACCATGAAATAGAATGTCTCCTCTCTTTGCCACTGGGGAACAAACATGTAGTTGTCTTTTACTGATGTTAAATGCTGGCTACCTGTGCATTTATAATAAGTGCAAGTCTGAGAAAGGCAAGCCATGTGGCTGCCTGGACTGAATGCTTGTAGAAATTAATGTCCTACTTTTCTGACAAAGATTTGACTCAAGATTTTACAGAGCTTGGTTTTTGCTTATCATAGAGTGCATTAGTTGGTAGTGATGCACTGGTGGAGATGGTTTTTAGTTACTCAGAATTCATCTCATGATGAATCGTTCATGTCTTTTGATCATATCTGTACTTTATAAAAAAGGGTTTAGTGAGATTTGTGTTAAAATTTGACTTAGTAACTAACTCCTTTTTCAGTTATCAAGGGGTAGAAAATTTTGTATGTGTGTTGGTATGTTCATATTAACACATCATTAGGTACTATATATGAATGTATTTAAATGCCTTTTATATTCTATGTCAAGCATCAATAATTTGCACAAATGGAATCAATTTAGCCCCGTGGGTGGTAGTCGGGTTACTCTGGAGGGTTGTGCTGGCAGCTCTTTGATCTGTGCTTAAATTGTAATTTATAGGCCAGCTATACCCCTTAACTTGGGTCTGAGATGCATTTGTCATAACCTTGTACCATTCCCCTAATTGGTAGGGGAAGGCAGGGGAATAGAGGATTTGGCCTGGTGATCTAAAATACAGGAATGGAGAAATGCAGCTGAGGAAGAGCGATCCTCAGTTTCCTAAGTGGTCCTCACGTGTGTGGGTTTCTTCACTTTGGCATTGCGGTGGTGAAGGGATTGTGTGCATTTTATACAAATTTTACATAATGTCTTGTATTGATAAATTCTTAAAGAGCAAAGCTCCTTTTCTGCACCTACATTCCAATCATAGTCAGAGTACTAAGATTTAACTATGAAAATATAAATGGTGCAGAGGGACTTTAATTTGTGGATTGTGTTGCGTTCCTTAGGGTTCTCTGGCACTGATGCCTTTACCAGCATGTGATATGTGAAATAAAATGGATTTTTTTTACAGCTTAATGATTTCCTTCTGGGGAGCATTCTGGTGCAGAAACCACGCTGCCAGATGGTGTTTATGGGCTATTTGTGTAAGTGGTAAGATACTATGAAATAAGTGTGATTTCATCTGGTGGAAACTCTTGACACATATGCTTTTGTACGGAAGAAATTTTGGTGCAATATGATGTCACTCAATTTTGCATTGAGTTTAATTTCAATTGTGTTTATGTGTATGTATACTTGTCATGCTTCCAGCTGCTTCAACTTTTGTATATATATTTTTGTACATATTTTTACTTGAAAATATTTGAAATGAAATTAAACATTTGATAGTTTACATAATAAAAGTCATGCTTTGGTGTTTTGTTTTGTTTTTTAAAGCACTGTACATTTCATTCAATTGAAAGTTTGGGTTTTAATGATTAGATTTATCTATCACTGGTTCTCTGAATTTGTCGGCGTCTCCCACTTATCAATTTCCTGTACTAACAACCGAAAGGGGTGGCAGATTCAGTAAACACTGAATCAGTAGACACTCTCCTCGCTCATGACTTGCATCCATCTGTCCTCTGGTCCAAAATATCTAGCAGCTTTTTCTGTTTTCACTTGCCCTAGATCAGTCTTCTCATTTCTGGCCTCTTAACAAAACTTTCATCTCATGTCTATCTCTCATTCAGCCTTCACATGGTTCCCCAGAATGTTCTTTCTGAAACAGAAATACTATAAAAATCGTTAATGGTTTCACTTTTTTCCCCTGGATTGATAAAATCCAAACTCTTGTGTATAACATACAGGGCTCTCCATAATTGCCACCTTTCTTTCTCCAGCTACAAATGACTTCTATATTCTCTGAAGCCATATTAAATGTCTTTTTTTTTTAATTTAACAAAGTAAAGATGCCATTATTTCATTTGACACACTGCAGATCCTTACAGGAAGTATATTTTCTTCCCCCATTCCTGTCTCCTGCTCCCCACATAGCAAACTTCTACCCAACATTCAAGGCTGAATTCAAAAGTCACCTCTTCCAGAAACTTTCCCCAAGCCGATTCAGGACATGACCCCTGACCACCTTCATTATCTGGGGTACATCATTCTATATACCCGTTAGCCACTGGTATATCTTTTTGAAAGATGTCTACTCAGGTCCTCTGCCCATTGTTAAAATAAATTTTTAAATTGATTTTTTTATTCTGTTGAATTATATGAGTTCCTTATATGTTTTAGATATAACCCCTAATCAAATACATGGTTTGCAAATATTTTCTCCTATTCCACAGGTTGCCTTTTCCTTTTGTCGTCTCTTTTACTGTGCAGAAGCTTTCAGTTTAATGTCATCCCATTTGTTTATTTTTTTCTTTTGTTGCTTATGCATTTAGTGTCATCTCCAAAAAAATCTCTGCCAAGACCAATGGCAAGGAGATTTTTCTCTGTTTTCTTCTAGAAGTGTTATGGTTTCAGGTTTTACATTTGAGTCTTTATATTAAATTATTTTGGAGAGTTGTATAAGATAGAGTCCAATTTCATTCTTTGCATGCAAATGTCCAGTTTTAGTTTTCCCATCACCATGTGCTAAAGACTTCTATTTCTCCAGGGAGTATTCTAGATTCCCTCGTAAAGAACTAGTTGACTGCACATGTGTGCATTTATTTCTGGGCACTTGATTCTGTTCTATTGGTCTGTGTGTCTGTTTTTATAGTACCATGCTATTTGATTACTACAGCTTTGTAATAGAGTGTAAAATCAGGAAGTATGAGGCCTCCAGCTCTGTTTTTCTCAAGATTGCTTTGGCTATTTGAGATCTTTTGTAGTTCCATACATTTTAGGATTGTTTTTTCTATTTCTGTGAAAAATGTCCTTGAAATTTTAATGTAGATTGCATTGAATCTATAGATCACTTGGGGTTGTATGGACATTTTCACAATGTTGATGCTTCTGATCCATGAACATGGGATATCTTTCCATTTAATTGTGTCTTCTCTAGTTTCTTTTATCATTGTCTTATAGTTTGTAGTGTACAGGTCTTTCACCTCCTTGGTTAAATGTATTTCTAAGTATTTCATTGTTTTTGATGTTATTGTGAATAGGATTGTTTTCTTTATTTTTCAGGTAGTTTGTTGTTAGCATAGAGAAGCACAATAGATTTTTATATCTTGGTTTCCTATTCTGCACCTTTACTGAATTCATTTATTAGATCTAATTGTTTTTTGGTAAAGTTTACTAAATGTATGATCATGTCACCTGCAAACAAAGTCAGTTTTACTTCTTTTCTGATTTGGGATCCTTTTATTTCTGTTACTTGCCTATTTGCTCTGGCTATGACTTCCAGTACTATGTTGAATAGGAGTGGTGAGAGTGGGCCCTCTTAGAGGAAAATCTTCCAACGTTTTATGATTAAGTATTCTGTCAGGTCTGGGTTTGTCATATATCACCTTCATTATGTTGAGGTATGTTCCTTCTATATCTAATTTGTTGAGAGTGTTTGTTATATATTATAAAATGTTCTATTTTGTTGAGTGCATTTTCTGTATCTATTGAGAAGACTATATGATTTTTATCTTCCGTTCTGTTGATGTGCTCTATCATATTGATTGATTTGTGTATATTGTGCCATCTTTGCATCTCAGGAATAAATCCCACTTGGTCATTATGTATAACCCTTTTAATGTGCCATTGAATTTGGTTTGCTATTGTTTTGTTGATAATTTATGAATCTATATTCATTAGGCTGAGCTCCTCAGCCAGATGGTGTCACTGGTTGGACTCTGTGTTCTGTCTGGGCCGCAGGCTGGGCTCCGTGATTGGACAGTCAGTTGGCTATGCTCCACCCTTGGGTGAGGTCTCTGGCTGGAATCCCTGGTGGAGCCAGGCTGCCAGCTGTACTTTGCATTTGCGTGTGGCTGGGAGCTGTGCTCCAGGGTCAGGCAGCATTGCTATCCAGGCTCCCTAGATGGGTGGGGCCCCAGGCTATGCTACATGATTGTGCAAGGTGGCTAGCTGGGCTCTCTGCCTGGAAGGGGCCACTTGCTATGGTCAGCAATTGCGAAGTACTGTAGGTTCAGGTGCCAAGGCTGCCACTGTTTGGGCTCCCTTGCAGATGGGGGTGGAGGTTATGCTCTTTAGTTGGGCAGGGTTGCTGGCTTAACTCTCTGCCAGAGCAGGGCTGTAGGATGGGCTCAACAGCTGCCCAGGTTCTCTGGCCAGGCTTGCTGGTTAGGTAGGGCTGGAGGCCATGTCCAGAAGCTGAGTGGAACTGCTGACTTGCTTTACTATCTGGGCGGGGTCATAGTATGGGCTCTGCTACTGGGACAGCCCCCTGGCTATGCACCCAAACTTGGCAGAACTCCCAACCATGCTCCCTGGTCAGACTGGGCCACTGGCTTGGGTCTACAGATGGGCTGAGCTGTTTGGGATCTAAGGTGAGGCACCGTTGCCAGCAGGAACGCTGTCTGCCAAGATCTACACACTTGTTACTGTGAACCCTGTTCATCTTCTCTAACTGACCCCTCAGGGATCCCTGTTAGGCAATACCTAAGTGTGTTTCCTGGAAAGCTTCCTGGAACGTGGAGAAGCTGGGTGTCCACATCTGGCTCTCCTTTACCTACTGGAGAAATTGACGCCTTGGCTGTAGCATTGCTCTGGCCTGAAGGAGAGGAGACGCAGTCAAAGTGAAACCATTCCTCTAACCCTATACTAATGCAGTTTTTCTTGGTTTTTGTGTTCCAAGGTGGGTGCTTTAGCCTCACTTCCAGGTTCTGAGGTCTTCACGAAAGCATACTGTCTATCTGTAGCTGCTAGTTGCTCTTTCTATGAGGGGAACTAAAGACAGGAACCATCTACTTTACCATCTTGCTCTGATACAGTTTTCTATGCCCAGGTTTCCCTTACCCGATGTTCCATTACCAGGTGGTTCTCTATACACTTAGAGTGACATATTGATTTCCTTAAAAGAATAATTTTATATCATCCAGGTGTGCCTAATGATAAGAAAAGGTTAATGTAGAAAGTCTATGATTATTAGTTAAACACTTTCTCAAATTAAAGCTCTCAGATTTAAGTGAGGGAATATTGAATCAAAGGACTGAAAGGGCAGAAGAAATTGAACAATGGTTCAATTTTGTAATAGATGCTATTTATCATTTTTATTAAACTTTGTATTAGCCATGTGCTTTACATTGACTAGGATACTCCTCACCACTCTCTGTGAATAAGACAGATGAGAAGTCTTACTTCCATTTTTGGATTAAGAAAATAAGTCCAAAATAGATAAAATGGCTTGCTTAGAGCAACAGAGGAAGTCAAAGAGGTCAGATTAGAAATTCTGATGAACAAATCACTCTTACATTTCAGGCTATTTAATCGAACCATCTCTTAGGTGAAGAAATTACTTTTTTTATTTATAAGTCAATCGGTCATTAAATATTTACTTTGTATTGCCTACACAATTAACAATGAATTTGATGGTATGGGACATGTACCATGATTCCTCAGCTCTAGGAGCTCACAGTAATTCAGCTTGGATAAAGAAGAATCATAAATAAGCCACAGGACACACCACTGAATACAGTATGTGTTTAGCTATGAAACTGTATTTTTCAACTGTAAATGCATGAAAAGATAAAAGTGTTAGGCTTGGCATCATTCCTTAAACATTTGGGGGAGATGGTCAGGAGGGTAGAAGTTGATTTTGAATGTGTGTGTGTGTGTGGTTTACAATTTGAGAAAAGGCATGTATGCAAAGAATACTATGCTTTTGGTTCATGAAAGAGTTAAGTCTGAGTAGAGTCAAGGATAATAAATACAGCAGTGTTGATTGTGTCATGTCTACTTATGCAGAGCCTTTAGATCAGGAGAATGAGCTTGATCTGAAGGTGGGAGCCACCGAAGGCATTTATGAAAGGCATACTATGGTAAAAGTGGCCACCAAGGAAGGTTATACCGGCAGCTCTGCTAGAGAGGAAAAATTAACAAGGAAAAATCTGGGATCAGCAAAACTGAGTTTCTATTGGGTTCAATGAAAACCAACGAAATCTCAAAGAAGCAATGCCTTGGAG
This sequence comes from Miniopterus schreibersii, assembly GCF_964146895.1. Lineage (NCBI taxonomy): Eukaryota > Metazoa > Chordata > Mammalia > Chiroptera > Miniopteridae > Miniopterus > Miniopterus schreibersii. Next base: position 37,500,930 of record NC_138105.1, on the reverse strand, counting down.
ACTATGACAATAATGTAGCAAAATTAGAAATCAATAACAAAAGGATAGCTTTAAAAAGTCTGTATATCTGTAATCTTCAAAATAGACTGCTAAGAGATTCTTGGGTAAAAAACCGCCAACAACTTACAATTAGATGATAATGAAGAAAACAGCAAGCCAGCATTTTTAGGTTACAGCCAAAGCATTTTAAGAGAGAAATTTAGAAGGCAAGAAGCATGGAGACTTGGATCTGGGGGGAAGAGTAACACTAACAACAACAACACAACAGCAACAACTAGACCAGAAGAAGGACTGTGCTGGCTGACCAGGATGAAAGAACATGAACTGAAGAACTGCTAAATAGTATTTTTAAGTGACAATAGTTTTGAATGAATTAAGTAATGTAACGATAATATGTTCCATTAAGACCAGTTTTTAGAAAGGAAGGGGAGTTAACAGGAAATTAAAATGATACTGAGGAGCTTTGATAGAAATGCATGTACCGAGGGAATAATTGTCAATGCGTGTTGTAAAATACCACAACTGTTTCAGTTATTTGTATACCTGAGATCCATAAACGAGAAAGGGAAAAAGACCAAGGATGGTTAGTTTGCCAAATAAGTAAGAGAAGTCCATCTCACTGGTGGATGACAGCAATCCCCTGCCTCCCATCAAAGGAATTCACTACTGTTTTCTGGATTTCAGAGGGAACCAACCATAGAACAAACTTTTCACTCCTCAGCTTGCCTGGAAGAATCTCTGACCTAATAATCTGAAGTTCCCAGATAGTGTGATTTTCAAACACTGATATCCATGAATCATAAGATATTCTCCACAATTTACTTTTAATGCTACAGTAAATGAAGCAACAAAAAGAAGCCTTGAGATGGGCTTATTACCTTTTAGCTATATAATAAGATAAATGTGGCCATGAAAGATCATTCCAGAGACTTTCATTTGAGTTCCAATATGAATATGGATTTTAAATGACTGCTTTTCCCTATAAAACCTTTTTCCTTCATTTACCAAACATGAGTCTTATCTGCATCATACAAATGCAAAGGTAATTTATACTTTTAAACTGGAAATTTACCATTGCAACCCTGATTTGCTTTGTACAACATTTCCTATCTTGGATGGATTTTCCAGGTTATAAATAACTGAATGAGAGGTAATGTCTTATAACATGCTTTAAAGTTTCTTTCCCTGGTGACATGTTTCTATCACAGTTCCTCAACATCATTCCAATTGTTGTTAAAGAAGTCCCTTCCCTTTGCTAGAAACTTAGGTTTTTATTCGTGTGCAATATTATATTGTTTAATTCAATGATTTCATTCAACAAGTAATGAACAAGTACTCTATGCCAAGTTGGGTGTTGTGCTCTCAACAATAAAGTACAGTTTTTCTCAACAGTCTGATGGAATAGAGACCCATAAACTGATATAAGACAGTATTTTAAGGGACTGATAGAGGCAAGCATGGGGCATTGTGGGAGCATTTAATTCCGCTATGGAGACTAGAGGTGAGATCCTGGCAAATATGATTCACAAACTGGGATTGAAGGCTAACCAGGCCAAGTTCCTTTTGCCATGTAAGGTAAGGTAGGTAACGTATTCCCATTTTTGAGGGATTAGGCCATAAGCACCTTCGATGGCCATTATTCCACCATGGGACAAAGTCAAAACCTATTTGGGAGGACTTGGTAATTTATGAAGCTGGTGTGAGATGTGTGAAAGAGAGAGTAAAAAGACTCAATATTTAACTTAGCTGACATTAAGAAAAGGGATCTCATCAACTGAAATGAAGTGCAGGTGCACCTGGCTCTGCAGCACTTCACAGGTGGTGTGCTTTTCACAAACTCAAGGCAGGCCCCTCCACCAGCACGATCACGGCTCCCTTTACCGCGATACTTGCTTTATTAGCGTGCCTGCCACCGAACCACGAGGTCTCAGGGGCCTGCCTGGACTTGAGAGGAAGAATCACTGGGGTGCGAGTGTGCAGCACGGAGGGGCGGAGTGCCTGGGGAACCTGCCGCCGGCAGGAGGTGTCTCGCAGGTATGTTGCCGTCTACACCCGAGGCCTGGGGCCTAGTTGTGCTGGAGGTTTGGACTGGGACGTGCTCAGCCTTTAGGGAGCAGAGGCGCAGCGTGTTGGAGGGAAACAGGCAGAGACTGAGTGAGAACCACGAGGAGGCCCGCACCGGCGCGTTGGGAACACGAGCAGCCCTCGGTGCTGCCTGAGGAGGATTTGTCAGAAATCAGGAGAGAGTCTCGGGGGCCAAGGGAACAGAGCTATGGCTTTACACGGTTCTCCCCAAAGTCCCACTAGGGTTTCCTGCCGTGTCCCCACAGAGGAGAGGGGTGAACAGATGGGGCTCCGCACCTGTCACCAAAATCGGAATAACTATGCTTTTGAGAGACCAATTTACACCTGTTCATTGGGTTCTTATTTGAATAAAGGGCTTCTTGATAAAATTATATTTAAAATTAGAAAATGTCTAGAGTAGAGAATTTGAGGTAGAGTGAGTAATGAATATCACATGGTCGCTTGGCTGGAGCATGGAGTGAATGCAGCCGAAAGGAGGCAGCTACTCACTAATCACTTCTCCACCAGATTCATTAACGGTGACGCTGTTGGTCCCTGTGTTCTCACAGCTCTGTCCTGGCGCCTCTCCTACCCTTTTCATTTTTGTTTTAACTTCTCTGTGTCCCCTTCTAGATTGTAAACACACTAAAAATGTTTCCAGTGACTTTCATCTCTGTATTGCAAGTGTAAAAAATGAAGAAAAATTTATTCACTAGACCTTCTGTTAAGGAGAAAACTGTGTGTCTTCAGGTAGAAGGAGACAGGCCTCAAAAGCATGCTCCAAGGATGATGCTCACGAGACTGCTATGCAGGGGAAAGAGGCAGAAACTGTTTCGTTCCCGAGGACAAAGATGAGGAAAAGAAAGAATGAACAAAAAAGTAAAGGGATAAAGGAAGATAGCAAAGAGAAGGCAGGAGGTGTTAAGGTGCAACGCTGGCCCATAAATTGTCAATAATGTTTCTACACTTATAAATCCTTTATTGTAAATTAATAACTGATGAAGGTTATGAATTTTTGGTTGAGCAAAACAGTGTGTATAAAGAAAGTATTTGACGAAGTGCTGTGAAAATGTAATATCTGAGAATTTGAAGAGATCACAAAAAGGCTTTGAATTTTAATAGGCTAAGGGTATAGGAAAGATAGTATTTTAGATCAGTGCTGTCCAATAGAAATACAGTAAGTGACAAAAGGCAAGCCACATATGTAATTTAAATGTTCTTATAAGTACATTAAAAAAGTAAAAATAAATAAGTAGAATTCATTTTAATAAAATATTTTATTTAACAAAGCATATAAAATATTTCATTTAAGCATGCAATCAATATAAATTATGAATGAAATATTTTATATTTCTTTTTTGTACTAAATCTTTAAAATGTGGTGTGCATTTTATACTTATAGCAGATTTCAACTTGAACTGGTCAGATTTCAAGTGCTCAGTAGCCAAATGTGGCTACAGTGGCTTCCATGTTGAACATAAAGAACTGTCTAGATCTCCATAGAATAGGTAACCTGCAGCCAATATTAAGATTTTGTTTTCAGTGCTCCTCTGGGGTTGTTGAACTTGGACCAAATATGGACCTGCATCTGCGATGCTGCTTATCCAATAATACATTCTCAACATAGCTGCCCAACTATTGGATGCATGTAAATTAGGATTCAACAGCATCACTGAACACACAGTTTCTTGAATACAAAGGGATTAACCTTCAGGTCTTCAATCCATTCTCTCCCTTTACCTGAAAATGCCTCCAAGAAGGAATAAAGGTTACCCAGTCAAGTCTTCTTGTAAATATTCTAATTACAGAACTCTTGACAAACACACTAAGGTATTTAGTGGTGGGAGAGTCTTTTATCTAAGGCAGGGGTGGGAAACCTTTTTTCTGCCAAGGGGCATTTGGATATTTATAACATCATTCGAGGGCCATACAAAATTATCAACTTAAAAATTAGCCTGCTACATTTGGTCAAACATTTAATTAGCTCACCCCTAATGTGATGGCTGGAACTGCTTCTCTATGGTGAGGCCTTGTCAGAGCCAGATCAAATGATTTCTTGGGCCACATATGGCCCGAGGGCCTGATGTTCCCTACCCCTGATCTAAGGAATGCTTTGAGCAGATGCACTTGGTCTGTCAATTGCTTATGGCAGCCTGGACTTTGGAGGAATGGAACCTATGGATGTGTATGCATGGATTTTTAGGAAATGTCATGAAAGCTATTTGGGTATAAAGTGGAGATATTTCATGATTAAAATAGGACTCTTCTGTGTAAGTAGTGTAGTTGGATACATCATTAGTGATCTCTTACGTTAATCAGGGCCAGATGGTTTTCTGATGTGGCGAGAAAGCACCAGAGGAGCTGCATAGGGACTCTAGACTGCACCTTGCTTTGCCTGTGCCGTGGATTCTTTTTAAATTCAAAATTATTGGTAGAGCTTGAAACTCTGATTCATGTGAGTCTGGTTTGATAATTTAGTCTTTTATATTTTTGCACTAAGAGATTAGAATATTTAACATGAAGAAAACTGAAGTCTATGAAGATGTGCTTAATAACTTGGTTGCCAATATAATTCTGATTATTAAGCAAGTACTTGAATGCCTGGCAGAGGTTACTTGATCTAGAATGGTTGTTGTCCTATAAGGTAGCCACTAGCCACATGTGGCTATTTAAATTAATTAAAATTAAGTAAGATTAAAAAGTTGGTTCCTCGCTTGCACTTGCCACATTTCAAATGCTCAATAGCTACATGTGGCCAGTAGTAATTCTATGGACATTTCTATCATTGCAGAAAGTTCTGTTGAACAACCCTGTCCTATAAGTTAGAGATATAATTGGGAAATAGTATCACAAACTAGAGAGAGGCTTTGTTTTGACTTAGGACATGTCAATAAAATGAGGCAGAGATGTCAGGCATGCAACTAGGAAATTAGTCTCTTTTGGCCTTGATGGATGAAGGAGGGTAGTGAAAAGAGAAGAGGTATAATGGGGAGAGAGGCAGAGAATGAGAAATTGGAGAAGGCTGTATATTCTGCCATCTAATTCTACACTTGTGAGTGCTATATTCTTAATAGCATTACTGAACTTGAGAATCAGCAGGAGAGTGTGTGTGTGTGTGTGTGTGTGTGTGTGTGTGTGTGTGTGTGTGTGTGTATGCACACATGAGAGTGGGTACTGTAAAAGGAACCAAGTTTCAGGCACAGATAGGTTTGGAAACAGATAGTACCAAGATCAGGCAGAGCTCTGGAATCACAGCAATTGCGAAAAAGTCTTTGGCTTTTCTAGTGTTTTAGAATTTGTGATTCAAGCCATATGTATAGGTCCCTAAGAGAAACAGGGATGATACACTTAATATTTTGATTATTTTAGTACATGACATGATGTCTGATGTAAAAAAGTCTCAATAAGATGGTCGAATGAATGGATTAATCCAGTAACAATTGACTTTCTTGAAGCAGCTTTTGTTCACAGACAACTTTTAGTGTATGGAAGGTTACTGAAGCACAGTTTTTGACTTGCTTTGATTTTGCTATGACAATGTAAATTTAAGTCAATGGCAGTTCAGATGGAACTGCTCTGAGAAGCTAAAAGGTAGACTAGCTTGCCCTTAACCTTGGAAGTCTACAGTGCTTCTTTATGTTAGATTTATTACTGTACTAAAAACTCTGAAGTAACTAAGTTTGCGAAAATCTGCAGTACATCTTCAATTACAGAATAAAACTTGCATGTCAGAAAGGATTTTCAGACACCATTAAGATGAAAAACATGCAAAAAGTAGATTACATGAGCATTGCCCTTTTTGACTCCTTGTAATAAAGGCAATCCTAGTCGTGCAGCTCGGTTTTGATCCCAGCACACCAGTCCTGGGGACCGACTTAAGTGCTGGAATTGTCTTGTCTGGAAGCTGGTTTAGATTCAGTGCTACCGAACTATATAAAAAAGACTTCATTAAGCTAGCTTTCATTCCGTTTATGCCTTTGTCATTTCCTTCAGTGTTCAAGTGAAAATAACACACAAGAAATCATTGCTGACAGGCCTAGAATTTATCTTCTATTATTTATCGTGATAATCCTCTCTCTGCCCACCATTATACTCTAACAAGTCAAATATCAGTTAAAGGGGTGTTTAAGACCCTGCAATTCACAGCACGGCATCTGTTTTGACTATATTTAATGGCCGGTACTTACTCCAAATGAGTTAAGGCATATTACTGTGCAAGCATTTATTTTTACTACTTTACTGCCTTGTTAAAACTTTTCCTATTCCTCCACTGCTTTTCTGTTCTCTCGTAAGTTTTAATCACAGGATGTAATTAGCTAATAAACAGGATTAGATGCTTCACCAACCAGGTTGACAAGTGTAGGAAATCACCACCACACTGACAAATGGATGAGCATATATGTACGTCAAACACCCTGGTCCCACATTGTCCCACATGTCTAGAACTCCACCCAGCTTGGGCTTCTCTCTTGTACGGAATGGCACTACCACTTATCTTTATGTTCAAGTAGGAAAATTGGCTATCATTCTCAACCATCAATCTCACTCTGTCTCATGCTTAGTACACTTGGTGAATTTAGAATCAAATTGTACGGTGTACAAGATAATTTGAGTGAAACTAAGTTTTTTCCCTTCCCCCCTTTTAGAATTATCTAGATTGTTTGCATAAATGCGTATCATTTACAGATGATTAATCACACAGGCTTTAGTTTTTCTTTTATTTACAGTAATTTTCTGTTTCACAGTTGAATCAGCTATGATCTTCACTTTCTCAAATCTTACTGTGTTTAATAGCTCTATATTATTGAATGAGAAGGGAAATAGAGATTTGGATATTTTAAAATATTGGTTTCACTATTTTTTAAAAACTGTCTTCTAAAGAACTCTGAGAACCTAGACATCTATATCAAATGTAGACTGCAACTCAATTTACATGCTAGAATTAGCTTTCCTGTAAATACATGTAAATGTTTGTACAGTTAGGTCACCCATCCAGCAGCTATAATTAAAAAACACTCCAGCATTCTGTCAGTTATCTCTATAAGAGTCAGGAAAAAGTATGTTCATAGCACTATTAGTTAGTTGCTTAGCTATAATTATTATCTGTATTAGTTCTGTGTAATTTACTGGAATAAGTATCAAGGGAGATTAAGAACAAAATAATATCTTCATATAAAGAGCTATAATCTAATGCAAAAGACAATACAAAAACAATACAAAAAGGGATTTTATTTATTTTATTTTTTAATTTTTTAAATATATCTTTATTGATTTTAGAGAGAGGAAGGGAGAGAGAGAGAGAGAGAGAGAGAGAGAGAAATCAATGATGAGAGAGTCATTGATGGGCTGCAGCCCGCAACACAGGCATGTGCCCTGACCGGGAATCGAACCCTGATCGCCTGGATCCTAGGTTGACACTCAACCGCTGAGCTACGCCCGGCTGGGCCAAAAAGGGATTTAAAATAAGTAAAATCACAGTCAACTAAGGCTTGTAAAATTATATACTAAAGCTTTGCGTATCAAGATTAAGATATTTTTATAGTATCACTGACAATGGCAAGTGATAGGACACAACCTAAATGTAATGGCACAATAAGTAAATCAGAGGGACAGAACATAAGCATTAAAAATGTTGCCTTCCACAAAGGTTTAAAACATGAGAAATGCTCACAGTGTTATGTTGAGTAAAAGTAACGTACGAATCAAAGTCAAATACATAGCGAGAAAATTGAGTCTCTGCAGCTTCCAGAAATTTACCTTCACTCCTATGCAAGCAACAAAATCTCTTCCTCTGGTCAGTTCTTCCAGCTGTGTTTTGCTCTACCCCTTCTGGTTGGTGTCATCTACTGCATTGCCTGCCATCAGTTTGTGAAGGCTTTGACACCTGGCCTATATCCATTAGAATAAGTTATTATTCGCTGCAGTAACAGACAAAAATCTTATTAGCTTATAACAATAAACATTTCTCTCATGCTAATATCCTTTCCTGTTTAGTTCTGGCTCTGCTCCTTGTTGTATTTCCTCTTGAACTACATAGAGTCATCCCTCTCTCTGAAACTTCGCGCTGCGGAGAGAACAGAGACAAGGCAAACCACACACAAGCTCTTAAAGCATCTGCATCTCATCAGCTCACACCACTTCATGCACATTGAATTGGTCAAAGCAAGTCCAAACTCAGCAGTGTGGGAATGTGGAAGCATTCCCCAAGGAAGGTCTCATCCTAAGGTGGCCTGAAGCATTTTCTTTTTTATATACGGTTGGACCATTTATATGTACACTCTCACTCCCTTTTGGATCCTTTCTCACATTACTGTGTAGGATGGGTGAGTGGAATGGGGATGAGACCAATGAGCTCTTAATAAAAATCAACATAACTATTCTTTGTCTCTTAAATATCTTATTCTTCTTTCTGACTTTTTTCTGAAATGGTGGCCTTTCCTTGCATTAAATATGCAAAAATATATTGACCATTATTTGGGCTTTGGTCTAGAAGTAGAAAGGAATTTCCTATCTAACGCTTTAGCTCAAGAATTTTTAGACTTAAACACATCATAGTAGGTTTTCTCTAAAATGTAGTGATTGTCTCTGGCTTGTGGGATTACATATGAGTTATTACTTCTTTTCTTTTTGTATTTTTCCAGATTTTCTAAATGTTTATTTTATAAAAAGCACTCCATTACTTTTACATTTAGAAATATGTATGATAAAATTATTTTCAAAAACAACATAAGAAAAACTAAAGAGTACTACTAGGGGAGAATGGCATCAGGGAAATCAGAAATAATTCCAGGTCATTTGAGTATAACATCTTGTTCATTTTTATAGTTATCATAGTTCCCAGTGTTGAAAGAGGTTAATGTGACCATATGGTGGTATTAGTCCTAGAGACACATAAGTATCTAAATCTACATTAGACAAATCAGCCCTCATTTTGTGCTTCTGGGTGAAGATGAACAGAGAAAGTAAGACAAGGGGAAAATACAGTGCTGGAGTTTCTAGGGCTTTAGAACCACACTCCAGTTATAGAACCCTTGTGAGTTATCCTGAAACAAAAAGATGGAAAACAAATTAGATGACATTTCTCCATCTAAACCATCTAGGCTCTAAGAGCCTAGGAGTAAAGTAGACCACATGTGCTATCCTGCTACTTCCCTACTGAGGCAAAAATATGTTTAAGAATTTCTGATTCAGAGCACACCCACCAGTGAGCAGAAGAGAGTGCAGCTTGTTTGAACATTTTCTTAGGCATAGAAAAGCTTAGTTTTTGGATATACTGACCCAATAGAAGTAAGATAGGGGAAAATGGAGTCAATAGAATCAAAGATCCAAAGAGAGACACACAGGGAGGAGAAAGCTGTGAGAGTGGGGGGAGGGAGAGAGGGAAAGGAGAGAGAGGAAAGGAGAAAGATTAATTTTATCAAGGGCCATTAGTCCATGATCCCAGGAAGAAAAGGACTAGAAAAGGTACCTACAAACATTCACTAGCAAAGTGACCAATAACAGCCTAGGATCTGAGCATCTTTTAGCAACACTCTCTTTGAGAAAAATGAAGCTTATTTGGAGCATTCTGTAGCTGACATGAGACAATTACAGAAGCTAGTCACTGCATGTGGAAATGGAGAGGCGGATTCTAGGATGTATGAATCTTCTAATAATGCAAATGAATTGGATGTAGATTAGGGCATCTGTTTTTCAAGATACAATCTTTGTCCTTTATTCATCACTATATTAAGCCTTTGTTTCAACCAAGTGTAAAATTTATCCTCAAATTATCCTGAATAAATTTTATGAACATTAATAAGTTCTAACATGTAACAGATCTTCCAAGACACATATATCTGGATTATCAAATTAATAGTCATAAAATGGACAAAACTAACACTTCAAACATGCAATCCCCTGTCATGTTGACAGCTTTACTCATCATTTGCTTTATTTTACAAATAGCTTTTAGGGATGTCATGGTTTACTGGAGCAATTTGTATCATCATGGCTTCCTGGCTGTTACAGAAACTTCCTTTGGAAGACACTTCAGAAGATATTTGTAACTTAAAAAATAAAATTCAGGTCAAATTATGAAAATGAAAATAATCATTACGTCAAATCTGACCATGTAAGAAGCGAGTGAAATTTAGCATAAGAAGGAAAGTTAAAGCTATCTCCAAGAACTCAAAAGAAAAAAATATAGCATTTTCATTTAAAAAGAGAATTCTTTACCACCTTAATCCATTATTAAAGGTGACCATTCATCCTTAGTAATCAGATCAATTTGAGCTGAAATTTAGTTCTATATATGTGAATTGGAAGTGATCTTATTAGTGTTCTACTACATCAGGTTTGATAAAATCCCCAATCCATTTCAGTTAAGTTTCTATTGATCCACTTAAGAGATCAATTTGGACTTGTTCGATTCTTTTGTCAAGGGATTTCATCTAGTGTGAGTTAACATTATGAAATAAATGTGATTTAGAAATGTAAGGTGGAATAAGAAAAGAGTCCAGATGAGTGTTGACAATTATTTGAACTCAAGTTTTTGCATTTGAGCATTTGACAGGGCATTGCCAAGTAGAAATAGACTAGAAAAAACAATAGCACAGGAGTCAGAGTGCCTTTCAAAGTACTTAACAGTCATCCCTTCCTCACTTCTTCCAGTGATTATGCTTCCTGGGTCATTTAACATTTGAAATCTGTTTTTCAATCAAAATGTAAGTTTAGTTTTATTCTTAAATATGTTTTACATCTACTTACACTGACTTTATTAACTAAATATTTCCCTCATACCTATTTTTTATTTTTCTATTATTTTCTAATTTTTCTTAGGAGAGAAAGAATAGATTTTAAAATGTGTGGAGATCTGGGGACACATACTAGAACTCCACCTTTTAACCATTTTTCTGTCTCCTTCCTCCCTTCAGCAACAGTCTTAGAAGTGGTCCTAGAAAGAGAATGGCCCAGAAATATTCATTTTCCTACCTAATTCTACTCTCTTATTCATAGGACAGATGAGAAACTCCTTTAGCAGGAAGCGGTCTTCAAGGACTTGTCTTCACCTGGTAAAGAATAGGCATGTAGTGATTCTGCATGTTTACATTGTCAGGAAAGTTCAAAGTAAGCTGAGGGCAAAAAGGTTTGAAGTAGAGAGTAAACACAATGCAAAAAAGTCAGAGATTCTCATTGGTGGTCAACATGTTATGTAATGCCTTTGTACCCATCAGTTTTCAGGAGAAAGAGCTACTCTAAGTTCCATGGGAATGAAAAATGTATTAGAATTTGTGGAAGAAATTAGACTATAGAGAAATGTGAGGGCTTGCTGAGGAAGTATTGTGTGGAAGGGGGATGCTGGGGACTAGAGAAATAGTTGTAAAAAATTGTGAAAGTATGGGTGCCAGGAGACAAATTGGATCTTGTGGGAAGTCCAAGAAAACTAAGCCCTACTGATAGCAAAGTGGGATCAGACATGGGAATGGACATGCTCCCACGGGTTCTAACAGCATAAAAAAGAGAAGGAACAGATGATGCAGGAAGACAAGGCCCGGGGAAAGGAGTAAAATAAGCTGCCCATTTTTAATTTCAGTTTTTATTAATTATTAAAGGTACATTTTAAAGAGCTCTGTTCTGGCATTTCTCATGTTTGTTGGTTTACTAGATGAAGGGCAATAAGCTAGTTTAAAAAAACTTTGGGCTTGGCCACATAGCTCAGTTGGCTAGAGCGTCATCTCCATCCACCATGGTTGCGGGTTTGATCCCTGGTCATGGCACGCACAAGAATCAACGACTGAATGCATAAGTAAGTAGAACAACAAATCGATGTTTCTCTGTCTAAAATCAATAAATTAAAAAAAATTCTTTCACCTTGACATACATAGATTTTTGGAGTTCAACTTGCTTCATTTTAAAGATGAGTAAATTGAGATGTAGTAAGTTTAAAAGGTCCATTCAGTGTAACACAGTTTGTGAAGACAGTGCTCTGTAAGCCAACCCTGACCTCAGTGCTTTTCTGCTGTGCAGTATTCCTCTTTGAAGAGGCATTTTGGCTTAAGTTGCTGGCCGGGCCTCACACTCTAAGACTCTTTGATCCCCTTATTAAATTTACCTTAGCAAATCCACTTTTCAAGGCTCATTCCTGAGAGGCAGGATGGTCTCTTGCATCCCTAGAGACCACGCTGAAAGAGGTGGATGACGAAATATAATTTACTGTATCCTTACAACATAGGAATATTCATCTTTCACCAATTTCACCCAGAAATTCTGCCAACCTCTTATATGCCAATTTGGCAATTTGAAGAGGTGCAAAAAAGACTGTAGATGAACCCCCTTCTTTAGCATGACCTAAGTGTCAGGTAGTTCTACTGACCCATTCTGTCTTCTTGTGTCACATTCAACTACCTCCACATCGGTTTATCAAATTTGAAAATGCCAGCCCTGGCTAGTGTGGCTCAGTCGGTTGACGTGTCTTCCTGTACAGCAAAAGGTGGTGAGTTCAATTCCCAGTCAGGGCACATACCCAGGTTGCAGGTTCATCGTGGTACATAAAGGTGACAACCCATTGATGTTTCTCTCTCCCTCCCATTCTCTCTCGAATAAAAAATTTTTAAATGCCTGCTAAAATGGATAGAGTAAACATTCAGCTCAAATGTATTCTAGGAGAAAGAAAAAATAAAGGGTGTGAAAAGGGATTAAAAGTTGTGGATTTTTTCTCCCCAAAGATACATAAAGATAGGAGAAACCTTAAAGTAAATGCAGGTTATGTTTTGGCATAAGATAACTTGATGTCTTTGAAAACTGTAACACACTATGAAAAAGTCTATCCTAAAATGTTCACAACTTAAAATCGAGCACTACTGGTGCAGGAATAATGAAATTGGAATTCCTAGATTTCTGTACCATTGAATACCTGTTTTGTCTTCCATTCTCAGGAGATTTCTAGGATTATCTGAACAAATTATAGCCAAATTTAGTTGTACTTGCTGATTTCTCACTGTTGCTCTGTTTATGACATGTGAAATAGTCAGTTGCTGGTGCCATTGATTAATAGTCATAGCTACTCTTGGGAGCTTAATCAATCTTCAGAGCAATGTATTGTTTGTGCTGTTTATAGCCAATGCTGCAATAGAGATCTTTTTTCCATACATTTAAAAATCACAGATACGTCACCCCTTTTCTCCTTCAGGGCTGTGAGCTATTTCTTCTCTGGCATTCCAGAAGTGGTTGGTAGAAATGAATTATTGTCAGCTTTTTGATAAGCTGCTTAAGATGAAATTCTCTTCAGGAGCATGGTGGCTCTTCTACCATTCTGTTTCTTATGCCAAGAGAGGGTTGAGAGCAAAAGTACATTTAATCAAATGAAAATATAACTAATGGTGGTGATGCAGACCCAATCCTGAGGGTACAGTTACTAAGAGGACGAGTGAGGGAGAGGAAGGGTAGTGGCCATATCCTGAGCACACGGAGGCATCTCTGCTCTAGATTGCCATGTTTGTGCTCAGCCTGTTTTCTCCTGCTTCCTGCTCCTGAGCACTCTCCACAACACCTAGGTGCTCAGTGGCTTTTTAAAAAGGTTATCTGAAAAAAGTTGTTAAAGAAGGAGTTTGATTTTGAAACAAAGACTTCAGAAGAAAAGGTTTAATGTACATAGATTTTGGTGGAACATTAGAAAACGGGCACCCCACCTGGTCACACACCCCTTCCAGCCTTGAATCTTTTCCCAGCTTCTTGCCTTTTCCCATCATCTTCTTAACTCCTTCTCTCAACAGTTCTAACCAGCTACAGAAATTTACTAATGAGCAACCCAAAAGAACTTAAGCCAAAGTTTTAAAAACCCAAATACTGGAAAACAAAATGAGGGCATCAAAGGGGCCCATGGCCACTCACCCACGTGATTCATTGACTTTGCACTAGAACCTAGGGCACCATATGGATGCAGTTAATGAGCTGGTTCCCTGCATAAGAAAGCTGAAGCAGCCATCCTTTGTGCATCTGGGAACAAAACAATATCAGGAATATGTTTACTATGGGAAATTGGCCAGGAAGAATCCATTTGTTCAATATTCAGTTATTTTTCTGACCGGTCATAATATTTCCTGTAAGTAGCAACTACCGATCTAAATATTTAGAAATAGAAGGAACTTGGAGAAAGCAAAGGAGAGGGAATGCTCACGGAGTGAGGTGTGGGAGCAGGTGGAAAAGAATGAATGGGGACTTCAGGGGAGGGAAGTGAGAGGAGAGAATGGTGGTAGCCTCTGTTGCGTAGACTCCGCTAATGTTATGTAAATATCTCATTTATTCCTCCCATACCTTATGAATTGAATGTTGCTCTAAAAATAATAATATTCAGAAACAGTTCTCCAATCCTTATCCTAGGTACATGTAGTATGTCATTACCTTCAGCCAAAAGCGAACCAGAAACGAAATGTTGGCCACTTAAAGTTGGCTTTTGGCACTTCCAGTATCTCCTTTTCTCCGATATTCCCTACTACTGCTGTTACTCTCCCCTTTTTTTGTGAGGCTGTATAAAGGAATTTAATTCTTAAGTCTAATCGAGCAAAAGAATGTCATGTCCCTTTTTTGAAGGATGTTTGGGGGAAAGTGAAAGAAATTGGGGCTTCAGCAAACACACGAAGAAGGAAACAATGTATTGCCCTGGGGCAGGAGTTTATTCAGCGCCTGAGTCTGCAGGTGGCCACCTGCTCTGGACGGGTGGGCCAGTCACGACTTTCCCCAACAGAGGGGAGCAAGCGGGGTTTTGAAATATTTGTTCAAGTTTAATGGCCGATTCACTGCCCTGAAAAATTGGATTCTTAAAGGAGTTTTAATCTGAGTCTTATTGTAGCCAGACTACGTGAAGGGATATGGACCCCATCGCAGATAAATAGGCTCTGTAGGTTCTAAATGAGTGGAATATTGACCTTGACTCTTTCCAGCAGTGTGGTTAGGCAGAATGGTGGAGATGACTTATGAGGCGAATTTACCACATTAATTTAGGTGACATACTCTTCCCTTCACAAATAGCTTCGACATTCTCTGCCCATGCAGCAAGTATCTTCTTTCGAGTCAGCAGTAATAGAACATTTGCTCTCTTCCACACATTTAAATAACCAGTTCATAAAAAGCCTCATAGAGAGTTTGTTTACACATATTTAAAAAAGGGTAGACTGTGTTTGTGAAACTTCACATTTAGCACTGGCCTTCAGTGCTTGTTTTTAGTCAAAATATTATGTTTTGGGACATTTTAATTGGAAATGAAAATACACAAAGTTACTAAGAATATGAGGGTTATTGAAACAAAAAATTATGACAAAATTTCATTACACTTGCAAGGATTTCACTGTTAATCAGCTTCAAATTCATCTTATTTTAATGAAAGAACTACGAATTTTAAAAGCACTATCCTCAGGGTGGGTCCCTTTACTGCTGAGTAGCCAACAATGTATCATTTATGGTGTATTTTTAAAAAAATCTATATTAATTTCAGAGAGAGGAAGTGAGAAGGAGAGAGAGAGAAACATCAATGACAAGAGTCATTGATGGGCTGCCTCCTGCATGCCCCCTACTGGGAATCGAGCCCGAAATCCAGGCATGTGCCCTGACCGGGAACCAAATGGCGATCTCCCAGATCATAGGTCGATGCTCAACCCCTGAGCCACACCAGCCAGGCTATGATGTATTTTCTTGATGATTTCTGTAGCCTTGGAAAGCAAGGTCCGTAATGAATATAACCCTCTGTGTTTCCTACCATCTCCCAGCTCTGTAACTATTGTAAGGTATTTTAAAAGCCAAGATTTTACACCTTTATACTTTATGATGGAATTATAAACATGAGGTAAGTGGGCAGATGAGTTTTGTTTACCTTACCCTTTAGAGGCAAAAGTAAGAGATACAGTGAATAAATGACTTCCCTCGATGTTAGGAGCAAATTAGGCGATCAACAAATTTTTCCTGAACCTTCCAGCTAGTTTTGAAATCATTCTATTTTCAAAATCTCTCTCTTTCTCCCTCCCTCCTTCCCCTCCCTCTCCCCCCTCTCCCTCTCTTTCCCCCACTCTCCCTCCCTCCCTTCCTTCCACTCTCTCTAAATGATCAGTGGAAAAAATATTCTCATGTGAGGATTAACAACAACAACAACAAAAAGTAGGGAAAATAAGATAAATCTGGGGATAATATTTAATCATAAAATACATTTCATAATGTCCAATAGACTTTACTGTAGCTTGGCTGGAAATTTGTCCTCAATCTTCCCAGCATCCAACACAGAATACATTTTATTCCTGATACTATAAGGTTTTTCCTATGGACCCTATCTTTCCTTTATATGAAATATATATTTCAATCACATATTTCCAAAATAATAAACTCAACAGAGGGATAACATGGTGAGAAAGGATTATTAAATTAAGAGAGCAAACTCAGTTTTAATCAAAATGTAACCTAAATTAGTCTTGCTATCACACTTTTCATTGGGATGAAATGGTTTCCTGGCTATGCCGAAAAAAAAAAACTGAAGAGAACATTAAAGTGGACATTCCTATATTTTCATGGTCATATTTATTCAATATTCTCTGTATACCTCGGGATTATAGTGAATATTTTTATTCTTGACAAGTTAACAAATTGATTGGCTAGGCCCATAAGGAGTGGTAAGTATATTTAATACCAGCTGAGCATATCTAGTTATCTCTATAAAACACATTGGAGGAATTCCTGGCCAACTGGGAGGCCATCCAGAGATCTATTTGGACCCTGATGCCCTTTTCCTTGTTCCACAGATCATGAATGTATTTGTTCCTCACCCATGTGTTAGTTAATATAATGTTAACAATATTTATTGAGTAACAATTATGCATCAGGGTTTTATAGTTGCTACAGCTGATATTAAGAAAGAACAAATCCATAATTTACTGTGCATAAGACATAGTAAAATTATGGAACAAATAAATCAAAGACTGTACAACACAATACCTTAGGAAGGCCATCAAGAAGTGCCAGTCACTTCTGATGGAGGGAAGGGTGCCTCTTTGCAAGGGATAGAGAAAGGTTTCATGGAAAAGCTGACATTTAAGGTGGCATTTGAATAACAGGTATGATTTGACCTGGTGGAGGAAGGTGGTTCCCACGGAAAGAATTCCATGAGTATAAGCCCCGAGGTGACATTCGGTTCCATTCACATACTTAGCTCTCTGTCCACATCAACTCAGAGAAGCAGCCACTACAGGAAGTTATTTCACCTCTCCTCTCATTTGCACAGCTTTCCATCACATCTCAACCCCTCCACTTTGAGACATGACTCCTGCCCTACGTCTGTCTTCCCGGTTTCATTACAGAATCCTCATTTCTGCAACACTCACTTAACATGACAACTTATTTACATGATCTGCATGAACTTGTCATCAGTAACTCTGAGAGATGCTCTGGCTCGGATCACTCCCTGAGTTGCAACCAGCTGCCTATTGATAAGGTGACAAGAAACACCTCTTCCTTCCTATAACCCTCCCTCACTTACCCTTGAGATGGGCACCTAACACCTCATACTCTAGATTAGTGGACTCCAGGGCCCTGATTCTCTGCTTATCCAGGAGGCAGCATCAGATCATGGGAAACAACATAACACAGGAACTGCAACTAATCTGGTTTACTAGCTATAGGAGATATTCATAGAGATTGGTGAGAGTAGACTGGAAAGATAATTTAGGCTCCTATTGTGGAAATCTCTGAATGACAGGCTGAGAAAATCATATTTGACTTGATAAGACATGGGAATCACACGGGGGATTTTGAGCAGGGTTTACTGTTTACATTCATTTCTCTCTCTAGATACGCAGCGTGCATGTTGTGTGTGTGTTTTCCATGTGCATTTTTATAGGGAAAAGCTGGGGTCAATTAGATTATCTTCATAGTGCCATTCACAACTGCATGTACAGGAGGAAGGCTTTCTGGAGAAGACGGTGATGATGCAAGTTGGGGACCTTTGTTAGAACATAGTCCTTTTCATAATGTCACGTTCTTAAAAGGCTCAAGCATCCTTGAGAGGGACATGGATTGCTTGTAAAACAAAGCATTTTTGGTATTTATCTGAAGAAACCCAAAACACTAAGTTGAAAAGACAGGGACAGGATGGAATGGGTCACTGGGGAGAAAAAGGGACATTTGTAATATTTTAAACAAAAAAAAATAAATTAAAACTAACTAAATAAAAATTCCAAAGAAAGGGGGAAGACATAGACATCCATAAATTTATTGCAGCGTTATTTATGATAGCCAAGACAACGACGCAATCTAAGTGCCCATCAATAGATGAATGGATAAAGAAGTGATACATATATACAATGGAATACACTTCAGCCATAAAAAAGAATGAAGTCTTGCCACCTATAATAACATGGAGGGACCTAGAAGGTATTGTACAGAGTTAAATAAGTCAGAGAAAGACAAATGCCAGATGATTTCATGTCTATGTGGAATCTAAAAACCAAAATAAAGAAAGAAAACAGAAACAAACTCATAGATTTTGGTGGTTGACAGATGGGAGGGGGGGTTAGGGAATGAGTACAAAAGGTGAAGGGATGGAGAAGTACAAATTGCTAGTTACAGAACAGTCATGGGGATGTAAAGCACAGCGTAGGGAAAACAGTCAATAATGCTGTAACAGCTATATATGGTGTCAGATGGGTACTAGATTTGTTGGGGTGATCACTTCATATGTCATATAAATGTCTTATCATGGGGCTGTACACCTGAAACTAATATAATATTGTCCATCAACTGTAATTTAAAAATTAAAAAAAATTTAAAGAGAAAGTAGACAACACCAGTAAAAATGGAAATATGCATTAACCCCATGGAAGTCTTTAGTTTGAACTGGCAGAGACTGGGTGGAAATGGAGACAAATCTCAAGAGTTCATGCTCTGCCAACAGCAGAGATGTGGCTCAGTTAGCTCCTAGCAATGTGTTTAATGGAAATTGAAACCCTTCCGGGGTATAGTACATTTGGCAGCTCTCTGTTGGATCATCTTTGTCATGCATCTCCTGTTTGGAAGGGTATTATACATCAGTTATTTTAAGTAATATTTTTAATCAGTTGCTGTGTTAATGATAGCCAGGACAGGCCAACACAGTCATAAACTGATGTGAATGTTTTATTCAACGAACCAAAGAGATATCCGCCAGGGCTATATAGAAATCGCAGTAGACTGAAAACAATCAAATATGAATGGGTTTAGGTAGCCAATGGCACTGTCAGCTTATGAAGCTGAACACCAGCTTTTTTATTTTTTATCTTTGCTGCAGTTTTTGTGAGAGTCACTGAAGAAAGAAACCTTTGGCATGATTATATTTTCTTGTGGAATGTAACTAATTTCACAGTGGAATAATTTTGACAAGAGTTCTTAGTTTCCTTCCATATGTTTATTTCATTTTCTAGAAAAGGGGTCCTTGCCCTGGCACATTTGAGTGCTATTAAGCATCATAGGAAAACTGCTTATTTTTGTGTGCAATCATCAGTGGCAAAAAAGAAAAGAAAGAATGAAAAAGAGAAGGTGAGTCAGGGTGAACTGCTTTTATGCAATTGCATTCTAGAACAGAGACCTTAAACCCAAACAGAGTGAGGGGACATCCTGGCTCCTCCTCAAGGTTGAACCAAGGAGGAAATTATGGATGAACATGTGTATGGAATCCTACACCTTCCTTCTGCACCTTTGGACCAAATATATAAAACCTTTGTTTTAAAGTCAGCCTGAGAGGTCACTGTGCTTTCATTCAGCTACAGAAACACTTGAGAAGCAATCACATGAGAATAAGTGGCTGACACTAGAAAATTAATTTACACATTTTTCCATAAAAAAGATAGCCTGAAATTTGTATCTAGGATATGCAAGGAGGAAAATAAAGAACAAACAAACATAATACTGACTGATGTTGGATTTGTTGAAGGGCAGGTGTCTTATTTTCTTGAATTTATATTGATTTACTTCGAAGCTGTTATTTCTAAATAGATTTTTGGGGAAACTAGGAATCTTGGCCCCAAATCTTCAGTAGGTTCAAGGAGGCTTTATGCTGGCACTTTTTTGCATTGTATCTCAAATAAAAACCAATCAAATGAATAATTTCTGCTTGTTATTGTTCAGTTCAGTGTCAGTTGAATAGGAAAAGAAGAGCCACAACAAAGCAGTGCTGTAAATGCTGTTGTATACAGCTGGCACCAACTTATTCTAATTTAGTATCAATTTAAGCTCCAAAGAAAACACACAAACAAACCCAAATGATTCATTCACAGAAAATTTATTCGTGACTTTTATGTGCCTGGCATTGTGCTAATATATAAAAGACATGGATAATTGAATAAGAAATTATATCAGCCTGGCCAGTGTGGCTCAGCAGTTGAGCATTGTCCTAAGATCCAGGAGATCGAGGTTCGATTCCTGGTCAGGGCACAGGCCCGGGTTGCGGGCTCGATCCCCAGGGTGGGGGTGCGCAGGAGGCAGCCGATCAATGACTCTCTCATCATTGATAGAAATCTCTCTCCCCCTCTCCTTCCCCTCTCTGAGATCAATAAAGATATATATATTTTTTAAAATGATATCTGCTCTTGAGGTCCTCAAAGTCTGATATCAACAATATTTGTTTCTTTATAATAGGAAATATAGAAACACTTAGGACATAATGAGTTCAATAATAAATTAATAGTTAATAGGCAGCTAGAAAATGAGGAGGGTTACTATAAACAGAATCAAAATCAAATAGCACAAATTAAAAAAAAATTGCATCTCATATTAACAGAAATAAAGTTCTAATTTCACTATGTAAAGAGCATCTATCAGTGAGTATGATTACCCAGTAGAAAATGTGGAAACAACATAAACAACTCGTAAAATGAGATACGCATAACCCTTAAAACTATGAAAAGCTTTCGACTGTAGTTATAATAAAAGAAATGCAAATTTACATTACACTGAAATAACATCTCTTATCTACTGAGATGGACAAAGATACATAAGTTTGATAATGCTGTGTCGTCAAATAAGCACTTCGTATATTGCTTGAGAAAGTACAAATTGCTACAACACATTCGTGCAGGACAATTGAAAATGTTGATCAAAACTTTATACTCTCTGATAGAACAGTTCACCAATTTATTCTGTAGGTGTAATAGCATATATTTGCAAAATGACATATTGCAAGGTTATTAATTGCATCATTGCTCAGAATAACAAAAGTTAGAAACAATTGCAAGTTCATCAATAGGGGGCTGATGAAATACAGCATGTTGTCACCCTACAATAAATACTATACAGCTATAAGAGAATGATGCTACACTCTGGGTGTTAATATGAAAAGCACCTCTCTCCAAAACACATGGTTAAGTGAAGAAAGGCAATGTGCAGAACCTACTCTATAATATGCTATCACTTATATAATACCAGAGGAAAATTATGCTTGTTTCTGCTTATTTATGTATATATACCTTAGGAAACACAAAAATCAGCTGATGGGAAGGAATATTGGGTGAGAGAAAACAATGGTGTAAGGGGACCTCACTGCATGCCTATTTATATTTTGGGGTTCTGAACCATGTGAATGCATTACCTGTTTGAAAAACTAAATATATTTTTTTTAAAAAGAAAAGAGGAAAGAGCAAATAATTCCAGCCTGGATGGTAGGCAAGACTTTAGAAAGAAGTGGTATTTGAGGTGAATCTTGGAAGCTGAGAAGTTCAAGCCGAGAGGAAGAAAGAAAAGAAGGTAATGAGCAGGTACCGAACGTATGAAAATATGTGGAGGGTCAGCAAAGCCGTAAGATGGCATTTAGAAGGAAGTTCCAAAGAGCTTAGAAGAGAGCAGGGTGTATAAGACAAGGAGAACGCGAGGTTCAGGAAGGAGGCCGTGGTCGTTAACATCGGGAGCTGCAGGGAGGCCGCCCAGGGCTACACAGCCTGCGGCTCCTCTGCAGTCAGTACGATTTCAGCTCTCAGTCTTTTTCCCATTGGACTCTGTGGTAAGGGTGATGGTTTTATTTCTACTTTTGTTAATCTGTAATCTGCAGATTGTTTTCTATAAACATGTCTCTTTGTTAGACACCTGCATAATAAAAAAGTAACAGGCCCTAGCCGGTCTGACTCAGTGGTTAGAGCATTGGCTCACAGACTGAAGGGTCCTGGGTTCGATTCCAGCCAAGGGCACATAACTCAGTTGCAGGCTCCATCCCCGGCCCAGTTGAGGTGCATAAGGGAGGCAACCAATCAATGTGTCTTTCTCACACCGTTGTGTTTCTCTCTCTTCCCCTCCCACTCTCTCTGAAAAGCAATGGAAAAAATATTCTTGGGTGAAGATTAAAAAAAAAAAAAAGTAAAAGTAACAGGAGGAATAAGAGACGACTTCAAAAATTTTAAAATCTATTTTGTGAGAGAAATTGCATATGCCAAGCGACCTGTGGACGATGACAAGGCATCTATCTAAAAGTACAAAGTAGTACAAATGGATTCTTGATTTTCCCAGCACTTGGTTTATTAAGATACTTAATAGTGCATATTAACAGGTCATCAAATGAAGTGACATGCAGGTAAACAAACCATTGTAAAGTGCAATTTAATTGTAAGGGATTGATGATGAAGATGATGATGATGACCCAGTCGCGATGACTGTGAAATGAAGTGAAACCCTCACCCAGCTTAGGGTTTCCTTTACACCTAAGCCACCCTGTGTTTTCCTTCAGATTTTGGGTAAGTGCTCAGCTGTGTGGTTAAATGAATAAAAGTAGCTGGGGTTCCAAAAAGACTTCATGGATTTATACTGGGGAAATGGGTAGGACATATGAGGATAAAGGTTGAGGTGGAAGAAACAACAACATGAGCAAAACTGTGGTCTTCTGAAAGGGCCCGTGTGCTCTAGGATCAGGGAGTAGGAAGAGCCCTTGCAGTTCTGACTGGTCGGTCATTTTCCAGGTAGGTGACATTGACCTAATCATTTCACCTTTCTCAAGTTCAGTTTACTCGTAAAATGAGTAGTATGGAGAAGATCGATGGTTTTTAATTTTTCCCTGAGCAGTGCTTTTATTTTTCCAAGAGTACACCTTCTAAAAAGACCAATAGAGAGAAGAGTGATGGGAGCTGCGCTGGGTGAAGCAGACAGGGGCAGCCAGCTGCTCTCTCTCCTTAGCACCTTTGAGGTGGCCTCTGAATGAAGCCATGGAACCCATTTGTAAGTGACCATATCAGAGCATCTATGGCCCCTTCAAGACCTAGGTGTTTCTTGGTTTGTTTTTTAATCCTCCCCCAAGGACATGTTTTTATTGATTTTAGAGAGAAAGGAAGGCAGAGAGAGAAAAACATTGATTACTTGCCTCCCATACCCACCCCAACTGGGGATCAAACCTGCAACCTAGGTATGTGCCCTGACAGGGAATTGAACCTGCAACCTTTTGGTGCACAGGAGGATGCTCCAAACAACTGAGCCACCCAAGCAGGAACAAGGTCTAACTTTTTAATTGTCCATGGCTTTAATATTCTGAGAGTACTAACAAAATAAATATCCTATGGATGGGGTTATTCTAAGATATCTTTTGTCAGTGTTTCCCTTGATAATTTTAGTAGTTTTTCAACTTTTCATTGTAATAATGCCATCCTGGTGGCTTAGGCCACCCCAATAACCTTACTGAGTTACCTATGTACTAACTCCAGAATTTTAGAAACATATATAGATTGGCAATTATTTATTAGTTAGACCCTAAAGGCAAAGGCAATGTGAGCCATTTAAAGCAATCTCACTTTAATATCAAATTCTATTTATTGGCATTATATTTTTCTCCTATATGATTGTCCAATTTTTTAATGTCTTCAGAATGATCAATTAGTTTTGAACAGAAGAAAAATTATTGAAAAATTAATTTTCCTCCCAGTGTGGCTAGCTTTCTCTCTATACTTGATTCTGGCACATGCCCATGAAAGCTCATGAAACTCAAAGCTTAGCTGTTGTCATGATTTGGGCTAAGTTTTTAAGATACACTTGAAGTAGTCCAAGATAGTTTACTATAGAGAACTGGCACTGAGCATATAGTTAATGGATCCATAACTCTAACCCTTACATGGTGTTTAACTCAACGTTGGGAAGCCAGCTTCTTATCAGGAAGTTGGATTGACGCTGCCTAACTGAAATTACTCAACATTCTCAAAGCAGTAGCTGGAATGGATTGTCTAGATGAATTCACAGTGCTCGGTGCCCACTTTATTCAATAAAATTGCCCGGAAAGGGTTAACTTCTGATGAGTGAGGACTGCGGTGGCTTTGGCTGCCTTCTGACTGCCTGGGCCGGTGTGTTGGCAGCATGCTTCATCTTGTATTGGGGAGCCAAGGAAGCCCCCTTATGTACATGGACCAGCCCCTGTCGCTGGAATGAGCTTAGCATGTTGTCCATGACTGGCAGGTGCTCCAGAAAGCAGCGAGGCTGGACGGACGACAGAAGGGACGGCGAGAATGATATCAATCGCCTCCATGGGGGATTTATTTTAAAGCCTGCCATCTTGTCAACATTGTTTCAGTACGACAGCTGAAGCTTTTGCCAAGTATTGAACATCTGACCCCATTTGGCTTGTCGCTTTAAGCTCTGCCTTATTCTAAATGAAAGGGCTGACCCTCTGAGAAGCCATAGTCTGAATCTGAGTTTGGTTCATCACCAAGTTCAAGATGATTATCTGAAGTTTGTTTGAACCTCAAGGGAGAATGAAATTGAACTGAAAAATCTCGCCAGGGCGAATTTCGCCGGTGATTTTTGGCCTTTCAGCTTTTACTTGAAATGAATGACATGAAAGTAGCTTTCGCCCCCCGGCCGTTTGGGACTAGATGGTAGATTCTAGACTTACCATGTGCTACTCTGGTGAGAGTCCAGCAGGGAAAGAAATATATTTAATCACTTTTTGAAATGAGAAATAGGACTTGGACTTTAGTCTCAGGTTTAAATTATGTTTCTTTCACTGACAGATATTGTCATATAGAGCAGTTTATTATGCCAGCTCCTAGAGACAGGTTTTTCCTACTAAAACTTCAATGGCTAGAATGCATGAAATGTAAACGCTGGAGCCAGTTAAACCTGGGTTTACATTTCATCTCTACCGGTGCTTAGAGACGCAACC
This sequence comes from Miniopterus schreibersii, assembly GCF_964146895.1. Taxonomy (NCBI): domain Eukaryota; kingdom Metazoa; phylum Chordata; class Mammalia; order Chiroptera; family Miniopteridae; genus Miniopterus; species Miniopterus schreibersii. The sequence continues at coordinate 37,475,753 of NC_138105.1, read as the reverse complement.
AAGAGCAAGTTATTCACCTCTCTGGACTTCAGTCTGCTTATTTTTAAAACAGGGTTGACAATGCCTCCTTTACAGGCCTGAAGCGAGGAGGATACAAACTCTAAGCATAGTGTTTGGGTCCCAATAAAATCTCTAGGAATGTTAAATCCTTTTACGTTAGTATAGTGAACAATAGACACGTAATATATTCACTTAACCTGCAGTTGTTTTTACTCACATTTCCCATTATCCCTTCCAAGGCAAGAGGTTTTATTAAAGACAAAAATGACAGTAATACAATGATACCTTTGAAGGGGGATTACTATACTAAATATTTTTATTTTATGTTACAAATGTTTCTAAGACAGGAATCATGTTCTTATATTATACAGCATATTGTTGGTATTTGCTATATTTTTCCTTTAAGAAATCTGCCATGCCACTTAAGAATTTTTAAGGCAGGCCCTGGCCAGTGTTGCTCAGTGGTTAGAGCTTTGGCCTGCACACTGAGGGTTATGTGTTTGATTTCCTGTCAAGAGCACGTACCTGGGTTGCAGGTTCAATCCCTGCCCGGTCAGGGCTCGTGCGGGAGGCAACCAATTGATGTGTGTCTCTCACATTGATGTTTTTCTCCCTCCCTTTCACTCTCTCTTATTAAAAAAAAAAAAAAAAAAAAAAATTTAAGGAAGAGTAATTGTATTCATAATGAGAAATGAGAGGGTTTGTTTAGGTTAGAGATTATAATTTAAGAAGTTTTGATCTTCAGACTCATGCCTTCCTAATGTAGAAACTTGGCCATTCTTTGGATTGTAAATGACTTTGTCAAGAGTGAGTAATAGTCTCAAGTTGGCTGAAGATCTTGCACTAGTACTGAGCTGGCTTAAAGTGGCAATTGAGGACCATAATAGATTAACTAGTTTGTGACATTTCAGCAAGTTAGACAACTTTTCTTCCTAAATATTTATCCTGTGATACAGTATAGCCTCATTTAACCAAATTAATAGTAAAATAGGAGAGGATTAGTGAGTTGGTTCATGACCACTCTCATAGTCTATTTAGTACATTAGGATGCAAAAATTGAAGGGCCATGAGTCTGTATTTAAATTAATAGTTAATGAGTTTTAAAATTTCTTAATTCTTCAATGTACGGATTTGTCAATAAAGTGATGAGGCATCAAGTATTCTGAGTAGACAACATTTATTTTTATGTATTAGGGGAAGCAGCAGAACTCAAGCCATATAGGATTTGACAAAGCAAAAATAAATAAATACTACAATGAAATGATTACAGAGTGTGCCATACCACTGGTCTGTATTTTTATAAAACTGCTTCTCCTAAATACATCCTGTTGATGGTATGGGGACGCTTCAAACCTTGTTCTTTTTTCGTGTTCCAGGTACTCTTTCATTTTTCTGTTACTGACATGTACTGTGTTGTTTCATGTAGCCAGCAATCCTGTATTCCCATCTCCCCTTGACCCTCCCCTCCTTGCAGATGTGTTTCTCAGTTGGTCTGAAACAAAGATGAAGAGCAGGTGGCCTCCCCGGGCTTTTCAGAGCCTTTTAATGACTCTTATGTTGCTCAAAGTCTTCTCTCCCCAACCTGTAGCCTTAAGAAATCATGATTCCATTTTGTTGCTGTTGTTTGTACTTTGAACTGATAGGTGGTTCATGGAAAGTTAAAATTCCTAGTCTAAAACTTTAAAAGTGTCAAGCCTGATATAAATGTCCTAGTCACTATTTCCTAGAAGCTTTACTATTATAGATCATGGGAAATACTTCATTTATAAAGAAAGCATAGACAAATTTGGTCATAGGTATTGAGCCAAGGAAATAAAGAAAACATGACAAGTTGAGATAAAAGAATGTTTTCTAATTTAGAAGAAGCAATTCATATTCTAGGTTCATGGAAATCCCTTTTAAAATACTGTAGAGGCCAGAAAATAGTGATTTTTCTACCCTAAGAATGCTGTATGATTGGAATAACAAAATAATTTGGGAGAAAAACAAATCAACTTAGTGATTTTTGTGTTTCATTGTCATCATCCGTTTCTCTTTCCTATAGCCAAGGGTCTACTAACCTAGTCTCGGAAATTTTGAAGTACCCTGAATCCTGTTTCCTGTGAACAATTAAAACTCTTTCATATACTATACGTAAAATGAAATTTCAATGACTAAACATACAATCTTAAGATCTTATAAGCCACAGAACTAATGACAGTGTTTGATTTCCCGCAGCAGTTTTCTCAAAAGGTAGCTGGTGATGCGACACTCCATGAGCTGCCTTGCAAATCGATCTCCTTTGGTAATGAATGCGGGCCCTTAATTTATTGAAACTAATTTTGAAATCATGGTACCATCCATACTGTCTACTGTAGAAATAATTTATGAACATTAATTGCAGGAAAGAGAGGAGCCGTTTGCTTCCCAGAGCCCATCAGCAAGCTGTCCTTCCTGTTTTATCAGTAAGCAAAGCCGAGAGCAAATAACAGATGGAACTGTCCCTCGGTGGCAGCCCAGAGCTCTCATGAAATATAGCACAATCTTGCTCCGGCGTGTTACGTTTTTAACTGTGGAAGATCAGAAGCGGGAGAGGTGTGGGCTAGGACGCATGCCTGCCTGTGATGAAACAGCCCTTTCTTCTCGCAAGATTCCTGCAGCAGATTGGACGTTGGCAGTGGATCTTAGTGGCCTGATAGAGTGTCATTACAGAATGCATCGGGAACATTCTGTGGAGAAGGGACAAGCCTCAGAAGACTCCGGTGCATCTGAGGCCTGGTCTGTACTCTTAATGGGTGGTTCAATTCTAGTTCCTTTAAATAGCCATCCAAGACACCACAAAGCCAAGGTGGAAGCTTCCCAGGTGCTGAAACGGGGTCCTCGTTCACCATCTGTCACGATCACTTCATGCTGTTGCAGAATTTTCTTACTATAACTGGGTATTTGCGCTTTCTGTGTGTGTGGGTGTGTGGCTGCATCTGTTGTTTGTATAATCACACTGAAGGCTCTTACGAGGGCTGGTGAAGCTGGATTTAGTATATGCTTTTTTTTTTTCTCCTAATGGAAAGATCGATCAGCCCAACGTCAGCGACTATGATGGAGCAGCTTTTTCGGCTCTTGGCTAGGAAGAGGTCCTCAGCTCCACTAGCAGATCATTTAGTCACACCTAGTTCACTGCTGCTTTTCACGGAAGCCTTCCTAAAGCTTTCCCACTCAGCCCAGGGGCCCAACCTTGCCTCACTCCTTCCAGCACTGCTTTTATGTCCTATTTGAGTAAAAAGAACAAGGCTGTGTGGGAGAACCTCTTTAATAGACAACTGCCACCAGCCCCCTCCAACTCCCAATATCCCTGCCTTCATTCACTCTCTCCTCTTTTCTGATTTTAGGGAGAAAGTGACCTGCCTCCTTTATGAAGTTAAGTCAAACATGTGTGTTCTTAATTATACCCTATCCCATTCATTCCTCCATGATTTCATTAATTACTGAAATATTCAGCCTTTTCCCCTTAAACACATCCTCTGGCTGACTTGCATTTACCCTTATAAAGGAAACAGCATTACTTCCAAAACTGTGGTACCCATCAAACTGCTCTCTCTGCTATTTCTACAAAACTTCTGGAAAGATTAGTCTAGAGTTCCAGCAACAGTTCCTCATTTCTTCTTCTTTTTTTTAAAAAAATATGTCTTTATTGATTTCAGAAAGAAGGAGAGGGAGAGAGAGAGAGAGAGAGAGAGAGAGAGAGAGAGAGAGAGAGAAACATCAGTGATGAGAGAGTCATTGATCAGCTGCCTCCTACACGCCCCCTACAAGGGATGGAGCCTGCAACCCGGGCCTGTGCCCTGACCGGAATCCAACCTCGATCTCCTGGATCCTAGGTCAATGCTCAACCACTGAGTTGTGCCAGCCGGGCCATTTCCTTTCCCCTTTATTGCCATCTCATTTCTTGTTCCCCCCGTTCTTTGGAACAGTGCACTGTTCCTACCTAGTGAGTGCAGTGGTCACAGTTACAGACTTTTCAGCATCAGCACCCTCTCTGCTCCGGGTCAATCCTCGGGTGTTCAAGTTGGTGGGAGGCAGGTCCTCACATGAAAGGGTGAAGAGGTCAGAAGCTCTTTCTGTCTGCACCAGGGGCCCAGGGCCAGGCATGAGCCTTGGCAGTCAGCTTGTCCCACCTGGGCACAGAGGAGAAATTATTCACGGGGCAACAGCAGAGCCTGGGACGGAGGTGATGGTGGTAGCTAGTGGGTCTGCGGTGCCCCAAGCTAGACGTTTTCTCTGCAGTGTTACCGGTTGACTAATCACGTTTGGTTCCTTCCTACTTTCTGAGCCTGGTTTTCCAAGTTTCACATAATTCTGTGAGCTAACTAATATTCATAAGTGTCTTTCATCCCTTAATCTGAATATATTTGGTTTACATTCCTTTGAGTTGAAGACCACATGGGTACAGAAAATGGTACTTGGGAATGGGTGTAATGCAATGGAGTTTGAGAAAGTGGGGCTGAGAGTGAGGATATGGGCTGATTTTCTGAAGGGGGCTGGAAACAGTGAAATCTCATTTGTCTTCAGAGACAGAACTCAGGCAGCCCATCACATGCAGTGGTGAGAGAGCTAATTAAACACAGCCTCTGATCTCTGGAATGAAAGGCTCCCGTGGAATGAAATGCTTATTCGCCATAAGGCTTTAGGGGAACCAAGTGGCCACTGTCATTATACAGATAAAATAAAAGACAATAGGGATACGGGAGTGTTTTGAGAGCATCGGATAGCTAACAAAGGCAAATGATGTTTCTCTCCTCGAATTCTTGATTGTGACACAAACTGGACCTCAGGAACTCTAACAATGCTCAAAGAGTCTCTTAATTCTTTCCGCTTCTTACAACTTTCATGTACTTGAAATGAAACTCGGGGTTTGATATGGTCATTGAATTATAATATTAATTCACTTTAAAGTCTTGCTGATTTTCTTATGTGAAAGACAGTCCTGATCAGAAAAATGTGGGATCCTAAGCACCAGAACTGAAGCATGTGAGTGGATACTAAGGGCTGCAACCCCCTGACCTCATGCCCCCGCCCCCCAGTGGCGTGCTGGCTCTTGATGCCTCATGAGGGCCGCCTGCATTGATCTCTTCCCAGCTGTGTTCAGTGACGTCATGCTGACGACTTGAAGTCAGCCAGGGAAAAAGTATTTTAACTGCTTTGAAGCAGGATTTGCCCTTGCCTTCTTGCTAGAGAGTAGGCTCTTAAACACAGTGCATCACTGTCTTGGGATTTCGGAAGTACTTCCTTCCTTACTTGGGGTGGTCTCTTCTTACTTAGAGACTATAGCTTTTTCTCAGCTCACCACTTGGAGCCCAAAAACGTCCCGGGCTTCTTACTACCGGTCAGATGCCAGCCTGTTCCAGGGGAGTGCATTGCCTTGTAACTGTGTGGAGAAGTTTTTCTTTTTACTTTATGATGCAAAACTTGGGACTCTATGTAAGAACCATAATGACTAATAAGAGTGATTTACCTTGGATAGGTAAAGTATAATCTTTCAAAGGGATTACTGTATCAGGTTGAGCTGGCTAGAGAGGGGCTGATTCTTGGCTCATTTCCTTGCCTATAATCTAGATAGTGAGGCTGAGCTTCCAAAAATCCCGTAAGTAACACAGAGAAGTGTAGGAAGTCCTCGGGGTGATAGTATCATATACAAATCATTTTCACCTCATTTGCCCCCCAGAAGGCCTAGATGAGGTCCTCAGAAACACGTCGATGATGACGGGAGAGGCGGCAGTCTTGAAGAGACTTTGTGCTACTGTTCTTTGTAGGCTGAGGGTGTTGGAGGCAGGTGCTTCAGTGGAAATGGTTTCCCCGATTGCAAGAGGAAAGAAACTATTCTTGTAGGGCAGCAGAGGCCAAGTGGGAGCATTGAAAGGTAAGAGGCAAAAAGGTTGTGGTTACTGTAACTGGCAGCAGGGACTACTCGGCAGTCAGCATGTTCTGAATTACGGGAATCTTTGGTAGCGGTGGGCCGATCATCGGGCCCCTTAACTGAGATAGGCGATAGCACGTTACTCCTTCTTGATTTGTGTTACGGAAAACACTCCATAACAGGGAAACATGGGTCTGACGCCATTGGAGGGAGCTGTTCATTGTCGTCTAATTCTCAGAAGTGGGTTAGTTCTGCAATCAAGAATTCCCTGATGCTGGATTGCGCAAAGATGTCCCTTGTATGTGCAATGAACCGCCTTCCTAGACTTTGCCAAAGGATCTGTGGCCATTTACTACGTATTGCAGATAAATAGCCCTTCCTCCGGTTAGCCTATCCTTTGTTCTGGGTTTCTTTAGAATGGCTGGGCAATGGTGTTTTTTTTGGAGAAAGGATTCCAAAGAACTATTGCTTTTTTTATACCAGTGATGTAGCCAGCATCAAGAATAGTGAATTACAGCCCTAGCAGGCTTGGCTCAGTGGTCAGAGGGTCGGCCTTCGAACTGGAGGGCCTCAGGTTCCATTCTGGTCAAGGGCTCGTATCTTGGTTGCAGGTTCAATCCAGCATGTGCTGGAGGCAGCCAATAGATGTGTCTCCCTCACATTGGTGTATCTCTCCCCCCCCATCTCCCTTCCACTCTCTCTCTGAAAAGCAATGAGAAAAATATCCTTGTGTGAGGATTAAAAAAAAAAAATTGCGAATAATAAATTACATTCTGAGGGTAATGTGCTTTTAGGGGTCAACATTCATATAAACATTTTTAGGTTGCAAAGTGTTTTGACTTTGTGACCAAAATAGACTGCTTGCATTTCAGGTCCTGCTGATACAAACACATCCTGGAATCTGGCTACACAGACATTTCATGCCAGGTATGATCTATATGTGAACAGAATACAGAAGAGGTATAAAATTCCACACAGTAAAACTACCTAGGGAAAGGGAAATAGCCAGAGCTTTGGGATATTGTAAAACACTGATTCTGACCTACCTAATTCCCAGAAACTCAGATACCGCTGTGGTGTTCTCAGAACAGCAAATTGTACTTCAGGCCATAAATTGAGTTTTGATCTGAGTCTGCCTCTAGGTGGCCCAGTCTTGTGGTTATTTGTCTGAGTACATAACTGGAATAGGTCTCTTAAGCAATTGGCAAAATCCTCCCTTGCTCCCTCTACTATGAACAGGGCTGTTAAAGGTCCTGGAGTTGTCCCTACTTCCCAGGTTCTAAAATCCAAAGTAATACTACATCTATAGGTGAATCACAAAAATTAAAGACATCACCCAAAGCATGTTGAGTCGATGATTCTTTTCGTGTCTCTATTTAGGCCTATGCAGAAGATGTATCGGCTTTGAAGACATAGACATATATTGAGTGATTATAAATTATAGCCAGTTGTCCAGTTAATAAATATTCAGAACCAACCAAGGTCCACAGTCTGTGCTAGATGTCAGGGGTACAATTATGAGCAGATCTTGACATGGTTTTTTGCTGTTGTGTCACAGATATTTTGGAGGGGAGGGTGGCATTGCTCACGAGAATTGCATGGGCTTGTGCGACAGGGAAGCCCATGCTGTCTTGGTGTTTGTGTGTATGTTGTATGTACAGGGAGGTTTGGGAGGAGGAGGCAGGGAAGGTGGGGGAAGTCTTCCTTCAGCAAGTGACACCTCAGATGAATTCTGGAGCAGGAGTAAGTGGTAGGAAGGACCAAACCACTACAGGCAGCAGGAGAGAAGTGCGTGCTTGAGGGACTGGATGAAAGACAGTGCACCTGAGTGATGAGTGTGGGGCAAGAGGTGAGAGGGGAGGCTGCAGTAGCAGACAGGGGGCTAAGCGTGCTGGGTTCACTCCTATCTTAAGAGCGATGTGAAGTCAAGAGCACGGTTTTAAGTAGGGAAGGGGTCACGGTCACCTATCTGACTGCAGTAAGATTTCACCAGAGAGTGGCAAGATGTGTTATGAAGCTGCTGCAGCAATCCAAGTGAAAGTCGGTGTGTGAATGTAGGAATCAGTAGGTAAATTTATGAGATATGAGATATCTAGGCAGTGATATTAATAGGGCTGGTGATGGATGGACTATTGATGATGGATTGGATGTTGGGCATGCAGCAATAGAAATGTTCAGCAATGCTCTCATATTTCATATTTCTGTCTTATACAGGAGATATATATACACACACACGTATATGTGTATATATGTGTGATTATATATTATGTTATATATAATATATATAAAATATTTCATATTTCTGTCTTATACAGGATAGATAGATATATATACACACACACACACATATATATATAATCTGAGTTGGCTGGAATGGTTTTTCCTCATTCACTTCATTATAATCTGGAATCAGTGAAATAAAAAAGAATATATATATCTTATTATCTTACTAAATGAGAATAAAATTGGGGCAATGATCATACATTCTTTCTTGGACCTGTAGAGATTGTTAAAATGTTGGGAAAATAATTAGACAATGGGTGAGGGATGAGAACCCATCTGGTTATGAAACAAATAATAAATATGGGGGTCACTGGTCCATAGGTGGGAAGTGAGGCCAGAGACATGGAGAAAACGCAGAGTGAGAAGAGCCTGAGGCTGTGCACTGAAGGACACCAGCAAAGTCCGCACCCCCTAGAATGCAGTCAGCACAGCATCATGCGCCCAGCAAAAATTTACCAAAGGTTTGTGGGTTTAAAAACCCCCAAACTGATAGCACCCTTTCAGGCCCTCCCACTTCTTACTGGTTTACTCTAAAATAGCAAGACAAACACAAAACATCCCAAGCCTGGTTCCTCTGGCTCCGATAGTGTTGGCTATTTAGGTATTTGATCTGGTGGTTCAAATCCAGGGTAAAATATTTCTCATTTATCAAATGACTTTCTCATACTCTCAACTTCTCTCTCATCCCCATTTCTCTCTGTGCCTTTTTCAGCACTTAGCAAAGTCTGTTTTATATCTAAATTAGTTATCTGGAAATCTGTCCACCCTTCAGGCCTGGGAAATTAGGCGGAGGACACCCATGTTGTATACATTTTTGTGTGGTTCCTCCTAGATAGTAAGTGCTTTGGTCTCGTAAACATTTTTTTTCTCTTAAATGTGTTTTAAGCCCTGATGTAAGATATATTTATATTTCACATTGTTCCTGCCTGAAGGCAAGCCAGCAAAAATGTAAACACAAACTCTCATTTTTACTATTCGGTTTACAAGTAAACGTTGGGTACGTTAATAAGCTAATGTTGTTCTTTATACATTTCACTAAATGGTCCCCAATTTTTCTTCTCTGAATATAAAAATGCATTTCCAAAACTTGGCCACTGGGGGGAGGCAGAGTGCAAAGTTAGCGCTTCGTTCGTTCCTCCTGGCAATGCCCAGTACACTCTCCCAAACCCTCTCTTCAGACTTGTGCTCTGCTTTTAATGTAAGCAGAGCCTTTGTCTGTCTGTCTACCTCTGTCTGTCTGTTTTCTCTTTGTCAAATTCTTTCCTCTTCCTTTCCTTCAAAGGCTCTTGGTGGCTTAAAACTTTTATTTTGAAACTTCCAGGAGCTTAATTAATAAACGTGAAACCTAGCTGAGACGGGCACCGTGCCCTTTTCTTGCTCAACCACATGGGTATGCGAGGGTAATTGTAGTTATTTACATTTGGCATCCAACTGACTCAACGAGCAGCATTGCCTTTTTTGTCTACTAGTACCGAAGCTCTTAAATTAAACAGGTTAATGTGGCTGCAGCATTTCGCCCCCTACTATCCCCACAGCTATAGTAAATCTGCCACCTGTTTATTTCCATAAAAATTCAATTACGGCACCACCAGTTATTCTTCTTATGTGAGCAGTTAACTTCAGGCAGTCTCGGGCCCCAAAGAAAGGCCAGGCTGGCCTGCTCCCGTCTTTCCTCCTTGCTCCCTTTAGCTGCCGGTGGTTTATTTTGCTAAGTGACAGCGCACCTCCGCACCAGGGGGAAAAATGAGAAAATAGACTAGAATGCTGTGCACTGTCACGCCAGGGAGAAAGCAAAACTTAAAAAAATCGCCGACAGCCCTTCTGCCTCCCCTTGCCCGAGCAGCGGGGAAGCCTGCCAGGCCCAGGGAAGTGAGCAGCAAGCCAGCAGCCAGGGCCACGGGACACGGCTGCAGGGCTGTAAAACACCAAAATGAAGAGGGAATTGCTTTAAGAATAGTTCGCCGCCTTTCTTCTTCATCCTTGTGAACACTGTGGCTGTGGAAGGAGAGGCTGGTAAAATGCGGTAGCCTCCTGGCTAAAGCATCAGCACAGCAATGAAGAGAAAGGACCACATCTGTCTGTGGTTCACAGCAGTATTGACAGAACCAAAGGCATTGTGCAAAGCGGCTGCATTTCTCTTCCCCTTTAAGAAGAGTCAGTCTTCAGTCCCGGGTTGGAAATGCTGACTTGTATCTTTTTCGTGTTTGTTTGTTTCATGTCTGCTTCTCTTTGTCATGTTTCTTTCCCTTCTCTCAAAAGTCTACCAAATCTAGTGATCTAATTGTTGAACAGAGATGGAGAGACTTGCTTTCCATCAGTCCCTTTAATGCCATCGATACGGATTTTGTTTGAATAAGAAGTACTTATAGCAAGTGTGTAAACACAGTTTTAAGAGCAAATTAGGCTGAAATGATCATGAAATCACACCTAGGCTTCAAGAGAAAACAAATGCTTCTCCGTAAGGAGGTTGGTACCAATAACTATCAAGGTGCAGTTCCTATCGATGAATTCAGACAATGAGAGAACATCACAGAAAGGAGGTAAATACAAGTAGGGTGTAAGCAGGTGAGAGAACCCAAGGCGACTGAGCTCCTAGCTGGGCAGGTGAGTGGAGGGCTCAGGTTACTCCTCCAAAGGGGCCACACGTCCCAATTGACCCCGGGCAGGCACGGATGTCAGAGGTCAGCCATTCCCAAAATGCTCCCAGGGAACTGAGTCTGTAAATATACTCCCTGCCTTCCTGCTGCCTCTGGAGGTGCCCTGTGCAGCCAGCATTAGTAGGGAAGAAGGTAACAAAGTAGACTTTGAAGGCAGCCTGTCACAGGAAACAGATACAGTCTAATTAAATTTAACCTTCTTTTAAATGGTTACTCAAAAGAGAGCCTGTTAGAAGGTCAGGAGGGCATTTCTAAATCCTCTGGGGGGGAGTCTGTATGGAGGGCTGATGCGGCAGGTGGAAGAGTGAAGGAGATTTTTTTTTTTAATATATCTTTATTGATTTCAGAGAGAGGAAAGGAGAGGGAGAGAGAGAGACAGAAACATCAATGATGAGAGAGTCATTGATCGAGCCCGCAATCTGGGCATGTGCCCTGACCGGGAATCGAACCCCGATCGCCTGGATCCCAGGTTGACGCTCAACCGCTGAGCCACGCCAGGCCGGGCTGAAGGAGATTTTAGAGCCTGGGTTTTATCTTGACCGGATGGGACTTAAATGAAGACTGATATTTTGTGGCCCCGAGACCAAATCCTCTGCTGTCCAATGGGTTCAAGTTCAAGGTCTTGGAAATTGTCCTTTTCCTGTCTTTCAGATGTTCTCGTGAGCCTTTTTCTTTTCAGTTCAAAGCAGAAATTAAGATGGGCTTTGAGTGTTTATGCTTCGTGCCGGATTTTGGGCAGATGCCTAATTTCTGCGGTTTCCTTACCTCCTGAAGAGTTTCAGGCTTTTTGATTTGGCCAAAATGATGCAAACATCCAGCTTTTGTACTCTGAAGTCTGAGCTAAAGCAAAACTGAATGGGCCACGTTTATCTGATCGATTAAGGCCTTGCCTGCGTCCTCTCTCCGGCAGCATTCTGCAGGCTCCTCGGGAAATGGACAGAGGCTGAGCTTGGGGAATGGGGCCGGGAGGTGAAGAAATGCGGGGAGGGTGTGGAAGGATTGGACTCGGCGCCAACAGAAGCTAGTCCACTGACCCGGCTCCAGCACAAACGGGGGGACACCTTTGTAGAAGGGAGGCTGAAGGAAAATACTAATGACAGTGCCCCACATAGAAGTCTGATTTAAAACCTCTGTTGTGTAAAGTGATCTAGATTTAATAGTCTTCGGCATGATTGATGTTTATAATTACGAAACCCATTTCTCTCTGAGATCCGCATGCGCACAGTTCCCTTTAACCACAGTTCAACAGGGTGAGCTCCATAAACAGCATCATGCTGAGCAGAGTATTCAGTTTAGAAAAAAAAAAAATTTTTAAGCACAAATTAAAATCCTTTTGGAAGTTTACAGGTTTTTTTCCTGGTTGGTGTTTTTTTGTTTTGTTTTTTTTGTGTGAAACCAAACCGATCAACATCAATTAATTAGAATGATACAACATGGTAGATAATTGGGCCCTCAGGCTGTCCCCAGTCAACATCCTGTCCACCGTTCTGAGAAACAGTTGGAAATCACACTTGCTTGGCTTCCTTTCCAGCCAGTCTAGGACCTGTACCCGGGACTCTTGCAGAAAGCAATCAATCTCTCCTTCCTCAGAAACCCGGCGAGTTTTGTTAGGTCTTGGTTTGAGGGAGTTTCATGGTCCCATTGATGCCAACAGCTTTAACTGGAAGCTGCAGAAGGATTATGTTTTTTCATATTTGGCAGATTCTACAGAGATTGCCTTCCAAATTCTAAGATTTGTCTCCAAAATTGTGGCTTGGCAGGAAAAGTAATGTATAATCTTCAGGTGTAGGTTTTTTGTTTGTAGGGTTTTGGGGGTTTTTTTAGTAGATTTTTATACTCTAGGTCTTGAGGCAACTTAGAATTTTATGTAATAGCTTCCTCAAGTGCCAAGGTTTAAGTTTCTCTTCACTGTAAAGAGGAGGGGGAATGGTAAAAATAAAGCTTTTAGACTGATCTATACCCCCCTCCCCCAAAGGTTTCCCTCAGATTTGGTTTCCTGTAGGATTTATTTTATGCATCTATCCCCCACCCCCTACCAAGGCAGAGGGTGCCCCTTCAGTTTTTAGTTACATTCTGATAACCTCTTAACTTGATTAGGTATTTTACATCATTATTATATATTATATTAGTACATACCAGAGATAACTGTTGGTGAAGACTTTTGTGGGTGCCTGTGGGAAGAAAAAAAGGCTGCTGTGGAGAAAACTGCTCTGAGATGATACGTTTCTTGACAAAGAGCTGGGTCAATTTAACGGAAAACGTTTCTCGAGGTATTTAATCACACGTCAAATCTGATATCATTAAATTGCAGCCTATGGGACAAATTTGGAAAACAAATCCCTTATATTTAGGAAAAATCAGCAATATTTTAACATTTGAGACAATTACTGATTGTATTATAATGAACTTGTTATATCTCGCTTTATCTCACAGGAATGTAGCTGTTTCTGAGTCACCCTATATTCTTATGTAGACTAGTAAGGTGACAGTTTTAAAAAGAATGAGAAAGAATAAGGAAACTTTGTATTTTATTCTTTTTTAGAATGTCAAACTGCTTTGAAACTGAAGACCCTTTTTCTTTTATCAACAGATAATGCATAAAATTTGGTCTATTTCATGTTTGGAAAATGTGGCTCTTAAAGTTCCTGTTTTGATAAGTGCTGTGTGACCAGGAGAAAAAAAAAAAACACCCCAAAATAGAAAATCAGAGAGACAGAATCATGATGGACTGCTCAAGGCCTCCTCCTATTTAATCTTTGGCATATTGCTTCCAAACACTTAAAATACAGTGGTCCCTCGGTTTTCCAACGTCTCTGTTGGTGACCATTGAGGGTTAGGAGCGCCTTACACCCATAGTAAACGCTTTGGTTTCCGATTCCTCCTCGAAGTTGAAACACACACACACACACACACACACACCCACACACACACCCCGCTCCCGCTGAGGGCAAGGTCCTGAGGCCCAGCTGCCGGCTGCGGATCCCTCGGTTTTGGAACGATCCAGAACTCAGACGGCCTCCCGGAGCGGGTCACATTGGGAAGCCAGGGACCGCTGCACAATCAGCTCAGGCGATAAATGTTGGGTTTGTCCTTTCAAACCATCACCGAGCTACATTTAACTTGATGATTAATTTTTCATCTCAATAATGACAGAAAAATTGTCAAAATTTTGTACATTTTTATGTCCATCTTTGGTTGGAACACTTCAATTACTTAAATAGAGCAGTTGAATTAAAAAAAATGTAATTAGTAAATAACAGATCTTCAGTTATCTGTTTACTGGAGATTTAAAAGTGTAACCCAAGAGTCCCTTTCTCTCCCGAGAAAGTTATGTTTTATCCCACGTATTAAATTTTCAAGGAATGCACCTAAACTTTGTGAGTTTCCTCAAATGACAAGTATGAGTATCTTCAGTCATCATATTGCACAAAGAGCGAGGAATTCTAGGCTACTAACCCTATGCCAATGTTGACCCTCATTACTCTAACCCACAGAGAACTCATGACAAGGACACTGCATGACCCTCATCTCACAGCAGGTGCTGTGTGGGGGGCTTTTTGTTGGTTACCCCCTAAGAATCAATATGAGCTCCTGGCCACTGTTGTGTCTCGCAACCACCAGCCAGAACCACTGGAAGAGTTAGGTTGGTAGGAATACTCTGAGGGCCAAATTAAATAACATCTTCGATATGTCTGGCTCCATCTCATTCTAAATTATATTTCAAGATTTTTTGAACTTCTGACCTTACTTTAAGCATATTTTTGAGAAGAGACTGACAAACATCCTCCTCTATGTAAATTTAATAGAACTTGCTCGATTTTCAGAATTTCTTTCTTCTGTGCCTGGCTTTGGCCTCGGTCAACCTTGAAACAAGTTTACTACTACCCGGCATCCCCAACGACTATGGTCCTCTTACCTTTCACTCTGCAAGTCATTATTGAAAGGTGTCAATTTTTACCAAAATAGAGACATCATACAGCTTCCAGATTTCATTAAAAAAAAAATCATTCTTAGACATCTTTTCCCAAATTCTCCCCAGTATTTCTCAAAACATCCCTCACTCTTTTTAGAAGGTAGTTTGTATATGAGAAGAGTTAAAGTAGTAAAAATAAGAAACTTTATTTTTCCAATTGCAAATAAATTTTATTGGTCATATTATGCTAATTTATTGTTTTATTTGGCTTGAATGGACAAATTCTCCTGGTCTCCTGCCACTATCAGAAAGAATGTCTTAATATGAATCAATCTAGAATTAACATCAATTTATTTGATAACCTCTAAAATAGGTGAATTAATTTAGACCTATTTGTGGGCTACTTTTAGACATGTTGTGCAAATAATTAATCCTAGAAGATATGCCATTAAACTTCTTATGCAAAACAATTATATAACTTCATTAATGAGAATTAAAAAAAAAAAATCTTTATTGATTTCAGAGAGAGGATGGGAGAGGGAGAGGGAGAGAGAGAAACATCAATGACTAGAGAGTCATTGATCGGCTGCCTCCTGCACACCCCTGCTGGGGATCGAGCCCACAGCCCGGGCATGTGCCCCGACTGGGAATCAAACCTCAATCTCCCGGATCGTAGGCCGATGCTCAACCTCTGAGCCATGCTGGCCGGGCCATTAATGAGAATTTTCTATGGTTATTTTAAGCAGCTGTTAAACCCTTTTTGAAAACTTTCCAAGCTAACCATTTAGGCCAAAGCTTCTTAAACCATTTGTGGTAAAGAACTGTTTTGTTGTTGTTATTGTTTGTTTAACTTTCACATAATCACATACCTATGCTTTGGTAGAACGCACTGATCCTATGCTTGAATGCAATGACAATCTCAAATTATTATATAAGTTTTTTGGTGTATTCCTAATTTCTGTCCTTATGTCACTGTGAGCTTGTAGCAGTTTGCAGATCACCATGGGCTACCTTTAGAATGCCAACGATAGAAGCTATTGTCTATGATGTAAAACTTTGGGGAGTTGATCAGTAGGCTGTTCTTATATTATAGCAAATTTGTAATATGTATTCAGAAAGATTCATTCCTCCCTAAAGGAAAACTTTTGTCCCTGCTTTATAAAAGTGAGATATTCTTCTGGCTCTGAATTTTTTTTTTTTTTAATAAAAAGATGTCAACACTGCCATTTACTAATTTTGTCTGCCATTACTTATACCACAGAACATTGTGCCTATAACCCAGTGCCTTGCCTTGGAACCAACTCCTGTCAAAAGTCTATATGGAAGAAATTTTTATATCCTCTAGATCTCTTTTATATACTCCAGGTTGTGGTTTAAGTTTCATTTCTTCATTTGCTTTTAGCTTGGGTTGAGTGGGGTCATCATATACTTGAGTATATGAATTACAGTGTCATAACTTCTAGAAGAATCACTTAACTGAAATAATTATAAATCATGCCCTGGCTTATATTTAGAGATGCTTTAAAATATTAATATCAAGCTTAATAATATTGCATTCCCTTCAGGGGTTCTTTGTAGTATTCTCTATTTGAAAATTCCTGTGAAGGATCACATTCATTTCATATTTGTAGAAAAGGCCCTCTTTTGTCAGTTATGTTTTTTAAGATCCAACACATCTCACCTATGAAGAAGAGTGAGTTATTAATCTGGCTAGTCCAGGCTCAGATATTACTGGAGTGTTATTCATTCATTCATGCAGCAAATAAGGATTGAACGCCTACTGTATGCTACGCATGATACTAAGTCTGCTATTTCAGTGGTGAGTAAACCAGGTGTTTTTTTTGCTTTCAAAGAGTGAAGAATCTAGTGGAAGAGATAGGCATGTAGTCAAGTAATAAAATAAACAAATGTAAAACTTGACTATGATAAGTGCTCTAGAAGGAAGGGACAGTGTTATGAAGGTGTATTTAATCATTAGATTTATTCAGCCAAAGAGATGCAAACATGTTTCTCTCTTCCATTTCCTTATTCTATGCTACCAGCTAATGGTAACAGTTTGGTTTAATACAAGATGCGCATATCATCCCTAAGACACTAGCACTCCACATGGGGTTCTGAGGGTCTCAGAAGACATGTTTCTGCAGGAAGATGTTTGGTTGGTGCACTGGTGGATTTAACAGACTTGGCTAATGTGGCTGGTTTTTACCACACATGACTGTGGTGTTGCTGGAGAGTAGTCTGGGGATGGGTAGTGGAAGGCTAGGTGGTAACTTCAAACAATAATGAGGCCAAACTTGGAGATTCTCTGTAGGGGTCGGGGCCAGCACTCTTACAGACCATGACTGGAAGGTCATCTAGAGCTTAGAGGTCCATACGGACATGGAAAAGCTCTAGCTAGAGTCAGGAAAATTTTATCACAGGATAAGCTTGTCTCTAACCGTAGCTGCAAACCACCAAGGGCAGGAGAAATGCTGACAGATGTCTTCTGTGGAAAGATTTGGGGTTTTGGATTATTAGTACTGAAACTTGGCAGGCAGCACCAAGTTGGATGCTAACAATTCATCCCATCTTCATCTCGTTGACAAGAATTTTGTTAACCTTTTACATTTATCCAGTTTCTTAGCCTTGGCTTAGAGAATGGTGAAGTCAGGTCCTGCTGGAGCCATAAAATCGAAGATGGGAAGAAAGTTTTATGCTGACACTAGGGTAGTGAAGGTTATCCAAGATCTGAGGAATTAAATGCTGAGCAGAGATGAGATCAGGGCAGAGCACCTGGCCAACATCACTGCTTCTCATTGGGCCTCTACCAGCTCGGGCTAGGGAGGTGTGAAGGACCAGCAGAGATAAAGACACCTAGGTGTTTCTTCAAGGGTTATAGAAAAGCAAATGTCAGCACAACTAACCTCTAATGGAAATTAAAATCATAAATGTGAGGAAACATTAATTCCTCCGTGGTTAAAATTAAAATATATGTTACAATGGTTGATGATAATATCTTAAAGAGAATAGCAGTGGGTTTGTACATATTCTCCAAACAATGACCACAGATTGTTAGAGAATTGCCCAAGGAGCACAAAGGCCTTGTTCAGATGGAATCCTTATGGATTCTGCAATTTATCATTATGAATTTGCTTCCTAAATCTTTTACCAACAAGAGCAGAACCTCTCCCCTTGTGTTCAGCTATTAGCTATAAAAGTTCTGTTGCTCTCCCTTAAAATGTAACCTTTGAACTGCAAACTATGATTGCAAGCAAGGCTCATAAAATATATATGTGAGGAAATTGTATTTTTTCCCTTCATTTATAGACTATATTTGTCATTGGTGATTGAATTTTCTCACTAACCTTGTGGTAATTAACCCATGGGCTATGACCTTGTGGTCTTGCCTTTATTTAACCTACCAGTATAAAAACTGTGTAAGTTTTCTTGTTAGTCAGAAGCATACCCTGGACCACGGGTTCTGTTTTTCTTTTCTTCTACTGACCATGTAAGAAAATAAATATGATGGCCTATGGCAGAGATTGCTACTTTCCCATAATATCCACTCTCCTTTCTACCTTAGTAATAGAATTCCAACGTTATTCAATGCAGCAATGTGCCTAGCTAGCTAGGAATTGTTTGTTTTCTAAATATTATTAAGGAGTAGGGATTATTGTATACTAACTTGGCTCCTGATAAACAGGAGACTTGCATGGATTAAACTCTGGAAATGTTTAAAGAGTCATGCTTATTTCAGTGGATGATGTATTTTTCAAGCCTCATAATGCCAGATAAAAATCCTCGATGATTCTTGACTTCTGAATGAAATCTGTGGAGCTGAACTAAGCCATGAAAGAAAATTGTGAAGGGAAGAATATTGGACTTTAAGGTCTTGAGACTTTAATTTAAACGAGATAGGATTTTTACTTGGCATTTTAATTTCTGTGTGGTAAAACGATAATGGAATATTGTTGATTATGTTCACATTTGGGAAAACGTTCCATTCTTATGTTTGGAATATCATAGGCAATTGTGTGGCTGAGACATCTGTTAATTTTGGCCTGTTGGGTATCTATCCCCTCCTTTGCTAATAAAATATCCCGGTTTTACTTTAAGCCATCCTTCTTTAGTCCTCTGGCCATATGATTGGGAGTGGCTGACCTACTTACTCTCTGACACCAGGGCAGAGGCAATTTCAGGTCTTGGGTAGGGAGAGTCACAGGATTATTGTTTTGGGGGTAGGCATGTGACAAAGCCCTTGGGTCACCTGGCTTTCAGGATTAGTAAGGTAGAAGGACGTATACTCTGAGTACCCTGAGGCAATATTGATTCTCTTTTCAATGGCATGGGAAGTCTGCCTGGGAATTAAGCCAATACTAAGGTAGAAGAAATGAAAGGTGGAGAGCACCCAAGTCCTGATGTCACACTTTGTAGCACCTGTTGAAGCTGTGCTACATCTGCATTTTTCAGTTGTGTGAAACCACAAATTCCTTCCTTTGCTTAAACGTCTTTTGGGATGGTGTTCCCTTACTTGTAACAGAGGAGTTCTGACTACCACATGGTGCTCATTGTATGACTCTCTTGTGAACCACGTTGGGCCATGTAGCTGGGCATGTAGGCTGGGGAGAGAATTTAATAGTAAATATGTTTCAGAGTTCATGTTTGATGTGTCTTCCGACCTACTTCAGAGACTTTGTGGGGAAAAAACTTAATTTCCCACTTTACTAGGCCTTGGAGGCTACAAAAAACTCTTCTCCTTAAGTGAGACACCATTTCCCTGGTTGAAACTTGACATAGCTACTACTGGATATAAGTTTAAGGAAATTAAAATGAGAGGGTATGAGAGAGGTGGGGATGCTGGGCTCCGCTCAGGCCATGCTCGCCTCTGCCAATACCATTTTAAGCCCCTCCAGGGAGAGAGCTAGTGGTTTGATTCGGCACTGTGCAGGGCGGCCAGGAAGGCCATGGGGACTTGTGGGTGGAGTTACTGCGTGTGCAATGAAACCCTGAGCAAGTCCAAGTGCAGCCTCTTATCTCTCTTCCACTTTCCGTTCCCTGCAGCTGGGTTGGGTCTGTTTACATGAAGGCTCTTTCTGTGACATGGTCCTTTCTGTTTCTCTGTTTTTTCTTTGTCCCTCTCAGTCATGCCTGAGGGTGCTGTTCTTAAGACTTCAGATTCATAGAATTAGGTGGTTCTGGTTGGAGCATTGAGCATCTATCTACTCCAGCTCAGACTTCATCGGAGTTCTGCAAGTTATGGTCGGGAGCTTGCACAACATGAATACAAAGGTCCTTTGATTCACATTTAACTATTGTTATTTAAATGAACAAGAAATAGTATATTTATATAACATGAATAAGATAAATGCTTTTTTTCTTTTTTTAAATTGATTTTTAGGGTAAGGGTAAGAGAGAGAGAGAGAGAGAAACATTGACTTGTGGTTCCACCCATTTATGCATTCACTAGTTGATTCTTGTATGTGCCCTGACGGGTAATCAAAACCTCAACCTTGAGGTATCAAGACAATGCTCCAGGCAACTGAGCTACCTGGCCAGGGCTGTATTTTCTTTTTATATTTTTTGTCAGGAAGCTGAAAGCTGAATGTGTGGCTTAAAACCAAAACAAAACCTAACCGTTTAAACTACTTATAGTTGGGTTTTGTAACCTGCAGCCTAATAAGATTCTAAAGGAAATACGCTCTTATACGTGCCTAGATGATAGCGCTGAAGTAGTAAACATTTAGCAAATATTTGTGAAATGTTTTATCTTCCAGATTTTCATAGTTTATCTGGAGAGAATATCGTATTCCTGCTCATCAGAATGAAAGATTTATAATGGTATGACTTATGTGGGGCTTTAGTCACTAACTTATCAGCGTGTTATGACAGCTTACTCAGCATGCTAGAGCAGCTGAGAAACATGGGGAACACGGAGGAATAAAATCTATAAAATCTATAGGTGTCGCAAAACCTGGAGCTGTAGCTAAACTCTTGGATGACAAAAGCGGTATTCAAAATGAAATATTAAACAATTTGGGAGAATTTTTTTCTTAAATATATCTTTATTGAGAGGAAGGGAGAGGGAGAGAGAGATAGAAACATCAATGATGACAGAGTCATTGATCAGCTGCCTCTTGCACGCCCATTACTGGGGATCAAGCCCACAACCTGGGCATGTGCTCTGACTGGGAATCAAACCTCGATCGCCTAGATCATGTCGATGCTCAACCTCTGAGCCATGCCCAGCCTGGCTGGGAGAATTTTTTTTAATTCAAGTCTATAATTTTGGATTCAGAGTAGATCAGAAGCTACTAACAGACCCAAACCTGTTTGCGGAACACGTCTCAGTTAAAATCAGATGAGCAAGTGTTGGCAGAATGAAGAATATTTAACTTGGGGAAGATGATTCTTGTAGATAGGAAAAGGGTAAGGGGAGGGTTTATAACATGTGACCTATTTGAAGCACTTTTTTTGTAGGAGATAAGTTAGATTTATTCAACGTAGTTTCAGAGGGACTGAGAGAAAAAAATTGGAGCAAAGTGTGGGAGTTTCAGGTTGAGATACTGGAAATCAGCATGAGGAAAATGTTAGCAAAACACGATTTTCAAAAGGAGATTTGCCTGACTTGTGAGACCCAGAGCTGACAGTGAATTGTACGTGAAGCCCTGTTGAGGATAATGACAGTTTCCTGCTCTGGGTAGGACCTTGACTAACTCGCCCTGGAAGATGCTTTCATTTAGGTTAAAACAATTTGATAGCTTTGCTTTGGTTCCGAAGGATGGTATTTGGGGGTATCTTCTGAAACAAAGTGACAAGGTGATGGTAGTTACGAGGCGAGGACTTGTCGATCACGTTATTTGTTCAACTTGGTTTTTTTAACAAGGGCTCCCCTATGTGGCCCCTTCCTTATCTCAGGTGACAGTGACTCTGAGCTGCCCGTTGGTGCTGGAGGGGGAGGCTCTGCCGGACTTGTCTGTTTCAGGTACCATGTTGGCAGCTACTTACGGACAAACACGAGCATGTTTATACTGTGAGAACCATTAAACCAGAGGTCGCAGTGTGCACTGCCTGCAATTTATAGCATATTTTTATAGGCTGTAAATAGTTTTGGGCTTTTTAAATATTTAATGTTTTCGAAGGTGTAATAAGTGGTGGACAAAAGGGAGTTTGCTGCAAGTGTTCCAGACCCTGTTGTATTTCATCTTCTCATCAAAGCATTGGCTTTTGCAATCCCTGAGAGCTGTTTTGACTTCCAGGGATAAATCTGACTTACGCACGGCGAGGATGAGTTATGGATCTCATGACTCATGTAATAGTGTTCCTGGCCCTCAGCTGCCTAGACCTGAGCCGTATTAGCCACGTCCCAAGTGCTTGGGGACTGCATGTGCCTAGTAGCTACTGTCTTTCCGAATCTGGCCCAGACCTTCCAAGAGAGCCCCACAAGAATGACACATAAGCTTCTAGGGCTTTTCCCTGTGAATAAACCTTCACGCGGCTTCTTCTCTCTTTCCTCAGAATTGCTCATTTTTTATTTGGTATGTTTTTAAATGGTCTTTATGTCTCCCGTGTCCTACTTTCCTCTTTTGCCAAAATAATTTACCTCATTTTGAAAACCATGGAGCCCCAGGTCCACTCCCGTGTCTTGTAAATTTTAGAATAGTAATTTCGCCCATTCGTACACTGCTGTCTTCCCCAACCTAGAACAGTCCCAGCACATACATGAGAGTTAAGAAAAATTGGTCGAAGCATGGAGATCCTGCTTCCTGGCAGCTGTCATCAGCTTTGGCTCAAAAAGACGCTTATAAAAATTTAAAAAAAGAAAGAAAGAAGGAAAAAGATTGGTCAAGTGACTAGAGATAAATAAATGAATCCATGCTCCCAAATAAGCCATAGATTGAAAGTGCTTCCAGCTCAGCCAGATTTCTGCATCTATTCTCCCAAGTTGGATCATCTGGGGGTCCCTTTTCCCTTCAGGAATATGTATATTTTAAAATATATCTTTGATTTCAGAGAGAGGAAGGGAGAGGGAGGGAGAGAGAGAGAAACATCAGTGGTGAGAGAGCCGTCACTGATCAGCTGCCTCCTGCGGCCCGACTGGGGATGGAGCCCGAGCCGGCATGTGCCCTGCCTCCACCCGGCCCCGCCCCCTTCCCTCTGGCCGTTTCCACACTTGCCTGTGTCTCTTTCATTTCTGATACCACGCTATTCTGTCATTATGTTGAAAATGTAAGGCAGAGGATTAAGGAGGGATAAAGTTAAAAGTTTTGTAAAAGTTTTTTTTTTTCTTAAATAGCTAACACAGAAATATCAATACCCTTAGCCATAATGCCCTCAATAGCAGGTATATGACAATAAATTAGCGGGATACAAAGTAAAAGCCACCGATAGGACAAGTTTAAATAGTTCCAGATCATCATTACATTATTTTACCTTTAAGACGGAAGCTCAGAAGCGCTCCACTTCTAAGAAGCCAACATGAAGAGTTCATGAATTTAATCCCCAGCGAAATGAGCAAAGCTAGTGAAAATTATATATATATATATAAAAAAATCCAACTATTTAAAGTCTCTGGAAACAGACCTAAGGGCATACTGTAAAATAACAAAGGAAGAAACATTTATTCAACAAACTCCACTAAAACACAGAGAGATAAGTGATCATCTGTGACATGTGAGCTGCAACCTACTCCCCCTTTCTCCCCCTTTCTAGCTCAGAGTGACAGAAGCGTCACCTGCGTGGGTGAGGCCAAGAAGATGGGGCTCCCTCACCACTTAGCTCCCAATCAAAACTTAATTTATTGCATTTCTCATTCCCCCCAACTACAAGTTGAAGGAACTAAGTTCCTGGAGAGTATGGCTGAGAGTTCAGGGCTTACCCTCCTTCATCCTGTCCCTGTCCATGGGATAGAAACTATTCTGTGTAGGAAAGGTTGAGAATACTTGGGCCAATATTGCCCTCACCGCAGCTTATTCGTAGCACAGAGGTTCCATGATGGGAGAGGCAAGCTAGGAAGACCAGAGGCTAACCTACAAGCCCACTGCCCAAACGGTGGCTCCGAGAGCTTGCTGGGGGAGAGGCAGTCCGTGGGGAAAGAAAGCATCTCAAAAACAATACCCCCGCAAAGGAGCCCAAATTTAATTAGATTAGACTGCTGAAAACTTTGGGCTCGGTCTTGAGGACATTGGTAAAAACAATGGGATAATCAGCTGGTCATTAGAGAAGCCTAATGGGTAGGGTCTAATACCCAATGAAGCAGGCAGCTTACCAAGGAGATCGTGGAAGGAGGCAGTGTTAGATCTCCTAAAAACTAACATTATTCCCAGGGTGAAGATGCCCCACCTAAGGCTGTCCCCAAAGAGGGATAACAAAAATAGAGATTTCACTAAAAGAGAAGTGAGTCACCAAAATATAAACAAGAACACAATAAAAACAGATCTATGCGAGAAGTATGGGAATCAGTATCCAGGTTTGCTACAATATAGTTCCTAAAATGTCCAGTTTTCAACAAAGAATTATGAGACAAGGAAAGAAATAGAAAAGTATGACCCATATACAGGAAAAAAGCAGGAAACAGAAACTGCCTGTGAGGGGCACTAGATGTCAGATGAAACAGACAAAGACTTCAAAGTAGCCATTATTAATATATTCAAAGAATAAAAGAAACTATGCTTGAAGAAGAAAAGGGAAGCATGAAGACAATGGCTCATCAAACAGACAAATCAATAAAGTGATAGAAAGTATGGAAGAAGAATTAAATTCTGGAGTTAAAAAGTCCAAAACAAATGAATAAAATGCGAAATTTAATAGAAGGGCTCAACAGTATATTTAAACTGGCAAAATAAAGAATCTTAACTTTATGATAGATTGATAGGGATTATGAATTTCAAAAAAAGGGAGAGAAAAAAAATGAAAAAAATGAGCAGAACATAACTTAGATGAAATGGACAAGTTTTTAAAGACACACAAACTACCAAAACTGACTTGTGTATCTAGTAACCTCACATTAAGTAACAAATAAATAGGATATCTTCATATAATGATTACTAATTCAGTCTATTTCCTTTATTCACTATAGGGTGAAGGAGTCTATGTTTCCATCAAATGAACTGAATTTAATTATTTACCTTCTTGTCATTCGCAAATTGTTCTCTTTTTTTAAAAATATGTATTGATTTCAGAGAGAGGAAGGGAAAGGAGAGAGAGATAGAAACATCAATGATGAGAGAATCATTGATCGGCTGCCTCCTGGATGGGCCCTACTAGGGACTGAGCCTGCAACCCCGGCATGTGCCTTGACAGGGAATTGAACTGCGATCTCCTGGATCATAGGCCTTTACTAAACCACTGAGCCACTCCAGCAGGGTCCAAACTGTTATTTCCATTTCCTTCTAATAAGATGAAACAAAAATGACTTCTCTTGTATTTTGCTCTATTCTCGGTAGTTGATAGGGAGAAGAAATTTGTGGAGTATTGATTATGGTACTTCTGCTTTGATATTTACTCCCTATAAATTATTTTCTTTATTTCTTGAGAGTTCATATTTGTTTTAAGACACAGCTCAAATGCCTTACCTGGTAAATTCTTTGAAATATTTAAGAAAAATATAATATCAATAATGTACACATTGTTTCATATTTTTTTATTCTCTGAAAGAGTTCTCAACATGATTTGTGGAGTCAGTACAGCTTTGATACCAACCTAACAAGAACAGTTTGTGAAAGAAAAATCACTAATAAACACTTGTAAAAAAATACTAAACTATTTTGTAACAGAATCTAGAACCATATAAAATGTCTAATATATCATGACCAAGTTGGGTTTAAGATTATTATTTGGAAACCAATAAATTCATACATTCATGGAATAAAAGAAAGATTATACACTGTTCATAATATACACAAAAAGCATTTGGTAAATTAAACAATCATTTATGATTAAAAGAATTGGGAAACTGAAAAGAGAATAAAGTGATTCCAATAAATCATTTTTGGAAGAGAGGCTCTTATGACATGCATCATACTAATGGTGAAATATTAAAATCTTTTCCTCTCCTATGAGAAAGACAAGGGTGTTCTCCGTTCCAACTTCTATTCAGGATTGTGCTTGAGGTACAAGCCAGAGCAATAAAGCAAAAGTAAATATGCAAACACATACATACATAAAAGGTTTAATGTTGGAAAGTAGAAAACAAAGTACCACTTACTCATGGATATTTTTATTGTATGCATAGAAATTCAAAAGAATCCATTAATAAATTATTAGAACAAGTGAATTGAGCAAGATTGCTGAGTAGAATTTTACATTTATAAATTTTATTTTATATAACAGCAACAAAGAATTTTAAATTTTATGGAAATTAGTAAAATAATAGAAATATTTCTCTTCTGCTCATTTTGAAAGTAGAAAATATAACAAAACAATGTAAGGAATCTTTGAAGACTACCAAAGGCTGATGTCAGGGAAAGGAGGCTGCAAGTTGGCAACAACTTAGAGGTCAGACGGGGTCATTTGTCTATTTGCTCTCAGCAACGCTTCTCCTCTTCTGCAGTGTCTTGCTCTGTATCTCAGAGGGCTGGAGGCCTGAAAATGACTTTCTGGAGATGTCTTTGGCAGCTGTCTTCTACAAGGCTCTGCGAATGGGAGGTAATCGCAGGTGACTGGAAGGCCAGAGGAAGGAAAAGGCCAAAGCCCACGTTTTCTTTTGGCGGGGGCGGGTGGAGCTCTCCGCAGAGCCCGCAGCAATCACGGGGCAATGGTGAGCGCCTGGGTTCCTGCTCAGGTGATCTCTTTCCAGCAGCAGCACGTTTGCTGGGTTATGAGCAAAGCAGAAGTAGCTGACGCTTTAGCAGCCCTGGCAGCCTGGTGCTCTGTCTCTGGCGGGCCTGGTGACAGCCTCTGGGAACTCTGGGCCCCAGGGCTCCTGCACTAGCACCACAGCGGTCCCTGGATTCCTGCAAGGCAGCTCCAGCAGTTAGTGGTTCCACACTCCTAGCTACAGTGGACAACCCGGCTCCAGCCGGTACTGAACCCCTGCAGGTAACACCATTTCCCCTCTGCTCCTGTAGCCTGGGATGGCGGCCGCTTACTGCAGATACTGACCATTGGGGAACGTCTCCTCTTCCCTTCTGACTACTCCAGCCCTTCTAACTCCAGTACATGAGATAAGCTACAAAAAATTTCTCCAGTTGAAATGCCAGTTGAATTGCCAGTTGAATTTTGGGTTTTCCTGAGAGGACAATGATCCTGGGTACGTGATGGAAGTACAATCCCACAGAACCCAAACCAGTTTTTCCTTTGCTTTTTCTCCCACATTTACTCCTATTTAATTTTAGTGTTATGTATTTTTAAATATTAAATGTATAGAATAAATCCTCTAGTTGATTCAATACATGACATGCAAACAAATGAACAGTTGCACAGTAATATAGATCTCAAATAGAAATTAGGATGTTAAATAAAAAAAAGTTAAAATTTAGAATTTAATAATTTAAAGTATAGTAAACTGTCCTTGAATTTAATTCACGAAGTGTAAATATAGCATGATAGTAATCATATAATAAGTAAATACATCTTTCTTTTTCCTAAAAGTTCTCCCTTTTTTTGCGCACGTACAGAGAAGAAAATATGATTATACTTCGAAACTAGAAATCTCTTCTAATATTGTCCACTAGGAACCCAAGTTTCAAATTTTGAATTTTTTTACTACTTGTTACAATGAAGTTGTTAACAGGTCTTGTATTTCTGGATTATGTTTGGATTATGATAGCTTTATTTCTCCACTGAGTTTCCAGGGTCATGATGTGATTCATTATGTGTACTTATGTGTTTTTCAGATAATTACAGAAACAGTGCATATAAAAATGAAAACATAATTTTAGCCGTAAGAGAAAAGCTTAACTTTCATGAACGTTAACTCTGGTGAAGCATGTGACACATCAAGAGAGAAATGCGCCCGATGAACACAGCACGGTATTAATCGTGTGCTCTTCCCTAGTTTTGTGCATGCTGGTGCAGTTTTATATCTAGGAAAGCTCTCCATATCCAGAAGTAACAAATAATTGTATAGGAAAGGCCTTTAA
This sequence comes from Miniopterus schreibersii, assembly GCF_964146895.1. Classification (NCBI taxonomy): domain Eukaryota; kingdom Metazoa; phylum Chordata; class Mammalia; order Chiroptera; family Miniopteridae; genus Miniopterus; species Miniopterus schreibersii. The sequence goes on along the minus strand of NC_138105.1, from coordinate 37,447,952 downwards.
TCTAGAATTTTCTGAGGATGACTGAACGTTTTCTTGAGAATGATTAAAACCTCAATCAGAATTAGAACTGCAGATTTAACTACACATGAAATTGTATTTGCACATATATAGATACTATTTTCATCTGGGATTTCTCTCTATGTACTTCCTTGTATGTGCCGATCCCGTTGGTATAGTACTGATTGTCTTTAGATGGTAGGACACAGAGGGCAAAGGTTGTGTGTACCCCGGATGCAAGCTGCCTGGCGTCAGCTCCATTCCTGGTTTTATCAGAAACTATGGTCTTGGGTGAGGTTCAGTAATGTCACTTGGTAAATGTTATGGGTGTAAAATGGACCATACGCACACGTACTCAGCAAGGATCTGCTACAGCCTCGGACGTTACCCCGTTAGGGTCGCTGCAGCCGGAATGGCAGAGGGTGAAACGCTCAAGGTCAACCCTTTGCATTTTAAAATGGGCTCTTAAAGTTCATTTCATAGATTATAAAACTGGTTTTTAATCACACAAAACACACAAAAACAGTTTCTAAATTTTAAAATCTTCTCTTTAAACATTAGGAACAAAAGTGTGAAGGATTGAACATAACGTTTTTACTACAAACTGTAACATAGGAAGGATGACCTGAATCAGGTAAAAGTCCTTCCTCGGGGAGGGGAAAGCATTGGAGCAAGAGAGATGAGAGGCACTGAGGCCCCAAAGGGGAGCCTACGCTCACAGCTTCCATAATTTCAGGAAGAGGGGGCATGTTCTCCACTCCCTTCTTCAAGGCAAGGCTCCATAATGCTCCCCAAATGGGACCACCAGAGGATTTTATATGAAGGGTGTGGCTTTTCTGGCAGAGAGAGGGCTTGAGATAGCATCTTGCTATGTCCTAGGGTCCGAAAGACCTGGTGTGGAGAAAAATAAAAATTGCTTCATGCCCTAACAGAGAATGGGGGATTGCAGAGAAGGCTGGTGGATCAGAGGAAGCGTGGAGTTGAGATCAGGGGTAAGGGCGGTGCATAGACATGGAGGCCAACCTTGATTAAGAGCAAGGTTGCTTCATTGTATGCAAAATCCAGATGGGAACATTTCCATCAGCTGTGAGCACAGAGAGCAAAGGTGGCCACAAAAGATTAATAGGATAATTCCAGTATCCCTGCTGTCTGCTTCTAAGGCTTGCTCTGTCTCTTCAAAGTGTGCTTTTGCTTTGCTACATGCCTTGTAATTTTAATTTTTGGGGGGGAGTGGGTAGCCAAATGAGATGTATCAGGTAATAGGAACTACTGTAACAGACCTTTAGTAATGTGGGGGAGGTCTGGGGAAGCATTCTAGCCCTTTGATTAGGCCTCAGTCTCTTAGTGAGCCTCTGCCCCTGGATTAGGAGCTTCACACGTGCTTCGCAGTTCCACACCCTCCTCCCCATGCCCCTCAGGTGAGACAGGAAGGCTAGAGTGGGCTGGCGTCGGGTATCACCCTTCCCCCAGATCAATTAAACAGAAACCCCAGCAGGTTAGGATCTGGTTAAATAGTTTCTCCTGAGGACAGGCCTTCTTAAGAACAGAGTGCTCTGGTGTATTTTCAAGGTAGCTTCTTGTCTCACGAAGCAGGAGGGGATGTTTCTCAGATCTTCACTGTGAGAACCTGGTAGAGCTCCAGAAGGTAAAACTCCCACAAGTGTGGGGTCCTCCCGACGACTGGGTCCCCCCTAGCGATTTTCTCCCTTAGACGGGCCCACACTGAGCCTCCTGCAATTCTCAGCTACAGTTCACGTTTTCATACTCTGCATGGGCTCCTACAGAGGTTTTAGCTCCTGGGTTTCTGCTCCATAAGTTGCGATTCTCCGTAGTCACCTGTCAGTGGATTTCATGGCACCAGTTTGCCCCATGACATCCGCGCTCTCAGAGAGCCAAGAAGAGTTGATCATTTTTCAGTTTGTTCAGCTTTTCTCTTCTTGTCAGGGCAGAGTGGTGGCTCCCAGACTTCTTACATGTAAAACTGGGAGTCTGCATTACATTAAAAAATATATATATATTCATTTAAAAGTAACTATTCCATTATATGTTAGCATAAACAGTATATTTTATGAAAATTAACTATTTTCCAAAACAAAGTTTGAGAAGAATGACATTGTTTTACATTTTCCGAATCTGTCTGATGTCTGGCTTAATGGCTGGATTCTCATATTTTTTCTGCATTTATTTTGTGCCCTCCTGTTTTAGTTGATGTATATGAAGAAAGCCTGGCCTAGTTTGGCAGACGTTGAAAAGAAATTTAAACCTTTAAAACTTCAATAGTCTTTTCAGATAATTATGGATATTCCTCTTTGGTACTACGTGGAAATTTGACATGTGATAATTTCTTTTGTTCTTAAGTTTTAATTAAATTTCTTGAGGTGACATTGGTTAATAAAATTATATAGATTTCAAGTGTACAGTGCTATGATACATCATCTGTATACTGAGTGTGTGCCCACCACCCAAAGTCAAACCTCCTCCTGCTACCATATGTTTGACCCCCTCTCCTCCCCCACCCACCTTCCCTTTGGTGACCGTCATCATATTATTGTCTTTGTCTATGAGTTTTTGTTCCATATTCTCCCATTTACCGTTTTAAAAGGCAGCTCAGAGAACAAGTTGAATGCAGTGGGGAGAAATGCGGAGAATTATGTTTCTGCACATCTGAGTCTTAATGGATAAATATCAAAGTCGTTATAAATAAAAAACAGTACAAACACTGCGAACACATCCTTGCAGACCATCCGCACTAGGACAGGAGCCTGCGAGGGCAAGGACGGGGTGCCCCTGCCGTCTGCTTTGTCTGTCTTCCAGCTCACCTCACCCCCGCAGTGTCTCGCTGCGGGCTGTGTAGGGCCGAGCCGGTCCTTCATTTCCAAACCTTACTGTTACGCACCCTTAGTCGCCACACCTGCCAGCCTTTGATATTCCTGCCTGCACGGTGTTTATATTTGTGTTGTTTCCCTCAGTTAGTTCTCTCCTTTACCCGTCACCCTGGTGGCCGTCTCTCTGAGGGCCTGGGCCCTGCCGCGCTCTCTGAAGCAAACACCCTCAGGCCCTCCTCTCCCTCCTCCGTTCCTATGTTTGTCCTGCTACAGGATCAGCATTCTGGGTGATGCATCTGTGGGAGGCTCATTGTAAATCACCTTTGTCAGGCCGAGTCTCTTTGTGCTTAAGAGTTGAACTGAAAGGTGATTCCTCATTGCACAGCGAGATAACATTTCCTATCCCAACATTAGATGTTCCCCTGCCGGCAGCGGCGAGAAGATCTGAACGCTTTGCACCCGATAGTGTACAGGCCGCAAGAGTTTCCAGTTCGTATGTCCCCAATTAAAGATACAGCATAGACATGGCGATATTTTCATGATGAAGATGTAGAATGCTGTTCTGTGCTGTTAGTGTATTTAGCTTTGTCTTAAAGAACAATTTCACAGTAAAAAAATCTGCTTGTGATTGTACTCAGTGTTCAGTAGTTCTGAGTGGATTCGAAAGGTATGGACTGGAAGTCGCTGAAGAAGTGAACTTTTTGAAGGAAGATAATCACAAAGGAGCCCAACGTTAAGTTTCACACACCAGTTTTGATTACCTTTCTACGAGCAGTTAGAATGTTATTATCTAAGCTGCAGAGCAATTAATGGTTAGAACTGCTGGAAGTATTTAATTGAGTATTGATTTAAGGCCAAGCTGTTGTTTGGCTGAGGCATTGCATTATAATTAATGAACCTTAACCAGAGTTTAATTTTTCTACACTATTCCTGATTTTCAAGCGTTGTAATAGCAACCCTCACATAATCCATCGAGGGAGCCTTGGACTTTTTCTATTAACTTTTTAAAGTTTTGACTGAATTTTTAACATCCCCAGAAGACGTCTAGCTTTCGATAATATCTTCAGAGTCTGCTGCGTTTTGAATACATTTAAGATTAAATTCTCCCATTGACATATTGTCAATTAGTCGATAAATTCATTCATACAAGTTTAATATAGGGTAATATTATTAATGGCATGATTTACTGAGGAGGGCTGTGCCTTATACTTCCCTGGAGTTCTGTAGGCAAAGGGTAGATTCTCATCTGTTTGGGATGGTGCTGAACGCTTAAGTGATGCTGAATGCTTTCTTGAAGGGCAGAGAATAGGAAAAATTCCTTTCAAGGGCTCATCCATAAGACTATCGGGCCACTGGTTAGTCCCTATAGGTTGTCAGAAATAGGAGTTTGTCATTTTTAAAATAGCCACCTGGCCACTTTCAGATTTGGCACATAAGCCTAGCTCTGTTCAAGATGATGGCTGAAACTGTTACCACTTTAAATATGTATCAAAGGCATCACTGAGATCTAGACGTACACAAGATGAACAAAACATAGTTGGAGTAGCCGCCTCTGTGCACGTAACAGCCTGTTTTGAACACAAACGTCGCAGAAATAACGAAACCATATGGCAATCTGTGATGCACGCGATGATAAAGACTTTACAGTTAAATCTCTTTACAGAACTTTCCAAGATCATCAGCCACCTCATTTTCTTTGTCCTTACAGGCCCTTCCCTTTCTCCCCCGGTCACTATCATAGCTAAATCCCTTTAATAGCGTGTCTTATCAACGTCACCCAACAGTTAGTTGCTGCGAAGGCTGCTGCAGTGGAAAAGTTTCGATCTCTTCCATCTCATTTCGCGACCTTAATGTATGAGCCTGGCTGTTTGTTTCTGCTGCGAGGTGGTTTGGGAATTTGCTGTAATCCCAGCAGCAATTTCGAGCCTGGCACCTGGTACTCCCTTTCTGAAATGTGGAACAGCTACTTTGTGTCAGCTCCCCGGAGAGCGACCACATTGGAGAAGAAGCGGGGGAACTGCAGCAGGGGTGCTACCGCCTGCATTTTAAAACACTTGGATGGATTCAGGACTCGAGTGCATTTTTAAGGCTCGGTGGCGGAGCCCCGCGCGTCATTGGCGGACCCTCTCGGGGAGCAGGCCTTCGGGAGGAGCCGCAGATCCCAGGGATGAATCACCGAGCGGCCTTTCGTTTACTCTGCGTCTTCCCAATTAGGTGGTGCGAGGAAAATGAGGAGGTAGATTGTGGGATTTATTTCCATTTCAGATCAACCAAGGCACCTGCTGGCAAAGCAGCATAGAAATGTCACATCCTTATAACTATGTTCATTCCGGTCACTGATCAGCACGTTTTAGGCGGGGGAGCTATGGGGGGATGCGTATGCGCTAACGGAAAGATCGCTCATCTCTTTGTGACTGTGTTTTCTGTAAAACCAAGTCTGAGTGGCATTTAACATTTGCAGAATTGTCGGTTCACATAGTGTGTAAAGAGGAAAAGGTCCAATTCTCTAATACTTATTCAATTTGTTTGAAATAGATGCTGAAAATTCACATAAACATACATACTCAAAAAGATTTGAATCAACTTGGTACTCCAGCAATATTATGTTTTTTTCTTAAATACTTATTAGTAATGTAGCAGTTCCAATAGACCCATGCCTTTTACTTCTGTGTTAATAGTTCTTTGTGTTCATTGTGACAATATTTTAATATTTCCGTACGGGAGTGGCAGGGGAATTCTGCACTCGGCCTCCTTCGGCCTCGCGGGCCGGGGCTGGGGAGCGAGGCGTGTGCCCTGCGGGCTGAAGGAACCTGGCTTCTCCGGGACAGGGGTCGGGCGTTTGGGCCTGAAAGTGCTTGTGGATTATGTAGTCACCCCCGGGGTACGACCAGGGTAAAGGGTGAGGGGCAGGGTACCTCGGAATGGATGAGTAAGCGGATAGGGGAGTGAAGGACGGAACGGAGAACAGCCTGTGGGTTGCTGAGCGCCCTCGTGACGCTGCTATTTTCTGTTACCCAGCCGCGTTTTCTCTCAGTGGACTAGATACATGCCCGCAAGGGCTCTATCTAAGTAACAGTAGCAATAATATAAAAAACAGAGTTTGAACACTTCTGGTGGGGGCCTGGGAGTGGAAACTCGGGCCTGCCCTCTTCCCCGCCGCGGGTTCTGCGGGGTTTGCGGGGTTTGCGGGCACAGACTGCACCGGGTCACCCCATTTCGAAGCTCAGCCTGCCACCTTTTTTTTTTTGCTATGGAAACTGTAGGAAAATAACTCAAGGCCACTCTCCCTCAAGTTTCTCATCTTCAAAAGAAGATAATAATTGCCCCTATCTCATAGGAATGGCTTGCGTATTAAATGAGATGTTACGTGAACTATTGAGAATAGTTCCTCACAAATCTGAAGCACTGTCCGGTGTCAGCAGTTATGACGACGATTGTTGTTGTTCCACCTGTGGAATCCTGAATGTCTCACCCACTCTCTTTTGTGGCCTTGAAAGCCACCTTTCTGGGAACGACATTTGTCACTTCCATCCCTGGTCGCTGGTGTCCTTCCTTACCGTCCGCGTCCCTCTGACAGCCGTGCTGACCCGGACCACGTTGCTGCTGTCCGGTTCCAGCTCCGCTGTCCCGCTCCTGTCCCCCGTGGGCTCCTTGTCGTTTTTTCCTTAAATTTCTAGCTGGGGGAAAGGAGGTCCCTACCCCTACCCCCAGTACCCTTAATCCAGGTCTAGCTTTCTCAGTTTCTTACAATACCTTAGTACTAAAACAATACTTATTAGTCTTGTCTTGTCTTTTCTTTTGCAGCTCTCTCTGTAAGATTCCCTGGGCGTCAGCTGGAAAACGGTAAATGTGGATGCTGGAGCTGCGGCATCGCCGGCGCCTCTCGCTCCACCAGCCGTCAGCCAGGGCCGCAGGCCAGGCCTCAGCCGCCGTCTTCCGCCACCTGCGACTTCAGGTAGGCTTGCTGGTCACTCAGACCACATCTTAAGGTTCAGTGGAATGTCCCTCCCAAATCTCTCATTTGAAGTTCATAATTTTGATGCTATAAGCTCTAAGCATCACTTCAAAAGATCTCTTTTTAATTTCTATAAAGCTGCTTCTGGCTTCTTCTCTATGTAGAGGAGACAGAGTAGAGAGATAAGGGCAGATTAAAGCCCAGGCAAACACGTGCATATAAAAGAGCTGTTACAGATGAAGATGTCTTAGAGTCCTAGCAGTCTGCTTTAGTTCAAACCTCCAGGCTCTGTTGTGTCACAAGTGGGGACAGTGACACACAGGGAAACAACCTGAAGACCCAGGGAGATGTTTTACAGGATCATTTTGTTCAGCTGGTCCCTAGTCCACTGACCCTTGAGGGTGGAAATGGTTCAGGAGAGTAACACAGCATAAGAAATGATAATGATTTCCCTTTAAACGTTTATTTCGTTTCTCTGTGGAAGATTTGTGCTTTTGACTATTCATGACTCATTTTGAAAAGACTGAGTGTGAGTCTAGTTAATGACCTAACAAAGGAAAATGCTCATTTTTTTAAATAACAAAACCCCAGTGGAGTGGATTAAGAGACTAATTCTTTCCTCTGTCAAGAGAGACTTCAGGGGGAAAAAGGCATGCTCCCAAACTCCCATATTCTTCATCTTTAAAAGGGATATGGGAATGTAAACTAAAGCGATGACTTTGAAAGCAGATGTACAGACCATGTATGCTGTTCTGTTGGTGTAAATCATAAAAATGCTCCACAATGTAAATGTTTAGGATACTTTTGTTGAATTACTGCAACAATAATAACATGCTATGAAAGAAAGGCTTCCATATATATGCTAATTAAGAAAAGGCAACACACTGTAACTACTGCACAAATCATAAAATATTCAGTTTGTGTTTGTTGAGACTTCAAAGAGGTTCTGTTTTAACTTTATGGGTGCAATTTGGCTGGAAAAGAGGTGTGTGTGAAGCAGATTGTTAAATGCTCTTTTACCGTTGCTGGCTGTTTGGCAAGGTGCTCCAGTGTGACAGGGAAGGACAAGTTTGATTTAAAAGACAGTTTCAAGTCCCTTTGATGAGTTTGAAGAAGAATATTGACCCCACCCCCCAAAGTAGTGTCTTTGCTTTGCAAATTACTTTGATGAGTACAATGTCCATTGGGTAGCCAATCACCAAGGTGATGTGGTTAAACAGCTGGAGTGACTGGTAGAACCTATTTTTTTTTCTGCATGTTAAACTCAGGGAGCGAGGTATGGGTGTCATCGTATCTTTCATTCTAAGTGGCCTTCAGCCAATCCCACCAATTTGACAATGGAAATGACATTTTTCACCACCAATTTGACAATGGAAATGACATTTTTCACTCGTGTCTAGTTATGTATCCTCATGCCCTGGTGTAGAAAGAATAATGACACATTTTAGGGTTAATTAAAATGATCTGCAAAATGTCTATTTTCTCTTTTGTTGTTTTATTTCTCCTTTAGAATGTCAGTATTTTTAGTCTTTGAACCTGACTTCTGTTGAAAAACTTTTAGACCCCAGACTTTCCATTTTCTAAGTAGCATGCTAAATTAGTTTTGCTTCTGTGACTTTGTAGATAACAAAATTTGCTCCTTAATGTCTTCCCCTTCCATACTGATCACACAGGCTGTCGCTCCCGAGTTGGTAGGGAGATATTAAAAATGGGTCAAAGCACTGCGCTCAGAAATGCTATTTTGGGAACCCCGCGCCTCCTCACCTGCTGGCAACTCTCTTAGTGTTGAGAGTGCTACGGTAATCAGGGCAGTGTTAGCCTAGAGCGAATGACTGTAGACCAATCGCTTTGGCTGGGTTTCCTCACTATCTTGATGGATCCTAATCTTAGCAGGATTACAACTGTAGGTATGAAATCCTCTGGTTAGTATAGAAGGTTTTGCACCAAGCTAGTGCTCTGGCTAAAGAAAATCCTCCAAGGGCAAGAGAACTTTATAGAAGAGGAAAGAACATTTTGTGTCCTAATTATAAATTTGCTCCTAAAACCTATGAAGGCTGGCAAAGGTACACAGGGTTCTTACCAGTGATGAGCTGAACCTGTCTCTCTTAGGCTGATCAGAAATATGGGGTGTCCCCCCAAAATGTATATACACACTTTTAATAATTATAAAGCAATGTTTATTAAAAAATGTTTCATTTTCAAATTTGAGCTATCAGCTATTACAGTGTATATGTTATTTGGAATCTAGAGTGCAAACATTACTCTTTCAGGCCATATTTAGTTGGTGTAGAGGCTACTTTGAATCAGTGTTACATCTTCTTTAGAACCCTTCATGTTCCTTTTCTATGTTTCTCTTCCTGAGCTGCCAGTTTCACCCTTCCCACTCCCTTTGAAATGAAATTAGCTCGTCTCATTTTTGTTGTCTTCCCTAGAATCAGCATCAGAAACCTTCTTTTGCTCTGACTGTCACTTTCTTCAGAGTAGCATTTTAAAGTGTGGTCCCCATTTCACTGTCAGGGTTACTAGTCCTCCCCAATACCACCGTTTTGTCTTTCCAGTTTGTCTCCAGATGTTGTTCTGATATTTTTGGGTCTCCTAATGTTGGCCCAATGTCCAAACTCTTTGCTGAGAACTACAGTAATTTTTTCTCCAAGAAGAAACAGTCTTTCCTTCCCTACAATGTAACATTTCTTTTTGGCCTTCTGAGGGGTTTGGGCCTTTGGGACCCTTGGGAACCCTGCTTTTGTGGGTGTATTGCTCCCTCTGCTGGAGAGACTTATAATACTACCAGGCAGAGCTGAGGGCTGGGACTGCTGGGTGCCTGGCGCAGTGCAGCCTCTGTTCCCATATTACCTCCTTTAACTTGGGACTGATAGAGCTGCCATCCATCTTGCAGAGGAGGAACCTAGTGCTTAGAAGGAGTGACTTCTCCATAGTCATGCAGCTGGTGAGCCAGCATTGCACCAGGCAGTCTGGCTCCAGAAACTGTGTGTTTCACTACTGCTCTATCGGAATAGCTGCTTAGAGCTCTAGTAGGAATATACATCTTTCCTACTTAACAAATACACACCGAACTCCTATTCCATGTGTCACCTTATACAAAGGAACTTATACTCTCACATTCAGATACCGATATCTATCTCATAGAATCATTGTGAGGAGTCAAGGAAATATTTTCATGGTAATGATCCAGCACAATATTTGACATGTTATAGCTCTTAAATAAGTATTACTTTACCTTCCTCCAGAACCTTCTAGTGACTTTCCACTTCCATATAACTGAGGGGGGGGGGATCTTCCTGAAGAAGTAAAGATGTTTCAACCCCCTTCTATCACAGAATGGGAAACTTCATCATTCGAGTCTGTCCTCAGTTCTAAAAGATGGGGGGAAGGGTAGGGGAAATGGAGGCAGATGAAAACCCATCACAAGAGTTACAGGCCTTAATGCAAGACGACTCAGGATGACTTGCCCAGATATTTCAGAGTTAACAAGGCTGCTTGTCTATGTCCTAGAATGAATAAGCTATGTCAACACTAGCTCATGCTTGCAAATCTCTTCTTAAATCCACGTATGTTCCTATGCAGACAAGGTGATTCAGGATGCCTGTCGTTTAGAGTAGCATGCAATTCAGTGTCATCTGGATTGGTCAACGGGAAATATGAATCGGCATACCTGCTTTAGATGATGTGAATGACATACCTGCTATCACATCAAAATGACTTGCAACATATACAGTATATTCATTGTGTCAAGATAGTGAGAGAGGTTGCCTTTGTTTCCAGGGCTGACTTTGCTAAAAATAAATATATTTAAATGCTCTATGCCTTTGCTACTTTAAACTTTCAGTGCAAATTAAGGGGGTTGGGCCCAATGATTCTAACATTCATTTATCTTGAATTCAGTGGTTTTCGTATTTCAGATCTCATCCTTCATATTTATTAGGGAATAACCTTGACACCCTGCTGGCTGTTTGTCAACAAGATTCGGAAATATGTAGTAGAGGTTTTGTTAAAATATAACATGAAAACTATAATAATATTCTAAGTAAATTGTATAGGGACATTTTACAGTGTTTTTATTGCAAGGGAATGGTTTTCTTCAATCTTGGCTTATCAATGGTTGTTTTAAAAAAATGGCTTAAATATAAAAGAGCTTTGATGTAGCTTTTTGATAGGTAAGTTTCATGGCAATGGAAATGCAATGGAAAACGTTTTATAACTATAGATTTCACAGATGTACTTTTAAAAAAGTGTATGTTACCATTTTAAATTAAAATGTCACCATTTCATATATAATTCTGGATAGTTCTGAATAAGGAGACCAGTCCTATCCTAATACACCTTAACAAGGATGCTTTAAAATCTCCCTCCCTTTGTGGGAAGGTGGTTGGCCTACTGGAGGACAGTGATCCCCGTCACTAATCCAGATTGTCTTCATAAGAGAAGAATAAACTTCAGAGAATTTGGGGATGATCTCATCAGAAAGGATTAAAAGATATTCTAGAGGAAATATCTGTCAGGAGAATCGAATGGTTCACACAGGTATTACTCTTCAGTGTGGTGCAATAGACTGACCACAGACAGCGTCCAGCTTACCAGGATTAAATGCCATAATTTCTCCAGTGCTCAGGTATATCAGCCCCCTGCCCATCCGTTCTTTTCTCGTTGGCCTTTGGCGTTGTAGTGAGTATGCCGAGGAAGCCTGCGAGTGTCTGTTGTATGAGCGCCTACATCTGCCCTACCCTCTGTCTCTTTCAACAGATTGTATTAAGGACAGTACAAAATACTTTGAATTTTCAATCCAGAAGAGTGGATTGTGGTCCTGTGGCTCTGCTATCTCACAGTGGTCCTGTGGCTCTGCTATCTCACAGTGGTCCTGTGGCTCTGCTATCTAACAGCGGTACTGTGGCTCTGCTAACTAATTGATGTCTTAGCAGAGCCACAGGACCACTTTCTGCACCTTACGCTTTGTGGTCCTGAAGACAAGAAACGTCCAAGACAATGAGGGAAAAGGGAGCACGATTTGCAGGCTGTTCCGCTTGTGTGGATTCCAGCCTGGGGTATTTTCTATTTGATCCTGTATTTAAACATATAAATCATGAGATTTGAAATTGAAATTGTGTGTTTCGGGGCAAGCCCTGTAAACTTTACTTGTATCGGAAAGGTAAGAACGGCTAGATAAGGACTCCCCCCTCTCCCCATTTGCTAGGGACTCTAAGAACACTGTACCTTCAAAAGCGGTGCCTCTCCCTCCCGGGACGTGGCGCCTAATGGTCGATGGCACATCTGTTATGCACCAGTGTGATTCCCACACCTACACGTCGGAATTCCCCTGCTTCAGAGGCGGAAGGGCAACTGAACACAAAGTTACATGTTTGGGGTGGGAGTATAGATAATATTAAGACTTCCATGTTTTACATCTATTATTTACTCTGTTCCTTGCTACCTATGTTTAAGTTTGAGTCATTTTATTTTCCCTACTTCCTAAACTCTAAGGCTTTATTTTGCTCATCTGAATTTTTTATGCCAGCGATGCCTCTCCTTATAAATCAGCACTTTCTCCTCTCGGCCCTGATGCAATGCCAGAGCTCACGGTGTTGCATGATAATTTTGTCCTTCGGGAGGAAGGAAAATGGAATAAACTAGGCCTTCCCCACCGTTCCGATGCTACGCCAGCGTTTCAAGTAATGTCCCTTTTGTCTCTCAGAGAAAAATCATCTTATGGTTTATTACACTGGATTAAAGGGCGTATACACTCTGAAGCTAGAATGTGACTGAAGGACAGTCAGGCATAAAGGATTGTCAAAACAGTTGGTATGTTGAAAGTTTTCTAAATTCCTTAAATGAACTTTTTTCCTTTGGGGATAACTAGGTACCATCTTGTAAAAATAATATTGGGAAAAACACACCCTGATTCTGCAGGAAGCTTTCTGTTTGATGAAACAGAAATCTCAAAACTTACCATTTGTCAACATGAATTCCAAAATACGTAACTTCTTTCCATATCACTGTTATCGAGGTCCTGATGTTTGTTTAGAGTGATTGTTCTAATGCACAAAAAATGCCATAAAAATGAGCTTATAGATTTTTTTTCCTCTATATCACCTTTATAAAAAGTATGAAATCAAAGTTTATTATAGTTTCTATGTTCTGCATACCTGAAGTAGAGAGGGGCTTCAGTAGGTCTGGAAGTGATAGAAATGAGAAATCAAACTTTAAAGTTCCCTTATCTGGAGAAAGATGGTACTTAAACATTTTCCTTTGCTTTTAAAAATTTATTTACTTTTGATGCCTCACACGGAAAGTTGAATCCACTGCTAGATACTCCAGTAAATGGAATATGGAAAGGTTCCAGCAGAGGCCAGTTCTGTTCAGCTAATAGCATAGTCTGTCCGCTTTCTGCTACTGAGGAATCCCATGACATTTTGTAAAGCAAGAGAGAAAACCTGCTCAGCCAGCCGGTTAACCTGATTTAATTAAACAGATATTTATCACAGAGGTGGTGGAGGTTGTTTTCTACTTGCATTTATTCCTATGTATCATTTGTACATTTTACTAAAGCATAATTTAAAAACAGCCCGGCCAGCATGGCTCAGTGGTTGAGCACTGACCCACGATCAGGAGATTGCGGTTGGATTCCCGGTCAGGGCACAGGCCCGGGTTGCAGGCTCGATCCCCAGAGGGGGGCGTGCAGGAGGCCGCCCATCAGTGACTCTCTCATCATTGATTTCAGAAACAGGAAGGGAGAGGAAGAGAGAGAAACATCAATCAATAAAAACACTTTTTTTTTTTTTTTTAAATATATGTAACAAGAGAAGCTCACAGGAAGTCTTTCATTCACTCTCAGTGAATTGGTGTAAGAGTGAATGAAGGGTACATCTAGCCAATGAGTTGATCCTTCAAAAAGTCATTTGCCCGTTCTAGTCCCTTTGAAGAAATAGTAATTGAAAACACAGGAGCTGGATTTGAAACCCTACTCTGTCAGTTACTGGTTGTGTAACCTGGAGCTGGTCAGCTTCCTTTACTAAGTCTCATACATTGAGAAACGAGAATCCCTCATTGTGAGGATTAACAGGGCACCTCCTTGTTGGCCCAGGAGAGTCTACCTGTATGCCACTTGCCCCAAAATAGATGTGCCCCAGCCACACACATCAACAAACTGATGATCAATGGAGGGGGAAAGGGGATATTATGTAACCCTTTAAAAATAAATAAATCTTAAATTTTTGAAAAAATTCAACAATAAACTAACAGAAACAAGGTGTCCATAATTTGAAAACAATTATTATGAATCATCAGAGGTTCCTTACGGGTTTCTTTATCCAAACAGTATTGATATTCAGAATGAAATAAGCATTACTGAGCACATAATACAAGCATTTGAGGGATGTAAGAGCGAGGAAAATGGAGAAGAGTCTTCCTAACAGCAATCCCTTTAGTTATGTGTGCTATGTGGTAGCTTCATTTTGCATGTCAGGTGTAGTGGATTTACTTTTCATAGTTGAGTTATACTAGCAATACTCTTACTAAAATATTTTTTTGAAAACGACCCGATTATTTAACTTGTTTATCAGAGAGTATTACAAATTCAAACTTACCTCTCTCTCTTTGAAAAAGTACACACCAACATGCAAGCCTATCTCTGTTTATTGGAAATCTACAAACTATAAGAAGAGTAGCTCACTTACATGAACTCAGAACCTTCCGAGGAAGGAAAGGCCATTATGTGGCCTGAACACGAAGTTAGGCATCTTTTACTTGTCCTTGTGGTGGGCAGTCCTGAGAGGATAGCCTTAAATCAAGAGATTGATTAGCCCCCCTCCCTGCCACCCCCCCCCCCAGTTATCCTAATAGTGAAGTGAATGAAATAATTCAATCTAAGTTAATCAGTTATTCACTGATTAAAATTAACTGATTAGAAAAGAGAAACATTAAGGTATCGAAATATTCATGGCAAAGAATTAACTCTCTTTTGAATCATCTGTCTGGTGGATCATGCCCTACTTTAAAATGACATCAAAACTAGAAATCAATAAATCCCATGTGATTTTTTGTAACTAACTTTCATGACAATGAGAATAAAATTTCACAAATGCTGGTCTATTTTTATACCAGTGTTTTCCTTGCTCTAGGGGACCAATAAAACAGCTATTGCATAAAATGTTACAATTTTTATTTGTTATGCTATCCTTAATAAAAATGAAGGAACCCTCTAAGTTTTTCTTGGAGGTCTAGCATAAAATAAACCAACTTCCTATAATATAAATCAGGTATGTCTCTCTTTTCTCAAAATATTTTTGAGGATGCCGAGAAATAAAATCAAGATAATACTGTGATGCAGTCTTAATTTCAGTACAGTTTAATTGGCACTGGACTTTAAAGGTTACCAACGGTGGAACCTGGCCAGGTGGTTCAGTTGGTTGGAGCATTGTCCAGCATACCAAAAGGTTGTGGGTTCGATTCCCAGTCAGCGCATGTACCTAGGTTGTGGGTTTGATCCCAGTTCCGTGTGCATACGGAAGGCAGCTGATGGTGAGAGACAAACATCAATGTGAGAGAAATACATCCATCTCCCTCCCTTCCTCCTTCTCTAAAAAAATAAATGAAAAAATATCCTCACCTGAGGGTTAAAAAAAATTGCTCATCTATTTTAGAAAATTCTTATTCACCATTAGTAATGATGAAAAAACTGTACTATTCATTACTTAAATGAAGATTATATTTAAATATGTAAATATAAACATTATAAATAACTTAGCTGCTTTTCCATTGGGAAAATTTTGCTTTTTAAAATGTGCTTTCATCGTCTTAGTTCTCTGAGGCAAGAAAGTTTTTAAATTATAGTTAGAATAAAAACACAACAGAACTTTTTTCAGAGTTATTCAAATTTCTATTTATCTTTATTGTTGAAAGTATTACAGATGTCCCCCTTTTTCCCCTTTGACCCCCTCCACCCTGCCCCCACTCCCTGCCCCAGGCCTTCCCCACACTATTGTCTGTGTCCATTGGCTAATTTGTGTAACCCAAGAATTTATATGCATATCTCCACCCACCCACCTTCCCTCTGAGATTCCTCAGTCTGTTCCATGCTTCCATGTCACTAAATCTATTTTGTTCATCAGTTTATTCTAAGCAAAATAAGCCAGGCAGAGAAAGACAAGTGAGATCATGTGATGTTTATGTTCTTTAGATTCCACATATTCTCTAGGTCCATCCTAGAAGAAATTATAAGTTTTAAATAGAGTTTTTGTAACATTGCTTATTTTTCTCTTCCCTTATAGGCCAAGGTAAATATTTTTGAGTCTTTACTTTTGCTTAAGCATTGGGTTGGATAACTCTAACATGAAATACCATACCATATATCAAAGAGAATATTTTCTGCTTTCTACAACCAGGAACAACTAGACACAGAGGGGTCAGTATCCTTTCAGAAATGACTGACGGGCACAGTCATTCAGACGCAGAGAGCTCAGTGGTCAGTGGTAGAAGCTCCCTGCTGGTCTTAACGTTGCTAGGGACACGGGGCTGCGCGTGTCTTCCCCGGGGTTCATCTTTCACATGTGCCACCCAAGCCACGTGCCAGCTGTTGAGCCAGGGAACTTCAACAACGGAAAAGCTAAGCCAGGCACTGTGTACGCGGGGTCTTACGTTTGCCCTGAGCAAGATGCCAGTGTCCACGGCACCAGAAGGAAGGCCTCATTCTCAAATGTCCCTGTAGCGATGGACTTGTCACCAGTGCTATTTTGTGCTTGAAATCTGATACGTAGCATTTTGATACAGCAGTTTGACTAATTTTTCAAGGGAGTAAAACAAATGTGTGGAACCTACATGTCCCCAACTCCAATCATTACTTGGTAATTTTTAAAGCTCTATTCTTAGTCATTGAGTTGAATTTGTAACACTTTTAAGCAGGGTGGACGTACGATTCTGGATGGACTAAGAAAAATTTGAGAGGGACCTGATTATGACGACTAACTCTTAACCCCTATTCAATCCTTATGTCTCTCATTACTTTATAATATAAGTCCTTAAATATATATATTTGTTATTACAAACTGGCTCATTCTGGGACTCTCATTTAGAAAAGATAAGTGAGGTTACAGCCCAGAAGCTTACAGAAAACAATGTGGAGTATGGGCAGGATCTACAAAGTCTCCAGTTTTTATTTCTATTTTAAAATCTTATTGGACTCCTTTAAATTTCTCAAAACGTTCTTTGTGATTTAATTTGCACAACAACAAAATCTATTGTCATGCTAAGAAATTCTTAATCAGTTTAAGTGTGAATTCTTACAGCCTTTACCACCTTAAACATTTTTTATATTAGACATGTTCTAATATTAGAAAAGTTGTTAAAAAATTCTTAGATTGGGGAAAATACTAAAAAGTTAAATGATAATACTTAAACATTATACCATATTAATAACTCAAAATATTTGACTTTCCACCTCCAAATTTATTAAAATTTTTATATTAATAAATTTATAGCAGTCACAAGTAAAATTAATATATAATCTTTTGCTCAATAAAAGTATACTTAAGTGATTATAATTTAGTATAAGGATATTTTAATATATTTTTATTTTGAAATGCTATATATAGGGCAACAATACTCAGTTCTTCCAAACTTTCAAAAACTATCCCCAAATTTTTAGGTAACAAATATATTGTATACATTTATATTTATTTTCTGCAATTGTTCTGTTCAAGATTTCTCCTTCCCTCCCTCCCTTCTCCCCTTCCTTCCTTTCCTTCCTTCTTTTGTTTCTTTTTTTTTTGAAAGTATGTTTTGTGCCATTTTTTACATGAATGGTATAAACAGCTCTATTAATTAGTGTATATATGTGTATGTGTGTGTACACACACACACACACACACACACTCTTTATATTTGCAGGGAGGTATTCTGCAATGCCCAGGACTCTGAGACGGTGTTTATATGTTAAGCAATATCACTGGACTCTACCCACTAGATGTCAGTAGAACACTCCTACCTACGCCCCTGCCCCCTCTCCCCACTACTGCAAATTTTGACAAGCTAATATGTCTACTATAGACATTGCTAAATGACCCTGGTGGGGGCAAAATTACTCCTGGTCGAGAATAAAGGTCAGTGTAGTGCAGTTAAAGAAAACAAGTGATTACCATACTCTTTAAGAATGCATGGTTACATGGTAAAACATGATCAGGTAGTTTTGCTTGAAAAGAATTCTTTTTAACAGGTTAAATTATTTTATATAGACTCCTGATCATGGGCCCCTAAAATAGTCACTGTACCTTAAAGGCTGTCTAATTTATAACCCAAGCTGGAGACGCAGATATTAGACATGATTGGCCTGTGCTGAGGTCCCTCAGAAGTAGGGTGATCACACAGGCTCGCAGTGAGCATCATCCTCACAGCTCCACGCATTTAGGGCTCCCTTTTCCAGTGGATAATTGTGCATGAAATGGAAGCAGAACAATTTAAAACAGGGCATCCCCAAGGGCGAAATAATGAAGGCCAAGTCAAAAGTGTCAGATGAATGCTGTATTCTGCAAATTTTCATCCCTAATTTGTGTCATAAAAAGTTATACTCTACAACTAATTTTCTCTATCACTCCACATGATAACTATGTTCACATTGTCTTCCAATATTTGCACAAAGTCAGTATGTTGTGCCATTTGTTTTATAGTGATTATGATCCTTTTTGCAATTGTTTTTAAGTTTGTGGGTGGGTGGTGTGTGTTTTACTGTGATATACCATTCAATTCACACATTATAAATATATGAATTATACTACAAACAGTTATGATGGGTATACAACTCTTAAACAATCTAATTTTGGAGTGTTGAACATATTCTAAACACTAACTCCATACCACTTAACAGCCCCAATTCCTATTTGCCTATTCTGGACATTATATATATATAAATGGAATGTGTGGTCTTTTGTGACGAAACCATTGTGCTATATGAAAGAATTTAAAGGTTCATTCATGCTGTAGCATGTATTATACAAATGTCCATCAACCAATTATTTTCATTTCTTGACTATTATGAAGAATGTTCATCCACTTTGTACATTTTACACTTTGCCCATAAAAAACTTTCAAGTGAATATCATTGGACAATGAAAAGAAATGACATACTAGCACTAGTACATGAATGTCCACAGCAGCATATGGTTTTACTTTTCCACTCCTAGGTATACAGCAAGGAGAAGCTGGTCATAGAGTAACCGTGTTTTTAAATCCTCACCTGAGGATATGCTTTTATTTATTGACAAAGTGGAGAAAGAGAAAGAGATGTGAGAGAGACATCAATTGGATCCCCAGTTTGGGGTGCTTATGGGAGGCAACCAACCCACGACCTAGGTATGGGCCCTGACCAAGAATCAAACCTGCAACACCTTTTGTTTGTACAGGGCGATGCTCCAACCAACTGAGCCACCCAGCCAGGGCTCTCCCTTTTCTAGTATAGTCATAAAAACAAAGCCCAATTTTAAGAGTTCTTTCTGTATGCCAAATACATGAAATATAAATTTCATGTATATCATATATTCTACCACAACAGTCCAAAGAATAGGAAAAATTTATATCTTTATTGTTGAGTCAGACTTTCACTAAATTTTTTAAAAAATTGAGAATCCTCATGCACCTCTGGGGTTTCTTTCTGAGGGAAGGGGGGTGTGGGAGCAGGACGAGATTAACCAAATAACTTACACGCATATATGCATAACCCATGGACACAGACAATAGCGCAGTGAAGGCCAGGGGAGGGAGGAGGGGGTCAATGTTGGGGAAAAGAGGAAAAGTTTTATAGACGTCGCCTTGTTCATAGCTATTGTAAATAATGCTGCTAAGATCTGGAAACTGCCCAAGTGCCCACCAGTAGATTGTGGATAAAAAAGCTGTGGTAATTTGGTTGGTATGGCTCAGTGGTTGAGCATTGATCTAGGACTCAAGAGGTCATGGTTCAAGTCCCAGTAAGGGCACATGCCCGGGTTGTGGGCTTGATTCCCAGTAGGGGGCTCATGAGAGGCAGGCGATTGATGATGTTTCTCTCTCATTGATGTTTCTATCTATCTCTCTCCCTTCCTCTATCTCTAAAAATCAATAAAAGCACATTAAAAAAAAAAAAAAAAAAAGCTGTGGCACACTTACACAATGGAATACTACACAGCTGACTTCATTTTTGACTCCTAGAAGCAGCCCACCCATGTAAAGATCAAATTCCCCTTCTGCCCCAAGCTGAGCAAACTGGTAAGAAAGTCCCAAGTTCTCCCTCCTTTACATAAAGTCCCTCAATTCAAAGTTCAAACTGTACATACAGTTTGAACTTCCTCCAGTCCCAGTTTTGTCCCATAACATCTGTAAAAAACCCCAAACCAGTTTCTCATTGCTTAAGAGCACCAGGAAGTTTGTACCTGCTCAGGAGTCACTTTGCTCACCCAGAAAGTCTCATGGCATGAAAGGGTGTATTTCATACCCTCTTTGATACATCTCACATGCACCATCTTCCACCCAAAATTTGGTTTGGATATCAAGTCCATTCTATAAGAGGAGATAATTAAAGTCCAGTTTATTTACTTTTTCTTTTGTCTTTTCACTATAACTTTAGAGTGAAAAGTTTAGCAACTCAAGTCTCTTATAAGAAAACATGGTGAACCTTCCTGAGCTTTATAGTTTTGTTGTAACTAAGTACTTTTGCTATCATATAAGAGTTTATCACTTACCTTTAGTCTGTGATCCATTTTGAACTAATTTTTGTATATGGTATGAAGAAAGGAAACAACTGGCTATCCACATGCCAAAAAATGAAGTTATCCTAATACTGTTTGTGTTCATGGGCTGTTCAAAGAATTTATAAGCGTGTATGTCTATTCTTTGTTGAAAAGACTGGGGAACCAATGGACAAGTAGAGGCCTAGGGTGTGGTGGGAGATGGGGGACATCTATAATACTCTCATTACCCCCCTCCACCCAACAACAACAACAAAAAGACAATTCAATGGAGGGCAGGAGGTGGGGAAGAATAGTGCAGCTTTGTAGTGATACTGGTATAAGGATAGACATGCAGATCAAGAGGATAGAACTGAAAGTGCAGAAATAAACTCTTACATTTACGTTCAGTTTATTTTCAACAAGTGTGCCAACACTAATCAAGCTGGTGTCAAGTTGGAAGTGTTTTGGTCATTCTCATTCTTTTTCAACATTGAAAGGCTATTTCTAAAATTTACATGGAAGCTCACTTTGTTTCAAACTTGACCCTTCCAATTTCTGCAAAAAGGAAGCAGGAATTTTGATGGAGCACTCTCTCATTTAATGCAATCCCTATTTGGGTAGTATAGCCATCTTAGCAATATTAACTTTTACACACTGAAAACTACAAAATATTGTTGGGGAAACTTGCCATGTTCATAATGTCCTCTTTAATTTCTTCCATTTATTTGACTCACAAGCTATTTCTACTTTTAACAATAACATCAAAAAGAAAAAAAAGCATTTTTATTTCTAAGCTTTACTGAGGTATAAATGAAAATAATTTAATTGCTGTGTATACAAATACAACCCAAAAATGAACAATTTTTTGTTTTGCTTATTGATCTTTTATACTACAATCTTGATGATTTTGTTAAAAGAAGTTGTTTATAGTTTTTTTTCAATCCCACATATTAAAAAAAAATACATACTTTTTCAAATAAAGGGGAGGAGGCAAGAGTGTTATTAAGGCAACATTGGGTATATATCTTTGTGAATTCCCCATGTGCATGTATTAAACTTTTTCCCCTGTTAACCAAATTAACAAAGGCATGATCATTCTGTGAAAATTCCAGAGACAGACTAAGGCAGCATCCTAAAATCTTCCTTAAGTAGAACACAAATAGCCAAAAAACAAGGGGACACGAGGAATATTTAGTCACCTAGCAAATACCCTGTTCTTCCCACCTTCTGGCTGGCCTAATAATCTAACTTTAATTAAGGGTGGTAAACAAGAGGGCTTTAGTAAGGGCCTGTTAGATTTCAGAAGTGAGAATGGACAATTTATAGGTAGTTGAGGATTAGTAGGTTTCTCTGTCTGACCTTCCTGCCTTTCCTTCCCAAGAGATTCAAAAGTTCTGAGTCTTTTTAAGCTGTTTATTAAGAAACAAATCTATACCAAAAGGGCAGGTTCAGGCTGGCAACATTTTGGTTCCTTTGGACTTCCTATATACAAGATACCATCAATGGACCCTCCAGTAGTACTGTGTTGGATGCCTGGTATCATCACTTGTATTCTTGTATTGTTCTTTAAAGACTATTGACAGGATAAATGCTTTTCCCTTAAGATAGGGTGTCATACATTGATGGTTTTTGTCTTTTAATTAATAATCATGGGAAGCAGCAGCATATACCCCTTCATGATAAAACACTCAACAAATTAGGAATAGAAGGGAACTTCCTCAACCGGATAAAAGATACCTATGAGATACCACAGGTGATACCATATTTAAAATTAATTTTCAAATGTTAAACCAACCTTGCATTCTTGGCATAAATCTCACTGTCTTACTATCTTATCTTCAAAATATTAGCAAAAACAGAATCCAACACATATGGCGAGGATTTTTGCATTTATGTTCTTAAAATAAAACTACAGGCAATGATATCAAGAGATATTGCTTTGATTTTGATAACAGGGTAGTAGTGGCCTCACAGAATGAGTTGGCAAAATGGGGAGACATTTCTTTAAGAAAGTTTATGTTCAGAGCCTAAATGCTTTAAAAATTAGCCAGAAGTCAGTGTAGACTAAAGCCTTTTCAGGTCTTGGTCACTCATTGGCATATCCAGTGCTGTGCCCATCACCTATATTCCGAGGAATATGTGGGGTCAAGATTTTGAAGCCCTTTATGGCATCTCATTTGCCAGATTTTTCTAATATATTTTTGGCCTGTTTACTCAACCTGGTTTCACTGCTTAGGCAGCTGCAATTTAAAATAATTGCTGCTGATTGATTTTTGACAAACCCTTTCCCCAGGGTTGTTTTCTCCCTGAATGAACTGAGTCCATTCAATTAAAGACAAGCTATATGAATGAGGCTTTTTCGGACAACTGTCAGATCAGACAGTAGGTTTGGATCTCGCTATAAAGCCTTACCTCATAGAATTCTTAACTGTCCTCTTTCATGGTGGCTAGACTAAGTGTTTTTCACAACTGCTGTGGTTATGGCACTGTTGATTTTTCCTATTCCCAATCACCTCTCCCCAGTTCTGTGGTAACTTTGAAAATTAGGGAGCTTTGTAGCATTTTGTTTTTATATGGAATGCAGCCAATTTGTTGCTTTTATGAAGCAGATTTAACTGTTATTCAATAATCTGAGGAACATTTAAAATGGCAGAAGAAGAACCTCAGAAAGAGTTCAGAAAAACTTGCAACAATGATTAGCTAAATGGCAAATCATTTCAAAATTTCAAAAGTGTGTGTTCTCTTGCCCTGGCTGGGTGGCTCAGTTGGTTGGAGCATCATCCCGTACCCCAAAAGGTCACTGAACCCACAACCTGGGAGCATATGGGAGGCAACTGATCCATGATTCTCACATTGATGTTTTTCTCTCTCTCCTTCTCCCCTCCTCTCTCTCTCAAATCAAGAGAAATATAATTTCTAATCTTCACCTGAGGATATAAGAACTTGTTATATCCTGGTAATATGAAAAAATTAGCTTTTAGATTTATTTTTAGAGATCATGTAATTCATAAAATTCCCTAAATTCTTAAATGTGTATCCTCACTTTTTCTGTAATTTTTTTCCAATATTTTAATTTTTTCCAAAATTTTAATTTTCTATTTTTATGTTTTTGCTTTTTTCCTAATGGACTTCAGTATTTTAATATTCGCTTTTTATTAATTTTAAAGAACATCTATCTAAAACAATTTATTTTAAATTAAGGTAAGCACCTTGAATAAATTATTAAAAGAAAAGTAATGGGTATATTTATGTCCTTAGTTAGCTAAACTAAACTCTGATTCACATAATTTCTCAGTTCCATCTTTATGATAGCAGAGTATTCAAGTATTTAAAGGAAACCGTTGTCTCTATTCCTGACTAAAGGCACTACCCAGAAACTGCACATGCTGTAAGAATAGCTGATTATTTTACTTGTTGTTCCAGCATCAGCTGTCTGCGAAGCAAACGAGCCTGAAGGATATGGATGAATCTCATTTTATTAAGTTGTCCGTAATATGCTTCAAAAAGCAGAAATCTTACATTTTAGTTGGCTTTGGGTTTATATCTTTTGGCATTGTGACATTATAAATTTTTTTTTTTTAAATATATCTTTATTGATTTCAGAGAGAGGAAGGGACAGGGAGAGAGAGAGAGATTGACTCTCTCATCATTGATGTTTCTTTGATCGAGCCCGCAACCCGGGCATGTGCCCTGACCGGGAATCGAACCCTGATCGCCTGGATCCCAGGTCGACGCTCAACCGCTGAGCCACACCCAGCCGGGCAGCCATTATAAATTTTATTTCTTGATAAGAATAGCAAAAGGTCACATATAATAAACATATCACATGGCCATTCCACATGTGGAACCTCCTCTCTATAAGAGGAGCTCTGCTCTCCTAAGCCCCAATCACAATGTGATAGTATTAGGATTTCAGCATAAAAATTTGTATAGAATCACAAAAGAAAAGTACATATCAGTGAATGTATGTTAGTTAGCAATTCTAGTTTAATGCAAACAAACTGTTATGGACTGGGATGAACACAAACATGGAGCTAAGAAATTTGTTTACCTCTAAATATGGCCACTAAACTATGAATATATTGATAAATTTACTAAATAGACAGCAACCAAAAGTTTTTTGTAATTTCCATGGGAGGTGTATTATCAGGGTTCTTTACAGAAACCGTGTCCCTTATTATTCCTTATAATAAAAGTGTGAGAACCAATGTCCCCAGATCTTGGACTAGAACTACCATCCTCTGGCTCACATAATTCTGAAGTCAGCAAGCTGGAGACTCAATTTCAAAAGCCAGCAGGCTCAAGACCCTACTGGCTTGGTCTGAGAACCAAATGTTAGAAGTCCCAAGAAGAGCCAGAGAGCAATGGTGTACAGTCCAAACTCAAAGTCTCCAATAGATTAGATGAGGCCCACCCACATTAGGCAAGAGGACATTGCTTTACTCCGTCCACTAATTCAGATTGCTTTCCCTAACTGGATGAGCTAGGTCTATTCTAGCCTTTAATATTTGAAGTTCTCTCTTCTATTCATCTCATTGAGACAAACCCTAAGATATGTCCAGAATAACGTCTTCAACTTGACTGGACCACTGGGTGTCCAGACATTTATGACACAGGAGGTTAATTTTAAGTATGCTGTTTGTGGTAGGCAGAATAATGATGCCTTCACCCCCTAGAAGATATTGCTATGTAACTTGTCCATATCCCTGTGACCTGTGACTATATTATCAATAATAATAATAAAGTAATCATTCATCTGCAACATTAACTAGTATTAAGGTTGCTAACCAGCATATGGGGAGATTATCCTGACTGAGCTCCTCTGTCTCCCTCTTCCACTGCTGAGAACACTTGGAATTTCATTGGGCCCACCTGAACAGAGTCGAGAAGTTAGGATTAACAATAAGCATGAAGGCTATGACGGAGGCTTCTTTTTGGGTTCTGGCAGAGGAAAAACTAAGATAAGATTTTCTCAGTTTGTGGGTGAACACCAAAGATGCCTTGGTATGTATGTATCACCATCAATTCAAGAATCTTTATCTTAGTGATTATTTCTTTGCTTTCTCTTTTCTAATACTTTTGTTTCTGGAATCACAGCCGCATGAACGTTGGACTACATGTTATAGTCTCTATGATGATGATGATGACAGAAAATAATAAATAACCTATTTTACAAATTTAAGCACATTGGAATTTCTCTTCATATACCTGTAGGTCACAGGACTATCTTTAGCAGAGTCCAATGATTTCAACATTCACTGGATAATTTTTATGTATTATACTCACAGAAAATTGATCTTTTAGCTATATTCAAAGTTAAATAGGTTTTGGAATTCTTCTAAAATTTCTGATGATTATAAATATGGACATTTTAATTTTCCTGTTTATATTTAATAACGATGGATATAATCATATTCTCTGCAGATCAGCTTCTACTGATAGTAGGAAAACTATTTCTCTAATTCCAATGTTTCTTTGCATAACTAAAATATGACCACTGGAAACTGATTGCAGTATGTGGATGATTTTATATATATATAAAGAGTCTGTATTTTTTTTTCTAAAGAAGGCTGGACTTTGCCTTAAGATCAAGATGATTGATAGTACAAAACTGAATTACTAAACAACTGTGAAGTTGATCTGCTTAATAAGGAAGCCTGGTTACAGGGTTTAACATAGGGAGTGACTATGGGTCCTTGGATATATTACTCTGAATGTGTGGCCTTTTTGGGTTAATAGGGAAGCTAGGTAACCGCTAACTTGGCTGTTCTTGGTGGGATCTACAAACTACCTCCCAGGTACCAGGCAGCTGCTAAAATTGCCCAATATTTTCAAGATGTTGGTTACTTTGGAGTATCAAGGAGAATTTATATGTGGATTTTAGAATCAATTTAAATCTTTGTGTATGCACAGAAAGATCCTTAGGACTACACAGTCAGTGGATAATCCCTTTCCATGACTGCCCATTGCACTGTTCATGGTCCAGCCTCAGAGCCATCAGAAGTTGGATATTGATGGTGCTGGAACTGAAGAACTGCCTAGTTTGAGGCTCGACCACTATGGTTCTGCTTTGTCAGGATCCACATCCTCTCAATTCTGCTACATTTTGGTTACTCTCCAATAATAATAGTGGTGATGGTTTCACAATATTATTTCCAGAACTTGTTCATCATCTCAAACAGAAATTCTATGAATGTCTTTTTATTCCCACTTGGTTTCTATTCTCACATTTTAATTACAACCCAAACCAATCTGCTGGCAAATACTTTTTAAGGATAAAGAGAGCCTTCTAACATGCAAATTGCTATCAACCATCTTGTGACATGAAATAATGCAAAAGCCTATCCCACTATATATTTTCTGTCTTATTCTATACTTCTAAGAACATAGTTGGAACTATAAGACATATTACATGCTAATGATTCATACGTTCATATTCACTGCAATGTTTCTCTGCCCTTCATAAAGTCCTATGTAGAAAAGAGGAAAAAAACTTAAATTCACATTGAGAAAACATGAAACTACCCTTTCATATGGATTTATCCATGTTTTAGGATAGTGTTTGGGCCATAATTACACAAAACATTTATGAGAGACTTATAATAACTTACCTAGCTATAAAATAACACAAGAGCAGAATGAATAACTACTGAGTTTGTTTGTCTACTTCAAAATTAGACATAGGATATTATAAAATCACACAAAACTAATATACAGTGCCCCCTGTGTATTTAAGTCCAAGTACACCTGACTCTTAGTGACAAAAAGCTAAGGAGACATTTCCATATATTTATGCTATTTTTTCCCTTGTGTCTTTAACAGCCTCTGAGCTACTTGAACACAGCTCTAATCCATAAAGGGAAAAAAAGGTTCTTGTGGATAGCAAAGAGAAGAGGGAATCTCTTTCCATTAATAAGAGATTCCCTCTGTCGTATTATTCCCTTTTGATTGCATAGGCTATAGAAATTTGTTGTTAGATATTTCCTTTTTTCCCCTTTGTTATTTCCTGAGGAATAAAACATTTCTTAATGTGAAACACTTCTGTATTCCTTGTGAATTCTAGTTTTAAAAGGTTTAGTTTTAGAATGGGGATAGAACAATATGAAAAATAGCAAAATCTGTACCATAAATAGTTAATGAAAGTATAAGAGACCCTAATAATCACTGTTAAGAGAATCAACAAATACTTACACTAATTTTTTTACTATAACATACATTAGTGGGACATAATTTTGAAAAAATTACTAAGTTAATAGAAAATAACATTTAGCTGGTTGTTCATATTTGAAGAGTACAATTCATAAGAGTTTCAAATTCCAATCTTGGGTATGATATCAGTAATATTTCTAGGTAAAGTAGAATCTCGGACAATTTCTAATATTTACCATTTGTCCAATTAACTTTTGTAAGAGTATTATCCCAAGTTTCTGAAAAATAAATGTCTGAGATGAGTTTTAAAAGTTAAAATGGTATTAACTTTTAAAAATTCCTTAAAAGCAATATTGAAATGAAGAAGCATACAACTGCTGAGTAAACAGAACATTTCTTCAGTTTTAATTCCCTAAAAATACAACCATGAAAGCATACCTGTCACCCAGAGTCTAGGAAATTCATTTCTGTGTAGTTTGTATTAATGTTTTCTTATAAACCCTGTAAATATTTTTATGTTTTCAATGTGTTGTTTTTTTTTTTCTTTAAAAAGACAACTGATATACTCTCCCCAAATTGTTTCCAGGAAAAAAACCCTTTTTATCCTGAAAAAAGCTGTTTCAAAATTATTTTTAGCTTCAATCATGTGCATGTGTTTTAAAGTGCTTTAGGCTGTACATGTTAGGAGCTATGAAGCTCAATTTTACGGCTGAATTTTAAGCCCCTGTGAAATGGGGTTTCTTATGGGAATGCTGACAGACCTCTAGCTGCAGGGACACCAGCAGGCAGCATTATAATAAATGGGTCTGAGGGAGACATGACACAGGCCCACAGGTAATTAATGGCAGAAGTAAAATAAAATATAGGCACACCATCCCACTGAGAGCATGACGCAATGGAAGAAACTTGTAATAAAACACAAAGAATGTCTTTCCTCACAGTTCTTTGCTAAAGCCTTGTAAAATAAATCATGAGCTGGGACTGTAGCTATAAGCAGTCATTGCATATTCCTTTATAATTAGAATTTTTAAAAAACACTATAAAAATCATTTTTGGCTAAGCAAAATTACTCTGTGTAATGGATAGTGAAGTCAATAAAATATAAACTCAACTACTCAAGCAGCTAATAATAACCAGGGCTTTCTAGTTGGAGTTCTTACAGCTAGACTTTCAAAGAATATATGACTCCATATTGTGGAAGAATTGACTGTGAAATAATCTTGGCTGCTTTTTCTCTCCCCCTTGATTCCTTGTCATTCAACTAGGAGACGGTATCCAGAGTTCTAAAATGCATTCTTTAAAAAGTCATAGGTCAAGGAGGATTTTGAGCCATAATTAAAAATGAAGTCTATAGTAACTTAACAAAACTAAAAATTTTTTGGAAGATTCTGAAAGAAATTAAACATCTATGTGAGAGGGAAATACACTCTGTCTGGCCCATGTTTTCTCTCTAATTGGCTGCCTCATGCATGCTCCCTACTGGCGATCCAGCCCTGACCAGGAATCGAACCAGCAACTTTTCTGTGCATGGATGACGCCCAACAGCTAAGCCAGCTGGCCAGGGGCTGGCTCAAGTTTGTCAGTCCTATGTGTCCTAGAAATTTAAGAAATTCAGACTACATTTTTAATTAATCTCCAACTTTTTTGAGATAACTTTAGTGTTTGCCTGCTCTAAGTTTGAAATCAATGGCTAAGTGTCTTCCAGAAAGAGTCAGCTGAATGAGCTGTTTGGTGTACACTTACAGATTACGACTTTCTTTCAGCCCTCCCCTACCTGCCACCCACACCACCATGTAAAACACTGTCCTCCCAGCTGCACAGTAATCTCTCCTCCCCCTCCCTTAAAGATGTAGGATTGGAGTAGTAATGACAATCAATCCTCCACGTTAAATTTAATTTATTGCCACCCTGAGGCCAGGAAACAAGTCATCCCATTTAAGAGATTTCAAATAACATTTCTACAAACTTGTCAAGACTCAGGAAAGGGTAATTTCAGTATATTGCCCTTTTCATTTAAAAATGTATCTAGCTCAGGTTACAATTGTAAAACTAGTTTCTGGGCTTTGAATGAGGTCTCAAATTATGCGATAGATAGTAGTCTTAGTTTGGGCTAAATAGCAGAAGGCACTGGGCTTATATATAAAATACATAAAGTTTGATTTACAAATTTAAAAAGGCTTTAATTACTAGAAAAAAAGTAACATTTGTGAAAATGCTTAATGACTTTTATTTTTATTGTTGACTCTATTACATAAACCCTCCATTCCCCCCACCCTCCCCTCCCCTGGCCTTCACCTTCTTTTGTCCATAGTTGTCTGTGACCTTGGGCTCTGCATATGCGAGGTGAAGAGATTAAAGAACAGATTAGCCAGTGCCTCCCAACCCCCACCCTCAGAACCAGAGACAATTTTGAGACCCAGAGCATTGTCTCTGATGAACAGTTTTGTTCGGCAGTCTGGCTTATGATCTCACTGAGGACAGACATCCCTCAAAGACAAAGTAAACTGTCTCGGTTCCAAACAAAATGGAGCACTGGAACAATAAGATTCTGACTGCTCATTAAATACCGTATTTCACTTTGACCCTCATAAGGTATCATCTTTCAGAATGTCTTTCTCTCTCTTCCTCTCATATATGGAATCTTTTAGAAATTACTAATTTTTCTTTACTCTGGACCTGGAGATTATGCTATTTTTGACTCCTTCACTTACTTCATAAGGTACTTAATTTCAAATTTATTCTTAAATTATAAATTTCACAAAAATTTATTTCCACAAATGAAATATTTTTTATGTCATTCAACCAATAAATGGTGACAATTTTGTAGTTGATATAATTAAATGAAGTCAACCTGAAAACATCTACTTTCACATTTCGTTAGTTTTTTATTTCCAATTTCTGGGTTAGTAGTTTAATTTAGATTAAAAGATAATGCATCAATGATAGTCCTTCTAAGATATATTTTTAGGTATTTTAAGATTTAAGATATTAGATTGTCCAAATGTTTACAAGGAACATGTTCTGCCATGCCACAAGTAATTTTGTTCCATGATTCACTTATTTTTCAATAACAAGCATTCATGTTATAAACTAATAAACTCACAGTAACAGAACCTTTCTCCTTGATAATCATAATCAGTTATTTCCAGAAATGATCATGCACAAATATCTTTATCACACCACCATGCAAGAGAAAAGAGCATATAGCAAAAATGAATGAGAGTTTCATATGGAAGCTGATCATTAATCATTGCTTCTTCACTAAGTGCATTTTATGTCTAACTGACATGCATTAATCTTAGTAAATATTTTCTTCAGTTTACATTCTGGCAAAGATTAATCTGAAGTCTATCTATGGAAAATATTTATGGGTACTGTGTCAAAATAAGAGCTGGGTCATCAGAACTTGACAGTCTTATCCAGAACTTAATTTGTTATCAAATTCCATTGTTGTATACTCTAAATTGGTCTGTGTTCCACACTTGAAAACACACATCAACCAGCTAAATTCAAAAATTGAAACACATGTAAATTGTGTGTACCAGTATTGTGTATAAGTACTAGGCTGGAAAAAATAATCTATTTTCAGATTATCACACTTGTGAGAGTAGTGTTTTTTTCCACACTGCTTTAGTCTAAATTAACATATCAAAACATAAATAGAAACTGAATAATGACCCTTTCATTTCTTAGAAACATTTAGATGGGTGGGTGGTATTTGGTAAATAAACCTTTCATTATGCTCTTACATGTCTCCTCTTTTCAATCTGAGATAACAGCTTTCCTTGGCTTAGTCATCCCCACATTTTCCTAGACATTGCCATGTTCTAAGATGTCTCACCAGTGTCCTTCAGTTTTAGAGTAAGAACACTCTGATTTCATATCCGTGGAAACTAGACTAACAGATGAGTATATGGAAGAATCACATGTGATCCGCACATTCCTGGACATTCTTGGATTGACACAAAGAATTGTTCTGCTTGGACAACTTGTAATTCTTTTCAAAAACTATGTATTGTTTGCAGGGTGTCCTTTGGCTTTAGAAAAAAACTGGAGCTCACACTGTAGAATTATGTAGCCTAACAAACCATGCATAGTTGTAGTTCAATTAAATTTATAATGTACAGTTAAAAATCAGTTTCATTTGATAGTGAAGGATGATTATTTCTCCATAAATAACCACAAAGTTCAGAAATTGAAGTCTCCAAAGGACATTTTTTCTAGCTATGTAGGAAATTATAAATGCACTGAAAAAACAAATTCTGTGTGTGAGAAAATGATTTTAGAATTACTTACTCGGTTATATATGAGAAGAATCCAAATCAATAGTCTCATATTAAGTCTCATACATAATTTAAAAAAAGTTTTACTGCTGGCCCTGGCCTGTGTGACTACCCAGGTTTTGGGCTGATCCCTGGTCGGGGTGCTTGGGGGAGGCAAGAGAGATCGATGTTTCCCTTCCTCTCCTCAGTTTAAAAAAAAGAGAAGGGGAGAAACGGATGTAAGAGAGAGAGTCTGATAGCTTAGTGTCATCTGAGCATCATAAAATGTAAAACTCCTAGTGGTAAATGCCAAAATGGTTCAATTTCAACCTCATTCAGGATATACATTTATCAGTATATTTTTCATGTAATTAATAAAGGTGTGGATATAGGCTTTCCTACTTCTATTGATTTCAATGTGCAGAACTTTATCCAGCTGCGTTTTGCCTCTTGGAACGTTACTGATACGACTAAATTTACACCCTTAAAGATGAGTGGAGCTGTAGCATGGAAACTGTTTCTGTGAAACTCTGTGTTATGAGGGACCTAAAACTAAATTTAACGATGGTACCTCAGCTGATCTGGATGCATAAGCATTTAGTCACTTCCAAAACGCTGTGCTAAGTCCTGGGCTTTCCGTCATGGCCTGAGAATCACAGTAGAAAATAATGGGCTGAGAGATTTTTAAAGATTTTGCTAAAATGAATTAGACAAAAAATGAAACTGCAAAACAAAAAATTTTTGATTAGACCAAAAATTAAGTCACTCTGGCCTTGAGAGAAAGTTGCTGCAGCCGGAAGGCACAAAGCGCACAAAGCCGGCTGCTGCAGGCCGTGCCCCCGCGCGTCCCCGACCGGCCTGCGACGCGCCCGCTCGCTCGGTTCAGGGGCGGCGCGGCCGTTCCCCACCGACTCTTTCCACAGGCCCGGCCTAGCAAAGCTGAATTCAAATGAGCAGCTCTCTCCGTGCTGATCA
Source organism: Miniopterus schreibersii (assembly GCF_964146895.1). Classification (NCBI taxonomy): domain Eukaryota; kingdom Metazoa; phylum Chordata; class Mammalia; order Chiroptera; family Miniopteridae; genus Miniopterus; species Miniopterus schreibersii. Next base: position 37,415,086 of record NC_138105.1, on the reverse strand, counting down.
ACAGCAGAGCGTTGGCAGGATCAAAACATGAGATGCAGAATAGTGAGTTCATGGTCAGCAGGGCGTGCAGGCAGCCCTGGCGAAATCAGCTAGAATCTAGCATGCTGAAATTTTATTCAATGTTTGGAATTTGTAAGGTACAGAAATGTTGAACGCTGAAAGTAGTAGGGGGGAAGAACACAATTGTCATTTTTTACTTTTAAATGACATTTTAATATTTCAATAAAAATGAGTAACTATGCACAGTGACTGATCACCACACATACCCAAGGTACAAGGTAATAAAATTTCTAATGCACAGTTTTAAGACAAAGAGATAAGACTATATCCCTTCACAATAGCTACTAGACTCCATCTGGAGAGAAAGCTACATATACATTATGTAATTATATGTAAACACAGGAATATATATCCGTATACACCTAAAACTTGCCTGTGAGTTTTATAGACGTAATCACTTTCACACCTGGGTGACTATCTGAATTAGGGGTAAAGCCAGGAGCCAGCTTTTCCTTCTGAATGAAAAAGGAAGTATCCCTACCCTGTCACTAAGGAAGTTATTTGAAATGCAAAGGAAGTAAAAACAAGAACACACCCTTTCATCTCCAGTCTTGTAGGCATGCAGTGATTTCTTGGTCAGCCTTACCTAGTGAAACAAGCATTATTTAAGGACTTCAATCTGATAAATCACCCACCTAGAGGAAAACACTGTCCCTGTCACACATGTACTGTACACTGCCCAAGAAAATTTCCTGAGCTTCAGTATTTGCTTTTAATTATAATTGTACAGAAATTTTAACGTTCCTTTGGATGGCTCCTCTTTGCATCACCTCTGATGTGGAAGGAATTGTCTATGAAGCCTTGTGTATCTTGCAAACAACTTTTATAAGTTTTGTCTTCATAACATACATTGTTCTTTTAGAACGGCAAATGGATTTTCAATTCCGCTTTTCATTCTCATCTCAGGGCCTGTATGAAATATTAGGTAGCAAAGAATCTCCAATAAAATTATAGTTACTTCTAGATAATCTTCACAGAAAGAGTTTGTTCTATGACATCCTGAAGTTTTCAGAAACTGATTTCATGACCTCTCTTCTCTTCTTTTGTATTGTTCATCAGCCGGCCTCTTACCCAAAACTATTTGCCTTGGCAATGGTCACAGGCTCCTCTAGACCCACAGCTGGAGTTTTGATTTGTTCAGCTGTCAATCCTAATCAACCTAAATTTCTGGAAAATAAATCTTTGTCCTAGTGTTAGTCTAGGGCTAGGAGAGAGATTCTCAACCTTCAAATTTTCTTATTAAACTTTTTTTTGGAACAGTGCTGGCAACATTCCTTCCCCAGTTCACTTATAAAGGGTTTTTCAGAACTGTAGAAAGCTAAAAGGGGATAGAGAAACATCAAATATTTTTGAGGCAATTTTCTTAATCAAATTCTAGATCCTACGGCAAGAGGCCACTTGCCTCATTTAAAGCTGTGAGTCTAGAAAAATCTCATGGCATGCACTCAGTGCTAAAATTTGACTAATCTGTTGGTATTTTGTAATATAAAATCAGAAAATACTTCAAAATTTTGCTAAAAGACAAAAACATTTTAACGGGATAACAACTTAGGTTTAAGGTTTCATATGTTCAGATGTGATTCCTAAACTTAAGACCATGAATTTCACCACAGCCTTCCCTCTCCTGAGGTTTTGTTTTGTGATTAAGCTAGGAAATCTAAGCGAAATCAACTACCTCCTTAAGTTTTGTTGTGAGAATAGGGTTTGGATCAGTTAGTGTGCTTCATATTTTAGAGACTAGCACAGTATAAAATTTGGCAATAAACAAGGAAGCATATTATCTTGGAAGAAAATTTGAGATCTGCAACTCAGAGCAAATTTAGGTCCAGTACTGATAGCCACAGAGATAATAATTCATGCCGCCTTTGCATATATTCCATTAAATTTGATATATTATTTTGATGTTATGCAGACCAAATTAACAAACAGCAATAAGCCATACATATAACCATCAGCACTTTGATCTAAGGATCAGCTAACTCTTCCATGTAAAGCCTTCTAAAAGATTTTTTCTTGAGTCTACTTAGGCACACAAATCATAAGAGAGACTATTAAAAAAATGTTTGAGTGATAAATATATTAACCTCCTACATCATGAGCCCTTTGCATTTCATATTTATATGTCTTTTGTTGACATTGGGCCTTTGAAAGGTAACTTTTCAGCATTTTCCTATGAACATTTCTTAGTATACATTTATTCTGCCTTCTGTTTTTTGATTTGCACTTAGATTTCTCTTTTTTGTTTCCTAGAGTTTTTATTCTACTGAAGAAATTCAATTAAAGAAAAACCTCAGTACTGACTAACAAAAAAAAAGAAAAATTCTATTATTTGCTGTTTATTTTCAATTTTAATTGCAAAATATTACAGATGTCCCTTTTTCTCCCCATTGACCCATTCGACCCCATCCCCAGTCCCTCTCCACCCCACTGTCCGTGTCCTTGGGTTCCTTGGGTTGTGTATGTAAGTTCTTTGGTTACTCTCCCCCTCCACCCACCCGCCCTCCTCCATCCCTCTGTCATATTCCACATATTTTGAATCATGAACAGAAATGATCTATTTATAATGATCTCACTTATTGATGAACAAATATCCATGCTTCCATGTCTTTGCCTTGCTTAGCATGACAAATATTGTCCAGGTCCTTCCATACTGTCCCAGGCGGAATACTATGCAGCTGGAAACGTCCTTTACACCATCAAGGATCTCATACCAAGTGCCCATCGATAGATGTGTGGATAAAAAAGCTGTAGGTGTGCATAAAGTTTTTTTCAAAGCTATTAGAAAGCACTTTGATCCCACTTCTAATGGTAAAATTACCACTGAGTCAATGTGGAGTTTCCTCATATATGTTTTGGGTGCAGCCAGCCGGCATTCTCACCAGTAGTGCACAAGGGTTCCTTTTTCTCCGCATCCTCTCCAACGAATGACACATGCTGATTTGTTCATGGCAGCCATTCTGACAGGTGAAGTGATGCGTCATTGTCCATATGTGGTTTGACTTTTTTCAAACAATCCAGTGAGCATTTTGCATCTTTCAGTGTCTATTCAGGTCCTTTGTATGTACAGATGGCCAAGAGACTAAAGAGGACAGACACTGGACAATCATCAAAGGACCTGAATAAAGTTAATTGGTCTGGAAAGGAACTCAAAAATGTTTCTTCTCCCAGTATGAGGCTGTGCGGTTCCATAGCCCTTATCAGATACATCCTTGGCAATTTCCAGTTTTCCTCTGACAGTCGTGAAACCATATTTAGCAAAACATGTTTTCTTTATTATTTTTGTGTAAAAAGCTTCTGCACAGCAAGTTTTTCTTCCAGGATTTTTATATGGGACTAATAAAGTCACAGACATCTCACGTAGTGGTTAAAATGGTGGTCTAGTTTATTATTTTGAGTTTCTCTTGCCCTAGGAGATGTATGGTGTGTTTAAGACTTGGAATTTTCACTGCCTGATACGACTCCAATGGAACAAAGAAGAACATATAGATCACTGTATGCTCAGCCTCAATTTTCTTTTTTTGCATGTACCTGTCCAATGAAAAATTTACTCAGACGCCAGAAATAACAGACCCATGCCATTATGGTCAAAGGTCTTGCCTCCTGTTTGACTTTACCAGATATTAAATGTGCCAATACCAGGCTAACAACAATCAAAACTGGAAGGAATGACTTTATATTTCACAGTGTCATGCTGCTGGTATTTGCATTGAATCTACAATAATTCCTATTAAAATTGCCTTGGGTAGTATGGGCATTTTAATGATGTTTTTACTGTGTTCATAGATTGGAAGAATATTCTTCTACTTGTTTATCTTCCTCTGTTTCTTTTTTGAGTGTCCTGTACTCAGGCAAACTAGAAGTCTCAGTCTTGGCCATCTCCATGCTCATATCCCAAGCCTAAGCCAAGGGACAACTAGAAATCATCCAGGTCGTTAGACAATACTTTGGTTCCAGTCACCTAGTAAAGACAATTCCACAGGCTATAGTTTAAATAATGCCTCAGCAATGAAAAGAATTTGTCAAGAGAGTTATGCATTTTAGCAATAGAACTGGAACTCTTTCCATGGAAGGGAAAAATTCCTGAAGTCGTGGTTCATTTTGTGATTCTGAAAAATACATCTAACTTTTCCTTCTGGAAAGTTTATTCACCATGGTATCTAGAAGGAAATTCTTTTGCAACCTAAATATGTTTATTATTGATTATGTAAACAAACCATAATCCAATCATCCAAATTGATTCAAATGGGACCACACATGCTTAAAGAGTCCAACATTTTCTTAGATTCCTTAAATTCAGACCCAGTGATTTGTATCATACGAACATAAATTAACCCCCAATCATGGCAAGAATACTGGGCAGTACCTGAGGATTCAATATATACATATATTTGAATTGAAGTACCTGTACCTGCCTTCTATCACAACCAACTCTTTGGCCTATGTGAACACTACCCCAAGGCTAAGAGAAAGCAAATACTTTTCCACCAAAGAGTCACTCAAGGTTTAAGTATATACTTCCTTCATGGCAGAGTAGCATTTAATGAGTTTGGTTTCGCCATGTACCTTGTTTTCAAGAGTCATTTAGACACTTCAGTTATAAAATTATTTAATTTCCTAATTAAAATTCTTATAGCAACTTATCAATCTGTAAAGTGATACAGACTCCAGTAGAAAAACTGTTTTTGAATTTCTGAACTGTAACATTTCAAATTAAGTTTATCTACAACAGGATAGAGCTGCAGATAAAGTGTAACTAGTTACATTTACTGTACCAATCACATAGTAAACATCTCTCTTCCTTTAATCAGGGACTTTAAAGATATTTAAAACTCTTAACCTGCACGTGTGCCAACATTACCATCATCTAACAAGGGTAATTAAGTATTCTATGTACTAATGGCAAAAGTTTAAAAAATAAATGATTGCCCAAAATTGACAGTTTGTAGAAGGTAAGAAATAATCTGTGAAAAATTTATAACATAATACTGAAATTTACATAAAAATTTGTAGAAAAACAATCTCATGCCAAGTAATTTATTTCTATTAGAAAATAAAAATTTGGAGCATCCTAGTATTGATAGGATTAGAAATGTGCAAAGAGGTTGAATCATGGGTAATTTGTACCTAATATTAATCCTCTTAATGTCACTCAAACCTAAGAATGTGATAACATGATCAAATTGGTCACAAAAATGAAAAAGAACATAGGTCTAATGATTACATCTTCAGTTAGAAGAATGCAATAGAAGCCATTGTTGTATTAGTGGTGTCCCAAATAATTGCTTAGATATTGCACTGATGGATTATATTAAAGTAAATTGGTTTTGGAGAATAAAGCGAACACTCCTAATTCATATTAGTATTTGAGTGACTGGTTCAAACACTATGATACTTGCTATTGCTGATGGTTGAATGATTATTTGTAAGATGAGCAATAAGACATATTGTATTCTACAAGACTTTGTTTCAACATCTCAATATAAATATAAAGTTGAATTTCACAACACTGAAGTGATTGCATGCCTCAATTATCTTTTTTCACACTAATACTCAACTGTGATTGACAAACATCAGATTTCATTTAGTAAAAAGTTCTGCCTTTTTAGCATATCTCATTTTATGAGAATAGCCAGGTATCCTATCGATTGGTTAACTCTCTACTAAATATGGCCCTTTTAACTCATCTTACATTATCGAGCAAGAAGTTAGATGTAAACCACTCAGAATCACCAAAAATTCAGAGCCTGAGTTAGAATTTTATGTGCAGGAAACAAGATATTTGCCAATTGCCCTGAAGGGCCTTTATAAGGTTACATGGCACTCCATACAATTTCTGGGCTTATTTCTTGTCTTTGTCAATCTATAAGGCTGACCTACCCCATGCTGAAAAATACAAAGAGGGAGCTCATTGGTCAGCCTTAGTTTTAATCTCAACATTCTTATACCTCAACATAGATGTCACGTTTATCAAACGAAGAAAAACCTACTGGAAATTTATGTCTTTCTCTAAACCAACCTTTCCTTATCTCTTTTGCTAATGTTCTTGCCACCATTATCCAAGACATCTGTGGGTTTTTAAATTTCTTGTTCCATGGTTGGAAAAGGAAAACATTTCCCCCAATTGTTGTAATGAGCCAACAGAAACTGTCAAGCTTTGAAAAAATTTATAGTTTCACGTGGAACATAACTGTAATGAGTCAGCACATTTCTGAAATATATTGAATCTTAAAATTTAAGGGTGAGGTTGAAGTAGATATGGTGTTAATAGACCAAATGCTGATTCCCTCGACAGAGACTAGGGTGACTGAAATGTTTTGATATTGCCGTTTTAAGAACAAGAGTGGGGCGGGCAGGGAAGCTTTGCTGGCTCTGTGGAAACCATAGTTTTTCCCCTTGTCAGCATGTAATAAAGTGCAATCACTAAACGGAGCCCGAGTTGGTTTGATTGCTGTGGTAGGAGGAGACAGTGTTCAGAACCTCTACATGGCCAACTCAGTTCCCATATCCAAGGACTGGAAGGGGTGGTACTGAGCTGAGCTGCCATCACTGGAATCTGGAATCTGAAATTGTGGCCCTCTAAAAGCCTAGGAATAACTCTGGGGCCTATGGTGGCTCTCACAAAGAGACTTTTCTTAGTTAATGATGGGCATAGGTTCCAAACAAGTGGGACTTTAATATACTTCTCTTTTCATGAGCTGGCAAGATCCAGTTCAACTAGGTCTAATTCACACTAATCATGAATAAAGAACAGCTCTTTCTCAATGTCCCTTGCAGACAAGGTGACCCCTCCCAGTTTTGGTTACAACTACAAAGATATGTGTCAACACGTTACCATTCACACATGGTTGTGCTCTCATGTCAGATATTGCAGTGGACCATTTTACCAGGAAAAATATAATCATCACTTTAATCTGGCTAAGTTTACTAAGTGAGTCATGAAGCAGAAATCAACATGAGCCCCTCGTTATTTGAGATATTAAAAGGTAAGTATTTACTGCCAATCTGGCCATTTGAAAATAATATAAAAACTCTTTGGAAATTCTCCACATTCTGTCTAGTTGTTCATCCCACTCCTTATTAGTCATCTCTTTGAAAACATAGATGTGGCTTTTGATACTGGAAACAACTGTATTCATCCACTTTTTATACACCATGGAACTGTATTTGATGAAAGACAGTTTAGCAGGAAGAAGCCCTGTAAGGTTCATGCACCGTTTGCTGAATCGGCTCTTTGCTCTCATCCTATGATAGCAATTGGCAGGTTTTTAATCATGTGTAATATTATCCATACAATATTAACATCATCCATGTATAAGTGTTTGGAATAGTGGCACTCAGTGCCACAATTCCTATCACCTACTAGCTCTGTTTATCTTCAGCCATGTTGAATGAGCATGTATAAATTGTTCATCCCTCCTGAGATGATTCATTGAGTCTGAGAAAATTACACATAAATTAGAGAGGGAGGGTATTAGAGATTTGGGAAGACTAGACTATACTGACCATACTCTAATACCCTCCCTCTCATTGAGTCTCAGAAAATTATGCATAAATTAATCAACTCAGATCAAATAGGAGGGATGAAAATTTAAGCACATGAGGATTAGTCAGTGTATGTTTATCTAAAAACATCCCCCCCCCCCCCCCCCCCCCCGGAGAGTAAAATGATACGAATAATTCATGGAACCAGCAACTGGTCTATAATTGCTTCCGCAGACCCATCCTTACTCTAGAGATAAATTTATGAGGAGTCAGAATCAATGCTGTAAGAGAAATATTGTTACCCAGAGTTGCCTCCCACACTCCCTCCCTGAGAGTGGTCGAGCTCACATCACACAGAGCGAGGGGCGGGGCGGGCGCGGAGAGGGCTGGACCTGAACTGAACCGGGGACGGGCAGGACCTGGGGTGCTCCCCACGCAGGTCTAACCACTGAGCAACACTGCCCAGGGCTCCTTTACTGTAAAACATTTAATATTTGTAATAAGGTGTGAAAGATTTGGAGAAACTGTATTTCCCCACAGGGAAAAACTCTATCTTCTTGGTACATTTATACTGAAGACAACAATGGTCCTAATTAGTTTCAATGGGGAAAAGTTAATTCTAACTGGATTAATGCTTCTCTTTTTTCACCATTGCCTCTAAAAAGTAATAGTTTATTCAAACCAATTTCTATGTATTATTACAACATAGAAATTCCCAGTATTATTAAAGTTCAGAGATGAGGCTGAACTGGGGTAAAAAGCGTATTAAAAGAATAGAAATACTTTTGTTATCTCTATCACTTTTTGATTTAACGCTGAAAGGAGAAAGATGTATTTAATACTTTGTTCCCATCCCATTTAATACTTTTGGATTGAAACATAGAAATTAGGATTTAAGTATTTAAAAACCTGTCCAAAAAAAGATTTGCACTAAGTTTTTTCACTGGCATGTTCAATGATCCATAATACACATAGGGTATATTGCAATGTATGTAAGAACAGACACTAGGGGGAAAAACACTTTTAACAACTGAAGTATTAGTCTAAAAACAATACTTTTTCTTAGGATTGATATAAGTTGTTTAGTTTCATTTCTTAAGGACTGGAAACAAAACACATATTAAAAAGTCCACAAAGTTGTTGTTTTCTAAAATTCCTGAGTATCAAGTGCCTAAAGGACTCATCTCTAGTACCTCTCCTTCCCTCCCTCCCTCCCTCTCCCACAGGTAGAAATATGCTTTGGAAGTGCATCATTTGCACGCACAATCTTTAGAATTCTTTTCCACGATTTTAAGATCCAGCTTTATCTCTCTTAACAATGATTTCCCTTAGACTGATAGGAGTTTTTAATGAGATTCTCAACACTTTGTATATCCCAGTGCTGGGATATACAAAGAAATTGGAGTATGGAATGAAGTAGGATAGAGTATTAAATTGTTTTATGCCCTGTGTGCTTCACATTGTAATACTCTGAAAATGGGAAAGATGGTCCAATCAAACTGATGCCTACCGTTTTCTGTTATTGCATTGTTGAAAGGTTTAGTTTTCCTTTCATCAGGTCTGCGAGCCATCAGAAAATCTTGTATACAGAAGATGGCTCGCATTCTTTGTTTAGTCCCTCCTCCATAGATATGCTCCCGTTTAGAAGACGGTCTCCCTGAATAAGCCATGGAATCAAGATAAGGCTGTGGGTAGTCATCGCTAACTGAGTAGAGATGAAAATTTAGCTCGGCAACAGAAAACTGAGACCTATTTATTGGCACAGAAAAATGATGTCATTGAGCAGATCATTTCAGATTACTTTTCTCCTCAGGCTATAGCCTTTTCTCTTTTATTCTCAGGTTCTTTACTGCTTATTGAAGTTCCTCTATGAAAATGTAGGTTTTATCACAAACAAGTATTATGTTATCAAAATAGGAAATGGCTACTTTTTGAAAGTTTTGTGATTAAAAAGGTTTTATAATTGATATGTGAGTTCTACCAAATAAAATATTAATATCCTAAAAACTGATTGAAATAAGGTTTGGGATATCTTAATAAATGCTGAAATGTTACAGCACATTAAGCTATTGTATATTTATCAAATGCATTTTAATTACCAATTCTTGATATTTTAATGTCAGATCATAATTATGGGGAGACAAACAATGTCTGGGTACCTAGAAAGGCAGTAGACTTCGTTTCCCTTTCCTTCCTCTGAGTTCTTCAAGAAATGGGACATCATAGCCTGCACTGATACTAAATGGTAGATGATAAGACCCATTTTTTTTCAGTAAAGAATATGCTAGGTGTTTACACATCACATATTCCAAGGGAATTATTAGCTTTAAAATGTTTCTTTCAAAAAGTTTGTATCACTTTTTTATTAGCTACACAATTTGCCACATATTTTTCCAAGAAAACAAAGTAGATAGGAATCTAAAGTGAAACTATAAACTGTATAAATACACGTTCACACTTTTCATATATTACTCAACTCAAGTATCTTATATTTTACATAGAGAATGTTGTAGGGGGGGAAATCTGCTTATATGAAAGATTTTAAGATGTCAATTATATTGTCAGTGAAGGAGTAAATGAAAATATATAGAATGTCATGGAAGGACATGTTAAGAATCTATATGAGTGCCATTAAAAATTCTGACTTATATAGAATAATTTAGGGAAATATTCAGCTTTTCAAGTCTATACATGCAGTGGGCCCAAGCTTCAGCCAGGACTCTCCCAGTAATTTTCCAGGTTCTTAAATGAATTGAGTGCGTGACTCCATACACCTTTTTTACAGGGGAGCCATGGCACACCACAGAGTGCTCTCAGGCACTGGGTGCGAATCAGTTAGCGAAATTGCTCTCAGGCACTGGGTGCGAATCAGTTAGCGAAATTGAAGGAGAAAGCCCAACAGAAGAGGAATGTTCAGAGTCTAGTATCGGAGGATACACTGGGGGAAATAATTGAATACTTTTACCATGCTGACTATAGGTCAAAGAACTGGGGAAGTCTCCATCAAGCAGGACTCTGAAACACTTGAACCCACTAACATACTGGCAGAGTTTGAGGACTATTGGTTCAGGTTTGGAAACTAGGGAAAGGGTGATTATATATACAAAAGAAATCAATACCCTTGTTGGCTGCCCATCTAAAGAAATAGGCCTAGTAGGCCCCTAGGAAAATCATGATCTGTTACCCAATGGTGGAGCTGACTTCAGCCTTCTCATCTTTCCTAGTTGCTGCTGTTGTAACCCACTGCATTAATTTTTGCTCATTGGCTAACAGCAACGAGAACATTTTAAGTACCGTTCTCTGTTATACACCAAAGCAGCCACAAATCTCTTCCTTCCCTCTATTAGATTTTGCTGAAATTAAGATCGGCTCCCATCTCCGTTCTTTGTCTTATGGATCAGGAGGGTATCTGAAAATACCATACGTTGTGTTCTAGGTCTGCTGATACCCTAATTATGGCAGGTATCTATAAAGGAGAACAAGCAAACATAGGTAAGCACAGGGACCCCTTTATTTGGGAACTCAGGGTTTAAGAGTATAGCCCATATCCCTTCATAGGCAAGAAGTGGGAACCCTGAAACTTGAGCTCCCAGAATCCCTTCAACCCTATCAGGGTTGTGATTTTGGTGTGGAGTGCTTGGCTAGGCCGAGAATGCCTGGATTTTATTTATGAATGTTAAAAGGCCTAGGTCTTGGAACTGAAGGACAGTACAGCTCATTTGAAAGGTGGTTGGCTATAGCAGAGAGCCTTCTTGGCAGCATCTGAAAAGCCAGTTCTATTGGAGAATGCTTGAATCTTTCATGAGCCTATCATTTTCTTTCAAAGTATGAAAGCTCCCCCATAAATTATATCAGAGCACCAATTCTGTACTGTTACCATTGCTCTAACTAGTACATTCCCTTCCACTTTCACTGGGTGAACGCCACCAGCATGTAAGGGAACGAAGATCATATGGCAGTGCCGCAGTGTGCTGACCAGAGGATTGTGAACGGGGCACCAGCGAGTCTCCAAGGACGGATGTGAGCAGCCATTGCTAGTGCAAGGCGCTGAGTGATTAGGCGGTTCACTTTCCTTAGGAACATCGCCTGAAAAGTGAACTTGGCATCAACCGCCTAGTTCTCTCTGAGCACATGGGACTCGCCCTCAAACTTGTAAATTTTTTTTCCTACCCTATCCTGTTTTGTCCCCATATGCCTTTAGCATAATAATTGCTTCCTCTGATGAGAGACCGCATCGTAGCCTCCTTGCTTGGTCGCGTTCCAGATCTTGCACTGGACCACAGTCTGGGCAGAAGTGGAACCAACTCTATGGCCAAAGCTCGCCTCCAGCGGAGAACTGGGCATCTGTGAGCTATCAGGCATATTCATGGGCTGCACCTGTTCTATGAATGGACTCTGCATAGGGCATTACTAGCTCCTACTACAGTAGGCCACTAGGAGGGCAGATAGTGACATTCAATAGACAATTGATTGGAGATTAAGAGGGGCAAAATTATAATTACACATAAAAGTTATTTTGTTTAAAAATAAATGATGTTTTATTATGAGGACTATGGTGCATATCAAAATTTGCATTTATTCTTTCAATGCTATAGCACAAGCTAATGACAGAAAAATATAGCTCCCTAACAAAGGCAGGCCTGAGGGCTAGAAAATAGAGGGCTAGGAATTCATTTTCCCCTAAGGCTGCCACAACAAACAACAGAACTTGTATTAAAGACCAGACTGTTGTTTTATAGGGTCTAAGACACTTATATGCTCTAAAGCAATTTTCATGTTCTAGAAGCACACCACATCTTTTGTGCTGTTGAAATCATTCTCATTTTCAAACAAAATGTTCAGAATAGCAACCTACCTTAACTTATTATCTAAGCTGAATTTTAGGTACAAGACTGCAGTTTACGAATCGTATCCTTCCTATCTCCAAAGATGAAGTCATTAGAGGGGGGCATAATTCAGTACATGAGTCATGTCCTGTTCTTATAAGGAAACATGGAATGATCTGCTCCTGGTTTCTCTCAGTTTGTGTCCGAGTCTCTTGAGGAGACGCCTTGACCTCAATCTAAGAGGGAACCAACCCTGCAGAGAGGGAGAGCACTGCCATCTACAGGCCATGTCTTCACAGACTACAACTTGGAGGGCTATGCTGTGAAGGGGGGAAAAAAGACTTGATTTCTTTATATGGTACAATTATAAGGTTATAGTGTAGGAGAAAATAATTTTAGTAATCATTTTAATATTATCAAATCGTGTCTTTTCTTGACTGGATATCAGGTATAAAGAATACTTTGTTTTGTGGGAACTTCAGCATGAACCAGCTTTTCACGATACAAATCAATCATGTTTGGTACAGGGATTATCTTTAAATAGAAATTATAACATGTAGGAAAAGTAAGTTCTAATTATTCAAATGGTATTTCCTTCTCATTCACAGTACTGATCTTGGTTAATCCAAGCTTGGGTAAAATCTCTGAAGACAGTCCTTGGTAATGCAGGGTAGGAGCAGTGGGTCTTGATGTCCATTGTTTTTTTTTTTTTAAAAAAACACCCAACATTCTTATTTGCTAATATCAACAAAGCACTAGTACATATAGCTGAAAGATGAGAAGAATTGTTACAAATTATGAATTAGAAAGAACTTTAATTTCCTTTCTGATTTTAAAAAATGTTCTCATTCTACCATTTTAGTTAAGCTGTTCAATTCCAAAATCTGTGAGAGCAGGTGACAGCTAAGTAGGGAGAACTGGTTTACCTGGAGATAAACTACCATCTGCTAATGAATAGAGTGATGAACACCTAGTACCTTCTTGGTGACTAAGCTCCAAAAAAATAGGGGCTTTAGAAGAACAAAAATGGCAGAGTTACAGGTATGAGTCAGTCTTCCTAAGAACTACTACTGTAAAGAGGAGATCAAAATGACAACCATCAGCATTGCCCGGCCAGCATGGCTCAGTCGATGCTCAGCCATTTAGGATCTAGGAGATCACAATTCAATTCCCGGTCAGGGCACATGCCCGGGTTTCAGGCTCCATCCCCAGTCGGGGGCGTGCAGGAGGCAGCTGATCAATGACTCTCTCTCATCATTGATGTTTCTATCTCTCTCTCTCCCTCTCCCTTCCTCTCTTTTTTAAACTATAAGAAACAATCTTCACGGGAGGATACTAAGTCAATTCTAACAGTCTAGAAATCATTTCACTGACCATTCTCATGGTTTTTCTTGGGACAATTGCCTCCGTCTATCACCTCAGAAATGGACAAAGGGAAATTGTCTTGCTTGAGACTTCTCTTTCCAGTAGATCATCTCTGCAAACTGACCAAGCAAAAAGATTTAGCACCATTCAACTTGAATCATTTAGAGAAAAGGTCTGTATGACATCGGGATGGGGACTCTTCATAAAGGACTGAGGTCAGCTAAGCAACAAATCTTGCACGCATTTTCAAGCAGGTTATATCGCTTTGATTGGAAAATATTTGATTGGGTACAGAGGAAACGTCTGAATAATCAAATAAGTGTTTAGAAGAACTGTTTTATTGTAAACTGCTCCTGTAAGTGCTTCTCCTACAGGAGCAAAGACCCAGGATTACCCCTACAACTCACAATTGGTAAGCTATTACTTCAAACTTATGACCACTCAATTGCTAATTCATATTTAATAAGAGTCAGGAGTCAGCTAAGGTGCCTGAGCTTACATGAAACAACCTGCCCAAGATCTTAACAACCAGGCTCAGAAAGAATTTGCTGCCGAGTTCTCTTTGTTTCATCTAATAAGCAAGAATACTGAAAATCAAAAGCACTAAGTTAACAGATCTACAGTGGCACAGGGCTCTATGTCCATAACCATGCCATTCTATGAGTTACTTAGCAACATGGGATCAATATTGGCCTCACTAAGCTAGTGTACCTGGAAGCCACCTCCCACACTGCACACCCTCCTGCCGGGAACTCCAATTGACAGGCACCCCTCCTGGAATCATTCAGAGCCAGGAATGCAACCTTGCACCCGGCCCCCCGCCACTCAGGTTCTCCATGTGGCTCAGAAAGTCAGCTGCCTGTGCCACCACCCCCACAGCAAAATTCTGTCAGAACTGTCAGACTTCACGGCAGATTCTGTCAGAATCTAAAATTTGCTAAATGGCCAGAGATCACTAATTAAAAACGTCGGTATCAGTTGAGCCTCCAAATAGTGAGTTTGCAAGAGAGGTGGGAATTCTCCCAGTGATGGACAATGGACAGAGTTTGCTCAAAGCATAAAATTATTACTGTAACAAAAGGTTCAAGTTTTGAGGCTGGAGGAAACAAAATTTGTCTTGATTTGTGGGATGTACCTTAGACAACGGAATCCTCACCCCTTCCTACCAAGAGCCATTCGGATACTTATAGCAGGCTAAATTTTGTATGGCCAGCGAATGATGTTATATTTAATTAACTCACCCCTAATGTGATGGCAGGACCAGACTAAGAGAAGCATTTTGGTGAGGCTTTGGCTGGAACTGATTCTGCAGGCTATCTGTGGCCCTCGGGCCAGACGTTCCCCACCCCTGCCAGTGTAAAAGAAGAGGCTGTGGATGAACTTGTTCAGGAGCAAAGGGCCTGCTTGGTTTGTGGTGCTTGTCCTGAGCTGGGTCAGAGGCATTTTGGCTGCTGGTCTCATGGTGTATTAGGGTTTTAAATGTACCAGTGACTGATGCAGGGGAAGAAGTAGATTCTAAGCAAAGTCACCATCATAGATATTGTTAGATCTATCACTCAGTTTGCATGTTTGCACATGTGATAAATTTCACACTAAGGGTAACATTTGTTTCTAAACTAAGTCATTTGTGTTTCATCTGTACCGAACGAAATCATTTACATTTAAATATTATTAGCAGCCTCATCCTCCTCATCCTGCCACTATGAGTTGGTGCTAGTTAAAAACTGCATCACGCTGAATCAAATGAAGTGTCAGGGGAATTAGTACTAGATGACATGTTCAATCCCAATAAATGCTACACAGTGGAGTGAGGGAACTAGAAATGTGCTCATGAAATTTTCATTTCAAAGGAAAAAATAGTACAAATGGTTAAAAATTTAATTTTATATTAACTCTATATTCTTTCTTTCCTTATGTATTAATGGGAAGGTTGATCTATGATCGAATCTATAGAGTAAAAATAATCCTGAGATGCAAAGTATAAATCAATAGCCTCCCTCTACCCACCCCCCCACGGGGCAGTTCACAGGATGATACTTATCATTTTAATTTCAGAATTTGGAACTTTCAAACATTAGGTGCAAATGTCCAGAACAGATGACCCTACAATGCACAAGATTTCAACTTAACGCTACGCTATTTTAGAGTTGGGAGATATCAATTTGCGAAGGGGGAGGGGGATAGAAAGTGTTTGGTTGGTAATGCTGTTTAACTTGTCATCTTGTTCAACTGGCTCAACTTAACAAACAAGGCCAGGACTTTAGAAAAGCTTTAACTCTAATGTCTGGCTGCTATACTGTTCTCTTGTGTTCATAATTTAAATACCCCTCCCCACAAGGTCTCAGAGCCCAGACTAGCCAGAATATCAAAAATTTTTTTAGGTATACTTAAAGATTCAGAGAGTGAAAGCAGTTCAGTTCCCTCCATGAAAACAACTCCCGATTCTGATACAGTACCTGTGAAGTGATGATAAAAATTGTAACTGAAGGTGTCATGGGGAGCATACTTCTTAATAAAGATTTCCCATTTCCCAGGAATTTTCAACATGAAGCTGACAAGTCACTACTGTGTTTTAGTGAGATTAACCTGCAGAACAGAGTTATGAGGCTGCTTCCAGCTTTGTTCCAAGCTCCATCACACTTTACTCTCCATTTCAAATGCCCACCAAGAAAGAGAAGCTGGTGTCCTGGACTAGAGGCTTTCACTGGGTGGAGAGAGAAGTAGACAGTGGAAATAGTTAGGAGGTAGAGAAAGCGGTCACAACCTGTAAATTCCGTCATCATTCATGTGTACTTGATGTCCAGAACACCAGAGCAGAATGGGTTTGGGGGGCGGATGGTGAGGTCTGTATTAAAAAGAGAACTAGCCCGGCCGGGCATGGCTCAGCGGTTGAGTGTCGACCTAGGATCCAGGCGATCAGGGTTCAATTCCCGGTCAGGGCACATGTCCAGGTTGCCGGCTAGGCAGCCGATCAATGACTCTCTCATCATTGAAATCAATAAAGAGAGGAAAGAAGGAGAGAGAGATAGAAACATCAAAGTACTACTATGACACAGCCATTTAGTTGAGGTTACAACCCCAGGAGAAGGGTCAACTGACGCCTTCCAAGTGCCTGTTCCCTGTTATATACTGTGGATTACTGGGGAGAGCTTTGAGAGAACTTATCCATTACTTTGTAGCTCTCTCTACAAACATTCTGTCTTTTAAAGGGTCTGAAAATGTGGAATTTTAGCCAATGTATTTATAAAAATTACAAAAAGTTCATAGGTACATTTATACAGACTATATTAATGAAATTATAAAGATATTAATTAGAAAATAATTGTTTTTTTGATATTCCCATTCACCACACAACAGATATCTATAATATCAAGACAGGAATTCTGGAGAATAAATGTGAATAAAGGTGAGTTTCCTCTGACTATGAGTAAAAGGCTGTCACAAGGATAGCATGCTCATTCTTTTTAATTGGCTTTGCTTGCTCATTGTAATAAGTCTAACCTTTGTATAATTCAAAGTCAATTATCTTTTTTTTCTTTCAACAATAAAAGTATTATAGATGTCCCCTTTTCCGCTTCCACCCAGCACCCACTTCCCGCCCCAGGCCTCACCACACTATTATCTATGTCCATGGGTTATGCATATATGCATATAACTTCTTTTGTTCACCAGTTTAATCTTGGAGGGAAGGTGGGGATGAGTGGAGAGAGATGAACCAAAGAACATAGATTCAGTAACATGAAAGCATGGACCAGACTGACAAAACAAACAGACTAAGCGAAATAAGCCAGGCAGAGAAAGATATCACAGATCCCAGTTCCATCCATGCTGTCCCAAAAGGTATTATGATCTCACTTATATGTGGAGAGTAAGAGGTCCTTTTTCACAGCTGTATAGTATTCCAGTGTAAATGTACCACAGCTTTTTTAGCCCAAGTGCCCATTAGTAGATGAGTGGATGTTTCCAGATCATAGGGGTGCATATATTATTTCTGATTGGCTACTAAGAATTCTGAAACACTAATGATCCCACTTCTAGGAATATATCCTATTTCTGGGGTCTCTGGGTCACCAGACATACAGATCAATGAAACAGAACAGAACAATTTTCTCAACACCATTTATTAAAGAGACTGGATAGCCTGATGTTCCTGAAAGTTAGAAGTGCATGGCACATTGAACTTGCCATTCCTGTGTCTTCCTGTTTCAGGCCATCCTATTAACTGGATAAACCTACGCCATTATGGTCAATTTTCCTAAGTCCGTTGTGGGTCATTTGGGAGTGAATTTAGGATTGTGTTCAAAACAGGCTATTAAATTGCTAATCCATACATATGGTAACGGCAACAGTCAAAGTCTGAACACATCGAATCTGTACATTCATCCAGCTGTTTAAGCACAGTCTCCACAAACACTTGTACTATTTAATCTATTCAAAGACATAACTGCCCAGTTGACTGTGTGGGCCCTAAATTTCATAAAGGCACCAAAACCCCTTTCTTGAAATGATTCCACCCAATGTTCATGGTACCTCCTAGTGGTGAGGCTAGCCTGAATATTCACCTGTTCCTTTATGATTTTGTGAAGGATTCTGCTTCTAGCAAAAAAACATGTGTGTTAGATTTAATTACTCTTGCAAGACAATCTACATTATACTTTCTCCAGACTTTGTCAATTCAGTTTCTTTCAGCTAGATATAATTGGATGAGTAGATTTAAAAACTCTAAATATATATTTTCAACCTTCTTAAGGTGACAAAATGACATTTGACTGGAATCTATTATAACTGACATTGTGGCTCTTTTGATTTATGTCCAGTGCTGAACACAGACATCATTTATTTTAATATTCCTCTTCTCTGGCAATGTAATAAGAGCCTAGCAAGCCAAGGCTTATTAATGAAACGAGCACATGCTTTATTTATATTTTCATGATTAGCTGTTGGGGGATTTATGGACATGCTGTAGGGAACGAAGGTAGAGCTAAACTAGAGCTTCCCTCCAGATAGAGCCAGATGCCATGTATTTTTGGGCAATCAACACAATTTCATCATATTTACAAATACTCAAAACAAAATATGAGACTAATAAAACAAGGGAATTTGTTATCTGAACTGCTTTCTCTTTCCTTCTCTGCATCACACAAAAATATTTTCAAATCTTCTATGAATTTATGAGATACCTTTAAATATTTTACGAGATTTTAGAGAAAATGAGATTTTAATTCTCAGAAAGGCATGGACCAGTCAGAAGGAAAGGTGCTAATTAAGTCATACTGGGCAAAGCACCTGAATGTCAGTCCCTCATACATAAGGGAGGTTAGAGGTGAGACGGATATGAGAACTGAAATAAATAAGACAATATGTTTAAAGAACCAGGAGAGTGTTAGCAACCTCTATTTGTTAAGGTAATGCCTGTGCAGAATGCCGAGAAATCGATCAGGAGGTGGGGCATGGGAGAGATTGAACAGCTAGTCAAGAGGCAGGTAAATGCAAGGGGGATTTATCTCTCTAAATTTGATGATCAGCTAGTCATATGGCCACATTTCACTGACTAGCTGGTCAAGTTCCTGCCAATGGAATGTCCTCAAGTGGTCAACATCAGTGTCATCCACAATCTGTGGGGACAGTACTTCCCTACTCCACTGCAATCTTAGGAAATTGCACCTGAATGAAATGAGATTGAGCTACCAAAGCACCCATGACTTGTACGGCCAAGATCCTAGGAATAAGGCAACGATAGAATCTCTAAGCCCTGGGAAAGAATTATTAACTTTCTTTTAAGTGCATTTTATAGTGTTCCACCTGTGGAATGGCCTACTGTTCAGGGCATACAATCTTATAGCCAGTGACTAGTCCCATAATGTATGTTTCTGAGCAATTAGAGGACTCTCTGCTGGAAGTGTATCTTCCAGCATTGTACTTTAAACAATATTATAGGCTTCTTCCCTCCATTTGAAGAAGGTTACTGCCATTAGAGTTGAGAGGCTTATCTAAACAACCCATTGTTTAAATTCAAGACTTTAGTCATGTTCCTCTTTTTGAAGTACTTGGACATTCAACCCAGCTGAGACTTCAGCATATGACAGCTGAGCAATTGGGCAATTCTTGCTTCCAGGCTGGTCAACACACACACATACATGATTATTTCCCATAATTATCCAATATGTCAACTACAGGCTATGTCCATGCAATGAGTCATAGTCCCCAGCGAATCTTCTGTTGACTTCTTCACAGTGTGCTAGCTGGGTTGCCAGAGGCTGAAGTGAACAGAGGATATCAGCAGAACAACTCTCTTTTGGTGTTCTGTTTCTTAAGGCCTGGGACTGGAAACAGCAATTGTTGAGCTCTGTCAGTTTCAGCATCAGGGCTGCCTGTTCTCAGAGGCCACCCTAATCCAAGGTGCCTCCCTGGGTAGACTCTAGGATAAGTTTGTCTCTATAGAATATCTAAAATTCACACTTATGCTAAGAAGTATATCCAGATAATCTTGAAAAACACTTCATAAAAAAATGTTTAAGTCACTGTGTCTCCTAACTTTTTATTTGCTCAAATATTATAGAACACCCACTTACTTAATTTGGCAACCCTACACCTGGCTTTCAATTCCACATGGGATCTTCTAAACGAGCTACAAGGTGCAGGCCAAGAGAACTGACAGAGAGCATGCACATCTTGACACATGTCATTTCCCCTGACTTTTTCATCCTCTTTGAAGAAGAACTTGACAGGTCCTTATATGTCACTTTTCCTCTACAAGTATACATTAATTTCCAAAATTATTTAGTGCCACTTGCTTTTTATTTTGATGTTTCACCACTCATAAACAAAACTTCTGCAGAGCAAATGCAACCATAAACTACAGGACACCACTCTTAAGTCTAAGGAGATTAAAGGTGGCGGTGGACTGAGTGGTCCCAGGAGAGTGTCAGTATAGCTTCCAAACTGAAATTACAGCTAAAATATAGAAAAACCATCCTGAATAATCAACTGCAACTGAAGACAAGCTGGAGAGCACCCTCATGACCAAGGAGGAAAAGTGGAGATCACATTTGCGCCTCCGCATAGAGACTGGTAGGAAGAGAGCTAGCTGGGCTCCCACAGGCAGCAGCTGAAGGTCTGGAGGGAGATCTCAGCTGTGGGGGGTTCCCACTGAGGACTCAGTGCTATCTCCAGAGCCCACAACCCTAGGTTCGCCTCACACAGCTCCCGTCCACTCTGTTCTCCCTCTCATGTATAGCCACTCACCTTGGGCTCCAGCAAACTCAGTTCTGGTGCTCTTGGCTGGGAAGCCCAGCCTGGGGCTTAGGCCAGAGAGAAAGGTGCCCACATAACATCTGGCTGTCAAAAGCAGCTGGGTTTCTGTCAGCCAATGCAGAGATCAGGAATCCAGATGGGTGCCTTCTGAGTCATTCCACCATACTGCAGAGGACATCTTTCTTATGCAGTTTTTTTTTTTTTTTGCTGCTTTTGCCTGGCGGGGAGGGGGAAAGCAATTGCCCTACCCTGTGGAGTTTCTACAGTCTGAGGCTCATTAAGAGAATCATATTAATCAGCCTGCAGGCAGAGGCAGACCTCAGAGTGCTTTGAGTCTTTTCCAAGGCCTGGGTCCAGAAGCAGACTTTGCTGGGCTGGGTGCATTTGGACAGGGCAAAGATGCAAACCAGAGAAGACCTCAAGCAGGGGTTGTGACTGGCCCTGTTTGGAGCTATCAACAACAGGGTACTCACATAGATGTCAGACACAGTCTTTTTGGAGGGTCCCTGGATGTATTTCTATATATTAGAGTTCTAGCAGATCGACCTGCACCAAAAAGGCAGCCAAAATGGGGAGACAAAAAAACAAGCCCCAAATGAAAGAAGAGAAGTCTCCGGAAAGATTGCTTATCTCCATTTCACTTATAGCTCTATCAGATATGATCAGTATTCTGTCATTCATATAGAGTTCAACAGCATGAAAAAAAAGATATAGAAACTATTTCTGCTGAGCATCTTTATTCCTGTATAGATGAGGATTGGATCCGCAAATTAGAGATCCAAAATCAGACTGTCCTCCTGTTTTTTAATCAGAAGACTAAGGGAGCTGTGGGACATGAAACATAACAATATTCACATCATAGAGGTGCCAGAGGAAATCAAAAGCAAACAGGTTCTCTAATCCTTGCTTAAAGAAATAATGGCAGAAGTCACATAAGTTCAGGAGGCACAGAGTCCCATGCAAGGAGAATCCAGAGAGGCCCATACCCAGACACGTCATAATTAAAATGCCAAGAATTCAAGACAAAGAGATTGCTTTTCTCTAGCTGGCTTTCTGATTCTGTTACCTACAAAGGAATTCCCATAAGGTTGTCAGCTGACTTCTGGCCTGTAGAGTTTCTGATGAGAAGGGAATGGCATGAAATATTCAAGGTAATGCAAAACAAGGACCTGAAACAAAGACTACTCTACACAGCAAGGCTATCATTCAAGATAGATGGTCAAATAAACTCCTTTAGCCTTTTTTTTGTCAGGAATAAAGGGCTTCCCAATTTCTTCTTATTGTTACAGCAGTCCCTTTACCACCACCAAACCAGCATTGCAGGAAATGTTAAAGTCCTTAAGGTTATTATTGATAGAAAGAGAAACATAGGTCCTTATTTACTGCCATTTTAATTCTTTAACACCCACTGACTTTTCCTTGGATAGATCCTCCACACAAAATCCACACAGAAACCGTGACTCTATATGGCACATTAGGCATTCTCCTCAAGTGCTCATAGGACATTCTCAATTAAATCCATCTGATCTATTCTGCAGCTTTACAGAACATTCCACTCCAAATATCAAAGATTGACTATGTGTTAGGACACAAAACCAGTCTATCTTCTTAAAAATATCCAGTCTCTACAAGTTCGAGTGTTTTTAAGTTAGTTGCTTGATATGATTTCAAGGGCATGAAATTAGAAATCATCTCAGATCACAAACACATAGAGGCTAAATAGAATGTTATTAAACAATGAATGGATTACCAATAAAAATCAAGAAAGAAATAATTTTCATTTGTTTCCAGGAAGTTTTTGAACACATAACCCAAAATCTATGGGACGCAGGTGGGTAGCACAAACAGTGCTATGAACTTCCCTCTTAGGACTACCTCAAAAAGTTTTAGTAAACTATCTAACCCTACAACTTAAAAACCCTGGTGCAGATGGCTTCACAGGGGAGCTTTCTAATTCTTTGTTTGCTAGTTTGTTTTTATTACTGCTTTGATTTCATCAGTTGTTATTAGCCTACTCAGGTTTTCTGATTCTTCCCGATTCAGTTTTACCTGATCTCACTCATATGTGGAATAAGATTCATTTTGTTCCTCAGTCTAATCAGACTGTTCCATGCTTCTGCCTCTCTAATCTCTCCCCATCCGCTCCCCCACCCCGCCTTCCCACTGAGATTCATCAACGATTAACCCATGGACACAGACAATAGTGTGGTGAAGGCCTGGGGGGAGGATATGTGGGGGAGGGGATCAATGGGAAAAAAGCGGGGATATCTGTAATACTTTAAACAATAAAATTAAAACCTAAGAATAGGAACAAGACAGGGATGTCGGCTTGCAAAGCTGGTACAATATTCGTAAACACAAAAAGGTTGCTACCACACTTTTTTTTAATCCAAGAATAGTGGAAGGGGGACACAGACACACTGATTGGTTGCCTCCTGCATGTGCCCCAACCGGGGCTGGGGATCGAGCCTGCAACTGAAGTACATGCCCTTGGCCGGAATTTAACCCAGGACCCTTCAGTCCACGGGCCAGAGCTCTAACCACTGAGTCAAACCAGCTAGGGCAGCCTTTCTTCAACTGATATGAGATTAAATTGGCTACTTGGGCCAAAGGGGGACATCTTGAAATGTAAATCACCCCTTCACTCCCCTTTTCAGCAATCTTCCCTTCTTAAATATATATTCTAAAGATATATTCTATGCTGGCTTCATATGAAGAGTAGAGTTGCAATTATCCTTAGAGCTATGTGAGAGCTGTGTTACAATCTTATGCTGGATTCACTATCCACCCACCCAAGCCAGAATAGAAAAATTAAAACCAATTTTGCCCCACTCTGCATTGAATCAGTAAGTACAAGCAGAGTAAACATGTTGACTTCGAGTTTGTAGAATGAATGCAGACCTAACATCCTTCAGCTTAGCCAAGTGGAGTGCTGCTGGCTGCCCTTCCTGGTACTTAGCATCCTGCCACCTTTGGGCACGTGCTGCTCCTTGGCCCAGTTGTATGGCTGTTCTGCACGCTGCCATCCCTGAGCTTGCCTTTGTTCTGTGCCAACAATAACAGCTGCTGCTGTTTGTGGCCTATTTTTCCAGATGTTTTTTAGATTTAGGATGGCAACCAGAGTAAGAAAAAGTTGTGCTTTCAGAGGGTTGATAAATGAACAACAGAAAGCCAGACTTGGAGTGTTTCACTAATGCTCTCACCACTTTTCAGTGGCCCCTGGGGGCGATTTCTAGTTTCCCACCCTCTGCGGAATCCTACCCCATGACTTGGCCTCTTTTTCTTGCTGCAATTCAAAAACTACTGTAGCAGAATACTAATTTTATACTGTTTCATTTTCTTTGTATTACAGTGTTAGTACAAAGGTTTTAAGTATCTAGCTTGATACACAGGTGTGCACTCTAGAAGGTTTCCCTGTGTCCCTTTCTAGTGGATACCTATCCCATTCGCCATCAGAGGAAACCACTATTTGATTTGGCACAAATTTGTCCAAATTCATATCCAACCCTAAAGTGTCCTGGGTTGGCAGTGAATTTGAAGAGCACCAAGTTAACCGCTTTGAATCTCAGCAGTTAACTTATAAAGGGTTACCTCTGTCAGGATTTAAAAATAAGGGGCAATGGGTTCAGAAATCTTAATAAAAACTTGAAGCCATCCTTTGCTGACATTAATTGTCAGTGCCTTACAGAGGTTTTCTTCTCAGTGCTGGAACTGACCTGACAAAGGAGACACCAAAATCTCAGATTTTTTGTATGTTTATGTCTAGGATCACACATTAAAGATTACTCTACCCTGGAACATGTCTAAAGTTTCCCTGGACACCATGAAAATCAAGGACAGACTGAGAAAACATTAGACCCAAATGAAGGGACATTCTATGAAATGTCCCTCAATTACATTTTTCCCAGGAATTCCTCCAATCTATTACTTGAAAGTGATGGTGTGCTTCACTTTAATTCTTCTATTAAACTTTAAGAATTAAGAATTACATTAGTGACATACACAGTGCTATACAGTGCTCTCAATGCTGTGACAATGATGCAGGTACTGACAATCATCTGGAAAAGCAATGTCAGACATGATTCACCTGGTAAACAGATGACATATTGGGACAATAGCACACTCATGAACTTAGTGCTCTCAAACTCACAACCTGGAAGAGTAACTTCACACATAATGGAAGCGGCGTAGATTTAGAGGCCCAGGCCCCCAACCCGTGAATTGCCATCAATAGAAGAACTGAGAATTATATTGAGCCAGGGGAGAGGGGGAATTCATCAGGGGGGCTACAGGTCTAAACCAACCCTGTAGTGCAGTGGAGAGCCAAGAAGGTGAAGTCAAGGCTCAGGCCCCTGTATACGTGAGTTATATCAGTACTTCCCAAATGATCACACATCATGTCATCCTCTCTGGTCAGGAGGTGAGATCTGGGCAGGTAAAGTGTGGCAGGGATGAGTGGCCCACATATTTCAGATCAAATCTAAGGCCACCTGCTGGCAGAATTCCTGCTTGTTTCAGGTCAGTTTTTTGCCCTTCAGTCACATGGACATAATCCAAGTGAGTTCAAGGCCTGGAAACTGGCCCACATTCCACTGGACAGAACTCAGCTTTCCTTAAACATCTGGTTTACCTTGGCAATTGCTACCCACATGAATTGTACATAATTAACAGAATATTGGGTTTATATCTTTCTAAATCTCAGAAGATATGAGGTGAGAATAGGCATCTACTAGAAAAGTTCTATCTGAATAACTTTCTTATAAAGTTAATGTATCCCACTTGGCCGTAGATATGTCCAATATTGTTTGGATAAGTATCATTTAACAAAGGAAACAACTGAGAACTATTAAAGGTGATTTCAGTCTCCTATAAGATAAAGTTTTATATTATCAACAGTATCATGATGCTAAGGAATTTTCTATCAATCTTATTGTGCTCTCAATCAATACATTGATAGGAGGAAAAAAGATGTTAAAGATTTATTACTGAGGGTTTACAATTAAAAGGCAGATGTACTCATGCAAAAGTCAGAGAGTAATTTCTTGCTCTGCATTTATACTTTTCCATTAATTAGTATTTTCATGAAACCAGCAATGAAAAATCACTGGTGAAATAATGACCTGTTTGGGTTAGCACAGCTCTGTTTTCTCCACCTGTTCTACCAACAACAGCCTTCCTTTATACTATACCTCACCTTCTGAATCCCAGTCAAATAGTATGTCTAAGAAAAGCATCCTGGCGGTGAATCACAATGGAGGGTAGAGTATGAGTGGGATCCAATTTTAACTCCCCCGCTGTAACTAAACAGATGAGCACTAACAGTCACACAAAAATACCTGAGCACTACAAGTTTCACCGACAACCAGCATCTTTTGTCTGGGTGACTGCTTGTCCTGAGGGGTGAAAGCCAAAAGCTGAATTCTCAGCATTTTCTTCCTGAAGTTGTGATCCCAGATCAATACCCATCTGATTGCCTTCACCATCGCGGAGCAAACATCTGGTACAGCTGTTTGCTCAGCAATTGTTCAGCTAAGATGAAGTGAAAGCAAATAAGTTCCAACACAGAGCCCACATACAGATACTATAGAAAAGGGAGGAGTGATAAACGTTGCCTGAATTTTGATCAAATAACAATTCAGAAAAGAATCCTGCCCGGGTAACAAAACATTTCACACTAATGCAGTTCCTCTTTGCACACACACAGAATCCACAGCTACACATGGAATAGCCTCTCCCCCGCTTCATTGTGTTTTCCCCCCTAATTCCACTGATGTGTAGGAGTTACCCATTTCCCCCCAGAGGATGAAACACAATCTTGCTATGAACTCTGCCCCTGGAATGGGGTGACCCACAATAGGGAGGGAAAGCAGACATTCAGGTGCTTGATGTGGGTTTTAAACCCTTTCATTCCTCAAGGAGAAGCACAGGGTTTTGAGACCTCAAACAGCAACAAACCTGGATGTTTTCTCTTGAAGGTATGGCTTTCAAACAAAGAACTGTGTCTCCACTGTGTCTCTATTTTTATGTGTCACACAGACTCATGGCCCCCAAGTCCAGCCCAGAGGCAGGCACCTGCACAGCACCCAGACTTACTACGTAAGAGGCTTGTTTATCTGATTTAACACACATTCACCTGCCTGCCTAACTTAGTGAAACACTGAGGCCAGCAGACACCCTCTTTACACTGTGCCTTGTCTGGAATCCCAATTTTTGCTGCTGCCCAGGGGGACACTTCTACATTGTAAGACCCTCTGGCCAACAGAGCCAGGGGCTCAGTTTGTTAGTTCCTCGGGGGCCCCACAGGACTGAAACTGGGCATTTCTGTTGTTGGTTTAGTCTTTCTCAGACTTTCCATGACATAGGGCTCTGAGATTAAGCCTGCGTCTCTGGCCTTTAGATGTGCATTGAAGACTGACATTCGCCAGGGTCTCTGAAGAGGATCATAATTAGGCCTGCAGAGGCGCAGCAAGAAGATAGCAGACACATGTACGAGCTCCCCTTCGGGAGATAGTGGCACTTTGGTCATCACAGCCAGGCAATCCAGTGAGACTTGCACTTCGGGGCTGTGGCTCACTTCTAGGAAAAAGGCCTGTGTGCCAGACCATAAGCCTGCCCTCAGTGTCCTCTGCTTGTTCTTGAACTTCGGCCTGTCTTTGTGCTCTCATCTCTCCGGATAGTCTTGCCTGCATGTCCCAGAAAGCAGATTGTACCCATCTGGCACCCCAATTTTTGTGGGTGCCACCCAGGAAACACTTTGGCAGCAACTTTTAAAATATGATCTCAAAGGATCTGGCTTCCAGTCCACCTGAATCTAGGTTCTGCCTGAGCTCCTTCCCTTTTATTTTACTGGCTCTCAGTGCAAACCCAAACAGGCTGCTTGGGCAGGTTTGAAGGCTTGAGTGGCTGCCTATAGGAGATGAAACAGCCACCTCTTCCAGTCCTAGTTTCTATGCATTAGATAAACCTTAAGAGAGTCAAGCAAGAGAGTGAAGCAAACATAAGAGTGTAGACAAAAAATGGGGTTCTGGCGTTCTGTGGACCTCACCCAGTGATCTGATCATAAGTTTCTAACTGGGCAGGTTATAGTGGGTAATCACAACATAGATTAAGGCAAAGCAATTACATGCTGGGGTAACGTATCTTTCAAACACCTTCTACAAATACCTCCTTCTAAAGCTTGCAGGAGAGCACAGAATCTTAGCAAGACCTGGATTGGGTTCCCGGGTTCCTGGATTACTGGATTATAGGATTACAGGATAGTTTTCTCCCACCTCCATGTCACCATCCTCAGTTCCCTCTTTTATTCTGGAAGCAGAAAACATTTGAGATTATTCAGTCTGTTGAGATCTTGCTTCCAGGCATATCCTCTGACTCTTGGATGTCCTTACATCGACACAACATAGCAGTCCCCAAATGAGATGACTCTAGCCAGAAATTATTTGGGGGGAATACAAAACTGTGTTTCAGGTATGAAAAATGTAGCTTGGATATGTCTACCTCTGATAGAGCAAAAGAGTTTCCTGCCAACCCTAGTTGAAGCTTCGCAGCTATATCACCTGGAATCCTGTCCCTTCTGCCAGGGCACAGAGGGAAAGTGGAATAGAGCTGTAAGGTCAGTTTACAACAGAGCCGGATCTTCACTGCCCACCATGGCAATTAGCTGGGCTCTGTGGTCACCTTGGTCTTTCACTTTCTCTGTGTTGGACCCTGGCTCTACTTCTTGGTATTAAGCTCAGAAGCTCTGCACCCAAAGTGTATTTTTGTTGTTGTTCACATGCCTAAGAGAACAGTCATGTACTGCAAGACATCAGAGATCCAGGATCAGAATCTCCATATCTCACAGGGGATGGTGTAGGCGATGAGCTTCAACATAACAAAAGTAACCACCAACATTTATCGAGGAGATACAATTGCCAGAAGGGTTGCATCCATGTGGTGCCAGTTAGCTTTCAACCCAGGTCACATAGCTAGTAAATTAAACAGAAGAGTTCAAAATACAGTTCTGTTAAGTACTGGAAGGACCCACACACATACTCACTAGTGAGAGATGTTACTCTAAATTATTGCATTGCGACATTACTAAAGGAAAGCATCAAACCACAAGAGAACAAGAAAAGAAGGGGGAAAATGATATTCCCTGCAAATGGCATGGCTACCCCACCTTTCCGTTTTGTCTCTTCTGTCTAATATAAGAATGCAAATAAGAGAGACTACAACAAAGACTGTGGAAAAGATACTTGATTGTTTTGGAGACCAAATGACATGCTATTGAACAACTAATGAGCCAACAAAGAATTTCAGGATACCAAAAAATACCTTGAGACAAATGATAATAAAAACACAATGTTGGCAAAAGCAGTTTAAGGGGGACACTCATGCCAACCTCAAGCAACAAGAAAAATCCCAAATGAACAAAGCCCAGTGTTAGAAGAAGGAAAGAAATAGAAAAGATCAGTGAAACAAACTGGTAAAATTTGCCTCCTTCCAAGAACCAGCTTTTAAAGACTGAATCAAACATTTGAGAAGGATAGGTATTGCTCGTTTCCTAGACTGAGTTTGAAAAAGAGGTATTATACCACACACACAAACATTACAGAATTCAACAGATTGCTAGTTCCAAATTAGTCACAGGGATATAAAATACAGCATAGGGAATATAGTCAAAATATTGTAATAATTCTGTATGATGCCAGGCAAGTACTAGAATTATCAGAGGATCTCTCCATAAATTATTTTATTTTAGTGATTAGACATATATTTACATCATTTATTTATGTAATATTGAATGGGATCAACTGTAATTTAAAAAAGTGAGGTATGCCTGTACAACATCTGAGATGTTGCAATAAAGTACTAAACAATGTGGATGCACCTAAGAGGATGTTATGCCAAGTAAAATACGGTGTTTCTCTTTGTCTGACACAGGATTTCATTTACATGTGGAATCTAAAAAACAAAACAAACACACAGAGATACAGGAAAAAAACTGCTGGTGCCAGAGAGGAGAGGAGTTTGGGATAGGCAAAATAGGTTTGTTCCCCTTAGGTGAAGGGGATAATAAGAGGAACAAATTTCTAGATAAGGCAAATAAATCATGGGTATACAATGTACAACACAGGGGATCATTTTGTAATATATATAAATATTAAATCACTGTCATGTATAATAGGATATGACATACAATATTCTGTTGGTTTTCACGTGTATATCAATACAAAAATATATGCAGCATAAACATTTCCTTCACCAATAACACACAAAGGCCAACACATAGTATCCACTGAATTATTTTCCTGGGTTTATACTCTGGTGTCCCAACTTGAAGAGTAACTCTTCCATAGCCTCGTTATCTTTATACTGACAATTAGACTTTCACCTTCTTGCATTGTCTGATATTTGATTAGGAAATTCTCCAAACTGCTTGATGATGCCGTCAATTAGGTATGATTTGTTAACCCTGTGAGTATAAATTTTGTTGATGTAACCAGTATTTGATAAACAAGGATTTTATGAAATTCTTCCCTCCTAAAGCTTTAGTCCTGGAATTGAACAATTTTGGAAGATAATAGTTACTATATTTTCTTTACATCCGCTTATTACTAGAAAGTTATTGCATATAAATTGCTGTCCTTGTAGCAATGCTTTTAGTTCTTGTAGCTGTTCTGGAATCAATGTCAAGTTTATATGTTGCTTCTTATAGTTTTCCAGGATTAACCAAAGTCATCCACAGCCTGTGGCCTGACACATTCTGTATATTAGCTGTGTCAATATTGTACGTTGATTTTATCTAGGATTCAAATCCATGTACTTTGAAATTCCTGAATTCCTGAATTTTATAGAAAATGGAGTTTAGGTAACTGATTTCTTCTAAAGTTCAGGAATTCAGAAATTTCAATTTATAGAAAATGGATTTGAATCCTAGATAATCTCTCAAAACACATTGTGGTAGTTGTATGTTTTTCTATGTGTGGCTGATTTTGCCACATACTACAGTGTTGGACCTTTAGAGGCTCCCATTCATTATATAATAAACTTTTTGTCAAAAAAACCAAATGCTCTATAAGCTCCTAGATGCAATATTTTCTGGCAAGTGAGGTTTGATTCTTGGCCTTTAAAATCTTCCAGTAGTTGATGTGAACATCTGGGCTAAACTCACCTTTCCTTCTGCCAACATACAGTATGATAATTCCTTGTAAGAAAGTGTTTTGCAATTTGCAATGAAATGGCTCCCTTTTTAAATAGGGAGGGAAAAAATGAACATCCAGTAGATGTGACTCAAGCCACAAGAAATTGATTCAGCAGTCAACTTTAGCCATGGGACTTGACAAGCTTGGAAATTAGGCAGAGGTACTCTATAATTTGCATATAATTTATGTAGCCTTATCAGCACAACTCGAAATACTGTAGCACAGCACGTCAGAATCTCAAGGAATGCACAGTGAAGTCCAATGTGGAATTTTTGTTGTTACTTAACCTTAAGTTTACAGAATATCCCAATCCAACAGGTAAGGCACATAAGGCATGTAAAAGTGACTGAAAACATTTTAAAATTGTACTTTTTTCAAGATAGGTACTAAACTCTTTAATATTTGTTTTAATAAATGCTGGCTATGGCTTAACTTCCCTTTAATAAGATAATGAGCCTTTTCTGAACATCTCCCCTGGTTTGTTTCTCATTAATAAAGCTCCTGAAGCATCTGCTGTAGACTTTATGCAAAGGACAGTTTCTTAGATATAGAGTAATGAAGAACCATCTGTCTCAGTTTTACAATCATTAGGATTGTGCTACCAAGGAATGAGATTTAAGATTTGCCTAGGATTAGAAAATACATTCCAAAAATTAATTATAAAATAGGTTAAAGATTACCTTCTAAATGGGAGGACAGGATTATCTTTTAGCTCATAGTATCTCCTGTGTATTTTCTTGGAAAGTAGTACTATTAAATAAAATCCTGTCTTTATATAACTTACTCATGTTATCAAGGACCAAGCTCTACTTTTCTTCTAGCCTTAGTACATTAATGGTTTATCCCACAAGGTCAGCTGTAGCTCTAAGCAGCATCCTTACATGGGATAAATGCAAGGGTGGAAGGGAGATCAGTCGAAAATATTGTTGTGTAAGCCAAGCAAGAAAGGAAGTAATAGCTGCCATATAAACAGCCAGCAGTGTCTGCCATGATACGTATATTTACCCAGTAAATTTATTTAAAGGCTTTAAAGAGAGCAATTCCAATATAGTTGTTATTGGAAGATAAGGAAGTTTGTAGTTGAGCAAAAATCTTAATTTAACCATTTATAGCTCTCTAAGAGAATACTTTGAACTCTTAAATCTTTTTGTATCTAAAAGTGTATTTTTTTCCCACAAGGAATAGGAGAGAATATAAAAATGAAGAGAAGGGACAGTTGCTTTTTTATGTCATGTAACTGTTTCATTTTTAAAAAGTCATGTGCATACTTTATTTGATCAGAACTTAGAACATTTCATTTACTTCTCCACAAGGTCTTCCACTAAGATAGATTAACTGTCATCATAATATACCTAGAGGAGGAAATA
Source organism: Miniopterus schreibersii (assembly GCF_964146895.1). NCBI lineage: Eukaryota > Metazoa > Chordata > Mammalia > Chiroptera > Miniopteridae > Miniopterus > Miniopterus schreibersii. Next base: position 37,382,545 of record NC_138105.1, on the reverse strand, counting down.
AAATATTAAAAAAGAAATTTACCCATCTCAACTCCACATCACTTGACTTCGAAAAAAAAGCTATAGAGGACTGAAAGGATAATTGATGGAAGGAACTATAACACTTAGGAGAGTGTGGGTGCACACACATGCTTGTGTCTATAGAGACAGAGACCCCTAGGGTGAGACTATTATGTTTCCCACCGTTTCAAACACTAATTGAAAATTAAACGGATCATTGAAGCTCCCTGGCCATACGCATGCAACTGCATTTACCACCACACAGCCATCTTCTAATGTCCTCAACAAAGTCACAGCAGTCCCTGGGTTTCATCATGTCAGAGTATTTCTAAAGAACTATATTTGTGAAACAAGATATTTAGAACTTTTAGGATGTCCTTCAACTGGCACCAAGGGCTGACTTCAGAGGGCCAACAGGGTTTATGTGCCTCAAAAATTGGGAACACAAAACCCTCCAAGGCTTTATGAGGGGTAAGACTGGTCCAACCACAGTCAAGCATTACCACAGCTGCCTTAGAAGTGGGACTCCTATGTCTAGGAACCACCAGAGGGTCTTTCAAAAGACGCACAGGAAGCCCTCACGATAGAGCTCGCATTTTACACTTGCCACACATAGGGCAGAAATGGCAACTGTCTTTAGCTAATACTTATCTGCCCGTTGGTGGGTCATTCTACTGACTGTCACTACCTCCCTCCTATTTCTCCACACTGATGTAACAGGAAAAGTTAGTGTAGGACCCACATCAGACTCAGCTACCCTCTTCTCCATTCTAACACCGTAGAGCAGAGAGAACAGGCTGGCTTGCACAAGCCTCGCTGGCTCTGGCAAGAGGTAGGAGAGTGGGGGTGGCGAAGATGATCGGTTTAGACTGCAGTTTCTTAACCACAATATTTTGAACCAAAACAAATATGCTTTTATCAAGAATTAGGCACAGTCATAGTCAATACGCTTTTCTTTATCGAACTCTACAGGCATTTATAGGACACACATAAATGCAACCCAACAACAGAAAGGAAGGAATTCAGGAGAAAACAAAACTGAAGGGAGGGACTGAGGTAAAAATGAAAGAATAAATAGAATCTGTACATCCATCAACTTATGTTCTAAGTGAAGGAACTAATGTTCCCCAAGTGTCTGCATTTACTGTTTGCCAAGGTGAAATCCTTATACAAGGAAATGGCCAGGTTTGATTTCCGGCAGGTAGCCGTGAGTGTATCTAAAGCTGCACACGTTTCTTCCAGCCATGACCTCTGTTGCGAATCTGGAGTCCCTCACCTCCTGCTGAAGTCAGATTAAACTGCGCTTCTGTCCCCTGCATGGCAGAGCAATTGCTTCTGCTCCCAGAGCCTTGTGTGTGCTCGGTCACATAAGCACAGCTGTAAATATGGCAAAAATCTAGAGAGGCTAAAACTTTAAATTTTTTAGAAAAAGAATTCAGCCCTGGCTGGGTTTGCTGGTCAAAACTTGGCTAGTGCACCAGCCAGTGCAAGGAAGCGCTGTGGGCCCACCGGGTCACGGGCACCACCGCTCTGCCCCCGGGGTTCCTGCCAGAGGCCACCAGTGATCCTTTTCTCTGTCTCTCTCCACCCCCTTCCATTCTCTCTGACAAAGCAAGGGAAACAAATATCCTCAGGTGAGGATTAACAAAAAACAAAGGAATTGAGCAATCCATTCTTGGTTAGTCATATGTTACACGTAGCATTGGTAGGAATGAAATATTCTGTAAGAACAGCTGCTATCTTTCTAACTCAGCTCATCTATGGAACTTAGCAGTGCCTGAAGACTTGCTTTATTTCATCAGTATTTCACAGATTCTTCTTTAAATTAATTTTCAGAAACACATCACAGATAGCGATTCTTACAAAGTTTGGACAATGAGTTTTTTCACTGGGATAACCAATCAGTTTAATGTAACAGAAGCTATAAGGGCAAAGCTGTCATGTTCTGCCTTTTCAATTAACAGCTCAAAGTTCAACGAAGCTTTTGTGAGTTTGCCTTCAAAGCAGCATGTATTATTCTTATTTATAAATAATGTGCTTCATTTCCTTGCCTCACTTGATTCAAGTGCTCAACTCTCTAATTAGGCGTCTGTTAGACAATGAAACTTTGTTTTTCTGAACATAAAATTGGCCTCTTTACTAATGTTGCTTGAATAATAACTTCTTTCTCAAGAGATTAATTCGATGCCTAAAGTATCAGGAAGATTCAACATTTACATTATATTAATTGGTAGGGGAAGACTATGGCATTGTTATTATCCTAAGCCACATATTTTAAAATACAGTAATGGAAACCAAAGCCCAACAGTTTTGAACACAGGCAATACTGCATTAGTAGTATCAGTCATGGAAACCATATTCAAGATACCATGGTTTGTTACATGCTATTATTTTCAAATAGACTAATTGACATATCATTAGTTTTGTAAAAGAAAGTTAAGAACTGCCCTGTCAAGCAAGGCTCAGCAGCTGAGCATTGACCTAGGATCCAGGAGGTCTTGGTTCCATTCCCGGTTGGGGCACATGCCCCGGTTGCGGGCTCCATCCCCAGTGGGGGCGTGCAGGAGGCAGCCGATCAATGACCCTCTCATCATTGATGTTTCTATCTCTCCCTCTCCCTTCCTCTCTCTGAAATCAAAGGTATATTAAGAAAAAAAAGCTAAGAACCATATGATTTCATTCATATGTGGAATATAAAACTGAAAGCAACAGATGAACAAAAACTCAGACACAGACAACAGAATGATGGTTACCAGCGGGAAGTGGGGGGTAGGAGAGGGTAAAGGGGTTAAATATATGGTGACAGAAGATTTGACTTTGCGTTGTGTGCCCACCACCCAATGTACAGATGATGCATCATAGAATTGTACACTTGAAACCTATATAATTTCATTAACCAATGTCACCCCAATAAACCCAATCTAATAAAAAGTAAAGCTATTCAAGAAAAACTACCAAATGAAAGGTGAAGTGATAAATTTTGTGGAGCTCTCGTGTGTCAAGGTGGTCAACAGGGGCAAGTCAAACTAAAAATAACAATCAGGCCCTTATTTACTTGTTTTAACAGTGTCACAAGAGATCAAAATAGATGACCGATGCCCAGTGTTCCATTTCTGCAGCTCCAACAGCAAGGCAAGGGTTAGATGACAGGCCATGCAGACAAGGGACATCATCTAAATGCCAAGAAGCCCCAAACAGAACAGAAGGCCCCTGCCTTTTTAGGGACCCGTGGGAATGGGGGAGGGCTAAGACTGGGAAAAGACTGACTAGGATATTTGTCCCCACCCTGGCTCAAAGTCCCCAGAGATGCCTGAAAAGTGCCTCAGTCAGTTCCCCCTAAAAAAAAAAAAAAAAGACTTCTGAAGGAAGCACATAGGATTGTAATACAGATGTGCTTGAGCATGGTTGGCCTGAGGAACCTCAAGGCCTTAATTTTAAGTTCCTCCAGAAATTCAACTACACGGGCTGTGCACAGTTTGTTGTGGAGACGGCAGCTTTCCCCAGGAGGCCTACAAGGCAAAGCCTGTGCAAATGCTTTCGGTCAGGCCCGAAATGTCACCCATGGAATTTTGGCCGGGAGCTGGACTCCTCAAGCCCATAGTGTCAAATGCAAAAAATGCGTGCCATCCTTCTGAAGACCTGTAAACCTTCACAAATTGCGGAGCAGGAATTAATTTCAGTGATGAAAACTAGCAAAAACAAAGTTCAGTTCTTCATTCAAATTTTCTACTTTATAAAAATAATGTCTTACTTTAATATGCTTAAATTCAACAATATATAAAGTGTTATATACTATATACTATAATTTCAGTGCCACAGAATGCCCAACCTCAGATGCTATAGTATGTGACATTTACAATGTGGACAAAAACACTATCTCAGCCTAGGAATGACTGCTTTCTTGGGTTGGAATTTACTGCAAGAATGGGTACTGCTTCTCAAAAAATTATATATTTTTTTCTTTCAAAGAGGCATCATTGTGAAGCAAGTAGTATTGGCTATAATGATGGAGTTATATACCAGCAATAATGAGGAATGCAAAATTATGAGATAGAAAAGTTGTACTAGAAGTAAATCCAATTATTTGCTCATCAAGAAATCACAACATTTAAGCAAATACAGTGCTCCCATCTCATGTTTAAATTAGGTGTTTATTTTTTGCCCTCTTTTTTTCTATACAACCCATACATTTCTTTTTGCTTATAAATCATAACTAAGGTAAATCCGTTTTTTTATGTTATAAATATGTATACACCATACACATGAATATAAGCCCTAATCCTTGTAAATATATTTATAATTTATTGTTTGATAATTTTGCTCTTCTTGAAGTAATTTGGTGATGGCATGTAAAATTTTCAATAAATTCCTTCACACTTTATGAAATAGTTTTGTTACTTGTGTTCCCATGATTTCAACAAATGTAAATATTGCAATAAAGTAACAATAATTTAGTGTCATACAAAGTCAAAATGTTCTCTTTCAAATACATATGCTAACAGGATAATTTGAGTTATAATGAACACATTTGTAAAATTGGAATTTAGCTATGCAATAGAACTAGATATATATTGCCTTATCAAATACGGTATGTTGCACAAAACAAAGACTTCATTTAGAGCAAACCAAGTCATGTTCCTGTGATTTGCTGCTCCTATTGCACCTGAACATTAACCATGTTAAAATGGAACTGGCAGTGCTATAACAATCTTTGCTGTTTAGGAAATGGAAAAAATGTGCTAGCAGAACAACAACAAATAGCATAGTGAATTACATGGATCTTCTTAATGTCGAGTCAAAGACAATTTCTTTTTGGTAGCAAATTATTTTTGATATTTGAATTGAAAACTCGATTTAAGCAAGCATAGAGTTCCAGAATGATTGATAAAGCAAAATCCAATTAGATTTGTCTCGGCTCCTTCTTTGCAGCTTAATCAAATTTGTGAAACTTTATAGCAGGAAACTAAAACTATTCTTGGTAGTTTTACTTTACAAAATAGCAGGGCTAAATTAGCTATTTTACTCAAATTAAACCCATTTCTGTTTCATCTATCCCATTTCCTCTTGGTGTGATGAAAAGCCTTGCACTAGGGTACAGAAATGGTTGTGTGCAAGGGTAGAAAAAGATTTCACATTGGTCTAAAAGTACATACAAAGTATAGGTTGATCTCCAATTATGTGGATTTGAGTAGCATGCATTTGTGTATGCCCTCAGGATAGCCATGGCCAACTTCCTTACATAATCTTGACATAGTATCCCAGGCCTGAAAATCTATGCAGAGTTATTTCTGGCTTTGGTAATATGGCAAAATAGATCATATAACTTCAGTCCATGAGGCTGAAGCCCAAAAACTAACCTGCTAGAAATGTGGGATAAAGTTTAAGAGGCATTCTTAGTTCTCACAAGGAAGAAAGCAAAATCCCCAAACAAATGAAACAAAACAGAAACATATCTTGAAATTCAGAACGATGGATTCGCCTCTAGTGGGCCTTGGTTTGATTCATATTAAGCGAGTGGTTCTGGAAGCCCTACACTAAGAATCCTACATTATGAAATAGGTGATGGCCCAGAATGCAATGGTAAGCTTGGGCTGCTAGGAAGAAGCAAGTGCAAAATCTCTCTGGCCAGAGGATTGTTAAAGGGAAAGCCCTAGGAGGGCAAGACAACCCCAAACTATAAAACACTGAAAAATGTTCCCTACAAGAGAGTCATAGCCATGAAAAGCCAGAGGAACAGGACCTCAGAACTTTAGGTCATGACAAACTGGTGGGCATTATAAAAATGTACATTTAAAATGATCAAAAGACCTAAGAATATCAATATTTGGCAAAGAACTAAATGAGTTTCAGAAATGAAAAACTGCCAGTGAAATAAAACACCCAAGTTAAACCATTGATTAGAAACAGGTGAATAGAAAATTAGTGACCTGGAAGGTAGGTAATAGTAAGCACTTGATAAACATTAGCTAAGCATACAGGTGCTATTGAAGTACTTGCTATTTTCTTATAAATAAAACTAACAACAATAATAAGTATTTTCATTAGTATAATCTTGCTGGCTGGAATTTGTTAGTGACAAGCAGACTGGCTCTATGATTGACTCTACCAACCAAGGAGCTGCACTGCCTCTAAGGAAACTATCCAGAATTCAGCCTAGAGAAATAGCTGAATGGACGAGATGAGACACTGAGGAATGAAGGATGAGATTTAAAAGTCTAACACGCACCTGTAATCACTCCCCTCTCCTGACATCTGCTGAGGCACACACCTGGATCTCTGGCTGCTTCACTGGCTGTTACATCTTACTCTTGGGTGTGTTCCTCCTCCTGTCTCTAACCCTGGGTGGTCCAGTGTTGCGGTCAGTCTGCAGACTACTTGTCTAGATTCCTCGCTCACTTAATGATCTCACAGTACCAGAGCTTTAAGTATTTCCACACTGATAACTTCTACTTTCTTTTCTACGTATAGGTACATCACATATACGACTGCCTGACTAGTATCCCAAGTTAATATGCACAGAACTGACATGATTTCCTAACCTCCCCCGCCCCCATCTGCTCCTCTCAGTGTTCCCCATCTTAGTTCCTTTCAGTTCAAGCCATTTCTTCTCTTATAAACCACATAGCACTCATCGGAAAATCCCATTGGTTCAAGGGTCTCACCACCGCTGACCACCTAGAGCACCCTGGCCCAAGGGACCATTGTGATTATCTTGATAATTGCCATAGCTCCTCCCTGGACCCCTGCTCTGTCCTTGATCCACTCAGTCGACTCTGAACACCGAGGCCTATACAATCCTAATCAAATGCAAGTCAAATGGCATCACATCTTTGCTCAAAGCTCACTAATGGCTTCCTAATTCACCCAAGGAAATAAAAACATACAGTTGTAAATAATCAGGCCACTATCAGCAGGTATTTCCATAGTTTCCCTTGGTGGTCCTTTTTCACCCTTCTGTCACAAAGGCCTCCTCTAGGGTTCGGGCAGGCTCCGACCTCAGGACATGTGCACAGGTCCCCTCTGAATGGAGCACGCGTCACACAGATACCTGTGTGGCTTCCTCCTTTATCTCCGTTTTCCTTCACTCTCCTCATAGATCACCTTTCCCCACCATCTGTATGAAACTGCCAGCCTTAACCGCTGACCATTTCCCATACCTGCTTTATTTTTCTCCTTAGCACTAACTGCCATACCAAAAATATACCCTTTTAATTTCGTTTCTTTCAGTCCACGTCCTAGAAGGTAAACGCCGTATGTCACTGCTGGATCCCGGCGCCCAGAGGAAGAGGTGGTGGCAGGCAGATCCTGAAGAAACAAGCAGGCTGCCAGGGCAAGTAGCTTGTGCTCCCAGTGCACACACACAAGCTGCGTGATTGCCGTATCTACCTGCCATCTTTTTCAACCTTTACAGCCTTATGAACAGAAGAATATTGCTAATAGTGCATACTACCCAAAGCCATCTACAGAGTCACACAAATCTCCATCAAAATCCCAATGGCATTCTTCACAGGAATAGAAAAAAACACACAATCCTAATATTTGTATGTAACCACAAAAGACCTCAAATAGCCAAAGCAACTGAGAAAGAACAAAAGCCAGATGCATCACGTTTCTTGATTTCAAATGACAGCATTTCCCCTCCGGAGGGCCATATACCAAGACCCCCGGTGGGTACCGAATGCTGTGGACAGTGCCAAACCCGGTGTGTACCAGCTTGCCAGTATCGCTGCTCTCGGCCTTGGGGCCATTATTGAGTAAAATAATGGTGAGGAGGCTCCCTGTCACAGTATTGCAGAGCTTGGGTCGCGTATGTGACCAAGGTGGGTACTAAGTGACTATCGGGTGGAGGGTCTGCAGCGTGGAGATGGACAGAGGGGTGATCCACGTGAGGGCGGGGCAGTGATGCTGCAAGATTTCAGCCCTACTCAGAACGGTGTGCAGTTTGCAACTTATCAATTGTTTATTTCTGGAATTTGCCACTTAATATTTCAGACTGGTTGGTGCAGGTAACTATAGAAAGCCCAAGCACGGATAAGGGGAGACTACTGTGTACCACAAGGCTATAGTCGTTAAAACAGCGCAGCACTGGCATGAAGGTAGACACCCAGACCAGCGACACAGAACAGAGAGCTTGGAATTAAGCCCTGAAAATACGGAAAGTTAGTACTCAACAGGGGAGCCCAAAACACCCAGTGTGGACCGAACACTCTCTTCATCAAATGGTGCTTGGGAGACTAAATACACCCGGTTCGAATAATGAAATTTTACCCCCTTTTACACTACTCACAAAAATTGAGTTGAAATGGATCAAAGGCAAACATGTGATCCAACACCATCGTATTACTAGAAAACATCAATTTTTGGATATAACAAAACAAAAATGAAAAAACAAATGGGACTACAGTAAACTTAAAAGCTTCTGCACAGAAAATAAGTATGACAAAAATGCAAAGGCAACCTATGGGATAGGAGAACATTTCTGCAAACCACGTATCAGAAATGAGGTTAATGTCTAAAATATACAGAGAACTCATAACTCTGTAACAAAACATCACCAATCTGATTTTAAAAGGAGCAGAGGAACTAACTAGACATTCTTCAAAGAGGACATCCAAATGGTCAACAGGTACATGAGAAGATGCTCCACATTACTAATAATCAGGAAGCGCAATTCAAAACCACAATGAGGTATCACCTCACACCTACTAGAAGGGTTGTCACCAAGGAGGCAAGAGATAACAAGTATTGGCGAGGATGTGAAGGGAACCCTTGAACACTGATAGAGGTGCTAATTACTACTACAGTGGCAGTCATATTATAATACATAAATATATCAAATTGACAGGCTGTACACACACCTTAAATTAATACAATGTTATTGCCAAATATACTGTAATTAAAATACAGAAAGTGAAAAGAACAAGATGTATAATAAAGATGTTTTAAGTTCTGTAAGAGAAAAAGAAATTGATTTTTAAAAAAAATAAAAATTGGAGCAGAGGAATACAGGTTTGTTAGAAAAAACTTACTTTTTTGTTTCATGGAGGAAACTGGTTCCCAGAAGTGGAAAGTTTAAATTATTAAATATTTTAAAGATAACGGTGCATAATTAGCTCATGCAATAGTAATATAGTGCCCCTCCCAAGTTAATAAACTGGTGGTCTATTTATTAATACTCTAGTACTAAGAGAGAAAAAAAAAGTTTTATCTATCAGCTACTGTTCTAATTTTTGTTCAGTCCTATTTGATAAACTATTTTTATCTCCATTTCATAGATGAGTAAAATAAGAAAAGCAAGTTAAGTAATTTGCTTAGAGCTGCGAGTCACACCCAGGCAGTAAAACTGCCCATTCCACACTTTAACCAACCTACCCACAGGTTCTCAAATGTTCTGCAGAATCCCAGGGTCCTGAGAATTTTCAGGGGTTTGTAAGGTTAAAAATTATTTACACAATGAGACATTATTTGCCCTTTTTTTTCACTCTGTTGCCTTTGCATTGATGAAGGAAAAAACAGGTGGTAAAACCACTGGCACCTTGGCTTGAATCAAGGCAGTAGCATCTAAGTGCACTAGTGGTCATTATATTCATCATCATCATGCATTTGATTTTTTTTTAAATGCAATTTTCTTAAAATTTTCCTTGCTGAAACAGTAAAAGTTATTAATTTTAAAATTCTGAAGTCTCAAAAATCATAGATTTTCATTGGTTTGGTTGGTTGGTTTTCAGAGCTGCATTGGGCATTGGTTTTTGTAAACAGTGCTCCTTTTTTTGCCCTCGAGATATTTTGTAATTTTCTTTTTACAGGGAGCATAGTTTTGGATATTCTTTTATTGCGACATAAATATAGGTGAAGCAGAATAATCATGTGATAATATTAATAAAGTATAGAGAACTATTAATAGGAAGTGAGAACTGGGTATATTAATGGCTTCAGTTATTCTTATTTTTATCTTTTACGCACATGACCAAAGTTGCCCCAAAACAAATGAAAAGGTAAAAGGACAAATATTCTTAGGAGCCAAGGGTGAAAGACATTTTTTCATAGCTTCTTATACTTGCTTTCCTCTAGGGATGGAATATATGATTTAAACATTTACCCTGATACCTTGAGGAACATCTTTCTCACCTGTGTGAGCGATGTGCTTACACGTGGTTACACAATTCACAACTAGGCAGTTAACTCCTTAAGTGCCGCCATGGCCATCTGCATATTTCATGAAGATGTTACTACATTTCCCTTTGTACTTTGTGTTTGAAGATTGCATCATACTTTTTTTATTTGTTAATCATTATTTCCATTGGTTCTGAATATTTTTTCCACATATGCAATATAATGTAACAAACTAGATTGTTGTCCACATTAAATAAGAAAGGCCGCATTAACCACTGCTGCTTCATTTAAACTAAAGCAGCAATGTTGCCATTTTACTAATTTCCTTTTCAACAGGATGGGCTAGAGCATATTCTTTTTAGTAAAGAGAAGACAATGTTAACATTTATGATTTCAGATTCGATATGTTTAGTGTAGTAAACAAAATACACAAAGCAATAAAGAAAGTGAAAATTCATTGTGACATTTTACTTGACTTCATAATTTAAATCTGGCTTTTTGGGTCTAGAATGCCCTGGTTCACTCAGCTGCAATAATGTCTTTATTCATCATAAACCAAGCGGATGCAATGTTACTGCAATCACAAAGGATCATAGGAATCAGAAAGTATTGATTTTTCCCCTTCAACTTTTAATCAAAACCTCTGCACCATGTAGCTGCTGGCTCAGAGTTTCTGAAGTTGAAAGCTGTGGAATATGAACATTTCTCTTTTCAAAGGCTGTAACTTTATTTTTGCCACCCAACTCTAGAGGGAGGTTCCAGAGAAAGGGGGAAGCACTGAAACCCTAGCATTCTGTCCTTGTTCAGGGGGACCTCGTCGGTGACCCAGCTACCTGTGACACAGCTGGAACAAAAGACTTTGCCTACAGGCCAATGTCCACAGCAGCCCTCCCTTTCTTTCCCTACCTGCCTACAAGCTCTGTTCCAGGTTACACTCCTGGCTTTGGTTACTCTTCAAATCTGCATTTTCTCTGCAATGTTATTTGAAAACCATGTCATTTCAGGTTTCCTAGATTTAAAAAAATTATTGCTAACACACCCCTGCTCCTAAACTACTCGAATGATATTAAAAAAATCCTTTAGAGCAATCTATATTAATAAAGTCGTACTAGACCCTACAGATCTCATCAATATTAATGTCTACTTATTGGAAATTTTTTGAGACCGAGGAGGAAAACAAATGTTTTATAATTTTCACAGAACTGACATTTGAGACTGACTCGGAAATCGGGTGTATGGTGATAATTGACATCCAGGATGGAGCAGAAAGCTCTCCTGTGTACTCTGCAGGAAGGAAGGATCCTACATGTTAATAAAGATGAATTAAGTCATGAATTGGAAAACGTAATTGTATACAAGGGAGAGAAAGATGGGAAATACAGCTAGGAAATCCTTAAGACTGGCCAATATTTACACCAGATTCCAGTAGAGAAACTGGAAGTTGACATCAGAACCCCTTGAAATACTAGTATTTTGATTTTTTAAAAATATAACAAGTAAATTAATAGACATCACGAATGTCTCAAAAATGTCTTTTTCCGCACCTTCACTAATTCCATGTGAAACAATGTGGCACACAGAACCCAAGGCTGGGTGGTTCTTATCCGGGTTGTTCAAGATTAAATGTTGACAGTGAACAAAAGCAGGAAAACTCCTCCTGACAGATGCTGTCTCAGGAGATAGTGATTTCACCCATTCCCTTCTGTCTGGTATCCTGTAGCATATTTACCCAACTTCCTGCGCATGTGTTTATACACACCCAATGTAAATTTCCGTTCATCTATATCCCATTTGCAAACATCTCCAAGTTTCTGAAACCATTTTTTAAAATTCTGTCAGAAAATTTATTTTTGCTTGAGGGTGTTTCTGATGATGTTGTAATTCTACTGGGATTCTCATCTTATTTTTAGCACTATTTACTTTCTAGTGCTGATATGTTGAAATGTTACATTTCCATATTTTTATTAATATTCAGATGAAAAATTAATATATGCATATAATAAAAAGGGGGCATAAAAGGAAAGATTCTTTTCTATACAAGATTCCACAGGCTGTTCTTTCATATACAAACATAATTTTGTACATCTTACCATAATTTGCCTATGAATATGCATAAATACATTTATGTTTTTATGAAAAATGAAATCATACTTTCTATACACACACACACACACACACAGGTTTCCTCTCATGCAGTTTTCTATTTTCAGAAAAAATATATATTTTGGCTCAATTCATACCAAATTAGATCAACTGAATTATTTTAACAGCAGCAGAGTAAGTATTTCATTTTATAAATATATAATAAATTAGTGAGCCTTGTGTAAATGGGCACTGGCCTCACTTCTAGCATTTTGCTAACACTGTGCAACCTACACTACAGTGAGAATCTTGGTGCCTGTGTCTTTGTACGAGGCGCACTGTGATGTGCTTTCGCTAATAGCCTGTGGAGGACAGGACATCGTGCTCCAACTTGATGGGAAGCAAGTTGCCAAGAAAGAAGTCCGACTGCCAGAGATTAACATGCCTTTCCAAAATGCAGGATTGAGAATAAATATAATACAATGTGGTAAGCTACTGATCTTTATGGTAGGTAGTCACACAGCAATAGATTACTGAAAGAGGCTCCATTAAATTTAAGGCTTTCTGTTCCTTGAAAGACACCACTAGGAGCCTGAAAAGGAAATGATGGACAGGAAGACATTTACCAGGCACACAACTAAGTAAGGACTTCTATTCAGGTTCTACAAAGAACCTCTACAAGTCAGAGAGAGAATGGCTGGCATCAAAAAAAGACATAAATGCTGGGAAGGTTACGGGGCAAAGGGCCTTGTGCATTGTTGGCGGGAGTGTAAATTGGTGAGTGACTAAGGAAAACATTATGGAGGTTCTTCAAAATAACTTATAGTAACACTACCATATCATCCAGCAACTCCTCTCCTAGTTATCCAAAGAAAATGAGATTACTAACTTGAAAAGATACCTGCAGCATTATTTACTGTAATAGCCAAGACACAGAAATAACTTGTGACCATCAACAAATGAATAAATAAAGTTGTGATATATGTAAACAATGGTGTGTTATTTAGCAATAAAAAAAAAAAAAATCCTGCCATTTGCAAGGTCAATGGACCTTGAGGGCATGATGCTGAGTGAAATAAGTGAGGCAGTGGGGGTCCAATACTGTAGGGACCTCACTTACAGGTGGAATCTAAAAAACAAATCCATAGGGAAAGAGATCAGATTTATGTTTACCAGAGGAGGGGTTGGGGATGGGAGAACTGGATGAAGGCAGCCAAAGGTTACAAACTTCCAGTTGTAAATAAGTACTACGTCGGAAGTTACATTATGATGACTACAATGAACACTGCTGTATGGTATATTTTAAAGTATTAAGAGAGTAAATCCTAAGAATTGTTTTTTCCCCCCTTGTTTTGTATCTATATGAGATGATCAATGTTAACTTATTTGGTAATCAAATAATAATATATGGAAGTCAAGTCATTATACTGAATACCTTAAACTTACAAGTACTATATGCCAATTTTATCTCAATAAAATGGGGAAAGTCTATAAAAAACAAAAATAAGAAATGACAAAATTGTACACTATATGTCTCAATATACTGTATACAGAAAGATAAGATACAATGGTTAACATAGGCTTGCTACAGTGGTAGGATTGGGCTTTACTAATTTAACATTTTAATTATCTTTTCAATAAAAACATTTAAAACAAAGTTACTGTATAGTAAATTCTCCCAATTATATATTCATGGCATTTCAGGTATGTCCTATGCTGCTTTATTATATTTGATTACTTCATTAATAGAAAATTTAATCACTAACTCTTTTGAAAATTATATATTGAATGCTACATGGCAGATATTCTAGGCACTGTGGATACAGTTGTGAGGAAAACAGAAAAACACAAGCAAGTAAAGAAGTAAGACTTGCCCTCATGTGGCTAATATGAGGAGATGACAATAAATATAATTAACATTTTTATAAGGTATTTTTAAAAGTGGTGCTGTGGGAAAAGTCAGAGCAAGGAAAGAGGGGTGAGAAAGGTGATGGTGTGGGAGAAAGCAATTTTAAATAGAGAGGTCAGGGAGGACCTAACAAGAAGCGGAGCTTAACAAAGTTGTGAAAGAGACAACACAGGAAGCATGTGTACGAACATTCTAAGCACGAGCGGCAAGTACTTCAAAAAGCAGAAGTTGCCCGGCCGGCGTGGCTCAGGGGCTGAGCACGACCCATGAACCAAGAGGCCACCGGTTCGATTCCCGGGCAGGGCACAGGCCAGGGTTTCGGGCTCGATCCCCAGTAGGGGGCATGCGGGTGGCAGCTGATCGATGTTTCCCTTGTTGATGTTCCTATCTCTTTCCTTCTCTCCCTTCCTTTCTCTAGAAACCAATAAAAACATTAAAAGAAACAAAGAAGAAGAATGCTGGAACATTAGACACAGTAGAAAAGCCAGTGCACTAGGAGCATGTAAGCAAGGAGTATGTAAGAGGATGAAGGTTATAGGAGGTAAGAATGAGATAAAAAATTATCAGTATTTTAACATTTCTTCTGTATATATCTAAATTAAATAAATTTGGAGGAAGAGTCTAGGGAAGACAAATCCCCCATTTCCCTCTCCCTTTTCTTTCGTTAATCTTTAGCCCCTATAAAATAGGAGCTTGATAAATACTTAAAGAAAGTGATCCAACTTTTATAGTTTATAATTATTTGAGGAAATAATATACATGTAAGAAGTATTACAGACCATAATTATGCTTCAGATATTCTTGAGTTTGTAAATGCCATTTTAATTAAAATAAAAGTCATGCACAATTTTACTCTAAATCTGTACCTTATGTGGTGATTTTCCTTTGTTAACAGCTTATTGTGCGTAGTTATGTATTCAGATGTACACTTACTAATCCTAAACCCAATGCAAATGAAAAATGGGTGGTATAATTAATACTGACCTAAAAAAATAGGAACAGTTGTTCCAAATGTCATAACAGATCATATTAGACAAAGGATGCTCACATCCTAAAAGAAGAGCCATTTACACAACAAAAATGTCACTCAAGACTAGGGAGACTAAAAAGCCAACTCCATTAAGAACAAAACAAGCCACAGCATTAACACAAAGAAATACGTGTGATGTATGTGTGGCATTTTCTACAGGCATTTAAAAACACTAAGCCAAAATCCATCACCTCCACATCTTACTGTGCCTTGCACTCTCCAGGAGAAAATAATGGATTATACCTTAAATATCCTATTATATTTCTTTGTAATATCCAGCAATACAAAGTTCACAGCAGGTGTTCAGGGGTATTTGTAGTGAGTCCCTGATTACAAAACACTCGAGAAATTTAGACCATACTTATTCATGTTTTTTAAATCTAAAAATATATTTACTCACTGTCTCCCCTAATGATTGATATCATTAAATTCAAATGACAAGGGAGAGCATTTACACAGGTAAATATGTCAAGAATTTTTAAAATTAGGAATCCCACCTAAAGTCTTTCCTATATTTAGGAGGAGATTCTGAAAAGCAACAGTACCCTAAGCAAAATGGGATATAAAATAGGTGTAAATTGTGACACTGAAAACGTAAAACATGGAGGCAGAAGTAAAATTGTAGAGCTTTAGAATACAAACATGAATTGCTGTCAACTTAAAAAGACAGTTATAAATGTAAGTTGTTTTATGTAAGCCTCATGGTAACCACAAAGCAAAAACCTATAGCAGATACAGAGAGAAGGAATCTATCTAAACATATCACTATAGAAAATTATTAGTTCACAAAGAGAACGAGAAAGGAATGAAGAACAAAACCAGAAAACAATGAACAAAAGGGCAATAAGCACATACCTATTAATTATTTCAAAACTAAATGGACTAAGTTCTCCAATCAAAAGATAGAATGACTGAATGGTCGGGGAGACCCAGTTATATGCTGCCTCCGAGAGATTCATTGCAGATTCAATCCAACAGGAGGACATAACATTTGTAAATATAGGATCACCTAAATATATAAAGCAAATAATGATAAAATGGTAGACAGCAATACAGTAATAGCAGGGGACTTTAATACCCCACTTTTATCAAGAGAGATCATCTAGATAGACAATCAATAGTAAACAATGACCTGAAATGACATGCTAGGGCAAGAGGACTTCATAGGCACATAAAGAATATTTCATCCAAAAGCAACATAATACACATTTCTTCTCAAGTGCACGTGGAAACTTCTCTAGGGCGGGTCATTTATTAGGCCACAAAACAAGAGTTAATAAATTGTAAAATATTGAAGTAATATCAAATGTCTTTTTCAACCACAATGACATAAAACTAGTGGTCAATTGTAAGAAGAAAACTGGGAAATTCACAAATATGTGGAGATATAACAACATTCTACTTTACAACTTAAGAGAGTCAAAAGAGTATTTGGTTTATCAAGCTTAGAAAGGTTTAGGCATGAGTACCAATCCAGGTTTCCAGAGAGTAAGAATTTATTTCCTCAGGTGCCACCACTGACATAAATCAGCCCAAGAGCAAAACCTCAGGGTAACAGGTACTGTGTGGACTCAGAACCAAACGCCCACTGTCGCTCAGAGGACGCGCAGAGCGAGAATGGAAGTGCGGCAACACTGAATTAGTGATTTATCACATCGTAATCTACTGCTTTGCAGTAGAGCAGAACACGGCAAGTCAATTATGATCTTAAAGAACTTTCCATTACTTTGTATTTGATAGATATGCAAACGCACGCATTGAGAAGTTAATTTCAAAGCGAGGAAGTAAAGTAGAACATTTAGAAGTCAATGAAGAAAAACAGTGGTTTGCGTTTTTTGAAGGCCACAATTCGTGTTTCCGAGATAGGCAACATCCAAAAGGAATTGCCTTCTTTCTTGCTTAACGTTAGTCTATTATATTTCTCTGGTGTTAGCACACTTCCAGCAGCTTTCCATCATTATGTCAGGGTAGTGCTTCATAATATTTTTCACATTTTCTGCCTCATACATCAAACTATAGAATTTTATCCATAAGGCAAGGCTGTCATTCTGTAAAATTTTTAGCAATGTTCTCATTTTTATCTGACATCTAGAAATACCTAAAGTAATAAAAAATCATTTTTACCTCATATTTGCTTTGGTTTTCATTCTGTCCCTGTCAGTCTATATACAGTACAGCAAGGGAAGATTTATATAACATCATTTGGGTGTTCTAGAATCAGACAAAGAATACTCACCTGAGCTGGGTTTTTCACACAGAATTTTATACAAAAGCATCAAAACCTATGCTTAAAATACTCTTTCTCTTAAAACTTTACTTTCTGACCATGAACACTATTCATTAGGTAGAAGTTCTGCAAAATACATATAATTTATGTATAAAATAGTCAACAATTACAAGGAAAGAAAGAAAGACTTCACTTTCTCAGGAATGTCACTATTCTGGGACACTTAATGAAAACATTTGAAAGCTGCACTTATGTTCCATAGCATTGTTTTATTATAGTTTTTAATGAGCTATCGAGATACTTAAAAAATGATTTTAACATACATTCAGGTTTCAATTAAATTCTGGGAATGCAAACTAAGCACTAAAATAGATCATTATTTTCAAACAACTTATTTTCCAAAGTAACTTAAATAAAAATGCAGATCTAATCCTCAACTCATTGAACTTCAAGTTTCAACTATATATTTAAACTATATACAGACAATAATTATATATTTTTCTGAGCACTTATTAGGTGCCCAGTACTGTGCAAATGTATTAACTCCTTGGATTCTCAAATAAAACAATATTTCTTATTTAATATTGAGAAAACAGGCTTAGAAAGGTTGACCAACTTGTCCAAGTTCATAAAGCTGGTAGAGCTGGCATCTGGCTCCCAGCGTTCAGACTTTGGCCCTTCCCTCTCCCACTCTGCTGTACTGCTTCTCACAAAGTGGCTTCCTTGTATAAAACCCAAACAATATCAGATGGGAAATATTCCAATTTAATCAAGTATTTCCTTTTCAAAGTCATGACTTCATAATGGACAAAAGGGATGGATAAATGATATAGTTTATCATCCCACTCAACAATTTCAGTTTTGACTATCAAAATAACCCAATGAACAACATAAGAAAACGAGCCACTTAGCATGGTTCCCCCCTCACCCTCCAATCTGAGTATTTTAGAGGACTACTTGTGTGTTCTGGGATTAAGGGGGGAAGCAAGTGATCCAGAGATTTTGTGAAGTGATACCTGCTCTCTTCTCAATAATACACATTACCATATTAAACACAGAAACCAAAGCCCGCTTTTATTGAGTTGTTGCAGTATTTTCCGAAACATATTTGAAACAATTAATGAGCAAGTACATAATTTGGGAAATGTTACTGAAGACTGAGTGAAAAATCTAAATTCTGTGATATATTTGTTGTCACTAGGGGATATTAGATCCTCTGAAAGCAATTTTACACATAAAACCAGATGGGGTGACTAGATTTAATCAAGAATTGCTGGAGAGAGTGATTATTTCTAAATGCTAAGGGTAAATTGGGCAAATTAAGATTTGCTAAAGTATGTGCATGCATTATCAATTTATGAAGAGAGTGTTATTGTTTTTTCCTAGTTTGATACATATATTTTTTGCATGTGAAATTAGAGGAAGAGACAATACCAACTGGTTTGTAATTAATTCTAAAAATTTTTCTTTTACTAACACTTCTAGTGACCATACATTTAAAAGCACATGACACCACCAAGATATTTTGCTTTGAGTAGTAGCAAGCAATACACTGTTTACCTGCATTCATAGCATAAGATGAAGGATTTTTTTTAAAGTTTCATTTAGCCTGGCATTATAAAGATAAAGCAAAAAGCACTTTCACATTTTATTTTTAATTAATATTGAATAGTTTTAATTTCTAAACCGCTTTTAATTACAGCTTAGTCTTGCAATGATGCTTAAGTGTAAAAGATATATAAAAAGTGATTTTCTCTAAACTAAATACTTGAATTAAAAAGTGTTTGCATTTCCAGACCTGATTCTGTAATTTAGATAATTTGCCACTAGGTGGAAGTAGTGTCTCCATTGTCCGATTAAAATGGTGTTGCCTCCAGTAGCCAATTAACAAAACATTACATCTTGTATTTACTCATGAAACTATAAATATGGCTAATACAGTAGCAAAAAATCATCTCTTGACAGTTGATTCATTTAGGTGTATGTTTTTAAAGATAAAATAATCCTTTACTGAGATGATGGCAGATGGATTTCCAAGTTTTCATTACAAACAATTTCATTCATCATTACAACTGGATAGTGAAGGAAGTACTTTTTTTTTTTTTTTTTTTACTGATGAAGAAAATTAGCTTAAATAACTCCTGAAGTGATGGATTTAAGGTATGAACCTGTCCACCACCAACAAAAAACACCTGCTCTCTTTTTTCATGCTTTGTCAACTTTGTGTTATCAACTAATACCAAATCCCAGGTGTGAGTAAAATTATAAATCTCCATTTTCAACTGTTGGGATCTTCAGTCCTCAGCTACTCATGGCTGTCTGGTTACATCTCACTCCCTAACACAAGGACATCCGCTCAGGCATTGCTCAAAGAATCTTTGTAGGGGCCCAGAAAACTGGTTATTTTCATACTGTGTTCTGTCTTTACTCTGTTGCCACTTGCCCAGTTTTGTCCAATGATATGTTCACTCTCACACTGGTGAACATTTTACGTTTTCTTAGCCTAGTATCCTGAGTCCTGAATCTTAAGGGATGCTAACATATCGAAGAAAAAGTCATCGAGTTTGGGGTCCTGAGTCAAACTCCAGTGCCTGCTACCTAATAGCTATTGCTTTGACTCTTTGGTCTTTTATATATTTTTAAAAATATATATATTGAACTTTGTCTAGAATGATAACATTCCTTTCCAGTTTTAATATTCTGCGGCTTTAGTTGTCAGTGGCTATATTACAGACCTTGTGGACTGGATGTAGTTTACTTTGCCAATACAAGTTTTATGATAATGATTATGATCAATATGTCCTTACCTGTCTTTTAACAATAGAATCCTTTAGATATTTCATCAGTGACAATTTTCTCAGCCCTTAAAGTCTAAATATATTGAATTGAGTTTCAATTTCAGCGGAACAGACCAACATTAAATGAAGACAAGGGGCATTTTAGGTTGAACTAGCTCTATTTTGGATGCAGAGGCAGAACTTTGCCAGCTTGCATGTCAGCAATTAGAGGGAACAGAAGTACTCTACCCACCCTACTTGTTGGCAAAACATCAAGCCTAGATAAGTACGCCCTTAGGCTAAAAATAATTTTTAAAAACATAAGTCCCCTTCCAAAAACAAAAAAATGAGAAAAGCAGAGACTAAGTCTATCTATACAAATAATATTCTAAAATTGAAATATGGAAATATGAGTTATATGCTCCATGTGATCACATATATCAAAGAAGATAGGACCTCTAAGAAGTAAGGGCTTACAACCAATAATGGGAGGTCAAAATTAGGATGAATACAAAAATGTGAAGAGTATAAACTCACAAAAATGCTTGGAAATACAAAATACTAGTGGAAAAGACTATATTTGAAACTTTTGGAAAGACGAGTCAGTGATTTGAAGCGTACATTTGAAAGACTAGCGAGACTCACCAAGAATGCAGTGTGAGATAAGCAGCGATGCTAATGGAAGTGTAGGTCTGAGCACTGGAGACCAGAGGTTGGCAAGCCATCTAACAGTTGCTGACAAAATGCCAACCAACTCAAAAGGAATGGGAGCAGTAAAATTGATTATAGAAAACCACACATCACAAACTCATTAAGTCCAAAACTGAGTTTACAACCTAATAAGGATTATTACATTTCTATATTAAAAGGGTTTCCAAACTCCATTCCAACATGAGGGTTGGGAGGGTTCCTGCCACACAAACAATTCTCAGACACCAATAAGGTGTCCAATAACAACTCAATTCTGACACTACCTACCTGAGGATAACATCAGATTCCACAGGTTAAGGGTTCAGTCCTACAAGACTGCCTCCACCACACACACACACACACACACACACACACACACACACACACACACACTTGAGATGCCAGCTACCAACACAAATATCTGTGCTTCCTGACTGGCTACAGATTGAAGGTTCCAATGATCTACTCCAACTCAGAATGCAAGTCGAAAGTCCAGCTTGTTACCTATACACTGGCTATAAATCAGGTTTCCATAACCCCCTCCTCAGTTTCCATTAATTTGCTAGAGTGGCTCAGAACTCAGAGAAACATGTTACTTATGAGGTCACCAGTTTATTGTAGAAGAATATAACTCAGGAACAGCAAGATGCACAGGGCAAGCAAGGTATGGGGGAAGGAGTCCAGAGCTCCCATGCCCTCTCTAGACACACCACTCTCCCATCTCTGAGTGTTCACCAACCCAGAAACTGTCCAAATTCCATCCTCCTGGATTTTTATAGAGGCTTCATTACATAGGCATAATAGATTAATCGTTGGCCACTGGTAATTGATTCAACTTCTAGCCCCTTTCCTGTCTCTCGATGTAGGTCAGGGGGTGGGAGTGAAAGTTCCAACCTCCAATCACAAAGTTTGCTTTCCTGGCAACCAGACCCCATCCTCAGGTGCTTTCTAAAAGTCACACATTGGCATAAATTATTCATGGAAGCTGTGAGCCACAAATTATGAATGAAGACCAAATATATATGATAAATATATTTTGGTCATCTGAGTAACCAAATATATTTTTCCTATAAATCACAATATTGCAGTTCACCCCCTGGTCTTCAAGAACAGAAAAAAAACCAAAATCATATAAGTCAAAGGGAACAAGGACATTACTAGAATTTCAGTCATTAACTATCCAAGCGAACATCATAATATGAAAGGGACTCCAGGATGAGGCCAATCAGATTTGCCAGCTTCCATCTGATCTTGTTAGATACCAAAGCAGGAATGGTCTCAGCAAATATATGGCTTCGTTCTATCAGGCATCTGGTATACCTCAGCTAAGAGAAATGTCAACTCTTGCTCTAAAGCCTTGTTTTGTAATATTTTATTTCCCTTATTACATAATCCACATATTCATCCCTTTACCCTCAGCTATTATTTTTCCTTCCTAACAGTTATCACTTATTACCTGGACTTTTCCAACTTTGGAAGGGATGTTAGGTTCAGCTGCTGTGCTGGTCCAGAATGCTAGCAGCAATTCTAGTCTAGCAAGTGCCTCCCCCTCAGACCATTCCTGATCTGACAGGAGAAGATTACTCAGGGCAGAAGAGCCTTTTTTTCCCTCTAAATTCTCACCCAAGGATATTTTCAATGGGGAGAAAAAGAGACATCTGTAATATTTTGAACAATAAAAAAGGAGAATGTATTGTTTTTATGTTAAACTAAAAAAAAAAAAATTGAGGGAGAGAGAAACATTGACGAGAGAGACACATCGGTTGGTTGCCCTGACCAGGGCCAGAGATTGAGCCTGCAACCGAGGTACGTGCCCTTGACAAGAAACAAACCTGGGAACCTTCTGTCTGCTTGTGGATGCTCTAACCACGTAACCACACAGACTAGGGCAAGAGTGAGCTCTTTTTTACCACCAGGAAATAGAGTTGAGTTCACTGTGAATCCCAGTTGTGTCAGATGACCTAAAGGTACAACCTGCCCAATCAGGCCCTTAGGAATTGTGACGTAATGGCTCAAAACACAGTGACAGTTTCTTGTTTAGTCATCAACCCTGTTTAGAGCCCTTGTAGTTGCAGCCTGGATCCTGTGACCAATGCATCAGGTAGGAAAACAAATTAGGTGACAATGGGAAAAATAGATTTCCAGCATCCTTTCCCACCCCTCTTCCCAGATCAATCAGGAAAACAGATTTACCCAGTGGGAACATTCCTTTAGCCACTCATGGCCACGTAGAGTGTGAGCACACCCTGGTGAAAGCATGTAAGCCAGCCCTTCATGCTTTATCTCCCCCCATTTTAGACAACCAATGTTGCAGTGGCCTGTTTCTATTCTCTGTCCACGTAGTACTGAGAAGGATCTCTCTCTGCCCATGTTGGACACTATAGGCTATAAATTGTGTTTTCTGGTCTGAAGAAATGATGCTCAACCATCAAAGTCAGTTCAATACCTTGTATTCATGTTCTTTCATCATATGAGCATTTCATCTACCATCTGGGTAAGCAAAGCACAGCCCAGAGCCAGTGTCCATTTCTGTTAAGAACCATGTGGAGCCCTTCAGGGCTACCAGCATCAGTCTGTCAGGGAAACTCAGCCATCCCCTAGGGAATCTGCCTTACTGCCATTTGCAGTCTCTCTCTTTTGCTGAAAGACACAATAGTTGTCCTTGACATTTGTGCCACAGGGGGTACAAGGAGTCTGTCTACACACAGCCCAAACTCTTCATTGCTGCATCACACCCATGTACACTTACCAGGTGGCCATCTTAGCCAAGCACATGGGGCTAATTGCTTGTTGATTCCAATCTCCTTCCAAACCTGAAAGGGAGCTCTTCTGATGGGCATGGACGTGTGCTGCTTCACACCCCCCTCAGGATGTCCTTAGGACTGTGCCCCAATGGGCATCCCTTTAGCAGGTCAGGTTTCATTGTTCTGGTTGACCATGTAGCCAGGCTACTGGCCACTGCCAGGAATCAGCACAAACCCACACACAGAGGCTTCACTGCTGTTCACAGATGAGAAAACAGCATGCAATTCAGTCCAACGGACCTGATCTGTTTTCACTTCTTCAGAGTCTTTCCGTCTGCTGTTCTTAATACAGCAGCTTTCCAAACAGGATGTTGTCACTTCACCTTGGAATGCCACCCACAAACCAAACAGCTCTTTGTGGTCTGTCAAGAGCAGTTTACAGGGCACTGTCCATGTGACAGTAGAATCGGGCATCTCCTCAGGCTGCTCCTCAGGCTTCCTCCAGGGGAGGAAGCTCCCTGGCTCTCCTGTGCTCCCCCCTTGCATTTGCCAGGCAACATGGTCCCATATAAACCATGTGCATTTTATTATGGGATATTTCTGAGTATCCTTGTTAGACTTGCTCTGACATCACTCCAGACATCATGGGCACTTCAGGTTGCAAGCATGTGTTCCTCAGTCACAGCAAAATCTTCAATAAATAGTGTCAGATGGTGAGGTAGTAGAGGTCCTCCAAATGGAAATTCTCTTGTCCAAAGCCCCAGTAGTTGTCCCTGGGAGGCACTCATAGGACCTTGGGGTGAGGTGCAGTGTCTGCCCCATAAGGAACTATTGCAGAGAGAATGGTCCCTACCAGCACTCCTGCTTCTATACCACACTGTGTGGGCTCAGGCCATTGAACTGCTTCCCTTTTAGCATGTCCAATTAATGTGGCTTGAAGGGCGGATTTACATGCCTTCTGTTTTACAGTGCTGGGTAGGTCAGATGTTTCCCAATCACATACAATTTCCATCCCCATAATACATCGGTAAAACAGATATAATCAATTCATATGAAGTCCATTTCACATACCCATTCCCCTCCAAATTTTAACTAATTCCATCAATTCATATGTCCCCTACTGTGGCTTCCATTAGGACTTCTACAGGTTTTGGTTTTAAATATTAGGTAGGGGAAATGTGCCCTTCTATATATAATATCTATTCCCATACCATGCCACTTCCATTCTGCAGAATTCAAAACTAAAGACATAGCCCCAAACTTATTGTCATAATCCATTTTCGGGAAGGTTCCTCAGAATACTGGTGATACCATGTACAGAAGGAAATGACTCCTTTGCACTCTACCCTGTTTTCAGTAGTTTCTTGGTTTTGCCCTTTCCCACTGTGACTCCTTCTTGATGACCACAGGTCTTAAGAGGTACTACCTGTTGCCCTGCTTAATGTTCTCCTTCAGGCAGCTTTGGGGCTAATGGCTGAGGCCCAGACAGACCCAAACTTGAGCTTGGTTCAGCATCAATATGCAAACCAGCACTTTCTTTTATATTCACTTCAGCTATTTTAGGTAACAATAACCAAGAAATTGAATATTTCCATGTATCCTACTACTTTGCTTTCCCCTATGCCACAGTGTCAGCCACAAGCCCCGGCCACCTGTGCTTCTGACTAACTGGGTACAGATTGGAAGCTCCAATGACCTTCTCTAACTCCCAGTCCCAATAGAAATCTAGAATGTCACCTGTACTTCTGACAGGCTGGCTAAGAATCAGAGGTTCCCATTAATTTGTTAAAATGGCTCAGAACTCAGAAATATGTTCCTTATTAAGTCACCAATTAATTTTGAAGTGACGTTACCCAGAACAGCCAGAAGGGTGAGATACACAGGGCACCAGGTACATGGGAAAGGACAGTTATTTCTCCATCAGTTATGTTTACCCAGACGTTTCCACCCTTTGGAAGGGACGTTAGGTTCGGCCGCTGTGCTGGTCCAGAATGCTGGCTGCAACATTCGTCCAGCAAGTGCCTCCCCCTCAGTCCACTCCTGATCTGACAGGAAAGATTGCCCGGGGCAGAAGAGTGAGCTCTTTTTCCCACGAGGAAGTAGAGTTGAGTTCACTGTGAATCCCAATCGTGTCAGATGACTGGCAGGCACAACCTGTCCAATCAGGCCCTTAGGAATTGTGACATAATCGTTCAAAGCACAGTGAGTTTCTTGCTTAGTCATCAACCATGTTTGGAGCCCTTGTGAGTTGTAGCCCCTGTCCTGTGACCAATGCATCAGGTAGGAAAACAGAAATTGGGTGACGTGGGAAACATTTCTGGTATCCTTTCCCACCCCTCTTCCCAGATCAACCAGGAAAACAGATTTACCTAGTGAGAACATTCCTTTAGCCACTCATGGCCATGTGAGCACACCCTGGTGAAAGCATGTAAGCCAGCCCTTCATGCTTTATCTCCCCCCATTTTAGACAACCAATGCTGCAGTGGCCTATTTCTATTCTCTGTCCACGTAGTACTGAGAAGGCTCTCTCTCTGCCCTTGTTGGACACTACTGGCTATAAAATGTGTTTTCTTGTCTGAGGAAAAGATGCTCAGCCATCGAAGTTGGTTCAATACCTTCTGTTCAAGTTCATTCATCGTATGAGCATTTCATCTACCATCTGGTAAGCAAAGCACAGCCCAGAGCCAGTGTCCATTCCTGCCGAGAACCATTTGGAGCTCCTCATGGCTACCAGCATCGTCTGACTTTCCAGTAAAGCTCAGAGCCATCCCCGAGGGAATCTGCCTCATAGCCATTTGCAATCTCTGTCTCTTTTGCTGACAGACACAACAGTTGTCCTTGACATCTGTGCCACAGAGGGTACAGGGAGTCTGTCTACACACAGCCCATCTCTGCATTGCTGCAGCAGCCATGTCTATTCAGGTGGCCATCTCAGCCAAGCACATGGGGTCAACTGCTTGTTGATTTCAATCTCCCTCCAAACCTGGCAGGGAGCTTCTGATGGGCATCAACATGTCCTGCTTCATGCACCCCTCAGATGTCCTTAGGGCTGTGCCCCAATGGGCATCCCTCTAGCAAGTCAGATTTCTGTTGTTCTGTCTGCCCAGGGGTCAGTGCAAAGCCAAACACAAGGTGCTTTACCTCTGTTCAGTCCATGCATCACAGCTGAGAAAACAATTTGCAATTCAGCCCAGTCGGTGCTGATCTCTCTCACTTTCTTCAGAGTCTTTCCATCTGCTGGTCTTAATACAGCAGCTTTCCAAACAGGGTGCTGTCACTTCACGTTGGAACGTAGAATGAGAGTATGAGGAAGAAGGAGAGGCATCCTAATTACCTTGCCTTTCAGCCCTGCAATGTGTCAGACTTGATCATGTCTCTTTTTCACATGTATCTGTAAGATTTCCCTCTCATTTGTCAAAGTAAAAGCACAAAGAAAAAAGAAACCAGCTCTTTGTGGTCTGGAGAGCAGTTTACAGGGCACTGTCCATGTGACAGTAGAATCGGGCATCTCCTCAGGCTGCTCCAGAGTCAGTCCCAGGGAAGGAGGCTCTCCAGTGTTTCCTCCTTGCACTTCCCAGGCAGCACGGTCCCATATAACGTGTCCATTTTATCACGAAATACTTCTGGGCATCCACTCCCATTAGGCTGTTTCTCTGAGATCACGCCAGACATCGTGGGTATTTCAGGTTTCAATCATTTGTCCTTCAACTCTAGCAGAAGCTTCAATTAATAATGTCAGACGGTGAGGTAAGTAAAAGCCTTTCAAACGGAAATTCTCTTGTCCAAAGTCCCAGTTGTCCCTGGGAGGTGCACATAGGCTCTTGGCATGAGGCTCAGTGTCTGCCCCATAAGAAACTACTGCGGAGACAATGGTCCCTACCGGCACTCCAGCTTCTACACCACACTGTGTGGGCTCAGGCCACTGTACTGCTTCCCTAAATTTAGCATGTCCAATTAATGTGGCCTGAAGGGCGGATTTACATGCCTTCTGTTTCACAACGCTGGGTCGGGCAAATGTTTCCCAATCACATACAATTCCCATCCCCATAATACATCCTTAAAACAGATACAGTCATTTCACATAATGCCCATGTCACATACCAATTTCCCTCTAAGCTTTAACTATAATTCCATCATCTCATATATCCCTTACTGTAGCCCCCATTAGGGCTTCATCTACCCATTTTTTTTTAATTTTTTTTTTTTTAAATCCTCAACTGAGGATATTTTTTCCATTGCTTTTCAGTGTGTGTGTGTGGGGGGGGGGGAGAAACTTTGATGTTAGAGGCACATTGATTGGTTACCTCCTGTATGCACCCAGACCAGGGCTGGGGATGGGGCCTGCAATGGAGGTAGGTCCCCCTGGCTGGAATTGCAACCTGGGTGGGGGACCCTTCAGTCCTCCAGCCAACTGTCTAACCACTAAGCCAAACTGGCTAGGGCTCATCTACACATTTTGATTTTACACTACTAGATAGGTGAAGGTATTCTCCGGCCATGAATCATATCTATTCCCATAAACATCTAAATAAAGGATATATGACTTGCCCGGCCGGGCGTGGCTCAGTCGTTGAGCATCGACCTAAGATCCATGCGATCTGGGTTCGATTCCCGGTCAGGGCACATGCCCAGGTTGCGGGCTAGGCAGCCGATCAATGACTCTCTCATCATTGATGTTTCTATCTCTCTCTATCCCCCTCCTTTCCTCTCTCTGAAATCAATAAAAGGTATATAAAAAAGAAAGAAAATGGATCTTTCTACAAAAAAAATTAAAATAAAGGATATATGACTTTTTTACATAATACTTTTAAAATTTATCTTTATTGTTTTAAGCATTACAGATGTCTCCTTCCCTCCCATATAGCCCTTCCTTCTACCCCACTCCAGCCCCCCTCCCCAGGCCTTTACTGTACTATTGTCTGTCCATGGATTATACAGATATGCATATAAATAACCTCTTTGGTTAATCTCTTTCTGCCTCCCCCCCTCCCCCCCCCGAAATTGGTCCGTCTGCATAATACATTCTTAAAGATTCCAACTTTCCTAATCTTGTCAACCATTACAATGTACTTTTCCTCAAACTAATTGTAACCTGAGTCTTGGCTTTGCCAGGGAGTTTTTGTTCCATAGTTCATGGGATTCCCTTATCAGGGAGTCCTAGAAAATTTTTCCCCCCACTCCTGACAATTTTACTCACTCTTGTGGTAAAGGCTTTGGGTTTGAGCCAAGGGACTCAAGTCCCTTTTTCAAACTTTAACTTGATTGATTGGCCTTCTCCTGCTCCAAAGTGATTGTTGGTCAGGTTTCTCAGTGCAGTTTTTGCTTTCCAACTTTTTTAATTTCTCCAAACTGGGGAAGAGCAGACTCGTTTGTGAGCCTTAATGTTGGGGGATAAGAAGGAGGTCCCTTCGCCTCACCCAACTTTAATAGAACCTTTGTTTCAATCCCATCAATGTCCATTTTAGGTATCCCATGTCCCAAGAACCGTCTAAAGATTTCCACCATGCTGGTAGTTGTCCTGTAACTCTCCCTTTTCTGTTTCTGTTTTGTTTTCTCCCTCAATTTTTGCTTTATTTACCTTACTTCTTAATAAGGTAAATAGAGATGTTCTGCTTTGTTGGGATGAATCTCTTGGCTCTCCCTTTGGCCTCTTCCCATTCTAGTTACTTAAGTTAATGTTTTTATTTGCATGAAAAAAACCCAGGAG
Organism: Miniopterus schreibersii; assembly: GCF_964146895.1. NCBI lineage: Eukaryota > Metazoa > Chordata > Mammalia > Chiroptera > Miniopteridae > Miniopterus > Miniopterus schreibersii. Next base: position 37,353,266 of record NC_138105.1, on the reverse strand, counting down.
GGAAAGCTGAGAGCAAATCTGATAGGGCTTCCTGAACTGTTTTTATAGCAGTAAAATAACATGGGGTGCCCATGCAACAGGACCCCCCCCCCCCCAAATCACAGCATTTACCTGGGCAACAGGCATATTCAGCAGGTAAATGCCCTGGTCATCATAAATCCAGTCCCTTGTGGCTTGCATATAAACCATTTCAGCTACTTCAACTGGGGTATTCCCTTTAGAATTTATAGGGGGAGATGGACAGCCCCCCTTTTCAGGGTAAACAGACCTTACAGTGGTTTTCAGCCAGTGCACCAGGCTTGCCGTTTCCCTCAGGAATAACATCTTGTGTGCCTGGATCATGTGCAGCCTCCTGTGATTGTTCAATTGTGAGCTATGGGTAGTCCATCGAATCAAACATGCTCTTCTACTCTGCACCATTCAGAACCAAGGATATAGCCCCCCAGTTAGTTACTGGTATAATCCTTTTCAGTAAAGGTTCCTCAGCAAGTGGGTGATACCAATCTACAAAATGAAACGTCCTTTTTACCCCCTACCCTATGGTTTTAGTAGTTTCTTGATATTGCCCTCCCCCCAACATTAACTACCTTTTTGGTGACCAGAGGTCTTAGAGGCACTTTCTGCTGCCCAGAATAATGTTGTCTCCTTTTATGTTGCTTTGAAGCTAATGGGCAAAGCTCAGATAAACCCAAATCTGAGCTTGGTTGAGCATCAAGGCCAAACTGAATACTTTCTTTTACTTTCAGTGCAGCCATTACAGACAACAATATCAAGGGTTGAATATATTGCCTATTTCTTATTAGTTTGCCTTTCTTTATGCATCCCAGTGAACCAACTCCCTAGGAGTTGGATCCATCTCTGATTTCCACTGGTAACTTTAACCTTTAGTAACTGAGCCAGCACAGTGTAGCCGCTGCTCCATACCATGAGTGACCACACAGTCACATAGGAATCAAAGGTTACCTCTTTCATTCCTTCTCTTTCCAAACCACAGGTTTCTATGAGCCTGGGCCGTTCTAGCAAACTTCACTGGCACCAACTAAACAGGAGTCCTGAACCCAACTCCAATGTGGAAGGTTCCCCAAGACCAACAAACAATTCTCAAATAACAGCAGGGTGTCCAAGAGGTCAATTCAATTCTGATACTTTCTACCCAAGTTAGCATCAGATTCTACAGGTTATGGGGGTTCAGTCCTCTAAGACTGCCACCTCCTCCAACCACACACTTGAGATGTAGACTGCAAACAGTAAAAACCTGTACCTGGAAGAGCTGCATAGGGAGAGGAGTGTGACAAGGCATGGAGCTCCAATCTCTATTCATGCACACTACTCTCCCTGCATCTCGAGGTGTTCACCAACCCAGGAGTTCTCTGAACCCTGTCCTCAGGTTTTCACGGAGGCTTTATTACATAGGTATGATGAACTCATTGTCCATTGGTAACCCATTCAACCTCCAGCCTGTCTCCTCTTCCCAGAAGGTGGGGGTGGGACTGAAAGCTCCAACCTTCCAATTACACGGTTGGTTCTCCAGGCAGAGTCCCAAACCTTTGGAGGTTTTCAAAAGTCACCTCATTAACATGACAAAAGGCACTCTTTCCACTCAACACTTAGGATATTCCAAGAGTTCTAGGAACTGTGAGGCAGGATTTGTGGATGAAGACCAAATATACATAAGCAATGCATTTGGTCATGTGAATGACCAAATATGACAATACACACCATATTAGAGAAATACTGATGTATTTAATAAACCAAAATAACCATAAAATAGGGCCCATAATAGGGCTCTAGTAAATCAGTTTTCATGTGATGTAGCAATACTTAAAATGGTAAAAACATTTAGAAGCACAAAGAGAAGCCTAGAGAAAACAAAATTAGAGAGAAACACATTTTTCTAGTCTTTGCCACATTGAGTAGACTAAAATAAGAAATCCAGTATTTTAATACATATGTGATTTATATACAGAATAGTATGCTTTACTTACCCACAATGTATAGGACTATAAAAATGCATCTCTAAAATTGGTTGTGAAAAACCTTAAGTTGATTAAATGGAGATTTCTTCAATGTTTCTGGATACAAAAACTGCCTACTGTAGAATTATTTTACCTGCACAATTTATAGGTTTTAATTACACTAAAATAGAAAGCACAATGAGATTTTAAGGAAAAATAAAAATTATGGTTCTAAAGTTTACTTTGATGAATTTAAAGAAAATACTTAAGAATGTTGAAAACAAAGATAAATAAGAGGGCACTTGTATAGTCAGCTCTTTAATATTATAGAACTAGTACTCAAAGATGTGGAATTGGTATAATAAATGGTAGATCAGTATAGCAGAACAGATAGCTCTTAAAAGGAATCTATGCACAAAGTAAGCCCAGGATGAAGGCACACACATATGCCAATATATTATTGTGAAGACACCAATATGTTGTGAGGTATTTAAGATATAATGTGAGGATAAAAGGCTACCTGGGAGTTAAAAAAAAAAAAAAGGCAATTGTTCATGTCAACACATGCTAAGGCAAGTTCCAGTTGAACTGAAAGTGAAACGTGAAAGGAGACCATCAAACATGGTAGAAAGAAAACAATTGAATATATAAACTGACTGTGGAAAAGTCAAGATCTTTCACAACATAACAATGGAAGAAACAAGAGAAAATACTGATAATTGTGAGCTGAACTTGAAATGTCTGTTTAAAATCGTATTGAAACAATATATTAATGCTGATATACTAAGAGTTTCCTGTCACTGGGAGATGAGAACTGATTCTGATGAGTGTACGCCATGCAGAAGAGAGGATGGTAATCCCATCTAAATGTTACAGATGTTGAAGGCAGAACCACCAAGTCAAAGGAATGAGAGCTTTTGTAAGAGTTTTATATTTATTAACATATCTAATCCTCATGATAGCTCACTGATATAGGTGCAATTGTCCACTGTCTGTTCCATTCATAGAGGATTTAAGAAACTTATACAGGGTAACAGCCAGTAAGGGCAGAGCCAGGATTAGAACCCAAATGATCTAACTCCAGAGCACATTCTTTTAACTATAGGTTTTAATTATACTAAAATAGAAAGCACAATGAGATTTTAAGGAAAAATGAAAATTATGGTTCTAAAGTTTACTTTGATGAATTTAGAGAAAATACCTAAGAATGTTGAAAACAAAGATAAATAAGAAGGCACTTGTATAGTCAGCTCTTTAATATTATAGAACTAGTAATCAAAGATGTATATGTTTTTTCATCATTTATTTTCTAACATGAATTTCTCTATTCTTTTCATTATATTATAATGAAAATAGAAAAAGTTAATATGATAGAACATTATATATATGACTCATATATATAGAAGAGACATTCAAAAATGCAATGTAGAGACATTTTAACCAAATATGAAATTTTATAATAATTCAGTCTATATAAGACTGATGATATCCTCATATAGGATATCTGATTTCTGGAAATTTTCTAGATTGTGATTTGATTGTATTATATGAATCAATAGGCTTTAAAAAGCTTTAGTTTTGGCCTTTGGTCCAGGGATTTTACATTAGGAAAATATTTAGTGACGCAGAATGTAAAAGGGTACATTATTTGCCACACTGGTAATTTGTATAAATACAGGGTGGGCAACAGTAGGTTTACAGTTGTTTGTATGGAAAATACAATTAATAAATAAATACAAGAATAAACTTTTCACTCACAACTGTAAATCACTTTTTAACCTTGACTATCACAATCCCTTGTAGAGTTTCTCCCTAAAATTACAGTTTCATTCAGAATTTCTTAAAAAGCCCCACTGGTGATCTGTCATAGTGTTAAATAAATTATAGTACCTATTTGAATAATTTTATCCATTAAAATAATATTTTTGAATAATATTTAATGCTGTACAAAATATAAACTATTTGTCATTCTTATACTTAAAATATATTAATTTTCCAGTTTAAAAAACAAAAAGTAGTATAAATATGTTGGCTCATATTGAGCAAATATGCCACTAAAATTTATTCTGATTTATACTTCATTAGGAGAAAAAGTTTACACAGAATATAGCTATCTACTCTAAGGCTCAGTAAGCTTCATTATTAATTTCATGGTCAGGTAACATTCTGTTAAGAGCAGTGTTTTCATCTTGGTAATCCTCAAATCTCTAGCTAAGTAACAAACTATCTTTGCAGAGAGTTGGCAATAAAAAAATGGATGTGAATTAATAAATGAATAAGAGTGGCTCAATGAATGAAGAAACAAATGAAATCATAGAATTTGTAGATTACTTGGAATGTTTGTATATGTTTTTTCAACATTTTCTAACATGAATTTCTCTACTCTATGGCTTGGAGCCGGACTTATTTTGTAGCATTTTTCCTACCCTTTACACATTAACAGCATTAATATCCTAAAATTATACTATTTCTCTGTTGAATTCTTAAGTGCCTCCTACTCTTTTTCTAAGTTTTGTATACTTGAGTGTATGGTCTGAATTCTGTCAAGTATTAGAATTGCAAATAGGGCGCACTTGCTCTGTATTAAAAGAATAAGAACAGCCAGTGTCTGAAAAGTTAATTAGACCAAACGGACAATTAATTACATCTTATTAACGTGTAAAAGACCTGTGACAAATTGTACTAATTGCACGCTCTTATATATCTGAAGAGGTCAGGCTGCTTTAAAAGTATGTTGTTAATGGAAGACAAATGCATCTTCATGTGCTTGATAGAATATTATAAACTGCATTATTTATGACTCCACTGGAATACTTAATTTTAAGCTTTAAATTAAACTGCTCATTAAACAGGAGAGCTAGTACCAAATTCTTAAAATAGGCCATAAAAGCTGGCTACAGAGTAAGATAAATCTAAAGGTCTAGCATTTCCTAGGAATGTCTTTACACCCTTATCTTTAAGTGACTGAGCCCTAGAGATGTTAAACTTATCTTAATGTGCCCTTAGTAAAGGGGAGAATTCGTTCATTAACAGTGTTCACCCCAAAGAAATGATTCATTTTTAAAAGCCTTCGGTTGCTTAAACTCAAATATATGCAGTGGAATATTCTCATAAGCTACTGAGCTTTATTTCCAAACCAAAAAAGAAAATGGAAAGAAAAAAGTAGTAAGAAAACTACGGGCTTGCATTGCTTGCAGAAGACAAGGGAATTTTCGGATGTGGGCACGATTAGAGGCAAAGAAATAGTGATAAAGGAGTGTTAGAAAAAAAAATGGACAAAACACCCAAAAGCACCCTAGACAGAAAAAACAAAGTAGTAGATGGAAACGATTTAAAACAAGGAGCGAGTTTGAGCAGCTCCTGCAGGCAGGTAATTAGAGGCGCTTCCGTTTCTTTCAGCGAGTACTTATGGGGGGTGGGGGGCCACTAGCCATTCGAGAAGAAATTGCTTCTATCTCAGTTCACACAGCTGGATGCTCCCCCAGGGCTCTCAGGGGGCTCTGCAAACAATGTAGATTCTTTTTTCTTCTGTTCCCCGGAACTGAAGGCATTCCAAAATGACACCACACCATACGTGTTCATGGCTGGCGAGCTCAGTTCACCGAAGCCTGTGCTAATGAGGCCTCCGTGCCAAGCGGCGCTCTCCCAGGAGTCTGGAAACCGCACACAGGCTTAGTTAAAGGGGGCAAGGAAAAAGGCTGAGCTCACACCGCCCGCTTTCTGGATACCCATCATGGCAGCTTCGTGGGTTTTTTGTTTTTTTGTGTGAGCAGGGACATCAGATTATGCCAAAGCCCTCGTCTCTGTAAGAACAAGTTCAAGTATGTAAATCAAAACACATGAACATTATTTCAAGATGAGGCTCACAGAATTCATTGACTTTTGCTTTTCCATGTCTTGTTTCCTACCTGCAGCCCACACATTAGACTCACATGTCAGATGACAAAGATTTATAAAGTGTCTACAGTAAGGTAATTTTTAACCTAAGGCATGTAAAGGGCCTATGATAATAGGAAGTCAATAACAGTTGAACCTAAACCTGAATTATGGGAAAATCCATTCTAGAAAATTTAATCCTAAAATATTAGTAGAGAATGGCGAGATTTATTAAATAAGTAGACAGATGACCTCTGAGATTAGAATGGTAAGTCTTAAGGGGAGAATATATCACATTCATGGGCATAGCAAGTCCTATATTTCAGCTGAACAACTTTTGGATCGTCAGGAGATCTATTATAAGAGCATAGATTAAATCAGTTGTCCAAATATATGGAGAATGTTATAAATGACCTAATCATAATCATGATTCCTTGAGAAATTCTTGGTATATGTTCCATATTAAGCACTTAGTAATTTTTAAATGTACCTATCTGTTCCACACGTGCATATTTTATAAACTTTTCTTCCTAGTGAGTTGGTTTTCAGCCTATTTTTCAGGTGTTAGCACTTGTTTACCTGGGTTAGACACTGGATACCATATAGGCCTGTACAAATTCAACTATATTTTTGATGATGAACACATGAGTGTGAGAGCGCACAGGTATTGGAAGCTGCACACACGAGGGGGATTTGCACAAACTGACAGGCTCTTCCCCAAAGACCTCACTGTGAGCTCATGACAGAAAGTGGGAGCAGAGACCTGGGAAAAACTTCTTTCTGGGGCATGGCTGGGAAAGAGATACACCACCCTCTGGCCTTTATCTCCTCAAAGACACAACAACCTTAAGCCAGCAGGAGCAGGGCACCAAATCCTATCACCTTTAGGACACAGGTGAAGACCCATTCCAGCTTGGGGAAAACAGAAAATAATTCTCTCTGCCCTTAGGGAAGGGGCAGGGATATGTCTGGGGCCCAGATATCTAAAGGTCTCCTACACCAGATGGAGATGGGCAAGAGCACTGGGAAGGGACCACAACCAGAACTCAGGGACTCAGCCCTACCTGAGGGGCTGAACAGAACAAAGGAGAAGGACTCCCCTTCCCCAGCAGGTTAATTGTCTGAGTTACAAGTATTAACTGTCCACTGCTGGAGGAAAGTCAAGAGCATGGAGAAAGACCTCTGAAGTGCAAATGAAGGGGACAATTTTAAGTTGTAAATTGAACAAACATTGGGAAAAAACTGCTGCCAAACCCAAGAAAGAAACATTAGATGGTTGGGAAGCCTTTGGTGCCCAGTGATAAACATAGGGTGGTGGGTAGGATCTAAGATGTCCCTTAGCATCCTCACGTCACAGGGATTTTCATGTTTACTTTGAGGGAACAAACTGCCATAGTTTGCAGGGAATGGCAGGCATTTCTGGTTGCTGAGAATGGCCCCCAGTTAACAGCAATAATTGAGGACCTTGGTCATACCGTCATAAGTAATTGTATTTGGTCAACAACCTGAATGAGCACAGAAGGGGACACAGAGCTTCAAATGAAATTGCAGCCCTGACCAAACTCTTGCTTTCAATCTGATAACTCTGAGCAGATGCTGTATCTAGACTTCTGACCACAGGAACTATGAGATAATAAATGGGTGTGTTGTTTTTATCTCCATTGTATCACCCTCAGTTGAATAGGCTTTAATCAGCTCCTTAAAAGAATGAAAACTCTTGGCTCCAACAGATAAATTTTTTAAGGTAAAATTCACATAAAAGTCACCGTTTAAAGTGTACAATTTAGTGGAATTTATTTACAATATTATGCAACTATCACCTGTATTTAATTCCACAAGTCACTAGGTTTAAAGTCACTAGGTTTGTGGTAACCTAGTACATAGCAATAGAAAATTAACACTCAAAGAAATTAAACATAATTAGTGAAAATTAAAGGACTTGCTCAGGTACTGAATATGGAAAGAGGGAAATCAGCTTGAGCAACTAAGTTACTGAGTTAGAGAAGGAATGACCAGGTTTGTGGGAAGAAACCAAGAAACCGATCATTTGTAATTAATTTTGCCTGATAGCCAAAAAGGTAGAAACATTGTCAGTAAAGGAGACATAGAGAGAACCAAACACATTTGAAAAGGCCCAGAAAAGCCTATTGGAATAGAAACCGAAAGAGGAAAGTGTTTCCAGAACAAAGGAATAGTCAAGTGTGTTCCACAGCACTACCAGATAGAAGAGATACATCACAGGGAGATCATGAGTGAACTTGGCTATTATGTTTTACGTGACGTGCTAAGGGTGGAAGCCAGATTGAAATATGTTAAAGAATGCATATAGTAAATATTGGACACAACATGAGTGACTAACTCTTTCTAGAGCCTAGAAACAGAAATAGGGAAGCAATGTCCTGTCTCAAGTGTATACCGAGTAAAGGGATGGTATTTTAAGATGGGAGATATGAGACATGTTTGTAAAAATGGAAATTAATACTGCAGGAATGAAAATAAAGGAAGAGGCACTTGTGAAACAAGGCAGTCTCCCTAGGCCTTTAAAAAAAAAAAAAATCCTTCCTAAGGCAGAACAAAGGCTTCTTAGAAATGAAGTGTACTTTTTAGGTCAGAGGGAGAAACTACCTTCTTGAGGACCCTGTCTCTGCACACAACTCTATTTTGTTTTCCAGTCCTTGAACCTGTGCTCTACCTGTATGTATCTGATGGGGACACATGGTTAAAAGCCATTCTAACCTTCTAAATTTCTTGCCATTTGACTCATCTCCCACACAACACTGTTTTAAGTAGCATGTTTTATGGTCACCAGTGGTTAGAAATACTCAAAACACAAATAGAGCCTGGATGGCATGGCTCAGAGGTTGTTATGATCCAGGAAATCGAGGTTCGATTCCCGGTCAGGGCACATGCCCGGGTTGTGGGCTCAGTCCCCAGTAGGGGGCGTGCAGGAGGCAGCCCATCAATGACTCATTAATGCTCTCTCCCTCTCTCTTCCTCTCTCTGAAACCAATAAAGATATATTTTTTAAAAACCAAAAAACACACAAGTAGATCCTAAGGCTGGCTCCCTGGGGAATATACTTCTTAGCCCCTCTCTACCTAGTCATAGTCTTGTCCCCAAGACAAATACAGTCTCCCTTCTAGTCCTAACCAAGAGCAGAGGACTCCCAACCAATGGGAGGATGAGTCCGGAAACCCATCTCGAATACTCAAGAATGTCACTGGATTAGGGAAATGAGTTTCTCAATGAGCGCTGGCATTCTTATAGTCAGAAATTCAATCAAAGGCTATTTATTATGCTTAAGGCAAATACTACGATGAGCCCCCGCTTTTTCCTATACCAGTGGTTCTCAATTGTTTTAGACTTAAACAATTTACACTCTTAAAAAGATTGAGGATCCCAAATTCCAAAGAACTTGTGTTTATGTGAGTTACAGCTATCAAAACTTACTGTATTAGAAAATTGAGGAAGCTTCAAAATATTTATTAACATTAAAAAAGAAACCCTTTATATGTTATCATAAATAGCATTATGTTATGAAAATAACTGTACTTTTCCTAATGAAAATATTAGAAGAGTCGCATTGTTTTATGGATTTTTTTTTTGAATGCCTTTAGTGACAGCTTAAAGGAGGGAACCTGGATTCCCAAATCTGCTTCTGTATTCGGCCTGTCTGTACATGTTGTTTTGGTTGATGTAGATGAAGGAAATCCAGCCTTACACATAAATGAAGTTAGAAAAGGGAGGACTTTTTAAATAGACTTTTCAGATAATTGTGAATATTCTTCTTTGACAAGTAATAGTTTTAAGATTAGCTACAATGTGAAATCTCAAACCATCCATGAACTTTTGTAATCTATTACATTAAAATCCATTCATAGGTCAGGCATTTTAGATGGATTGCTTGCCCATGTATGATTTTGTAGTATCATGGATTATTCTTTGAAAAATTGATTTTTATGCTATGTGGATATTCCAAATGCTGATACATTTTTGAACACAATAAAAACCACATTTTGTTATTATCAGTCCCATCAGAAAGTCTTTAAATATTAGGAAGTTATCAAGCTCACAGTGCTGGATACAAGCTTTCTAAAATTCTAATTTTTAATTGAAAGGTCAGATATCTGCCAAATACTAAAATCTGCATAACTATTAAATAAAATGGTGCTCTAGCCAAGAGTGGCTAGCCCACCTCATCATTCAGACAATCACACAAGTGCTTTTCTTTGAGTCAATGGACATATCGCTCTGCCCAGGGCTATATATGTATTTCCCATTTTGTCACACAGAACATTAAGATCTACACCTAAGGGTGGAGATTTAATAACGAGTAATTTTTACTGCTTCACCACAGCATTCCTAATTAAAACCGTTCTTCTGTTTTATCTGCAAGTGACCAATACAGTGACTGCTAGCAGCTTGGTACCAGTGCCTCGATCCATGCTAAGGTAGTAGCAGTTTTACTATGGATTTTTTTTATGATCATTGCAAATGTCAGCACAGTGAAAAATCAAATAACAGTACTATTATAAAAGATATTTTTGATATTCTAGATCCCCTAAAATAACCTGGGCACTCCCCAGGGGTCCAATGGATAGCATACTGAGAATGGCTGCCTAACTGCAAAGATACACTGGTAAGAAGAAAGTTTGGGGATATGCTTACTGTAACTGCGACAGTAAAAAGATGCTGGTGAATTTTGTGAGTTAAGGCAGTATTTAATAGATTTTCTTAGTCACTCTTACCTAAAACCATTCATAAGTAGTCACCGCTAATATATGGCTTTGTAAAAGGCGTACACACATCAGAAATAAAAGGGATGGCATACTTTTTAAGCCTAAAAATGAAACTGAGAAGTGTTTGTGCCCCCACCCATCCTCCCTTTTAATCCCATCCTAACCGGGAACGAAGACTTAGCTGCTCCCGAATGCGTCCTTGACACTAACAGAAGCCTTGCGTTGTACTGTCCTTGAATGATAACCGCTCAAGGAGTTCAGTGAAGGAGTCACTTACAGAGAAATATAAGCAAGTTATCATCCATATTTACTAAGTATAAACAGAAAATGTAACAAAAAATAATCTTCTGACAACCCAGTAAACATGTAAAATTCCTACCAATAGTCTTAAGAATATGTAAAACCTGTTAGAAAACCACATGAATTTCCAGAAGGCCATAAAAGGAGCCCCATTAAGAGGTAGAGGCTCACCTTTCTACAGGTAGAAAGAACGAACAATTACAATGTCAGTCTTGCTCTGACTCATAGATTTAACTGAATCACAATAAACCAGAATGTAAGTTTTCTTTTGAATTTGACAATGATTTTTAAAAATATATATATATCTTCATTGATTTCAGAGAGAGGAAGGGAGAGGGAGAAAGACAGAAGCATCAATGATGAGAGAGCCATTGATCGGCTGCCTCCTGCACGCCCCCGACTGGGGATCGAGCCTGCAACCCGGGCATGTGCCCTGACGGGGATCCAACTGTGATCTCCTGGATCCTAGGTTGATGCCCAACTGCTGAGCCACATCTGGCTGGGTGACAATATGATTTTAAGTTTCTCCAACAGAATAAATATGTGAGACTAGCCAGGATAATTTTAAGAAAGTAGGGAATTCTCGGTTTTTGAAGCTATGTTTTAATGTGTAGCCTTGATACGCATCACGTCCCTTCCCTGGTACCAGCCCCATCACCGCATGGTGCCCGGGCTTCACTGTCTCCACCTGCTGGACGCCTCTTCTGTTCTCCAGGAGAAATTCCCAGGTGGTGCTGCTGTTCCATTCCTCATCTTTACACTGAATTTCTGAGGCTGGGAGTGGGGGACGGGGCGTGGAATGGGCCCTCTCTGGCACCGCCACCATCTCTGCTCTATTCTTCTGATGCGACACCTCAGCATTACCCCACGATGCAAATTTCTCTTGGGTTTTGATGCCATGACAAGAAACGACTGACATTTCAACACCTGTTTTACAGCCTCGGAGTTTCTTTGTATCTTTCTCTAGAACAGTCACTTCTGTTCTAGTTTTGAACAAATTCCTTTGTTTTAAGTAGCCCATCTTTAGCTATGTCTTATTCATACATATCTTGCCATGCTCCTGGCACTGTTACTAAATTAGAGTCCTTTTTATTCTTATTGGCCATTAATAAGCTGTCTTTACAATCTATTGTACCTATACATATTTTTTCATAGTTAGAATGATAAATTCTATATTCTTCTTACTCTTGATTATCTTAGTTTGCAACTCTAAAAGTTCTAAATAATCATTTTAATGGTTTCATAAGCTCTTGAGTAAATAAATTATAATTTATTCTCAGTTGCCGGTAAACCCATGGGCCAGATCTTGTATTTGTGCATGAAATTTTATTGACAAGCATTTGTTTATATAGGATCTGTGGCTGCTTTTGTGTTACAAAGCAGAGAAGAGTTGTGACAGAGACCATATGCTTGCTAAGCATAAAATATTTACTGTCTGTCCCTTCATAGAAGAAGTTTGCTTTTGATCTATGTTATAGTGGAACAGCCAGAGGTTTAGACTTTCCACATCCAAAACTACTCAAACTGGAACAGTAAAACATTTAAAAATATTTGATAAGTAGAAGTTATAGGGGGAGTAAGACTTTTTGAACATCTACTAAGCAACACAGGATGCTATCTCTGTTCAATGTCTTCACTCACAAAACCCCAATGGCCCTAACTATGTCTTTATTTTATATTTTTCAAGGCAAACTTCCTCTGATATGTTTTAGAGGGAACAGGAATTATTTTTCATAGTCTTGTCTTTTTTTTAAAAAAATATATCTTTATTGATTTCAGAGAGAGGAAAGGAGAGGGAGAGAAAGAGATGGAAACATCAATGATGAGTCATTGATCGAGCCCGAAATCCGGGCATGTGCTCTGACTGGGAATCGAACCCCGATCGCCTGGATCCTAGGTCGATGCTCAACCACTGAGCCACACCCAGCCGGGCCATAGTCTCGTCTTAATCCAGAGGAACTCCAATGTTTCCCAAAATAGGCCTCTGATAGGTTTCTGTTAAATGCTTTTTATATATATATAAGGTAAAATCGTGACTCTTAGAAGTATAAAACGAACACACCAAATATTCTAGTTAACTCAACATGAGGGAACTAGTGAGATGTTATTACCAATTGAAAGGAGAATTTAAAGAATTTGTAGTAAGAAATGCTAAAATAAACTTACAAATAGGTGCCCAAATTGGTCTAGCCATAGGCAATAATTAACTGCATTTTACTGGACACAACAAATTTATGTTTTTGTGGACAGAATCATTTGCATTATTTTCAGTTTTCTACAGCTTATAGAGTCATAAAATAGCTCAAAAGGAGCGAAAGGGAGAACACAGATGGAGTAAGCTAGATAGGACCCACACCAGTCTTTTTTGGCACATCTCAAAGTTACGATTTTTCTTGACAGCTCAAATGGCCTACTGATTTAAATCCTTGCCTGTTTTATTACCAATATGGAACCCTGATATTTTTTCATTTGTTCTTGCAGCGTTGTGATTCTCAGAAGGAGTATACACAGCACTCAGGGGGCTAATACTAAGGTGCTTGTCTAACTAAAGCACAGAAAAGGAACAACTTAACATTTAGTATTAGACATTACTTCCCGAAGACCTAGGCCAGTCTTCTCTCTCTAGAGTAGATATTTCTAAAATGTCTACTGTTGTACTTTCCTCAGCCATCTCTCTACTTCAATGGCCTATAGAAATTCAATATTCCTTACTTCATTATGCAAAGAAATTCAGCATCTTCTTTATCTTGTCCTTGGACTTGACTATGCTCAAGAGGATGTAACTGGTCAATTGAAAATTTCCATTGAGCTCAATCAGGGTGTTTTCCTAAATTAAAGAACCAAAGGACCTGCCTCCTCTATAGGTAAAAAGGTCAGTTCTCTAGAGAACAAATGTACTTTTAGTCAATTTTGCTTTCAACCCAATAGCAATTTCTTTTTCCAAAGTAATAGGTAATTAGGGGGGAAAGCAGGGTAAGGGGTATGAACAATTCTAAGTGCTTTACAATCACTAAAAGGCAGGCAGGCCAGAGAGGAGCAGCTTATTGTTAAGGAGGTCACCGAACCGGCAACAGCATTTTAATTTTTCTGCATCCTGATACATGTAGGAGCTAGGCTGGTAAGATATAGAAAGTTTGACTTGAGAACAAATGATGCCATTTGTAAAACTGGCCTGGGTGAAGCAGAGTATATGCAGTTTATTTCATAATGAGATTTGTGGAATAGTGACATAGCTGTCACCTATTCAGATTCCAGCCAAGATCCAATTTCAGTAACTGAATACTCAAGTTGGTGACCGCCCCCCCAATCATTGCCCCTGCTTGGCACCTGCCCACCAGTTGTGTGGTTAGCTGGGGACTTGGCATAGCCACTGAAGTTCACTATTGCATCTTAGAAAGGCAATTTTCCCTTTAGTTCCTCTGGAATGAAATGAAAAGACCAGCGTTTCCAAAAATTTATTCAAGCAATCATTTGCTTCTCATTTATTTCCTTGGGGAAAGAGTCTTGTTGACTCTGGCAGGCATTCTGTCTTTTTCATTAGGTGCCTCTCACTGATAAGTTGAAAGAAAATGTTATATCATAAGGGAACTAGAAGAATCTCTTGCAAAATTCTCCCACTGATTGCTTTTAAAAAATCAGAATAGCCAGACAAAGAAGTGTCTATCAGGTTATCCAACCAAATAAACTGCCTAATTTTCAGGTCATATAGCAGTATGACTTAAACAAAGCCCCAAAGGAAGTACAAAATATATATGTTATGAATTCAGTGTCAGTAACAAGTTATGACAGACAATTGTAAAAATATAGTTTAAAAAAGAAAATTTGTTACACTATGGGAATAGTAAACTGTTTTTAGCTTGGATATAAAGGAGAGGAAAACAGATTTCAGAAGAGTTTGAGTTTTCAAGTTTTCCTCCCTTCCTTCATCCCTACCCTCCCCCCTCATACCACCCATAACAGCCAAGGTATAAGGACATTCCCTAGGTGGATTTGATATCTAGATTTATGATGGTATATGGGTTTTCAAGACTTGGCCCCTGAAATATGTCACTGTTAAGGAATTTCAAGCATATTTTGTAATATGGGGGTAATTTAGAGAGTGTGGGGCTGTATAATCTGTAGTTTCTTTTTTATGTGTTATACACTCTCAATTCAATTGAGAAAACACTTATTGAGAGCCAAGAATTTGCAAAGCATTACTAAATAAATGATTGGTGATGCCCAAATTGATTATAGACCGACTCTGCCAACTTATGGAGGGGATAGTTACTTGCAAAAAAATATAAGACAAGTTCAGAAAAAGCACTGAAATTGATTCATAGATGCATTTGCTGAGCTCCTTACATGGCAGGCACTATGCAAAGCAATGGACGTACAAGACAGAAAGAGCCTCGTCCTTAAGAAACTTGTGATAAAAATTTAGATGGATACGGAAGCACACAAGTGTTGCTTATAATAACTGCAATGAAGAGCATAGGATCAGATTCACTGTGTACCTATCTGTATCGCAGATGATGTGTACTGCATCTGCACATTTGCCAACATTTCAATGGCAGACATGCATGTTATAACACTGCTAAGCTGGGCAGAGCACTTTTATCACACTATTTCAGGCAGTAGCTACAATTGGAGTGGCAACAGAAGAAAGCTATTATCCACTCCTTAGGTCTACCCATCCATCAATTCATTCATTTTATCACTTTCGTTCTCCAAGGAACCTTATCTATGTCAAGGTGCCCAAATCACTATTTTCAATTATAATCTCATCTGGCCCAGTTCGAAATGGAATACCTATACTATTTTTCATCCATACTCAAAACAACGCATGCTTTTCTGTTGCTCCTATGGACAATCAACTGTTATGTTCTTACTCTTCCTGTGTTCTGCCAAGTCAGACACCAATCTCCATGCGCGCCTTCCCCTGCAATGCATTAGTTCTGGACCCTCATCTTCTTCATTTTTTAATTAGCTTTCTTTCATGATTTTTTATTGGTTTCAGGTGTACAGCGATGGTTAGACAATCATATACTTTACAAAGTGTATCCCACCTGGCGCTTTACGTAGTTATCGTAATACTGTTGACTGTTCCCGGTGCTGTACTCTTACATCCTGTAACTATTGTGAGTGCCAATCTGTACTTCTCAATCCCTTCACCTCTTTCACCCAGTCCCCCAACCCCTTCTCCCATCTGGCAACCACCAGTCTGCTTTTTTATACTGCTTCTATCATGACTTTCAAGCTAGACCCCCTTGATCTAAACCCTTTACTTCCATAATAAATGTCTACAACACCCCACACATCACTCCCAGTTTGACATTCAAAAGCACATTTCTGTTCTCCATAAATTATAGTCTGAATTCTTCAATCTAGCAGTTAGGGCTCATCATAACTACTGTAACAGTAATAGCACAACCAACATGTACAGCACTGGAAAGTTTATAAGGCACATTCATATTATAATCCTGACATTAATATTGAGAGATAGGTAACATGCATTATTTTCCTGAGAGAGAATGACTTTTGTGAGGCAATGGGGCCATTGATAACACCCCAATTTTAATTTAGGTCATTTGCCTTCAAATATGGTCTTCTAAAATACAATGATTAAAATACCTCTATACCTATCAAATGTTCCCAGATTGATGTTTCTACCAGAATTGGTTATGTGACCACATAAAAAAAAAAAAAACTTCAAAAATTTTACATATATCCTTCTACCTGAAATGTTCTTTTTTTTCTTTATTATTCCATATCTATTATGTTCTCAAAAAACACCAACTCGCCTTCCTTAGAAAATCACTTTGGGGTAAAATTTATCTTACTCTCTTTAACTTCAAAAAATTGACCTCCATACTTATTTATTCAAATTTTACTATACTACCTTCATTTGCTTTGTTACTTTAGTTTTTTTTGTATTGGTATGTTTTGTTTCCTTTAGCTCTTTTAGGGCATACTACGTCTTTGATATTTTAGAATGTGATATAATCCTTAGTAAAACTCTACACACAGCAAACATTCACTGGATGCTTGTTAATGCATTATTGGTCTTTCCCACTATAAACTGTCTCATTTGTAGGACCTGTTTTGTCAGGCTCTGTACCTAGATGTGTAGACAGAATAATGTCCTCCCAAAGATGCCCATGTTCTAATCTCCAGAAACGGAGGAATTAAGATTGCAGATGGAATTAAAGGTGCCAATCCCCTTGGGATGGGGAGGTTATCCTGGATTGGCTGGGTGGGTTCTTATAATTAGTGGAGGGAGGCAGGTGAGAGAGAGAGAGTGAACCAGGGGTTGGTAGCAGGAGAGGATTCACAATATTGTTGGCTTTGTAGATTCAGGAATGAGCCACAAATAAAACAATGCTAGTGGCCTCTAGAAGCTGGAAAAGGCAAGAAAATGGGTTCTTCTCTACAGTCTTCAGAAAGCAGGGAAGCCCTGTCAACACCATGGCTTTAGCTCAGTGAGACCTCCAGAACTGAGATAATAAATGTGCTGTTTTCAGCCACTAAATTTGTGATAATTTCTTATAACAGACACAGGAAACTAATACACAACTAACATTTATTTTATAAAAATATTTAAAATGGGCCTTTATGGAAAAAATCTATTGAGATTTTGTTAAGTCATGAGAGACATTCCTACTCAGTTTAAATTTTTCAGAAGTGTTTTCTCAACGTGCGTATGCCACCTGATTATTAAATAGCATACAGCTAAAAGTCAGCTAAATGTGAACACCTTGGCATGATCCCAGCTAACCTCAGCTGCATCTCCCATCATTAATCTCTTCATTTGAGACACATGCCACACAACTACTTACAACCTTTGAAAACAGCTAAGCTCTCCCTTAAGTTTTGGCTTTTTCTCATTGCCCCTCTGCCCTCCTAACACAGGTTTTAAACCTGTTTGGCTTTCAGATGCTTCCTGCTGCCACTCTTGGACCTCGCTGCTCCAGCCTCCAGGGCACACCCCATCCTACCAACCTGCTACCAGCAGCAAAGAAAAATATATCATTTGTAATTTCCTTGCCCTGTACACACCTTAAGGTGAGCAAGAAAATTTAAATTTGAACCATGAGGGGAAATCATGTACATCCAGACAGGCCAATGTGGCAACCGGATCAGCAGCAAGTTCTGGGAGGTCATCAGGATGGACATGGCATTGACCTCACCGGCATTGGGGACTGACCTGCAGCTGGATCGCATCTCTGTGTATTTCCACAGGTGGGACTGTGCTTCTCGTGCTATCTTGGCGCATCTAGAACCTGGTACCATGGACTAAGTTGGCTCAAGACCTTTTGGCCATATCATCTGACCAGATGATTTTGTTTTTGGTCATTTTGGTGCAGGCAACAACTGGGCCAGGGGCCACTCTACCGAGGGGCTGAGCTGTTTGGCTCAGTCCTGAGTGTGGTGGGGACTGAGAGCTGAGAGCTGTGACTGCCTGCAGGGCTCCTAACTGACCCACTCGCTGGGCGGGTGCACAGGCTCTGGAAACCGTCAGCAACATCCGTGACGAGCATCCTGACTGCATCCTGAACACCTCAGTGTGGTGTCCTCACCCAAAGGGTCCAACACTGTGGTTGAGCCCTACAATGCCACCCTCTCTGTCCTTCAGTGGTTGAGATTACTCATGCGGGCTGCTGTACAGACAGTGTGGCCCTTCACAACATCCGCTTCCTCACCCTCAAGCTGACCGTGCCAACCTGCGGGGACCTGAACCATCTAATTGGAAACAAGCTGAGAGTGGGAACTGTGCCTTCGGTGTCCTTGGAACCCCAGGCTTTGCAGTGCAGTTCTCACTAGTTACTCAAAATATTGTGCAGTGAGTGGGAGAACTCCTCTAGCAAGCGGCTCCAGCTGTTTCAATAGCGTATTTCACGTGACTTCTGCATTTGGTTCTTTCTTGTTACCCACTCCTTTGGGGACATTTTAAGTTTCTCCCTTCTGATTGCCACGTTAATTAACATCCCATTTCCTTCTTCCTCTTACTGCCAGTTCCTGACGTGTGACCTACACCTGGGCCACAGCTTCCACTCATTTACATTTAATCCCCTGCATGTCTGGCTCCTGAAACCACCCTACTACTGGAATTATTCTCTTAATATCACCACCTGCTTACCCAGATTCAATAACCTTTTCTCAGTTTGTGTTCTATTAAATCTCCATCTTTAGACTCCCTTGATCTTTAAGCCTCTTCATTGTTCTTGTCCTTCTGCTCTTTTCTGGTAGCTTCCCCTTCACCATAGCTGGCACTTTTCCTTTTGATCCATAACTGAGGTTTATACCCTAATTTGGTTCGATGTCCCCTGCTCTTTTCCTAATGTACTCACGTGCTATGTCCTCTCATAGATTTAAGTGCCGCTTTACCTTTCCCTCACTTTTCACCTTTGCTTCAGTCCCATCTGTGCAGAACTAAATAACAATTTTGTTACCTGGACATCATTGGAAGCTCAACCTTCCTATACAAATATTATTTTGCCTGCAACCAGTTACCCTTCTGAATCTTCCCATTACTGCCAGGATAACTTCTGTAGTTTTAGTTCCCCGTCTTTGAAAACTTGGGAATAGCTTCATTTTTACTTTATCCATTAGATTCAATCATTCATAAAGAATTTTTATATCTATGATATAAATTATGTTAATATCCACAATTCTCTTGCCCTTTAATGGCTGTTAGTCACTCATCACTTTCTATTAAAAAAAAATTAGACATGATTTGAGTACAAATCCTGACCTTCTTTCTCTCTGCTGCACAGCCAAGGGCAGGATGCCCAACTTCTCTAAGCTTTGGTTTTCTGAGATTATCGAAGTGGGATTATAATACCTGAAATAGTAACTGTCTTCAGAGACTTTGAGAATGAGTTAATGTAAATATTTAGCACAATTTCTAACAAGTAAAAACACTCACTAAATAGTAGATAATGTATCATGTATTAAGTGACATTTTTTCACATTTTAACATCAGACATCAGATGGTTTTACCAATAGTGTGTCATAGATTATATGCCAGTTTATTTTCTGATTCTAGAATAATCAATAAACAATTACGCATTTTTCAATAGATGGTCTAAAATTCAGTGAATAAGGTATTATTTATGCTATTGTTATATCAACCTCTTAATGGGAATTTATTCCTTTTTTTCCTCCTTTTAAAATACGTATTTATTGATTTCAGAGAGGGAGGGAGTGAGGGAGGGGAGAGAGAGAGAGACAGCAATGATGTGGTATTGACCGGCTGCCTCCTGCACACCCCCTGCTGGGGATCGAGCCCTCAACCCTGGCATATGCCCTGACCGGGAATTGAACCTTGATCTCCTGGATAAATAGGTTGATGCTCAACTGCTGAGACACACCTGCTGGGCAGGTCTTTACTCCTTTTAACTTCTTTTAAAACAGTATCATTTCCTGTTTTGTTTTAAATGTATCTTTGATTTCAGTGAGAGGGAGGGAGAAGGAAAGATAGAAACATCAGTGATGAGTCATTGATCCGCTGCCTCCTACACGCCCCCGACTGAGGATCGAGCCCACAACCCGGGCATGTGCCCTGACCGGGAATCGAACCCCGATCGCCTGGATCCTAGGTCGACGCTCAACTGCTGAGCCACGTCCGGCCGGGCTCCTTTTAACTTTCTATGTAATATATTGCTGTGTCTGCGTTTTGTAAATGAAACTTATTCTACTCTCATGTTAAGGTTTTATGTGGTTCTTAAGTTCTAGAGAGCATTTAAAGCTGAAAACATTAAGTTCCTATCAGTGTACTGTGCTATTTTCCATCCAACTCCTCATTAATTTTCATCTTCTCTCCATTGCCCCCCAACTCTCATGCCTATTCCCACCCCCATATATTTGATTTTATGACTCTGCTCTATAGAAAATTCTCCCTCTTCTTACCTATTTAAATACTAATCATCCTTATGGATCAGACTCAGTTTCAATATATTATTCTATTAAGCTATTCTTAGTTTGAGAAAAGTTTACAAAAAAGTTCCACTCAACTGCTCACACATACATGTCCCAAACAATTTTTAACATATTATATGTATACATACACACAGCAGGATTAAACAAGTTTAGAATTTTTCTTTTCTGATTCCATTGATTAGATGAGAACATGAGATTGAATATATAATGTCATAGCATCATAAAGCCAGACAATGGCTCCCGTCATGAATTCATCTGAAATAACTTGCCTTTCTCCTTGAATCAGAAGAGGGCAGGATCACTGCCTCCCTTCTTCCATTATGATTATTCTGACATGTGGGCTTTATCCCAGGGCCTGTTGTGGGTACCGCTCATCTTTGTCCGTTTCACATTCATTTCTGAGAGCTATGTAAGAGCTAAAGCCAAATGTGAGAGTGGCTGTCAAACTCTGGTGCACAGTTGCCATGTCCAGATAGAGCTGCAGGCCTGGCAGTGGGCAGGGAGCTGGCAGAGGGGCTGCAGAGGACACCTGCTCCCTTGAGTGATGTTTGTTCCCTAATAAGAAAAGAATGGGCATGTGTCCCGAGTTTCACTTTCTCTGGGCATCCATAATAGGATGATAGTCAAGCTTTTGGAAAAACAAAATTTGAACTCAATAGAGTATGCAGTGTACTTCCAGATGAAATAAAGTATCAGTACTGACTTAAAGCCAGTTACAGGATTTATTTTAAGAAAAATATAATTTTGAGCAACCAGTCTAGAGTATTAAGTGATTTGGGTTAAAACATTGCTGTTAGTTGGAGAACAGGATTTGAAGTTTAGTATATCATTTGAAAAGTTATTTTGAACAAGCCTATATTTATGCATATTTATCATCTAATACTTAATGCCAAATGCCAAATAACAGGACATTAGAATGCTAGTGATGTATGTTTTTATCGATCATATATACCCTTTAAAGAGACTCAAACATGTTAAGTCGGTTATCTTTACGTAAATATATGCATTTTTATTTTAAGATTTTTTTTTTTTTTTTTTTACATCTCCCCCTGAGGTTCTCTTTTTCTCCATTGCTTTTTAGAGATAATGGGGGAGAGACAGAAATATCGATGTGAAAGAGACATATCGGTTGGTTGCCTCCTGGGGCTGGGGATCCAGCCTACAGCCACAGTATGTGCCCTTGGCCGGAATCGAACCTAGGACCCTTCAGTCCATGGGCTGACTCTAACCAGTGAGCCAAACCGGCTAGGGTTTAAGATTTTTCTAATCTTAATGCAACATTATATGTTGTTTTTAATTAAATATCTTCATATTGATTCCCTTTATGTTGCATCTATACTGCCTTTGATGGACTCGAACTCCTACTCTGCCCAAACTGTCGGAATCCAATCACTTTAAGTCATATTTTTGCTTTCCCACAATCACAAACAAAAATTTCTTGAAAATAGCTATAGGGATATTTTGAAATTTAAATTGTTTTAAAAAACTTATTTGGATCTGTTTAAATTTAAACACCATATTGTACTTGTTGTCAAAACAAGTTTACTGTAACTTACAGTTGGTATAACTTGTCCTTCGTTTAACTAAGGAACTCCGATTTTGTGCCTGCAATATTCTTTTCTAGATTAAGGCTCAAAGATAATTACTTTAACTAGCTCAAACAGGTAAGAGTAGTATACTGATTTTATTTTTAATGAAATGTATTATTGACATATTTATTCTGAATTTGGTTGGGTCCAAGAAGTAATCACAACTATTAACATGAGCATATGAAAAAGGAATTGACGACCTTGGAAAAGCCTCTAGAGATAGGATATGCTTTCTGCTATATGCTGAAGACCAATGAGTAAGACAGTGTCATGAGTAGGGCATGCAAAATATTTTTACGGCTGTGAATATTCAAGATTAACCAAGACAACCCAATCAGTTGGCTACATACAGTCACTGCTGCTCAACTGATGTCTTGGGCACACCCAGAGCATGGGACAGAGGGGTTCTCTGCCTCTCCTGCACAGGCAGACCTATTCAAGTGTCTATGACTCTTAAATGATTTTCCCTTTGCGATTTTATACATGTAATAGTCCACCTGATGAGCAAATGCAATTACAGAGTCAGGTCTCCTAAATATAAAAGGGTAGGGGAAATGCTTTCCTTTTGTCTTCATTCTGGAATCAAACTAACATTCTGTTCCTACATAATAAGGGTCATATTTCATGGACATGGCCTTTGTTTTTGGAAAATATGCACATTATAAGTGGTTATGCACTTTAGTGGTTTTGATTTCTCCTTAGGCCTCTCTCTCTGGCTTGCAAATGGGCACTGTGTCCTCATGTAGCTCACTGTGTGCACACACATCCCAGGTGTCTCTCCTTTCCGTGACACCAGTCATATTGGATAAAGGCCCACATGACCTCACTTACCCTGATTACCTATTTAAAGGAAAATTTCACTTAATCTCCAAATATACTTATATTCTGAGGTATACTGGGATTTAGAACTTCAACATGAATTTTCGGGGCACACAATTAGGCACATAATATGAAGGAATTTGTGGAACAATTTATAGTTGATTATGCTAACAATACTTCTGTTTAGCCATGATATTCTTTACTATAAATAATCGAGAGTATTCTCTGGCACCAGGAGCTTTTTAATGAAAAATTTAGATTAAATGCACATAAAATGAAACAAGTTTTTTAAAATTATACTTTGCATGTTTATGTAATTACAAAGCAGTGGGTCATCCAAGTCAAGACTTCCAGTGGGAGGAAGTACAGGCATACCTTGGAGATATTGTGGGTTCAGTTCCAGACCATTGCAATAAAGTGAGATTCACAATAAAGCCCTACGTAATCTTTTTGCTGGTGGAGGGTCTGGCCTTCAATTTGTAAAAAAGGTAAAACCTGCTAAGCTCAATAAAGCAAAGCACATTGAAGTCTATGCACAAGTCTATGGTGATGGGTTTTTTTTTCCAAAAACAGAATGAAAAGGCACACATAAAAAGTTAGTTTAAATAGTGATATTTCTCCTTGGGTATGAAAAAATGAAACTGTTTTCAAGGGTAGAGGTGGAAAAAGAAATTGACTGGGGTGGGGGTGGGGGTGGATCTCTACCTCCAGTATATTTCATAAAACATTTGTTTTAAATACTCATTTGGATGATTAATTTTGTATGTCAACTTAAGTGGTCCATAGGGTACCCAGATGTTTGATCAGTTATTCTAGGTGTTCCTATGGGGGTGCATTTAGATAAGACTAACATGTATATTAGTAGCCCGAGTAAAGCAATTGCCTCTATAAGTGAAAGGCTGCTTAGAACAAAAGGTTGACCCTCTCTCCTCAAAGAAAATTATCTTGCCCGACAGCCTTTGAACCTGGACATCAGCTCTTCCTTGTTCTACAGCAACGTGCAGACCTTCAGACTTGAAGAGATATTATACAGGCCCTGTAAGTTTCAGACTTACCAGCCGTCCTAACAGCATGGGAGTTCTTTATAATGAATGGAGGGAAAGAAAGACATCTGAAGCTGATTATCACTCACCCTCGATAGAAGCTTAATTTTTGTGTGAATTTTAGTTATTGTCTATACTAGAGCCCTCTCCTAAACTACTTAAGGAACTGATAGAAATAATGTACTGCAATAGATTTGTATTGGTATAACATGTCGATTAGCAGGGAAATTAGAGAAATCTTTAAAAGCACTCAGGGTTTAAGAATTGTGAAAGACATAGCGATATACATTTATAGATGTGAAGGATCATTTCATTTTTGCTCACAACAATGAATTTGTATCAGTTATTTATTACAGCTGTTAAAATGAAAACCACAGGCCCCAAATGGCAACACTCGTGCTAAAAGCCCACAATACCAAGACCAGACTTCAACCCAGATCTAATTGCAGTTTCAACGTCTCCAGAAACAATTGTTTTTCTAAATCCTCACCTGAGGATATGTTTTTATTGATTTTAGAAAGAGGAAGAGAGATACATCGATCAGCCGCCTCTCATACGCTCCCCAACCAGGGATTGAACACACAACCTAGGCATGTGCCCTGACCAGGAATCAAACGCGCAACCTTTTGGTATTCCAGATGCGACACACCAACCAACTGAGCCAGCCAGCCAGGGCAAGAAACAGTCTTAATCAACCAGTTAGGTGATTTATCACGTGGGCCCTCTCTACGCCCTGTGAAAAGAGGCAAACTGCATGATAAAAACCCTTCCCCCGCTCCTTCCCCAAAGTACAGACCTCGTGGTGCCAAAGTAATCCTTCCTTTTGTCAATAGCCCCCTTGCACCACGCTTCTTCCTATAAAATCCTTTTATTTTGTACCCTAGAACGCCCTTCTAGTTGCTACACAAACACTCACTGCCTCATTCTCAAATCACGTAATAAAGCCAAGTAGATCTTCACGTTTACCCAGTAGAATTCTGTTTTTTTAACCCAGCATAACAAGCCACCCTAGAACATACAGCAACATGAATTGGTTATTTTACTCACTCATATGCCATTTGAGCAGGACTCTGCGAGGCCACTTCTTAGCTCTTCCACACTGGACGGCAGGCTCTCCTTCCAAAGCAGCTCCTCACCACGCCGGCAAGTTGGTGCTGGCCCACGGCTGAGGGCTTGGCCTTCCCCTCTTTGAACCTCTCCTGGGCCGCCCGGGGCTCCTTCTCACACAGCGTGGTGGCTATGTTCTCAGGGCAACCCCAAAACTCAGGAAATAGAATTCAATGTGTCTTAAGCCCTGGGTCCGGAATAATACTACCGGTCAAGCCATCAAAGAGCCTAAACTTAAGGAGAAAGAACTTAAGCCTCCATCACAGTGGGAGGAGTGTGAAAGCACTTTGGAGCCCTGCTTTTAAACTGCCACAGTGTGCCCTCTGGCCACAAATTATTGATATTCTCTCCACATGTGAAATACACGTGCTTTCTTGAAAGACCCTAGAACACCTTACCCCCATTACAGAATTGGTCTCAGGCTCAGAGCCCAGAGTTCATTAACGAAACAGGTCCAGGTCCAGGTCCAGGTGAGGGTCCTTGGGGTTGGTTCCTGGGAGAGAGCTCCTTGACTATGGTCCTGCTAATCTGAAAACCTAGGAACAAAACAATATGTTATCTTCCCCATAACACATGTGGCAAAGCACAAGGGAACCGGTGTAAGATAAATTGCCAATGATGTTCCCATTAAAAGGGAGTAACTGGAGACGCACAGCAGTCACTGGTACCTCACTACTGTGAACTCCAGCTGGGCCTCTGTCTATTCAGGCTTTTGATGATTAGGCCTCAATGCTGCTCACCAGAAACTACTCACTGCTTTTCTTGTCTCTGCTCTTTGGACTCATGGCCCTGCCCTCTGAATCCTCACCAAGTTTCCTGCCCGTGAAAGCGAGGAATCCAAAGACCTCTTACCATTTTATTCTAAGCTAGAGTTATTCTGACCAGAACGATTCTCTTAAAAATTGAGTGGATTTTCCATAAATGTAATCAGGGTTCCCTCTTGTAGGCAAAAGCTGCAACCACCTGTTCTTTTATAAGACGTCCTTCCCTACCCTGGGCTCCCTGCAGAGCTTCTGTGAGACCACAGCTTTAAGACTGTTGGAAGCCCCATTGTGAATAGGAGAGGGTTTGCAAGACATGAATTTGGGATTCTTACAAGCCTTTCCCTCTATCTGACCGAGCCCCTGAGTTACCAACATTCTTTCTGAGATATTAAAAACAATCTTATAGTCCCCCACAGAATTAGATTTGGGGCATCAGAGTATTTATTATTTTGAGAATTGTTTTGTCACATGGAAAGGCCTGGAAAGAGAAAGTGTTTTATTTTTGAACTTAGCAAATTCTGGATCCTTTGTACTCAGCACTGCATTCCCTCACCTCACACCCTCTCTTCTCTTACATTTTTATCATAGCTGGCAAGAAGCAGCTATGTGGGATTTTCAATATTCTCCTAGATGGTTGAGTTTATTAGGTTCATTTCCTGTTCCACATTGGCTGCAGGACTCTAGGTTGCCAACATTCCCACCACTGTATAATAAGCATCCCCTTTCTTCCAGCTCTCAATAATAGGTCCCTCATTTTCCTTGAAACCCTCACCAACCTTAAACCTCCTCAAGAGCCTTTGGATTATTTTACTAACACTCATCTCAAGGCTTTTCTGGCTTCCATCTATGGCCCAACCCCAACCAATAACATATGTTGATTTTTCTTATGGGATAACCACCCCCCCTGCCCTTTTCCAGGTCACAGAATCTGTACTATTTTTTATTACTATGTAACAAACCGTCCCAAAAGATGGTGATTTAAAAAGATAATGATTTGTTGTTTGGCTCACAGATTTGCAATTTGGGCAGGGTTTAGCAGGGAGTTTGTCTTTACTCTGGAATAGGAGGAGTGCCATGTTTTAAAACCCTCAAAATGTCCAAATAAAATCAAAGAGATGCATATTAAAACTACAATGAGGTATCACCCCTGTCAGAATGGCTACCATTAACAAATCAACAAACAACGAATGCTGGCGAGGATGTGGAGAAAAGGGAACTCTAGTGCACTGCAGACTGGTGCAGCCACTATGAAAAACAGTATGGAGTTTCCTTCAAAAATTAAAAATGGAACTGCCAGTTGTCCCAGTGATCCCACTTCTGGGACTATACCCTAAGAATCCCAAAACACCAATCAGAAAGAATATATGCACCCCTATGTTCATAGCAGTGTTATTTACAATAGCTAAGATCTGGAAACAGCCCAAGTGTCCATCAGTAGATGAGTGGATAAAAAAGCTGTGGCACATTTACACCATGGAATACTAAGCAGCTATAAAAAAAGAAAGGGCTCTTACCCTTTGAGACAGCATGGAGGGACCTGGAGAGTATTATGCTAAGTGAAATAAGCCAGTTAGAGAAAGACAAATATCACATCATCTCACTTATATGTGGAATCTAATCAACAAAATAAACTGATGAACAAAATAGGTCCAGAGGTATGGATGCATGGAATAGACTGACAGATCTCAGAGGGGAGGTGGGTAAGGGTGATGGGAAGAGATTAATCAAAGAACTTATATGAATATACGCATAGGCCATGGACACAGACAATAGTGTGATGAAGGTCTTGGGTGGGGTGGGGGCTTGGTGGAGGGGGCAAAAGGGGGCAAAATGGAGGACATCTGTAATACTGTCAACAACAACAAATGAAAAAAAGTTGTTTCACTTCAGGGTAATCACATGATATTTTTGAACAACATAATATAGTAGTTAGTATATTATTAGAATTTTGAGAAGGAAATAGTTCAAACTCAAGGAATGGACCTATGTTTTTAAAAATTATAAATCTTTTTATAAATTATAAAATTATAAATCTTCAACTTATCACATCAAAAAGTATTATAATAATAGGTTTAAAATTGAAATGAGGAAATATGATTTTTGATGGATAGGGCATTGGATTTGGGACAGGAAACATACTAGGGGATAAATTCCAACTTCTTTTCTTGGAGCAGAATAAAGCCTAAGCTTCCTTCTGCCATGCCCTCCAGTACTTACATTGACCTCATCCAATATCCTCACCACATCACCTTCGTTTTCCTCTATTTCCCCTTTCAATCAATTCCCATGGAATCCTTTTCATTTGTTACTTGGTTTTGAACTAAGTAATTTTTGCTCGTTAATGGTTATATCTCCTTTGCTTTTTCTGGAACTTTGGCTATATTTCTCTCTTTCATTATCAATCTCTTTTTTTTGTTTGGATTATTTTTTGTTTTTCAAATAAATCTGTCACAGCTACAGACAGACTTAAGTTATGGAGTTTACCGAACATATGAGGGCCACCTAGCCTTCCAGACTCTGAAATAAATTTAGAAATTTTTCATTAGAATAATAGAGTGTTACACAGTCCACAACAATCACAGCATTCCCTTTAATGATTGAGGACATTTATATTCAAATCTAAATCTTTCCTCTGAAGGTAGCCAAAAAAGTCCCAAAGGTGCTACTTGTACAACCAAATAAACAGACTATGAAATTCCCATCGGACTCTGAAAGAAAACCATCCCATACCAATTTCATTACTGGTTTGCCATTGTATGAAGAGTTGACTTTGTGGGTTTAAGCTGAGACTTACAGGAAGGGGTAATATTTTGGTATGAATATGTCAGAGGAGGGGCTCAAAAAAAGTATAGTTTAAAAGTATATTTCACGGAAAGAAAAACATTAAAGGATCACAAGGAAAAGGGGGAGAATGGAAAGGCAGGGCAGAAAGGGTTTTATTTTCAGCCAAAATGAGAGAGAGAGAGAGATTGTAGATTTGATTATTGAGAAGGGTCAAGTTTTACCAAAGTGAGAAATACCTTATTTTTTACAATCACATATGCTTTCCAGAAATACAGTGCTTTTGTGATTGAAGAGGACCCTACAAATTCAATGTTTTCTATTCTGTAAAGTGATCGCATGGAATTAGATTTCTAACAGGAAGTCTAACTCTAATTGCCTGGGCTGCTTAGGAGTTTTATTAAGAATTCCAAACACTGCAGAAGTAATTTTCAAACATTTTTATTTCTGCTAATATTGTGATTCTTAAAAAAGACTTTAAAAATCTTTAAATTATGAAAGATTCATTGCCTATTACTTTGCTACGAATTCATTTATGAATTATGTGGGTCCTTTTGTATGCATTAGATTATTTGTTAGTTTTTATTTACTTTTAATTACCACTTTGTAAATATGTGACTAAATGGAAATTTAACAGAGGCTTTAGTAAGCCATCAATAGAGTAACAATGAAGGCATTTCTTTCTACACATCTGCAAGTTATTACTTAAGCACTCCAGAATTTATAAAGTTCATCTGTCTAGCCAATTGAGCAATATTTATCTAAAATATTCATTTCCACCATTTATACCTTACTTAACATGTATATCATGTATATATAATGTCTAGTGTTACAGTGATGAACATTATGAGTGCCCTTTCAGAAACTCAGAAGGGAGAACACCCAGGCTCCAGTCAGTTAATGAAATGAAGAATGACTTTGGATGACTAACCCTGGTGTTCCCAGCCCCACTCTCTGTGCTTCAAATTGGTGCAATTACTTCTATGACTATATCTGTGGGTTCTAAGACATTTACAGTTGGAATTTGTCGCTGCCCTTAAAGGAACTAGGAGACAAAATAGCTCAAAATATAGCAATAAAAAATGTAAAGACTATAAGTTTAAACAGAAAATCTAGAACTCATTGTAAATATTTTGGTTCCTGACCATTTTTCTTTTTGACCAACTGCCTTCCATTTTTAATATTTTTGCTTTGGATCTCATATCTGGTTTAATTTTGTCTATCCCAGACTAGAGTAATTATATGTTCCCTGTCTCTAAAATGCTTAGATAGTTCCAGATTCTATGTCTCAGCACTTTGATCACTGACGTATGACAATGCAGCTTTATCCATGTGTCTTTCTATTTGTGCACGAGTCTTGCTTTGGTGTTCCTGATCGGGATTCCTTCTCCCACATATCCATCCCCATTATACTAGATTGTTGCCTTAGTCACAAGAAGGAGGTGTGCTCTGTGTAATAAAATACATCTTTCTCAATTTTGTTTAAAGGTCACTATCTCATTGTGATAAGTTCAGTTCATACAGGAAAGAGATTTTACTTATTTTTAAACAAAATTTTTGAGTTTCTTAAGTTACCCATCTTGTTTATTTAGATCAGTTGTTTTTAACATTGGCTGCACAATAGAATCATCTGATGTTTAGATAATGTCTGAGAAATTTAAAAGCAATACTGATGCTAGTGTCTCACTCAAGACTACTTAAGTAAAACCTCTATTGGTAAGCCCTGGGCAGGACTATTTTTTATATATCTTAGATGATTCTGATATGAAGCATGTATTGAGAAACACTGTTCTAGATGAATGTGCCTCAAACTTACATGCACGTAAAAATCACCTGTGGATTTGATCAGATTATAGATTCTAATTCGGTAAATCTGAGAGCTATGTTTCTAACAAGCTTCTCGATGATTTCAGTACTGCTGGTTCATAAACCACACCTGGAGGAGTAAGGATCCAAATGAAAGTGGTTTAGCTAATTATGCGATTATAATTAAATAACAAAGAATTTACGAGACATATTGCTTACATAAATGCTGTGTGTGTTCTTTGGACTGTAATAAATATTTTAGGAAACTTTTTGTTTATGGTCACCGGACACTATCATTACTCTTGATGTTGTCCTTGGTAAGTACTTTGTTTTAAGTTCTCCTGATTTATAATTATCACTCACTTTCCCCCCGAAGTGTTCAGGATTTCAAAACACTTCTAAAATAGAAAATACAGTATGTTTTATTTCATTAATCTCTAACTAGGAAGGTATTAGTTTGCATGAGGACATGTGTGTAATGGAGCCTGGTAGGACTTTCTGTCTTTTCTGAACTATTTTCATTTAAGTAGCACCTTCATATCTCAGCGCTGAGATGACATGCCTTTTTTGTGACTATGCCGGGTAAGAGGAGACTAATCTCATTTTGTGATGAGTCTCAGTCTTACTATTGCCTTAAATCTTTTCCAGTCTCTTAAGTATTATATATCTCCAAGATATCAAAGGATGTCAAACATCTTGGAAATATCTGTTATTGTATGAGTGGGTGGTAATAAAAATATGAAACATGGTTAAAAATATAATTTTAGGAAAATTAGAAGAATAACTAAACTAAGTATTAAGTCTAGAGCTACTTTCTTAAAGGGAAAAAACACAGGTTAATCAATAGTAGGAGTCATTACCTGTTGAGATTTTAAAATCGAGACTTCCGACCACCCTCACTCAGTCTTATGCTTTCTGCCATTGGGTAGGATTGTCTGCCTTTCTAAGAATACTTGTTCTTGTTAGTTAATTATTTGATCCCGTTATGAATCCCTGCTCTCTACTCCTTGCCACTTAGTGCCAAGGAAATCACTTCTGCCTTTCCCTCTCTGAGTAACAGTGGCCAACCTTTGTAGACATTTTACGCTGCCCCAGCTAATGTCCTAACCCCCTTCTATCTGCTAATCCACTTAATATTCCCAGAAATCTTTTTTTTTTTAATAGATCAGAGAGAGGAAAGGAGAGGGAGAGAGAGGGAAACATCAGTGATGACAGAGTCATTGATCGAGCCCGCAACCCGGGCATGTGCCCTGACCGGGAATCGAACCCCGATCGCCTGGATCCCAGGTCGATGCTCAACCGCTGAGCCACGCCGGGCCGGGCCCCAGAAACCTTGAGGTGGGCATATTTTTCCACTTTACTAAAGAGGAAACAGCCTCATGTGGTTAAATAGCTTCCCTGAGGAAATGCTTGTAAGTGACGCCCTTGTGTTCAAGCCCAGGAGCCACTTCACCTGCAGAAGGGATGGTTACAGCGCTTCCTCACAGCCGCCCCTTACCCCGAGCACCTCGTTCATGCCCGTACAGCTCCCTGGGCAGCACATGCCCTAATTTTTTTCTATCTCTCCCAAGGCATAGCCTGCCTCCTAGAAGTTAAAATGAGGGGAGGTGCCGATTTATTTAACAATAGCTAACACTTATGTAACGTTTACTATGTGTTCAGTTACCGTCAAAACACTTTATGGGTATTAACTCAGTGCTGAGTTAGTGTTATTTTTATCTGCATTGCAGGTGAGGAAACTGAGGCACGGAGAGGCTGAAGAGCCCCTGACAGCTAGCAGCAGGGGGAGCATTAGCCCCAGCCATCACGCTCCAGAGCTGGTGCTCTTGGCCACCTGGCTTTGCTTGTCCTGGGTATAACGAGATATAGTCACCTTCTTGTCCTGTGGTCAACCTGACCTACTCTTTTCAAAGGGAAAACACACAAGCTCCCACATTGCTGCTTAGTGATTTATGGATGTGCAATTTCATCTTAGAATTTAGACATGTTTCCCACAAGTAGGCCCTAAGGAATTATAAGATGCCTGTTCGCATGCTATATAGCTGCTTTAAAATTCTGGCCACACCTTGAGTTAGGAAATATGGATTTAAGGTAAATAAAATCTCTGCAATCTTTGTCAGTCAACCTTGGGACTGAAGGGCTGAATAAATGTGTTAAATTACCATTTTATAAGCAATATAAAATGTGACTGGTAACAGTTTGGACAAGTCAAACAATCATTGCAGTGGGAGTGACTGCACATATGGGCTGGCTTTGGAATTCACACCCCTCCAATGCCACCACACACCCACCAGAGCCACGCCACTGAGGACACACACAGCTTGCAGGCTGCTAGATGCCTGCTCTGTTAGTACCCTTGCTCTCAAACCATGTGTTGCTGTCTGACTTCACTTTACACTTTTACAAAGTGAGACACAGGCAATTAACCAAAGATGCTCTATTTAATTTCATTTTTACCCTTACACTGGTATGCTAATTGAAATAGGGTATAAATTACACCAGTGTATAGCCACACGCCTAGGTGCAATACAGTGAGTTAAAAATTTTTCTGTATCAACTTTTTTTATTTCAAGAGAAAATCAGGTGTTATTTCCCCGAAAAACCTTAAGAAAACAATCAATTTTAAGAGAGAAGTCTAAGATTTACTATGAAAGCAAAGTTGATTTAAATTATGTTTAGAAGAATTGAGATACTTTCCTAAACAAACAGGAAGACTTACATAATGCTTTATTTAACTAATGGACTAGAACTACTTTTCTTCAAGTATCAGAATCTACATTTGAAAGAAAATGTTTGAAAAATTTTATTTTAACTATATCTTTTCCACCTATAATGCCTTACAATATAATCATATATACATTAAGATGATGCAATTAATTATCCATATTAAACATTGTTTTTGACATTTACCAATTTCAGAATAAATCGTATTTTAAAGAATAATAGCCTTAATTGTTCAAAAACGAATTATCTTTACTTTCAGATAACTGGTACTATGGAGAAATTATAAACTAATCAAATGCTGACATCTAAATTTTGCATGTAAAATACCTAGTGATTTATTAGTTTTTAAAGATAATTGTTGTTTTTCTCTAATGTTACAAAATAAGCATTTTTGTCTCAGCACTTTTCTTGAAGCCTTACTATATTTTGAACCCTCTAACTTATCAATCCAAAAATAGCAACTGCTACTGAATATCATATCATCTATCATATCTCATATCATATCATTCATTCTTCTTCTACAAACATCTTACTTTATATTAGTATTTTTAGTATTATTTGGATTGCTTAGTATACCACAAATTCTATGTAACTGCATAAACCTATAAATCTGAGCATTCTGAGTCTTTGACAATAGATGATTCTTAGTTAATATTGAAAGTCTTGCTATATTGAAACTCTCATGACATGTAAACTCCATAGTAGCCAATATGCTCTGTGTTGTGATTAAAATCCATGTTAGAGATTCATGGGTTTTACTTGTAGTCATGTAACTTCATCTAAACCACATCTATAAAGAGAACAGTTTCTTTCCCTGTGACTGCTAAATGTAGTGCAAAGAACATATGAAAAGTGCTTAGCATATATACCAAGAGCCCCCAAAATGTTAAATGTTATTTTTAACAAGTTAAGAGAAATTTCAGGAACTTAAAAATCATGACTCTAATCTGTGTTTTAGGAGGAAATCATTAGGAGCCTTGGTTGTTGGTATTAGGATGGCTTTTGCTGATATTATAAGTGATAGATTAAATTATCATTAAGAACAGCTTTAAGTAATTTAAAATTATCATATGCTATTTCCTATTTATATTATTGCCTAGGTATGTTTTTAATGTAGGACCATTTTGAAGAGAGAAGTTTACAGATGGAATCAGACTATTATTCATTTATATGTTATGTTCCCGCTAAATTCAATTTTTATAATCTTAATTGGTTCTTTATAGACAGTCTAGAGGAGGCAAAAACTAATCTCAAGGGTCAATATAACAAAAACTTAATTTTATAATGCACTTGAGTTACAATGAGGTATTCTGATACTCTTATAACTTTATTTAAATAATTTTTTTAGGTATATAGTTCCTTTATTATCCACATAGTTTCAAGATAAAATTTGCCTTGATGAACCTCATGTAAATTCTTTTCAGTAATCAATCCCACATTCAGTAACACTGTATATATTTAGGGCTCAAGTTCTATAAGTGAATATTTTAATATTTATAGGCTAATCTTTTTTTTTAATTTTATTTTTGTAATTCTTAACTGTACTTGGGGTTTGTCAGCATAATGGCCTGAATTTCACTATAATGATCTGCACACTGTATTTGTGTAGGGCAAACTAAATAGAAACTGGTGTCATAGTTTTAAATGCAGGTCACACCAGGTTTTCTCTAAAGTAACTAGGTCCTTAGAATTGCTTCTTATTGATGTCCTATGTAAAATATGAGAAATATACATTAACTTAAAACTATGAATTTAAATCAGAATCACATGCCATGTTTTTATCCACAAGAGCCTGCATGAAGATAATGTAATTTTCATATGATAAATGCTTACCATGTGAAAACAACTTTTGTGTAAAATTAAAAGTAATAACAAATGTTCAAATGTTCAAATTACTCTTTATAATCAGCTAGCATACAAGAATTATTACTCTCATTTTATACAATATTAGATTCTAGAAAATAAGGTGTTAAAACATTCAGTGGTTGAGAAAGCAAATAAATAAAGGACAACAGTCAAATGGAGAAAAAGAAAGAGATTCTAATTATCTAGCCCAGTATGTCAAATGAATAAAGTATGATGGATTCTGAAAATAAAATAATCTTCTATGTTACCAGGATAGCTTTATTAATATCAACACAAAATTAGCTATCCTAGAAGCAAAAATACCAACTTCAAGTTGTTGTAGAACCAAAGAATCCAGATAACTTTTTTTCCTCTGTGACTCTGCCTAAGTTCGAAACACACTGATCCCACTCTTGATTCCCTCTCATAGCCATGTGGGATGCCTATTATACCCTGGGAAAAGGCCTTATCGCTGGAAATGTAACATCTTTTGCAAATTGTTATTTTTTCCTTTTATACTGCACATCTAAATTTGCCAACTACTTCTACAGTCAGGAAATAGTGTTGGTGGGAGATGCGTAATATGGTAGCCATATCACTAAGTTTAGTTGAACTTAGAGCCAACTAAAACTAATGGCTATTTTTATTCTTCAGGTAGGCCCAGGACAGGAGAGTGAGGGGATAACAGCTGGTGCTACTTTATTCTCTGTTCATAGCACCCATGTCGACACAGTCCTTTATTTTTATTATTATTATTATTATTGTTTATTAAAGAGACTGCTTTAAAGTGTTTCAAATGTATAGGCACACTGGAAGTGCTCAATGGGGCTGTGTCCAAATTATTAATCCAAAAGCCATTTTGTTCCACCTTTCTGACCTTTTTAAATAGGAATGGCACCATCTTCCTTCCGTATGTCACAGGATGTCATAAAGATCATATGTGATAATGTATGCGAGTGCAATTGGTAAATTCCAATGTGAAATATATAATTGTTTTTGAAAAAGCTTTCTTTTTCTTCTAAATTCTCAACCTCCATTTCATATTATTTTTTGAAGACTATTTAGTAGACATTTGTTGACACTCTTTCTCACCTAGTCTCTAAGGAAGGTAAACCTAGAAATCAATGTTTGCACCCAGGGACTGAGCTGAGTTGGGCCTATGATCCAGGCCGACTCTATCAACTTTCTCTCAAAAATCTGAATCAAGTTATACAAAGCATCTTTCAGGCGATGTCCCTGGAATCATAGGATTACATTAAGTCGTGGGTAGAGTGTTCACCCAAATCCTCTGGTTAACTGAAGTTGTGAGGAAACTGAAAGGAAGAACCTTGCAGACAAAGGTTTCCTAGAGACAACGGAGGGAGAGGTAAGCGGAGCCTGGCTGCCTGAGGCTCTCGCCCGGAGGAGAGAGCTGCTGCCTCCCGACTTCCCGCATTTGGGTTCTGTGATTTTGCAATCTCAACAGGAGCCTCCCTTCGCTTAGGATAGCTGGTATGGATTTCGGTTCTTAGCGACCAATAATCCCTGACTAACTTCACGGAGACAGCTCACCCATTCTATAAAGCCTTCCTCAGTCACCTCAAACTGTCTGACAAGAATATAGCATTAGACTTATCTTTTCACTTCACTCTTATAATTCCTACCGTGACATCTCTGGACTTAGGTTTCACTTTTCACTTTTGTTTTTATTTTTTAAATATATCTTTATTGATTTCAGAGAGAGGAAGGGAGAGGGAGAGAGAGATAGAAACATCAATGATGAGAGAGTCAGTCATTGATCTGCTGCCTCCTGCACGCCTTGTACTGGGGATCAAACCCCCAACCCTGGCATGTGCCCTGACTGGGAATCAAACTGTAATCTCCTGGATCCTAGGTCGATGCTCAACTGCTGAGCCATGCCCAGCCGGGCTCATTTTTCACTTTTAGGAAAAAATATATTGTCCATCTTTCAACATAAGGTATCCACTATACTCAAATTTATATATATTTAACATTCATATTAATATACATAT
Source organism: Miniopterus schreibersii (assembly GCF_964146895.1). Lineage (NCBI taxonomy): Eukaryota > Metazoa > Chordata > Mammalia > Chiroptera > Miniopteridae > Miniopterus > Miniopterus schreibersii. Next base: position 37,315,985 of record NC_138105.1, on the reverse strand, counting down.
CTTAATGTACATATCTTTTAAATGGTTAGTTTTGTATCTATAGGAAAGAAAAACAGATTGTTATTTCTCGGAAATGAGGAAATGTTAGGATTCTGGTATACGTTTCTCTAGTAGTACAACTTATTTCTCTTTTCCTAGTTTTCTCTTGCTTCAGAATTTTATGCTTTAAAGATTGCCCAGCTAATGCAGCACTTGCTGGGAAGTCGAGGTATTATCTGTGCAGCTTAAATATTTATGAGTAGAAAGAAACTACAAGCTGAAGGGTGTGCCATTTATGAAAGCTTTAATGGATGTAGTTTAGACCAAACTGAAACCTGTTTGGGGAGCACAACTGCATTTGTTTAATGATACATGAAAATATTACTCTGCACTTGGCATAGCATCAGCAAGTAATTGGAAAGCAGAAAATGCCTAACTGTAGTTGGTGAGACTTTTACTGCTGGAAGAAAAACTGCTATGATTATAGCAGAAGACTATGTTAGCAAAATAACCGTGCTTCTGGGGCTTAAACGCGGGGAATATTATTGCACATATGTCATGACAATGCAGTCCCTGTCTTATTAAGTGTGGGTCTGGTCCCATGTGGGCAGTGGTGAGCAAATATTGGATGGTGTTGGCACTTGGCAGTGACACCTGCAGACACAGACATCACTGGCAAATATTGCACTTACTCTAATTCAGAACCACAGTGGCTTCTAATTAGACTTCTGAGACACAGTGGGATGGTGGATATTCACAGCTTCCATTTAGACTTAGGAGAAAAGGGGAGCGAGCATGTAGGAAGATTATTGGGGAGCCCTTGCATTTGTTTAATTGGTGTGTACTCTACCTATTCCCCCCAACCATTTTTTTAATGTTCTTTTCCTTGAGAGACAAAGACCACCTTAGGCTGAGTGGACCTCAGTGATTTGTTTCAAGTGTGGATAGCTCCCAGTCACATGTGATTGAATTTGCTCTTCTGTGTTTGTGGGTGGGTGGGAGGAGGACAGATGAAAGAGAAAAGAAAGTCAGGGCCACACTGCAGTGGGTTAAGGGTGAGAAGTGCCAACTGAGATTTCCTGTGTGGTCTGAATGGAGATCACCTCCATGAAAACCCTTCCCATTGCCCAGGAGAAGGAACCCTCTTGAAGTACATCAGGTTAGAAATGTTGGATCAATTCACCCCACCTTGTCAGCTTCTAGTCTTCTGGGCCAAACTGAAAAGTATGTAGGTAGCTACAAAACATCTATTCTGAAAACAGCCCTCACTCCTCATTAAACTCTGAAGCTCATCTTAATTATTTAGTAATTAAGAATTTAATGTGTGATAACAATGATTTTGATTAGATCTAACCAAGTAGTAGAACATCCATAGCTTGTAATATGTATGTATGTAACATATGTGTGTACATATAAACACACGTTATAATTTTCTTTTTCAATTCAGTGTTATGTACATTAAAAAAGTAAAATTATAAAAGCTATACATGCACATAGTTTCAAGTAATGCTACAGATTTGAAAAAAACCCAATGGTATTCTTTTCCCCTTTCTCAAAGTATTTCCCAACTCTCCCCACCTCTCCTCACCTCCAGACCCAACCATTTAAAACTTCAGTTGTTTCATTTGATATTTACCTTCATGTATCTAAAAATATGCCAATACTGCTATGTTTTGATTCTCTCTCTCTCTCTTATTTTTATTTTTTTGGCATGTTGCTTTCCCTTATGGAAGAATAGGATATACTCTTCCATATGTACCTGTTAAAGAAAAAATTATTCTGATACTTGTTAAAATGGTAAGGAAGACTTTATTCAGGACTACTATCACAACAGTGTCAAGACTATTACAACAGTGGAGAGAGATCGGCCTCATCTCTGAACACAGTGAAGACAGCAAGGGAGTTGTAGTCAAGGAAGAGAGTGAAAGGGTTGGTGGATGGAAAATTACTAAGAGGAAACATTGGGGGTAGAGGGATTCTTGTTGAACCAACTTAACAATTTTTGCTGAAGACAGCCCAGGGTGACCGGATGTCAAGAGTGAGGATGAGGAATTTCGTCAGATCAGTGATCACATGGGGGAATTCTTGATAATCTGATTTAGCAGGCTTATTGCTAGAATTTGGGCTAGGCAGGCTAAAGAAAGGGCTTAAGAAAGAGGCCTACTAGGAAAGGGCTCAGAGGAGCCTGTCTGAAGGAGAGTCTTTATCACACCCACTACACCTAAATACCCTCCTCTACCCAGATGGCTATGTAATAATTTTAATTCAATCAATAGACACATCTGTCTTATGATTTCACAAATATCGTCATAATGCACTTTGCTCAGCCATATTGAATGGTTTATTATGATTATATTTTCTTTACTTTACAACCTGTTGATTTACCTGAGCTTAATAATTACCTCATTTATTTGTTTTATATAATCAAATTATTCCCCCAAACCTCTTCATAAATATAAATTTCCCCTAGACGCATTCAAACATACCAGACTCTCTTTCCTTCCCTTGCTCCCTACATTTTTTCCTTTCTTGTCCCTTCCTTCTTCTTTTTCTTTTCTTTTCTCCTCTTTTTCCCCCTCCCTTTCCTTCCCCTTCCTTCCTTTTATTTGCATTTTTCTTTACCCAAGAGTAGTGCCAGAGTAGTGGTGCTGGGGATGACCAGGTGTCCCTAAGCACAGTGTGGACACAAAGAACAGGGATGCTGGGCCCTCATTTAGTACAGCCCAGCCCCATCCTGATGGTACAACAGGAGCTCACCCTGCACAAGGCTCTGCCCCTGACCCATGTCCATTCTCACAGACACTTGGGAGCAGGGACCGGCCTCTGTGGCCAAGCATGTGCCCTAGACTTTTTGGACTCACAGCCAGACCAAGCACTGTCATTCCAAGGTGTTATGTGAGGCCAAGAGACAAGACAGAGGTCAGGGAAGGTGAGCAGAAACGCTTGTTCTGCTGGGGCTGACCCAGAAAACCTACCTGTACCCCCCACTTTGCCTTGACCTTCTGCCAGCTTGACCCAGATAACCATTTGGACTTTGAAGGCCAAACAATGGAACAAGAAGGAAGTGACCTAGGTACCTGCTTCCACTCTCAAATAAACTAGGTGTCCTCAAGTCCAGAGAATTAACCAATGGCCAGTCTTTTTCAGAGTGGTGGAAGGGCATTCGCTCTTGGAAGGGGATCTGAGGATCTGAGAAAATCGTTAATTATTACACAAGCTTCTACACTACCTTGTACTGTAGCTTTTCCTTCCCTCCATAATCCCTTTCTAAAGTACTGACACTGCCAATTTTGGAGCCATTTGGGAATTGGGAATTGTTCATCAAATTAGCTCTTAGTTTTTCCCACTCTTGGCTTGGAATTTAGTTTTCTAATGCCCTTTAAGGTGTTTCCTATACCTTTGCTCCCTTTTTAAAAAAAGCTATTCTTGTGGAATGCCCCTTTTAGAAATAGTAGCAGTTTTTGTGTGTGTGTTTTAAAAACATGTTTTTATTGATTTCAGAGAGAGGAAGGGGGGAGAGGGAGACAGAAACATCAATGATGAGGGAGAGCCATCGATCTGCTGCCTCCTGCATGCTTCCCACTGGTGTTGGAGCCCAAAACCCTGGCATGTGGCCTGACCAGGAATTGAACCATGACCTCTGGTTCATGGGTCGATGCTCAACCACTGAGCAACACTGGCTGGGCTTTTTTTCCCTTTTAAAAAAACCCTATCACCCCATCTTCTCTTCCATCCACTTTCCATCTTGTGGTTTTGAGTAAAACAAAACTGGCTTACTATTATCTTTGTAGGAAGTGTTCAAGTGATATTTATACCTGGAAATGTCCACTTTGCTGGATATTTCTGCTCTAATAATAAGAGCTATGTAATGTCTCTCTTCACACTTTCCCATTGAATGACTGCTGGTCTCCAAACTTAATGTCAAAGGGATTACTATTATTGTCTTCTTATTTTTTCTCACTTCTGACTATATTGATCATCAGTGATTATACATGTACAAATAGGTCTTTGCTATTAAAGTTCTACTTAGGGTCCCACTGTCCATTTTTCCCTGTGACTTATTTATATAGTAGTTTCTGTCTGCTTTCTTTGTAACACTAAAACTGTCAGTGGGCTCATGTTTAATGAGTAAGATTAAGTTTTACCTAACAATGGCAATTGTTTTTGCAAAATCCTTTCTATTACATAGAAGGCTATATTCTTATTAAGTACTGAAAATAATAACCCCTATGACTGAGAGATTATTAGTGTAATTATTGTCCCAATTTTAAAGATAAGGCAACTGAGGCTTAGAGAGTATGGTAGATATGCTCAAGTTTGCAGTGCCCAAAGGACCTAGGTCTTGAACTCAAATCCTTTCATTTTAAATCACATGCTCTTCTACTTAACTGGTTCACTTTTTATTGCTCAACAATATATCTTTATGTACTTGCTATTTGTCTGGCTTAACCTAGAGCAATTCACACAACTGTTCATTTCTATGATCTTGTAGACTTTATTCTCGGGGAGAGAGAGATAAAAACCAATGATTTTACAAATAATTTTTAAAAATATTAGCAGAGAACTCCAAGTAAAGATAGCAGTTTGAACATATTCACCTACATTTTCCCTCCCCAATTCCACAAATTACCCTGAGTTTTGTTGCTGTTTTGTTTCATTTTAGATTCAGTGATAAGAAAGCCTCTCCATGCATGAAATCTGAGCTAAGACCTGAATATGGCCACTGTGGATGGCCTGTATAACCAGCACTACGCTCTGGGCTTGAATTATAAGGAAGATCCAGACACTCCAAGATTAAGAAGAAGAGTGTAACTGGAAGAAGGAATAGTATTTGATGCAAAGGAGACAATTCTTACAATGTGCTAAGACACAAATGAGACAGAAGGAATGTCAATGTGGTTGAAGCAGAGAGAGACAGGAGATGTGCACAGGGAAGTAAACGTACCAGATCAGGAACACTCAGAAGTTTAACCTAAGTAAATGTAAAGATTCTAAGCATGAGGTCAAGATTCTTTGTGATGATAAGTTACCGGAGTAAAGTATCTAAACTGGACGGTGTGTAAAATATATAATTTTGTTTAAGGTTTTAAAGAACACTCTGCCTATCGGGCAGAGAATTGAGTGAAGGGGGACTATATTTTCAGAATACATTTTGGAAGTTCTGTCATAAGATTTGCTAGTTGCTATGGTGAGAGAAAGAGAGGAATCAAGAATGATTCTTTGGTGTTGGCCTGAGCAACTAGGTAGGTAATGGTGGCATCTACTGACTTAGAGAAGAAAGCAGAAAAGAAGCATGTTTTGGAGTAACAAGAAGGTTGTTTTTCTTCTTTTTGTTTTTTTGGATTTGTTAAAATTAAGGTGGGTATTTCCCACCCAAGGGAGAGAATAGATGGACCACTTGAAAATGAGTCTACAGACTTCAGTTATAGAAAATAGATTTTTATATTGTAAGATATTAAGTTATTGCTTTTGATGAGATTAATTGTCTAGGGCAAAAATTTACTTGAAGCAGAGAAAGGGGTTTAGAAGTGATACCATTGTAATTTACTAGTTATTAATAATAGAAAGGAGCAAAGGGAAGGCCAGGTATTATATGCATGTTCTCTACAAAACACTGTGGGAAGGAACTACTACATAGGGGAGATAGATGCATGCCAAATAAAGTTGGGGTGACATGGGGAAAGGGGCTTGTCTGTCAGTTACATCAGGGAACAGAGGTCATTGGCAAGCATGGGCATGGCCACTGCAAGCTTATGGAAATTTGGGATATATGATTTCTGAAACAAAGGAATTTATTCTCTTGGTTCCCTTGGCATGCTTGGCTCATGGCTCACACTCGGCTTCCTGTCATTCTCCCGTGTGGCCCACGGCCATGTGGACTCCCCCATATAATGGACTAATGGACTGCAACCAGCCTGATGCTGTTACTGGGCCTGGCTCCAACATGGAAAGAAAACACTTCTTCTATGACTGGACTAAGGGAAATGGGGCTTTATAAACACAGGGATTTAATTCCACGCAAATAAAAATCACTCACTCTCCCATTCAAGTCTTGGAAAATTCATTTTCTTGGTATAGTGTAAGAACTCCACCCCCAGCAGCACCTAGTGGGGAAAAGGACGCCACATTTCCTTTGATAACAAAAGTGAGCCCTAAGTCACTTTAACACTTACTTGTCCAACAAAAATAGAAGAAAGCAGCAATGAAGTTTGAGACAGACAAGCCAAAAAAAGAAAGAGGGAAACACACACACACACACACACACACACACACACACACACACACACAAAACACACACAAGAAAAGAACAGGACTGAATTCAAGGAAGAAGAAAATGTTTTAAAACTTGCCAATTACATTAACTGCTGTTGGAAGATCAAAAAAGATGAACTCAGACAAGTGATTATTAAATTTGGCAAAGCTACTGTAATAATAGCAGCCTCCATGAAGTGTAAAATGTGAAGTCATTTTGGAATGATTTTAGGAGAAAAATGGAAGATAAAGTTATGATGTGACTGAAGACAATTTTTTCAAGTTGTTTTACTATAAAGGGGATCAGAGAAATGTAGCACGAGATAGGAAAAGTGAGATTAAAGAATATTTTTATTATTATTTTTTTAAAATCAGAGATTTTGTGCATGTTTCTATGTTAATTGAATTGGTAGAGAGGAGACAGAAACCAAACTTGCAAAAAAAGCAGTTAAGCAAGGAGTGAGAATTCTTGAGAAGGAAGAGCAGATGGCACCCCAAGCAGGAGAGGTTAGTATTTGGGAGGAGTGACAACATTTCCTGCAACTGTAACCTGGAGGGAGGCTGAGTGTATACAAATGCAAATGAGCTTGGAGATTTAATGGAGGTAAATGAGCAAGTTTATGTTTGATTATTTTGATAACATCATTAAAATAGAAGCGAGGTTATGGGGTAAGGAGCATATTGGAGTTTCTATCTCCAACCTGAAACTTGGACTATGTTTAGAAGGAAAAAAAAAAGAAAAAGCAGATGAATCTAATGCAATTCTCAGTATCGCTTTAGCATATGCCAGCAATGAAAAATCAAGATTTATGATCCTTGAAATACACATCACTAACCATTAACAACTTTTCACTCAGATATAATTCCTGACATATTGCCTCTACTCACTTAATTCTAAAGTTTTCATCTTAAGGTTAAAGTATTAGCATCCTGATGGGATAACCATGTTTAGTTATGATCACCCGTAGAAATGTTTTAAATAGTCATAAATTTTGTGTACCGTGTAAATCAACATTTGCTCCTATTTCTGGCATATCTACGGTGTATAAACATCTCCCACAGTGCGCATAGGCAAGTAATGTAACAACGATAGAGCTTAATCTCTACTGCAGTCTGTATCAATCATCATCATCATCAACTTGTATTTAATAAGCACTAAGTGCTATTAGGAGATACTTCTGTTACTATATCCCCAAAACAATGAGGTATATGACTGTTTAATCCTATTTGAGAAAATGTTTTATTTTCTCAATAGAGCCTCTGAGACATTCCATTAACAAGAAGAGAATAGATGCCTAAGGATGTAGGAAATGATTTCCACATACTTGTTCACAACTTAGTTGGTTAAGATGCCAAAGCCATATAAAACAGAAGACCATACAGAGCTTCAAGATTCTGCCAAATAATAATTGTTTCATTGAAAATATGCACCTACCCATTTTTTTCCTGATAATGTTAGTTTTAAAATGAAAAGGAACCAAGACAAGTCATCTGTAGGTTTTCTACTAGGGAGGCATTTTAGCAGAAAGTAATTTATTTTAATGAAAATACACTATTGTACATAGCATCTCATTTAGCATTTCAAGGAGAAGGCTATTGTTTGGATGAAATGAAACAAATATAGTCATCTGTATGAAACTTAGTCATCCACATAATCAATTAGTTAATAATAAATGTATACATGGCCTTGTTTTTTCTTATAGATCAACAGTAAATCATTCTCAATTATAACATGCAGATTATTTTTTAATGACGTGAATATATTAGGTTCATAGCATTAAAATACACTTCCAAAACTTAGGAATTTTAGAAAATGTTCAATAAAATTACCATTTTGAAATTGAAGACCTTGGGAGAAAAGAATTAATTAGATAAACTGAGGCCATACCAAGATGAAATGCTTATGCAACATGAATAAAGAAGTCTTTTGGAGTACCATCCTAGACCAAGCATTGTTTTACTTCACTTTAAGTCTAAGTAATTCTCCACTGCATTTTCTTCTTATGTCATCAAGGCTAAGCATCCTTACAGAAAATAAATAAAATCAAAAAGAAAACCAAACAAAATGAACACATAAATCTTCACAAAGTCACTGCAAAATGCATGTATGTTGCTTAGATGCCCGTTAACTCTCTTTCTTAAAACATTCATCATGGATAACCTTACTGAGTCAATGTGCACAGGTCATCATCACTTGGGATCATATTTTCTCTAATTATTAAATGAGTTACTCGGAATTGTTGACCTGTAAGAGTCCAGTGAGCTGTAAGTTCCTATCATTTAGATCACATTACCCACTGGAGCCTTAGAGCCCTGACAGGATGACACTTGGGCTAATCTAGAATTGGTTAGGAGTGGGGGGTGACAGTAGCAATCATACAGTTACAGCACTTGTCGTGTCTCATTACTGTTAGTCCATTCACCTGAACACTGCGCATTTTGAGAGCTGTCACTCACTCTCTTACAAAGTCTTGCATATGACTACCACAAAATCTAGAGAATTCAAAAAATGCTTGTTTTATTAAATTGGACTGTATCTGCACAATACAATTTTCCAAAACTGGAGAGGTCAGGTTTGAGGTTAGAAGGCCCCAGGGAGAGGAGAGGGCAGTGTCATAACAAATGGTATCATCGGCCCCTCGAAATGTTACTTTCCCCATCTAACTATGGAACCATGTTAATCCAGCTACGGAAGCAACAACATCTTTTGAACTTTCCATTTAGATAGATTTAGCCTTGCACAGAGAAGTGAAGCTTGAAATGAGTTTAAAGCACAGACTCATAATTCTTAGAAAGGTTATTTAAAATCAAGTAAAGAAAATGTTGCTGGGAAGTAGCAAAAGAGAGGTTGTGAGGTGAGGAGTGGTCTGTCACTTTTACCGTTTATACCCTTGTGCTGTTTGATTTCTCTCTTTTTTGCAACAAGTGTGTTTTTGTCACTAAATAACCAACTAAGCAGATAGACAGACACAAACATCAGGTGAGTAGAGAAATCACAGAGGAGAAATGACTTTAAGAACACTGATCTAAAATAGTTACCTCTTTTTTATTAATTTTCTATCAACATCTTTAAGTTCCCTCTCACACCTCTCTTAATACCCTAAGTCTCAGGTATGCATGGCTCCCTCTTCTTATGCAATTCCTCTTAGTTTTTACTTAATAGAGCTGAAACTAGGCCACCTTCCTACCCTCAGGAATATTTGGAAACATGGTGTATGTGCTGAGAAGGGGCATTTCCCATCACTGAATGACTATGGGACAAAGCGATTTGGTAGTGGGAACGTCACACATCCTGCAGTGCATGGGACAATCTCACAGAAGGAAGAACTGTGTGGCCTCAATGCCAACTGCATGCCTGTTGAGAAACAGTGTGTAACTTTTTATATTTATTGTTCCTCAAATGATATATGACCTTCTATAAAGATCCAAAATTATGATTCAGATAAATATTCCTTTTTTGAAGTAAGCTTAGGAATATCTATTACATTGAAACCCAAAAGTATTTTCCTATGTATAAAATGTGCATCTTTATACCATGGTTATTTTGTATAATTAAAAACAAGTTTTATTTTCAGAGAATAAGAAAGAAAACATTAAATCAAGAATAAATTTATAAAACTTACAGGCATTCCCCTATGCTTCCAAATTCTCGATTATTGTGCTTCACTTGAGATAATTCTCACGTACTAACCTACTATCTGTTGGGACCTACCACCTCTGTAGGTGGCATTTTCATTTAGTTCTCCCAACTCTCGTTGCTTTTATGCCATGTGGCCTGTAGTTTATGGCTATTTTGGAATCTGCAAACTGCTCTGGGGCAACTGACCCATTCTCAGCTATGTATTCATCTTCCTCTATGATTCTAAAAATCAGAAAAATAGCATGGAAGGAAGAAAGGGGCCACAGGGAGAGAGATACATTTACTTATTTTCTATTACTATTTACGATTTATTTTCTGAAATAGCAGGACCACTGATCTAACAGTAAATATAATTTTTAATTTCCTTTGGATGGTTTCTTCTTAATCGGTTCAAATATCTAGTTCTCGCTATCTTCTTCCGGGTCCAATTCCATTGACATTTGTGGCTAGGCCATCAACAGGCTTGGTCTTCTTTTTTACTATGATAATTTACAACTGTGATTTGGCATTTACCGAACCTTCATAACCACAATTTCTCCATGTAGCAAATATGTGAAATTAATAAAGTGGCAGCTTCCCATTTCCTCCCACTTTAAGAATTAAACAGGACATCTTCATGCAAATTCTGCATGAGTTCAGAAAAAAAAATTTTTTTTTCTTTGTCTGCATTGTGTTGTGCCAAATAACTGGCTAGACAAAAACTTTTATTTTCATTCCATTTGTTTGGCTTTGCAGGAATTCAGTTATAGTGTATATCTGTGGTTGAAAATACATTTGCTTTTATATCTCAGTTGTCTTGCATTGTGTTGAAAATCATTCTTTACTCAAAGTATCGCAATACGCGTTCTTTGTTTTTTCCAGGGGTAAAAGACACCATTAATTTTGGCAGTTATTATATATATATATGAATTTAAATTTAATGAACCTCACTTGAAAGCATACTTTGTAAACACAGACAGGTATAAAAAAATCAGGAATAAACTAATTTAAATTTTATTACTTAAAAGAACCTACAAGATAAAGACCCCACATATGTGATCATAGTGAACTGAAGCAGTAGAGGTTTATAATATAATGGATCTGGAACTGGGCCTCTCAGAACCTATACATTTAGAATTTACCCCATATTGTTTTACACTGCTTAAAAATTGTGTCTCCTCTATCCTCATTATCTTGAAAATCCCCAGCAACTTACTTTTTTCTACTGAGTGCTCTTAATTCCAAGGCAAGTGTTTGGTGAAAAATTGACTATTGAATGAATAAATTATGGATGAGAACAACTGGAGAAACAAAAAGTCATTGGGTATCTAGTATCGCCTTAAGTTGGGGAAAGACACTCAATTCATTATAGAGGCTTGAAAGGATGCCTAGAGAAAGTTAAAGGATCTAAACTTTCTTAAAGTAAAGTCCAATGCCTTGGGTCAACTTCTGAGTTTGTGCCTGTGAAAGATCTTTGCACAAAGTAAGACACCTTAGATTAATGCTTAGATTAATGGACAGTTTGGTTATGTTGAAAATACCCTACATCTATGCTGCCCAATATGGCAGCCTCTAGCCCTGTGTGGCTGCTGAGCACTTGGAATGTGGCTAGTGTGACTGGGGAGCTAAATTTTTAGTGTTAACTAAATCCAATTCATTTTAATTTAAATAGACATACATAGATGTTAGTATAGTCCTAGAGGGTTTCCTTGTAATGGAGGACAGGTGTGGAAGCAACAACAGTCCAACCAAAAGCAACCAATACTGGCAGTAAGCAGAAGTAACCCTCTATTTCTCATCACTGTTGGCCACATATACACAGATAGCACACATCATGTGCAATGTCAACAGAAATCTATTTTTATATATGCAAAGACTTAGAAATTATGCCACCCATGAACATTTCCTGAAAAATGTGCATAATGAACACTCCAGCTGGGAGACAAATCAGCCAAATAAGCATAGATATGAAGAATTCGCTGCTACTAATGAAGCAAGTAACATCTCAACAATGGCTTTATATATCGTGATGAAACAATACATATGCCAAATGAGCTTGCTTTATATTTATAACCAGAAGAAATCAAGACTGTAAGTGTTTAAAGTGGTGTTACATTGCAGATACATTATATTGGGTAAAATGAAGGTGCCTTATTTTCTGAAGTTGTTCTAGCATAAAAACTCAGTTCTTGGCATATAAAGGGAACTCAATTCCTATTATTTTTTTAATATAATGAAAACAATATTCTTTTGAAGTGTTTTCTGCTGCATTTAAAAATATGATTCTTATAACACTGAGTTTAGTAAGGCAGGCGTTATTATTACCACTATTTTCCAGACGCAAACAGTGCAGAGAATTTGTGGAACTAATCCAATACTATATAGTTAATAAGTGAGTGGAACCAGGACTTAAAATGGGTTCTTGGGATATGAGGTCAGTGCCTTTTATACTCTATATTCCTGGCCCTCTATTAATGATAATGATAATGATTGTAATAACTATAGTGAGACAACAATGGTGTTGATGCTTATCACTAATAAGGACCATGGATATTCCTTATGAGATTCACACACACACACCGTATTAATCTCAGAGTGGAGTAGCTTCTCTATTGAATGTACAATATTTCATTTGTCACATGTACTACATTTGAAATTATAGTCTCCAATTTAATTTTATGTCATAGTGAAGCAAGTTTTTGAAGTACTGTTATATTTTTCCTCCACTCTATATTATTTCCTCATATATTCTGGTTTAAAATATCTCCTCTTATTTTTTTACTTTATCATACTGATTTCTGACAATCATCTTAATAGAGTGTTTTTTTTAAAGCCTAGGTATGGTTCAGTTTTAAATAACTTCTTAGAGGGTTCAAATATAGAATCTATGTCAAATGTTTTTGCCACTCCAATTGGTGATTAAATATTTAAATATATTCTGTTTCTTTAAAAATCAAATATGACTTGAACAAATCAATTATCAATGGGAATTAAAAAATACCCAAAGCGCATAATTCTCATGGTGTCTGTTATATCAATAATTATCTTTGTGATGAAGCTTTGTATCTTTACCATTTAGTTTGGATAAGATTTAACATTATTTTGCATTACATCTATTCTGACATAGGTTGTTAATATTAATGTAATTAGCAAGTTGAATTGATATAATTAAGGAACAGAAATTTAGTATTTTGTACTTAATAATACTTAATAATACAACAATTTTCCCAATAAGAGTTTTCCTGCTTTAACATTTTTTAAAGATTCTGAGTAGTTTTAAATAATCGTTCATTTGCTAAAATAATCAAATGCAACTGCAAAAAAGTATATTTGTTGAGAAATTGGAAAGTGTTCTAATTAGGTTCTATGTAGAGGTTTATTGAGTGTTCATATAATTATCAAATAATGAGACTATTATATTGGTGTTTCCCATAGTGGAAATATTTACTTTGTTAAAAATATTATCTTGAAAACACTTGACTGTAGGCTCACTCTTCAAGGGTTTAGAAATTATTAAAACAGTATTAGTAAATCAGAGGAACCCAAAGTAGGTAAAAAACAAAACCAAAAAACAACAACAATGAAAATGAAAGGCAGGCATATATTAAGTTTGATTTATCTAAACAGATAAAATTTCCAACCTACATCCAAAAAGGGAAATAACATTTTAAATGGAAAAAAGTCTGGGAAGGTACAGTTCAGTGAAACCTCACAGAGATCCAGGACACTGGAAGAAGTATCCAAATAGTGAGCAGTGAATAAAAGCCTAGAGAACTCCTGTCCTGAGGCTCAGGGCAGTGGCAGGGAAGTGTGTCTCCATTCTTGGGTCTGAAGTATATGATATTGTGGATTCAGAATTTAAAGTACCTTGAAGGAATCCCAGACCTAAAAAATTAACACCACCAAGAAGATTAGATCAAGCCCAGTTTGGAATCAACCCTCTAAAAACAAATGTAATCTGCTTTTCAAGGAAAATCTCTTATCTCAGGTTTTATGTGAATTCCACAGGAAAACAAAACAACTAATCCTTCTCAGGCCCCATAAACCCCCTTATTTCTCAAACACAGTCACACAAAAACCAGCTGCCAATGAGCTAAAAGTAAATAAATAAAATAAAAATGAGATCCATTCACTCTCAAAAAAGTGAGTGGCAGACAAAATAAATAGAAGTATTGGACTTCACCCCAAGAGCTTGAGATGATAGAACAGCCTGAAGTGACCATAAACTTTATGTGTTAAAATGATCAAACATATGAAAGAAGAAATCCAAACTATAATAAAAATACAGTCCATCATGAAAAACATTAAAAGATTTAGAAAAGTACCTAATGGAATGTGTAGAAATAAGATAGGTAGTCTTGAAGTTAAGAACTTAGTGTCTGCTTTGAATAACTTAGTTTAGGCTGAAGTGGACTCTAACATAATAGTGTGTACTAATATCCAAAGGCCAATGACAGACACATATTCCCCGTAAACCTGCCCTCTGGGACTAAGACCATGCTTCCCTGAGGCCTTGCACCCCATAGCTGCAGAGATCCAGAGGACAACTAAGCTCAACAGAGTACATTTTCCAGACGCTCCAACTTCATCAATCACCTTCAAGAGGGAGTCATGTTTTCTCTAGGCAATCATGCCAGACAGAAACCAGCACTTAGCATCATGCACTGGGATTAAAACCAGGCTTCCTTAATTTCGGCTGCACAGATCAAAGTGGAACCTTGGAATAAATCCGCTGTACAATCAACAGAGTGAGTGGACCTTGCATTCTGGGACCAAGGCCACTCCTAATACCACTTACTCCCAATCACCAGGGGCCAAGAGGGGACAATGCATTTAGAATAAAACCTGATTTTCCCAGATATTCTTAACCTAGGATGAATGTGGGCCCTGGTTTGCATAAGACAGTCTCCGTTTAGGCTTTTATCCCAGGAGTTATATGAATAGTGTCTTCCTCCAGTCCCCAAAGTATCCAAGAGTGGTCAATATATTATTTGATTACCTTACCTAAACACCTCATCAATACATCCTTTGAATAAATTGATTTCTTCCCTAAAATGTAACAGGAGTAAGATTATTTATTTAATAAAAAATTTAAAGGTTTTCTTGTGGTGTGTAACACCAGTTCACAAGTATTTTGAAGCAGAGAAATGTAATGTAATGCAATGCAATTAGAACTGGTTTATAGTCTCATTAATTTCTACCAATATACACACATAGGCAACTATTTTTAAAATAGCTATTTTTTATTATGTAGGTAAAATTATAAGTTAATAGACGGTCTCCAAAATATTTTTGGTAGTTAGCTGCAATTACCTATTTTACAGATTAGTTGTTCATAATACAAGACGTGCGAGGGACAAAAGTTAATATTATCTTCATCATAATAGATTTGTCCAGCATATCTTTCCTTAATAACTCTTTTCTCTTTCATTATTATGAATTTATAAATTCTTGAGCTAAAATTCTAGAACAAGCTTAGAATAAAGTTTTAACAATATCATATGTGGTGATGGTAGTAGAGTAACTTATATTCCCTTTGAGCTTTTTGTATTTTGTGACATTATTTGTCTTTTTCTCTCTTTGCATTCAACATTTACACTTTTATAATTAGAAAAATATTACTGAAAACTCTATAGTGACACTTCCTGTGAATTTGCATCTGGCCCTTCCCATCTTTGGCCTTGTCTGGCCCCTCTCTATTCCGCCGTGCCATTCGCCATGACTTTGGTAAGTATCTGCACCACCCACCCGCCGCAGAGGCCCCCCTTGGCAGCCTGCAGCCCACACTGCCCTCTCGTGGCTTCTGTTTTTAAAGACCGTCTATGCGCATAGCATGAAATATGCTGACGAGCCCTGGTAGCCAGGGGGTTGACAATCCCCTGCCAGCATCAGTTGGCGGGGACCATGCTCTCCATGGCTCCGCTCACCTCCCCATGCCGACTGAAACTGTCACTTTCACCAAGACCCCGTTGTTGCAAATTAGCTGCTGCTGGCAGAAGTTCACAGGCCGTCTCCAGGCATTAATTTATGATCTGTGCATCTATTTCCTTCCTTCAAGCCAACACAGCACAGAAGGCTTTTTGAGCCTGAACCCTTACTTATCTGAGCAAATTGGTTCAAAAAAATATTGGTTTTTAGCAATTTCAGCTATCTTGCAGTTACCTTCATAATAAAGGGTAAATATATCTTGGTTTCTCTTCCTAAGTGCTCTCATTTCATTCAAGGTATTTGTTGGGTTTACATTCAGAAAGGAGGTGCTTTTTCTGCATTTAGGTTTAGCTCAACAGTAATCCTGAGTGACTGATGGCAGCTTTAACAACGCAAAGGGTGGGGATGAGGTCAGATGCCAACATTTCTCTATTTTACCTATTAGTTTATTGTTTAGGGACCTGGAAAAGAAAATTAAACTATTCTAACAGAAAAGAATTGAATCTATTAGCCGTGTTTCGCATTCTACTTTATTTTTAACTCCTTAGGAAATGCCTTAAAATATTACTACTTGCTGAAGCAGTTAGTTTAAGCCAATAGTTATGTATCATACTATGAAAATAATAGATAAACATATAAGCTTTTCCTCCTTATGTCCCCGGTCCCTCTCAGAGTACCTGTAAGCACACAGCAGATGTTCAATAAACACTCTGTTGATGTGAACTCTGGGAAGATTCAACTGTTTGATGAAGACACAATATTAGATTTATCATTCTAAATGATCAGCTCAATAATTCTCATGACAAGCTCAGATTTCACAGAACCTTTGAGGTTAGAATAGCTTTCAGTGTCAAAAAGGGGGTTTCAGTGTATATTTGTCTGTCTGTCTGTCTCTCACATACACATACATACACACACACACTTTGAAATTCTGGATAAATACTTAAATTTTCTTTTTTCACTCACATAGTAAACAGATATGTCTTGAACCAGGTGACATTCTAGGAGCTGTGGATATAGACAAGAACGAGATGGGCAAAGTCCTGCCTTATGCTCTGGTGTTGGGGTGGAAAATAAAAATACCGCATTGAAAGTGATGGGATAAGTCAAAGCCTCCAAACGATTTCGTTCTGCTTTGTCATGGATTCATGGAGATTGCTACTAGTTAATACTCTGTCACACTTTGCTGCTAGAATTAGATTACTCCCATATCTCTAAATTACTTAATCTGTGCCCTTCGAATAAACTGAGTGTGAGAATAAGGTTACCCATAAAGAGCTGAATGTTTATTCATGTTATAGAAAGCAAGAAAATATAGTCCCAATTAATAAAATATCTTAATAAAGATTATTACATTTTTCAAGTTGGCAAATGCTTATCAAAATAACAGAGTGATGAATTTATAAGTGGGGTAATTCTGTAATCCTACTTACTATGCCTCACAGGTATTCAAACAAATGTTTTAAATAAACATTCTGTCCAGCATGTGGTTACCTCATGAGAGCCATGATTTTCCCCTACAGTTTTTCAGTAAATTTTTAAATACAAAAGTCTGCCTTGTGGTTCTGTATAATAATCAAAGCAAACAAAAATATTACTCTTTAAGCATATACCATGTGTGAGAAACAGCCTCCTCTATTCCCAAGCTAGGAGAAAAATACCTTTCTGCAGGTGTAAGTTAACATTGCCAATTTTAAATGAAGCTCATTTGAAGGCTGGGTTATATATAAAGCATTACTATAATAGAGCAATTAACACTTCTCCCAGGGTAGGTGGATAAATTGCTAATGTAAGACTTTGTAAATGCTATCACTAAGAACCAAGTAACATGATATATATTACATAAGCATATATCTATCTATAAGAGTGTATGAGTGAGTGGAAACACACATACATATATACACATGCCACATGTGCCATTAGAGTTCTGCTGGCTCTCATGTGGCATACTGACACGTGGGGGAAAAACATTCGCCACAGTTTATTTCTTCTTATGAATGGCTAAAGTAGCCTGTCTTTTGAAAATGTATTTATACGTTGGCTTTATCTGTCTGGCTCAATCATAATTTAAGCTTTTTTCCCCCTCAGTGATTTGAGAAACTGGTAAAGGCCAATTGATATGGCGGAACACAGCACAAACGGCTCTTATGGTGCAATGATCTTGTTTATAAGGTGAGCAGAACGCATGTCTAGCAGAAGGCATGGGAGTGAGACAGTAGATTGCAATCCTGATTCTTGCTTTGAGATTTTGCCTCTATTTACAGAGGAAGCATCTGGAAGTAGAAAAAAGATACCTAGTTTTTCTAATATAAAATCTCAAGGGAATCATCTATTTAACAGACAGCCTTTTATAGTAGAAAAATAAGAACCAGTATTTCTGTTTCCCACAGTGGGCCTCTGCATATAATAGATTATGACATAGGTAAGAGAGGGACTTTAGAAGGCTGAGGGGCTGAACAGGCTACTGGAGGCCAACCTAAGGAGGTGAAGTGTCTTTCCAAATAAAAGAAAAATAGAACACTTTCAAAAATCAGTAAAAACAATGGAAAGATCTCTCTATATAGCAATGATTAGTAGAGAGAAAAGAAGCAATAATAATATTAGAAGAGAGTTTGCTGGATGGAATTCACTAATATTGCAATGATGCCTTATGAATGAATGCACAATACCTAGGAAAGATTAACCCGAGCAAAATAATAGACTCTCTGATGACTGGTTGGGGACTGAGAGTCACTATAATGCACATATTAAAAAAAGTGTGAATTTATTTTTACACCAAGCTAGTAAATTATATATTTTCTTCACATATATGCATGAGTCACCTAAAGAACAAAAATGATCTTGTAGTCCCCCAACTTAGTCTTTTTAAAGCTATTCTTGTTTACTAGATACTTGTATTTACTGATTGTTTTTACATGGAAACTTTGATTTGTTTTGTTAGTATATTTTTGTACTGTTGCTGTGCCTGTCTTGTCTTTTTGAAGGGGAGAAGTTTTTGTTGGATAAATGTCCCTCGCTCTTGCGGTACAGCATAGGGAAAATAGTTTGATTATTTTGGAAAAATGAAAGTGAACTAACTCCCTGTTTCTGTTGGCAAAGGGAAGGGAGATCAGAACTCTAATGAAAAGAGTCAAAGAATGGAAACTTGCTCAAAAGAAGGCCTGGGACTTGGCTCTTAAGAAGACTAAGGAGAAAGCTGACAATGAACAAGAGCCCACTTTTGTCACAATCTGTTAGTGGTTATTTCCCTTCTCTCAACTTGACATGTTTTTCTTTCCCTGTCTGGGCCAATAGGAAGGATTCTGTTGTTTGACCCATCTCCTGCTCTCTCTTTCCGCGAGGACTATGACCTGGTTTCCCTTAGGGAACCACTCCACTCTCAGGCTATGTGGCTCAGATGGCACGGAACTCACAGCCAGTCCAGGGATCAAACACACGACCTACATTTCGCCATAGGGATTGATATAGGAATGGGCCAACCAGCCCAAAACACAGAAGTTGGTCCGAAGGCTTTTCCTGGAACCAGTGGGTATCAGGCCTTCTCTTTCAACTGAGGTCCTTTACCCTGACAGCATACAGGTCTGGAGCTTTGAAAACTGCGTGGGGAGAGAGTCCTTCAGAACAAAGTCTATGGGAAAGAACCAGAGACAAGATATAAAAACTGTAAGAAAAACAAATTCCTGCTATATTGTTTAAAGTTAACTCTAAATATTTCAGTACTGTGAGCTGTTTCTCCATTTTGTTTAAGGTAGACTAAGTTGTATTTCTGTTACTTATAACCCCAAAATTATGTTAATATACCATAGAACTAATATACATAATGTAAGGTTAAAATGTAGAAATTTGTCCCTAGATAAGCAATAAAACCTCAAACCCAAATAAAAATATTAAAGGGACTTGAGGGTAACAAAAAGCAGGGAGATCTGGCAGGGAAATTAACCCTTGGGTGAAGGGGAGGCACAGGGAGAATTTCTTAAATTTGCAGTTCTGTCAGAGGGTTTCCAGTGTATGCCATATAGGGTGGCTAAATCTCTGCCAAAAAGCCCACAATCTTTCTGGTTTCAGGCAATCACAATTTCTGGAAAATCCCAGAAAAGATGGAGTCATAGAGAGGGGGCCTTAAATTCCATGGATAAACTATGCTGAAACCCCTGGCTGACCCCTGAACCATGCATTTGCGGGGTAGCCTTCAAGCAGCTGAGGAAGAATCAAAGCACTGAACCGAGATTTGAGCTGCCATCTGAGAGCGTTTACAATCTGATTCCAACCAGGTTATTGGATCAAAACAACAACAACAAAACGCTTTCCAGGGGAGTACAATAGAATCCAGAATCTTTGCAACATAATCTTCACAGTATGTACAAGACAACAGAAAATTTGACCTTCAAATGAAATCAGTGTGAAGATATGAGATTTTAATTCATAGAGAAACACTTTAAAGTAGTATTTAACTGTGCTGGTGATGTAAAGAAAAGTATGCTTATAATAAATAGAAAAGTTAACAGAGAAGCCTAAATTGTATACAAGAACTCAAAGAAACTATGGTAGAAAATTGAGCACCTCTTATTTGGACTGGGAAACATCTTCTTTTTCAGCAACATTGAATTATGAGCAGTATATTCAGGTGATTAGTTGTATTTGGTATAGTCTTCATTTAATGCACAGAGAGCCCAGCAGTCACTGAATACATTAGTCTGTAAACGCAATTCTGACTTCTTCGTTACCCTAGGGTGAACTTCACAAAGGGATACAAGTAAAATTCACTTAAGTCGGAACTTGTTTTAATTTTTGTTATTTTTTAAGTTGATTTAAATCCATTTTATTTTAGAGTATAAGGTAGATAAGTGAACATTTTAAAGTAGCACTAGAAGAACTAATTTAAAATGTCCGAAACTCTGAAAGGACAAAAGTGATGATGTAGCTAGCCTCTCTCTCATACAGTGTAGAAATCAACCCATGCAACACTTCAGGGGAAAAAAAAAAAGAATTTTAACAATTCCATGGGAAAGGCAAAGTACTATGGTTATAAACACACAGGCACTAGAATCAAAGTTATAGATCGAAGCCCTGGATATATTATTTATTAGCTATCTGAACTTGGGCACATTTCTCAGCTTTTCTGAACTGCATATAGCTCATTCTCAAAATGAGAATTTTGACTATTACCCTTACCAGTTTCTTTTTTCCTGTTTTAATGCTCATTATTTTCTCAGGTTACTTATAGCTGCATTAATGATACTAAAGGCTGTGTATATTATCGTCTCTCATGATACACACTATAGGAAATGATTTGGGCATATCTTATTGGCCAGTAACAAAAATTATATTATTCTTTACAAAAGAGGTCAATTTGAAAATAAAGTAAGGCAAACATCTTTTATCACAGTATACATTGCAAGCCACTTCCCTTGTATAATTATCAATAAATTACTTTAATCTTTGTGAAAAAAGTCACTGATTTTTAATTGCTGAGGAATATGGCCAAAGTGAATCCAGCTTCAGCAGAGGATTTGCAAATGTATATACACTGTGTCTAGATTTCAATTATTACAAGTACATAGTTCAGTTTGTATAGTTCCTCATAATATTAACCAAATCTCATACGTTTCCTTTTGTCTTTGAATATATGTCTTTTTTTATCTACTGAATAAAAACAACTTATAAATATCTTGGTTCCATTTTCTCTACGACATGCTCTTGGCTAATCCTCTAGGGATTCCCCTGATGTGCCTCTACTTTGGAATAACTTACAACATTTTTTTCTCTGTGCCAGTAACTTCAGTATGCTGCTACTCTTCTGTCTGGTATGGAAAGTAGAGAGCTGTTCTGTTCAAGAACACTCATCAAAGGAAAAGCAAAAATATGCATCCCCCCCAGAGATTGAAAAAAGAAAGAATTCTAGCCTAATGAAAATATACAAGCTGCTTGAGATTTTCAAAATTCTAGCCATAGTGTTGAAATGACATTCCTGCAATTATGTATGAATCATCATTTTTGTAGAGGAAAAAAGGAGACACACGAAAGAGTATAGTACTTTCTCTGTGAAATGATCTAATAGCTCAGCAACTCCCACATCCTGTTGGTTCCTGTGTTAGACCTCTTCAAGAAAATACAATGGATCATTTATCTCTGCCTACACATTGCATGATTGTCAACAGGGCCCTTGAGGATTTCTGAGGTATCCCTGTGTGAATTGGAAACATGGGTGACAATGAAATTGTCTTAATCATTAAAAAGGAAGCAAAGATTTAAATTTGACCCTAAGGAATGACTATTTCAATAGACCCCTTGACTCTATAAATCTATGCTCATGGGTTGGCTGAACTCTAGACAGAGTGGTAGGAAGTTTTTACCTCATCATGACAAGGCATTACTTACAAAGAGCATAAAGAGATGCAGAAGTAATTTTTAGAATATTTTTGTGTCCATGAGAAACTACCATAATTGGGAAGATGGTTGGAAATAATACCACTGACCTGAGAAAATCATAGCTATTCTTATCTGAATATCTTTTGCTTTCAGGCCACTTTATATAAATTACCTCTAATCTTTAAAATAAACATATAAGATAGGCATTATTATCCTCATTACAAAAATAAAGAAATCTTGTATTTACAGTAAAAAAAGAAAAAAAAAGAAACTGCCTCTTATAAAACCAAATAGTTGAAAATATTTGAGT